>NC_137261.1:23050069-24486319 GCF_053477335.1 Acartia tonsa
CAAGAAAAACTGTAAATAATACTTTAAGATAAATAAGTATTAAACTAATAATAAAGAAAATAGTTTTTACTAAAATAAATATGGCATATTTTAAGCAATTTGTGCATTGAGCTTTTTGCAAATCTGTCAATAAACTGGAAAGTTGCCACCATTTTTTGGTAAACTTCTCTGAAGAGAGGACAGAAGGCACTAACGAACTGAAGAGTTGCTGTGTTTATAAATAAGACAAAGATGAAAAATGAAAAAAATACATCTAGTTTTCTTATCATAGTAAATATGTATAAAGATTTAAGATCTATAGGACAACGATAAAAATTAGATTGTTTTGCTTTTGTTTTGACTTAAATTCTCATTTTAAAGAAAGCTTTATATTATTCTTTGGCAGATAATCGGATGGGTATGTCTCATTTCATTTTAAAATATAATACCTATACTATCCTTATACGAAAGTAACAGGATGTCTGTGTTTGTACCGAAGGATCTCGCTAACCGCTGAACCGATCGGGTTCTCCTTAGGGTAGATTCTCATAGGTCTCGGGAAGGTTTATAACTTTTTTGGTGGAGGGTAACACCACCCTCCCAAGAGAAATCATAAAAAATCAAAAAAAAATTACGTTTCTCGATTTAACAAAGAGAGTTCAACGAAACATAAACGTCAAACGCAACGTAGACATATTTAAATTTAAAAAAAACATTTAAAGTGCCACTAGAGGCCTCTAGGGGCGTAGCCACTAGTGATATAATAAAGTGACACCAACTCTCTTATGTATGTGAATCTCTTAAAGGCAAGGGGTACAACCTTTAGCTTCAACTATGATATAAGAAAGTGACACCCAACCTCTTGAATATGTTAATCTCTTAGAGACAAAGGACGCAGCCACTAACCTACCTTTATCAAAGATAGTGACACCCACCCTCTTATTTATATGAATCTCTTAGAGGCAAGGGGTGCAGCCACTAACGTCCACTATCATATAAGAAAGTGACACACCACCCTCTTATTTATGTGAATCTCTTATAGGCAAGGGGTGCAGCCACTAACCTGCCTTTATAAAAGATAGTGACACCCTCCCTCTTATTTATGTTAATTTCTTATAGGCAAGGGGTGCAGCCACTAACCTCTACTATCGTCTAAGAAAGTTACACCCACCCTCTTATTTATGTTAATTTCTTATAGGCAAGGGGTGCAGCCACTAACCTCTACTATCGTCTAAGAAAGTTACACCCACCCTCTTATTTATGTTAATTTCTTAGAGGCAAGGGGTGCAGCCACTAACCTCTACTATCATATAAGAAAGTGACACCCTCCCTTTTTTTATGTGAATCTCTTATAGGCAAGGGGTGCAGCCAGTAACCTCTACAATGATATAAGAAAGTGACACCCACCCTCTTATGTATGTGTATCTCTTAAAGGCAAGGGGTGCAGCCACTAACCTCTACTATCATATAAGAAAGTGACACCCAACCTCTTATTTAAATGAATCTCTAAGAGGCAAGGGGTGCAGCCACTAACCTCTACTATCATATAAGAAAGTGACACCCACACCTTCTTATTTATGTGAATCTCTTATAGGCAAGGGGTGCAGCCAGTAACCTCTACTATCATATAAGAAAGTGACACCCACACCCTCTTATTTATGTGAATCTCTTATAGGCAAGGGGTGCAGCCAGTAACCTCTACTATCATATAAGAAAGTTACACTCTCCCTCTTATTTACGTAAATCTCTTAGAGGCAAGGGGGGCAGCCACTAACCTCTACTATGATATAAGAAAGTGACACCCTCCCTCTTATTTATGTTATTCTCTTAGAGGCAAGGGGTGCAGCCAGTAACCTCTACTATCATATAAGAAAGTTACACTCTCCCTCTTATTTACGTAAATCTCTTAGAGGCAAGGGGGGCAGCCACTAACCTCTACTATGATATAAGAAAGTACACACCACTCTCTTATTTATATGAATCTCTTATAGGCAAGGAGTGCAGCCAGTAGCCTCAACTATAATATAGGAAAGTGACACACCACCCTCTTATGTATGTAAACTTCTTAGAGACAAAGGGTGCAGCCACTAACCTCTTCTATGATATAAGAAAGTGACACCCACCCTCTTATGTATGTTAATTTCTTATAGGCAAGGGGTGCAGCCGGTAACCTCTACTATCATATAAGAAAGTTACACCCTCCCTCTTATTTACGTGTTTTTCTTAGAGACAAAGGGTGCAGCCACTATCCTCTACTATCATATAAGAAAGTTACACCCTCCCTCTTATGTATGTGAACTTCTTATAGGCAAGGGGTGCAGCCAGTAACCTCTACTATCATATAAGAAAGTTACACTCTCCCTCTTATTTACGTGAATCTCTTAGAGGCAAGGGGTGCATCCACTAACCTCTACTATGATATAAGAAAGTTACACCCTCCCTCTTATGTATGTGAACTTCTTATAGGCAAGGGGTGCAGCCGGTAACCTCTACTATCATATAAGAAATTTACACCCTCCCTCTTATTTACGTGTTTTTCTTAGAGACAAAGGGTGCAGCCACTAACCTCTACTATCATATAAGAATGTTACACCCTCCCTCTTATGTATGTGAACTTCTTATAGGCAAGGGGTGCAGCCAGTAACCTCTACTATCATATAAGAAAGTTACACTCTCCCTCTTATTTACGTGAATCTCTTAGAGGCAAGGGGTGCATCCACTAACCTCTACTATGATATAAAAAAGTGACAACCACACCCTCTTATTTATGTGAATCTCTTATAGGCAAGGGGTGCAGCCACTAACCTCTACTATCATATAAGAAAGTTACACTCTCCCTCTTATGTATGTGAACTTCTTAGAGGCAAAGAGTGCAGCTAGTAACCTCTACTATCATATACGAAAGTTACACCCTTCCTCTTATTTACGTGAACTTCTTAGAGACAAAGGGTGCAGCTAGTAACCTCTACTATCATATAAGAAAGTTACACCCTCCCTCTTATTTACGTGAACTTCTTAGAGACAAAGGATGCAGCTAGTAACCTCTACTATCATATAAGAAAGTTACACCCTCCCTCTTATTTACGTGAACTTCTTAGAGACAAAGGGTGCAGCCACTAACCTCTATTATCATATAAGAAAGTGAGACCCTAATCTTATCAAAATTATGGGTTGTGTCACGCAATACACAAATTTACTACTACAAATTTTTACAATAATATATATTCAGCATTTTTTTTGCTTATTTTCTCTCCCGCTTTTCTATATCCTAATTTTCTTTCTTTTGCTTGCTATCCGCACAGCTACTTCTATAATCCATCTGTCTATCCAGATAATTTTAGTAGCGTAGCTACTTTTCTATTAGGGCCTTTCTGTACGTCCAACTTATATCTTTCACTCATAGATCTAAATGGGCAAAGTTTCTTTTGAAAACTAAAATCTATATCTTTAAGTTATAGTAATCTTTTTAAAACATGATGCCTCTCTGTGTTTCGGTACGTACTACCGTAGGGATGAATCTTGCTAACCAATAAACCGATATAATTCTCTTCTACCGTGAAACTGTATATTGAGAGTTTATAATTATAACTACCCTCCCAAGAGAAATCACCGCTCTTAACCAATTTTTTTTTTACTTTTTTCGTTTAAAACCAAAGTTAAATTAGAGTGTCTCTTCCCTCCCCCCACCCTGCAAAAAAAGCCCCTAGAGGCGTGAAAATATTAAATAAATTATAAATATTTTCTTAGATTGAATGAAATATTTTAAAGATTTTGTTAATTTTCCCACCATCAAATTATAATATTTTATTTATTAAAGATTAAGAATTAAAAAAGCAGTAAAGTGGGAGATTAAAATAGAATTCCAACATAAAATAAAAACCCCTAATTACACTCAAAATCAGATGATATTAAGTAAAATTTTAACTGTAATAATAAGACATGAAACAAATATAAAACCAACCTTTAGAAGATTTTCTAAATGTTAAAAAATGTGTAATCTGTTTTGCAAATATTAAATACCCACAGGTCATATTCATTAAACAATTTGATTAAAAAAATTTTATTTGCATTTATTCATATTCAAATCAAATAAGAAAAAAAAATAATATTTCCATATAATCTGATGGCATTTTAGTAAAGGGTGATTATAATTATTGGTGGAAACGTTTGGACACTTTAAGTTTGTAACACCCAATCAAGATCTAACAAGTCCCCATAGTTTCTTACCCAACAAATCCTCCATTCCTTGCAGTTTACTGAGATATTGTGTAGTAAAATGTAGCTCCGTAGATACTGTAATCTAAATTATTAATTACAACATATAATACAAAAAATTGGACAGGCAGACATTCATTGTTTTTGGTATCTGTTTTTATATTCCTGGTTCTAATCTACCAATCAAATATATTATACAAATAAATTTTTTGACAATTCATACGTCTACTGCTACGTCTACAATACCGGTTAATATCTGCCTGATTAGAACTGGTTCTCAGCCATACTGAATAATTTTGTAGAGCATCGTGTTACAGACAATTATCTACGAATATTAAAATGGTAAATAATAAAACTAATACCAAAGTCCGTGCCTTCGGCCCCTCATCGCTAACAAAACTTGTTTAGATCTTATAATTTTTCATTTTAATATCCGCGGAAAGCTGTCTATATATAAAACAATGCGATAAATAACTATTTATTAATATCTTGAGGCATAGGCGTCCAAGGGGCACTGCATGATAGACTCGAAATAAAGTATTACCAAACTTTACCAATAAACTGTAAACAAATATGACAAATATACAAGCAAAATAACAAGTTAATGTTGAGATTCAATTCCTTCTCGTTCCTTCTTAAGCATAAAATGAATTTGAAAATTTTTAACATAAACTTTAATATCCTTATCAGGATGTTGATTTTATATGTCGTCTTTATGACAGGTGAAGATGTTATGAATATATTTCTTAAATTATGTATATAAAAAAATATTGTACGGTAATATCAAATTAAATTAAAAATAATTTATTTTTTTTGTTTTTTTTGTACGAGAATCATCCCTGCAATGAAAGAAGAAAAAAATTTGTTTTGTTTTACATAGCAGACTAAATGTATTATGATAACATACTACTTCTCTTTGTGAGTTCATATTTATAATATTGATTTTTATAATTGAATTAATGAAAAAATATTTGTTTGAAATTTGACTAAATGTCATATTGTATAATTTACTTAATTCTTAACAGTGAGGGGGTGGTGTTCGACGCCCCCTCCCCTATTATCTGAGCCACTATTAGAGCTAGAGGTCTTAAAATTTCTGTGTATGTCCCCTGTTTGATAATAAATTTCCGACTATAAGTGAGTCAAAGTAAATTTTCGCTTTCTTCATCCTTTTATTTAACAACCTTTGTTTTTAGGTCCTTTTTTACTTAAATATTACTAACGGCTGCCTTTATTTTATTTTTTATTAATATTTTATTTTCTACTGAGAGCTACAATTGAATTTTCATTAGAGCATATTTAAATAAATTTGTATCTACAAATAACTTTCTTCTTTAATTATAGTTAAGTAGTTAAGTGCTGCTACTCTATAATTACAATCTTCTTTAAAAGGACTGTTAATGTTTATGATAATTCATATTAGATTTCAGCAATGTGAAGCTGCTTTGTTTAGGAGTGAGGGGGTGTTTGAGCTAATACTATTCAGAATCAAATCTTTAGTGGAGAAGCTACTCTATAATTCACTTTTTCTGTGTGTTAGTTAGTCCGTAACACTAAGGGGAAAATGTAATTTTCTTAGGTCTTATTGGAGACAGCTGAAATATTCAGTGAAGATTCTTTTGACATTTATTCTTTACAATGCCTTTTTGTCTGTCTGTTGGTCATGCTTCAAAAGACATATTACATATTCTCTCCTCTCATTTGTATTTGTTAAGAAAACTTAACATCTGCTCTCACTTTGTGCATTTGACCATTACAAGATTTTTTGTGCTTTGCTACTAATGGTTGTTGTCATAAATGTTTTATTTTGACAATGATCAAAGTATAACCCAATAAATTTTAGCATGTTAGTTTGTTCTGAAATTTTTGCAAGGGGGTACTTTCATGAATAAAAATATATCACAAATTCAGTTACTCCGTGCATCATTTTACCCACAAACCTGTCGCATAACTCTTTTTTTAATTTGAATCCCAAAAAAGCTTGGGTGTCTTTGATTTTTATCCTTATATAACAGTAACATGATGTCTATTTATCTATTTGTCTCAAAGGATCTCGCTAACTGCTAGACAGATATGGTTTTTCTTTACATTAAAGCTTTATATACATATGTCCTGGCCATGTTTATAACTATTTTGGGAAAGGGTACCTCCACAATATAAAAATTGCTCCTAACAAAAAACAATTTTTGAAAAACTATGATCTAAAGTGTAGTTGCGACTCTCCCCCCCCCCCCACCCCTCCCTCCCCTTCCTATCCCCAAGTGTCCCTAGAGAATTTAAGGGTACGTAGCCGCTAGTCCTTATATGGAAATAACGGGATGTATGTATGTCTGTCTCTAGCAAAGGAACTCGTTATCCGCTGAACAGACGTGGTCCTTGTTTTTTTTTTGTAAAACTTAAATTAAAAAATAGAGGGGATTAAATTCTAGTGCCCATAATGATTGCTGGGGGCGTAGCGTTTTTAGCATGGCAAGCATCGTTTTAGAATTAAAAAGAAAATAAATGTTTCAGTTAATAACAACCCAACAAATAATGTCTATAGCAATTTGATCAGCTGATTGGTTTTAATACTAGATGTTTTTTTAAGTAGCGCAGCTACTCTAAATCTAGGAAATAAATCTAATTTTGCTTAGAATTTACTTTTAGGTGTTTTAAACGTTGTAAATTGAAGATTTTATTTTGATAATTAACATTTTACAACAATACCCTATATAAACTGTGAGGAAGTTTGATAAAATTTCGTTTATTTTGCAAGCTTTTTTGAAAATACTTCATTATTTTTATAATTCTGACAAAGTAGATTTTCTGTTTAAGTAAATAACATGGCCACAAAAAGGTTTAAGCAGTTATTGAAATATTTTATTACCATTCTTGCTAATTAAATAGTCGTTAACTATGTTTAATTTGCATTTTTTTAAAAGACAAGAAAAATATTCTACTTAAATGCTACTTTTATGAAGTTATCTTAAACCTTTTCCAAAAGTTTGTTTTATAAAAATATTTTATTTTCCATTGATTTTATTGACTATATAGGTTAAAAATATCAAAAGTATTTTTTAAAGGCTATAGATTAATTTTGATTAATTCCGATTTTTAATTTTTTTAATTTTTTTCAAATCTGAAAGAATATGCCTGTCTTTTTAAAGAATAGATTATATAAAAAACTAAATTAAACATATTCAGGCTATCAAAAAGTTAAAAATATTTTTTTTTAACTATTAAATCGCTAATTTTTAAAATCATTAGATTTTAAGCTTATTTTGCATGGAAACACACTTTTTCAGTCATTTCTTCTCAACAATGGATCTTAAATGATTATTACTGAAAACTTTTATGAAAATGTTATTAACCAAAACTCCAAATAAAGGAAATAATTGCCGTTTGCGAAAATGTGTGCAAAAAGTTGCCAATATCTCGTTAGAAGGGACTTAATGGATTTAAATTTTTACTGCTTACGACTTAGTGGACTATAAACTATTAGAAAAGTATCACTTCAAGGTGGAATTTTAAGGATCAACTTTTTTTCTTTTAAAATTCGCAGTGGGGGGGGTGGTAATGGGGCAATTACACCCCCAAAATTTTTTTCATTTTACCCCCCTCATTAAAAATTTACCCCTACCCTGGGTTTGTCATAGTCACCCCCAACCATTTAGGAGGGGGTATTTACCCCCCCAAAACAATTTTGGGGGGGTAAATACCCCCCCCAAAATAGAAAATCCCTAACAAAAAAAATTTTTGCACGCTTCGCGCGCATTTTTAATACTAAATTTTTGATAAAATTTAACTTACCCCCCCCAAAAAATTTTACCCCAGGGGTAAATTTTGGGGGGGGGTAAACAAATTATACCCCTGCCAACAGATTTCAGGGGGGGTAATTACCCCCCCCAAGCAAATTTTACCCCCGGGGTAAAAATTTTAGGGGGGGTAAAAAAAATTTGTGGCGCGCTTCGAGCGCCATTTTACCCACCCAAAACCGAATTACCCCCCCCTTAAAAAAATTTTACCCCCCCCAAAATAAAAAGCTTGGACGCCCCTGTCTTGAGGTATGTTTAATGAATTGGGACTTTATGCTTTTAGTATTGGCGTGGGCGTAGTAGACTGATTTATAATCCCCACCTTAAATATAAGCGTTACAAATTATTTTAAATTCAGAGTTTTAAGCGTTTAAGGAATTTGATACACGATACTTAAACCAATAATCATTTATTTATTACTAAACAATTTGATTTTAGGGCAAATAGATTCATAAAGGATTTTTAATTATTACTATAGGTTTTTTTTCAAGACCCAATCGGTTCAGTCATTATTTAGATCTTAAACTTCAAACAAAAAGGCCATTACTTCTTTATGTATTGCAGACGCCTGGCTTTCGGTTTCATTGCAGTCGTCAGAAAGTTTTCAATCCGCTGCCGATATGGCAGCTAATTTTTACAGAGACAGAGGGAACAATGGGCTGTTTATTACTCAAGTCCCCAAAGTTATAATAACGTTTTCTTATTCGTTGGCTTAACAACTTGGCTTAATAAATTGAGATTTCATACGTTTCAACCACTAATTGTAATCTACAGAAGGGGTAGTTTTGTGTATTAACATGTGGATGTACATCAATTAGTTGGCCATTGTCTTATTATCATTAGCATCATAGAAAATAACAAAATTAAGGCTGTTATGCCTACGCATAGGGCATGTAAATCTTATCTTATTATAATTTTAGGTTTACTATAATAATATCAGGAAGTAAGTAATAGTCAAACAGGCAAACACATTCGGTTGTTAATTTTTTTAACAGAATAACAATAGCCTAAATAGTCATTTTTTTTTGGGGGGGGGGGAGGGGCAGATTAAAATGACCGGTTAAAAATTATATGGGGGTTGTGGGAGATAATGCAATAAACTTGATTTTTTGAATGGGGATAAAAGATCTTTACCAGGATGTCCCCAGCAAAAGAAGATTTACATCATATATTAAAAAAAACCTTTTTTTGGGCCGAGTCCGACTATGTTTTAAAATTGTATCATAATGTCAACATAAACATTTTGTTAAAACTATATTTTATGTCAGATAATGACAACTTTTTATTGGAATAATAAATACATTTATTTTATAATCCCATGTTTATATTATGTCAGCCACGACTGCCTCTAGGGGCTCAGCCACTAGTGTAAATACTAATGTCCTTTAGAATTAAAAAGTTACCATAGTTAAATACCATACTTCTAAAAATGAATTATTTACCTTTGCTCACATTCCTGGCTCATCATAAGTGGTCAACTGATAATTGTGTCAGGCAGGGCGGGTATGGTGGAGCGGGGGGGGGGGGATTATATATTTAGCGCAACCATTGAGGGGTGGGGGAGGAGAATTATGTATTACTCGGAACCACCCAAAAGATGAAAATCTTGAGTAAATATCTGAAGCTAATGATTTAAACACAATACCCACAATAATGCCATGAAATGTATGGTAGACTGGATCAAAACTTCAAACTAATAGATAGCCTGACACAAAAATACTCAACCAGCGCATACGACACATTTTTTCTTCTATAGTAACCATCTTGCAAAAAGAAAAGCTGCCTTAAATAATACACATTGCCTAAGCAATGCTAAATTTTGCAGGGATCTAAAGAGATAAGACAATGACTGATAAATTGATGTACATCCCCAATAATAATACACAAAATTATCCCTTCTGTAGATTAAAATTAGTGGTTAAAAGGTTGTAAAGCCAACGAATAAGAAGACGTCATAATAAAACTTTGGGGACTAGCGTAATAATTAACCCATTGTCCCCTCTCTCTCTCTTTGCAAATTTGACTGGTGGAGAGGTTGGAAGCACGTAATTTATTCTTCAGAAGCCAAATCCCTGCCTCCTTGTGCGGTATCCGAGATATTCGAGCTTTAAATTCCAACATTTACAAAGGTTCTAATACAAATAGAAAGTATTCTTGGTCTTGGCATGGTTAGAGGGATAGGACAATAGACAAATAATCAATGTTCTTCCAAGATTTGCTATATATAAATTTTACTTTTAGTTCCTAGTGGTTTAGATAAATCTTAAAGATAAATTTCCAACTAATATTTGATAGCTAGCTTGTAATACTTAGGGGATGAATTGAGTTTGCATTGTTTATATTTCACTGTCCCCTCCCTCCCTGATGTCTTGCATTGTTGAGTAATACATTTAAGATCTTCTGGTATAAGGTATATTTTTGGTTACAAAAAGAATATTTTATAAAATGAAATTAAAAAAAAAAAAATTTTTTTAGTAGATAAAGAGATAGAGAGGGGACGATTTTTTCCCTTATGTAAACACATTTTACCATTCGTTAGTACTTCAAACTTAAATTAGATCTTAATTTGGCTATACAAACAGGGGCGTCCAAGCTTTTTTTTTGGAGGGGGGTAAATTTTTTTTAATGGGGGGGGGGTAATCACCATTTTACCCCCCCTCCCCCTTAGACGTCCTTGCATACAAGTAAAAGTATTGAAACTTTGTTCATCATGATTGGAAGCACATTGATTAACAACTGCTTTACCATACCTTAAAACCCTGGTTGTTACGAGAATAATAACTCATCATTTACATTATTATTGTCAAAGATAAATTTTTACAAGAGAAAGAGGGATATGTCACCTGAATATATAATAATTATAAGGACAAAATGTAATGTTTTTAAGTTGCTTTATTATTTTTAATACCTAAAACTTTACATTTTCAAAAGCAAAGAAG
Organism: Acartia tonsa; assembly: GCF_053477335.1. Taxonomy (NCBI): domain Eukaryota; kingdom Metazoa; phylum Arthropoda; class Copepoda; order Calanoida; family Acartiidae; genus Acartia; species Acartia tonsa. Next base: position 23,060,997 of record NC_137261.1, read on the forward strand.
TATATGGCATTAAGTATCAAATGTTTAATGGCCCAAATTTTACTTTTAAATTGTAACTTTTTAAAAATAAAATTTAATGCCTTATAAAAATGTCAGGTTTTCTGAAACTTTTTAAAAATCACATGATCTACTTTTCAATAGTTAAAAATCACCAAGTATTATTTTTGATTTAATTTTGGTAAAATTCTAGGTAATTGTTTGTTCAGGTGCTATATACCTGTTCATTGTAGCCATGATTAATGAAGAGTAGAAATAGCTAGGATAAAAGACTTCTAGTTTAGGGATAGATATTAAAGTAAAAGATAGAGGGGGCACAAGATACCTCTGACTCTACCCACGTGATGATAATAGCGTTTGAAATTATAAAAAATGTCGAGTCCCTGCTTAAGAAAATAAATCAATTTGATAGCAGACGAAAATGGTTTCCTCGACTTGGGAATGTTTGGATGTTTAAATGCCTGTGTTAGATGTATATTTGTCAACATACCTACGATATATAGCAAATTACTGTCGAATTTACATCCAGTGAAACAATTTTGACAAAAATACATCCACTGTATTTCTGCCAGTTGCAGGAACGGCAACGTCTGGATTATACATCTATACTTTTACTGAAAGGATGACACAACAATATAATATAGGTAAAGATAGATTTGCACCTATCCTAGATATCCCCAAGAACATCACACCACCTCCCAGTAACAAATCATTTTAAATAAAATCAAACATGCCCCTCTTGTCCCTGATCGTCGAGCAAAGCCACTGACAGAGGAGCTACATATAGTAACACAATATCAAAATTGAAATTCATTGCATTTAAATAATCATATGAGTATGAACTGAAAGTACAAACCAATTAACAACTAAATGTTTATTATCTATGTTTCTTACAAAACATTAAATGGAAAACAAATTTCATAGCAAAAACTACATATTCCTTTTAAATCTTATTTTATTCATCAATTTCCAGACATTGAAAGTAAACTTACATATGATCTCAAGTTGATTTTAAAGAAAGCCTGCAAAAAATACACTGCTTTAACTGCTGAAAGGATTGCAACAAGTAAACCCAATACCCAAAACTTCATATTCAATAACAAAAAAGTTATAGGCATTTCAAATTCGGGGTATTTTGTCTTCTTGTGGCAGTCTTTCAGCAATTAGAGTGGTGCATTTCTTGCAGGCATCCTTTAATTGGGATATCTCTAAATGTTTTACCATGAAAACCCCATATAGGTCATATACCAGTTTTAATATAAGCAGGAAAATCCTAAAAATTAAAAGTATCCTTTGTACTTTGATTTTAAAAGGAGAATCTCAGATTTATTGTTAAATCAATATAAATTAAGATTTCAGATGCTTTCCCTCAAAATACCTAGAGAGCACATAAATTCCCCTTTTTTTAAATAAAAAAGGGAAATTTGATTTTTCTCTATACCTAACCCCTGTGAGGATACCTAACCCTGTGTGACCTGTATCTGTGGTGCATTAACTTTGCGGGACAATCCTGTAACCAATAAAACCTAACCTATTCTAACCTATAAACCACACCTTCTAACATAATCAACAAAGTGAGGGAAGCAAAGCTTTAAATAAAAAGCACAATACAAAAAAATTGTATTCGATTTCATTAAGAAACATTTAAACATTTAAATTTTAAAATGATAAAATAAAATTTAGTTTATAATGTCCTTTTAATCAGACACTCATGAGATATATTGCAATAATTAATAAAGGGATCAGAAATCTTATACCTCTCACGACAGAAAAACATTTTAATTTGTACAGAAAAAAAACAATGGGTTCCATCTTTCAATATAATATTAGCCACTAGATAGATTTTATTTTTACAAAATTGTGCTTCTTTTTACTGAAGCATTTTCTTTAATCATATTGTTTACCTATATACCTTTTAATCATCTCTGGTTTGGTGCCATATTGCCTTAGAGTCAAACAAATTGAAATTTTAGAATCCCTTTATGAATGAGTACGATTAAAAATGCACTGTATAATAAGGATCCAATTATTGACAATAGTGTTAAATAAACTAAAACTAAATAACCTGGGTGCCTGGAATAGGTTTTTAAATCAAGGACAATGATGTCCAGGAGCAGTGAGCAATAAAAAACTAGAAATAGAAAGGTGCAAAGAAAAATTACAGGAAAGAAGGGAACATAAGACTGTAAACTATGCTGGTACCGAACTCTCAATCGTTGGCCTAACACTAAGGAACTCTACATAGATTTTGATTAGGTTGTAAAAACTAGCTCAGTCTTTACTTTTCCGCCAATAATTCTAATCAACAGAAGGGGTAATAATGTTCACAGTAATTGTTTATCATCCATTGTTTTATCCCGTGGATCCCTATAAAAGGGTTTTAATTAACGTTTGATAAATATAGACATACCAATAAGATTTACTTGTATAGCGGCTTCACTGATTCAATATTCAATACCTTATCCATTAATGATGTAAATATAGCATGCAACTAGTGATGCTTCTTGTTTTAATTGTATATGACATTATCTCGAACACTCGATATCCTGGAAAAGAGAATAATATTCAGCTCTTTGAATTTTTTCAAGTCTTGTCATGCTTGTGTAACAACAAACCTTAGTATTTGTGTCATATGAATTCTTTATAATAAAGTATTAATGGGTTGCATGTCTATCTATTCGTCTGTATGTTCTATAAGTTCTTGTTAACTGCTTGATCGGTTGTTTTTCAATTTTGGGGATCCCAAACATCCTATGAAAAGCACACATAAAAAAAAATTAGCTTTGTCTCATTGTTTAAAACTATAAATTTTTTTTAAAAAACAGGGTAAGATTAGACATTTTATACAATATAATTGAGGTTTCAAATCACCGAAATAAAAGTTTAGGAGCAAGTTTTACCACTGATATATGTGCTTCCAAATATCTTCTTCTTTCTTTTAAGCAAAAAAAATAAAAAAAAATGAAAACCTATCCAAAGCCCCAATTTATTTATACAGTAATGAAAGTATATATGAACCTTTTTACATTATTAACACGGATCATTTTGTTTCGTAGGAGCAAAGCTTTTCAAATTAATAATAATAATTTATTATTAACTCTATGATTGAAACACTTAAAAGATTTTTGATTTAACAAGGATGACAACATCCATAAAAACGAAGCACTGAAATGGTAGGACAAACGGACATTAACACTTGTATAGTATCTGAACTGAATAATCAGAATTTAAAAGTATAAGAGTCGAAGCAAAATTATAAATAAATTTGTTGAAAAACTGCTTGAAGCAGGATAATGTTTATGGACATACTTACATTTTTGGACTTGATTATAGAGTTGCTTCTCTTATAATATTGTTCTTTGTTGTCCCAGGAATCAATACACCAAAAATCAGATCAAACGGATAATTAGAACACTTGAAAATTTGTTGTTAAAAAAGTAGAAAAATCAACATGTTTAAAATGGAGGTACGGACATTCTGGTAATGATTATAGAGTTGCTACGCTTTCTAAATCGTACCCAACTTCTAGAGGAATCATCATGCAAAGTTTGAAATCGCTAGGACAATTCTAACATGCCTAAATTAACGAATAAAAGCTATCTATCTCGGACGGACGTACGGACGGACGGACGGACGTACGGACGGACCGACCCTAATTATAGAAAAGCTTTGCTTTTAAAAAGGTAAAAATATGTATATAACTGGCTTAATTGTATTTATTCCTTTAGGAGAAGCTGACCATGGGCAAAAAAATTACTTAGAATAATTTACTTGCTTCTCCCCTAGTACCTATAGAATGCGGTTTAGGTCAAGAAAATAGCCTTAAACCACACCAAGATACTTACAAATCTTATATGAAAAGTACTAAAAATTCTAATCAGCACTTTCCAAGATCTTTAGCTTTAGAAATGTAGTAATATGTATTGTATGCCCGTTGAGATCTCGCAAACCAAAGAACAGATTGTGTTTTCCAATTTAGGGCTGCTTTTCTTATGTCTAGGGATGGCTCTTAATTAAAATACCCTTGTTCACTCCCTAAATGCTAGTGTAGCATCCGCAAATATAAAATACTCGGCCGTGTCTAAGATTTTACTGGACAGTGACACATACATGGCATAAAAATGTCCCGTGCTCTGTTGCGTGATTAAAACCAATGTTGTGCTCTGAATTACTGAATTATCACGGCATTCGCGCACGCACACGCTTAGACAGAATAAGCTTTCTGATAAAAATTAATTGGTTCCTACTGGTGATATGGCAGGTGCGCGAAATAAAGAGTCAGCGTTTGAGGATTGCCTTAGCCTAAAACAGGCGCAATTGACAGTTAAAACTTCCAGACAATGGTCGTTCAATTAAAGGTTTGGTTGTCTAAAGCGCGTCTGACAATACAATCATGCACAGGTATTAAGCATAAGCTCTTGAAATTAGCCAGAAATTGAAATCGTTTCTTTCATGTCTATGGTTCTTCTATTTCTTTTAATGAGTGACAGTGTTTAAATTCTTATTATATATAATTATCCAGATAATCTTTGTCTACCGTTATTCATTATCATTTTTAGAGTTCATGTCCCGAGTTGAATGGCATACTTGACTGAATTAATAAATTGCTAATAGTCAATCTGATCTGACTTAAGGGCACTAAGGGCTGAAATTATTTTAATGTTATTAGATGATAATTTGTATTTTTTCACTGTTTTTGAAATATCAACAAACCGGCCGACTTATGCTAGTAGATTACAAATTAGCTCAATAATAGACTCAACATACTAAAAAAACAATTATAAATATAGAACATATAATCCTTAAAATAAAGTTAAAGGATCTTTGTCAGTGTGTTTGTCTGTCTGTCTGTAACGAAGGATCTTAATAACCGCTGAACAGATATTGTTGTCCTTTACATTGCAGTTTCTCATGGGTCATGAGAACGTTTATAATTATTTTGGGGAAAGGTACCACCACCCTCCCAAGAGAAATCGATTATAGAAAAAAAACTTAAAAAATTTGTTTATTTTTTTTATTAAAACTAAAATTTAAAGTGGAGTGATTCGACTCCACCTTCCCTCTTCAAGGGCCACTGGAGGGACCATAAATTGGACGATTCGTTTTAGGGATTTTAAAGCACAAACTTACTACCACGACTTTATTAGAGAAAACAATTTTTTTTCATTATTTGACCATATAAATTTCTTTATAGATCACGGTGATCAGAATGCATTTTGCCATTAATAACCAATGCAAAATAATTTATCTCTATCTCTTCCTTTTGTCTCTTTCCTTTTCCATTTAGACTCTTTTATATTAAACACTAAAATTCTTTATTGTTTTGTTAATCCTTTTTATTTTAGTCACCATATGCTCTTTTTTGTTTGTCTACCCTGGCCTATGGCCCCTTAGAGCCAACAAAACAATAATAACTGTTATGGATTTTATCTTATATTTACTATAAATAGTTAAAAAATTATGAAAAGGTATTTTTTTCCTTCCTTAAATAGTAAAATCTTTTTTATCCCTTTTTAGTAGCGAAGCTACTCTATAATTCACTTTGTCCGTCCGTCAGTCAGTCCGTCCGTAACGCTATGGGGGAAATGGGATTTACTCAGCTTCTATAAAAGATAGAATGCTGAAATTTTTTGACAACATTCCCATCATTAAGGAGCACAATTGACTATAAAACATCATTGGCGTTCGGACCGATTTTTAGCAGGTTTTAGGCTATTTTATATTTTTCATATTTTTCTCCATATCTTCAGTGTTTATGGTCCGATTTTCAAAATTTTTTCACTTACAGATATCTAAATTAAATTTCCCGTCGTTTAAAGGAACAATATCTTGATTTTTAGTGGTGCATCTACTTAATAATCATGAAATTTAAGTAGGTCCACATGAAAAAATTTTACTTTGTCCCTCTACCAGACTTTAGTAAGTATAATGACTTGACTTAGCTACAGTCTCTACGCATTCTACAGTGTTTGTTATTTATTACCAATGAAAGAAAAACTTAAAGTAACTTATATTGAAGCACAAATATTATCTGAAAGTGTTTCATTGTTTTTAAAGTCTGTACATAAGCAAAATATGCATATAAAGTTTAGATACTCAATCCTTAATTTTATCAAAAGGAGCACAGTGTATTATTTGTTAGAAGGAATGTACTTATTTTGGTCAAAAGGATTTTTTATATATCTTTATTTCATGCATATGATAAATTAGCTATAAATTTCGCCCACAAATTTTGTCGCTCGTATTAAGTAATCAAATCCAAATATAAACAAAATCTTTGTTTCATCATCATCGCCATTTATCTCTTCTTTCCAGAGCATAGGCCACGCACAATGGTTCTCCATTTATCTTTGAATTGGGCCTCAGTAGAGGCTCCACTGAAAGATGAAAAATTCTTTTCTCTCAGTTCCTCAAGGAATTCCCTCCTCCAGGTTGTTTTTGGTCTACCTGGTTTCCTTTTTCCTATGAAGGGGTCCCAAGTCAAGGCTTGATTGGTTAAATCATCATGCCCTTTCCTTAGAGTGTGCCCCAACCATCTCCATTTTCTCTGTTTTATTGTCAGTTTGATGTCTGACATATCACTGCGCTCTAAAAGCTCAGCATTTGTGATCTTGTTTGGCCAAAAGATCTTGTGGATTCTCCTAAGACATTTGTTGACATATGTCTGTAGCTTGGAGACCACTGCTGTGTTTAGAAACCAAGTTTCGGCCCCATACAGCAAAACAGAGAGAACATTTGACTTGAAAAGTCTTAACTTGGTCTTTATGGAGATGTTGTTGGAATTCCAAATTTTGTTCAAGCTGGCAAAGGCTGTTCTAGATTTGTTAATTCTAGCTTTAACATCTGTCAAAGTGCCTCCAGCTTCATCAATTTTACTTCCAAGATACTCAAAGCAGTTAACATCCTCAAGAATTTGGTTTCCAATAGTTATTGGTTCTTGGGAGTTTGCATTTAATCTGAGTATTTTAGTTTTTGGAACATTTATTTTAAGTCCAACTTTCTTGGAAGTTTCAGCTATCATGTTAGTCCTTCTTTGCATTTGACTTCTATTGCTTGTTAACAAAGCAATATCATCAGCAATTTCCAGATCTCCCAAATATTTAGGATTGCCAAATAACTGCCAGCGAATGCCATCATTGCTTTCACAGTTCTTCATGATCCAGTCAATGGCAAGGAGGAAAAGGAAGGGAGAGAGAAGGCATCCTTGTCTGACACCTGTTACAATCTCAAAAAAAGTTGATAGTTTATAAATCCAGCCTGATTAGGTCTTAGCTTTTCATTAACCTTCTTCTTTATTCTATTAAGAAGAATCTTACTAAGGATACGGCCAGGTACTGAAAGAAGCATTATCCCTCTGTAGTTTCCACATTAGGTCAAGTCTCCTTTTTTGGCCAGTATTGAGATATGTCCATTTTTCCAGTCCTCTGGGCATAACTCATCATTCCATATCTTAGTGATCAAAGGTAGGAATGCCTCAGCAGATGTGTCTAGGTCTGCTTTCATGACCTCAGCTGGGATGTTATCAGGTCCAGCGGCCTTGTTATTTTTCAAACTTTTAATGGCCTCTTTGATTTCCGATAGATTTGGCGCTCGACAGTCAATGTCAAGTGCATCTGAGGGAGGAATCTCAGTTTCTTCCTCTGGAGCTGGAAGATTCAGCAGTTCAGTGAAATGCTCTGCCCATCTATTTAGAATATCCTCATCAGTTTTAAGGAGTGAACCATCCTTGTCCCTGATGTGTGATCCTGATTTGTGTACTTTACCTGCAATGCTCTTAGTAATCTCATAGACATCTTTCATTCTATTTTGATTAGCAGCATTTTCTGCTTGCAAGACAAGGTTTTCCAAGTGTTCTTTTTTGTCAATTCTGACACTTTTTTGGATTTCCCTGCTGAGCCTCTTATACAGGTCTTTATCTTCAGGAGAGTTTCTAGAGAGTGTCTTTTGTCTTACCTCTCTTCTTTGATCCATGAGATCAATGGATCTTTGAGTGATCCACGGCTTTTGGTTAGCCTTTTTGAAACCTAATTTTTCTTGGCTAGTATCATTATAAACTTTTTTGATACCTTGCCAAATATCTTCCACTCCATCTTCCTCTTGAAGAATCTTTGTTTGCTAGAAATTATCTTTTAAGTTGGACATATTAATGGGTTATAGTCCCTTTCGTAACATCGCACCTTATGGGGCGATTCTTCGTATTTTTCACTGTAGCTTTTCTTCTATTTCTAGCCCCTTCGGGGCCAATCACCTAACCCAATATAACCTAACCTAACCTAAAATAACCTATAAAAGCTATTTTAAAAATACGACGAATCGCCTCTTATGGGGCGATGTTACGAAAGGAACTATTCTCATTATTGTGTGTAGTTGATCATCTATGGTAATACCTATACATCTACTATATGTAGTGTATCTAGATAGTGGGATTACAATTGCATGCCGGGACAGCTATCCGCATCAATCCCGTCAGGCTGTTCCCAAGGATCAATTAAAATTCATACTTTTGGCGAAGGGTTTAGATATGCTAAATGTGTGCTTGATATTTGACCATCTAAAAGACAATAAAAAATGTATTTTTATCTAACTTTGATTTAAAAAGTTGGGTCATGTGAAAAAAACGAAGTTGCGGGTTATTTCTATTTCTAGCCCCTGCGGGGCCAATCACCTAACCTATCCTAAAATAACCTTTCAAAAGCTACTGTGAAAATACTACGAAATCCGCGACTTCGTTTCCTTCACATGACCCAAAAAATTTAACAATTACTTAAAAGTTATCTTTTTTATGATAAATTGTTATCCATAACTCTTCTGCCAATTGAAATTATCATTTGATAAGTTTGTACACTAGTAATTTGGTAACCAATAAATGTTTATAAAGTTTCTAAAGAGTTAAAGAATGCATTTAAAAACATTGGGTACCAGAATTATTTACAGTCCTATGTCCCCTCCAACTTTGAGGCTTTATAACCTTCAAATGGTTTGCAAAATAAGCGCGTTTGCTGATCCCTTATGATTTGCATAGCTCATATACAAGATATCCCTTCTTAAAACGTGGAGCGACCCCCTCTAAAAAAATGGCCACCCTCATACAGTTGTAAAGATAGATGAGGGACAGAGACAGGTTTCTTAAAAACTAAATACAATACGCAGTAAAATTCATAAAAATGCAAGATCCTATTTGATTTGTGAAGAGGGGAGGATGAGTCGATAATTCATTTTTACAGCCTAAAACATTCCTTGGGTCATAAGTAAACTTTCCTGGAAACGAGATACTTCGGGACAAACACATACAGCGTTACAACTTACTACTTTTTAGATTACTAGCGGCTGCGCCCCTAGCATCTAGAGGCTCTACATTCGAAGGGATATGAAGGGGAAGAAAAATAGCCTAAAACCATTCCCAGACACAATTATAAAAATAAAATAGCCTGAAACCATCTATAAGAAGCTTCACTGCAAAGGAGAACCATATCAGTGCAGCGGTTAGTGAGATACTTTGCAACATACAAAATAAGCTTACTACTTTTTTATAGGATTTGATAATACTTGTCCGTGTAGGCATGTGCGATGATAAAACACGGTTTAAAATAGGCGAGTTCCACCCTTCCGTATTTTAGTATCACATGAGTAGTTTTTACACTGTGCGTAGCTATTCTATGAAACAGATGGTTGGGTGGTCTGTTTAATGTTTATAAAGTCAATAATGCATTTGTAGAGTATAAATATCGTACTCTAAAAGCTAAATAAAAAATTGGACGTTTCAATGTTTAAAGACATTAACGCAGTTACACATATAGACCAGAAATCATAAAAGCTTACCTTCAGGGACGTATAAGCTTTTTACGTTGAGGGGAGTAAAATAAATGTTATTTTAAGGGTTTGAGTGGGGTAATATCAAATGTATCGCTAAAAATGTTGAGGGTGGAAAAATGAAGGGTTTCAAAGTTTGAGGGGGGTAACCCCCCCCCCCCCCCCACCGCCCACTTGGGACGTCTATATATGCTTTAATTAAATATTAAAAATCTGTCCATAATCTTTTTGCTTGATTATACTAATGTTTAACGCATGGATGTTGTCATCCTTGTTTTTATGCGCGCAATCGCAATTGGTTTATATCATTGGAAATATATGCATTAAAAATACGATGGCTTAGGCACATATCTGGATTTGTACTGTATGTACTTCAAAAAAATATAAAATATAGATTTAATACCTTAGATGGCCAATTAGACAATTTAATGTTGAACTTAAAAATGAAACATGATCATATACACTTTTTTATGTAAAATAAAACCCTTCCCCAAGATGTGCTAGGTTTACATTAAAGATTAATCTTTTTTACAGTGCCTATAAATAATAACGTCATACTGGCCTACTATTGGTCAATTAAAATGTATACTGGCCTGCTATTGGTAATTTAGTCTGTGTATTGGCCATTTGTAGTTTTTTGAAGGCACTATTAAGAGCTACATTAGAGGTAAATTAGTCTACAGACAAATCTTACAATCTACCAAAGGCAAACTTTTCAGAATTCCAGAAAATTATGTTACCACAAGGGATCTAAAGGGATGAGATAATGTTCGATGAATTAATATACATCTCCAATGATGTTAAACAAAATTACCCCTTCTGTAAATTAAAGTGGTTTAAATGTTGGAAACCTTTAACTCAATAAAACAACCAATCAAAATTCACTAAAGTCCTTCAAGTTGTTTAGCCAACAAAACTTTATTATAAACCTTTGGGGACTAGGATAATAAAAAGCCCATTATCCCTTCTCTCGCTGCTAATTACCAAAGTGTACAATACTGCTGTAGAAATGTAGTGAATAACTCTTGGAATTCTGGAAAAAAATATGATTAAAATATGCTTATTGTTTATACAAGGTGTGTGCTTATTAAACATTATTTTACGACATTGACAACCATTTAAAAGGTGTAAAAAATAGAATATACGCTTTATCCCTGCAGGGAGCCCTGATTATAGGGAACTTTTTAAAGAACAAACATAACCAAGAATATAAAATAATAAGTCAATGATCATCGGAAGCTGGAACCCATAAGTGTCCAAAGGTGGGTGTTTACTCCCCACATACTTTGAAATCCTTATTTTACACCCATCAAAAATGATAACCCCCTAAAATCATAGAAACCCATCATTTTATCCCCCTCAAAATACAAAGCTTGGATGTCCCGTCTGTTTTTATGCTTTTTTAGCCATAGAACAATAGGACTTTTCTTATTCCAAGACATATCTTCATTAAATACAAAAAGTGCCTATAAACAGCAATATGTAAACTTTTTAGCAGTTGCAGAGATCTTACTTCTTAGACAGATTAAAGAGATTAAAAAGTGTTTAAACCAGTGTTGCGGAGCCGGAGCCGGGAGCTGCCATATTTTGGTGGAGCTGGAGCCGTAATTTTCATTAAAAACGCCTTCGTTAAAATGATTTTGAACGGTCTATTTCTATTTAATAAATTGAAAAAAAATTCAATTCAAAAATGAACAAAACTTGATATATTAATTTTAGGTAGGGGCCGGAGCCGTGAGTTCCAGACCCGGCTCCGCGAAGCCGCATCAAAATTAAACGGCTCCGAAACGCTGGTTTACACAATTACAAATGGATCTGTATATTTAATTTAACCATCACCCCATACAATATATATATAATTATTGTTTAGAAAGGACACTACAACCGTTCTGCATATGGAGTTTAAAACTTTAGATAACCGGGACAATACTATCAGGTATCTAGAGGGAAAAGACAATAGCTGATAAATTGATGTATATCTCTAATTAATGTACACACAAAATTGAATGGAAGAGTATCCTTTCTAAGTTGCTTTATCAATAATGGTAAATACCACAAGAAAAATTAACATATGTACATAAACATTTCTGTTTTTGGTATTTTACGGTAGGAGAGACGGGGAGATATATTAAAAAATTACAGAATTTAGAGTCTAGAGTATTAGTTCAAATAAATGAAAATCATCTAACAGACAACCAATCTTTTGATGATATGCACCTGTTTAATAGCCAAGATATTCCGTTTATTATATTACGTGCCTTACATGATTAAAGCACAATAATAGAGGTGGAATGGGCTAAATAACTGTATGCCATAATCCCGTGGACCCAGTGTTGGTTTTTAATTGGATCTTTGAACATCAGCCAATAGCGTCGGAAATATTAACACAGCTAAGTCGCTACAAAAGAGCAGAAAGCCATTTGCTAGCAGACGAAAAAGAACAACCCCTCCCCCCCCCCCCCACTGGAACCAGGTAGTTGTCTGGGTTATTTATATACTTATACATTTATTCTTACATGTAAAGATAGATACTTAATTATTTTCCAGGATCTTTATCAGAATATATCTCCCTTCTTTTTCTTCCAATTTTGGAGTTTAATAAAACTTGAGTATTTTTTTTGTATTTTATTCTATTCCTAAAAAATAATTCCAACAAAATGCATAATTGACATTTTCCTAAAGTTTGGTTTGGTACCAAAAGACAGCCCCTCCTCCTCTCGTTTTATATCTGTACTGATATTTAACAATAGAAGTTTATTTAGGGGAAAAGACATTTAACTATACATAATATAATTAAAAAATTATAAACACGATCTCTCATTTGTTTACTTAAAATTCAAATGGCACAAAATGAGATCTTCTTGTGTAGCTTGAAAAAATTGGTTAAAAAATTAATTCTAAATAAATTGGAAACAATAGATTTTACGGGAATTGACTGAAATATTATTATTTAAATAAAAAACACTAAATAAAGATAGAAACCAGGGAGGGAGGGGATATTGGGCTGTTTAAAACACTTGTCCCCAAAATTTTATAATAACGTTTTATTATTTAATAATTAAATTTTGAGTGTCCAAACGTTTCAACCACTAATTGAAATCTACAAAAAAGGTAAACCTGTGTCAGCCATTGTCTTTTTCCTTTAGATCCCTGGTAGAAACTTTTTTTAACAAAGAATGTATTAATTGATAACAAATTGATATAAAAATAAAAAGATTAAATCTTAAATATATCATTTAGAAGGCAAACAGACAAACAACTAAATCCATGTAATTTTACTATTGCAAAGCTGCTCTATATATTTGTTACAACCGTTCAGATTTACATATGCTTCTTTAAGTAATGAAAATCGAGTTATTCATTCATATTACGTATAAGAAGCCCTTTAAATGGCTGTTCCCTATTAATCAAATTAAAGATGTTTGAAAATGTATTTTAATGGGGTTTTAAGGGTTAAAATAAAGGTTAGGATAGGACCTTGCAGACTTATAGTCCCTGCAGGGAATAGAAACATATCTTTAAAAAGTTATTATGAGGAGAAAGGGTTCGCTGTTCCTTTGAAATAAATGAGTTAAAGCCCCAAATGTTTTTTTTGTAATCGACAAAAAATCCTTGTTAATAAAGGTAATAAAAAAGATATTATTTTGAATTGAGAAGAATATGCTGCAATACATATGCATGTGGTCATTCTTGTTTGAAAATTAATATTGATAAAACTATATGCAGCGCAGGTGTTTCATTACAAGGTGTGGTGTGTGGGGTGATAACAACAACGGCCACAAAACCAATTAGATTAAATACCATTCAGCTGGATAATAAAGAGGGGGATCAACCCACCCTACCTCACCCCCCCCCTATTGCAGAATTCTCTGAATGACTATTGATAGAACAGGACAGACAAAAATTATGTTTATTATTAGATTTTTATCTCATTTTAAGATGATTTTTATCCTTAAATCTTAAGTACAAACTATCCATAGTCAAATTTTTCCTCAAAGGTCTATGGTTGATTTATTTTTAGTCAATACAAAGTAATAGTGTCCAATATTTTCCACCAATCATTTTAATCTACATAATGGATAATTGGGAGGTAATAGTCTCTGCTGTAGCTGCTAAATTGTCAACAACGGTAGTAAAAATGACAGTTTGGCCATAAATAAAATTCTAGCAGCTAACTTTAGCATATGCAATAATGGAATTGTCTGCGAGCAGCTAACGCTGAAAGTTCTTGGGTCAGCTGCTAACCGCTGCCTAGCACTGGACGAAGCGCTTCCTCCTAACTACACAAATTTGTAGGTATTGTAATTAAATCTTGTTGTTATATGTCTTGATCATTAATTGATTTATTTGTTGACAGCTAACATAAAAAGGAATTAAGGTGTAGGTAAGTGTTTTTTAAATATTTTTAAATATCGGACAATAATATTTAAGATAATTTAGAATTAGAACCTTATATAAAAGTAATTGAATGTATGTCTGTACCAAAAGATCTTATTGAACCTATATTGACTTTCATTTACATGGAAGCTTACTATAAGTCCTAGGAAGATATATATACTGTGATACCTCCCAAGAGAATAGAATAAAAAAATTGCAGGCAAAATTTGTGAAAAATCAAAATCAGCTATAAAGCTTCTTAAAAGTAGTCCGACTGCCAAGGATGTTTTATTGTTGATTATGATGGAAATATTGACAAGAAGTTTCAGCTGTGCATCTCTAATAGGAGCTGAGAAAATCACGTATCCCCCACTTAGTATCTTACGGACAGACAAAAGAATTATAGAGTAGCTTCGCCAGTAAAAAGATCAAGGTAATATCCCGAAGAAGATTCCCTAGTAAAAGAATAAATAACTTTAACTTTATTTGTTTTTGATGTTTTTCTTTGTTTTATTTATCTCTTTTTTCCTGTAATAGAATTAAAAGGATAGGAAAAGGAAAAATAAGAAAATCCTTGCGTTGAAAAACAGATTAGCTCAGTTGGGGGGCCCATTCACCCTCTCATCAATTCTCTAAAGCTGGGGGACACGGGGAAGGGGGGGGGGTGCGGATGGAACAATGCGTAACCCGTGCATAACATAGCTACCGTGATTTGTACACAATGGTCTAAAATATAGGTAAAGTTTTGTATTTTCAAATATTTTACAGAATTTTATGCAAGAATGTTAAGGTTTTTTATTAGTTAATAACTAAAATATATACTACGCATAAATGGAATTCCAATTCTTATTTTGGAAGAGGGGAGATGACAAACACCACCTTTAGACCTTTTATATAGATTTTCTTAAGATCAAAGTTGTTTTGACCAGTTCCTAAGCCTTAGTGAAAAATTTGTATGGTTTATGGAATCTAATCTTAGTAATTGATGAGTTAACGTTCAGGAATCCTCAATATTATAGCCACGGGCGCATACCAGGGTTGTCAAATTTTTATAACATGGTAGCCAACTTTAAATCACAGCGTTGACAACTTTTAACTTTTGCGAGTAGCTTCAATATTAAAGCAAAACAATAGAGTTAAATAGGGTTGAATAACTGTATGTCCCCATCCCCTTGGACCCAGTGCCGACTTTCAATGGGATCTTGGAATATAAGCCAATAACGTTAGAAATATTAACACAGTCAAGTTGCTACAAGAGCGCATAAAGCAATTTGCTAGCAGACAAAAAGTTCCCCAACACTGGATCCAGGTAGTTATCTGGATTGTATAATATATATCTATACTTATACAATTAAGTTTAAGAATAAATTATAAAAACAAATTCAAGAAAAGAATATAAAAATTTCATTAACTAATATTGAACCTAAAGTAAAAAGAGAAATATCAAACTCTATTAACTTTTCACAACATAGTTACCAACTTTTAATTCAATACAAGGACACTTATTTATTAATCATTATGACAACCCTGTCTATCATTTACAGATCATTGGAGTCCTATATTTAACTTTTATCTATCTCCACCTATGTCAGATCTAGGGTTAATCATTCGTATATAACATGGGTTATCTCATCAAGGGTTAATCATCTGTTACTAACTAGAATGAGAACATCCATAGCGGGTTAATCATATAATCAATATCAAGTCAGGGTTCTCACAAAACAACAAAAAAGAGAATAATTTTTTTTATGAGTTCGAAACCGAACAAGATCCGCTGGAATATAACCGGTTCTCAGCTATATTGAAAATTCGCGTATAGTAACGTATTTCAGACAATTTTCCACGAATATTAAAATAAAAATCATAGAATTAATATCAGTTTGGTTAGCATAATCCTTCGGCCTCTTGGATCTGACAAACTGGTTTTAATATTTTGATTTATCATTTTGATATCCGCGGAAAGCTGTCTTTAATACGATGCGATAAATAACCATTAAAAGACAAAACCTAAGCTTTTTTCTCTATCTATTAGTAATTTTATAATTTACAATTAATAAAAGTTATTGTTTTTTTATGTTAGATTGTATAAATACTCATTAACCCAAAATAGGTTTTGTTTTTATTGTATGAAAAATTACTTGTATTAGATTTTCTTTTATTCTTGGATACTAATGAGTCAATCAATAATTATACAATAGTGCAGCTAATCTAAAATTTCAAATGTCTGTACATCTGTTCGTCTGTATATGTAAAATTATGAAGAGAGGGAGGGGACATCATAGTTTTATAAAAAAATTCTGTCATTTGGTGGCTTAAAATTTTTGGAAGTTTATAATATTAATTTACAGATAGGGTAATTTTGTTTTTCTTAATTTGATGTATATCAATACACTTAATAAATATTAAATAATATAAAATACTATTTTTAAAAAATCTGCTATATAATTAATACTAGCGGCTAAGCCCCTATATTTTAAAGGGCAGAGAGAGGCTAATGAAATAGCTATAAACCATTCTAAAACTTAAATCTGAAAATAAATTAGACTAAAACCATCACAGGACCTAGGTGATACTTACCTAAGATAGAGAACACAATCGATTCAGTTGTTATTTAGATCTTAAGATTTAGACAAAAAAATTCTAAAGAATCATTACCCTTTCTTACTCACAAAATTTATGCATTATAATTTCCTTTTATCTGAAAATCTGTGAAAATCAGAGAGGGAGGGGAGTGGGGACATTGGGTTGTTTATTACACTATAAGTCCCCAAACTCTTTTAAACACGTTTTCTTATTCGTTGGCTCAACAACTTAAGGGACTTTTCTTGAATGTTGATTGGTTTTTTCATTAAGTTAAGTGTGCAAACGTTTCAACCACTAATGTAATCTACTAATGTATTTTTAGGATGTACATCAATTTATCGGCCATTGTCTTATCCCTTTAGCTCCCTGGTAAAGATCAATATTCTTTGATTATGAACTAGGATTATCTTAGATAATGATAAAAATATGAACATAACAAATGTTCAATTTTTTACATGATTAAAAAAACTTATTAACATACCAAATGTTTAATTTAGTAAGTTAATCTTTACATTTTATCATTAGAACAACATTCAAAATAATATGCAGATGAAATTAAACCAAATCAATTTGACTGGTATATTACATTTATTTAAACAGGAATATTTTCTAATTTACATTACTATTGCCTTGGCGTGGATCCTTATTCAATAGGACATTTTACCCAAGAAGGGGTGGGGATAACCTACTCCCTCTCTCATATATTATTTTTTTGTAGCTAGTTCTATCTTCATTTGAGGGTAGATTCCCCCCCCCCCCCTTGACAAAAAAGTATTTAACAGTTCGGAATATAGATATACTTGCTGCTTTGCGCCTAGCCTCTAGGGGCTTCGCCCCAAGATGTAATGGGAAGTCTTACTCCTATTTAGAATCGTTTTAAAGCTCTAAATTGTCCTTTCACTGTATTCATTGTTGTACTTTAAATAAAATTATATCTTTAAAATATACTGGTTTCATTGTATTATCTTTCTGCTTCACTCAGCCTTAATGGGGACATCAAATAATAAGAAAGATAAAATGATAGGAAAATGGAAGATAAAATTTGCATCAATTATTAATGCTAAAAATATTATTAAACGGGATGACTGTATGGCGTGTGTGTGTGTGTGTGTGTGTGTGTGTGTGTGTGTGTGTGTGTGTGAGGAAACTCGCTAACCACAGTAGCAGTATAGTTCTCCTATACAGTGAAGAACCTTATATGTCTTATTTTACTGTATTTTTGCTCTTTGCAGTTAGGGGCGCAGCCATTAATAAGCTATAAACAAATGCTAATTAGATTTAATAAAAATCGTAGCTTTTATACTGTTAGGCCAGTTTGTGCGTCAAGAGAGAGAGGGAACAATTGGCTGTTTTTTATTACACTAGTCCCCAAAGGTTTATATTTATGTTTTCTTATTTGCTTAACAACTTTGGGGAATACTATAAATGTTGATCGGTTGGATCATTAAGTTGAGTGTTCAAATGAAATGGTAATTTTGTGTAGTATTATTGGGGATTTACATCTGATGTCCGTATGTTGTTTAAGTAATGTTGATTTTTAAGTTAAGTTGTCGATTTTACCAATATATTTAATTTCCATTCACTATAACATCAAAATATAATCAAGTAAATTTTAAAGGAAGGTTAAAAATTCAGGTTTTTCAATTAGTTTCCTGTTGATTGGGTCATAATAATAGAGACTTCAAATTATTCGTTGCCGACTTGGACATAAACTCTTGAGATTTGTAGTATATTAAAGTACAAGAATAGAGGGGGACAATCGCTAAATAACTGTATGTGCATGTGGTGGGTAACCTTTGTCGACTTTCAATTGAGTCTTTAAATATTAGCCAATAGCGTCGGAAATGTTAACACAGACAAGTCGCTACAGAAAGCAATTTCCTAGCAGATGAAAAAGGTTCCCACCACTAGAATCAGGTAATAGTCTGGGTCGAAAAGTTAGGGCACTACTGGTTAACACCAACCAATTAATATGTTAAAAAAATACCCAAAGGTTTTTAGCCAACGACTGAGAGAACATATTATAAAACTTCGTGTAAATTACAGTTGCATATCCCCTCCCTCTCTGACATACAGTTATTCAAATTAAGCCATACGAGCACTACTAACCATACGACCAACTAACTTTAATATGTACTTGTGGAATAAAATCTCTACTAGTATATACAGACAAAATTAATTTGTAAATGTATTAATGCAAATGAAATAAATTTTCAGAAAAAGTTTTGCTAAACCCAGTTCGTGCCAAATAAAAATCTCATTTCACCGTTATACATATGTATACACTGTAAAAAATATGTTAAAGATATAATTTTGTATCTAACTTCTCTTTATCTTAAGTATTCCCTTAAGTCGGTACAACATGTACATAACTCTATCAAAGTTAGATATTAAAAAATTACTGCTATGATATAAAATTTATGTGATATTTTACATCGAAATTTTGTCTGGTATTAATTTCCTTGGATATTTTGATATAAATCCTCTTAATTCAATGTTTTTTTTTTATAGTGTAAACTGTAAATGTACTGTAAAAAACATATATTCGTGTTAATTCTTTTATGACATTTGTATTACTCCATATTTGTTGATTATTTGGTAAACTTCATAAAATTTGTAAATTATTCAAAACCTAGGTATAGATTCTTTTCGTTATCATTTGGTATTCAAAATGATGATTCCAAGGACAATCATGTACGATACTAAGATTTTTTTCATGTATAATAAATAAATCATAAATAAATTTAAAGGAAAAAGTTTTTTTACATTTTTTTTCTTTGGGAGAGAGGGTTTAGTTTTTCAGGGGCGATTTCTCTTTGGAGGGTGGTGGTACTACCCTGCAATGGAGAACAAAATCGGTTCAGTTGTTAGTGAGATCCTTAGGTACAAACAAACAGACAGACATTTTCAAAACATTTAAATCTAAAAATAAATTTAACTAGAAGATTTTACAGTGATAATAAATGTATATAAGAAGACCAAAAAGAGACACCTTGGCAAAATTAATCTAAATAATTATACAATATTACCATTTTAAATCTATCTGTCTATCTTACTATCTATCTATCTATCTATCTATCTATCTATCTATCTATCTATCTATCTATCTATCTATCTATCTATCTATCTATCTATCTATCTATCTATCTATCTATCTATCTATCTATCTATCTATCTATCTATCTATCTATCTATCTATCTATCTATCTATCTATCTATCTATCTATCTATCTATCTATCTATCTATCTATCTATCTATCTATCTATCTATCTATCTATCTATCTATCTATCTATCTATCTATCTATCTATCTATCTATCTATCTATCTATCTATCTATCTATCTATCTATCTATCTATCTATCTATCTATCTATCTATCTATCTATCTATCTATCTATCTATCTATCTATCTATCTATCTATCTATCTATCTATCTATCTATCTATCTATCTATCTATCTATCTATCTATCTATCTATCTATCTATCTATCTATCTATCTATCTATCTATCTATCTATCTATCTATCTATCTATCTATCTATCTATCTATCTATCTATCTATCTATCTATCTATCTATCTATCTATCTATCTATCTATCTATCTATCTATCTATCTATCTATCTATCTATCTATCTATCTATCTATCTATCTATCTATCTATCTATCTATCTATCTATCTATCTATCTATCTATCTATCTATCTATCTATCTATCTATCTATCTATCTATCTATCTATCTATCTATCTATCTATCTATCTATCTATCTATCTATCTATCTATCTATCTATCTATCTATCTATCTATCTATCTATCTATCTATCTATCTATCTATCTATCTATCTATCTATCTATCTATCTATCTATCTATCTATCTATCTATCTATCTATCTATCTATCTATCTATCTATCTATCTATCTATCTATCTATCTATCTATCTATCTATCTATCTATCTATCTATCTATCTATCTATCTATCTATCTATCTATCTATCTATCTATCTATCTATCTATCTATCTATCTATCTATCTATCTATCTATCTATCTATCTATCTATCTATCTATCTATCTATCTATCTATCTATCTATCTATCTATCTATCTATCTATCTATCTATCTATCTATTTATCTACCTATCTATCTATCTATCTATCTATCTATCTATCTATCTATCTATCTATCTATCTATCTATTAGCCTATCCAACTATCTATCTATCTATTAGTGTAAATAAGAAGACACGAGAGACATCTTGGCAAAATTATGCTAATTAATTATACAATATTAGCATTTAAAATCTATCTATGTATACTATAGTATATCTATCTATCTGTGTAAATAAATATTATAATTTTCAATCTTTTTATAATATTACTTTAAAATAAGGATATCTAAGATATAAATGCAACTTGGAAGACAAAAATGAGACATTTTGATAAAATTATTTTTTATTCTAGATTTTGATTCTATACTAGTGGCTTCGCCCTAAGAGGAGATAAGCCCCCCCCCCCCCCCCCCCAACTTATTTTGTTTTGAAAACTTTTGCTTTGATTTTAAAAAAATGTTACATATTACTCTTCTCTTTCCCTAGGCCCAAAATGCAAATTAAGGTTTATGTAATAATATGTACAAATAAATCCAACCTCGTTTTAGAACTTTTCATGGTTACAGGGATATCTAAATGGGAATATAATTTTCAATTAAACAAAAAAAATTTATCCACTAGAAGCGCTGAAATAAAATGAAATGTTATAATTTGTAATTTAAAAATTTTAGCTACTTTTTGTATATTAAGTATTAGAAATAATGCATTGTGTCTCAGAAAAGATCAATTTTTACTTCTTAAAAAGACGAAGGAAATATGCCATTTTCTTCTTCTTTGAGCCCTGCGATTAATATTTTATGCTTGAAAGACCTACCCACTTTTCCTACTCACCTCACATACCCTCATACACACATACAGACACACACACCGAGAGGATCCAAAGGGATAAGACAATGGCTGATAAATTGATGTACATCCCCAATGATAAAGCACAAAATTACCCATTCTGTAGATTAAAATTAGTCGTTAAAACATTTAGTAACTTAACTTCATCCTATCAAAACTCATTGAAAGTCCCATTAGTTATTAAGCCAACGAATAAGAAAATTTTATTAAAAACTTTTGGGGACTAGAATAATAAACAGCAGATTGTCCCCTTCCTTTCTGACATTCCCCTATTACACACACCCTGACTGTTTTACATCTTAAGTTATTTCTAAAGTAACTTTTGACTTGCAATAAAAGCATAAAAGTCATCTCCTTTAAGCTGAAATCATACAGTTATTCAATAACAAAATGATCCTAGAACCCCACTCTCTTATCATATTCAATTTTTTTATGTCTGGCATAAAATGTAAACTAGGGCGGATTCTTCAATGTATTTTTATACAGATAATACTGTTTTAGAATAGATGCACAGTCGAGAATAGAGGCATTTTTTGCATTTTTTCTTGTAACAATGGATATAGAATAAGTGGATATTTGACAGGGAGAATATGTCATCTATTTAGGTTGATAATAATGAACTCATTTATTGGTTTTGTTCAATCATCAGGAAAGGAGGGGATTAGGTTAAGGTGGGTGGGTGGAGGGTTTCATTATTTTAGCCAGCTGAAAGTACCACTTTATTAGAGTACATGAAAATCTGATGCAACATCCAAGTAATAATATATCGATTCATGTAACTCATCCCTATACATAAGAACATTACAATACAAACTAAACAAGAACTAAGAGGTAACTTTTGGCTTAGGTAACTATTAGGAACTTCAAGGAAAAATAAAAAAAATGATTGGGACATTACTGAATACTAGTCAAAATCTAAGTCTATATTAACCCATATTTTATAAAGGTACACATATTCTTTACTACATAGACAATCAGATTTAAAACTCAGAGGAGTGCCCACTTTATTAGAAGCATAGCTCCTCTATAATTCATAATGTCGGTGTGTCCGTCTGTACATTAGTCCACGGATAAATGTAAATAGAAAAAAAATTTAAATTAAGTTACTTCTATTCTAAAATTTAATTTTAATTTAATTCAGTTGTAAGGCCTAATAGATTCTTTGTTTTTTACCTAAAAATTTTTTTTTCTTTGTCTATTTGTCTTACTGTCTCTAGTCTGTCGTTTATTCAGTGTCTCTATATTGTTGTCTATCTTTTATTTGTCGGTTTGTCTATCTTTCTCTTTGTATTTCTCTCTTCCTTTAGGTCAAAAGCGCGGCAAAAAAATAATTCTAACCTGATCTGTCCGTCTGTCAGTCTATTTCTGTTACCTCTAACACGGAATAAATCGGCCCAGATATTCAAAATTACAATCCAATAAAGAAATATTCATTTATTCTGATTTAACATTTACATTTTAGGGTTGACTCTAGGGATAGGTGAATGAAAGATAGATTTGTTTATCTGCCATTTTTTTTATCATGGCATTTCTTTATAACTATTGGTTAAATTATATTCTACAGATAGAGAGTCAGATAGCTTATAAAGCTGCAATATAAAGTACTAGAGTTGGGCTCGATATAACTATCTCACTATCGGCTATTTTTCTATGAGTACATATCTAATAATCTATTTATCTATTTTTCAATAAATAAATTTTCCTCCTCCGCCATTACTATCTAAAAGATAAAAGTAAATATTAAATAATTTAAATGATTTTAAAGAGATTTTTTCAATCATATTTTTTTTACATTACCATCACCAAAGGGTTAATATGATTAAAATTTTAGTTTTAATATTTGAACACACAAAAGGAAGTGTCGCCACAATCGAATTCTTAAATTTACTAATATTAGAAATTTTAATTTTCTTTTTTATGATTAGAAATTAAATACTTCAGTATAATGTAAACAGCAACATGAAATGAAAAAAATGAATTTATTTGTAATAAAGTAAAATATTGGATCTCATCGTTCTGGCCAATGAGAGTTAAAAAAAACTTGAGCTCATATATAGACATTTATTTCCTATGTAGATCTGACATGGATCTTGAAGCAATAAAGTAGGCTGTTTTGTAAATGTTAAAAATTGGAAGAATCTATTAAATAATAGTTATCGCAAATATACTTGGTAAATAAAAAATAGTTTTAAAAAGTAAATGTAAAAAAAATTGGGGACGTTTTTCTTTCCCTGTAAAGAAGAACCATATCGGTTAAGCGGTTAGAAACCCTTATACTTAATTATAAGGACCTTAAATATGGACAGAAAGACTTTTTAATGTAGATGGGATATCAACATTTTGAATGATGTACTTTTTTTTATCTGAGATTGAGTAAGAGTTGAACAAGAATAAAAGAATCCAAATAAATCAAAATTAAGAAATTGTAAGTAAGAAGACTTTCTTCAATAAGAGATAAGATTAAATAAAATAAGGCTTGAATAGTTGAATGCCGTTGAAAATTGAGATCATGGAAATAAAACGAAGTAGTGGGTTTCGTCGTATTTCTACAGTAGCCTTTATTCTATCTGTAGCCCTTGCGCGGGGCTCTAACCATGCGGGGCAATCGTCAACATTTACTAAACCTAACCTAATATAACCTATGAAAAGCTACTGTGAAAATACGACGAAGGCCATATATATTCGTACCTTATATAGAAGAATAGAGTAGCTGCGCTACTAAAAGAGGATAAAGATGGGGGGGGGGGGAGAAGGGAAATCTCAGGTGTGGGGAAGATTTTCTTTAGAAGTATATGGAAGTTATTTTTAAAATAGATAACTTTTTGGAAAACAATGTTAATACAAAAAAGGATAGTATTAAAAGTTTGGACATCTGTACAAGAAGTAACGTCAAACGAAAAAGAAGATGCAAAATGTCAAAAATAACGTTAACCCGTTCGTGAATAGTCTCCTTACTTTTTCATAATGTTCAGAAGACTTAAAAAAGATCATGGTTTTTTGGGTTGGGAAATTATTGAAAATGAAAGACCCTAAACTGGACATTTAGAGACGCTATGCTACTGTCATATCGTTCCCGGAATGAGCATTTAAAGTCGTCATGTCCTAAATAAAAGGAGCATTGGGGCTATACAGTTTAAAATGACAATTTTAGTGCTTTTTTCACTCCCTCTATTGTCGAGGGACGGAACTAATCTAATATATTTTTCCATGATTAGAATTTGGCATGTTAACCATCATATATCATTAGATATTTGCTAATTTCCCTGGTTTCTGATGTAGACCGACTTAAAACCAAACCCGGTCCAATAGTTTTCGCTTTAAAAAGGCTTTAACAACTTTCAGATACTATTAACAATGCGAGGTGCATAAAGCATTGAACTCATTAGACTGTTAGTAGAGAGGGGCGTATGGATTGGTAAAGTTTTCATGAATGGGATATTGCAAAGGGAAAGGAAAAGTATTACAGAAGACTGCGTCCATGGCATCTAGGGGCATGTTATCATTGTCATGGGGTAGGGAAAGAAGTCTGAAAAATAGTATTGAACAATCACTGGACCTATATAAAACTTCCACATAGCTTAAATGTTGAATAGTTAGTGATATCTTAACAGACAGACCAAAAACCTTACCACTTTATTGAAAACTAGCGGCTACGCCCCTAGAGGCCTCTAGGGTCACTTGAGGAGGGGGGAGTCGAATTTGATAACCCAATTTCTTATTTTAGATTTAAAAGAAAAATTTTTTAAAAATATTTTGGGGGGTGGAAAAATTTTTTTAGTTGAAAAATTTAAACAATTTTTTTTTTTTGGGGGGGAGGGGGGGTATTTTTCATTTTGGGTGGGTTGGGGTTGTCCCAACCCCCAAGAAAATAGTTATAAACCTTCCCGGGACCTATGAGAATCTACACTGTTAAGCAGAACCCGATCGGTTCAGCGGTTAGCGAGATCCTTCGGACAGACACACAGACAGATACACAAACATCTTGTTACTTTAGTATAAGGATAATATATAATCATAAAAGAACCAAGAGCTATAATGCAAATATTCCCCCCCTCCCACAAAAAAAAACGTTTTACAAACTACTTGTCTCGCTACATATGCATGTAGTAATATCCTTGTTTACAGACCGTTTTAGGTACGAAGAGAAACCATTTTTTGCATTACGAATAAGCTATGCAAACAAAATTATAACTCTCTGACGAGGATAAAAAGTAATCTTCTTTTAAATCTAACTCAAAGATTAAACTCAAAACATTATTAACGCGATTTCTGACGAATATTTAACTGTGTAACTAGTTATTTTATAGTTAAAACTTTTAAAATAAGTATAGTATTAACTTAAAATTCGTTTCGTGTAACTATCCCTTTTATTAAGAAATTTGCTACTAAAAGATGTTTTAACCTTAACAAGGATGACAACATTCATATAAGCAAAGCTCTAAAATCAGACGGAAGAACAAGCAAGTTTTGTCAAAACCCAAATAACACAACATTTTTAAATAAAAAAAATAAAGTGTTGCAAAATTGCATACATACAGGATGCTGTCTAAGGACATACTTGTTTATGGGACTTGATTAAAGAGTGCTTTGCTTGAAATATTATATCTTAGTGTCCAAAAATTAAAAGTTAAACATGTTTTAAATGGACGTATGGACGGTGGAAATTATAAAGTTGCTACGCTTTCTTAAAAGAACCTAACTGTCAGAGGTTCATGCAACATTTGAAATCGATAGGACAATTTTAATATACCTAAATTAACAATAAGCGCTCTCCATTAGTTACGTACAGACCATAATTAATAGATAAGCTTCGCTTTTTTTAATTGTTAAAACTTACATCATTGAATACCCATCTTGAAATTATCTATTTTAATCAGTGCAGCTATTCTTTGATTACGTCCGTCTATTGGTTGCATTAAATAAAAAAACTTGTTTATTTTTTCTATTTAAAAAATTTAAACCATCATATAATCTATTCAAAAATTGTTTTGATTACTAACTTGTTATTGCAGCCCTTATTTTTAAAATAAAAGTAATCCTTTTAACAATTTTTATACCGTCGAACAAACATTGTAAAATATAGAGTAGCTTTGCTATAGAATAAATAACATAATAATATATCTTTGATATAATTTATTGGTACATAATAAATTTGCAAATTATCATCACAGCCGTTTTATAATTTTTGATACATAATATATGCATCTTATTTACAATTTGAATTTTCAATTAATCTGTAATCATATCTTTAGTTTAAAATTCAACCTGAAGATATGAGGATAATTATTTTTGATATAACAATTAATTCTAATACAATGATTTAAAAACATAAATATAAATGGTAAAAAGGATTTTTTCCTCATATTTTCTAATAAAACAAATCTAACCCAAAATATTACCATTAATATTTCTTAATTAAAACTAAATATCACATATAACAAAATTCTGACGGTGAAAATTTTTAAACTACACTTTCATGTCTTTTCTTTCTATACATGGCAGGATCTATGACCATACTGCTGGCCTCGTGGTCCACAGAATACTGGGGGTAATGGATGGGTGTCACAGGTGTGCTTTGGTGGGCAGGAAACGAGTGGGTGCTCTGCCGTTCATCCTGGATAAAATGGCTGCTGGGATTTGGCCGACGGGTGCTGTAATAATGCAGAGATCTGGTCAGCACCTGGTGGGCATAATCATCCTGGGACACTTCCTCGCCAGCTGGCGGCGGCATGGCTGCATACCTGGAGCTTCCAGATGGATTAATGTGTTGGGAAGGCTCGCCTGAGTCAGAGATGGAGTCGTCAGTGCTGGTGGTTGGCCGGCTGCTGTTGCTGCCCTCCTCACAGCCGCGCTGCCGCTGACACACTGAAGAATTATTAACGCTGACCACTCTGGCAGCATGTTCAGAGCGGGGCAGGGATTCGAGCCAGCTGTAGATGCCGCTTTCTGTCTCGGTTTTGTCCATTTTGGTGCCAGCTTCAGTGGGAGTAAATCCTCCTGGTTCATAGGTATCATCCTGCACAAACATGGGCTCTTTGTTGGCAGCCCGCTTGGATTTGTTGATTAATAAAATAACAAGAACAAGGACACACAAAATAGCGCCTGCAATGCAGCCGCCAAGAATGTACATATACTCGGTGTTGAGCAGCCAGCTGGGGGCACCTAGTTGCAAGTTAACACCAGCTGCAGCTGCTAAAGGTCCTTCAGTATCCGGCTCTTCAGGCGTTGGGACAAAAACTTCTGCAAGATTGCTGACAGAGCCACGGTTGCCGGCCGCGTCAATGGCCACAAGGGCAAAGTACCAGGATTCTCCTGTCCAGGGCAGTGGGACGGTAACAGTCTCCAGGCTGCCAGCGGGTGCAGGGTTCACTTCCTTCACTACAACAAGAGTCCCATGGCTGGAAAAGTTGGAAGAAATGAGAGAGTTGGGGTTGGTATGACAGCGAATTTCATACATTACTGCTTGACCAACATTGTAGTTGTCTCCAGGTGAGGTAAACTGAAGATCAATCAGAATTTTATCATCATCAACAGCTGTGTCATTTTTAGTTGAATTTGTAGCAGGCTCCTCAATAATCTCCTTAGGAACACCAACCAAATCAACAATTCTGGAAGGCGGAATGATGTCCAGTCCTGGTGTTACAGCTGTAGTGATATAAAAAGATGAGGTGGTGATAAAATATTTGAAAGAACCTGTGGGTTGGCTGGCACCATCCTTGCGCAAAGTTGTGGCCAGACCGTTGTTGTCTGTAGCAATAACTCTGACTGTATAATATCCAGGTCGTGTAGAGAACTGAGTCAGATAACCTGTGTAGATACCATCCCCCAGGTGAATATCGGGATAAGCGCCATCAACAAGTCTTACTTCTGTATCTGTATCAGGTCCGGAAACAATAGCAGTGACATGGGCTAGGTGGACGGGCAGTTCACCCAGGCTAACCTTAGCCAGAATAGACACAGGCTTGGAGAGATCAGTAATGACGTCATTGGGCAGGCCAGAGACTTGAACGCGAGGCACTTGGCTACGGACAACAACATCAACAGACATACGGTGCTGGGCAATGTTGGAATCAGGATACAGCTTGGCATGATAACTCCAGATTCCAGGTTTCCTGCTAGTGGCAGGCAGGTGAACTTGAACTGCTCCATCCTCATACTTGGGAAAGATATTTTTCTCCCCAAACGGATTGATAACCTCAAAGTATTCAACAGATTGTTCGTCCTCAATGAGAAGTGTAACAATGGCGTCCTGTTGGTCAGGCTCCAGCTGAAAAGTGCCAGAAAATTCATAGATTTGATGGTTGGCCTCATGAATTTTATACAACTGACTCGTCTTATTCACAACATTTAGAATGTCAATTAGAACTTCATTCATTTGTGTGACCGGGCTTCGATCAGTATCCTCTTGGATTGAGTAGAGGGTGTCATCAAGAATCTGGTCATGGGCGCCTGGGTAGAGGATAGTGTAAAGCTGATGGCTGTGTCCGGTCATTTTTGACTTATCAACTCCACCTGTCAACAAAATAATTGTGCCCTTGGCGCCGGCCAACACGTCATCAGCAAGTTGCAGGCCGCACGCGATACAGGCCTCGGTCTTATCTGTTTCTGTCCGACGGGGAATACGTCCGTGAAGGCCCTCGCGGTTGAACGGTGTTACAACTGTCGGCGGCAGTACAAGACTTCCCTCGCGGCCAAAGGTAATAATGCTAAGCATGGCGCCCGTTGGAATATTAGCGATGAACCGCATCAGAGACCGCTTAATATTCCGCCAGCGGGAAGCAAACTCCATCCGCTGGCTCAGATCCAGCACCAAGACGTAGTGGGGTCCTGTGGCCGCGGCGGTTAGCGCGTACTTAAACTGCGGCTCCGTATACTTCATAGTGGCGTTGGGGGCAGTGAAGCCGATAATTTGACGGGGAGATTGCGCCTCGCAAAAAATGTTTTGCCTCGTGTGCGAGAGAATTGTGAAGTTATCTGATAATAACTCAGTCATGGAATCCATAAACAAACCATACTTCCAATTTAATAATTCAAGGGTCAGCGCATCTTCAAGGATATCATCTGTACCATTGTTTGTTTGGTTAGATGCATCAATGATGGCTTTTTGGGTGTACAGCTGCTGAACCGGGACGCGCACCTCTAGTCCCTGGACGCCACAGCCGCGGGGATTGACGGCCTGGATTTTGTTGCCATTTGATTGAATTACCATATCAGGTTGAGACACAGGGACCTCGGGGGATTTGAGGGCAGAGACACAGTGAGACCAGGAGGTGGGCAGGTGAACCCATACAGAGTCCAGAGAACACTCGCCTCCAAGTTGACATAGGGTTCGTAAACTTGTCGACAGTCTCTCCTGAAAAATATAGAATTTATTTATCTAATATTTTATTGGAGTTTTTAAGATAATTTAAAAGCAAATATCAACTATAAATAGGAAATTAAAATAAAGAATAAAATACAACTTTAAAATCTAAGATAATCATTTTACTGTGGTAGTTTAAAATATCAATATAATATCTAATAAAAATACTAGGTATAAACCCAAAAAAACTTTTTATATTAGAAAATTGTACACAGTTTGATTTCAAAACCATTTAAAGCATTTATTTTAGTTTTATTGGCAACTTAATATAATGTACAAAGACTGTTTATTTCAAACTTGCTGTTTTTTAAGTATCTTTAAAATAAAACGCACAGAAAAATTAAATTACATAAAAAAAACTAAGTAAAAAAGTACAAAAAAGTTATTTTTTGCCAATATTTTAGTTATGAAAATACAATAATCAATAATGTAAAAATAAACAAACGCCGCCTAGTTTTAGGAATCTCCACTGCTAAAAAAACTGAATTAATTACCTCTAAATATGCTAAAGTTGTTGTACAATTTTTATTTGAAAGTTGGTCCGAAATTCGAACATTAAATTCATAACAATTTATCACTTGAAATAACAAACTTAAAAGCGTTAAGCTTTTCATTATTATATTAACCAAATTCATTGTTATTTTTTTGGTTTATTTCTATATAGTCTAAAAATTCACTATTTGAATGAGTTTAGTTTATGAATAAGATCATGTTATTTCACTTTTATTATGGACATAAAAATATTGTAGTCCTTTTTCCTTGGCTAGATGATATAGACTGATTGTATACTATCAATGATTAAGAAGCGACAGACAATTTTCTGCGAGGAATCTATCAAAGGGGGAAGTAGGGGGCGGGGGGTGGTGGTAGGTAGAGAAAATAGTAAATTAAAGAGAGGGGGCAATGCAAAGGGGTGGGAAGGGGCAACCTGGGATTAATGATAATGGGCATGTCAAACCACCTTGTTTTACCCGAACTTATTTACCGGCGGATATGGCGGGACGGTACAAAATTTTACAGGTGGTTGGTGCGCCGATGGCGTGGCGGTGCAGAAAGATAATATGGTTTATTTTTGACCCAGCACTGTTTTATATCAAAATAAAAATAATTTTTTTGATTTTTGAAATTTTTTTTCATGATTAAAATAGGCATTATGAAAACTTTGAATTTTTAAATGAATTTATTAAGTTAAAGAACATTTTTAAAAATATCAAAGGGAAAAATACTTATAAAAATGAAATCTTTTAAAGCTATATTTCCTTAAATCCATAAATTCTCATGTTTTAGTAAAAGCAAAGCTTTTCTAAATTCTTCCATTTTAAACATCCGCAAGACTTTATTTTTAACTGCTATTGTTTTATAACATTAAGATTAAAGAATGAGATGTTGTATTTTTTACTCCGTGTTAGTGATGATATATGAATTTTATTAAATGTTTATCAAGTTTTTTTGTTTGTTTTTGCTTACTACTGAACCAATTGGATTCCTTTTGGAAAGATTTAAATATGTCCCGAAATGGGTTAATTTTTATAATGGGATCATAATGGTTAAGGTTTTAGGCTATTTTACTGCTACTCCCACCCCCCCCCCTCTCCAATACATATTTCCTAGAAGCTATAGGAACATTATAATAATTTAAAGAAAATAACTTCTTTGATTGTTTTTTAATATACTAGTGGCTTCGCCCCTAGCCTCTAGGGGCTTTGCCCCAAGAGGTATAATTACATCTTTTATTACCTGGAGAGCCCCCACTCCACCACTATTTTAAATAATTTAACAAAAAAATTATGGGGGGATTTTTTGTTTTTTTTGGGGGGGTTAGGGGTGTCCCAACCCCCAAGAAAATAGCCTAAACCACCACAGGACCAGTAGGTATATTCCCTGTAGAGTAGAATCCGATCGGTTCAGTGGTTACCGAGATCTTAAGAGACAGACAGACGGACGGACAGACATCATTCTACTTTGTATAATAGAAGAAAACATCATATTATAAAGTTTTGTATTGTGTCAAGGTTGCGTGATTTTTTATGGCAATAAATATAATTGCTAATGGTAACCTATAAATTTAATGGCTCTTTATGTAATTTGGTCATAATAGAAGTAATTGTAATTTATTTAGAGTTAGGATAGTAGAGTTATAGGGGCTGGGATTTCTCACATACATTGCGCACTTATTTAATGTAATATTTTTGTTGTTTATAGACGGATTTTAATAATCTTATCTATATCTGCTTTTCACAATTAACACCAAAAAAGCCTTGAACAGGGGATCCATATCGGTCCAGCGGTAAGCGAGATCTTATAGTACAGATTTACACACATACAAACAGTTGACAGATAGACATCCTGCTACTTTGGAATAATTACTATACCTATTGCTAAAAAAATATCTGAAAATTATTTGTCCCAATAATTACAATCAGAAAGAGAGAGAGGGGACAAGGGGCTGTTTATTCACTGGTCCCCAAAGTTTTAAATAATCTTATTCTTCTCTTATTCGTTGGTTTAACAACTTTGGGGACTTTTTAATTTTGGGTGAATTTTGATTGGTCCGTTCATTGGTCCGTGTTTAAACATTTCAACTACTAACTTTACTCTACAGAAGGAGTAATTTTGTGTAACATCATTGGGAATGGACATCAATTGTCTTATCCATACCATTTCTGTCTGACGGAATAGTTGTTAGCCGTCTAATTATGAATCTGTATTAATTTGGTGCTAATTTTATCCTTGTAGGACTCCATAGACAATTATTGTCAGAAAAAAATAACCCGTAGGGTTAAGGGAAAACTATCATAAAAAAAAATGTGAAATAATTTTAGAAGTGTGTATGTTTCACTATCTATCATATCTTTCTTTTTTCTCTCTCTTTTTATGATCACCGAACATCTTCTAAATAACTTACTTTGTCCGTTTTTCCAACCATGATTTTTATGTTCTTCGCTTCTAATGGATGTCATCCTTGTTATTTTAGTAGATTTTATTAACCTTTTCCCTGCTAAAAAAATATGAACCATAAAAACTGCTTGACTCTAAAGGTAATTTCTAGAAAAGATTAATATTATTTTATTACAGTAATATTTAGTTTTTTAGACTAGTATTTTCCTGTAATTTTTTTGCCCTAATGACTTTTGTATCCACAATATAAAAGTGTCACCTTTAAACTATATGTTTTGGGTGTAATTTATCTTGTTCTGTGTTGATTTATGTTATTACACCTGTGTATTTGTGTGTGTTTTGTGCATGTGTGTGTGTATGTGTGTGTGTGTGTGTGTGTGTTTGTGTATTTTATTGTAAGAATAAAGGGGTAAAGAAAGAAGAAAATTTGTAATAATTTGAAATTGGAAGATAATTATGTAGAAAAAATCAATAAAATATGATAGCTGCCTATGGAAATCCTTACTTGTACTATACATTTATTGACAAACATTGACTTTAGTAAAACATATATCCATTTACTTATGCTTATATCCTTGGTGTTTGATTGCAAATTTTGATTATTATAGACTAATCTAGTCTAGTTCATATGAGTAACTACAGGGACACAGCATTATATGAGTATTATGGGTTGAATCATTATTATGTCTCAAAAATACTAGCGGGTACGCCAAAGACGTCTAAAATTCTGGATTTTCAATTTTGACCCCCCCCCCCAAAAAAAAAAAAAAAATTTAAAAAAATTACCTCTATGATATCTATGATATAAGGATTACGCCCCTGGGATACGCCACTAGTGGCTTTATGGGGCATTTGAAGAAGGATGATGGGGGAAGTCGACCCCATAGGCGTCCAAGGGGGGGGGGTAATGGGGCGATTACCCCCCCCCATTCAAAATTTACCCCTACCCTGGGGGTGCCGTAGGCACCCCAACCATTTAGGAGGGGGTATTTACCCCCCCCAAACAATTTTGGGGGGGTAAATACCCCCCCCAAAATAAAAAATCTCTAATAAAAAAAATTTTTTTTGTTTTTTTTTAATTTTTTTTCTATTTTTAAGTTACTTTAAACTGTCATATAGATACATATTTTGACTAATAACAATAATATTTGCCTATTTTACAATTTTTTACACTTTTGGGACACCCTGTGCATGTTTTTGAAAAATGATGGTTTTTGCCCATTTTTTGGGGGAAGGAGTCGTTTTAGGGCCATATACTATTTCTTCATTTTTGTAGAACTTTTCAAGACACATCTTTTGTTATTTTAGCAAAAACCGCAAAAACCGAACCGTTTTGCCGTTATTCACCGCCAAAGGCGGAATTTTTTTACGTTTTTGCCGTTCCGGAGGTTGTAATGGGCATTTGTGGTAAGAAAACGTTGATTTATTAAGATAACTGTGAAATACTTTTATTTAGGCATTTTAATTTACTAAATTTCATGTGAAGTAAATTTTTTTGTATATCCAACCGATTTTTGTCAAAAGGAATTTCAAATGCACATGATTTATGTTTCTTTTATCACTTATGTTATAGCAATTATTTATGTTATATTCACTTCATTTTCTTGTTTTAACAATTGAAATCCATCTCGACGAAAAACGGT
The DNA here is from genome assembly GCF_053477335.1 of Acartia tonsa. Classification (NCBI taxonomy): domain Eukaryota; kingdom Metazoa; phylum Arthropoda; class Copepoda; order Calanoida; family Acartiidae; genus Acartia; species Acartia tonsa. Next base: position 23,095,619 of record NC_137261.1, read on the forward strand.
TAGCTGCACAAAAAATTTTACTTAATATGAAATTTAGTAAATTAAATTACCTAAATAAAAGTATTTAAGAAAGATCTTGATAAATCAACGTTTTCTTACCACAAATGCCCATTACAACCTCCGGAACGGCAAAAACGTAAAAAAATTCTGCCTTTGGCGGTGAATAACAGCAAAACGGTTCGGTTTTTGCTTAAATAACAAAAGATGTGTCTTGAAAAGTTCTACAAAAATGAAGAAATAGTATATGGCCCTAAAACAACTCCTTCCCCCAAAAAATGGGCAAAAACCATCATTTTTCAAAAACATGCACAGGGTGTCCCAAAAGTGTAAAAAATTGTAAAATAGGCAAATATTATTGTTATTAGTCAAAATATGTATCTATATGACAGTTTTAAGTAACTTAAAAATAGAAAAAAAATTTTAAAAAAAACAAAAAAAAATTTTCTTTTTTTTTGAAAATACAGGGTGTCCAAAAAATATGAAATTATTGATCTGGTCAGAAAACACTATGGCCAAACATACTAAGACACATATGAGAGTAATTTGAAAAAATAGCCAATTTGGACCAAGTTTTAGCTCTACAGACGCAAAAATCACATTTACAGGGTGTCCCAAAGTGAAATTTGACAACCTTATAGTCCCGGGTGGTCCGAACCGTTATATACCACATATGCACACAGATAAAACACAGGATTTAAGCCAAAAAAATGATTTTTTTCAGACAGGTATTTTGGGTATTACACTAGATATCCAAAATACACTTTTTGTTGGACACCCTGTAAAATTAGAGTTTTGGCCAAAATAGCATTATGTGCGCTTTTTACATGAATAAACGATCATTTTGGTGTATAAAATGTATAGATTGGATGTAAGATTGATGAAAAAATTAATTTTTAAAATTGTGAAAAAATGGGTGTTTTTTACATTTTTGTTACCTACCTTCATAGATAGCTAGATATCTAGACATCCAGGGACTCTGAAACTTTTTTTTGGCCATCCAGCATCCTTGAATGACCCAACGGACCAAAATATAGAGTATTAACAAAATCGGAGAGGTAGTGCAGAAAAGTGGTACATTTGGCAAATAATGCACCATATACTTTTTATTACGAGGAAAAGCAGATAGTATAAAAAGTATATTTAAACAAGGATAACAACATTCATAAAAAAACAATGACAATCATGAAAGGAAAGAACCTTTAAATTGTAAGTTTATTATATTCTGATATAATCAAAAACTAAAAAAATGATTCAATGATTTTATTATTGTATTAAAAGTTTAACTATCAATATGGAATAAGTTTATCATATTTGAATATACATATAAAAAATATACATTATTGCCATATGAACGGACAGACAATATTTGTATATAATCAATGTCATATAAAAAGCTCTGCATTCTTGCTATCAAGATGATTTATATGAGTCTGTATGATGGGTTAGTAAAAGTATTTGGAATGTAATAACAATTCGCTACGTCTGTCAATGATAAAAAATTTCACTACGTAATGCTCTCACTCATAATACACTCTCAAATAAATTCGTTCTTTTTCTTTAACAAGAATGATACAAACTGTGCAAGCGAATTATTGGAAATTTAGTTTAGCGTCGTAAATAATGGACACTTTAAACCTTTTTAAAGTAGAGCATAAAAACAAACTTTCTTTTTTATGCTTTTATCTATAAATGTTAGGTTCAAGTAAGTGTCAACAATTAGCTTGAATTAATTTCCCGCTGGGATAGAACCCCAAGCAGGGTCTAGAAACACGTTTTTTTTTAAAGTTGTCAATAAAAGAAAATACTACGGTTCTATCATCGGTTCGAGATTTTAGGCCAATAGATTTTAAGGCACTTCTGAAGCTTTCGTTGGTCCATAAAGTCACAACAACGTTCACAAATAAGACAGTGGACTGAAGACCCTTACTGTAGAAATGCTTTGCATTTTCAAACAACTTCAGTCGCATCAATGTTCAATTTAATGAAATATTTCTGTTAAAACTTTGATATTTGAGAACATTCCTTATGTAATTAAAAACACACTTTCATCAAGTTTAATATCTTATTGACAGCGAAGCTACTCTTAATTTGCAATGTAAGTCCGTCCACTTCTCAATTTGTATAATGCTATTATAGAACTATAAATTTTGTGGCTGCTATAAAGAAGTTGGAAGAAAGAATCTCTAACTTACTTTGTATGTCCATCTGTTTATAATGTATCAGTAGAAAATCAGTTATGCTTCTGAAATTTGAAATGAAGATTCTCCTGATTATGAGCATCTACTCGATAACTCATTTTACCTGTTTATAACAATATTCAAAAATGCAATTTCTTGGCTGAGATTTGACAACAACAAGCATCTTCAGTACAGGTTCCTCTGCCTACAGTTTAAATTTTAAATCTACCCTGCGTCACTTTTGGTTGATTTTATCCTTGTATCTTATTATTGGGGTGGTCATCAGTTTTAATATTTCTCGCTCTCATTCTTATTTTCTCACTTCTATAAAGAACAGCTGTTGGGAATAAAGATATATGAAAGTAATTTAAACACCTGTAAAATAGCACAATGTTAAAAACGTGTCTAATTTTAACTGTGGTCCAAAATGCATCATACAAAAGACATTAAGATTAATAGATAAATCTACAAAATTTGAAAAACTTAAAGGAAAATTTTACGCAAAATAGTTGTCTTACTTGAATACAATAAAAAGTTAGAGACAACGGTCGTGTAATCAAACAGTTGGTCACTTTCTAGTGAATCATTAAGCAAGTCTTTCCCCATTTTCTTTATTTTTCAAAAATAATTGTCTTAGATTCTTGTGTAGCATCTGGAAAAATCAAAATTTGTTTAGTGTCCAAACAAACCTACAAATAATATTGATTATATTGTCTTTTACCAATCTTCAAATAAGAACAAGTTTAATAATAGATACAAATTTTTGATGAAAATTGCTTTAAATTAAAATTCTGCAGTCGTAGTTTTAGTAGTTTTAGTTATTTATTGGTAATGCCTGCCAAAATTCATCTTTAGTGCCAACTTCATTTTTAGATATTAAGTATTCGGTTAGTTTTGAGCTATTTTTCAATCATTTAAAAATACAGAACCACTGATGAAAGGGGCTCAGCCACTAGTAAGTTTACTAAAATGCATCTATATTTCTTTTAAATTTGCAAAACTGAATGGACACAAATCTGTTCATTGAAGTTGGTATTTACCAATTAAAAGTGTAATCAGAACTAAATAGATAAAGAAACAGGTAGATTAGATAAAAAAATAATAGATGTATATTCATTAGCTGTATTAACTTAAAATTATCTTTAAATGACTTTATACCTATTTTGACTTTGAAAATATATAAAATGAATAACTATAGATGATATAAAAATGTAAAATTCGTTCTTTTTTTCACTTTACAATGGTTGAATCAATTACAATGGACCAATGTCCTTTCTTTCCTGGAAAAAAGGTAGAATAATGTTAACTCACATTTCTATCTCTTTATTCGTGAAGTAGGTTAGATTAAAAGGGTTATGAGGACAGGAAAGGCAAATGCCTTTCCAGTATCGCATTGAAACCGATTGATATCCGCTGGATTAAAACCGATTCTCAGCCATACATAAAACTTATGTATAGCATCGTATTATATCCAGTTTTCTACGAATATGAAAGTTTACAATAATGAGATATAAACAAGTTCGTTAAACCGTGGCTTCGGAATCTCGGGGCTAACATAAGTGGTTTTAATATTAAACATGTACAATTTTATATCCGCGGAAAGCTGTTTATAATACGATGCGATAAATAACCATTCTTCTTCTTGTTGTTTTGAATTAGGAATTTATTATTAATTTCATTAATAAGGATGGGGTTTGAGATAAAATCTGAGTTCTCTTAATAATTTCTGATAGTTTAATCACAACAAAATAACATCCTTTCCTACTTGTTATTTTACTGTGACATCATAAAATATGAGAATCTTAGGACCAATATTTTAGATTAAACCACACACTACGATAAACAATTATTATAACACTAACACATACATTCATATACACAAACAATCACATTTATTAAACACATTTCATACATTTATTGTTATATTTAATTTGATTTGTTATTTCCATTTAACATTGGTAAACAATTTAAATCCTTTTGTTTGAGGTTTAACTTTTTAATGGGTTTGATAAAAACAGATATTTAAGAAAACATTCAAAATGAATATCAAAATTCATAACAGAAAACCAAAGAATCAAACTATTGATTTTTAAATTTATATCAAAAATCTTACTCAAAGATTAAAGTAAAACTATAGGACCCTGTGTCAACTTTCAATTGGGTCTTTGAATATCAGCCAAAAGCGTCGGAAATGTTAACACAGCGAAGGCGGTACAAAAGAGCAGAAGCAATTTGCTAGCAGACGAAAAAGGTCCCCAACACAGGATTCAGGTAGTTATCTGGATTATATATCTTATGCATATATTACTCAAAGTATTAAAAAGGAATGGGGTTCAAAAAGATATAATTCAGGCAAACCTAGGTGTCAAATCGATTCTTTAATTTTCTCTAATAATTTTCACCTTTCAAAGGCATAGTTTTACTTAAAATACATGAATTGAAAGAAATCTTAATTTATCCTCCATTCGCCTAACCTACATGTTTTTATTTATTACTGTATGATGTATCATCATCTAAAATATAATATTGGAAATATGCATTTCACTAAGTTCTTTCTATCAGTATTAATAGAAGAAATCAGTCATTTTTAATAGCAGATGTGTAACTCTGTTAGTAAACCAAGGCATCGGTAATACCGTGTTGAAGATTCATGTAACTATAAGGCATACTCTTAAAACCATACTATTTATATGGCCTTTATAAGACTTTACGGGTATAGTCCCTTTCGTGGCAAAGCCTCTTAAGGGGCGATTATTTTATATGATATTGATCGCTCTTAAAAATATTATCTTTTTCCTATTAATTTGAAACAAAATTTTGACATGATTGATTTGAATTGAAGTGTTGATTCCTACATGAATTAGGCACAATCTAAACTTCTTAACCCAGCCAAAAAAACGTTACTTAAAAAATAAGTAATACATTGATTGCTATACGTTTTTTACTACATGTAAAACTGGTGTTCATGAAAAATAAAAATATGTAAAACTCCATGACTAAATATAAAACTGCGAAACAAAATAAATTTTATTCGAGTGAAAATGTTTAAAGCTAGGATTTTATTTTTTCCTAATAAAATCCTTGATCTTACAGCAGGGGTTGTTGAACAGATAACAATACTCAATATTTCAAGGTTTTCAGAAACGTTTCAACTTTTTATGTTTGTTTTTAAAGATCATAGAGTGTTTCATTATAGTGATAATAAAAATTTGGTTTGTTGTTGCTAAATATATGATACAGTGATGTCTAGGTAGTATAAATATCTTACAAAATAAAATAAATATAAACCTTGTATATAATCTTGTGTATATATGTTGAATATTTGATACAGAGAGAGCTAAAGCAGCATAGTAAGCAAACAAAATTCTTAATTCAGTAACAATGGACTTATAAAAAATGTGTGATCGATGATTTCAACTATCTCCACAGTCCCCCCTTCCCTTCCCTTCCCTTTATCTCTTTCTTTTTCTCCTTGTATCTTCCTATCTTTTTTTTAACGCGTAGCTCTTCTATAATAATCCTCGTTCGTCGGAATATATAATTTTTTTAAATGATGTCTTTGTCCTATCGTTTTGAAACTATCCAGCAAAAATATAGAGGTTATAATTTTACCTATTTAAATTCAAAGCAGGTCCTTAACTATGAGGGTCCAATATCAGCAGTATTATAACCCTGCTGGGCTACCCAGTACTAAAAAAGACCTAACCTAACTTGAAGAAATTCACAAACAAGGAAAAAACTTTCCTCTCTTCAGATTTAAAATTAATTTTAAGATAAGAGAAAAGTGGGGGAGTTTTGTGATCAACAAGGTACTTAAAGGGAAACGCTATAAAGTGTTATCTTCAAGCATCAAACCTATGAATACAATCATCCTTGCTTGATTATGTAGTGTATAATATGTTTACTATGGAGTATGGTGTCATGGAAAAATTTCATATTTTTCTGGTCTTTTAAAAAATGAAGTATGAATGAATAGGCCTGGGGAGCCTATGGACGGTGTGGTAGTAGAACCACTAAAAATATTTTTAACAGAAACATCATGGTTACAATTAATTTCTTTCTATTTTGAACTAGAGTTAACAAAAGATTTCTTGTTTTTTCATCAAAAATTGTTTTTTAATATTTCTGCTAAGTTTGGAACATTAATGTTATTCTAATTAAGAACTCTAATAATTGCATGCTGAATATTAGCAAGAATAATCTAGAAAGAAAGTATTGTATACCATACAATACTTAGGCCATACCTGGGATCATAAGAGATAAGGCAATTGACGATAAATTGATGTCCATCCACAATATTGATGAATCACTCTTCTTTAGATTAAAATGATTGAAAAGTTTGGAATTAACCAATCACAGCTTAATATGGAAATAACCAATTACAGCTTAATAAAAGTACCCAAATTTTAAGCCTATGAATTAGATAACGGGATTTAAAACTATGGGAAATGGTAAAATTATAGTCCAATGTTCTACATGAATTGATGTTTATAAAAACTTGCTTTGCAATACCCAAACTTAATGGATCTATATGCAATGCACAAGTATAGTCAAATAAGGATAAAGTTGGGGAGGGGGGGATTGAAATGGATAGTTTCCAATCCTTTTCATTGATTTGATAAGAATTGAAGCATATAATAGGATAGAAATGCATCTATCTATCTACATAATAGGATATAATGCATCTATCTATCTACATAATAGCCCAGGATCCCTGTGAAATCTTTCTCTTTACAATCAACAATAATTAGCAGGCGTAAAAGGTTAGGTAAAATTTTAAAATCTTATTATCCATTTTTGCTACAAAATTATAAATAAAGTCATATATTACCTTTTCAAAACGGGGGTCATCCTTCTCAATCTACTTTGAACCTATTATACATATTACATTATAAGTAGAATTTGACTTAAATGGTTATTTTTTTCTTTAGAAGTTTAAATTAGTATTTTAATTTTTGTGAGGAGAAAAGTGTTTCACTGAAAGATTAGGAAAATTTCTAGTCGAAAAAAATACAATGATTATTCTAAAGCGAAGGGTGTGTCCTTTCTCAGGAAAATAGCATGAAACCTTCAAACGACCAGTAGTTATATTTTCTGAAAAGCAAAGACAAATCTGTCCAGTGATTCATCTGAACGGACGGACAGGCATCGTTATACTTTGAATTAAAGACTAGCGAATGAGCTCTGTTACCGAAGGAGAAATGAAAGAAAAAACCTTAAACCATCGTAATACTTAGATCAAAAAGTACATTAGATTAAAGCCATCATTTGAAGATTCTATCACATGTACAAGTCAATCAGTTTAGTAGTTCTCGAAATATTAGGCTTAAGACAAAAAATCCTTACTACTTTATATAATAGGATTATCCTGTTATCCCTGATGACAAGAATTACACAAATAAGGAAAAGGGTTTGCAGAATAATATAGTCACAATGAAACAGAAACAAGTATAAATTTTTGTCCATAGGTAGCGCAGCATTATTTATCTATAAAAATAATAATATATTTTGTTACAGTTGAAAAAAGAACATAAAACTATAGTATATTCTGTTAGTGTTATGTTAAGAAGTCATGTTTTTGTTTGTCCTTTAAGATCTCGCGAATTATTGAAACATTTAAGTGCACAAGATTCATATATGACATGTTTTTAGGCTATTTTTCTGCCATAGCTGCCACCTTCTCGAATTACAGAGCCATTATACGATAAAGGCGCAGAAGCTAGTTAAATAGTTAATAATGATATAGTATTTAGAATAGGTTACAAAATGAACTTCCTAGTAATTTTGTGTAACGTACAGAAAACCTACTTATAAAGTAGCTACGCTTTTCAAATGGGGGAAACGTTGGGGATAATGAAATAATGGAAAGGCGAAAAATGGGGGAGGAGTAGGAGGGTAAGGGTGATCCTTTTGTTAAAAGTTATTTTTAATCTGTTGAATGTTTTTGGTTTGGTATTAAAAAATCAGGTTTATGGGGGGGGGGGTTAATACTTAGGGTAAAGGTTTGAATATTTTGGTTTGGGGGAAATTGTTGAAATTAGAACTATTATGAATGAAAAGGGGAAGGCACACGTTGTTGTTGTTTGCGAATTATCCTTTTTTGTTTTGCCTTCCCTTTTCTCAATGTTCTATTTTATTCTTTCATTATACCCCCTTTTTAGTGTTTCCTTAAAATCTTTAATATTTAATTTTTTAAAAAATACTATGATCAAAGACATCGTGACCAAAATAGGAAATTCACCATATCTTTAAATATCTCTAGATCATGGAAAGAAAACGAAATCGTATTTTCACAGTAGCTTTTGATAGGTTAGTTTAGGTTAGGTTGGATAAATTTTAATGATTGCCCAGTAGGGTTAGTAATTTGGCCCCTCAGGGTTAGAGCCTCTCGCAGCAGCTAACCCTGTTACTTCTTCTTCTTTAAGAATATCCAAAGATGTTGTAGTTTTGTAAATTATTGGTTGTAATGTATGATAACCATTTGAATTAGTTTCGACTTGTTGATTTAATTTTTTTAGCTTTTTGAAATTATGCTACACACCTGAACTAAAAGAAAATATGTGTGTAATATGTTTACCATAAACATGAAATTTTAGATTTTAAGTGTTTTCAAAATAATATCACGCAGGCATTTTGAACCAAATTTTATACAGTAAATAAAATTCAAATCTTTTTCAGAGAAAATTCAAAACAAAAAAGCGATTTTGACATAAAATAGGCTAACAAGGATGAAAATACCAATGAAAGCAAAAATATACAGGTCACACAAATTGTCAAACGATAAAATATAATATTTTAATATGGCATGTATGATTTTAAAAATATTTTTATCACATCATATTATAAGAAATTTAAATTTAAATGGAAAATTGAAAAAGATTCAAACCATTTTTGAAATCCAAGTGAATTTATTATTAATTAGATCTTTTACCAGATTTTCATGTTCTCTAATAAAGTAAACATTGTAACGTAAATTACTGCTATCGCCCCCTTTACTCCATCACCTCCCCTCCTACTTAATGAACGGCTCGGCCAAAAAATGATAAGGGAAATTAACGACAATTTCCCCCCCTGTCATAATATCCAGTTATATTCTTCATCCATTAATATCCGTAACCCTGATATAAGTTGCATAGTTCAGGTTGCAATTCCCAGGGATGCAGGGAGATAAGATGAAATCATGAATTAATCTTACCCCCATTGCTTTACCTACCGAAAGGTAGGATTCTCCTTCGATTTTTGAGTGATTACCTAGATAATCCAGAGCATCATCCGATTGAATGGGATTCGATACTTTAACACCCAAGGATATTAGGTTAAGTAACATGTAACAGACAACCAACCCTTTGATTGCACAATTTTTGTCGCGCACTTGACATAGCAGCAGTAGGAATAATTTTTTTAACATCTTTAGTTATGACGTGGTGTGGAACGGAGTTTCGAACATATCACCTACACGACGACGAGGATGCGCTACGTGTTGAGCCACGGTCTCGTGTTATCTTACCCTCATTACTACTTTTCCTAGAAGCTTGTAATTATTTTAAGAGAAAAATTGTATTGATTAATTTATTCCACCAATGCCATTTCCCTCCCTGGCATTATCAAAAGCATTTTTAATAACTTTTTAAAAATTTTAAAAACTTAAAATCTCAAGTTACTCTGATGTTGTTCACGATTACCTTAACAAGCATTAGGATTCTTCAAAGCAGCGGATAATACAACTGCAGAGAAATTCTTATAAGTACTATAATAGTTTATAATTTTAAAATGACAAAAGACCTTTTTTCTTTTTAAGAAACTTGCATAGCCCTTGCTAGACTAGAATTCGACCAAGGTTTGCTGTCTGAAGCACATCTTTAATAGCTGTCTGTATGTCTAGATATGTTTCTAAGCCTTCAAAAAATTTCTGGTTATTTTTATATGATAGATTAAACAAATGTAAGATCTAACATAAACAATTTAATACTATATCTGAGCTTCAAATGTAAGCTCTTTATAAAATAAATACATGGTTATAGAGAAGCTTACCTCCTTCAAAAATTATTATTTTTAATGTTGAAAGTCAATATCATGAAGGGTGAACCAATTACCATTAATTTGCATTATGTGCTGGTTGTTCCGTTTGTTAGTTTTTTCTCTCATTTGGTCAGTAATGCACTTTATTTCACATTGATTTTGTTTTAAGGCTTAACAGATAATTTAAATTTTAATGATTAAGCAATTACATTAATTTAGTTTATTTCTTTTTCTAGTTTAGATTAATTTCAAACATTGCTAATATTCTCAAAACAATTTCTAAAAATATTTATTCTTAAAAAAAAATATTTTGTTTCCTTTTACTTTAAATTTTTTTTTCTTAATTAAAAAATGATTTTTATAAAACACTTAACAAAGAAAGATTATTTCATAATTGTACGGAAATTATTGCTGAAAACACCTTTAACCTTTTCAAAAAAAATTAATTCCGTGTTATTTATATTTTGATTATGACAGACAGAAAGTCAAAGAGTAGCTTCATTAATAAAAATCAATGCAAAGTTATTATTAAACAGTTAAAGCTTTTAACCCTTAACGGTCGGGGGGGGGGGGGGGCGTTGAACGCCCCCCCATCCGGTTTTTTCTATCTCATTTTCTGTGTGTGAAAGATAAAGAGCCCAAACTGCTTGACTTTTAAAGTATGGGTATGACACATAACTGAGAGTTGAAATTTTTTGAATATCTCCATCCTGGCGGGCACAGGATGCCAGCAAACCTGGCAGGGTCATCCAGGTAAAGAGCAAAAATATTTTTTTGACTAAAACAAAGCATTTTATCATACCAAAATACTAAAAAATCCTCTAGTAGTACATCCTTATATGAAATACAGGTGTTCAAGTCACTTTCAGGTTCCAGGTATGATCCTGCAGGTCCTGATCCTCCAGGTCTCCAGAAATCTTTTAAAGGCTCCTGTGGCCGCAATTTTTGACTTAGAGACTTCAAATTTAAAACTTAAGCTTTTTATACATGTCTACATAACGTATTAAAATTTCATGAAGATCCGCCGCCGTTTTCCCGCCGACCGCCGACTGCGGCGGCTTGCAGCTGCCAAGTACAGCTGCGGCCGCTGAAATTTATATTTTGATATTTCTAATGTAAAATTTACATAAAAATAAACATTTACTGGGAAAAAATTTTCTTCTAGCTTCAAAAATAAGAAAATTACAGCCGTTTGAAATTTTTAAGTAAAAAAAGACCTGAAAACAAAGGTTGTTAAATAAAAGGGTGAAGGAAGCGAAAATTCACTTAGACTTATAAAAGGTCGGAAATTCATTATCAAACAGGGGACTTGCACAAAAAAATTTAGCCCTCTAGCTCTAATAGGAACTGAGATAATAAGGGGGGGCGTTGAACGCCCCCCTCCCCGACTGATTAAGGTGCGGCAAGGGGCCCGACTGTAAAGGGTTAAAATATAGATTCATTTTCTTTACAATATGTCAATACAAAACAAGATCAACTTTTTTAAAAGCACGCAATTTTATAAATTTATAAATTTCTTCTTTTTTCTTGTCCTATTTATTAAACTTTTTGTCGAAACAAAATATAAATAATTTGGTAGGGATTTAAGGTTACGGGGGTGAATAAATGTAAATAGCTTAAAACCAGCATAGAATCTTTGGCATAAGCTATTGAGTTGACCAAGATCGATTGCTTGAAACTTTTTTACTAAAAAACGGATTACACCTATTTAAATTAATTGTGATTAAGTAAAAGGTTGTAAAAAATTTTAAGCATACCATTTTAATTTAAACAAAAGTAAAAATGTATGCTAGTAAATTATATAGTTGCCTTTAAAAAACCCTTATCGATTTAACAAAAAATCTAACAAAATCGTTAAAATTATTTAGACTTGAAATGATAACAAAATATGAAACAATGTATTATGTTTCTTTCCAAACAAAAAAATTCTTACAAGAATGGCTACGTTTTTAAAAGCGAAGCTAGAGTTTTAAAGTTGCTTTACTTTCATTACTTTCAATATAACTAACGGCTGCGCCCCTAGCATACAGGGGCATGTATTCAAAGTAGGGTTGGGCCGGATATCCGGCGTGGCCGGATATCCGGCCATTTTCAATATCCGGCCGGATACCGGATATTGAAACTATCCGGCCGGATATCCGGCTCTATAATTTTTTATACTTTACACCAAAAATCTCTGCTTTTTAAAATCTTAAATGGCTATAATTTTCTTATTATTGAAGCTAGAAGAACATTTTTTCTGAATAAGTTTAACTTTATGTAAATTTATATAAGATTTCTGAAGAAATTTTTTTTTACTACTTTAATATCTGGTAATTTGGCCGGTTATCCGGCCGGATATCCGGTAATTTGGCCGGATAACCGGATATTTGCCGGATATCCGGCGTTGGCCGGATATCCGGCCGTTTACCAGATATCCGGCATTTGAAATCAGCCGGATATCCGGTATCCGGTATCCGGCCAAAAAAGTATCCGGCCCAACCCTAATTCAAAGGGATAGAAAAAAAGCATAAAACCAATTTAGAACACAACGATTTATTAGTTATAAAAATCTTAAGCCATAGACAAAAAAATAAATCCTTACTACTTTATATACTACGATAGTATAAGATAACACTAATTAATCCTTTATGATAAAATAGTAGATTGTGTTTATATATGTACAATAAAATCCCGTAAACGGCTGGACCGGCTGGTCCTAGAACATTCTAGCTGTTTAATGTTTTTTTTTTCAAAAAGGATTTTATATCCTTCATGAGAAAAGCTCTAAAAGTAGTTTTAAAAGTGTTTACAAAAAAGTTGTAGTGTAGCTGCACTTCTAAAATAAAAATTTGCACTCTCGCAAATTAATATTGCCCATGCAAACTGAAAATATTTTCAAATAGTTTCAAATTACACATATTTAATACTTAAGAAAACAAACAACGGCTGAGCCCCAATGCTCTAGGAGAATGAATGTCTATGTGTGAATAAAGAAAGTTCTTGCTAACCGCTGAACCGATATGGTTGTTCTTTGCAGTGAAGCTTCTCAAATCTTTATCTATAAAACCTATAGGGGCGAAGCTGCTTCAAAATATAAATTACTAAAGATTTTGAAAAAGAAAGAATGAGTATACATTGCAAACACATGTGGATTTGTTACGTTCAGTCCCTAATAATAAGAAAGTTTTACTTTTAGTAATATGGTTAAAATACTTACATACCATAGAGAGAGGGGGGTGGGGGAATTAGCTGTTTATTACACAATTCCCCAAATTTTTATAATAACGTTTTCTTATTCGTTGGCTTAACAACTTTGGAGTTTTTTTACTGAATTTTACTTGGATGGTTAAATAAGTTGAGTGTTCAAACGTTTCAACCACTAATCTTAATTTACAATAGGATTAATTTTGTATGTCATGATGGGGGATGTAAATCAATTTATCGAAAAATGTCTTATCCCTTTAGATCCCTGCCTACATACCGTGTTATTGAATTCCTAGCCCAAAAAAGGCAAAAGTAGATATTTTAAACTTTGAATAAATTGAATACATAAATTATAAATAAATGGACCTTTCTAATAATAAACATAAATTTTATACAGATAAGACATAACAGAGAAAAAGAGTAGAGAAAGAGAAAAAGGAAGAGTGAGAGAGAGAAAAAGAGTGAATAATGGCAAATAAAGAAAAAGAAAGGTAAAAAGTGTTTTTTTTTGTACCAAAAGATCTCTCTAACTGATTTTACAGAAATTCTCAAATACTTACACAAACAAATTCGAAGCTATAGTTAAAGCACTGGATCATGGAAAGAAAACGAAGTTGCCGGTTTCATCGTACTTTCACAGTAGCTTTTGAAGGGTTATTTTAGGTTAGGTTAGGTTAAGTAAATGTTTATGATTGCCCCGCAGGGTTAGAAAATATGCTCCGCAGGGGCTAGAAATAGGAGAAAGGCTACTGTGAAAAAACGACGAAACCGGCAACTTCGTTTTCTTTCCATGATCCAAAGCACTAAACATAGCCATAAAATAAATGTAATAAGTATAGATGTATAACCCAGACAACTACCTGGCCTCGATATTGGTGACGTTTTTCGTCTGTTAGCAAATTGCTTTCTGCTCTTTTGTAGCGACTTGGATGTGTTATATTTACGATGCCATTGTCTGATACTAAAAGACCAAATTGAAAGTCGGCACAAAGTTCACGGAGTGGGGACATACAGCAATTAAACTCCTAACCTCTCTATAGTTTTACTCTAATAGCCATTAGTTGAATATTCCAAAGAAAAATGTCCAAACTTACAAAAAGAAGAGAAACTATGAAATTAAAATCAATATAAATACAAATTCAAGTTTTTGCATAAAAATGTCCCTAAGTAAACTAATATTATATTCAAAATAAAGTAAAAATTAGCATAATTTTACAAGAAAACTATGTAACAATAATGATTTAACCTATAGATAGCGAAGCATAAGATATTTCATGAACAGACTGACAGATGAACGGACGAAATAATATCTGACGTAGATGATTTCTGGATACATGTAGGGGGCTTTTTAATAAAAGAAGACTTGCTAGGCAAACAAAATTAAAATGAACTTTAAAAAAAAAGTAAAAACTAAGAAAACAGTAAAAGTGTCGAACTATGACGTCAGAAAAAAATTAACAATTAACCAATGAGAGGCCGCTATATATTTTACCACAGTGAATACTGGCTTCTTATTGGTTAATTGTTATTTTTTTTTGACGTCATAGTTAGACACTTTTACTGTTTTCAAAAACTAACTGAGTAAACTATGTTACATCCACTATTTCAGAGCAAATATTTTGAGTTTTAGACCTAGTGCAGTTAACGGTAAAATGTGCCTGTTATCTTAACGATTATCTCGAAAATTCTGTGAAGATTAAAGGCTGCTAATGGCCAAATGGTGAACATATAGATTATACTTGAAAAAAATTCTAACCGACAAAAGAAGGCCTAAAAATAATCTGAAATAGTTATTAACCAATAATACACAGTTTTCTCTCAGTGTACAAAGATGCGGGAAAAAGACTTATTTACGCGTTATTTCTTCATCGAAGCTTTCCTTGTGCATTATTGGATCTTGAAGACAAAAATTGCTGCAAAATTTTGTCAAAATTTATCCATGTGACGTCATAAAATGAGGGAGATGAGAGGAGAAGTGGAAAAGAAAACCTTTTAAAAAAGAGATAGATAGTCCCTCTTTTTTATTACGTCACATGGATGATTTTTTACACAATTTTGCAGCCATTTGGTCTTTGTCGATGTTGGCTATTCCAGATTATTTATTTACCTTCATATGCCACTTAACACAGTGTTCGGGTTTAACATGTACGTTCAGCCGTTTGGCAGATAGCAGCCTTTAAAGTTCATATATTTATTGAGATAATCATTGCCAGAAATATTTCACCATGAACTGCACTGGATCCAAGTTTTCCATGCTGATTCCATTTTCTCCAAAGCGTAGTCAGACAAAAAGTTAAACATTAGCTTTGCTACTTTAAACATTATATCGCAAAAACGATATATTTACATTAATTTACTTTCCTCTTACTGTTACAGTTTTTGTTCCTGCTTTAGTTTTAAAATATTTCAAAACTAAAAAATCAATGATAAAAATGGTCTAGTAAAATATATTTTACTTGAATAATAAAATATACATCAGAGTCTTTAAGTACAAGGTTTATAAAATGAAAGAAGGAAAATTCTACAACGGTTTGCAGCTGCGCTTCTAGCATCTAGGAGCTATATATTAAAAAGAGTAAGACAATTATAAAAATAGCCTAAAACCAAATTAAGATATGGAATTAAATAATCTAAAACAGGGTAGGGACCTGTAAGAAGCTTCCAAAAATGGATAACTCAATCGGTTCAGTAGTTGTCGAAATCTTAGGCTACAGATAAAAAAATATATTACTTCTTTGTATAATAGGATAGAGATTGCACCCAAAGCATCTAGGGACTCTATATTCGTAGGAAAATGGAAGCACAATAGCCTAAACCCACACCTAGTCTTTTCTAATAAAAATAAAATAGCATAAGAAGCTTTACTGAAAAGGATGACCATATCGGTTTGGCGGTTAGCGAGACAAACAAGCTTACGTCCTTAAAATCGTGCATAATATATTGGTTGTATTAACTTTGAAACTACACCAACCATACTTTGGTAACTTTTGTTAAAAAAATGATAATGCGCAAATACCAAAAGTTACAACTTATATTGAAACAACTTTGTCGCTGAACTAGACTAACCGTATCAAAGTAAGTTTGACAGATAATTGGCTGTTTTCCCGATACCCTCTTTTTGGATTCAACCAATGACAGAGATGCTAATTCTTTATTTTAAGAATAGCGGCTATGCCCCTAGCCTCTAGAGGCAGAGAGGGGCTAGACAAATAGCTGAAAACTATCCCAACACCTAAATCTGAAAATGAAATGACTTATTACCTTTACAGGAGCTTTATGAAGCTTAACTAAAAAAGATGTCTCAATAGTTATTGAAATCTTAAGCTTCAGACAAGAAAAACGTTACTACTTTATTTAATAGGATACCAATAGCTTCGCTATTAGTTTTTATAAAGGCTTTGTCCCTAGAGTTCATAGAGTAGGCTTTAAACTGATAGACAGACAGATGGACATATTTCTTAATATTTTTTAGTTATGAAAAATTGAAATATTTGGTCTGTGTCATATGGATTTATCAATTATTAGCATTTGAGAATAACCTACCCTGTCCGTAGATTTACTCAAGTCGTGAAGATTCCGGGGCTTTTATGCAAAGGGACAATGTTTTTATCAAGTATTATCTAATATGTAAGACATAAGAGATGGTATGGCTAGTAGCCTTGGAAACAAGGTTTATCGAAATCGCCACAGCAGTTTCGAAGACTTTAAGCTTTATTCAGACATAGAGACGTACAGAGATATCTTTCACCGTTGTATTCTGTAATATGTATCAACCATTGTTTATTACAAAAATAAATGAAGTTGGTTTTGTATTTTTATTGACAAACAAATAAAATAAAGAGATTCCCAAAACCAAATTTTA
Source organism: Acartia tonsa (assembly GCF_053477335.1). NCBI lineage: Eukaryota > Metazoa > Arthropoda > Copepoda > Calanoida > Acartiidae > Acartia > Acartia tonsa. Next base: position 23,112,863 of record NC_137261.1, read on the forward strand.
TTTAAACTTTATTTAAACTTATTTTAAGCAGAACTATAGTAATCATTTGCCCTTGTACTTTTAAAACCTGTGTATATTCTCAGTCTATTGGGTGTTAACTTGTCTTGATTCGTATACTGCCTCTTTAATGAAATAAATTCAAAGTAAAGGACGACACCCTCGTGGATGTTTTATATAATCCACTTATTGTATTATGCCAACTCTCTCTACAGACGTTTTTCTCCCTTACTCATTCTCTAATAAGGTTTCTTCTCTTTATAATTCTAATCAACATCAAACGCGAATTCAACACTAAAAGCCAACAGATTAATAGTTTTAAAAACATTTTTTTCATGTAAATGTTTATCCTTTTTTATTTTATATCTATGTTGTGTTCAAGTCTATACGAAATTTTCGATTTTTTGTTTGTTAGGGAGACCCAATCAGTTTAACGGGTAGCGAGCAGACAAACAAATAAACAGACAGGCATCCTGTTACTTTAATATGAGGATGTCCTATTTCACTTATTGCTTTTATATCTACTAGCGGCTACTTGAGAAGAGGAGAGTGGAATTTGATAACCCAATTTCGAATTTTTTTTTTTTTTTGGGGGGGGGGAGTGCCTCCCCCCTTATTTTAAATTTTAGTTAAAAAATTTTTTGGGGGGAGGGGATTTTTCATTTTTGGGGGGGTTTGGGGTGTCCCACCCCCCAAGAAAATAGTTATAAACCTTCCTGGGACCTTTAAGGAAAACCCGATCGGTTCAGTGGTTAGCGAGATCCTTCGGTACAAACACACAAACACACAGACACACATCTTGTTACTTTATTATAAGGATGTACGTACCCTTTCAAGCTGTTTATTATACAAACTCCAATCACTTATCTAAACTCTCAACTTTAATATTTGTATCCTACTTATTGCTTCGCTTATATTCACGCTTGTTTTATATGTGTGTGTCTTGCTATGAAATAAATCAACCCCCTTTATGTCTGATTGTTCCTTTTTAATTTTTGTGTCTCACTTATTGCCCTCAGGTATGGAAAAGAAACACTGTTAATTCTCCAGGGACAGGGGACAGTCGAACTCAAAGACATATTTTGCGCAGATAATGACCTTTAATGACATTAAAAGTATTTCGTCAAAAATCTTCCTTTTAGAATAGTTATTAATCGCATCGTATTATAAACAGCTTTGAACAAAATGAAAAATTATAAGATTAAAACCAGTATTTTTGGCTTCGAAGAGCCAAAGACCCGGTGATAACAAAACTGGTAGTAGTCTTATGGTTTTTGTTTTAATATTCGTGGAAAATTGTCTGTAATACGATGTTTTATAGGAATTTTCAATATGGGTTCTAATCCAGTTATATTATTATATTGTTTTCGAAGTCATACTAAAAATAATTTTCAAGTTTTAATTTTTTTTAGATCCCATAATTAACAGCAAAGTCAATGCCATTTTTCTATTAAACTATTGATGTATTGTACAGGACATACCATAATTGTTGAGAAATTGCGCTTCTAAAAAGTATTTGTTTTACTACCAACCAAACGTAACCATTTGTTTACTTATTGGAGTGAAACAGCGTGGGGTTGTTATAAATCAGGTATTTGGATAATAGAGGGTAATATGGACTAAAGTGTAAAACGTTTTATGCAGGAATAGGGACAGCTAACCCTAAAACAACATTAAGCATAAGAAATTAAAAGAACAATAGACAAACAACAATTTAGTTATATCTTGTCTGTTTACTACTTCTGTGCTTTTAAGACATATTTACTTACCAAGTTATTAATGTAGTTTGTTCTGTTTTACAATTTTTTTCAGACCACTATCCCCTTTCCGTGATAATGTGGGTAATGATATGCTTTACAATTGCCCCGGATGTCAGACACACATCACTCAAATATTGGTGGGGATAGGAAAAAACAAGAAAATTGAATTATCATACACAAGTATAATAATGACATAAATGTATTGCTTAAACATTTTTTAAAAAAAGATTAAACCCCAAATGTGAGGTAAACATATCTTAAATACTAAAAGGATTTAAATAAAACATTAAAACATTGGATTCATACATCTTTTTAGCTAAATTCTGCTTGCAAATTATTTGGCTATTCGAAAATTGGACTGTATATTTTAAACATAATCAAATGCATTAAATTAAATGTTCAAAGAATGTTATTTCTATGATCAGAAATTTAACAATTAGGAATTTCATTGATTCATCATAAAACTATTGTTATGCAATAAATCATGTTAATAATTAAATTAAATTGTTTAAAAATTCTTTAATATCAAAATTCACTGAATAAGCTAAAAGAAATATTATTTAAAATGCACGTATTATCTAATTTAGGCCATAACTTTTTTTAGATTAAAGAAAGAAAAACATGCTTTTCAAAATGAAATAAACATTATTTGGGTATAAGGTAATTAGTCAGACAAAATAAACACTTTTTTGGATTTTTATTTGGACAAAAAAAGACAGCGTTAGATAATTAAAGTCATAAGATAATGCAAGTTACAGAAGAGTACTTGTAGAGTAGGTTCGCTTACAAAAAAAATTACGATAGATTTAAGCTACGTTTTTTTTATACAAAAATGAATGTATATTTAGTAGCCGCACCGTCAAAAATGAAGAAGCAAAACATTTGTAAAAGATGCTCTCATTTCCCCCAACACCTCCGTATTATCCCCCCCCCCCCCCATCAAAATTTTAGATGCAACACCTTTTTTTCTCCAGGGACGAGGGTACGTACACTGAAAAGAAAAAAAGCAAGGCAGATTAAATGTAAGTACAATAACAAATAAAGTTTGAAAATTATGAGATTGAAGCTTATGTTTGTTTTTTGACATTCTAAGAAAAACAAAAAAAAAACAATCATTGGTTGTACTTGTATTTTTTATAATTTTCACTTTATCATTTCCCTATCCCTGGTTGGATGGGGGGGGGGGGGGGGGGTGCAACACTACCCACCAACATCTCCCACAATTAACAAAATATTTATTTTATGCTGCTATGCTGTCAGACTATTAAACTTTAGTTTCTAGAGATGTTCAATACCATTGTAATTACTGTAAGTTTTTTTTTTGTCTGTTGAAGCAAACTTTTGTCATTTTATTTTAATGTGATCCTGGTAAGAAGTTGTCTCATAGTGTGGATAATGAAGGATAATAGTTTAATAAAGCAGCTACTTTTTCTTTTACTGGCGGTATGTAAACTTAACTGGGATCTATATTAAGCAAGAAATTAATAACCCCATCGATTGAGTCGTTAGTGAGATCTTGAAGGACAAATAAAGAAGACAATATTATTCTTGTTTTTTTTAGGAAACCTATCATTAGGTTATTTAAGTAGTGATATTTTAAAATAAATGTTGTTTATTGAAAAATCTATGTTATATTCTTCAAGTAAATTACGAATCTATTAATGATAGTCAATGTACTAAGTAAAAATTAAATCTGATTTTCATTCCTTTATTAAACAGCAAAGCTAAAATAAATTAAACATAATTGATGCATATTAATTTTGATTGACACACAGACAAATTATAAGTTATGATTTTCATAAATTCTTATAAACACATATTATGATGTTTTGTGTTTAAACAGTTAATATGGGGTAAGATAAAACCACCCAGAAACATTAAGAGGTTAATTAACAGATAGGACAATAAAGAATAGTTAATTGTCAATATTAAACAGATGAAAGGGATGTAGATTAGTTTATCAAATATTTAACTGAAATAGATTTATATTTGAACTAAAATGAAATAGAGCAGTAGAAGTAATAAAGAAATAAAAAAAATTCTATTATATAAACAGTTTTAAGACATTTTGTTAATCAGTAACTAAATATAACACAGAGTTTACACCTAATATCCAGCTAAACTGCATTTAACTAAAAAGGTTGCCGAAATATATTTCTAAGTAATTCTATGAAGAAAAGAATATTTTTAGTGAATTTGTCATAACATGCTGTTTAAAAAGGGAAAGTCAGATATACAAAAAGAACTAAGCTTGCTCGAAATAAAAAAAAATCTTGGTAGCTAAGACATCCATAAAATGCCTAGATATCTAGATATATAATTAGATATCCAGTAGATGCGTATTTGTTTAGGATATTGCATGATGACTTTGTTGCCCTCTGTGTGCTAAACACAGGTTCTAAAGATGATTAATGGTTGGATGTCACAATAGACAATCTCAGTACTGCTACTCTACAAGTAAGGTCTGTCTCTACGCATATAAATAGGTCACACATAGAAATTTATTTTTCTATGTGATAAGACAATAAAAATAAACTAAAGCACACCCTCAATTATAAACAAAATTATCTCTTTTGTAAATTTAAATTATTGGTGGAATAGTTTAGACACTACTAGTTTGTACTAACCAATCAAGATATTTTAAACTTTAAAGGCCAGTATGAAATACAGTGTAATTTTCCTTAACTTCTCTCTTGTTACATGTGTAACAAGATGGCTAAAGAAACCGCTTTTTGAATGTTAACCTAATACACTAAAATATGGGGTTTAGTGTTACTCTAACACGGTTCACAAACACAAAATAAATAAATCTCTACAAATCAGATTGTCAGACAAACGAACGTTAACAAATAAAGGGTTACTATGCATTTTATTTTCAACATAATTTAAAGGACTTAACAAAAATAATTTAGAATTTATCTTGAAAACGACTAGAATTAGAGGTCCAAGAAGACTTAAAAGATGCATAAAAATGCGAACCAAATCTTTTTTGCGTATTTTCGTAAAGAAACCCCAATCGAAAAACTAACTACTGTAAGTTGATAACCATGAGATGTTATTTGCTCAAGAAGGTGTTGGAAGCTGCAACTTCCATACTTTTTAAGTTGGACCACTATGATTACTTTAAAAGTGCTTCTTTCATAGACACTAAAAATATAAAAGAAATGTTTAGAGTTTAGATTCATGGAAAGAAAACCAAATAGCGGGTTTCGTCGTATTTTCACAGTAGATTTTTCTCCTATTTTCAGCCCCTGTGGGGGGCTCTAAATATGCGGGGCCTATTTTCTAACCCTACATGTCAATCATGAACATTTACCTAACCTAAAACATCCTATTAAAAGCAGTTAACTTTAAAAGCTACTGTGAAAATACGACGAAACCTGCTACTTCGTTTTCTTTCCATGATCCAATGTTTATTTTAAGATTTAATCCACAATTAACCAATCGCTTTTATATCTAAAAACTTATCTTATTGGAGAAGGGGATGACTATAGTGGTAAATTTGAAAATATAGGAAAATGGCAACGTTGTTTTATTGCAAGGAAATATCTATACAACAGTATCCACATGTACGTAATTGTGTTCTAAAATTTTAGTGTTTTATAATTTACAATCGGCTGCGCCCCTGCAGCACATATTGCAATATCTTAGGGGGGTTCGGCAATAACTTTAAAGAAATAGTAACAAAAGGCGGTTTCTCTGGCCAATATCTCTTGTTTTTGCGGCGGTATCCGCCCCCAAAACAGATTTTTAAAAAGTTTCGTGGAACTAATAAGCTTCACTGCCAATGAGAGCCATATCAGGTCCTAGGACAAACGTCGGAGTGGACAAACGCAGGAGTGGCTGCTTAACCTAACATAACCTATTTTAGACCATCTTATAGGTTTTTTAAATGCATAAACTCTGCGGGGGGCGTATTTGTACATTCATATATCAACCTAACCTAATCTGTATAGAAATACTTCATTAAATAAATATTTTAACACTCCTGCGTTTGTCCACTCCGACGTCTGGGACTCCTGCGTTTGTCCTGGAACCCCATATGAGTCCATTTTAGCTGTTATTGAGATCTTTCAATACGGACAGACATACTTTTACATAAGGATTAGTCATCTAGGATTGGATGGTTAGTTCACCACCAACACTCTACTCAGGTAACTTTGACAGTTGCTGAAAAGAAAAATTGAAATAGTTTGAAGCAGCTTACAGTACCTATTAAAAAATAACGACAAACAATAAAAATGACTAATGATAGGCCAGTATTCATTTTCATTGACCAATGGTAAAATGAATACTGGCCAATCATTGGTCATTTGTATTGTATGACGTCATTTTTTATTAGGCACTATAAGCTGCTTTATTGGTTTAAAGAACAGAGCTTGCAAATTCTTTTTGATTAAATTGTTTGATTTGTTGATGATATCTAGATTTTTCATTATTCGATTAGCTTTGTTGTTTACTTAAAATATTTTTTGGACTGATATATTTTATTTTACATTATTGTTATCTATATTAAAACATCAATCTATTTATGTTGCAAAGTCCATGAAAATAAAACAGTTCATAAAATGAAATAGAGTTTCCACAAAACTACCGAGCAAAATTTATATTGTATGTAAGACTTTGATAAAATCCAAAAAGGCAACATTGTCATAGTAGGTCAATAAATTGCTTTGAATTTCGACTCTACCACTAATGATTTCGATATTGTTTAATCATCTTTTGCTATTTCAAATATTTGCGTTGTCTTAAAAAACACCAGTTCAAAAATACTTTGTTGAAAAGTTTGTTACATATTTTGTAAGTCAATGATAGTAAAAATAGAAAGTATTGAGCTGTCAATCTTTATATTTCAAGCAGAAATAAAGGATTCAGAGAAAAGGTTCAGATCCAAATAGAAAGAAAAAAATTTATGTTATGATGCTTTAAAAAGTGTCTCAAAAATCAACCATGTGACGTCATAAAAATGAGGGATTATCCATATCTTTTGTAGGGGTTTTCTTTCCCACTTCTAGTCTCATCCTTCAACTTTATGACGTCACATGGCTGATTTTTAAAGACACTTTGTAAATCTTCGTATGTTATGACTCATACTTATTATTTTTCATTAAAATATGTTAAACCATACATTAAAAAATATGTACAAAATTAATGCAACAAATGAGCCAAATGATTTAAAGCTGAAATATATGTATAAGTCTGATGACATCTATGCAAAAAAATAATACCTTTAAAAAGATGTTTAAAATTTGACCCATGTAAATGAATTAAAAAACTGGTTAGAAAATGCGCAAAATCCAATAATACGTATTATCTCTACATATATGATTGTATTATTTTCATCCCATTCAGTATAACTATTCATTTAACCCTGGAACTCTAAAGACAGTCAGTGAGAGATTAACAAAACATAGATTAACCTTTTAATACTTTTTAAAAGTCGACACAAGTACTATTTACTAATTTATACAGTATTAGCGAAACAGATCTATAGTATAGACGTATATACAGACATTTACCTCCTTTAATTTTTCAAAGATCTCTTTCGTCTGCTTCTAAATAATTTTCTGCTACTTGGCTGTGTTAATATAAGCGACACCATTAGTTGATTTTTAATCACCCAATAGAAAGGTTGCAAAAGACGGTTGCGATGGGGAGATACAGTTATTTATTCCTTTCTCCCTCTAGTGTTTTATTCTAATATCAGCGATATGACAGGAATCTTAAAAGATAAGACAATGGAGTGATCTCACTTAAACCTATTTTATGGTCACCTAACCACGTCCACCCCTTTTTTATTTTAAAAACTTATTTCAAGCCACTGCAGTTTGTTTGTGGTCCAGATGCAATTTGAGGGAAACCACCGTTAAATAAACATAAATTGATTATGAGAAATTACATTCTAGTAACGCTTATATAGTTGCTACGCTTCCTAAATCGTACCTAACTGTTATAAGAATTATCATGCAAAGTTTAAAATCGATTTAAAAACTCTGATATGTCTAAATTTACAACAACAAAAAAGCTAACCGTTACGGACGGACATACCGACCCTAATTATAGAAAACCTTTGCTTTTAAAGACAACGTAATAGTAGAATCTCTGTAGGTCAATATTTTAGAAAATAATGATGGAAAGAAATGTGTTAATAATCCTTAACATTGATGTTCTTTTTAGAGCAATGTTATGATACAAACTTTTAGAAATAGAGATTTGAGTTTTGCCTTTTAAAATAGACTCCTGTTTTAAAGCCTTTTATTGACTTTTAAAATTGAATTTTCTTTAAGTTGTTTAGCAATAATAATTAAGATAAGTAGTAAAGACCATTAATTTTAGAAAAAAGATATTGTAGTTTGCTAGATAGCTCATTTGATTTAAAACAATTCGTTTTATTTAAACATCAAAATTCCTCTTTTAACATTCAATCTTAATGGCAGACTAGCATACTCTAAATATAGAGTGGCTGTGTAGCAGAATTAAAATTTCACTCCTACTTTGTCTTTTATTATTTTTTAGGATTTACGATGTCTCTATTTTCGTAGTTAAAGTATCATAGTATATTGTTAAAGTTTAACAAAAAATTTCCTTTTTGGTTTAATTCAAGTAGGAAATTAACATGCTTTAAATAAGAAACACCATTTTCTATCATTTTTGCCAGGCTATTTCTAAGCCCCACCATCGTCTAAATAGCGGTATTGTAATAGTAACTATTACAAAGAACCAAAAATGTTACCACTGATAGCTGGGGATAACTAAATAATACAGGGAAACAGGGAATGGAATCGGTAAATAAATCATTAATAGTTATTTCTCGCATCGTATTATAAACGACTTTCCGCGGATATAGAATGTACAATTATAAGATTAAAACTAGTTTTTTTAGCCCCGGGTTGCCGAAGGCACCGGCTAAAAAACTGGTTTTAATATTATGATTGTACATTTTTATATTCGTAGAAAGCTGGATATAATAAGATGCTAGACATAGTTTTTTTCGTATGGATGAGAACCGGTTCCTATCCACCGGATTCGAATGAATAAGAGAAAATGTACAAATATCAGTGTTTTTGCCGTTTAATTTTAGCGGTAGATTATTTTTTGGTATGATGTATGGATTAAAATCTTGTTGTGTGTAACTTGAAAATATCAATTGGTAGAAGTTTACTATATAATCACTAAAATGAATCTCATGGAGCTTTAAATATTGTTGTACGCTCAATTTATCTTCCTTTGTCCTATCCCTATATCCCGTACAATAATCGGTTCCTTTTGTCAACTGGATGCTTGACAGTATTTAATTCAGGTGACTTCACCAGACAACTCCTCCTCCCCTCCCCCAATTTTCAAAACCACTTATTTTGTTGTCCCCTGTACAAAGTATTATTCTTTTCCGATCCCCTTTTTTATTATGCCCTCCCCCTACCCCTCTTCTAATTCTTCCTTTTGTTCTGATTTTGAAAGGTGATGATTGTAATTGTACTTGTTGAAAATAAAAACTATTTATAAACTTTGATTTACAGTGGCGCAGCTACTCTATATCTGACATCAGTTCATAAGTCGTACGTCTCTCTAATAAATTGACTTTAAAAGTAGGTATGTATAGACAAATTTAAGAAAATAAATTTACTAGATTTAAAGAGCTATTAAGAGCATATGGCATATTGGGTGATTTTATGGCAATAACTACCAGAAAATAATCATTAATGATTTAGCTTTACCAAAATAATTCCTTTGACCATTGTATTGTGTTTTTTTAAACATATTCTTGATTCATACTGTATAATACTATACTGTACTTTCTTCATTAAAAGTGATGTTAGATTTTGTACTCCGTAACTTTTGGATATAATTATCCTTGTTTATTTAGGGATTAAAATTTTCCTCACTGATAAAGATATAATCTTTGAAAGTCAAACGGATTTGCAAATTTAATTTTGGTCTTAGCGGAAGTGTAAAAGAAGTTTTAGGATATTTATAATAGCGGAAGTGTAAAAGAAGTTTTAGGATATTTATAATTATCTCGGTGTCTTTTATTATATTTTTTTATAATTTCTTCAAATAAACCACAAAAAGGTTTATTTTATTTCCTTTTAACCTTAAATATTTATAATCTCATTTTTACTTGAATATTTATAAACTGAAACAGAAAATTTAAACATAAAATTTGTTTTAATGTTATTTTTACCTTTTTTAGAACGCAAATATTTTCTTCTTTAAGGTAATTGTTTACGTGAGTTCGACCTTTCGTCCATTTGTCTTATTCTTTTAAAACTAATTGAGATTCTTAAAGCAATAAGTCATAAATTAGAAAGCCCTTTTATTTAAAATTGAAAGTAGAACAGTGATTTCTTATTTTGCATTCAATACATTAGATGATTAAGAAAGCTTAACTTATAAAGTTTACTTTAGAATTAGATGATAAAAATGGAAAAAAAATATTTAGGGGTAAATTTTTAAGTTATTCTTTATCAAGGAGGACAAGATCCAAAAGTAGCAAAGCTCAAAAAAAGATATATCGAAAGTAACGTAAAGAGTAGATGCCTATTAATCTTGAAATTGATACTATTGCTCACAAAAAATCCTCAGAACGACGAGAAAGTGAACATGAAATTTTAACAGGTTATCTTGAATAGAAGCCGTGAAAATCACGTTTTAGAAATACGACATTTCAAATAATAGAGCAGTTTTGGTACTAGAAAGGTTTTATCTATATATTCTTAAAAATGAATACACTAGAGCCTTAATTAACTGTAAATTCAAGGTCTTTGAAATGATAGCAAGCCAATAAAGAATTTAGAACCTACTGATTTTGCATAATAATACAAATTTTATGCTATAGTTCAAATAAAAGAAAATTGAAAAAAAGATAAAAGAACAAAAATGTGATAAATTTGAAATTATGTCACTGTCGGCTAAGGGGTTGTTGACAAAGGATTGCCAAACTAACCCACGCGGTAGGGGCGTGATTTAAATATATATAGTACACATTTATCTAAACTCAATTTAGGGGGTTACATATTATTACAACGTAGTTATAAGACTTGGGTAGCAATAAAATGAGACGTTGGGTATCCCTCTAACTGAACCGATTTTTGATTAGTCAACGGATCTAAATTTGTCTCAGCCAGGATATAATTAAAAGCCTAAATCGACCAAGGATTATCTGAGTACAATAGTTTTAAACTCAAAAAATTAAAAATAAAGAGCTAAATGAGTGATTGCGTCTTTCTCTTTTTATCGACAGACGCACTTGGATATATCATTTTCATAATGAATGATATGTATTTCGCATTTTAATGTCAGTTTATGTGTAAATTTGGTGAGCTACATTATTGAGTAGCGTTGTTAAGTTTGGATGGAAGAATTTTGTAATGAAAGCAAAAGTGGGGTAGAGGATAAGGGATGGGGTAGGAACCGGTTACAATAAATCCTAGAACTCTTGTCAGTGGATCAAATTCCACCGGCTAATGTGATAAAACTTTAGGGGAAGGATACCAAAAGGGGGAAATTATGGTTATAAAAGAAGGGAAAGCTGGTAAAAGGGGGAAATAAGAAAAGACGTAAAAACTAGGGCGGGGCAGAGAAGTCATCTGTCTTGTCTTGTCTCACAGCATTTTGTTTGAAAAAAACCCAATTTTTTATGTCAAAATTGGCCTGTAATTTTACCATTTTATTCGGTTACTACTGCTCTCAAAGAAAAGTTGTAAAGTTTGGTTTTCGGTGGAAAAATAAAACAATAAAAGAAAAAATCTTACTGAATTTTTTTTATTGAAAATGAGTGGTAGATTGAGAAAAAGGAAAATAAATTTTTACGTACATAAATAATGTTTAGAATGTATTTAAAAATAAAATAAGAACTGTACTTTTGAGATAGGATTTTCTTTGAACACTTCATTTTTAAAATAACCCAAACTTTTGATACAAAAGAAAAAAGATATTCGAATAATTAATTATTTGTGCGATATTAGTAGGTTCTAAAAAGAAATTTGTAGTGTAAAAATGTAAGAAAAACTAGGATGAACGTAAAAAGCAAAACTCAAAGACAAGAAAAGTGCTAGTTCTTTTGACATTTATCTTACTTAAGATATCTGAAAATTTGTGTATATCTGTCTCAAGACTAAAAGACTAATATTGACAAACTTAAGTTTTAAGTCTTGATTTAAGGTAAGCTTTGCTTATAACATCGTTCCTAATCGTTCTAAAAATCAACTTTTGAAAAATCAAGTGAAAGATTTAATCATACAATAAAAAAAAGTTAGAAGATAATTATGTTTAAAATGTTTATAGGGACTTTCTGGTAATTATTATAGGGATGCTACATTTTTAAAATTGCTCCTTAACAATAAAAGGAATCGCCATTCAATATTTGAAATCTGTAGGACGATACTAACATGAGATTCTGATAAACGATTAGGGGAATCGGTTACGGACGTACAGGCCTATCTTAGGTCTTTAGCTAGACATTTAAAGAAAAGTTATGATTTGAATATCGACAGAAAGACTATATTAAGCTAAGTTTAGTGATTACCTTGCATATAAATACAAGTTTAAGTCAGCTGATACGGTCAGACTTATCCTCAAATAGACTTATAATAATATTAAATAAAATCATCAAAAGAAAATCTAGATAAGTTTAGTGATTCCTTACTCTTAGTCGGATTCTGAGCCCTCGGGGAGGATGGGTACAAAAGTCATTAAACTATTATGAACCCAAAGTTTTATGAGCACTTAACCTCATTTTTTATACTTTGGGCCGGGTACTAAGAAATTTTGATTGGTTGGTACAAAGCAGCAGTGTAAACCTGTGTTACAATATTTTCCATATTATAATTGAATATTTTTGTTAATGATTACTTAATGAAAATTATTTACCACTAATTTAAATGACTTATGTTAATTAAGAAAACTATCGAACTTTGTTGAAAATGACCTATAAATCTAAATTTTTGAAAACATTTGCACATAAAAAGTTAAGAAAGTAAAGATAATTGTTTACAATTGTTTCTAAACCAGGTGTCTCATCAAATCCGCACAAGAATCGCATTATCAAATCATCAAAATTACATATTATCATAACAGCACAAATTAATCATCCCCCTTTAACTTAACTCTCGTCATTTAACAATCCCTCTCCTTTCTTTTGTTTCGCCTCTAGCATCTAATGGCACTGTAATCGAAATCGGAGAGGAAGAGACATAGAACAGCTTAGAACCATCTTAAGACTTTAGGTAAATGGGCTAAAACCATACCAGGAGCTATAGGAATCCTCCTTAAAAAAAAAGATGAACCATTTTGGTTCAATAATTTGTGGAAATTAACGGACATACGGAGAAACTACTTTATGCAATAGGACAACACTCATACTTATCATGCGGAATTTATTGCACATTTTTACTAAACCAGGTGTGTGACAAGGGTGGCTTGGGGGACAGTCACATCAGTTTTACCACTTGGGGATTTGGGGAGGGGGTGAGAGAGGTTGCAGACAGGGTATGCCGGGAGGCAATGAGTGCTTGATTAATAGGAAAATCCTTCCCTTGTATTTGTATTTTGAATTAATTTTTTCAACTGGGTTTTAAAATAAATGTATAAGTCTAGATATATAATCCAGATAACTACCTGGATCCAGTTTGGGAACCTTTTTCGTCTTCTAACAAATTACTTCATGCTCTTTTGTAGCGACTTGGATGTGTTAATATTTGCGACACTATTGGATGAATTGAAAGTCGGCACATAGTCCACGGGGTAGGAATATACAGTTTTTTTAACCCATTCCCCCTCTATTGTTCTACTTTAATAGTTTTAAGATGAGCAGAATGTCTCAATTTAATTCCTTATCCTTTAACAATTTTGTACTTCATTCATAGCTTATCTTTTTTCTTCAACATAATTCGAAACATTCGAAATTTATCCATTCTGTACAAGAAGCTTCCCCAAAAGTGATGTATTGGATTCAACAAATAATTTGGAAATGAAAACCAATATTACAGAGTTTCTCTTTTAAAAAAAATGGACAGTAAATTGAAGGAAGTGGTGGACAGAGGGGTTAGGAGGGACTAACAAGGACGATTGTGTCCTTAAGAAAAGAAGCAATAATAATCTATAAGAACCAGTTCAGATGAAAAAACGAAAAGTTTAAAAATTGTGCAGTAAACAATTTCTATTCAATTGAAGTTTAGAAATTGTTAAATAGATGATTAATTGTAAAAGCAAAATTTTTACATTTTGGCAGGTATTGTAGTTAAATTACTAAAATGACATATTTTTGAAATAGCTTCTTTAGGTATATTTCAAGCAATCTACATTTTGAACTTTTAGAAACTTTTGGCATATAAGAAAGTTATGATTGTTAACTGTTGTCGTTATTATGTAAGCCGTTACTTCTTTTTAGTCGACGTAAATATTATAAAAAATATATTTGAAAAATAGCATATCATTGTTGATATTAAGTCAGACACGCCCTCTTTTTATTGAAGCCATATAGTCGATATTAACCTTACAAACAGTTTGACAGGTCACAAAAAAGCTCTAATCTTAGAAAAGCTATGTTTTTAAAAGGGGGAGTACCAAAAATGGGGGCGGGGTTTGCAGAATAGTTTTGGTTTTAAAGTTTGGACAGTTTTATTTCAAGAAATTTAGACATAAACTAACTTCAGGGACGAGGACAATTATACATAAAAAGTATTTATCTTCTGAGCTTTTTTTTACAAATTGATTCATATGCAATACCTTCCAACAGTAGAGTTTTATTGTTTGCAAAGCACTCATATATTTTTACATTCTCCTTAATTATGAGGGAGTGTGTTTTGACACCCCCCTTGGCTGTATTAGGTGGGTATATCAGGGGATTGTAGACCTCTGTCAAGGAAGTGTAGGTAGTGGAAGCCTAGGATGATAGTTAGATCACTTTATAAACCTCAAGTAACATACATGTAGATAGTCTTCTCTAATATAACATTTAATTTAAGAGTCCACGCCCCTAGAGGCCTCTTAGGAAACAAACAGACATCGCTCTACTTTGTATTATAGCTTAGATGATGATTTCTTTAAGCTTTATTTTATTTTTAATAATTCACGTCTGTGTACTGTAACACATATTTGTGTAAAAATAAGTACATCTGCTGATAATTTAAACATTTATAACACACAAAATTTTCTTACGCATTTCGAAAATTTGAAATTTAAAAAGAAGGAAAGGGATACATTATGTTTAAGTATACATGATAGGTATACCTATCGGTCAATTTTACAGGAATGTATATCTATACAGAATCTCTACACCTCACGGCTCACCTCGACTCAGCTAGTGCCGAGAAACCTAGACTAATTGAATGCTACTCAGAAAAAATGCAGATTTCTTTATATTTGAGCTAGGTTAAAAGTTAAAGTACATTGAAACCTTGCTTTCTTTGCATTTTTAGCTCTCTACACAGATACTATTTGTTTTATTTATTTACTAAACATGTTGGGGGAATCCACATAATTTGATTATTGAAGTGTGTGTTTTAATTCCTTAAAGTACCATTTGCTGATGACCCTTATTGACATAATTGCCATTGTTCTGAAGCAGTAATTTTGACCAGGTTCTGCTATTGTAATATCCATATTCTTGTTCTCATTAAGATTTATGGAGCAATATTGTTTTGACCAGTACTATACTAGGTGTAATAATTGTAAAAATTAATTGGGACATTTAAGCTCACAAAAACACACATTTTTGTGCAAATAATCGTTGCACGTCTAACTATAAAGTGTGCATATGTGAGATTTTAATCAATTTGTATTTTGTTTATTTTTACATTTTTCTGCACCTCATCTCCTATATACGATTCTTATCATATAAAGAAGACGAAGTTTTTTCAAAAAGAGCAGAAATTACCTTTTTAAGATTTGACCTCAGATGGGCTAAGTATAAGCTACAAAATATGTCAAGGTGTCTATAGAAGCGTCTTGGCATGCTTTACAAATAACTCGAAACAACATAGGTTCTATCCTATTATATAAAGTAATAACCTTTTTTTGTCTGAAGCGAAGGAATTCGCTAACCGCTGAACCAATATGGTTCACTTTTACAATATAGACACTTTTTAAAGGTTCAGAGAAGGTTTTTAACTATTTTTGGGGAGGGTATGTTCCACATATCTGCTAGTTTCTTACAAAGTACTTGGAATATCATAGAAAGACCTTATGTTGTGTCGAGTTATTTATTAATCGCGCCAAGACGCTTCTATAGAAACCTTAAAATTAATTCTAGCTGATACCTAGCCCATTTGAAGTCAAATCATAGGAAGGAAATTTCTACCCCCTTCTGGAAAAACTTCGTCTTCTTTACAAAATACGAAAGTTCTAATAGGATTATATTTTCATTAAAGCTAGTATAGCACCATTCACAGAGACGTAAAGAAAGAAGATACGGACAAGCACATAAATTAGAAACGCTATGCAATAATTTTAGCCACCATTACAAGCAATTGAACTAACTGGCAATAGTGTTGCACATTAAATTGCCAAAACAAAATGAAATCAATCTTTGTCAATTAAGAAACTAAATAAAAGATGGTATTTTAAATTGAACTACTATTAGTTTAAATACGTCAAGGTGTCATCAGGGACTAAGGATAATTACTTACAATAATTAATTACAAATATGGTAATAGGTAGGGTGTTTCTCTCAAAGTGTCTATCGAGCACTGACCCATGTAACCCCCCCCCCCCATTTGTTTAGAAATTAATAAGAAATAAGGGGGGTGGAGTTCCTATACCCACCCTTGCGGGGCGTGTATCTGCGGCATCCCCCTTGTAGGGCTACCAATAATCAATAAAAACCTTACATATCCTAAAGTAATAAACAACAAAATTCCCCCTTATTCAATTTAGTTTCTGTGCTAAATAAGTCAATTTGAGGGAAACCGCCAAGAGTACTAAGTAGCCATCATCATACTGTTTTTTTATGTAACTGAATAAAAAATGCATGTATTGTCATTAAATAAAGGGAAAACAAACTTTAATATTAAGAAACCAAAAATTTAAAATCTGCCAATTTAAAATCACATTAAACCTTTTCATCTCGGAGATCTTAACTGACACATAGAGAGACATTGTTTCACTAAATAGTGTAGGAGTCTTTGAATAAAACAATTATTTATACAAATAAAGTGAATTACACACATTTATAAATGGTTAGGGAAGCTAAGCTGTATATAATTCGCCGTGTGTGTTAAATATAGTACCTTTTAGTAAAACTTTAACAGTTAGCTTTATAATTTTGTTGATATCAATCCTATCCCCCATCCTTGCTGCTATAAGGTGACAAAAACGCCCAAAACATTTTAGTTTTTGTTATGGTAGCTATTACAACTTTGATACAATGCAAGATTAAAGTAAAAGAAAGAACAAGAATGGTTTAGTCCATATTAGCACAAATTTAGCAGTACAATAACTATGTCTTTATTTGAACAAAATTAATGGCTAGGTTTGTATTACAAAGTGAAAAATCTGCTTATTTTGGGGATTTTTCGGGGGAGTGTTTAGCGTATCTTTAGCCCACCCCCTCACAGCCACCCACAGATTTTCAAAATTGTAGAACACTCATACATCCAGTTACTTTAGTACAATAATAACAAACATAACAATATGCTAATAGCGTAGTCAAAATAGAAGAAATAGATTTAATATTACTAGGATCTTACACCAGATTATCATGTGCTCTAACAAAAAACTTGTAGCTGGTCAAAATAACGATCCCTCCCCATCCACCCCTCATACCCCAACCACTTCCCTTCTACTGGATGAACCAACTGACCTATAAATGATGTCCAACCTTCATTGAAGACAATTTTTCCTTTGTCATAATATCCACGTATATTCTATATCTATTGTAGAAGAAGAAAATTTTTTTTTTCCAAATTACATCTATTACTTTAATAATTGAAATTACACTAAAAATAACAAAAAGCAGATAAAGAAAGACACAGATAAATAAAACAGAGAAGTAAAGGCGTTGCCATACTTAATTAAAGGGTGTTTGTTATTCTTTTATTCGCGTCAGGGAAACAAGGATAATACTCAATGCTTTCCACCTCAGCCCGAGACAGTTGCTCAACAAGTAGCGCATTTCCTAACAGTCGGGTAGGTTATAGGTTCGAATCTCGGCTTAGAACCGCGTCTTAACTATAGACGTTAAAGATAATTTCTGTTGCTGATATATCAGGTGTGCGACTTTAATAGTTAGAGTAGGGAGTATGCTTTGGACTAAAACAGGCGCAACTCATTACCCTGCAAAGTTAGGACTTCCAGGCAAAGGTCGGACAATAATTGAGTTGGTTGTCTCATGGGTGTTACTTAACCTAATGCCTCGGGTTTTTGGACGGAAAAGGGAGAGATATGGCTCAACTTATTAAATAGTTGTTATATATTGAGAAAAGAAAGGGTGTAGATTAATTTAATTGTTCTTGTACTTTGCCTCCCAGAAAGTTCTTATTTAAAATGATCCTATATCTAAAGTACCAACGGGGACATCAGTCTCAGCTACATAGTGTGGCAATCAAACAACCAGTAAAAATAAGTTTTAGACAGTCAATCTGCTAAAATGATCTCCAATGGGCCAAATCGGTATTTTAATTCGAAAGAATTATATGTAGAAAGAAACTATTTTGGGGGTGAGTCAAACATCAAAAAGAAAAGATGAAGCATTTTATATTGCCTATAAAAAATGACGTCCTACCGCACTAACATTTGCCAATTAAAACTTATACTGGCTTGCCATTGGTAATCTAGTATGTGTATTTTCCTATCATTGGTTATTTGTATTTTATGACGTCATATTTTATTTACACTTTACTTTCTAATTCTAGAACTAAGACCCTTAATGCTAGGGGCGGCGATTAAAGACTCTGCAGTTATTTTTGCTTTAAAATAAAAAAAAAACATTTTACATTTAATTGTAGTATATCTTCGTAGTCATCTTTTTGATAGAAACAAAGCAAATAACAGAAATATTTTGACAAAAAACAAATGCTTTATAATGTTTGGCATTGTTTTAATGGTTTAAAAACAAATAAAAAGGTAAAGTGAGTCCTTTACTTTCATTTATACTTATAAATAAATCACCATTTTTGATGGTTTAAAAATATTTCTCAATACAGAGTTTCAATCCTGTAAGGTCCTATTTCGATTAAAAAGGGTTGCTATGTCTACGTAGACCTTTTAACCCTTACATACCTAACTTACCATAAGCATAAAAAAGATGTTATTTTTTTTTATTATGTTAAGTGATTCGAGATGTATAAACCAGAGAATTTCGTCTGCTAGCAAATTGCTTTCTGCTTTTTTTGTAGCGACTTGGCTGTGTTAATATATCTGACCCTATTGGCTGATATTCAAAGACCCAATTGAAAAGTTGGCACAGGGTCCACGGGGTTGGGACATACAGATATTTAACCCCTTCCCCTTCTATTGTTTTATTTAAATGGGAAAATACTGTGAAACCTGATAATTTTCCCCTGTGTTTTGTGTTTAGCTTCGCTTTCTTGGATGTTGTCATCCTCATTGTTAATACATATTTGTTAAAAAAAGAATGATTTTTGAGATTTGCAAGCTTTTTATTCTAATTCTTTTTTTTGATTTACGTGATTTTAACGTTTAAGTTTAATGTTGATCAAAACTAGTCATCATTATAATTAACTTTTGCTTGAAATTAAATGTAAGTTAATACAAAATATTTATATGGTTCTCATTTATTTTTACTATTTTTTACTAACAATATTTAATTTTTCTGTACTGATTAATTTCATATATGATTTTTTGCCTGACTACTCCTTGCAAATATTTCAGTGAAGCCTTATATTATTCCCTAGAAGGGTAACGAGGTAGGGTATGTCAAAACCTCCAAACAAAAGTGTCCAAAACATTAAACTTAAACATTAAAAAATTAATATTTCGTTTAAATTTTCGCTTTCTCCAAAATATGCCTAGCAGCACTGAAACTCGGACCCCTGTGGGGTGCCCTAACCTTAGAGGAAAACCCAATACCTAATATAACCTAAATTAATAAGCAAACAAACGAAAAAACACCCTGACCTTCACGGATATTTAATTTATTTTATAATAAGGGGGGAATGGGTTCTGTCCTCTCTATCTACTAAAGGGGTCCCCACTTTACAATAGGACAAAACCTATTATAACCCTAAATGATGAGAATTATATGGGAACAACCAAAATGTGTCAACCAGGAAAACTAATACATTTCAGTTATAATAATTATTATACACATACATGAACAAGAATGAAAACATCCAAGCGTAGAACAATAAATTAATGATATTTAGTGCAAAAACATAATTGTTATCCAAAATGCAGCTTCAATACTGTATATCCTTGTCCAAAGTTTGCGTTGAGAGTTGCTACATCTAGAATTTAGACTGCATAGAGACTGTAACGTAATTATTATCAACTGACGGACGGTCAACCAGACAGACAAACAGATAAACACTTTTTATAGAGCAGTGGTGCTTCTGAAACCAATCTTTAATGTACGTGAATGATGACCAAAGTTGTATTGCAACCGACTGCAAAACGGAAATCTTACTTATTAAGAAGTTTTGCTATCAATAATTGTAATAAGGGGTTAATTAGTAGGTACACGATATCTTGTTAATGGCCTAATAATCTCCTACTCTTCCTGTATATGTTATAACATAATGAGGGTTAGTTAGGACAATGCAAGTAAATAAGAAACACTGTGTTTATGTTGCTGATATCCTAATAATTGCCTATTCTACCTCTATATGTAATAACTAGCGGCTACGCCCCTAGAGGCCTCTAGTGGCACTTTAAATGTTTTTTTTATATCTAAATATGTCTATGTTGCGTTTGACGTTTATGTTTCGTTGAACTCTCTTTGTTAAATCGAGAGACGTAAAGAATTTAGATTTTTTGTGATTTCTCTTGGGAGGGTGGTGGTACCCTCCAACAAAATAGTTGTAAACCTTCCCGGGACCTATGAGAATCTACTCTGATAAGGAGAACCCGATCGGTTCAGACACAAAGACAGACAAACAGACATCCTGTTACTTTAGTATAAGGATATACTAAGGGTTAGTCCTAAAAATATAAGTATGTCTTAAAAATTATAGTCTATTTAAGCAGTTTTGCAACAAAGGACCACCCTCAACGTCACAAAAAATTGTTTTGGATATTATAGCTCCCATAGGGCCTATATGAAATATTGAAGACCACTTTCTCCAACAATTTGGGGTCGGAGATTCCGAATCTGGCGTCCATTTTGATCTAGCTGACCTCCTTCATGGTGAAAAATGGCGCCAAAGTTGACTACCCTTCGAAAAATGCGCGAACGACAATTTTAGCAAAAAAAAAATCCACCAAATTATTTTTATCATAAGATAGATAGATAGTAAGATTAAAATCTATAATTATTTTAATTTCTTTCTTAAACGTCGAGAGAAAGAGAGAGAGCGAGAGAGAGAGAGAGAGAGAGAGAGAGAGAGAGAGAGAGAGAGAGAGGGAGAAAAAGAGATAGAAAGAAAGAGATGGATAATTATAAAGTGAGAGAATAAAAATACCTTTTTGCAAATAATATTGTAGGACCTTACGAATAATATAGTATATAAAGATAAATAGAAAGAGAGAGAGAGAGAGAGAGAGAAGGAGAGAGAGAGTGAGAGAAAGAAAAGGAGAAAAAGAGAGAGAGAAAGAAAAGAAGAAAGAGAGAGAGAGATAGAGAGAAAGAAAGAGAGAGGGAGAGAAGGATAGAGAGAGAGAGAAAGAAAAGGAGAAAGAGAGAGAGAGAAAGAAAAGAAGAAAGAGAGTGAGAGAAAGAGTGAGAGAGAGTAAGGGAGAAAGAGCGAGAGCGAGAGAGAGAGAGAGAGAGAGAGAGAGAGAGAGAGAGAGAGAGAGAAAGAGAAAGAGAGAGAGAGAGAGAGAGAGAGAGAGAGAGAGAGAGAGAGAGAGAGAGAGAAAAAGAAATGTAAGACCTTACGTATGAGAGAGAGAAAGAGAGAGAGAGAGAGAGAGAGAGAGAGAAATGTAAGACCTTACGTATGATATGAGAGAGAAAAGAAGATAGAAAGAGAGGGAGAAAAAAGGAAATGAAAGAGAGAGAGAGAGGGAGTGAGGGCGAGAGCGAGAGCGAGAGAGAGAGAAAAGGAGAAATAGAAAGAAAGAGAGAGGAGGGAGAGAGACTGACAAAGAGAGAAGGAGAGAGAGGGAGAGAGATAGAGAAATGTAAGACCTTACGTATGATATCCTTATAATAAACCGTTAGGGTTCTCCTTTACAGGGTTGCTTCTCATAAGTTCAGGGAAGGAAAATATATTAAGAATTAACTCAGGTAAAATATTTAATAATCAAGGGTGATAACATCCATAAATGCGAAGCTCAATAATAATAAGGGCATTGTATAGTGACAGTCAGGGAGGGGGTAGACAATCGGCTGAAAATTATAATGGTACCAAAAGTTCTTTAACCAAGTTATCTTATCTTCATTAAAGCTTCAGGTGTTCAAATTATAACTGGTTGGTTCCAAACTGTTACTGTCCAAACTTTAAATCAATTATTTTAATATACTGACAGGGAAATTTTGTTTATAAAAATTGGGGATGTATATTTATTTAGGACCTATTGTCTTATCTACAGGGGAAAATTCTTATCCCTTAAGATCCCCAAAGTTTGAAAGTCACTCATTAGCAGGTTTAAAAACCATTGTGACTTTCTTCATATATAGATACGTTGTACATCAATTTACTCCATTGTCTTATCCCTTAGAATCCTTGCTTTATCAATATTCAAAATTGTCGTAGGGTCTATAAGCAAGATCTTTATTTCACATAAATTGGTAAAAACTAGCAGTAATCAGAGTTGCTATTATGCCTATCTGCTATACGAATGGATATAGAATACGTGTATATTGAGACAGAGGAATTTTCTCTAATTTAGGTTGCTAATATAGTCCTCAGATAAAAGTCTAATACCTTCCTCCATTTTCATGGAAGGTGATGAGGTAAAGATAAAGGAGGGTATTGGGGATATCGCTATATTAGCAACAGTGGCGTGCGGACCAAAGGGTGCATTTGAGGCAATTGTCCCCCTCCCCTAATACCCCCTAATTTTGCAAAATGTTTAAAATCTCCCCCTCCCCTATTGACAAAGTGCTTTGCACGCCACTGATTAGCCAGCGGGGAGAAACATTTTACCAGGGTATGTGAGAATATATCGACGTATTCTATATCAAACTGTATCTATAGCTACAGGAATCTTGTAAAAGTTTTAAATAAATAAGTTGATTAATAATTAAATATACGAACTAACCCTTAGAAAATCTATTCTTTTAACAATAATAAACTATAAATACCAATAGTACACTGTAAATATGTTTATACTAGCTGTTAAGGGATTCATAAAAATAGCGCAGATACTCTACAATTATGGTCTCTCTGTACATCCGTCTGTCTGTATATCCATAATTGCATCCAAATGATTAACAATTACCCTACAACTAAGAAATGTATTTGTTAGGGATCTAAAGTAATAAGTCAATGGCCGATAAATTGATGCACTTACTCAGGGATATTATACCATAAAATCTTTCGGGTATAGTCCCTTTTGAAACATTGCACCTTATGGGGCGATTCTTCGTATTTTTTACAGTAGCTTTTCTCCTATTTCTAGCCACTACGGGGGGCTCTAACCCTGCGGGGCCAATTACCTAACCCCGTGGGGCAATCACCTTACCCAATACAACCTAACCTAACCTAAAATAACCTATAAAAAGCCATTTTAAAAATATGACGAATAAACCCTTATGGGGCGATGTTACGAAAGGGACTATTTCCAATCTTTCTGTAGATTACATTTAGTGGTTGAAACATTTGGACACTTAACTTAATAAACCGACCAATCAAAATACAAATACAATTCACCAAAGTATTTACAACGAATAAGAAAAAGTTATTATAAAACTTTGGGGACTAGCAGGGGGCGGGGGGGGCGGGGAGGGTTTGTCATGAATCGGGTTGTTCAATATAATTGTCGACAAAATCATATTTCTTATATAATTATATTCTGAATTGTTTTTATACATACGAATTTACGTACAGACAGACACTGATTGTAGAGTATCTGTGTTATATATCCTTATAATACAGTAACAGGATCTAAATACATTCTACGTGTGTCTGTGTGTACTAAGGGATCTCACTAACCACTGCATGAACCGATATGGTTCTCCTTTACTTGGTAGCTTCGCATAGGACCTGATAAGGTTTTATTTATTGTATCTTTTTGTTGCGTTTTCTATTTCTTAGAAAAGGGATCTTTTCTCTCTCTCGCTCTCTCCCTTTCTCCCCCTCTCTCTCGCTCTCTCTCTCTCTCTCTCTCTCTCTCTTTTTCTTTCTCCTTTTTTCTATCTTTCTTTCTCATTTTTCTCTCTCTATATCTCTCTCTCTCCCTACTTCTCTCTCTCTCTCTCACTCCTTTTCTCCCCTCTTTCTTTCTCCCTCTCTCTTTCTCTCTCTCTCCTTCTCTCTTTCTCTCTATCTCTCTGTCTCTCTCTCTTTTTTTAACTCTTTCACTCTCTCTCTCTCTCTCTCTCTGTCTCTCTCTCTCTCTTTCTCTCTCTCTGTCTCTCCCTCTCTCTCTCTCTCTCTCTCTCTCTCTCTCTCTCTCTCTCTCTCTCTCTCTCTCTCTGTCTCTCTCTCTCTTTCTCTCTATCTCTCTCTCTCTCTCTCCCTCTCTCTCTCTCTCTCTCTCTCTCTCTCTCTCTCTCTCTCTCTCTCTCTCTCGCTCTCTCTCTTTCTCTCGACGTTTAAGAAAGAAATTAAAATAATTATAGATTTTAATCTTACTATCTATCTATCTTATGATAAAAATAATTTGGTGGATTTTTTTTGCTAAAATTATCGTTCGCGCATTTTTCGAAGGGTAGTCAACTTTGGCGCCATTTCTCACCATGAAGGAGGTCAGCTAGATCAAAATGGACGCCAAATTCGAAATCTCCGACCCCAAATTGTTGGAGAAAGTGGTCTTCAATATTTCATATAGGCCCTATGGGAGCTATAATATCCAAAACAATTTTTTGTGACGTTGAGGGTGGTCCTTTACTTACTTATTGTTTAGACATACACATTTATATTTTGCTTATTCAGTTCTGACACTTTACAAGTGTTAATGTTCGTTTGTCCAACCGTTCCAGAGCTTAGTTTTATGGATGTTGTCATCCTTATTTTTTTCATTACTTGACTTTCACTGTCAAGAGTAACTTTACAAAGTGTCTCAAAAGTCAGCTATTTGACGTCATAAAAATAAAGGAGATGAGAGGAGAAGTGGAAAAGAAAACCCCTAAAAAAGAGATGGATAATCCCTCATTTTTATGACGTCACGTGACTGATTTTCAAAATTTACCACCACCAATGACAATTTATGACAAACAGCGGCAACCAATTTTCATTTTCTCATAAACACACTCTAATTATCATATGATATATGTTTTCAAGGAATATTTCACTTAAAGTTATAGATTTAAAAGTTTACAATGTTTATTTTGATTTGTTAAACAATAAATTTTATTATTGAAATCTATAATATTTGTTTGATTATGAGAGGTGATTAATTTTAACCCTTTATTCTAAATTAGTTGGATGTAATATATTTATGGAGAAAATTGCCCTCTGTCTCTCCCATTTTTGCAAAAACCTCTCTAACAACTTTTTAGGGCTCCATTTTAACTTTTAGATAATTTTAAAGTGTTTCAACCTATTTCTAAACAAAATTCTAAGACAGGAAGATATATTTCGATTTTAACAACATTTTCAACTCATTTTGTCTAAAAAATATAGGTATGAGACATTATAGTTTCTCTTTAAATCCTACACTTTATGTATATAATCTTAATGATAATATGTTATTATGTGATATATGTTTAATGGGTAAATCATTTATTTTTCCGGCTATTTGTCTCCATTTATCCGTATTTTATTTGCTGAGGTACTAATCAAACAGTCCGTGTATCTGTAATTGATTTTAATTTAGATAGTTATACATTAAAGTTAAGAATAGAGGGGGCAGAAGTTATATAACTGTATGTTCACGGTGTTGGGACCTAGTCCGAATTTCAATAGCTTCGGAAATATTAACACATTCGCAAATAAAGAACAGAAAGTAATTTGCTATCAGACGAAAAAGGATTATTTTTTCTTTCTTTTATCTTTTGGATTTTATTAAATACTCGTGAGAAAAAGCATATTATTGATGATTTTTTTAAATTGGGTTAGGTTAGCTTTACCTAGTCCTTTGTTGCTATGTAAAGCCCAGGAAGCTGTAACTTCCTGGCTTATTTTCTTTAAAAACTGAATTTATAAGGCTATTTACTATTTATTTAAAGCTATGCTACTATCGGGAATAACCGTTTTTGTTATTTTATTGTACAATCAGAATCAGAGAATAAATGTTTAAATGTAATTATTGATAAACGTCCCAGAAAAGGAGAACTATTAGGTTTGTTTTATTTTTTATGATATTAACATTAATAATAAAAAACCCCAAAAACTAAAAAATTGCTATAATTATAAAAACTATTTATATCTTTTTAAAATGATTTTGTTTTCTTATTCGTTTGCTTCAAAACTTTGGGGACTTTTATCAAATTTTGATTGGTTGGGTCATGAAGTTGAGTGTCCAAACGTTACAACCACTACAATCTACATAAGGGGTAGTTTTGTGTATCATCATCAGCTAATTTCTTATCCCTTTAGATCCAAGATAATAATCTCAATGAATGCTACCCATATCTCACAGACGAACGTACCCAGTAACCTACCTAAAAATTATAGAATACCTTTGCAAATAAATTGTTTAAAATCTAATTATAAGGGTTATGAGAACTGTATCTGTGGTACACGGGATTTGGGGAAAGGTAAAAAGAATATAACATTTTATTTAATAGTTAAACTTAGCTGTAAACAACAAGCGTATTAATTACGGAATAAATATTTACCAAGATGTCGTGTTTTTACCTGTTTCTATGCGTTTGCTTTAGTTTTTTTTTATGACAACCCTTTATTTTAATTATCTTTATTTATAAAAAAATAGCATTATCATTGAAGTATTTTTCTCGGCTTCTATGAAAGATAGAAATATATTCATTTTAGGCGAAGATTCATAAGACTAACCATTATATTTTTAAGAGTTATAAGGACTGAGGACAGTTTTTGGCCCCATTAACTTTTTCCTGTATCCCTTACAGGTAAGGTAGATTTAATTTGACTCTGGTTTCACTAATTACATTTAAAGTGGATATAATTCAAATTTCCTCTACCCTTCAATAACCGACGGATGGACAGACATAGGAGAAGCGGACATACGGACAGACAAACAGATAAAAGTCATAGACAACGAAACAGACAAGCATTTATAGTTATGCTTAAGAGAGATTGAGAGCAGCTATGGTAAACCATAACAAATAGATTTTTCCACATCAACTCAACAAATTCTTCGCTTAAAAAGTATTCCTTGTTGTCCTGGGAATCATTGTTCCACAAATCAGATGAATAGGTTAATCATATTATACAATATTCAAATAAACAAATTTCTGATAACAATTATTCAGTTACTTTGCTTTCTTAATCGCAAGTAACTAATACAGGAATCATCATGCATAGTTTCAAATCAATAGGACAATTTCAACATGCCTAAATTAACAACAAAGGCTATCCGTTACGTACAGACGAACCTACCATAATTATAGAAAAGCTTCGCCTTTGAAAATAATGATTTCATTATCTCTTAGATTCCTTAAACATACATTAATACATCTTAATACTTAAGTGATAGGCGTAAATGATTTTATCTATTACATTTTAATATTAACGATAATCAAAATTTAATTCTAGATCAATTTAGTAATCAAGAGTAATATTTTGTAATATTGTAAATATAATTGTAATGTAATTTTTTAAATATACCAATAAAGTATAATATTAGTATAATTTTCTTCTAATTTTTATTTTCTCTCCATTCCTTTTATAACCACTGAATATCTGCTCTACCTCTCTTTCTCCGTTTGTCAATTTATCATTTTTTGGATGTTTGGCTTCTTATGGATGCTTTAATCCTTGTTTGCTATCAAGATTATAATGACTTTATTTTAAACAATTTCCTAAATTTAAAAGACATTAAATGATGTAATTTCGTCAATTAGATTAATTCAATTGCCCATCTATTAAAAGCTAAGCTTTTCAACGTTTATCGTCTATCCGTTTGTTAGTCCACAATAAATAAATCTGAACGTTGACTTAGGCATAATTAAATTTAAATTTTTAATTTAAAATTATTTTTAATTTAAAATTATTTTTAATTTAAATTAGGTATAATCGCCCAACCAATGAAGATCTTTTTATGATGATTTTTGCAATGTAGAGGCGTAGCAACTCTATAATCAATACCAGAAAGTTCATGAAAGTAATATTTTTGTAATGTTGTCATCCTTGTACATGTTGCCTAAGAAAGTATCTATTAAATTTAATAGTTTAGGCTTTAGTCGAATTCACAAATAACAAGTTGTACTACTTTAGAATATTTTAGTAATTTCGCAACATAAAATGCTCTGTTTAAAGGACGCCTGCAAGAAATACCACGCTTAAACTGCTAAAAGACTGCCACAAGTAGACCCAATACCCCAAATTTAAAGCCTTCAGCTTCAATAACAAAAAAGTTATAGGCATTTCAAAAAAGGAACACAGTAATAGTGTCTGACTGATTATGACGTAACAAAAAAAATTAGCCAATGAGAGGCCACTTTAAATTTTACCATAAGTCAATAACGGCCTCTTATTGGCTATTTTTTTTGTTACGTCATAATCAGTCAGACACTATTACTGTGTTCCAAAAAAGCATTTTATATACAATGGAAATTTTGAAAGATTTCCGATGCTCATAAAAGAAAAAAACAATATTAAATTACGTCGCCTAGACACAAAATTATAACCTTATCTTTGTCAGAAATTTAGATTGCCGGTAACTGATTACATTTTTACAATAAAAACACCAAAATTCATAGTCAAAATCTATGAAAAAAATTCAATTTAAATTGCATTTTTAAACAAAAATCATAGCGGAAACAAAGGGGAAACTTCTGCAAGCTCAGCTGTGATTGGTTGCTTAGCTGATTCAGCCTTCTGATTGGCTACAGCATTCAAATTCTTTCAAAATTTTCATTGTACATAAAATGTCATTTTAAAATGCCTAGAACTTTTTTGTTATAGAAGCTGAAGGCTTCAAATTTGGGGTATTGGGTCTACTTGTGGCAGTCTTTCAGCAGTTAAAGCGTGGTATTCCTTGCAGGCTTCCTATAAGCAAAAAAAATATTGTGTTCTTTACTTGGATAACCATTAGAGGTTTGCTGGCATCCTGTGCTTGTAGGATCGAGATATTGAAAGAATTTCAAGTTTTCAACTCACAATTATGTGCAACACCTATACTTAAAAAATCAAATAATTAAAGCCCTCTATCTTTCACAAACCAAAAAAAATAAGATACAAGAGGGGGTGGGGGCATTCTACGCCCCCTCCCCATGGCAGTTAAGGGTTAAACAGAGCATGTACAATACTTTTGATAAAAAACATTGAACAAAATAATTTAATGTCAATTTAAACGGTTGATTGTGAATCCAAGCTTTTTATTACAGAGAAACAAGAACAATAAACTATCATAGGTATAATATTTATTAACAATACAAATGGTTAAGTAAGCAGCTTAAATTTTTTATTTGTTAAAATTATATTAAACGAGGATATTTAAAGTATCTAAAAAAACATAGCATATTTATATTGTTTTAAATTGAAGTATTTACATAAAAAATAATAATACTCATACGATATGCAAAATTTTTCTTTAGATTACATTTTAAAACTTTTCACACTTTTTAGAATCTAGGGGAAAGTAAGCATGAGAAGGAAAGAGAAAGAGAGATATATATAGAGAGAAAAATATAAAAAATACAGAACGGGACAATATGGAAGACAAACATATGTAAATTGCAAAGAAGCTTCGCAACTAAAAAAAACTGCTGTGACATCATATGTACATATAAAGATGATCTGAACTATTACGGGAGTCTATTGTCAAATTACCCCCAGCCTTATTTCAAGGGGATCTGGGCTAGTCCCCCCCCCCCCTCAAATAATCCCGGTACATGATCTTTCTATTGTTAGAAGATCATACTTACATACACCCACACAGGGATACAGGGTATTGGTAACAATTCATATCAAATATTGTTGTGTATTCAATTTAGCCAAGATTTGTGAGTTTTGACCCATCTTTTGAATTCTGGATTCAATTTACAAAATCTGTTGATGAAGTCAAAAGGTAGTGATGCATAAAAATAAAACAAAATTTTATTTTAAAAAAAGAGTATATCAATATAGTAAGTTGATGTCTTAAAATACTTAAGGTGGAGAATTAGTTTTATTTTGGAGGGTATTGTAAATTAATCAATAAAATTTAAATAACTGGAAGAAATATGCAACCATTTTCTCAACATACTTTGACTGTGTGACAACCCTAATTATAGAGAAAACATGCTAATGAAAATTATTTGTTTAAATATTTTTTTGTTGTCTTAGGTATGCTTTATCCCTGGGCGCCCCAAGTACAATTCATTAAATTATTTGGAACCAAAATAATTGTATCTGTGACACTAAAATATTATATCAAGTGTTTGGCAGGGGAGAGAGAGGGGGGGAGGCGAGACGCCCCTCTTCCCCCGAAGATAAATTCTTTATATGGAAAAAAAGGGTGGCGTAAGACATCAAAAAGACGGTCTCAACTACTTAATTGCAAGATTTGAGAAAAAGAATAAATAAAAACAAAACAAAAAATTTTAACTTTTGTAAATCATGAATTGTCATAAGAAATATTTTTTTTCTTTAAATGCATTTATTCCTTTAATGTAATAATGAGGAAAATAACCTATTTTATTGATTTAATCTTAAGTCGTACAAAAATTAATTTCCTTAGGGAGGGAGTGAGAATTTTGCTGTTTATTACGCTAGTACTCAAAGTAGAGTTTTCGGGTATAGTCCCTTTTGTAACATCGCACCTTATGGGGCGATTCTTCGTATTTTTCACAATAGCTTTTATCTATTTCCAGCCCCTGCGGGGCCAATTACCTAACCCTGTCGGGCAATCACCTAACCCAATATAACCTAAAATAACCTCTAAAAAGCCATTTTAAAAATACGACGAATCGCCCCTTATGGAGCGACGTTACGAAAGGGACTATTCCCGTGTTTTCTTATTCGTTGGCCTTATAACTTTTGGGACCTTTATTAAATTTGTTTGGTAGGTTCATTAGTTGAGTGTCCAAACGATTCAACCCCTAATTGTAATTTATAGATTGGGTAATTTTGTGTATCGCTATTGATTATTCACATCAATTTATGGACTATTGTCTTATCGCATATCTTCTATAAGTAAGAAAGATTTATATATTAGTTTTTATTTAAGTGTCCAAGGACAACTGTCTGTAATGCTTTTAAAACATAAGAAGGTGTACACTTCTTGAAAATATATTTTGCAACCAAAAAGATGTTTTCTTCTAACAGAGAGCAAGTATTGAATTAAACACATTTTATCTCTTCTTAATTTCAGCAGCGATTAAAAAAACGGAAAGGTATTTTAGGTTTAATTCAAAAGAATAATTAAACAACCACTTTGTTTTAAAGAATCTGGTATAATTCTTTAATTGGTCTGTGTTGCTTTCTGGTATTTTTAAAGATTTGTGTTTGTTGTGTATATATTCAAATTAAATTACGCAACGAAAGCCTTTAAATTTGTTCCTTTTTCTTTGCCTTAACAAATAGATAAGCTACCTTGGTTTACTTCTTAGCAAACTAATTTTCTTAGGGGAAAATAAACAAAGTGTTTTGTAGAGTAGCTTCGCTTGCAAACCAAATATCCTCGGTATTTTCTTTAAATGTTATTTATCAGGCCTATTTTGAAGATGAAATATCTTGACCATTTAAAAATGTAATAGTTATTTCTCGCATCGTATTATAAACGTCTTTCCGCGGATATAGAATGTACAATTATAAGATTAAAACTAATTTTTTTAGCCCCGAGGTGCCGAAGGCACCGGCTAAAAAACTGGTTTTAATCTTATGATTGTATATTTTTATATTCGTAGAAAGCTGGATATAATACGATGCTAGACATAGTTTTTTCGTATGGATAAGAACCGGTTCCTATCCACCGGATTCGAATGAATACGAGAAATACTAAATATAACCTATCCTCACATTATAAAGTATTTGCAATTTGATTAGGGCTAAATTCATAATAAGATAATATAAATATAATTTAACTGTAAGAAGAATTTGAAAGAATATATAAGAAAGATATAGAGAGAGACAGATAGACTAATGGGTTAAAGGGAAAGTAGCAGATATATGGTTTAGGTTCGAGTGGGGGAGGGAGGAGGGGTGTCTCACCCCCTCATACAATACCAGGTCCCACATCATACACAATAATGGGCGGAAATTGAGTATTAATGGAGTAACAATCAAGGCATACTTATTAGG
The DNA here is from genome assembly GCF_053477335.1 of Acartia tonsa. NCBI lineage: Eukaryota > Metazoa > Arthropoda > Copepoda > Calanoida > Acartiidae > Acartia > Acartia tonsa. Next base: position 23,145,207 of record NC_137261.1, read on the forward strand.
GTAGGCTTGTTACAAGTAGCGTGCACAGCGATATTTCAGAGGGGAGTGTCACCTTAAGGGATTTTTAAAAAAGGAAGCCAGGCCTTCCCGATTTCCATTTCAAGGATGGTATTGACACCACTCTTCTGCACTCGTATGGAAATTACAAGTGATTTATTTTATATATAAAAAGTTCAAATTCACTTATTATTTAGAAGCTTTGCTACTAAAAACGACACATTTAGCTTTTAAAAAAGCAGGATAATTTAATGGACAGAGTTGAATTTTTTCTGGGGCAATTGTTCATGTTTCAATCTACTAGATTACAATGAATTTTTAAAAATCAATATAGTTTTAACACACAGGATATGCAAATAATGCAGCTCTTAGATTTAGAATTTTTAATAAACTACCTGTACATATTTCCTTGGTAAAGATGGGTAACTGTACAATATCTCTCAATACTTGTCTGTGAGTCTGTGTACTTCTGTGTGTGTGTGTGCGAGTCTGTGTAAGATCCCACACTCAGGAGATCAGTGTGCACACACAATTACACAGAATAAAATTTATTGTCTTAAAAAATAATTTTCCGTATAAAAAATCATTTATCTTAAAAAATAAAAATGTATAAAAATAATATTAAAACCAGTTGTAAGCCCGTACCTACTGCATCTCAGAACTAAAAAAACTGGCTTTAATCTTGTAATTGTACATTTTTATAACCGCGAAAAGCTGTATATAATACGTTGCGATAAATAACTAGTCTTACATTAATAAGAAGCAGAAAGGGTGAGGTCAATGACAATGAAATAAATCTACAATACTTTCACCTTACTCCCAAAATAAAAATTTACTAAAGGCAAAACGGTTGAAGCCGATATCAAAGAAATAATAATTTTGTTTTTGGAAAGAACACTGTTTTATTTTGTAGGTGGTTTAAGGGTTGGGCTAGGTGACTGCAATTCAGGGAGAAAGAAAGAGGTGAAACACTGAAAATATTGGGTTTTTTTTATAGTGGATCCTTCGCCAATCTCTGTTTTAGAGTTAAAGAAAATGGCCAAAAATTTGTCCAATGTGCAAAGATTACTAGAAAAAGCCCAGTAATCATACACAGTTTAGAGGGAAACAAGATTTTGTCTGTAGCTTTTGGTTTTGATGACTACTTCTTAACTGATTAACTTATTCATTTTTAGGAAAACTTCGCCTTGTTAAAAAATAAGATACTTGAACCCTCTACTTAAGATTAGTAAAATCTTCAACATCAACATATGATGTGTACTAATTTTTAAAGGTCTAATTGAATGTCGCTTTATCTTTGATATAATACAGAAAAACCAACATTTTTAAATATTATGGTTTTTGGAAATCAGTTAATTACCTACCACGTAGTTTTTTGATGGGTTTTAAGGTCAATAAATAAATAAAGTATCACGGTAATATAATTTGCCAATTTAGACAGTAAGTCTAATGTTTTGTTTAGAATTAAATAACTATAAATATATGGTATATACTGTTAATTAAAAATACTTTAAGTTTTTCGCGGTTTGAAAATTTTGCTTTTCAAACTACCAATAAATATATTTTTTTTAATCACATGATTGGTTTTTACTATTTTTGCAGTATATAGCTTGAAATGTTTTTCTGTTAATAAATATATAAAAAGAGGTAATACTTTTCAAGTGTGATTATTATGATTTTGTCATCCTTGTTTTATTATTTTTATTGTCAGTACGATTTCCATTGTAGTACTATTTGATACAGTTACTAATATGCCATATATGTGTGCCGAAAAACTGACAAAATAATTTGATTAATTAGCTAAAAAAGTAAAACTAATAATCTATACGTATAGTTAGGATTTAAGAGGATATTTACAAACAAAAAATAGTTATTTCTCGGCTTTCCGCGGATATAGAATGTACAACTATAAGATTAAAACTAGTTTTAATCTTATGATTGTACATTTTTATATTCGAAGAAAGCTGGATATAATACGATGCTAGACATAGTTTTTTTTTGTATGGATTAGAACCGGTTTCTATCCACCGGATTCGAATGAATACGATAAAATATTTTCTTTCGGTATTATTCTCTTAGAAATTTTTTTTCAATATTGAAAATTTGAGTATTTATTTACATTTTTTTTTTTTTGTAAAAACTCAGTAAGTGCTGAACTGATTGGGCTCTACTCTTTAGGGAATATAGCTACTGGTTTTAATCTATTTTCTTGGGGGGGGGGGACACCCCAACCCCCCAAAAATAAAAAAAAACTTTCAAAATTTTAATTTTTTTTTTGTAGACAAAAAACAGTAATTGGGGTGGGAGAATCCCACTGCACCATGGGGCGAAGCCCCCATGAATCCCCTCCCCCTCAAAAAAAAATTTTAATATTTGTTTTACAAATTTTAATTTTTGTGTAAGCGAACAACCTAGGTTTAATTTTTACGAATTGAAATTTTTGTGCGTACAGCGCACAACCTGGGTTTAATTTTAACACAGAGTAATTAAACAAAGAATAACTTTTTTGAATATTTCTATTTAGTAGGGTTGACTTCCTATTACTTCATAAGGTGAAGCCCCTAGAGGCTAGGGGCGAAGCCGCTAGTATGTTATAAGTTCCTGAACTTTTTATAAAAATATTCTAAAGTTAGTATGTTTAAACCTATTTTAAAAAAAAAATACACTATTCTACTAAGACATGAAGATATATTTCGATTTTAGCAATCATTTCTAATTCATTAAGTCGATCTCTTGTAGAAGTGAATAAAGCTTGTCTTTTTAGCAAATATTCCTCACTCAATCAACTTAATTTTTAATAACCTATTCTACTATTATCATAAATTGTCTATTAGGACCCAAAAAACGACACATTACAAACTGTCCCAATTTTGTATAACTTTTGCGGAACATGTCCCAGTTACGTCATATTTTTCTTTCCCGAAAAAGAGAAGGGGGGAAGAAAATCTCTTCAAAAGAGATGGGGAAAACCCCCTTTTCTCCCATCTCTTTTTTCTTCCCCCTTCCCTTTTTTTTCTTTCCCCTTTCCCTTTTTCGGGAAAGAAAAATATGACGTAACTAGAACATGTTCCGCAAAAGTTATACAAAATTGGGACAGTTTGTAATGTGTCCCAAAAAACACTACAAAGGATCAACAAAAGACGATTTCCATAAATCCACCTTTAGATTAGATATCTATAGCTTATAGTATTACATACCTACATGTACAAAAGCATTTAAATTTTACAGTCTTGATAACAAAAGACACATCTTAAAATATAAAGACAAAATTATCATTGACAATTTTTTATTGATATTTTTTGTCAATTTTTTATATACCCACCTGGTATTATTTTATTTTAGGAAATTTCAGTTGGTTTGAACTTTTTTTTTGTGTAATTGTATAGTGTCTAATATTGCTTCGGAACCAATTAATATCTGCAGAATTAGAACCAGTTCTCAGCCATACTGAAAAATCATGTATAGCTTTTTTTTCACGAATACATAAAAATCATAATATCAATACCAGTTCTGTTAGGCCGCGCCTTCGGCTCTCGGAGAAAAAAATAGTTTATTCTTATTATCTTTCATTTCAAATCCGCGAAACTTTCTATAATACGATGCGATAAATAACTTCTCCTTTTTGCTCTATACATGATATTAACTCTCGCCATTTGTTTAATTTTTCCATAAAAATTTTAATTGAATAAAAACTACATAATATACTATAACCATTAAGGTAAATAAAAGAAATTTAATAGTTCCGTTATGCATAATATAATTTATTGTTAAAATTTAAAGTATTTTATTATGAAAAATTGTAAACAATTTGACAATAATAAGATTATTTTATGGAATAATTGAAAATACAGTATGGGGACCACCTATATGGTTGTGAAATGCAGGTGCCTTTGAACAAGTTGCCTGTTGAGCACCGATAACCCCACCTTCCCTTGTTCTTGAAATTAATTCAAAATAAGGGAGGAGGGGGTAATTTTTGTTTGACTAGCTACTGCTAAAACCCTCCGTTGCCTATTCTTGCGGTGCCCTATCAAATATAACCTAACCGTACCTGATCTAAAATAATAAAAATACTCCCACCCCTCCCCTTTATTTTCAATTATTTAACTTGTAATTTGTCTGAAAGCATTGATATGCATATTTTATAGTAAAAGTAAAAGAATGTCCGTTCATGAACTTGTCAGTTGAACTTGTCAATTATCTGTCCGTCTAAAACAAATGATATATGCAAAAACTAGGATTTGAACCGCCTTCAAAATTAACCTACACATTAATAGGGAAAAGTTGAAGAAAAATGAAATAATCCTTCTTTATTATAGTTCCGGGAAACAATAAACCTATCTGTCGGTCTTTAAAAGACAAGTGATTAAGTGTCTTATAAAAGACCGAATTATATATGAGCATGACTATTCAAAGTAGATTTGATTTACAGTCCATACTGTAAACCTAAAATTTAAGCTTTTACTTTATTATCAGAGTATTCAGTATCTAAAAGAAGTAAAGAATTGTCAGTATATTCGAAACATATTGATATCCGCTGGATTAAAAACTGGTACTCAGTCATACTGAAAAATCATGTATCGTATTGTATCATAATATCAATTAATACCAATTTGTTGTCCCGGGCCTTCAGCCCCTCGGGGCCAACAAAACTAGAATTAATTTTAGAATTTTCAATTTTACTTTCCGAAGAAAGCTGTCAAATAACATTTCTTACTTATTCCATTTCTTTATACACAAAAAGAATTTTAGTAAATCGTCTTAATTTAGTTAGAAATAAACTTTCTTCCTAATGTTTTAAGAAATCCTTATGCACATTAGAGTTTTTTTAGAACTATCTAATACTATAAAATCACAATACGATTTTCACCTGAGAAAATGTGGAATGATTTGTAAGTCTGCTGTCAACTAAGGACCGTGAAAACGGACTTTATTGTTTCAAGGTATAAATAGAAAAGCGTGTGCTTGTATATAATAGAGTTACTTAGATTATAAAGCACCCCCCCAGTTAGGTTATATGAAATTAATTTGTAGAACTTTGCAATCATACTACCAGACAAACGAACATTTACAAATGCAGAGTAACAACGCATTTAAAATTTAACATTATTTAAGAGTTATACATTATAAAAATCTGCATTAATAAATTACTGTAATACAGATTGGTTATTATAAAATATGTATGATTTAAAACTAGATTACTATTCGCTTATAATATTGTGGCAAATCAGGGTTTGAGTTAATACTTCGGACAAATCAACTTTAGGCCTTCTATCAATCTAGTACATTAAATCTATTATCGACTGCTTATGCTTATATATGATAATTGGTCAACTAAAACAGCAGGGGGTTGGGGGAGGAGAGAAATTATGCAATCTATTCCCCCTTCTTGCTAAATTTTATTACAGGGTTCTTAGGAATAGTAAGATAGGTAAATGGACTCAATACCTTTAGAGACAATTAAACTGACAACCTAAAAAGAATAGAGATAGACATTGAAGTAGAACAATACAGAGGGGAGGGGTTGAATAACTGTGTTTGCTTACCCCATGGACCCTATGCAGATTTTTAATAGGGCCTTTGAATATCAGCCAATAACACAGGCATGTCGCTTAAAAAGATCAGAAAGCAATTTGTTAGCAGACGAAAAAGGTCCCTAACAATAGATCCAGGTAGTTGTCTGTCTTTTACATCTATACTTAATACATTTGTTAGATGGACAAACATGTTTAATTTTGTCAATATCTATATCCTTTTATCTATATTACAAATTTAACTAGCTCATCCAGATTTATAGCCAATTAAGGAGTTATTTTTACCAGTTATATGTCTAGTACAAAATTATGCTTCGACATTTAGCACTTGGATAGATAGATAGATAGATAGATAGATAGATAGATAGATAGATAGATAGATAGATAGATAGATAGATAGATAGATAGATAGATAGATAGATAGATAGATAGATAGATAGATAGATAGATAGATAGATAGATAGATAGATAGATAGATAGATAGATAGATAGATAGATAGATAGATAGATAGATAGATAGATAGATAGATAGATAGATAGATAGATAGATAGATAGATAGATAGATAGATAGATAGATAGATAGATAGATAGATAGATAGATAGATAGATAGATAGATAGATAGATAGATAGATAGATAGATAGATAGATAGATAGATAGATAGATAGATAGATAGATAGATAGATAGATAGATAGATAGATAGATAGATAGATAGATAGATAGATAGATAGATAGATAGATAGATAGATAGATAGATAGATAGATAGATAGATAGATAGATAGATAGATAGAAAACAAACAAAGAGAAATATAAATAGTTTTGGAACGTTGTAATATATAAATGAGCTAATATTTATCTTCTGATGCTTAAACTAAAAACAATTTAGTTTATAGAGGAGTGAACTTTTTATATAATTCTTGCTAACAGTTTTAATTTTTGTCAAACTTCAAATACTGATTCCAATTACCACAAGGTACAATGGTGTAAGCGAAGCATCTTTGTAATCAAGTCCTAAAATTTTAAGTATGTTCTTAAACATTATTCTGTATTTAAAAATTTTGCATCATATTTAATTACAACTTTGTTTAGACTTATGCATTAATATTCTGCTCATTCAGATCTGACACTAAAGTGTTAGCGTTAACTTTTGTTTGTCCTACCGTTACAGGGCTTCACTTTTATTAATGTTGTCATCCTTGTTAAGTTGAATATTATATTTATTTCTCAAAAGTAATTGTAATTTAGTTAAATAGATGCATACATATGATTTAATTTATCAGAAAATATGTCCCTAACTTTAAGTTGAATAATATATTTAATTATCTAAAGTAAATGCAATTCAATGTTAGTTAAACCTTCCAGCATTTAATAACAAATTTCCCAGTTATTTCAAGATTTCTGAACCCCCATGAGGTAAGGAACATTGGACTGTTTATATTTTTCAATAAATTTATCCAGATTAGACATATTTTAATTTTTTTTTTGTTAATGCAAAGGTAAAGTTTGATTGTACTTGTTCGTTAATCAAAAGGAAAACCAGCTGAGTTGCCTTAAAAATTAGTCTTGATCTTTTTTTGCTTAGATACTGAAATAATTGTGTTTTGATTTTAATAAGTAATTACAACAGTTTGGCATGTAATGAGATTTAAGATAACTGATATATTATCGACATATATCTTTTATTTTATTGTCATTATGACTAGCTGCAATCAGCTAAGAATAGGTTTTAAAAAATGGTTATTACTGATGGTAAGATGTTGTAAAATCAGCAGCTAGACTATTCCATATATTCTTTCGAAAAACAAGGATGACAACATCCATAAAAGCGAAGCTCTGAAACGGTAGGACAAACGGACATAAACACTTGTATAATGTCAGAACTGAATAATCAGAATGCGAATGTATAAGAGTCAAAGCAAAATTGTAAGTAAATTTGTTGAAAAACTGCTTGGTACAGGATAATGATTATGGACATACTTACATTTTTAGGACTTGATTATAGAGTTGCTTCGCTTATAATATTGTACTTTGTTGTCCCAGGAATCAGTTTACCAAAAATAAGACCAATCGGATAATTAGGTCACATACAAATTTGTTGTTAAAAATGTAAAAAAAATCAACATCTTTAAAATGGACGTACGGACATTCTGGTAATGATTATAGAGTTGCTACGCTTTCTTACTCGTACCTAACTATTACAGGAATCACCATGCAAAATTTGAAATCGATAGGACAATTCTAACATGCCTAAATTAACGAAAAAAGCTATTTAAAAAAGTCAAAAAAATCAACATGTTTAAAATGGAAGTACGGACATTTTGGAAATGATTATAGAGTTCCTACGCTTTCTAAATCGTACCTAACTACTAAAGGAATCACCATGCAAAATTTGAAATGAATAGGACAATTCTAACATGTCTAAATTAACGAAAAAAGCTATCCGTGACGGACGTACGGACGGAATGACGGACCGACCCTAATTATAGAAAAGCTTCGCTTTTAAAAACATAATTAGAGTCAATGTAGGGGGGGGGGGGGTGGTTCGTCTACTATCCCGATAAAATATCATGGGATATTACCGATCTAATTGTAATTATCTTGAAGCTATTGATTTAGGTCGTTAATGTTAATTGCCCCCTCCCCCCTCCCAGAGATAAAATGTTATGTAAGTTATGATTAAACCTAAAAGATTAAATAGCGAACCTACTCTATGTGAATAGCGGGATAGTTTGTCTGTTTGTTTTGGTGTTTTTCTAAGTTCTACTTTGATTTTTTTTACAGATTTTTCGTTTTTCCTCATGTAAATAATTTTAAAAATCACACAGCATTAATTTAATTTATTAATTCTTATTTTGGATAATCTTTTCTTGCAAAACTACTTTATAAGAAGGGTTTGTCTGTTACGTCTGTCCATATTTTGTAGGTTATCAAAGTGTTGATTCAAGGTGGGAAACAAAATAGGCGTTAGAATTATATAAAAAAATGTAGTAGGCATTTTCTAGGGAAAGCTTTAGTCTAAAGAAGGCGTTTTTTAAGATAGGTATTTCCTAATATAGCCGTTTTGGAATTGACCCTCTACCTATAATCAACATATACTTATGCATTAAATAACAATTAATAATAATAATGAGTAAAATTTTCACCTTAGTTACCTAACCCTTTTGTCTCAACTCGTCCTGATTAAATCTGTTTAACCATATTATGTCCCCGTAGGGTTATTTAATATCTAAACTTTAATTCAAGACAGGGCTAGGCATTCTGAAAACAAAGATTATATTTAATACACACTTAGGATAAAAATCAATCAGATTAAACCTATTTCATTTTTTTACAACTTAATTATAAATCAAATATAAGACTTAGAAAACTATTGGGATCATATGAAGAAAATGAAGTCATTCCTTAAAAGGACAGAAATTTCATTGCAAAAAGGACAGAAATCATCTTCCTTTTTCTCAGATAAGTGAAATATGGACAAAAATCACTCTCCTTTTTCTCACATATCTGAAAAAGAGAATAAAAATCACCTTCCTAAATCTCACTTAATCTTCCTAATCCTAAGAAAATTAACCTAGTTCCTCCAAATTCTACCTTTTCATAACAAAGTCTACCTTTTCCTTAAACATTCTCACTTATTCTCAGATAACCTACCTTATTCTAAGAAATTCTTCCTAAATCTAAGAAAATCTACCTTACTCCCCCAAATTCTTCCTTGGTTTCCCAAATTCTTCCTTATTCTAGGAAATTCTACCTTATTCTAAGAAATTCTTCCTTATTCCAAGAAAATCTACCTTATTCCCCCAAATTCTTCCTTATTCTTGGAAATCCTATGTTATTCTAAGAAATTCTTCCTTATTCTAAGAAAAACTTCCTAATTCTCCCAAATTCTTCCTTATTCTAAGAAAATCTACCTTATTCTAACAAATTCTTCCTTATTCTAAGAAAATCTACCTTATTCTAAGAAATTCTACCTTATTCTTCCTAATTCTTTCTTATTCTCCCAAATTCTACCTTTTTCTAAGAAAATCTTCCTTATTCTAAGAAAGTATACCTTATTCTAAGAAATTCTTCCTTATTCTAAGAAATTCTTCCTTATTCTAAGAAATTCTACCTTATTCTAAGAAAATCTACCTTATTCTAAGAAATTCTTCCTTATTCTAAGAAAATCTACCTTAATCTAAGAAATTCTTCCTTATTCTAAGAAATTCTTCCTTATTCTAAGAAAATCTACCTTATTCTAAGAAATTCTTCCTTATTTTAAGAAATTCTACCTTAATCTAAGAAAATCTACCTTATTCTAAGAAATTCTTCCTTATTCTTAGAAAATCTACCTTATTCTAAGAAATTCTTCCTTATTCTAAGAAAATCTACCTAATTCTCCCAAATTCTTCCTTATTCTAAGAAAATCTACCTTATTCTAAGAAATTCTACCTTAATCTAAGAAAATCTACCTTATTCTAAGAAATTCTTTCTTATTCTAAGAAAATCTACTTTATTCTAAGAAATTCTACCTTATTCTAAGAAAATCTACCTTATTCTAAGAAATTCTTCCTTATTCTAAGAAATTCTTCCTTATTCTAAGAAAATCTACCTTATTCTAAGAAATTCTTCCTTATCTTAAAAAATTCTACCTTATTCTAAGAAAATATACCTTATTCTAAGAAATTCTTCCTTTTTCTTAGAAAATCTACCTTATTCTAAGAAAATATACCTTATTCTAAGAAATTCTTCCTTTTTCTTAGAAAATCTACCTTATTCTAAGAAATTCTTCCTTATTCTAAGAAAATCTACCTAATTCTCCCAAATTCTTTCAATATATAGGGGTCCCAAACTCAAAAACGAAATTTCAGCGCGATCCGACCACCCGTTCTCAAGATACAGTGACCTGGTGTCCTTGGCACTGACGTTGAGATTTGGGAAATGGTTCGAATCCTTAATAAAATATTTTGGCACTTAGTCAAAATTTTGAAGAAAAAATACCCAGGTGGACAAATAATTTTGATCAAATATTTAAAAATTATTTTAAGTGTCAAAATATTTTTGGACCTTAACCAAATTTACTAAGGATTCCAACCATTTCCCAAATCTTACTGTAAGTACCAAGGACACCAGGTCACTGTATCTCAAGAACAGGTGGTCGGATTGCGCTGAAACTTTGTTTTTGACTTTGGGACCCCTATATATTGCAAGAATTTGGGAGAATTAGGTAGATTTTCTTAGAATAAGGAAGAATTTCTTAGAATAAGGTATATTTTCTTAGAATAAGGTAGATTTTCTAAGAAAAAGGAAGAATTTCTTAGAATAAGGTATATTTTCTTAGAATAAGGTAGAATTTCTTAAGATAAGGAAGAATTTCTTAGAATAAGGTAGATTTTCTTAGAATAAGGAAGATTTTCTTAGAATAAGGAAGAATTTCTTAGAATAAGGTAGATTTTCTTAGAATAAGAAAGAATTTCTTAGAATAAGGTAGATTTTCTTAGAATAAGGTAGAATTTCTTAGAATAAGGAAGAATTTCTTAGAATAAGGAAGAATTTCTTAGAATAAGGTAGATTTTCTTAGAATAAGGAAGAATTTGGGGGAATAAGGTAGATTTTCTTAGAATAAGGAAGAATTTGGGAGAATTAGGTAGATTTTCTTAGAATAAGGAAGAATTTGGGAGAATTAGGTAGATTTTCCTTATTCTAAGAAAGAATTTCTTAGAATAAGGTAGATTTTCTTAGAATAAGGTAGAATTTCTTAGAATAAGGAAGAATTTCTTAGAATAAGGTAGAATTTCTTAGAATAAGGAAGAATTTCTTAGAATAAGGTAGATTTTCTTAGAATAAGGAAGAATTTAGGAGAATTAGGTAGATTTTCCTAGAATAAGGAAGAATTTTTTAGAATTAGGTAGATTTTCTTAGAATAAGGTAGAATTTCTTAGAATAAGGTAGATTTTCTTAGAATAAGGTAGAATTTCTTAGAACAAGGTAGATTTTCTTAGAATAAGGTAGAAGTTCTTAGAATACGGAAGAATTTCTTAGAATAAGGTAGATTTTCTTAGAATAAGGAAGAATTTCTTAGAAGAAGGTAGTTTTTCTTAGAACAAGGAAGAATTTCTTAGAATAAGGAAGAATATGGGAGAATAAGGTAGATTTTCTTAGAATAAGGAAGAATTTTTTAGAATAAGGTAGATTTTCTTAGAATAAGGTAGAATTTCTTAGAACAAGGAAGAATTTGAGGGAATAAGGTAGATTTTCTTAGAATAAGAAAGAATTTGGGGGAATAAGGTAGGTTTTCTTGGAATAAGAAAGAATTTCTTAAGATAAGGTAAGTTATCTGAGAATAAGGGAGAATTTGTGTAATTAAGGTAGAATTTCTGAGAATAAGGATGAATTTGGTAAAATAAGGTAGATTGATTGAACATGGTTGTAATAGTGAGGAAAAGGAAGAATTTCTAAGAACTAGGAAGAATTTGTAAGATGGTGGACAGAGGTCACCTTCCTTTAGTGAGAATTTGTAAGATAGTGGACAGAAATCACCTTCCTTACTGAGAATTTGTAAGAAAAAGGAAAGGAAATAGCCTTCCTATACCCAAGGAAGGGAATTTCTGTCCTTTTTAGGAATGACTTCATTTCCTTCATATGATCCAACTATTGTCATAATGTAATTATAGAAGTTATAAAATTGGTCTTAATGTGAACGTTAAACTCAGACAAATTAGCTTCTATAGCGATATGTTGTATGTATATAATATGTCCACAATAGATCATCAAATCTAATTTCAATTTTCTATAATTTGATTTTCGTAATACTTTTCCATATCTGATTGACTTAAATACGAATTGAAAATATTAATATGAATATAATCTCTTTTATCAAATATATCAATTTATATATTTTGCTATTATTTAACTAGGATGAAAATAGAATAAACAACTCTTTGCATCGCCACCACACTCTAGGGGAGGGTGGGAAAGGTGGGAAAACTAGCTTTAAACTATCCCAATGCATCTATAAAGCTTTCCTGAAAAACAAAACATATAAGGACTAGCAATTTTCGAGATATTGAGCAACTTCTATTTCGTAAGTCTGGCATGTAAATGATAAAATAATTACAGTTTCACTACTAATTTAAGACATCAAAAATCAACAGTCAAATTTAGTCACTCCGATTTTTATTTTTATATATGATAGTCGTTTCTTATAAAATCCTATATTATTATATTTATTTTTGATTTGGGTTAAAATTTATCTTTACAGTATTACTAAACAGCAATTTTGTCTATAGTTTTTAGAGGCTTTGCTTAACAAATTATTCAATAACTAAATCCGGCCAGCTATAGATATACATATAAAGTATCAGACTGGTCATTACCTAGATATTTTACCTCAAACAAGGAACCCTAACAGCTTAACATTATATATCCTTATATTTATAAATTCATACATATATTTGTAAAACCATGCTAAATTTTATGATTTTTACTTAAATAAAGGTTGGCAGCTCTGTTTTGAAGTGCACTTTAAAGCTTAGATGTTAGATGAAGGGCGGATCCTCTATATTTTCCTGCACTTACTTTAATCTACAAAAATGTATACTGTATCAGTATTACGATTGAAGCAGTAGAGAAAATATATACATCTAAAGACTTTTGTCATTTAGTCCAATATCATAGGTCCTTAAAATATTCCTTACTATTAAATTCTTTTTGGCCTTAGCTAAAGTTGGAGGAAACATTTTCTACCCTAGGTAATATGTTTTCTAGTAGCTACTACGATTTTTTTTTATTAGGTTTGTTTTGGTTTATCTAAAAAATCCTTAGTATAGATGTATATACAGATAGCTACCTGCCCCCATATTCCAAGGACATTTTTCTTCTGCTAGCAAATTATTTTCTGCTACTTGGCTGTTTTAATATTCCCGACACTATTGGTTGATTTTAGAACACCCAATTGAGAGTCGTCACAAGGTCCTTGGGATGAGGAATACAATTATTTAACCCTCCCCCCCCCCCCCTTAGTTTAGTGTTTTACTCTAATGTTTATCTAATCACCTGAAATATATAGATTAAATTTCATGACAAATACAATATTTGATACATAATATTTGATAAAACTATTATAAGTAGAACTGTATTATATTTGCTGAAGCCTAGTTCTAAATCTGTAACCATTAGTTTAAGCAGAGCAAGACAGTTGCAAATCTCATTTATTCCAACCAATTTACTTTTTATTACGTTTTGATACAATTCTCTACCCCCTACATTTTTGTTGTTGTTTGATTTTTATATTATTTTATGTAACATTATTCTCAGTAAAACTTTAATCTATTCTGCAGAATTTACATTTGGGAGGAGGGTATTTGCAAGCCCCTCCAAAGTAATGTCTTTGATAAGTTTACTAGGGCCAATTTTTGACTTGTATAAATATCTGGCCATTGAAGTACCCAGTACCTGGAGCGTTGTGCTGATCTTAAACTGTCATAAAACTGATGTTACCAGACAACACTTTATTCTTTGGGGTCAAGAAATAATATTTATACATTAATAGTTTAGAAATTGGGTGTATTTCCAATTGAACGTGTCATAGCTGTCTGTAGTGCCCTAGCAAAATGGAGATAGATGTCACTGCTTTTGGCCTACCTATTCTTTTAACGTCAGGAAATATCCTATACCCCATCTCTTTTCTAGGGGGTTTCTTTCCCCTTTTTCGCTTTCCAACTACCATGAAATCAATAGAATAGATAGGCCAAAGCGGTGACATTTACTCCCTTTTGCCAAGGACACTAAACACAGCTACGAAAATGTCTGTCTAGAGAAAGATGACTTCATAGAGACGACAAGACATGGTATAGACATACAGAAAATCTTTAATATAGATGAGCTGCACTAAAAATACTTGCAATCTTTTTTAAGGGAGGTATTTGAAACAGTCCGTTTGTCATTATTGAGAAAATATCATTAATTTTAACTCAGGGTAATTTATTTACTTTGTCTATTTAAATAGATAGAGAAAGAAGTTTGAAAATCAGATTCTATATTAAAGCTTTTTGTTTAAATTTAAAGAGTTGAAACATTTAAAATGGTTTTGAAAATTTTTACAAGAAGTAAAAAAAAGCTCTTATACAATTAAACCCTGAACAAACATATTATGCAAATCTGAATTTTCAAAATAGCAGCTTTATTATTCATTTAGGATGATTTTACAATAAATATGAAATTTAGATGCCTCTTTTGGTTACAAAATTCCACTGTTATTTTCTAATTAATCAGCACCAATAAAGCACAAGATCTCAAAAACAGCATTTGGGGGAAATACTGGTGAACAAACATATTATGCAAATCCAAAACAAAGCAAAAAAAAAAGTTTTTTTGGCACTTTTCTCCTCTTTTAAAGATTGATTATGATAAAATAATAATTTTTTAAGGGATTTATGCATTAATTATTATGAAATATAGTATAAGGTAGAAATTAATGATTTTTCTAAATAAGAAATGATTGAAAAAAATAAATTCGATCCCTATCACTTTAGAGGACAGCTGCTGACCCCCCAGTCTTATGGATGAACCTAAATACATGTTAAAGATTAAAATTACCCTGAAAATGATACAAAAATATTTTTTGGTGTGTTGAAAAAATCTATTTTAAAATCTTGATTTTGAGGATGATGACCTTTAAGATGCCCCTATTGGTGGTGATGGTGAGCCAAATGTTATCAAAGTGCATGTCCATGATGACAACTTATATATTAAACTATGATCCAATTTTTGTAGTTAAAGCATCCTCCAGCCCAGCATTATTAAAAAAGAAAAGAATTGCAATTTAATTTACTTCAATTCATAAGGTGAATACTGTAGTTTTTAGAAGATGGTTATATTTCTTGTCGGAAGGCTCCATTGGAGGCTGCTATGACTACAAAAAATGGTACATAGGTTAATAGATAAGTTGTTGTAATGGGCATGTACTTAGATAACATTTGGCTCACCATCACCACCAACAGGAGCATCTGAAAGGTCATCATCCTCAAAATCAAGATTTAAAAATGAATTTTTTTAACACATGAAAAAACATTTTTGTATACTTTTCAGGGTAATTTTTATCTTTAACATGTATTTAGGTTCATCCATAAGACTGGGGGTCAGCAGCTGTCCTCTAAAGTGATAGGGATCGAATTTATTTTTTTCAATCATTTCTTATTTAGAAAAATCATTAATTTCTACCCTATACTATATTTCATAATAATTAATGCATAAATCCCTTTAAAAAAATATTATTTTATCATAATCAATCTTTAAAAGAGGAGAAAAGTGCCAAAAAACCTTTTTTTGTTGCTTTGTTTTGGATTTGCATAATATGTTTGTTCACCAGTATTACCCCCAAATGCTGTTTTTGAGATCTTGTGCTTTATTGGTGCTGATTAATTAAAAAATAACAGTGGAATTTTGTAACCAAAAGAGGCATCCACATTTCATATTTATTGTAAAATCATTCTAAATGAATAATAAAGCTGCTATTTTGAAAATTCAGATTTGCATAATATGTTTGTTCGGGGTTTAGTATATTTAATTGTTAGCAAAGGACAGAGCTTTACAATTGTTAAAAGAAAGTTAATTTTAAACTTAAAAAATAAAATACTTTGCCACTACACTTTGATCGATTTTTAGAAGGGTTATACTACATATTATTTTTTTATATCAATTCCTGGGGCGATTAGTCATATTTTTTTAAGTGCAGCATCTATATAATTATGTCGTATTTTTTAAGCACTACACACAAACATTTAATTTTGGATTACAAAATACCTATTGATTATGAATGAATATATGTGATGAAAGACACATAATAAATCACATTTTATAAATGATATAAACAATCTAAATTAATGTTTTATGAAATAAATTCTATTCATTACTTTTAAACGTTGTATAGCAATTTTCTTCTGTCTGCTACGACAATGCTAACAATTGAACCGAGTAAGTTCTTTATTTAAGTAAAGCTTTTATTCAAGCTATTTCATTTCCAAGTTTAAGTCTTTAGATAGTTTTAAGGCTACCTGTCTGCCTCTATTCTCCAACTTTCCTTGGACCTTTTTATATTTTTTTTTATCACCTCTAGAGGCTAGGGGCGAATAGTTTATGATTTTTTTTAGAATATCCATCACTGCTATTAAGAAAGTTAGGATTATTGTAAAATGACCAATTATGGGCTCTAACTTATTGAATACTGTAATTATTTTGTTTTGTATCTTATGTCAAAATATTAGGATAGAAGATCGACTATCTTTGTTTTCATACCAATGAATAGATCCATGAGGTTTTGGTTCTTAACAGACCCCAGCGATAGTATTAAAATATTATTGTAGGTATATCCTTATAATAAATTAAAAAGATCTCTGTCTGTCTGTCTGCGTGTGTGTACCGAAGGATCATGCTAACCACTGAACCGATAAGGTTCTCATTTACATGGTAGCTTCTCATAGGAAGGTTTGTAACATTTTCTTTTTAAAACTACAAGTGAAACTATAATTATATAGGAATCAAAAGCAGTGAACAAAAAAACTTTTAATGTTTATGAAATCAGTGCCTTATATTATTCCTCAATTATAAGAAGATCTGAGAAACCATTAAGTAGGACCTTTCATTTCCCCCCACATGACCTCCCTTAAAATTTAATTGTAACACCCCCCCCCCCCCCTAATTTTGTGATATGTGACTGGGCTCAGGGAACTTCAAGGATAAGACAATGGCTAATAAAACTCTCGTAAATTATATAACAAAATTAATCACTCTGTAGATTAATATCATTGGTGGAAATGTTTGGGTACTGCTAGTTTCAACATTTTTAAAAAGTCTCTCCAAAGTTTTTAGGCCATCCAATGAATGACAAAACGTGATTAAAAAACTTTGGTTACCAGTGAAATTTGCAGTGCTATGTCACCTCCCTTCCTGGACTCTGCCTTAGTCAACAACAATATCGGTGTACATACAAAATAACCATATTCAGTTATGCCAATAAAGAAATTATTTTAATTGAATAAAAGAATTCTTCAAAAATTTAAAGGAGGATTTGTAAACATCAAATTGTTTACATTTAAATAGTTGACTTTTCAAGACACGAAACTTGAAATATATAAACTATTAATAATAATAATTATTTTATAATCAAATCCAAACAATGGTATTTTTGGAAGAAAAAGATTGCCAAATTAAAAGATTTTGTTTTAAATTAGATAATTTGAATCAATGGAGCTGTGTGCATTCCCCATAGTTAATCTTTGTGCATGCCCCTGGTTGGAATATTTTTTTTCATTCATATAAAGATTAATTATGGTATCAATTCATTTTCAAAATATTGTTATTTAAATGATAAAATAAAATAATCATAAAATTAAATTCATAGATTTTGTAAGAACACTTTTGTGAGCTTTATAAGTTGAATGAATCAGCACAAATTATTAATCCAATTTTCACCGTTTTAAAACTTTATTTTGCCTTTTATTAAAGCGTATAGCTACTCTGTAATTTGTGTTTATCGTAAGGCAAAATCTTAGCTTTAAAATAGTGAAAGAAATCTATATTACAACTTGAAACAATAAAGCTATATTCATATATGTTTATATCGTTTAATGAAAACTTAAAATTGTCATCCTCGTAAGTTTCAGATCGGAATGGGATGGGATAGTAAATTGTTAACCAACGTTTTATGTACACGTTCTCTCAATAGTTGTCTAAAAAAATTACGTCCTTTTATTAAATCTTAATTGGTTGATTCTAATCAAAAGAATAGTTGTTGTTTTTTTGTCAT
Source organism: Acartia tonsa (assembly GCF_053477335.1). Classification (NCBI taxonomy): domain Eukaryota; kingdom Metazoa; phylum Arthropoda; class Copepoda; order Calanoida; family Acartiidae; genus Acartia; species Acartia tonsa. The sequence goes on from NC_137261.1 coordinate 23,163,524, forward strand.
TATTAGGGATATACAATTATCTATCGTCCATTGTCTTATCCCTTAGATTAGTTTTACAAGGAGCTCCTACTTTTAGGCTAACCTTTTCTATAAAAATTGGGTAATTACTTATGTATATTTATTAAAGGAGGTATAGATCTCTAATCAGTAAATTAGATTAATAAGAACGCAGTGTAGGAACAATATGGCCATATTATTGTATGTCCAATACAAAATCCTAGAAATTCCTTTTAAGTTGAACGGACTAATGCGTTTTCTAGGGTAAAAGATTTTCTAAATGAATCTCCCTATTCCAGATTCAACTTTATATGGATTATGAAGATTTTAGATTTTATAATCGAACAATAGCTTAATTCAATGGTAATGAAATTAAGTTGTAAAATAAACACTTTAACCGCCTAAATGTTGAGTTTTAGTTTAACGTTATTTATAAATTTCTCCCTCCTATTCTAGCCGATAAGGATAATACATCATTTTAACAAATAACTCCTAAAGAAAACTTTGTACAAACCTACCTATGTTTTTATAAAATGGGGTAAATATTCCATATTCCAAAGTGTGGGAATTTTCCCCCAAGGGGGAAAAATCATGCCGAAAGCTTAGAGATTGAGATTTATCCCCCCCCCCCCAAAAAAAAAATAAAAATAAAATAAAAGCTTGGGCGTTCTCCAAAGTATGAGGACTTGATTTCTGCAACGATCCGCTTAAATGCCTTTGCAAATCATAAAATAACTAGGTACAAGATTTTTTGAACTTTTAAAGCAATGTCAGCTATAGTCAGCTAAATAGCCGCTAGTTATATAATTAAAGTTTAAGAGTTTAGTTAATTGTTTCAAAATTGAAATACTTCTTTTTCTTACATTGGCTAACGATTAAATTTTTACGAAAGTATATTTATAAAGCTTAAAAAGAACTGTTTTGATCGGTCAGAAAAAATGTCCCAGTTAAAACATAAAATCAAGAATGAAGTATATTCCAAAATACGATAATTAACAATAATTTAGAAAAGATATGGTATAAAGTCGGATATAAAAAATAAGATAATTTTGGAGGCTGCTTGCCCCGAAACGGCTAGCCTCACAGACTAGGTCCTAATTGAACTCTATGACTGACTATGTTATGTATCTTAATTCTAGAGAATCTTTGGTTACTTAAGATTTTTTGCATCGCGCTCATTCCTGAGCACTTTACCTTTTCTTTAATGAAAATTTATTAGTGCTTAGACCATAATTTTATTGCACAATTTACAAAGCTAAATGCCTTTTTAAAAAGGGAAACTAGGCTTAAAAACGTACCAACTAGAGTATAGAACGTTCGTGTATAGTCCCTTTCGTAACATTGCGCCTTATGGGGCGATTCTTCGTATTTTTCACAGTACCTTTTCTCCTATTTCTAGCCCCTGCGAGGCCAATTACCTAACCCTGTGGGGCAATCACCTAACCCAATATAACCTAACCTAACCTAAAACAACCTATTAAAAGCCATTTTAAAAATACGACGAATCGCCCCTTATGGGTTAGGTTTTATTGGGTACTGGGTAGCATCGTAGGGTTTAAGTATCGCAGGTATAGGTCCCGCAGGGTTTAGACACAGGTAAGGCAACCCTTTCTTACTTTCCATGATTTTTAGACTGGCCAAACCAAATCTTTTATAGTAATATTTACAAAAAATAAACTTAACTAGTTTACTTTTAAATTGTTTAAAATGCCATTAAATAACTTGTCTTTTATTGTTTTCATCTACATTTAATTGAATCCGTTTTGTTGGTGCCAACAAGTATATATTTGTTCTGTTTAGCAAAGCTTTGAAACACTTTATTTTTATCTGTTTGATTAGTTTTTATCCGTTTTTTTTTAAAGCGAAGCTTTTCTATAATTAGGGTCGGTTCGTCTGTACGTCCGTCCGTCCGTAACGGATAGCTTTTTTCGTTAATTTAGGCACGTTAGAATTGTCCTATCGACTTCAAATTTTGCATGGTGATCCCTGTAGTAGTTAGGTACAATTTAGAAAACGTAGCAACTCTATAATCGTTACCAGAATGTCCGTAGTCTATTTTCAACATGTTGATTTTTTCACTTTTTTAACAACAAATTTTTATATGATCCAGTTATCCGATTGATCTGAAATTTGGTATACTGATTCCTGGGACAAGAAAGTACAATATTAAAAGCAAAGAAACTCTATAATCAAGTCCTAAAAATGTAAGTATGTCCTTAAACATTTTTACTTAACACCATAGGAGGTTGAAAAAGGAAAACAATATATATTTCATCTTAGTACTAGTTGCTTCGCCTTTACCCCCTAATATAAAAGGCATCGACCCCATACTTGATGTAAAAGAGTAACTAAAAGACAAGCAGATATCGTTCTACTGTTATACAGACTGCTTTGATTTATAGTTAAAAGACTTATGTTTGATAATTGGATTTGCACTTCAAGATTACCTATTTTATATCCCCATTATGTTCAACCCCAAGTACCCCCTTATATGTATATTTAAAGAAGATATAGTCTCTGGAAAAATACTGTGCACACAACCGATACATATATTTTATTTTCAATTGGTCATATTTGATATTAAGTAGTTTGATTTTTCATAGAGGAAGTTTCGTGATTTCTATTCATATTACATACATACAGTAAACACAGTCGATATAAAATAATGAAATTACAATAAAAATGACATACCCTCTTTAGGAATGTAGGATACATTAATATACATAATTCTCTTTTCTGTAGAATAAAACTATTAGTTGAAAAGTTTGGACACTTCATGTTGAAAACAAACATTAATATTTAACAAAAGTGCCAAGTTATTAATCCCACGAATGAGAGGATCCAGTATATAATTTACTATGTATCCCTCTCCTTACTGAAGTTACAATTTTTATTAATCTTTTTATGTTGAGAAAGCTTCAGTGTTTTAAAACTCGAGAATGTTTCTTTACTTTTGCTAAAATCTAATTTTTCAAAGGTATACATAACAGGTTGTTGGAGGTCAAAAAATAGCCTAAAACCACCCCAAGACACTGTTAGATCTACCCTGATAAGTAAAACCTAATCGGACTGGCAAAAATATGGTATATATTTTCGATAAACTGAAGTTTAAGTTCCGAATGTGTACACAGTTTCCTCAGTTTTTCCTCATCCTATCTCAATATTTACTACTAGCTAAAAAAGCTTCAAACATAAAAAAAAATATAATTTGAAAAATTAAGATTTTAAATGTATAATGTATAAATCGTTCATACATTCAAATTTTGATTTTTTTAGTTTTAAATATTGAGATAGGATGAGGAAACACCGAGAAAACTGTGTACACATTCGGAAATTAAATTTCAGTTCATCATATTTCCCGACTAATTATATATTAATACATTTTGGTTGTATTAAATGATAAACAATTTAAGCATTGGCGATTTTTCAAGATGTTTATCAATAAATGCTTCTCTGTAAATGTTTAAATAGTTGTTTCACATAAAAATTTGTGTCCAGGCTAGCCTGGTTTAAATAAGTAAGACTATAGTGAAAATTTACTCTAGACCCAACTGTATGAATGCGCCTTGCTCCCAAATTGCGCGCAGCAGCAGCTTTTAGTTGCAATGCTACGCGCGCATGGACAGGGATAAGTTATAGTAAAAAAAGACAACAACAAAAAAGGCAGATACATTTAAGTGTAAGATGTAAAGTAAATATAAATCATTTCCGTCAAAAGATACAACTGTAAGTAATTTAATACTTACATGTTTTTTTTTAATTTTTGCTTAATCTTCGGACAATTTAATTTTAATTTTTATAGAATGCCTTACTGTGGTCCTGGTCCATTAACCCTTAACGGTCGGGGGGGGGGCGTTGAACGCCCCCCCCCCCCCCATTCGGTTTTTTCTATCTCATTTTCTGTGTGTGAAAGATAAAGAGCCCAAACTGCTTGACTTTTTAAGTGTGGTTATGACACATAACTGAGAGTTGAAATTTTTAAATATCTCCATCCTGGCGGGCACAGGATGCCAGCAAACCTGGCAGGGTAATCCAGGTAAAGAGCAAAAATATTTTTGACTTAAACAAAGCATTTTATCTTACCAAAATACTAAAATATCCTCTAGTAGTACATCCTCATATTAAATACAGGTGTTCAAGTCAATTTCAGGTTCCAGGTATGATCCTGCAGGTCCTGATCCACCAGGTCTCTAGAAATCTATAAAAGGCTCCTGTGGCCGCAATTTTTGACTTAGAGACTTCAAATTTTAAACTTAAGCTTTTCTTACATGTCTACATAATGTATTAAAATTTCATAAAGATCCGCCGCCGTTTTCCCGCCGACCGCCGACTGCGGCGGCTGGCAGTTGCCAAATACAGCTGCGGCCGCTGAAATTTATATTTTGATATTTCAAATATAAAATTTACATAAAGATAAACATTTTCTGCAAAAAAAATTTTCTTCTGGCTTCAAAAATAAAAAAATTACAGCTGTTTGAAATTTTTAAGTAAAAAAGGACCTAAAAGCAAAGGTTGTTAAATAAAAGGGTGAAGGAAGCGAAAATTGACTTTGACTTACTTAAGGTCGGAAATTCATCATTACACAGGGGACTTGCACAAAAAATTTTAGCCCTCTAGCTCTAATAGGAACTGAGATAATATGGGGGGGGCGTTGAACGCCCTCCCCCCCCCCCCTTGACTGATTAAGGTGCGGCAAGGGGCCCGACTGTTAAGGGTTAATCTAAAGAGGCATTCATAACGCTATGTTTAAAAGTGTGTTGAAAAAGTGGAATAAAATCAGCACTCTTATCAATAATTCTAAGTGACCTATAGATAACGTCTTTCTTACCGTTTAAAATTTAGGCTGTCAAAATCAGGAAGGCACTATATTAGTCTTAATCCATAAACATCTTTAAAATAATTTAAACATCCTAATCACTTAATTTATGTTTGATGCTTAAAACATTTTTATTATAATTTATGAATTTCCCTTTTAAAATTAATCTTCAGATATCAATAACAATCTACAGGCAGTGTATATTAGATTTCTAAAGGTTTTAAAAATAATAAAGTGTATCTATTATAAAATGAAAAGGTGGGAAGTTTTCCAGTATTAGAATGAATTTATTATTACTTGGATCTTACACCAGATTAGCATATATTCTATTAAAGTGAACTTACCCCTTCCCTTCCCTCCTGCGATAAACTAACTGCACAATAAATAACAGGGAAAATAGAAACCTAAATTGACGAAAACGCATTTATAAAACTCTGGGGACTAGCATAATAATAGTCAAATGTTTTTTCCCTGCCTGGAATTTCTGTTTTCCATATTTCTTTATATTATCAACTTCGAAAATAGAGATTAATCGCTCATTTATTATTATCACCCTTGTTATAATTTTCTGCCAAAATAAATCAGTTTCAATTATTCCTAATTATATTTGAGGTATGATAATCCTAAAATAGTTTAAAACTGGCAAACAGGCCAAATTATAGAGCCTTTTTTAATACAAGAGGTGTTTTAACCTACCTGCGAGAAATTTTCATTAGTAAGTTAGCATAAGTAAGTATGTAACTTTCTTAAAATAGAATATGTATTTATCAATGCTTGGGATAAACGCAGAAGTGACAAACGTCGGAGTGGACACTTAACCTAACTTAACCTATTTTAAACCATCTTACATGTTTCTTAAATGTCTAGCCCCTGCGAGGGTGGGGGCTTATTTGTATATTCATATTTAAACCTAACCTATTTATAAATACTTAATTAACTTAATATTTTAGACACTAAGACGTTTGTCTACTCCGACATTTGTTAACTCCAACGTTCGTAAGACCTCAAATAAGCTTTCCACATTGAGATTACCTAAAAAACATAACTGCCTATCAAAAAAATAAAAAAATCTTTTTTCTCTTCGACTTTTTTTTTGTAGCTTTGTTGCAACAGAATCATTTAAAATGCGTAGAATTGGATCCAAAATTGACAAAGTTAGTGAAGGAGTGAGTGAGAAAGAATAGCTCTGAGACAAGGAAGGATATTTTAAAAACTAAACATAATCCTAAAATATAAAGTAATAAGGTTTTTTGTCTGATGCTAAGGATATTAGAAATTGGTCGGTATTGGCTGTACTTATCAGGAAATCTTTAAGATATCTTAATATGGTTTTAAGCTATTTTCCTGATATCTCCGCCCTCCTCTAGAGGCTAGGGGCAAAACAACTTGTATGCATAAACAGAAGGAATAGCATTCATTAAATTAATCTTAACAACATGCTATTCTTTGTAGAAGGAAAAGCAAATCACCTAGTATTTTGTAAAACCAATATTAACTCTTGTCATTACTTGTTTGAAATCTTTAGTATATTTTCAATAAATTTGAATCGATTGTTTTTCTTTTTAACATTCTTTAATCCTGGAAAGATGCAATTGAAAACTGCAGTATCAATCTGTCCATGGTTACCGCATAAGGAAAAGGTATTAAACAAGAATTGCATCATACAAAACAAGCGTGTCCCCTTCTGACTTTATCCCATACCCTCCCCTGACCATGATAGAACGATTGACCAATATTGAAACTATATTAGCAATCTAAATTGAAAACAAAAATTCCCATGCCGCAAAATCTACGTATTCTATATCCATATTTCTACAATTTATCAATATAATATGTATCAAATTTAAGTTGTATTAGGTTGGTGAATTACAGCTCCTTTTTTAACGTACCACCAAAAAAAATATTCCCTGTGACTCATCTGGTATACTGACGGAATGACCTAGAGTTAGAAAATCTTTGCTTATAATAATCTTATAAATGATGATGATTGCTGATTTTAGTGCATACCATGGTTGCCATATTCTATCATTTTTAGGGACTGAATTTTTTCTAGAAACCTGTTTGGCACCTCAATAGAATTCAAGAAAACATGACTATTGCAAAGCTAAGATTATAATACTTTATTTTCAAACTAGCGACTGCGACTCCAGTATTTAGGAGCTCTCCATAAAAGGAGTAGAGAAAATCAAAATGGCCTAAAAACCCAAAAAATAATTCTATAAATGCTTAAAACGGAGAACTTAATCGGTTCAATAGTTATCGAAATCTTAAGGAACAGAGAAAAAAAACCTTCCAACTTTATATAATATGATTGCATTACTATTTTATGTTAATACTTTGATAAAATTTTCCCAACTCAAAAATTTAAATTTGGGAGCCCCAGTATAAACTGCACAACAAACAATTTATCAAATCTAACTTTTTTAATTTTTACTTTTTTAGCACAGGGACTTACATTCTAAAAAAATAATGTTAACTCAAAGTTAGATATAAAATAAATTGAACATTATGTAACTAATTTTTTATATTTCTTTCATTTTTCTTCTATTTGTTAGTTTACTGACAATTCTTACAGTATTAATCTTTTTGTACTTTTAACAGTTAAAAATCTAGTTTCAATGGGTCACAATTTACAAACTTGTGCCGTTTGTCAGCAGTTTGGCCATTAAGAGCTTTGGACTTCCAGCTGATTTTTAATATTATAAAAGGTTGATTTTCCTGAGGCCTAAAAGCAGCTAACCAAAGTTATAAAAAAACATTTTAAGTTTCTTCAGAAAGCCTAACCCTTCAATTGAATTTTACTCTTATCAATTTAAAATTCTCAGTAATCAATTGAATTGGATGCACTGATATTACAGATAGCCCAAGAGTTATGCAGATATTCTTAACAATAAGCTTTCAGAAATAGATTTATTACCCTAGATGGACTGTTAGACACAATAACTCATCTAACTTGAGTTTTGTTGATATTTAGTCACATGATTGATTCCAATAATACGAGCAAATATATTTTGGATGATATAATTTACCGAGAGCTAGCTTAATATAACGTAATTCAAAATTTATTACATATGGATGAAATGAAAGAAAACAACTGCATTTTCGTACTAAATATATAAATGTTCCAACCAATACTATGGCTGGATTGTTCCTATTTGTTTATTTTACTGATCAGGGATCTAAATATTCTATATCTATTGTATCAAAGATACTGTGGTATATGGCAGAACTGATCACAAATATATATTTTCTAAGCAAACATTTCAGACAGGATATTGGCCAGTTTTCAGGTTTAGAAGCAGCTTATAGTGCCTATAAAAAATGACGCCATACAATATAGATGGCCAAGGATAGGCTAAAATAAGTATATAAAAAGCTTCGCAGAACTAAATACAGGATATTGTTTATAGAGATGCTTCGCTTATGATATTTTACCTTGTTAAAATAGGAATCAGTATTAAAAAAAATCAGATGAATAGGATATTTAAATCACATACAAAATTGTTGTTAAAAGGTTAAAAAGCAACATATTTAAAATGGACGTACGGACTTTCTGGTAACGATTATGAAGTTGCTACGTTTTCTAAATCGTACCTAACTGTTATTGGAAAAATCATGCAAAGTTTGGACAATTCTAACATGTCCAAATTAACGAAAAGAGCTAACAGACTGGCGTTACGGACGTACGAACGGACCTTTACTGTTCATAAAAAAGCTACGCATTTGAAAATGAAAAAAATCTTAGAAAGAAACATTTATTTGAGTAACTTTTTAGCATTTGGCATTATGGTGCTTTTTCTTAACAGTGTGAACAAAACTTCACTGAGACTCAAACAAGACACACCAAGGAACAAACCAATATGTCCGCCAATCTAAAAAGAACAAAAATATGCTTTTAACCTAAAAATGTTACTTCATTTGTTAAAAACTTTAATTATGCATATATTTTGTTTTTAAATGGCAAGTTTAAGGTTTCGTGAATTTCTGTATCATTGTATTTTTAACAGGACCAAGGACGATTTTGAAAACTAATTATGAATGATTGTAAAAATAAGTTTGTTTTAATGGAAAATTTTTTTTCCGTAGATTAGATTTATTGGTTAGAATGCTTTGAAACTCTTAGTTTGAAATAAACTCAAGAATCTAATAAAATATCGTATCGTTTTTTAGCTAACGAATAATTTTACTTGAATATAAAACTTATACAGTCCAATTATCATTATAATATAATTTATATTTACCTCTCCCATGAGACACACACTATTACAAGCATAAACTTCTTGACCTTCTAGTGTATCAAAATTCTATAAAAATAAGTATGACAATATAAAAAAGCGAAGCTCTGAACAAAGAAATGGTAGAATGACAGAACATGAACGGCCGCATGTAGAGGGTGAAAACTTAATAGACATAATATTTGTCTAAATGTATAAATAAATTGTATATGAACTTGTAGCAAACCTTTGTACTCCTATTTTTAACTCTTTAATATTGAATCTTGTTGTCCTAGTAATCATTGTTTCAAAATCATATTAATAGGATAATTATAACTTACAAACTATTTTTGCCAAACATTTCAAAAATCTGCATGTTTTAAATGTCAGTAGGATTGCAAATCTTAACAGACGGACAGACAAACGAACTTTTACAACATTCGTCATGATTAGTTTGAAATGGAGAGGGCATTACTAACATTAAACTAATTATTGGATTCTAATTTAAACCAGAAGCAAGGAAACACCAAATCACATCAAACTGATCCTTAATTTTTCAAATAATTGGTCAATGTTGTTAAATGGTGGCCTTACACTGAATGAGATTTTCAATATTTGAAACTTAAACATAGATAATAAAAAACCTTGCCTGAAGCCTATTAAAAGCTTCCTAAATCAGCTTTGTGGCATCTCAAAGCCACACAATAAGCTACAGCCACTAAATTTCTATACAACCACCTGTCTATTCACCACTGCCCCCGGACGAAGCCCAATCTGTACCACTTTTGATTCTTGTGACGTAATAAAAATGAGGGATTCTCCCTCTCTTTTTTAGGGGTTTTCTTCCCACTTCTACTCTCATCTCCCTCATTATATGACGTCACAGGAATCAAAAGTGGTACAGATTGGGCATCGTCTAGCCACTTTAGCCACCCTCAGTAATGTGGCACTTTTGACAAACCGCGCAGATTCGAGAAAGCTGGTCGACCCATGGGAATTTAATCTAACCTTAGCCCAGATAGAGAGAGCAAAATCAAATCTTTTTTGATCCCACCAATCTATATGCATAGTATCAGTTGGGATATACCTAAACACATAGATTTATGAGTATATGACAATATATTAATTATTTAATAATAACATTAATAATTTTTTATCGCATCTAATTATAGACAGCTTTCAGCAGATATTAAAATTAAAATTATAAAGTTAAAACAAGTTTTGTTAGTCCAGAGAAGCCGAAGGCCCTGGCTAACAAATTTAGTATTAAATTAGTTTAAATTGATTAAGAAATTTTCCGTGTGGTTTTGCTACTCACGTGTACTGTAGTGTGAAGGATGTTCTATTACAAGCAGGATAACATCCCTTATCTTTCCATTCTTTCTAAAAAAAACGGGTATAGTCCCTTTCGTGACAAAGCCTCTTAAGGGGCGTTTCGTCTATTTGTCTATCTTTGAGAGAAATAGCTTTATATGTTTAAAGATATACCTTAGAATTAAATACTTTGTCTTTAACAAATTGCCATTCTCCGCCACCATGTAAGTAACTCTGAAAGTTAAACAATTAATAAGAAAAACAAGGATGACAACATCCATATCAATAGATGTCTTTAAAAAATCATCTATAGAGTATGTCATAAAAGAACTTAAATAAAATAAATCACGAAACCTTTTAAAAATGTATAATGGTCCTTTGAAACATCCAGACCAGAAAATTACGAAAACGTAAAAATCTAGGAACCTATCTAGCACTCCAATTAAGAGACAACACAAAGTATAGATTACATGAGCATATGCCATAGGAATCTTCACTAAGACAGACGGACGGATGGACTTTTGGAATGATAGAGTAGCTTCGCTACAAAAAAATACAAAAAGGTAAATGCATTAAGTAGTTATAGTATCTTTATCTGTCTGTCTGATTCTTTTTACTGGAAGATCTCGTTAACCACAGAACCGATATGATTTTCCTTTTCCTTTCTTGCAGGGAGGTGTCATTGTTTTTACAGGAGGGGGAGGGAATACCTGACCCCGCCCCCCTATCCAATAAAATCTTTTTCTTAATTCATAAATGAAATGTATGTGTTCGGACAAAATCTTTTACATTTTTTGTATTCAAAATCTAAGAACAAACCTCATTTCTGAAAAATTGTAAGATTTGATCTTTAGAATATGATATTGTCTTGTTGATGAAAGGATTGAAGTACCAAGGCTCCTGCCAATCTCGCATCTCTGTACACTACAAAGCACAGTTCATTGTAATTTAGTTTTTAATTTCCAATCTTAACTAGACATCTAGCTAAACAAGTAGCGTAGATTTCTGGCAACTAGAAATCAAAAGGCATCTAATTTTTGAGAAAACTAATGTTAAGAATTTCAACTTTATTTTCATTAAAAAAACAAAGATTAAATCTTAAGCAAGTTTTTTTTATAGTTCTTCAAAATGGTAATGTTTAGCAATTGCTTTGCTAAGGTCACGCAAATCCAGCATTTAATAAATTAGGTACAGGGTGGTTTATGAAAAACTCTATAAGAGGATACTTGTAAAGAGTGAAAAAATTTGAATATTTCTTTTTCTTATCCAGAATTATTGTGAGCTCCAGGACGTCACCGAAACTGTCCCAATTTTGTATAACTTTTCCGGAACAAGTTCCAATTACGTCATATTTTTCTTTCCCGAAAAAGAGAAGGGGGAAAGAAAAAAAAGGGAAGGGGGGAAGAAAAAAGAGATGGGAGAAAAGGGGGTTTTCCCCATCTCTTTTGAAGAGATTTTCTTCCCCCCCTCCCTTTTTCGGGAAAGAAAAATATGACGTAATTGGAACTTGTTCCGCAAAAGTTATACAAAATTGGGACAGTTTCGGTGACGTCGAGCTCCAGCCAAATTAAATTTCTAAAAGAGAAATTCTTTAGATATTTGTTTGATTAAATTTTTTTTTAATTATAGAAATGATCTATGAGAGAAAAAAATGAATAATTATTTCTAAAAACAGGATTTACTTTATTTGACAAAACTGAAATAAATTCACGCAACCTTTTGTTATATTATTTTCAAAAATATCTTATTTTCATTTTAGTGTAGATAGTTTTTTTCTTGCAATGTTCCTTTTGGGAATGAGCTTTATAGTAAGTAAATTTAACATAAATTTCAAATAAGGCAAGTGATTTTTTTGTCATTAAAAATATATGAATTGAACTAATGTGATTTAAGTACATAATTTATATAAGGATACTAATTTTTGTTAAATCTTATATGAAAATTTAACCTTACCAGTTTGTCAACACAATTCCTTCAACAATAAACTTTTATTGTTTTAGTTCAAAAATAGGTTATAGGGACTAAGCACCAAAATATGGATATTAACATATCGGGAAAAATTTCTTCCAATCTTGGCTTTAGTAAAAATCAGAAAAGGCCATTTTTGCTCTGGCGTTGGGATAATATGAGTGATACGATGTTAAAAATTTAAAATCAAATGAGAAATTTTTTCTTGCTTAGACCCTTTAAAAGGTTGCTTTTATTTTGTATAGTTAAACAGTGTTTCTACTCTATAATTTTCAGTTGGACATTGCAGTAATTTTCAAAGTAGTCTTTTTCTTCAATAAAAAATCAACCAGGAGAATAAAAGAGTTATTCCTATATCTATAGTTTAATTCATCAGCACATTTAGCTTCTGGTTTGTTGATACTGCTGATTACTTCTTGGTAAAATGTCACCGAAGTTTCCATCTAAAATACAAGGACAATTGAATAAAAAGAATCACATTAATATTAGGATAACAAGATTATTTTCTGATTACAAAAAAAAGAAAATATAATTATAAACAAGGATGACAACATTCATAAAAGCGAAGCTCTGAAACGGTAGGATAAACGAACAATAACACTTGGAGAGAATATCAGAACTAAATAATCAGAACAATGTATAAAAGTCGAAACAAAATTGTAAGCATATTTGTTGAAAAACTGTTTAAATGCAGGATAATGTTTAGAGCCATAGTTACATTTTCAGGACTTGATTATAGAGTTGTTTGGCTTATAATATTGTACATGTTGTCCTAGGAATCAGTGTTCAAAAATCAGATCAATCGGATAATTAGAATACATAAACATTTGTTGTAAAATTCAAAATGTTTAAAATGTACGTACAGAGACATTCTAGTAACGATTATAGTATTGCTACGCTTTCTAAATCATACCTAAAAACTTCAGAAATCACCATGCAAATTTTAAAAAAGGACAATTCTAACATTCCTGAATTAACGAAAAAACTAACTGTTACTGACAGACGTACAGACAGACGGGCCGAATCTAATTGTAGAAAAGCTTTGCATTTAAAAATTTAATAACATGACCTGGTATTTCAAGAGTGAAGTCTCAATTTTAACATTTCCTGGCATGTCGTCTTCCTATTAGCATTAGATCAATAAAGTTGTCTTCCTCTTAGCATTAGATGAATAAAGTCGTCTTCTTATTATCAATAAACATGTAAAGTCGTTTTCCTATTATCATAAAATATATAAAATCCACTTATATCATCATTAGGGAAAAATATTTGATCTGTCAAAACATTTGACTAATTAAAGAAAACATTAAAATGTACATAATATGTAATTCTTGCTTTAGGTTGCCAAATTTTTGATTAATGATAATTAAATTTTAAAAAAATAATTTTTGGTGAAAGTATCTTACATCAATGGAGAAGTATTTATTCAACTGTAGTCAATAGATACGTTTATATAGTTATCAAATAAAAATTAAATCTTTCGGTAATAGATATCTTAAATCCACAAAAAAGTTAAGCATGGCAACACTCAGACGAATGGTAACTGGTTGGTAAATCCTCAGTTATGACTAGCAGCTAAGCTTCTGAAAAGATATAACTTTATCTTACCCTGTAGTAAAGAAAATCATTGTTGGTGTGAAGAAAAATATTTATCCCTGCCATAAAGTTTACCTTCGCTTTCATAACCTTCAATATAAAAACATAGCCCATTAATGTTCTTGTCAAAATTATTTGTTTCATCCTCAAAAAAAACTTTTTACGGGCTTTTGTTCAAACAATTTTATTTGCAGAATTTTAACATATTAAGCATTTTCTACTTCTGTAAATATGCATTTTTGTAAAATCCTGTATATAATTGAACATAATTATATTGAGTAGCGAAGCTGACGGTTTCCCTCAAAGAGTGCAAAGTAAAACCTCTCCCCACTTAAAAAAAAAAAATTAAAAATCAGGTGGGTATTTATTTTATCTAGGTTAGGTTATAAAGGTAAACGCAGGTATTGGCCTCACAGGGCTATGCTCAAGGAGTTAGGAAAGGAATTATTCCTTACGCTTTACTTTAAATTTATTATTAAATTAAGTTGGGGGCACTTCGAGTTACATTTCCGACCGTGAAAAATTATCAATTATGACTATTGCTGCATTTTTTTATGAACAAAATAGTCCTTGTTCATTTATTTATTTATGTACTTATATAAATGTTTTGCACTGTTATAATGTCATAGATAATTATAAGTAATTTTGACGCCACTTTAATGTACTTAAAATCAGGGAGGAAGGGGACATTAAGCAGTTTATTACACTCGTCCCCAAAGCTTTATAATAACGTTTTCTTATTCATTGGCTCAAAAACTTTCATTGATATGTTTGTTCATTATGCTGAGTGTTCTAACGTTTCCGGAAGGGTTAATTTTGTGTATAATTATTTGGGATGTACACCAATTTACCGGTTATTGTCTTAACCCTTATATTCCTGACTTAAAGTAAAACCCAATAACTATCCTCTTTGCTTGAATTCTTCCAATAAATGTTCCTTAATTGTATACGAAAAGAAAATATGCATGAAAAATCTGAAAAAAGCTTAATTGGTTCATGCTTTTTTACTTTAGTCTTTGGGAATTACTAGTTCATTAAGCAATATGTACAGTTTCTAAACAATAAAGTGGCAAGATTGTTTCTACACAGCGTTCCTATTGGTCTTATTATGGAATTGTTCATCTACACGTTGTATATCTATCATGTAAAAAATAAAAACCTGTTCCTCATTTGATCTGTCTATGCCACTAGGTAAAGCAGAATCAGGTACCTAAACAATTTTTTTGTGATTTCCCTCACTGTGTCTAGCAAGCACAGATTTCCCCTCCTTATTTTTGAAAATAAAGAGACACTGGGTGTTCTTTTTTCTTTATGTATAAATCCTGCTTTACCCTGTTTAACCTAGCCTAACCTTGCCAATGTTAACAATAAACACAGGAAGAAACTTCCCTCTTCCCCTTATTTTTAAATTATTTTTTTTAAATCATAAAAACGGGGGAGTCATGGTACTTGAACAATCACTTTGAGGAAAACCACCTAATTATTGAATGTAAACTTTACAACCAAAGATATAATAACTGCTGCAATTTTCTTTATGTAGCAGAACCTATTAGAATGACTTATACCTCAGTATTAGGATTCTTAACAAAAACAAGGATGGCAACATCCTTACAAGTGAAGCTCTAAAACGGTAGGACAAACGAACATTAAAACTTGTAGAGTTTCAGCACTGAATAATCAGAATATAAATGTATAACAGTCGAAACTAAGTATATTTGTTGAAAAACTGCTTAAATACAGGATAATGTTTAAGGATATGCTTACATGCTTAGTACTTGATTATAGAGATGCTTCGCTTATATCACTGTACTTTGTTGTTCTAGGAATCAGCTATCCAAAAATAAGATTAATCAGATTATATCACAAAAAATTGTTGTTAAAAAAGTTAAAAATCAACATGTTTAAAATGGACGTACTGACATTCTGGTAACAATTATAGAGTAACTACGCGTTCTAAATCGTACCTAACAACTACACGTAATCACTATGCAAAGTTTAAAATCGAAAGGGCAATTAACGAAAAAACCTACAGACGGACGGACCGACCCTAAATATAGAAAAGCTTCGCTTTTAAAAATTAGCTTACCCCAATGTACATATAGTAGCCATACCATTTACCAGGATAATTTTGACCACTTGGATGAAACGTATAGCAGGTGCCTAAAACAGGAATAATTGATTTCTTTTTCATTGTTCTAACTTCGCATCATTGCTTTTTTTTAAACTAGGGGCTCTGAATTCGTAGGGGCAGACAAAGAATTGTCTAAAACTGAAATACAAAATAGCCTAAAACCACCATAGGACATAAGTGAACCTTATCTAAAATAGTAAACCCAATCTGTTCATTAGTTTTTGAGGTCTTAAGCTTCAGAAAAATATTATTTCAGTTAATAATGCAGTTGGACTAAAACCATGTAGCCGCAGCTATGCCGCATTTTTTCAAAAAATTGCATAGAGCCCTTGGTTTAAAGAATGATTTAAAAACAAGGAAACTGCAGGTAAAGGCCCTACAGTGTTAGGCATAAGAAAACAAGGATGATAACATCCATAGTATTGGGGAAAAATTACTATAGAGCAGTGTCATGCAATATATTTAACATGATAAGATAGGTAAAACAGGAAACCTTTAAAATCACGCAACCTTTAAATTAGAAAAATAGCACCCTAATTAATAAACAAACCTTAATGAAACTTGATAGAAATATGAATAATATGAGCATATATTTAGTCCCTAATAATTTCTGCCGTCAATCCTGAATAGGAATGGAGAAAATCAAGAAAACCTAAAAATCTAGGAATCTATCTAGCACCCCAATTAATAGACAAATCTTATCAAAACTTCGTGAAAATAAAGAAGAATCTAAAATTAATTAATCCCTAAAATTTTCACCCCCCTATATTGAAAAGAAATTGAGAAAATCATAAAAACTTGAAAATCTAGGTATCGAACTAGCACCCAAATAGCAAACAGATGAACAAAACAAGGTATAGATTAGATGGGCATATGTCATAAGAATCTTCACTGAAAATTTCAGCTGTCTATCTTGTATAGGAGCCGAAAAAAAATCATGTTTCCCCCATAGCGTTACGGACGGACTGACGGACAAAGTGAATTATAGAGTAGCTTCGATACTAAAAAAAAATATTGATAACCTGAATGTTCTGGATCAGGTATACTTCTCTTCCATTGATATGCATTGTTCCTTTAAATACCATTGTTTTCAAAAGTTTTACTTCTTTATAAAATGGAAAATAACATTCAAGTATTCAAGTTACTTCACTTAATTCTTTTTTTTTTGTAGATTAGCATGACACAAATAAGTATAAAGGAAATTATACTTACAGAGCAGTATCACTAATTCCACCATTCTGCCATTCGTGGGAGAAATGTTTAATTATTTCTCCTCTGGGGTAGGAAATATCATCTATTATCTAATTAGAATTGTCAGATATAACATAGTTGTGTGTTATCATCTTGTTATTAAAAAGCAAAGCGAAGCTTTTCTACTTTTTGGTCTGTCCCTCCGTCCGTAGTGTTGAGAATATATTGTCAATGAATCAGCTAGTAAACAAAACCAGTTGTAACCAACAACTGAATTAATTCGAGAGAAAAATATTCGTCAAGGTTTTGTAATATTGGGGGGCAAAACTTTGTAGTAAAGACTACCTGTTCATATGCTACAACCCCCCTTCCCCCCCCCCCCCCCAATATGATTTTTTATTTAGTACTGCGTTACACCTTATTCCTGAAACAAAACCTAGAAGGAGCCTTTTCAATTGAAACAACATCAACCAAATATCTACCAAATATTTTGGTTTTTTTAAGAATTAGATATAAAAATTCAATTTTTATTAACTAGTGGCTACGCCTCTAGAGACCTCTAGATGAAAATAAAATACTTACTCTATCTAGATCCCATTGTGATATTGTAGCATGAGGGAAATCCTAAAATAAATAAATTAAGAAAAGGTTTCTTGTAGAAAGAGTTAACTTAGATTAGCCAGGGAGATTTTCAACCCTTCCTTAGAAAAAGGAAATTTTCTTTATGACTCAAATCTAAAGAACAGCACATTTACTAAATCTTTTTCTCAAGAATGGAGAAGACATTGGATTTTTAATTACACTAGTACCCAAAGTTTTATGACAACGTTTACTCTTACTTCCCCCTTTGCTGTATAAGAGGTGTAGTAGACCCTTGTTAATGGGGGTGGGGGTTGTAGATAGATGCAAAAGGGGATCTATCCATCCCCCTTAATTTGACCAGGGAGGTAAATACACCTACATTGTTTTTTTTTCATTAAGTAAATTGAACTATTTGTATTAAGTAAATTTACCTGGACTTTAGTAACAATGTTTCCAGTATTCTGTCATTTTAATACAAATAAAGGTGGAAATCAATTTAAGGTTTTTACATTTAGTATCATGTAATCTTTTTCCAAAGGTCAATGTTAATTTTACGCGCCAAGTACAGTAACCAAAGAAAGGGATGATTTTTCTGCAAAATTATTAATAATAAAAATGTTGATTTAACATTTTTAACTTTAAATTTGTCTCCAAAACATGTTAACGACCTCAAACTCCCCCCCCCCCCCTCCCTCCAACCCAAATAAAAAAATCTTTTTAAGCTCCTTATTTTTATCCCCGAAAAAATGCAATGCAGAAATTCTAAGATGAAAATATTATTTAATCGACTTGTTCCTAAAATTAAATGACAACGTAGTGTTTTTAAATTATTTAGCCATAGTATTTTTTTAGATTTCTATATTTCACTATTTATATTGCTAATTCTTTTTCATAGACTTTGTAAATTTTCTTGGATAAAATTTTAATTTCATTTGAGTAGAAATCAAAGTAATAAAAAATGTTAGCGCACTAATGTAATCAATGTCAGGGAGGGAGGGGGCATTAGGCTGTTTAATACACTAGTCCCCAATGCCTTATGATAATGTTTTTTTATTCGTTTCTTATACTTTGGGGACTTTTATTGAACTTTGAATGTTAGGCTAATTTAGTTAGAGTTTCCAAACGTTTCTCTCACTAATTTTAATCTACAGAAGGGGTAATTTTGTGTATTACCCAATTTACATAAATTTTTTCGGCAATTGTCTTATCCTTTTGGATCCCTGAATTAATTTTCCATCTTTATTGCCTTTACGCATAGTGTCAAGTCTGGATACCTGCAATTTACAGGGTCATCAACAACAGTTATTTAATGTATCGTATTATAGACACATTTCCGGGGAAAGTAAAATGAAAAATTAGATTTAGCCAGTTTTGATAGCCCCTAGTAGCTAAAAGCCCTGGCTTTAATTTTATGATTTTCATTTTGATATTCGTAGAAAACTGAAAAACAGCATTCCACGGATATTAAAATAAAATACAAAACAAAACTGGAATAAATCTAATGATTGTCTATTTATTATTGGTGGAAAATTGTCTATAATACAAAACTATAATTGTTTTTTTTCCGCATGGCCCGGGGATGGTTTAAATCAAGTGTAAATTAATAAGTTTTAGAACCAAACTGGAAAATATTATTTTATTAAATGAATGTTTTCAATATTTGTTGTGGGTAGATACCTAAACAAAGATGTAATTGTAGGGGGCTAAGGTTGTAGTTGATAACGTTTTCCTATTAGTTGGCTTCACAACTTTGGCTACTTTTAATGCATTTAGATTGGTTGGGTTATCAAATTGAGTGTCCAAACGTTCCAACCACTAATTGTAATCACACAAGTGGTAATTTTGTGTATTAAGTTTGGGGCTGTACATCAATTTATCGGCCATTGTCTTATCCCTTTTAATCCCTGGCATCTACTTCAAATGTGTTTGCTGGAAAGGGTGACTATTTAAAAAGCTTACCACATTTTTGCAGGTGATGTGATTGATGTTGTTATCAGTGTTCTATTTTCCAGAAATTTATGCACTGAGGCACTAAAAAAATTATTATCAATAAGCTTTTTATCTGGAGTCTGGTGTCTTTTTATCTGGTGTTTTTTTCTATACCCAACCATTCATTTAAAAAGCCTGAACCTTCCCTGAAAAATTGTGGAACAATCCACTCATTCAAGTCATACAAACATAGTTAGACAAACAGACAGATAGTTATTTTACATTACAGGATTGTAGAGATCGATCATAATGATACATTAAAAAGTAATAAATATATGTTGAAATTACGTGAGGACTAAAATATAAATCAGGGAGGGAGGGGAAATTGGACTGTTTATTACTATGGTATACATAATTGTAAAATGTTGTTTTCTTATTCGCTTGTTTTTACAACTTTGGGGACTTTTATTGAATTTTGATGGGTTGGTTCATTTAGTTGAGTGTCCAAACGTTCCAACCACTAATTTTAATCTACATACAGTGCAATTTTGAGTATCATTATTTGTGATGTACATCTTTAGATCCCTTAATATATAAATAGTGAAACTTTTTAGAATGACCTGGGTATAACAAAACTGGTATTAATTTGGTGATTTTCACTTTAATATTCGTTTTAAATTGTCTTTAATATGATGCTATATATGAACATAATGACTGAAAACCGATTCAAATCCAGCGGATATTAATCGATTTCGAAGCCATATTGGAAAGGGATTTTTTTACTCATATATTGCGTATTTTAAAATAACAAAGAAACAATGAAAAATAAGTTTTTGTTTAAAAAAGGAAATAATATTTGTTATCATTACTTGTTACAGTATTAACCAATATATTTTAGGAAGTATATGTAGATAAAATGATAAAACAAATATTTAAAGTTAAGATTTAAGAATTTTTGTTCAAACCTATTATTGGAAAAAAAACACGTTTGCTGTCAGTTTATTTTTTAGTGGCAAATCTATCGTATTACTCGAAATGAAATTTGTCTTAAACGTTGGAGGGAAACGTTATTTTCTCGGCTCCTCTTCAAGATAAACGGCTAAAATTTCTTGTTCATATTATGAAGCTAATTTAAGTATAAAACATTCATGGGTGTCAGACTGCTTTAAAGCAGCTTTTTAACCGCCTTTGTCTTTTATTACTGATATTCTCTTTAGTTGTTTTTGGTCCGATTTTCAATATCTTTATTGATTTCAGTAATAAAATTATATTTTCGTTAGTTCTAAAGGATTTTTATAAGATTTAAGGAAAAGTAGCTTGATGTTTCTTTCGTAATATCTTTTATATTTTATGCTTTACTACTCACGGATGTTGTCATTGTTGTTTATTATTTTTTTATATTTGATTTTTTATTTGTTTTAAAGATAAAATTTTAATAATATGATAAAACAGGCCACAGCCGCTTAAAAGCTTACTGGATGAAATAGTACGCAGCCGCGGAACAGCCACAGAACAGGATCAACCTAAAGGCTGCTTCATGAACTTCCATTACAGAAACCTATCATTAAATTTGGGTTAATATCAATTATTTATGTTTAAAATGTCAAATGTTTAAAATGTCAAAAAAGTTTATAGGACGATTGAGAATGATAACCTTAGTTATTGAAATATATATATGGCCTGTACAAAGATGTTAGTTTGATAAAGTAGTCTTGGGTTGAGATGGATCAATAGCCTTTAAATTTATTAGACAAGTCAATGAAAATGTTTATTAAAATTATAAAATGTAAATGGTAAAGTTTTTTTTTTTTGAGGGGGGGGGGAGTGAATAATTCCTTAATCTACTATAATCCTTGACGTTTCTATTATTTTTTTTTTAAGTATTTTGAAATGTTATTTAAGAAATGCAATAAAAGAAAATGTTATCTTTGTATAAAATGAGCAATGATTGATCTAATTATAGGGCCCGTATATAAGTTAGACCCAATATTATAGTTTTTCTATTAGTAATCTCTCATCAGTTTTATTTTTCAAATCTTATTATAAATTTTTTTCAAACAAATTTGATCTAAAAGTTTACCAACAACTATCTACTTCTCTAAGTTTTAACATTTTGTTTTAAAACAAAAAAGGAATTACGCATTTGTATGGTCCTAGTAGACTTAATGGTTCCTTACTTTTGTGTTACAACTGATAAAAAAATTTGTACTACATATGTTTAACCATGTTAAAGTTGAATAAATGTTATATTATGTAAATATTAATATCCCTATATCCTGTGTGTTGTATAGCTGACTGTACAGCCCTCTGGTGGTAACTGGGCACCAAGCCAGGATGACAACACCTATTTATGCTTTTCAGCTAGGCTTCAAGTGGATATTTGCAATTATTATTGCAATAATTATAACAATTAACTAGGCATGCCATTAAATACAATAATATTTTACACATTTTTAAATATATAAAACTGTGGTCGATAAATTGATGAAATTGTAATAAACATAATTACCCCTTCTACATACTTAAACCATTCGTTGGAAAAGTTTGGAATCTGATAGTTTGTTTAACTTAATTAGAATTAAATCAACGTGTTTAAGGGAATGAATAAGAAAACGTATATGGACCAGGACCAGTATAATTTTACAATCCTATGTCCCCTCCCTCAACTACCTGTTTAAGAAAGAAAGAAAACATTTGTGCTTGCATATATCAACAACCATTTATTTTAAATCTATGGAAAGTTATTAGAGGCTTTTTTTACCTTATTATATCTCATATTATAGACAAATTAGGTATCAAATTCAAATAGCCAACTTTTTTTTAAATGTCACAAAACAATAAAAAAATTATCTATTTTATTTGTAAAATATTTTCATGTTAAGCCTATTTTTACGTATTTGTAGCATTATTGGTTAATATTATTATTATTATGGTTATGAATGAAAATAATAAGAACCAATATTCCAGTATGGCTTCGAATATGATTAATATCCCCTGGATTAAAACCGGTTCCCAGCCATACTGAAAAATAATGTATAACATTGTATAACAGACAATTTTCGAATATTAAATTAAAAATCATAGAATTAATACTAGTTTTGTTAGCCCAGGAATTTGGCCCCTCGGGTCTAACAAAACTGGTCTATCTAATACGATGCGATAAATAAATAAAAAAATATTTGGTAATTAGAAATTTATCCAGCGGCCGTTTTTGGGCTCCTTAACAGTCAATAAAACCCTATGCCAAACCGCTATAAAATTTGCCTGGAAAATGGTTGTGTTTAAATATGTATTCCGTCTGATGATAACAAAATTTTTACGTCTATTTCTAGAAATAATTAGAAATTATTAAAATGTTTTATTAACTTGATAAAATAGATATTCAATAAAATTTGCACCATAATTTTCTTGATAACAATAATTTGGCAGTCTATCCCTAAAAGCCTCTAGTGGACCATCTACGCACCCCACCCACAGCCATATCTTAAACAAGGATGATATCATCAATAAAAGCGAAACTTCAGACAAAAAAATAAACATTAACAAATAAGGTAACAACACATTTAATATCCAATAAGCATAGAAGTATAATTAATTCTAGAAACTGAATCTTCGAATAAACTTACGGAATTGGGGTTTGACTGTAGGTCCATCAAACATTACAGGAATGCAATCAATTAATTTGATAAGAAATCTATTTTGATATTCAATATTCAGTTACTATTTAACAATTAAATAAACAATTAAACAACTAAACGAGCGTTACTTTTTCTACATAGGTTTAAAGATTAGTTGAAAAATGGCGGTGGAATTTACAGAAGAGCAGACAAAAAGAATGCAAAATTGTTTTAATATGTTTGACAAGGGATAAACTTTTATTTTGGTGTAAAATTATGAAATTTGGTCAATTTACTTTTTAAACAATGTAAAAATATGGGAGCTGCAGCTGATTAAAGCCGGCCGCCGATTTTTTTTACCGCGACAGTCAAATCCTAAATAATTTTTTCGTCAAGCTGCTCTTACAACTGCAGCCTCTATGCATGCATCAGAGTCGGTTTTAAAATCTGCAGCTGATGAGCCCTGTTAGAGAAACTATCTCTCTCTAAGATTATCAACTTTAATTAAGGTTTAGGGCTTTTTCTAACTTTCTTATTGTCCCTAATTATTTTCAGTGAAAAACTATATAGAAATCTTTAACCTAAATCATATTTTTACACATTTCTCTTATGGTGCTTATATCTAGTACTAAAATAAATTGAAAATAACGCAGGGAGGGGTCTTTCTTTTTCAATATAACCTAACCATTTACAAGCAAACGAAGAACAACCTCCCCCCCCCCCCCCTACTTTTATTTATTTCAAAATTGGGGTGTAAGACTCAGTTAAATCGTCATATTATAACTTTAGAATTTAAGGTCTATGCGCGGCAGAAGCGCGGCCGCGAACCCAGATTTATGTGCTCTACAAGGCATTTATGGGAACCCCAACAAACAAAAAGATTTATCTGCCTAGGACGGAGATGGTAAGATAGTTCCTAGTGAACTTGAGCAGGCCCTGCAAAATATGGGATTTCAACCCACAGAGGTACAGCGCTTATTATATTGTTGTAGCACAGATACACAGTATCTGTAGCAATTTGTCAGACTGTAATCACGCAACCTTCCCCGAGATCCCCTAAGGTTGCATGGGGGGAAATTTGTAGAAAGTTGGTATTCTACATATGAAACAACTTACATCATGCTATCCCTTGTCCATGCTCCTTATTCATATAATAGTGCCAGTAATTAGGGTTGCTTAACACTTCTGGCCAGGGTTATGTAATAATTGAGTAGCTTCCATGAGAATTGCGGGTAAGCTTATTATAAGTAAATTAGAAAACACCAAGCTGTGCGCAAAGCTTACCAATCTGTGATTGTCCAAATAATTCTCTTCTTTAATCTCCGTGTGCATTTGAATCCTAACTTCAGAGAATCAGGACTACATACATACACACTTTATTCTTTTTACAGTTTCAAAATATCTACCCTCCATGTTAAAACTAATCTAAATTAATATTGTGTGTAATGTAATTAATGAGAAAATTAATAGTTAACTAAACTGTTCTCCAATTATTTTTCCTTTTCTAATTTTACTGAGATTTGTATTTTTTTCTGAGGGCCCTAGCTGTAGACCTAACACCTGCAAATTAGTTTTTAACTAGTCATTTACCAATACTATGCTGCTCTAATAATTGGACTATAATATTATTTTCATAAAAACAAGCAAACAAATGTTCAGGAACAGCTGAAGGAAATGATTGCTGAAGCTGATATTGACAAAGATGGTTCTGTTGACTTCAAAGAATTTCAGGTATAGTATGTGTTTGCTAAAAGTGATGCATTTGAATTTGAATGTTGAATTTAACTTTAATTGTCTAAAGCTAAATAGATAAAAAAAAAACTCTTCAAATGTAGAGCAAAATATTTTTTTTAATTTAAGAGGGGTTTTCTTAAAAGAAAAACATCTAAATTTACTTTACAATTTCAGGCAATGATAAGAAAGAAGATCGAAGATACTGCAAAAGAGACCTTTGCTGAATATGATAAGAATGGAGATGGATTCATTACAAAGGACGAGGTTCAGAAAACAGTCCAGAGCAAGTAAGGAAGCAGCTAATAGTGCCTATAAAATAGTGACGTCATACAATACAAGTGACCTATGATAGGCTAGTATACAATATACTGGAATATCATTCGTCATTTGTATTGTATGTCGTCATTTTTATTGGCACTATAAACTGCTTCGTACGTAAGATCTTATTGTAGATTGACATATAATCAAAAATAAGATTAACTTTGTCCATTTAAAAGATTTTTATTTTTATCTAAATCTCAAATTGAATGACGAACATTTTTATGACAGTTGTTATTGTATTAATCCTGCTAGTTTTATAATAATATTTGGTAGGTTTATGATTCGTTTGAGCAGTGAAGATGCAGAGAAAATGATTATTGAAGCTGACACAAACAAGGATGGAAAAGTCAATTATGACGAGTACCTTGCATTTATGATGAAAATGTAATTGGCAGAAAAGTAATTTATATTTCAATAAAACATTTGATTTGTTAAATTTTGATTTTTTAGGCAACAATAGCCATTTCGCTAAAAATTAGCAGTTAGCGAGATCCTTTACTACACACAGACAGAGAGACATCATGTTAATATTATATAATTATTGAGTTCAAAACAGCTTAACTTGTTTTAGTTTATGCTGTTTCTTTGCAGATTTGTTTAGGAAGAATAATATAATTGTTGGGTGTTTAGTAGACTTTAGTAATAGAAATTGCTAAATTTAAAGTTCTTAGTAGTTACTGAGATCTTAATCTGAGACGGACATACATCATTCTACTTTGTATAATAGATATAATAAGGCATACCCAATTATAAAAAAAGAATTTCCTATAAAAAAAAATCTATAATTACAGTAAATAAATATAAAAAAAATACTACTTATAACAACAAGAAAATATCAAAAATCAATTATAAGTAAAGAACTAGAAATTGAAAAACTCTTATGAATATCGAATCATTATTGATTATGATTAATTGTAATTGTACAAAATCTATTACGCCATTCATTTAGATACCAAGAATAATTCTAATTTACATCTGAGACGAAAATTTTAGTTTGTTCTGTTTTATTTCATTTAATTTATACCTCTAGGGGAAAGAAAAAACTAGCGTTGAACAAGGCACAAACATCCCAACAGTTGCAATATTGTTACAGGGCAATACGTTTTTCCCGTTTGTGTCAAGACTTTTCTCTAGTATTTTTTTAATGACCCGCGTGTGACATAGGAACAGCGGGTTAAAACTTTTTAACGTTGTCGCGATTTGGGCCAAAATTCTAACCCATGTTTTTACCGTTGACGAGTGTGTTACGTTACAGTTGCGGGTTTTAAAATACACGCGATAGACTTCGGACTCGGCTCCGACAGGCTACTTTGAGTTCTTGAGGTAAGCAGTCGGCCCCTTGATCACTTTCAATTTTTTATATTAGAATAAAAAGAAAGTTTCTTTTTTATGGGGGAGGGGGGTCAATTTCTAGGGACAATTTACCTTAAAAGGGTGGAGGAACCCTCCTCCAAAATAATTATTAATTAAACTTCCTTGAACCTATGAGAAGCTACATTGTAAAGTAGAATCATATCGGTCATGATTCTAATTTTAGAAATAAGTATTTAAAAAAAAAAAGGTGGGGTGGTCATTTTTCTAGGAGCAATTTACCTTGAAAGGGTGGTGGAACCCTACCCCAAAATGGTTATTTGACATATGAGAAGCTTTACTGCAAAGCAGAATCATTTCGGTTTAGCGGATGGCAACTCATAGACATCTTGTTAATTTTATATCAATGATAACTCAAAATGCTAATGTGAAAACGCTAGTATAAATATATGTATGTATTTCCCGTTCTTTTTACTTTTCCAACCAAGAATAAGTATTTTTGCAAATACCTAGTTTTCATTTTAATCTTATAATATTCCGTTAAGCTAACTAATCAGCTTGTAGAGTAGCCTCGCAGCTTACATGAGTTGCGTCCTCAATAATTAAAGCATTTTCGGCGTCCTTTAATTATACATTTCCAATAACTGGCAAAATGTTGATATTATTGAGTACTCTTTAATTACTAACCATTTAGATGTTATTGACGCAAATAATTGATATTTGGTAACTGTATGTACACAAAATAACATGTGAAAATTATTTTTCGTATTTTTAAAATCCCAAAACGCTCCCTGACAGGTAATCAGTTGGGCGTACGGATATAGACAAATTATAAAGTAGATGTATTGCAATTATTTAAATCTAATATATATTAGTTTTACTATGTTTTTATTTTACACGTAGCGCATCCGCTCGTCGTCGGGAAGATTATAGGTTCGAATCTTGGACCGACACCGCGTTTTAACTAAAGACGTTAAAAATGGTTCCTACTGATGCTATTTCAGGTGTGCGACATAAATAGTAAGAATAAAGGGAATGCTTTGGCCCTTAAACAGGCACAACTCACTACCATCCACAGTTAGGACTTCGCAGACAAAGGTCGTGCAATCAAAGGTTTGGTTGTCTGATGGATGTAGCTCCGGTGGCATATTTTTGTAAATATCATCATTATGTGTGAACCGGGATATGATAAACTAAATATTGATACTCTCTCTCTTAATGTTTGTCCATATGTGTGCGCACTAATGTGCAAGTTATAATCAAGAGCTACGCTAATACAGGACACAATAGTCCTTGTCAACAGTGTTCTGTATAAGTGTGAATAGAAAATAACCACCTTAATCTAATTTTCATTGACGAGCATCTGACGAAATCACCAGTAAGAAACCATAATTATTAATTAATGCTTGGACGATTTAATATATTTTTAGAAATCGTTACACAGTTTACGCTACAGTTTTTACTTTGGCCAGTACAAAAAAGTGTAATTTGTAACACTTTGAATTCAACAAAACATTTGATGTTACAGTCAAGAACATTTGCAAACACGTGATTAAACTTCTTATTATCGTTGTTGAAATAAGGCCAAAATATTCCAGAAATCTCTTACATTTCTTCAATTTTCAATATAATTTGTGATATTATTTAAAAATCTATATAAAAACCTATAATAGTTGATGTTGTATAATGTCTCATGTTGCTAAAATCGAAGTATTTCCTCACGTCTTAGAATACTTAATTTTCTTTTAATTGGTTGAAAATCAATCTATTTTTAAAATATGATTTTTTAAAATTTCTTTAAAGCTTACGTAATTTCAGATTTTATTTGATATTGCCTGTTCAAAAACAATATTAACCAAAAGGTATTTTTCATTATAAATTGATGTAAATTACACCATTTAATTTTCCAGACGATTTTAAAATTTGAATCTCTCATTATCAAATTTAGTTTTGTTGCTAACCCAACCTATATTCAAATGTTGAGAATAGGGTTTTGCCGGATATCCGGCCATTTTCAATATCCGGCCGGATACCGGATATTAAAGCTATCAGAATACTGGGTATCTGGCTGAATTCTAATGACGTATATCCGGTTAACAGGCCGTATATCCGGTAATTTGCCGGATATCGAACGTTGACCAGCTATCCTGGCCGGATACCGTATATCCGGCATTAGAAATCAGCCGGATATCCGATATACGGTATCCGGCCAAAAAAAATATGTGGCCCAACCCTAGGTGAGACAAAACGAACAATTTCCAACAGATGTTCTTCCTTTATGAGAAGTGAAGCTACTATATAATTCACGTTGTCTGTACGGAAAATGTGTTTTTATCGACTGTTATTTAAGATTGACAGCTCATAGTTTTGGTAAAGATTTACTGTATTAACAACATCAACTATACGATTTACTTGCTCGTTGGTCCTTAAAAAGGGCATAAATACTTATCTTTTATAAAGGTTTCGCAATTTTGTTATTTGTCGAATTTTTTCTCTCTTTGTGTTTTCTATTGAAGACAACTGAACATCTGCTATAAAAAAAACGCATTTTGTCCGTTTGCTTATTAGATTTTTTTGTTCTTCGCTAATTAAGAATGTTTTCAAGTTTCAATGTGTTGCTTCAAGTTTTCCGCATTGTAAAACTGTGATTTTTATAAATATCAAAATTGGCCAATTCAAACCTTCACAACAATAAATGAAATCCTATTTTATTTACCAGGAAGTCCAATCGTGCATTTTTATTATTTTCGCCTCTTTTAAAAATAATTGCCCCATAAGTCTATACTATTAATTTTGTTAGTTCGATTTGTTGAGCAGCATTTTCATTTTTGTTTAAAATCTAAAGTAGCAAGTATTTATTTTAAGAAAGCGTTTTTCTGAAAATCTAGATTTTTCATTTCCTCGATGAGAATAGTTATTTATCGCATCGTATTATAGACAGTTTTCCACGGATATTAAGATAAAGAAATATAAGATTAAAACCAGTTTTGATAAAGGGCCGAAGGCCCGTTCCAACAAAACTGTTATTATCTTATATTTTTTATTTTAATATCCGAGGAATATTGTCTGTAATACGAAAACATATGTATTATGTACATGATTTTTCAGTATAACTGAGAAACGGTTATATTCCAGCGGCTATCAATCGGTTTCTAAAGTATTCTGGAATAAAGTTCTTTTTTTTTGCTACCAAACCAAAACCAATTTAATACAACTATTTATAGTATTTTAAACAAGAATGATTAAGTTCTATGCTCCTTGTTCAATGTGTAAAATAATTAAATTTTAAAAAGAAGGAAGGTTACACAAAACAAATTTAATTGCATAAATTTGGTGTATACTGTGTACTTATCTTTTTGTTAGGAAAAAGTTGGATATAGAATTTAAGGTGTCTTGAAGAGTTACTTCGCAGCAAAATAAAATAAAGTACCTCATTAATTATCTCATACCTCGTCAGGTTCAAAAACCCAGGATAAATAAGGGGAGCCAATTTTTTTTTCTTTTTCTATCCGAACAAGTACCCGGGGTTCTAGTTTAAGTAACACCCATCAGAAAACCAACTCTTTGATTGCACAATATTTGCCTGTAAGTCCTAACAGTGCTTGGTATTGAGTTCCGCTTATTTTGGACCAAGGCTTACTTATGACGCGTTGATAAGCCGAGATTCGAACCTATCTCCTCCACGGCGACGAGTGAATACGCTACGTGTTAACCCACGGTCGCAGGATAAAAAACAAAACTTCCAGCAAAACCTTGTTGTATTGAAACTTTCAGACAATAAGTTACAGACATATTGATAATAAAACTAGTTATAGAAAAGCTTAGCTTTTATAACAAATCTGAGACAAATATTATAATCTTTATTGGACAATGACTTGTCGAACTAGAAACAATTTCAACTTTTCATAAAAATGGTTTTCAACAACAGAAATAAATATTTGAAAAATCAAGTAAAATAAATGAATTATGATTTCCAACAAGTATGACATATCAATATGATGTTTTTCTGTGCTTAAAAAGTTAACTTCATAAAAATTATTTGTATTTTTCCAAATCTGTTGATTTTCAAATATTTTTACCTGTTTTTTTTAAAAGTACGAATACAAAATTAAGACTGAATGAAATATCCACTTTATCCAATACTAGCAGCTGCGCCCCTATCATTTAGGGGCTCTATATTCGAAAAAGATAGCTTTAAAAAAAATCTCAGAGCCTATAAGAAGATTCACTGTAAAGGGGAACCATATCGGTTTAGCAGTTAACGAGATCCATCGCTACAGACACAAAGGCTCACTTCTTTATATAATAGGATAGTAAATGAAGGTTAATTAAGACAAATTTCAACAGTTTAAATTTTAGAGAACTTAAGCTTTGAATCAAATGAATTTAAAGAGGCCATTTAGAATATTTTTGATAACTAGCGGCTACGCCACTAGAGGCATATAAGAAAAGGGGAAAATTAGAAGTCGACTAATTTTTTTTTTTTTTAAAGAATTGGTGGGGAGTGATTTTTGTAGGGGCAATTTCTTCAGGCTGGATTTCTCTTCCCCCCCCCCCCCCCCCCCCTGTCATAAATCTTCCTCGGGCTTCACTGTAAAGGAGAACTATATCTGTTCAGTGGTTAGCGAGATTTTTAGGTACACACAATCAGATAAATAGACACCCTGTTACTTTTATACAAAATTCCAAATTATCTTCTGAGACTTATTTCTCTTGTTAAAGCTTAAATTGATTATCTTAATTAACGAAAATTTCAACATACTTTAATATCATTACAAATCACATATTTTTTACAAATGTTAACTAACATAGTAAATACTAATCAATATAAAAATAACATTCTAGACTTTTTTATCTACATATTTTGTAATTTGTGCTATTTTTATTAAAAGTTTTTTCTTACATAAACAAACGAATACAATTTCAAAATAATCTCAAATGATAAAAGAACTTGTTTTAAACAAGTAAACCTGCTACTCTATTTTATATTCAATAAATTTGAATGTATATACTCCCGAAGCTTTTGTATAATTATTAAAAGCGAGGCTTTTCTATAATTAGGGTCGGTCCGTCCGTTCGTCCGTAACGGATAGCTTTTTTCGTTAATTTAGGCATGTTAGAATAGTCCTATTGATTTCAAACTTTGCATGGTGATTCCTGTAGTAGTTAGGTACGATTTAGAAGGCGTAGCAACTCTATAATCATTACTAGAATGTCCGTATGTCCATTTTAAACATTTTGATATTTTTACTTTTTTAACAACAAATTTTTATGTAATCTAATAATCCGATTGATCTGACTTTTGGTATACTGATACCTGGAACAACAAAGTACAACATTATAAGCGAAGCAACTCTATAATCAAGTCCTAAAAATGTAAGTATGTCCATAAACATTATTCTGTATCAAGCAGTTTTTTAACAATTTTACTTGCAATTTTGCTTCGACTCTTATACATTTATATTCTGATTATTTAGTTCTGGCACTATAAAAGTGTTAATGTCCGTTTGTCCAACCGTTTCAGTGCTTCGCTTTTATGGATGATGTCACCCTTGTTTATTTACAGCATCCCCGCTTTCCCCTGATTTTTTAACCATTGCACGCTCCCTTTATAAAATATTGTCCTGGTTATTTTCCATTATTTTTGGGCTAGTTTTTGCTGGTTTTAATGTAGCTGGACAAAGTGTCTCAAAAATTCAGCCTTGTGACGTCATAAAAACGAGGGATTATCCATCTCTTAATTAGGGGTTGTCTTTCCCTCTTCTTTTCTCATCTCCCTCATTTTTTTGAAGTTACATGGCTGATTTTTGAGACGCTACGTTTGCCCAGCTACGTTTTAATAATGTGCAAAACTAGGCAGTAAAGCCGCCGTTTTGACGTCAGTAGCCCTCAAAGTAACAAAAAATTCATATGTTTTAGTATTTATTTTTTCTTGCTTAAACCAAATATAGCAAAAACGAAATTTAATCTGTCCTGAACTGTTTTATTCATATTGCTGTTCTACTTATGAACCTAATAGTTCTATAAAACAAGGCAAAAATATTTATTTAAGATATTTCGCTTTCCAATCTGTTCTAAACTGTAAAGATTTCTTGGGTTCTAACTGAGTTGGCTGATAGCTGGAATACGGAGACCTGAAACAAAATATTTTTTTTAAAGAGGTTGTTAGTGGTCTGACTTTTTGCCATTTGGAAGGACTCGCTTTACCTAAATAAAATCGAGATTATCAGTTCAAAACCGTTTGGTTTAATTATAAATGTTTTATAGAAGGTTGCGTAATTAAATAGCTTGTAGCCGTCGTTAAAGCGTTTTCATTACATGTCAAAAATATATTTTTTGACTAAAATAGGTCTCATACAAACACCTTAAGATAATGACGATTTAAAATGTTTTGTTTAGATCTTTTTGTTCTTATTAATTTTTATCAGTAAAGTTGATCTTCAAGTGTATGTGTCCGTTTGTGTCTGTCTTTTTGATTGTATGTATTGATGGGGTTTTTATTCCTAACCCTTCTGAAGTTTAGTGAGTGTGTGTTATACGGGAGATGACGAGCCAAATACGTTATACATATGGCTGAGCTCCCAACATTTAGGGGCACAGTATTTGAAGGATTAAAAATTAGCATAAAACCATAATAAAATTTAAAACAGATGAAGCTTCTCTAAAATGGAGATTTCAATCAGTTCAGTAGCTATCGAAATCAAAAACTATAGACAAAAAACCTTACTACTTTATATAATATGATATATCATGTATACTCTACTGTTTGGACTATATCGATTTTGCTTATAATTTCCAACAGCTTCGCTTCCTATGGGCTTAATCCTTCTTGTATTAACTTCAATAATTTAAAGTAATAAAAATAGATTTTCACTAGTTTTATAGTTCTTTCTATCTTTTAGTCCTTTTGTCTGTCCGTTTGTATCTGTCTGTAAGTCTGGCCAATAAATTTACAATAGAGTAGACCATTAGAAAAATTTTACTTCAACTCCTACATTAGAAATCTCCATTTTTTAAAGACTTGAGTCTTTGAATGAACTGTGAGATTTAAGAGGTTTTTATAGCTCTTTATAGTGCCTATAAAAAAAATTAGGTCCTAAATTCAAATGACCAATAGTAGGCAAATACACAGACTAAATTACCTATGTCGGGCCAATATACATTCTAATTGACCAATGGTTGGTAAGTATGATGTCATTTTTTATAGGCGCTATAAAAAAAAACTTATAGAGGTACTATGTAGAATAGTAATAAAAGGAGACACTATATATTAACTGTCTATTGGATGAAATCTATTGTAATCTAAATATTCTTCCAATTGTCCTAAATAACCAGCTCCAAGAATTATATCAAACAAGAACAAGAAGAACTAAAAGCAGTGTAAATCAATTTATATGTATACTTACAGTTATTGATAGTCTAAAGTTGTATAATAATTCAAATTTTCAATTAATTCTACCAATTTTCAAGGCCAAAATTAGAGACCCGTTAAAATCTTAAATTTGATGTAGACAGCGCTATTTTTAGTTGTTTAAACATAACATTCAATTCAAAAGAAATATAAATAAAATGTAGTGATAAACAAGTCATCTTACAAAAGACATACAATTAATTGCAAAGCTAACTTTTCTTGAATACACACCGTTTGATGGAGGTATCAAAAGAAAGAGTAGCTTCGCTGCAAAAATGCAAATCTATATTTGCATTTTTCCTATCCAATAAATTGATCTATAACAATTCTTCTTTATACTTTCTAGTAATTTGACCTCAGCAGTACATTTCATATTTATGAATTGTTTTAAAAATAGAGAAGAAAAAATGAATAAAAGAAAAAACTAAAGATTGGTTTCATTTAAGTGAAATAAAATATCTGTCCTTTCACGTTTAGAAAGAAAAATGTACTTTCCACTTTCAATCTTAGTATTCAAAAAAAGAAAAGAAAAAAAATATGGGGATGGAAGAGGTACCCACCCCAAAATAAGTAAAAAGTACTACAGAACTCCTGCGGTTAGCTAGATCTTTGGCTACATACAGACAGACACATAGACATCCTGTTATAGGATTTATGCCAAAAATATTAAGATTAGATAAAATTAGGAATGGTATTTAAAGTTTATAAATTACCTGTTATGAAGATCTTTCTTACCAACCAAGAGTGTGTCAGGTTTGAGCTCCGGTAAACTTGTAACCTTAACATAATACAAATGTTATCCTTCCTTATATTTAGAGTTCTATTTTCATCAAAAATATTGCTGGAAGATTTGTCATTAAAATAAAGGTATAGATATGTAATCCTAATAACTAACTGGATCCAGAATTGGAGACCTTTTTCGTCTTCTATAAAATTGCTATCTGCTCTTTTGCAGCGACTTGGCTGTGTTAATATTTGGCTGATATTCAAAGACCTAATTGAAAGACGGCCAAGGTTCACGGGATAGGGACATTCAGTTATTTAACCCCTTCCCACTCTATTGTTAACTTTACTGCCATTACTGCGCTTATTTAGATTTTAATTGTCTTTTTATTATTTTTTGCGAAAAAAAATTAAATTGATGTTACACAGCACAGAAGGAAATTGAATTAAATTTCAAAATTATTCAATTTTTACTTTTTGTTTATTCATTTTTATTTGTTATTGTTGTTTGTTGCTTATTTTATGCATTTGTTAACTAATTGAGTGTTTAGAATAGAGTCATAATCTTCATATATATAGTTTAATGATTTAATTGATGACCCTAGTTTGCTAACTTTTTCCCCTGCAATTACCAGACTCGTCACTGGGTACAACAGCCGCAAAAAGCCTACTCTGCGTAAACCCCCCTCTCAAATGCAGCCACCTTCGGCGCCACTCAGCAGCAGCAGATAAAAAAAAATTATTCTAAAAAGTTGATTAGGCAGAATATATGAATTTTTATATCCTCCAAATTTAAATGTATTTTTTAATCCAATCTTATGTATTAGATGTTATTCTGTAGATATTTTAAGGTAGAAAGGAGCATTGCTTCTTTAAAAATAAACGAAAAATTTAACAGATAATTAAGGTAGAATTTTAATAATACGATTGGGGAAAGATAAGTTAAGCGTCCATTGTTCAATCACTGAATTTATAAAAGGACTTAAATTAATTTAATTATGATGGTTTCCAAGGCCAAGATGTACTAGAAACATTTTTAGAAGATATGAAAGAGACAAAGCTATTTCATTCTATTTCTGTTATTATTAGTCTATTTTAAACTCTATATTTCACAGATAAACGTCATTATTAGTTGATGCAATCAAAATATAATAATTTTCAAGGCTGAAGTAGATCAATAGAACAATTACTCTACAATTCTTTTCTTGGTTACAGTGGCGTGCACAGTGATTTACCGGGAGAATTCAAAACCATTAGGGGTTGAAAATAGGAGAATGCAGACCTAAACAATTATAATTTTATGGGGGGGGGGGTGTAGACACCCCTATACTGCACGCAACTAGTTGGTTATGTGAATGGTCTAAATCCTGGCTTAAATTATGCAACTAAAGTTCAAAAAGATCTACATGCTGCTGCTTGTCATATTCCTGACACTTAATATGTTTGCCTAGGCCTAAATGCTCAGAAGTTTTAAAAAGAAAAGAAATATGATCTAGGGGAAAATTTTTTGCCATCGTTGCCTCTAATAAAATTAGCTATTTAAAAGAACTAATGTACTGTAGTCTTTGTTGGAATTACAAATTTTATGAAAATATTCGAATGTTACTCTAAAATTATTTTTTTTACATTCATCTAAAATTATTTTTTCTCCATTCTTTTTACAATGCATAATATTTAGAGAGAGAAAATTTAATGTGCAAAACATAATAATTTAATAATCTGCTCACATATTCATTTGAACAAGTTGATTGTTTACAGTGAAATAAGGTTATAAAAAAACAAGCCCACCTCTATTCTATTAATAATCCAAGTTACTTTAATAATTTATTCTAATACATTACTTGCGTTCTAGGAGTAAAAAAAAGTTATATATATATCGTTATATATATTCCTATTGTGCTAATAAAGGGAATTAAATAAAACTAAAGCACTGCCAGAAAATGCATGAGTTATTTTTTTAACTAAAAGGAAGGTATAAAAATTTTCCTTATCTTTACTTTTAAAGTAGTAAAGATATTCTCTAACTTCGTTGTATGTCTGCAAGTCTGTACCTCCTTTCAAAAGGCATTAAAACAATTTGTCAGTAAATTTTATCAAAATATATTCATATAACACTTTATTCTACTCAGTCGCCTAAAAATCAAGTTTTTTGCATTAAATTTTTGTCTGTACAGATTTATTTTTTCTAGATATCTTTCCCTCCCTGTTTATATGCATTTTACCCTTATTTCAACTAAAACTAAAACTAAAAATTGCGATTTTCCTCTCCAACTTGTAAAGTTGAAAGATAAGGTTTGTGCAGCCGCTTGATTATTGCATCAAACAATATTTACCTTACCTCGTAAGGGCGAGATTCTCTTTCGATTTTAGGATCATCTAGATAATCCAGAGCATCATCCGCTTGTAATGGAATGCGATACTCTAACACCCAAGGATATTAGGTTAAGTAACATCAAACAGACAACGAAAACATTGCACGACCTATGTCTGAGAAGTCTTATGAGTTACGCCTATTTATGGACCAAGGCATTCCCCCTACTATTTATTTCACGCTCCTGACATAGCAGCAATAAGTTCCATTTTTAAGGTCTTTAGTTATGACGTGGTGTCGGACCGAGATTAGAACCCTTCATCTCCCTTACGACGAGCGGGTTCGCTACGTGTGGAGCCACGGTCGCATCATACAACTTGTCAATTTGTTTATAAAGAAAAATTCCGCGGTTGCCATACCCGCAACTGTTACTGTTATCGGATCTACAACGATAAGACAATGTTCGATAAATTGATGAACCATAAAGATAAATTACCCCCTCTTTAGATTAAAATTATTGGTTAAACATAGGGCCGTGATTGAAGCAATCAATCAGCATTTTTGAACA
Organism: Acartia tonsa; assembly: GCF_053477335.1. Classification (NCBI taxonomy): domain Eukaryota; kingdom Metazoa; phylum Arthropoda; class Copepoda; order Calanoida; family Acartiidae; genus Acartia; species Acartia tonsa. The sequence goes on from NC_137261.1 coordinate 23,201,258, forward strand.
GATTAAATACCAAAAGATTTATTGACTATTTAAAACTAAAAATATAATTTATATTTCAATGTTCTCTCCCTCCCTGGTTACTATGGACAGCTCAGTGAAGATTAATTACCCTCAACTTTGATTATTATTTTCCTTTCATTCAAATTTATGCTCAGTTCAATACTATTTTTCTACCAATAGCCTTTTAACTTTAATTTTCTAAAATGAATTTAGAAGTTATTGACCTATTATTAGATTAAATATAGATGCGCCTCTAGCATCTGAGAATAAAATTACTTGTGATAAAATAAGATAAAATACATGGAATATATCCAGTAAGCTTTAGTTCCCAGATAAACCCCTTAATAGTAGGTGTAATTGTATTTTTAACCCCTAAGACTGTGCCCCCATCTAGTGATAAAAATATCAATAACATACCTTGTGAAATCTTAGAGGAAAGCCAAGAATTTGTCCCCCTCTAGGGATACAAATATCAACTAAAATACCTTGGGAACTCTTTCAGAAAAGCTAATAAATGTATTCCCATTTAGAGACGCAAATTTGAACAAACAGATCATGGAAAAACTTCCAGGAAATCCAATTAATGAGTCCCCACCTAGTGACACAAATTTCAACTTATATGTAACACTTCCAGGAAAGCCAATGACTGTGACCCCATCTATTAACGCAAATTTGAACTAACATACCTTATGAACTCTGCTAGGAAAGCAAAAGATTGTGTACCCATCTAGTGACGAAAATTTGAACTAGCATTCCTTGTGAACTCTACTAGGAAAGCAAAAGATTGTGTCCCCCTTAAGTGACACAAATATCAACTAAAATACCTTGGGAACTCTGATATGAAAGCAACTAAATATGTAACCACCTAGTGACACAAATTTAAACTATCATACTTTGTGAACTCTGCAAGAAAAGCAATTTAATGAGTCCCCATCTAGTGATGCAAATTTGAACTAACAGACATTATGAACTCTGCTAGGAAAGAGAAAAATGTGTCTGCCTCTATTGACACAAATATCAACTAACATACCATGAGAACACCTTCGAAAAATCCAGTGAATGTGTCCCCATCTAGTGGTGCAAATTTGAACTAACTTACCTTATGAACTCTGCTAGGAAAGCCAAGAATGTGTCCCCCTCTACCGGAGGAAATTTGGAAGTCAGTGAAACTGTTCTTTATTCGGGAAGTAAAGTCAGGCTTAGGCATCTAAAATATGCAGAGCTAACTCTTTTAGGAATAAACATATTTAATTTCAATAGTTTTTGTACATAAAGAATGGTTATATAGGACAATTTTTTTGCATGACTAACACAGCAAAAAAAAAAAAAACAATGACCAGGTTTTTTCATTTATTTAAGATGGCTAATTTAATTTATTGATAAAAACAATATATTACTTGTAGATAACTTTCTATTTAAGCCATACAAAAAAAATGTTTAATAAAAAATTTCCAAAGGTTTTTATTATAAAATGTTATTAATATAAAATATCTATACCTGGATTGGCGGTTGTTGAGGGGGCGAGGGTGGGAGATGTCCACCACCCCCAAGACCACCATGGTTGTGTCCACCGTAGTGTACACCACCATTTAACATTCGACCCACAGAGTCTTTTTTAACAACATTACTATAATGTCCTCCATGCGGCACAGAGCCATTCGCGAGTTTTTCTGTTTTATTAAGGCTCTGATCAGACCCGTATTTGGTTCTTGTAGGGCTTATGGATGAGTCTTTTGGTTTGTTACTAATATTATTGTTATTGTTGGCGTTTTGATGTTGTTTCCGTCGGCCAAATGAGGGAAGATAGCTGGATAGGTTCTGGTTGAATCTCTTCTGTTTAGCACCATATGAATATCTGAGTTAATAGCAAGGATAAGTATTTTGGAAACAAAACAATCTATAATAATAAATGTTTTCCAAATAAAGGCTTTGGCTTTAAAGTAGAATTTTTTACCTTAAATTAAACTAAAGTTGTTTATTTGAGTTTTAAAGCTCATTTATAAAAATATCAAATATGGTTAAGTTTGTTAGATATGTTTTTTTGTGGATAGTTTCATTTATTTATGAAGTTAGCTTTTAAGAATTTAACAAGTATAGTCTTTTAAAGCCAAACTCTACTATTTTTAAGTTTTTAAATTCTTAATAGGCAAATTTATCTAAATGCTTTGCTACCAACTATGCTTTCAAGATATGTAAGATAATATCTTAGTTTAAAAAATAGGTATACATTATTTGTTGATATGTTCCAAAATATAAATCCCCATGCCTGCGTCCAGGTGACTCCAATAGCTCTCCATCAGACAAATCCAGGTCAGAATCCAGGAAGGGCTTAGTATAGCTGTTACTCTGCTGTACCTGTAAGATTTAAAAGTACATTTTATCACTGAACTTTTATTTGCTGTCTTATTGTCTATTAATATCAATAAGTCCGTCAATTTCTTTATGTTTCATGATTGATGTGTTAAAAACATTTTGTGAGTCGAAAAATTTCTGTTTTGTATTGTTTTGACAAAGATATTTATTTTTATTTCCCATCAATTGTATTTGATGAAACGAACACCACCGGTTTTTATTTTGTTATCTATCAATCTATCAACTTTCTATTTATAATACTAGCTAAGCCCTTAGTGGCCTCTAGGGGCACTTGAGGGAGGGGGGATGATAGTCGAGTTTTCGAACTATCTATTTTTGTTTTTTAAAAATGTTAATTAGGTAAATTATTCATATTTTTGGATGGGGGGGGGGGGGAATGGTATTTTTTGACGGTTGTATGCAGGAGTATGTAGGTACAGACAAACATCCCATTACTTTTAAATAAGTATTTCTTATGAACCTATCTTACCTGGACGGAAGGTTTTGTATGTCCCTTCTTATGCTTGACAGACATGACATCACTAGATTTGAGTGACTCCAGCAGGTGTCTGAGTTCATCCTGGTCCCCAGCTGTTAAACCTGGATCCTGTAGCTCATGCTCCTGCACGTAATTAGGTTATTGGCATTATTCTTATCATTATATAATGGATATCCTAATATATAAAGTAATAAGCTTTTTTGTCTGTACCGAAGGATCTCGCTAACCGCTGAACTGATCGAGTTCTCCTTAACAGGGTAGCTTCTCATGGTTCCCGGGAAGGTTTATAACTATTTTGGGGAAGGGTACAACCACCCTACCAAGAATAATCGCCGCTAGAAAAAAAATCAATTGTCCCTCCAAAAAAAAAAAAAAAAAATTTAAACTATTTTTTGTAAACTAAATTTTAAAAAATATGTTTTGGGATTCAACTCAGCCTCCCTTAAGTGCTCCTAGAGGCCTCTAGGGACGTAGTCGCTGGATTTTAAAATATTGTTAAACTTTAAGAAACAGTTTAAAATTGACAGATAAAGATTCCAGTGAAGGGTTGAACTAATATTTTTATCTTGTCTTTAATACCTTCTCTATATTTCTTTAGCTGAAAATTGTTCTATTAAGTTGGAAAAAATAAAAAAATAGATATTTTTAAAGCTTAACACTTTAGCATAAATATTGTTTTTATGTTATTTTTTTTAAAATGAATGCCAATTTTCCTTGTAGTTTCTGAGTCCTTCACGTTCAAATACTGGCTCAACAGGAGCTACTGGCATTGTGTGCCTATCACCTTCCGCCCTGGCGCTCCGCCGCGCCTTTGGCTTCAACGCCACACTGAACCGCGCTGAGCCCGCCGATCCTGGCTGCGAGTTCACGCGAAAATATGAATGTTTTAGGGATTCCTGCGCAGAGCTGCGCCAGGTTGGATTCCACGTGAGCGTTGCGTACATCATGGAAATTGCGCGCGCACCAACCCGCGCTCCTAAAATCTGCGACAAGTGTGTCGGCGAAAAGCGGGGAAACTTGAAGCTCATCTGGGCGGCCAACTGTTGTCCTTGCACCCAATCCGAGGCTCCCGGCGTTCCCAGCACCGAGCAAATTTTATAGATTTGATCAATTTCTGACGTGCCTGGAAACAGCGGCCGCCGTGTGTATAACTCCGCCATAATACACCCAACCGCCCACACATCAATAGGACTGGAGTAGTTTGTTGAGCGGAGAAGCACTTCCGGAGCGCGATACCATCTCGTGCTCACATAATCTGTGTACGGCGGCTGCGAGCGTATTTCGCGCGCCAGGCCGAAATCGGCGATTTTGACACATTCAGGCGAGGCGCATAAAATGTTTTCAGGCTTCAGGTCACGGTGGAAGAAACCATTTCTGAAAAAAAAAATCTTAATAATCATTTTTTAACATTCATAAGGTTTCAAAATATTTAATTTTTGTTCATATATTTTTCGTACATAGGAGGACAAAAGTAGTAAGTTCGTACATAGAAAGGTTATAGAGTAGTTACTAAATTAAAAACATTTATTTAAAAAGGAAAACAAGAACCTACCTATGCATGTAAGCTAAACCTTGTAAAATTTGCAAGATGATCATCCTAATACTGTTCTCTGGCAAGGGTTCACTATTTTCTCTCATTAATCCAAGTAAATCTCCTAAATAGAATAGGACATTACGAAAGCAGCTTATAATGCCTATAAAAAAATTGACGTTATATAATACAAATGACCAATGATAGGTCAATAAACAGACTAAATTACCAATTGCAGGTCAGTATACATTTTAATTGACCAATGTGAATGGTAGGCAAGAATGACGTCATTATTATAGGCACTATTTTTACAACTAGAAAAAAATATGTTTTTCCAGTATGGCTTCGAAACCGATTAATATCAGTTTTCAGTTATACTAAAAAATCATGTATCGTATTATAGATAATTTTCTACAAATAATTAAACCAAAACATAATATTAACACTATTTTTGTTAAACTGGAATTATTCTATAGACGTCCATAAACGAATTTGGGGGTGCCGTAGGCACCCCCAAAAATTTGTTCATTTTACCCCCCCCCCCCCATTTAAAATTTACCCCAACCATTTAGGAGGGGGTATTTACCCCCCCCCCCCCCAAACAATTTTGGGGGGGTAAATACCCCCCCGAAAATAGAAAATCTCTAACAAAAAAAAATTTGCGGGCTTCGCGCGCATTTTTGATAAAATTTAAATTACTCTCCCCAAAAATTTTACCCCGGGGGTAAATTTTTTTGGGGGGGTAAACCAATTTTACCCCTGCCAACAGATTTCAGGGGGGGTAATTACCCCCCCCACCCAAGCAAATTTTACCCCCGGGGTAAAAATTTTGGAGGGGGTAAAAAAAATTTGCGGCGCGCTTCGCGCGCCATTTTACCCCCCACCAAAAACCGAATTACCCCCCCTTAAAAAAATTTTACCCCCCCCAAAATAAAAAGCTTGGACGCCCCTGAGTTATTCATATTTTATTATAATATCCGTGGAAATCTGCCACAATACTAATCGATAAAAAATTATTATTGTGTTTTTTGTTATAATTTAACGTACATTTCAAGTTTACACATTCAGTTAAAAAACAATCATTATTCCTAAAGCTGTAATAACAAAACCTTAACATTTATCTATTATATGAAAGCCTTGCTCCGGAAAAAAATCCGATAGGAAATTAAATTTGGATAATAATTAATTATGTCTAACTTTCGAAAATATTCAAGATCCATAACAGCGAAGTGCAAAAAATATTACTGTGTCAGGCAAACGAACAGAAACTAAAATAGAATAACATCTAATGTTAAGAACTTCTAAAAAAGAAAATATCTTATAAATATGTAAAAAAAAAAGTCCTTAAATACATGACGTACGGACCGAAGTTAAATGTAATTGTACAAAGGCTTCGCTTTTTAAAAAAATATACAAAAACAAACAATTTAGCATTCTAAGAATTGTAATTGTGTAATTGTTATTAGAACAAGGACATTTGCACACAAAAGAAAAAAACTCATCTACTACTCTAAAATACTAAATCAGAATAAAAGTTTAACAAGGACATTTATGTCCACTAGAAGAGCAATATTACAAGCTAAATAACACTTGAAATAAATTAAACATTTAATATTCGTATAAATATCTTTAAATTGTAAGCATTTAATATTTTTGGTTTCATCAATAAATAATAAAAATATAGTTAGATTCTTTATCTTACTCAGATGTAGCTACGGGTAGACCCTGTTACGTTTTTTGTTCAGGTACTATATCCTTCCCTCCCTGGTTGTTATCAGTAAATTGTATTGCAGGAATAACCTCGTGTGCATGTAGGGATTTAAAACAAGGACAATCATGTATATAAGTTGGATAGCTGACCCTGGCCTCTTGGGGGCTCAATCACCCAAGGTATTTAGTTAGGTAACACTTAAGAGACAACCCACTCTTTGATTATACGATCTTTTCCTGGAAGTTCTAACTGTGCATGATACTGATTTGCGCCTTTTTAAGGCCAAGGCTTTCCCCTTACTATAACTAATAATGTCGCGCATCTGACAGAGCAGCGGTAGGAATCATTTTATCGTTTTGACGCGGTTAATTAGATTATTCTCGCAAAAAAAAACTTTGAAACCCACGATTCGCTTATTACTACCTCCCCTCCTTCAAAAAAGCTTAGTTGTCCTTGCTCAGTGCTCACGTTATTTAGAAAATTATATAATATACCCACCAATTAAATACTTTTCTCATCTTGTTAATGTTTCATTACCTATATGGATATAATCTCGTGAAGGAAGATTAACAGACAACAAACTGACATTTGTGATTTAAAGAGTAGCTTCTTAAATAAAGTTTTACCTTTTATATACTCAAAAACAAAGTAGAGTCTGTTATTTTCTCTTATAACCTCCTGAATTTCATTCACGCATAATTTATTTTATATCAGTTTGACCTTATACAAGCGTTTGATTGATTCTCTACTTTTATCATTTTATAATCTCAATAAAGAACAGGTTTTTGCCTATATTTCGTAAGAACAATTTCACCGGAAAACACTAATCCCAGGAGGTTAGTATCTTTCCTTTTTCTTTTAAATAAACTAATTTTTCTAAAGACTAGATTTAATAATAATAAAAGAAAGGTTGACAATTGTAACTAGATTTCCCTTTAAAGCCAAGAATAAAATTCTTTTCTAGCATAAAAAAAAACCAGGCAGTTTTACATCACGATCGGAACTTTCATGTTTTAGAACAAAGATTATTCCATTTAATAACTGCTTATTTACGCATCCACGGCAAACTGTTTATAATCATTTAAACGTTAAAACGAATTTTATCTAATGATTAAAACTGGTTTCGTCCTCCCAAGAAAAAAAATATTTTGTTTCATATTTCTTTTTTTTTCATATTATTTTGCGTATCTTGAAAAATAATAAAATATAAACCCAGACAGACTCACAAACAGAAGAAATAAAATAAACATTTGGCGACAAAAAAAGCACAAAGTTTACGTGATTTATTTTTTCTTTTGTTTAAAGTTTTAACCACTTTCATTAAGAAAGCTGTGAAGCTCCAAGGATACAAAAAAAAACAAGAATAATTTTATACATAAGTCGCGCGAAATCATCATTATATGAAAGAAAAATAAACTGATATAAAGTAAAATACGCATTTTTAATACTATATATTTAATAAAATTTAAATTACTAAATTTACCCCTGCCAACAGATTTCAGGGGGGGTAATTACCCCCCCCCCCCCCAAGCAAATTTTACCCCCGGGGTCAAAATTTTGGGGGGGGTAAAAAAAAATAGCGGCCCAAACACGAATTACCCCCCCCCCCCCAAAATAAAAAGCTTGGACGCCCCTGGTATGATGTAAGGCAGTAATGTATTTATGTATGTAGTTTCAGATTTCGATAACTACGTAATCGATTAAGCTTCACACAGTCCCTGGGGTGGTTTATTGCTATTCTTTTTTATTTCCGCTTTATGATGGGTTTAAGCTATTATTCTATTTATTCCTACCCATTAAATTACACAACTGCTAACTCGATCCTAGTGGTGCAATTGCAATTGTATGTATGTATGTATGTATATATCACCACATTTAGATTTTCTGAAATCAAATTTGATTGCAGGCTTAAGCATTTTAAAGTAACTGTACGTAGAAAGTGATTGTAGACGTATGGATGTGTATACGTTATAGAGTAGCTTAGCTACCTTAAAAAAAACATGCAACAAATATAACTTTGCAAAAACTTTGACATAATTCTTTTTTTGTAGTGAAGCTGCTTTACAAATAGGCTGTGGGTTTGAAACTTGTGTAAATATGTAAGAGCGAATAAATGCAAAATCCGCTGAGGGTGGGAGGAGACAGTGGCCTGTAAAATACATGTGAACAAAATCTTTAAAACACGAACTCTAAAACAATTGCTAAAATGTCTTTTAACCATGTACATTATCATAATAACTGGAGGTTGCGCCCCTAGCATCTAAAGTACTTAAAGGGTAAGGCTAAAACCACACAACAAGTTTTGAAATAAAATAACCTAAAACCATTATGGAACCTATGTACATTGTACACTTCCCAAATTGGAAGAATTTAATAGGTTCAGTGGTTAGAAAAAATGTACTGACAAAAACCTTACAACTTTGTGTAACATAATATGAGGGTAATTTTGTTCGTCATCATTTTTCATGTACATCAATCTATCGCCCAGTATCTTATCCCTTAAGATCCCTAAATCAGCTATACTGCATTTGGATGCAATTATCTTTGTACTTTATATAATAAATTGAAGCAGCTTGATTAAGGACAAAATTGTCCATAATCTTCGGAAGAAAAGTTTCATTATCAATTGTGTAAGATTTACTAGTTCCAAAAATCTATAAAAGATTGCTTACTTATCAAAGAGAGGGAAAACTGGCCTTCTAAAAGAAATAGATAAATAGTACAGACAAAAATCTTAAAGAACATGTAAACTCTGTATATTTGAAATTTTTACAGATTTATATGTATATAAGAGGCAGAATGTCTAATTGACTGTCTGTATGTTATTTCATCTCCATTGAAGAAGTATAATTTCACATCATAAGATTTATCGCCCCTAGAAAAAAGTAAATCCTAAAGCCATTCAGATAGAATAGCCATTCTAACAATTTCTTTTAATAATAAACTGTTTTTATTTTTATGTCACAAAAATCCTTCAAAACTCTTTGTCAGTCACGGTCTATCTTTTTTTGAAAATAATGTCTGTAGTCTGTAAGACAACTGAAATATCAGTCTTGTCTAGCTAGGATTATTTATTTTAACATTTTTCCTTATGACCCACATTTCAAATAAAATAAATACAGTTAATGGGATTTCTTGGTTTTTGATAAATTTCCAGCGTGGTTATTTATACTTTTTTGCATTTTGCATAGTGTGTACTTAAGAGTAAATATGGACTTAAAATCATTATGATTTTTCCAACTTTTATTTAGATTAAAACATACTATTATAATTTATTAACAGCGAAGCTTTTCTAATATTGAGGTCGGTCCATCCTTAAAGAATTTATTTAGGCATGTTAGAATCAATTTCAAAATTTGCATAATGATGTGGCTGTACAATTTTTAAAGCGTAGCAACTCTATTTTCTTTACAAGGAAGTCCTAACTTTTTTATTAGATTTTTTTCTACGATATAATTATCTTATTCATCTATTTTATTTAATAATGATTCCTAGGACAATAAGGTTGAACATTATAAGCGAAGCATCTCTATAATCAAGTCCTGAAAATGTTATGTAAGACAATATCCTGTATTTAAAGAATTTTCAAACAAAGTCATATACAATATTATTTTGGCTTGTAAATTAATATTATGCAAATTGAGTTCTGGCTACCTAGTTTGTCGTATAGGCTTAACTGTCGATTGCTTAAAATAATTCATCGCTTAAAAAAATTAAAAGATATATTTAAAGTTTTCTTAACCTATCCAAAAAAGTAGAATAATCTATATAGAGGTGGTCAAAAATAAAGATTACTACTTCATTATATAGAAATGATAAAAAATGGTACAAAAAACTAACTTTGTTAAGAAACCTAAACTATAATAATGTCTGAATAAGTTTTACTTATAATTAAGTTGACTATTGTTTCTATAGAAAAAGTTACAATTAACAATTTATTAATTGTCTAATGAAAATGGTAATATTTATTTAATGGTTAATATTTTTATTTATAATTTTCTACAGAGGGAGGGATAGACGAATTCCCCCCCCCCCCCCATCGTCGATGAGATATTCCAACACCACCTCCCCCCTTCCCTCAACAAATGTTACATTGTCAAATTTTATCCTAATACCAATAATCTTATACTTTCCAATGACAGAAAGTTCATTTTCCTCAACATATTTCATGCTTTCCTTGAGTTTGACAACATTAGGATGATTCAATTTCTTGAGAGACTTGACCTCCCTGAGGTCCATGACCTCGCTCCAGCTGTAGTACTTCCTTTTCATCGTCTTGATGGCCACCTTTTCCCTAGTCTCCTGTTACATTTTAAATATAAAAGAATAGGAAAAAAACCTTAAATTTTTATAAGACACAAAGATTTTTGGAAGATTGTGTAAAAAAATATTGAATCTTAATCGGTTTAATTTTTTATTACAATTCCCCAAAGTCCCTAACACAATTGTTTTATAAAACAAGGATGACAACATCCATAAAAGCGAAGCACTGAAACGGTAGGACAAACGGACATTAACACTTGTATAGTGTTAGAACTTAATTATCATAATATAAATTTATAAGAGTTAAAGCAAAATAGTAAGTAAATTTGTTGAAAAACTGCTTGATACAGGATAATTTTTATGGACATACTTATATTTTTAGGACTTGATTAAAGAGTTGCTTCCCTTATTACATTATACTTTGTTGTCCCAGGAATCAATATACCAAAAATCAGATCAATCCGATGATTAGATCACATAAAATTTTTTTGTTAAAAAAAGTAAAAAAAATCAGCAATTTTAAAATGGACGTACGGACATTTTGGTAATGATTATAGAGTTGCTACGCTTTCTAAATCGTGCCCAACTACTAAAGGAATCACCATGCAAAATTTTAAATCGATAGGACAATTCTAACATGCCTAAATTAACGGAAAAAGCTATCCGTTATGGACGTACGGACGGACCGACCCTAATTATAGAAAAGCTTCGCTTTTAAAAACAGCAATGGATGTTAAGGTTTAGTACAATTGCCTTACAGTTCCAGGGCCCTGCAAGAGATAAAATAAAATTTTGAAAATTAGATAGGGAGGTAGAGGTTTTGCATATCGATTTAAGTTTCAAGCTAAAACCTGATAAAAAAAACACAAGTAAACTATCCAAATTCTTTTATCCTTTCCTGGTTATAAGCAAGGTAGACTAAGCCATAGGTTCCATCTCCGACTACATTTACCATTTTATACCTAATCATTGGGAATAATTATAGTATAAATGATTTTTTTTAAATTTGCCTATCCCGCTCTCTAAGCCTTTTCTTCGTATATTAATATGCAAAAGAAAAACTAAATTTAATTCTTGATTTTAACAACAGAATTTATTTAATTCACGTTGTAAACTTCTAAAAATATATTAATTTGTATCTTTTTGACTTCAAAGTAATCAAAGCAATCAATGTATTATATATACATAGGTGTTATTAGTTTGAGTATTGTCATTAAATAGAATTTATAAAAAAAAAACGTAAACAAGCACGTTGTTTGAAATGAAATGCTAAACAGCTTTTAAAAGGAGAAAAACAGTGTAGCTGAATAAACATGGTCTAATGCATCTTTATGATGGACAGACAGTTTTAAAGTAGCTGCACTTCTAAAAAATGCTCTAAACAACTTTTACCTTTTGAGGCCTCGTTGTTGTTCATGTCTGATTACTGAATCAGACTGCTGTTGATGATTCAGCGGATGCGATTGTTTCAATGGCAGCGGATGATTGTGGACCATATTGCCACCTTGGCCGTGGCCAGTGGCAGCCGCCGCTGCCTGGTGGTGGTCAGAAGCTTCAGGTACTTGCATCTGAACTCTGGTGGAAGCATAGGAAGACTGATTTGCGTTGCCATCTCCCACTCCATTGTAATAACTATTTCCATTGGCAATATAACTGCCAGAATTTATAATGCCATTTGGCTGGCCACCATATTGTGAATTGTTTCTTGGCATGGGAGTTTTGCCCTCGTTGCCAGTGTTTGTGTCGAACATGACCGCTGACATCCGGTTAGGGCTTTGGCCACTCTCATCATTGTCTCTATATCCTCCTCCTTTCTAAAAGATTAGGAAATAAAATCAGAAACTAAAATAACTATTCTATTCTAAGGTTTTATTTAGATTACACTTGAAAATTTAAAATTAACTCAAAAAATAATTTCACATGATGCAGATTGACTTACTAAATATTCATTAAGTTTTTTCAATTATGGTATTTTTGTATTTATATTGGTATATCAATTAGTTTCCTTAAGACACCTGGTAAGGCAAGGTGTATGTTGCCAGCTTATTTTTCGACAGGGCATTTTGTTATTTTATGCTTAGAATTGACTATTTGGAACTAAAAATACCAAAGGTATAAAAACTAGAACTAAATTGTACCTGAAAGTCGTCTGTATTGTCATCCATGCTACTGTATGTTGAGAAATGTGTTGAGTACTGGGTGTATGTTGCCAGCTGGCTGCCTCCAGGGTCATGCTCTTCTTCTGCAGTGAAAGCTTTTCAACTCAAAATAACAGCTCAATTTATTTATTTGAATTTTTTATGTATAGGAATAGATAGATATTGTATTCTTCAAGAAAATTATTTTCTTTTTACATTTATATATTTCAAAAACGTTAAATTTTAGATATTACATGTCTAAAAATCAATTATGGTTCTTAAATTGGTGAATTGGACTAATAAAATTTTTCAACAAATGCTGTGAATGTATTACGACCATTTTATCCCAGGTTCTACGAAATACCAGAAAAAAAAATCGTTTTACCAGAAAAGTGGTAAAGCTGGTCAACCTGGTAAAATATACCAGTTTCGTGGTAAATTTTACCAGCAAAAATTTTAGCCAAAAAATTAGTCAAATTTTACCATTTTTTTTGTAAAATTTGACGAAACAAAAAAACCCGTTTTTTGTGTTTTAAATAAAAAACAGCTCTTCATAATCAGTTGTAGTACTTTAAAATAATGACTTCTATACAATGAAGCCTAAATTTAAATTTTTTTTTTTTTTTTTTAATTTTACCACTTTTGGAAGTTTTACCAAAAATGTGGTCAATTTTACAACTCTATTTTTCAGGTTAAGTCCGAATTTTCGGACTTAGACAAAAAAACGCAATTTGGTCAATTTTTACCAAAAAGTTGGTAAAATTTGACAAGGTATTTTTTTAGGCTAAGTCCAGATTTTTGGACTTTGCCAAAAAAAATGAACTTGGTAAAATTTGACCAACTTTTTGGTAAAAATTGATAAGGTAAATTTTTAGGCTAAGTCCAAATTTTTGGACTTTGCCAAAAAAAAAACTTGGTAAAATTTGACCAACTTTTTGGTAAAAATTGACAAGGTAAATTTTTAGGCTAAGTACAGATTTTTGGACTTTGCCAAAAAAAAAAACTTGGTAAAATTTGACCAACTTTTTGGTAAAAATTGACAAGGTAAATTTTTAGGCTAAGTCCAAATTTTTGGACTTTGCCAAAAAAAAAAACTTGGTAAAATTTGACCAACTTTTTGGTAAAAATTGACAAGGTAAATTTTTAGGCTAAGTCCAGATTTTTGGACTCTGCCAAAAAAAAAAACTTGGTAAAATTTGACCAACTTTTTGGTAAAAATTGACAAGGTAAATTTTTAGGCTAAGTCCAGATTTTTCCAAACAAACATCCTTCTACTTAATGATAAAAATCGCAAATAAAATATAATGAGGAAATATTCAGACCTAATACTTTCCAAACAAACATCCTTTTACTCAGCACTATTTGCTTTCGTTATATGGAATATGAAATTAATAAAATATGATGATAATGATTTTATTTAGAATTTATTTCATATTATAACATAACAGGTCATATAGATATTATCCAGGTCAATACTGAAACTACAAAAGATTGGCATCCAAGATAACAACAGTCTAGTACTGATGCCTAAATGTCGATTGATAACAGTGCCACCTGGAGAGGGAAATTGTAATGCTGCTTTTATGGAGATTAATGTACTGAAGAACAATCAGGCAAGTCTCCTACCTGGAGGTACTCTGACTATTTGGCTGGAAGTTATAAAACCTGGACCTGAAAGTGCAGTATCCTGTCTCTCTGGTGACCTGGAGAATTGTTTTGAGGATCCAGAGTTTACTGATTGTTTGATAGAAACTAGTACCTCCAAATTAAAAGTGCACAAGTTTATACTTGCCTCAAGATCTCCAGTATTTAAGGTAGGTTTTTCCATTCTTACTTGTTAATTAAATTCTTGTCAATATTTTTAGGTAAATTTTTAGGCTAAGTCCAGATTTTTCCAAACAAACATCCTTCTACTTAATGATAAAAATCGCAAATAAAATATAATGATGATAATGATTTTATTTAGAATTTATTTCATATTATAACATAACAGGTCATATAGATATTATCCAGGTCAATACTGAAACTACAAAACTTACTAGTATCGTTTCTGTAAATAACATACCATACACCTGTCAAATGTGTAATGAAGTCAATATTTTTTAGAATTTTAGCTTGTGGAATGTTTGGAGCTCTCGAGTAGAACTTAATTAACTGACACAAATTTTCTCGGTTCTACATTGTTGTCATAATAAACACCGATTGGGCGGATTGTAATCAATACGCTTTATATGTTAAAGTCAATATTTTTTAGAATTTTAGCTTGTGGAATGTTAGGTGTCAACATTGTCGTCATAATAAACACTGATTGTAATCAATACGCTTTATTTAAGTTAATTTTAACTGACTAACAGAATATTCTCTGTTCAACATTGATCGTCATAATAAAACTTATTAGTATCGTTCTGTAAATTATTTGTTAATTTTAACTGACTAACATATTTTCTCGGTTCAACATTGTCGTCATAATAAATAATGAAATTTTTTGTATAATCTGTGACTGTTACATGTTGAGATGGAACTCTAGTTGTTCTCCATGGAACTGCAAAGCTCCACACTTCAAAACTGGTTCAACTCCAAAATCCTGAAAAAGAATATTCATTTTTAAATTAAGCAATTAAAGGATTAACAAATCAAAAAGGCCTTACAAAAAGGAAAGTTAACTGTTTTGGGAAAATTTCATGGAGAAAGTAGATACAGCTTGTGTACGTGCCTGCTTATTAGAGAAAGTTTAATTCAGTTATCAATACATAACCAGACTGAGAGAAACTAAGAATGTCTTATAACGGGAATTTGGAGTTATGGTATGAATTAAATAGTCGTATGTTAGTTTTAAGAGAGAGTCTAGAGATTAGAGCCAGAACTGACAATGTCGAGATCCAGAGGGAGGTTTGTAAGAGGTTATATCAGCATGGATGGATTACTACACATCTTAATCTCTGCCGTCCTTCCCCTCTGCTGCCCGCCGCTGCCCAGGCTGCCGAACTGGCAGCTGTTCTTCACGAAGTAAACATGCACGAGGATGAATGTAATGCTGTTTAGATTTTAATAATATCCTGAATGTACTGTTTCAATAATATAAAGTAGTAAAATCTAATTTTAAATAGCTACCTATCTAGTACATTATTTTTATGTATTAACTTTTGTCTAACCAGTTTAATATCTATCTAATAAATTTAATAATAGCTTAATTGTTAATATAATTTAGTATACAGTTTCATAAAGGTAGTTCGATGTGTGTCTGTGTATATTAACTTCATATTTGTTATGCTTGTATACATGGAAACTACCTTTTGGGGCCGAGGTGTTGCCGTAGTTGCGTGTAGGATTATTCCAACTATCTTTTATTACAAATAATTAAACACTTACTTTTAACGGATGAATTTCTGATGGCAACAGCTTCATGTTGGTGCAAGAAATGTTCCACGATCGAATTGCGGTCAGCTTATAATCAGAGAATACACCCAGCTGTGTGCGAAGCTAAACCTGAAAAAGAATATTAATTGAAATATAATTTATATATATTTTCAATATTATTTTACATAAAACACATCTTATAATATCTTTCTATTAAGGGTATAAAAATTCGTTACGCTTAAAACAATCATAAACCTTAAAGGGCGAATATAGGTTGGATATAATATGAGCTTATTTCAAAGGTGCTATTATATAGATTATAATAAATAATTTAAAGATAATGACATATCTAATTGTATTAGTCTGTTTACAGCTTATAAAACCTGTCTAACTCAAGATAATATTATGTAATTAGTGTGGTTCCCTAAGAACTCAAACACTCTACCATCACACAAGGCTTCGTAGCAAGGTTGAATTAAAAAGGTTTCGTTAAAGGATAGTCTTAATAACATGGCCTAAAATATCCATGTTCTTATTAAAATTATTTTAACACTTACTTCTATGTAAACCATTCATTAATTGCAGCGCCCATATATTTTCTCACGAATCTGATTCCTGGTTAAGTCTGAAAAACAATATTAATTGAAATATAATTTGTTAATATTTCTATTATTATTTATATATATTAATAGTAGAATACTTTAAATATTAAGAATAGGATAAAAAGTCGTTCTTATATCATATATCAAAAAGGTTTAAAAAATTATAAAACAAATGCAGTTTATCGTAGCAGCTTAAAACCATGCGTAAGGTCCTAAATTATATTGATTTTTTTATTACATTATTTAAACACTTACTTCTATCTCGCCAATCTTTAATTGCAGCGCCCAAATAGTTATTTCTGATGAATCAGTGTTGCTGAACCTGAAAAACAATATTCAATTTAAATATAATTTATTAATATTTCTTTTACATTTATATATATTAAACCCGGATTATTTAATATTAAGAATAGGATAAAAAGTGTTTCTTAGATCAAATCAAAAAGGCTTAAAAAAGGCTTAAAACAATTATCCTATTATATAAATATATTAATATTGTTCTCTTTTACAACGAAGCTTTTTATTTATTTTAATCTATAGCTGAAACTCAAATTAAAAATAGGATGAGGCCTCGACTTTTCTCTTCCTACTTCGAGGCTTCTAAGGGGCATAGCCGCTAGTAAAACTTAAACCGTTAATCGAAGGCAGCCTAAAACCGTACGCTCAAGGTCCTACATTATTAATGTTTTTATATTAAAATTATTTAAACACTTACTTTTACGCAAACCACTCTTTGATTGCAGGGTCCATATACTAACAGCCAAGACTGAAGGTGGACACGTACTTTTTTAAACTTCTGAATATCAGCTCTCTAGGCGTTCTTAACTGACATTCATATAAATCTTGTGACATGGACCATCTCCTGTCAATCATACTTGGATATAACACGTATTTTCTCTAAGAGACTTGAAATATAACACTTATTGTTTACAATAGTTTTCAATCGGTATAGCGGCATTCATGCACATGCTCTGTACAGGTATACAACTTTATATTGAAAAATATTTCTTTTATATCCATTGCAATATATTTTTTTATATTTTATCGATGATATTTCATTTAAGTCATTGCAAAAATATATTACATTCACATTAAAAAAAATTTACATTAATTTAACTTTCGTAACCCTGTTTTCAGATGATCAAATCAGCGTGCTCGACAAAGTTGCCAAACTTTAAAAAACACCTTATGTATATAATATCATTTTAATATTTTACCGGTTAATTAATTAAAACTGCATAACTTATATAATTCATGAAATGTTATTATTCGTTGCAATTTTACGATTAAAAATATAACTGTCTTGCAAAGTGTTTTGCCACCTATTCAATCTGTATGTTGGCAACCGTAACTTTCCATCGGCGCAATATTCAACTGGACTATATGACTACGGTGCATTTTTGTATTTTAGTAATCATTTTTAGTGAAATTACAGTGAATTTTGAAGTTAATATGTAACATTCTGTTTTATAATTCAAATTTTATCATTAATTATTGAAAATTCTTTGTAAAATATTCTTCGTATTCGTTTTTTCTCCCATTTTTGGGACTCTTTTTAGCTTACGTAATATACAGGACTTTTTTAAATGTAAAATTAATAAATATATTTCTTGCACCGTAGTATAAACGGATTGTCGCAAATATAGGAGTACAATTATAAGAATGAAACTACTTTTTTTGCCCAGAGGTGCCGGAGGCACTGGCAAAAAAAAATAACTGTTTTTAATCTTATGCTTTTAGATTTTTATATTCGTAGAAAACCATGCATATAATACGATATGCTAGTTACCTAGTTTTTTTGCGTATGAATGAGAACACCTGTTCCTATCCACCGGATTCGAATGAATACGAGCTATTTTTATTTTGTAATTTTTTATTTCTTAAATATTCTACCTTTTCAGATAGTTCTGAATAACAGGCTATTCAAGTCAATCACCTGGGTACGCGTACATCATAATAACAGGTATGGGTGTATATTAGCTGTATAAGATTTATTTTTTTTCTCCTGCTACAAAATTTGTTTTAAATAAATAGGGGGGGGGGGGGAAGTTTTGACACATTTGCGTAAACAGGGAGTATAGGCTTTATCTTTGGACTGAGAGTATAGGTTATTAGGGATAAAATCATTCTTATATGATGAATTTTCCCAAGTTTTAATATTTTTTGGATAGGCCTCCAGGTTCCGGAGCTCCAGGCCTTCCCCCCCCCCCCCCCCTTGTTTAAGGACAAATAAAATACCGGAAAGTTAAAAAACATTAATCACACCCCTCCCAAAAATAAACAAGACAAACAAAATAATCATTCCTCAAATTAGGATGGATCCATACCAATACCACGAGCTGCATGACAGATGGGACGCCCTCATGGTTAGGATGTTGAGACTCTTCTCCAAGCTAAATATTCGAGTTCAAGAAGAATCATGTGGCATTGATGACGCTGTTGAAATAGTAAAACTGTTATACCATCACGGTTGGGTAGAGACACACTTAAAGAAGAATGAACCTATGCCCGAGAATCTCTACGAGAACGAGAGACCCCGCCTGGATGATACCGAGAGATATGTCATTGACCATGAAGCCGACTGTGCACCTTTCCTCACCAACGTCAGCCCTTTTTTTCTAAATAAAACCCAGAGTAACACAAGGTAAAAACTACGAAATTATTGCAGGGGTGTATATTCTGCTCCGGGGGGGGGGGGGGAGGGGAGGGGGAAAAAAGAAATAAGTGGATCAATGATGGAAGTTGCTTCAAATCACCTGCTCTTGTTCATGGCTAGTTGTCTTTTGTAGCAGGGGAAAAAATTGTTTTTAACCAAAAAATGTTTCAGAATTCTTTGAGTTTCTTCATTAAAAAACACTTTAGTTTTCTCATTTTTAATTCAATGTTCTTTCCTTTCAGGGAAGAGAAAGGAGAAGCTAGGAGAAGCCGAGCTCGCCGCCGGCGATTTCATCCAGTCTCCGGATATCCATGCTGAAAGCGAATTTTAATTGTAATTTGTGGCGTTATCCTCTTAGAAAATTTTGTTTGTATTATTTAACTCCCCATCCCCCCCCCCCCCAAACTAAATTGCTGGGTTAGGTTAGGCTAGGTTAAGTTATACGGCTAGGTAGAGGCCAGGGGCCGTTTTTCTAGGGGGGGGGGGGTATTTCCTAAGAGGATAACATCAATTTGTTCTTTCAGAACATTTACGTTAACCTCTCTTTGATTGCAGCGCCCATATATTTTATAATTAAGTACCCATGGTGACAGTGATCGAGCCCCACTGGTCGTGCAGATATATAATTTCCTGCATATAAACATTAATAAACATTATTTACCCCTAAAGCCGACGATTACGTATGCACGTGTACAGTTTTTTAAGCTTCTGGCTATAGCTCTCTAGGAGATCTTAATTGATATGTTTTATTTTTTGTTTTTGTTTTTTGATATTTTTGTTATGTTGTTTTATATTATTTATTATTATTTATTTTATAGCAAATTAACAAATTTTCTGGGTTCAACATTGTTGTTATAATAAAACTCCATGCAACTGCAGAATTCTGCAAAAGTCACGACCAGTGGGGCTCGATTATATATGCGTTCGTCGGCTTTTCAGGGAAGGCAGGAAATTTATATAGGTATTATCCAGGTCAGGACTGGAACAAACAAAATTTTATGTATATTGTATATAGTTATTTTTTTCAAAGTAAAAAAATGTCAGACCAACGCTGGATGACGTATGTATAATTGGATCACAATTTTGATAGGTAAGTTTAATTAATTTTATAGACAATCAAAGAATAAATAAGGGTATTTTCTTATGTTTGTAACTCTAACTCTTTATTTTGTGAGTTCCTTTGACATTTAATTTTGGTTTCAAAAAGTGTCACTCCCCCCCCCCCCTTTTTTACTTTCTCCTTCTTTCGTTATATGTAAACAAGTAATAACCTTATTATTATAACCAGGGGTGTATATTCTGCACAAGATTTATTTTTTTTCCCCTGCTACAAATTTTTTTATTTTTTTTCCCCCCTA
This sequence comes from Acartia tonsa, assembly GCF_053477335.1. NCBI lineage: Eukaryota > Metazoa > Arthropoda > Copepoda > Calanoida > Acartiidae > Acartia > Acartia tonsa. The sequence goes on from NC_137261.1 coordinate 23,221,725, forward strand.
GATTTTTCTGAAAAAGTAGGGGGGGAAATAGAAAAATATTTAAAGAACTCTATATTTCATTTATTTTATCCCTCCTACCACACATTTCTTTAGTTTTTTTAACCAAGGAGGGGGGCAAAATGGAAAAAATGTTTTCAGTTTTCTTAATTTTTACATTTTTTTTTCCTCCAACCACTTATTTTTTATTTCCCCCCCCCCCCCTGAGCAGGGGATCCCATGCAGAATATACATCCCTGATTATAACATATACTTCTTATTTCAGGAGTTACCTATACACCCCTGTTAGACGTTATTGAAATGGGAGACAATTTGATTGGTACACTCTCTAAAGCTCTACTGAAGCGTATAAGAAGTGGAGATAAGAGGAAAAATGTACAGGTGACTTTTTACAACTAATTATTTCTACATATTTAAGATGAGACCTTACTTTTCATTACTGTACTTAAAGTATAATCTATGCTCGACTTTAATTTCTATTTTTCACTTGAAGTCAGCGCACTATAAACATGCTTGCTCTTACACCAGTATAGTCATATGTACTGTAATCAATTGACACGTGTAGCTTGCCCAAATAACGATCCATAACAACTCCCCTATATTATTTTAAATAAGTAATTCACTAATTATGTAATCTTTTTCCAGTTGCAGCATAAACTGAGGTCCATAAGAAAACTCTTCTGTAATGCAACGAGAGCCAGAAGTAAATACTGGCGCAAGAAACATCAACAAAGTGAAGACAGTCAGCCATTACTAGAAGAAGAACAGCAGGAGGATTTGATGGATGTGGAATATGAGAACGAAACTGCATCGTCAAAAGGTAACCTACAATATCTGTAATATAAAGTAGAACGATGTCGGTCTGTCTGTTTGTTGTTTGTTTGTCCAAATTCCCACAAACATTGTCTCCCAATTTTTGTTTTTTATTTTCCTTTCAATCTAAATTTCAAACAATTGGTTTGATCAAACGTTAGTTAAGTTTGTCTCAAGATATCCTTGTTCCAGGGGTGTATATTCTACATGGGATCCCTTAACCTAACCCACCTTCACCCACTCTCTACATTTATCTACTTTTTCTGGAATTTTTAATTTTTTAACTTTCTAATTTGACTAGTTTTTCTTTACGGCATTATCCTTATACTAAAGTAACAGGATGTCTGTGTGTCTGTTCAAAAGGATCTTGCTAACCGCTGAACCGATTGGGTTCTCCTTTACAGGGTACCTTCACATAGGTCCCGGGAAGGTTTATAACTATAAAACATCATGTTTAACATCGTATTTTTTTAGGTAAAGTTTGTACAGGCTGCAATACCAACTTCACAAAGGAAACCGAAAGTATATGTTATCAATGCTACGCAAACCAAGTTTTGGAGCGATTAAATAACAATCCTGAAGAAACGGACTACATTAATATTGTTGTAGACAATATTAACAACAATAATACCAACGATAATAATGATGCAGACAATGACAGCATTCAAGATGCCGAGGACTGGGAACACGTCGAATTGTTTGATATACCTGAAGATTATTTTGACCCAGATGATGACGATGACCCTGATGACGAACCTGATGGCGATCATGACGGGGATCGCTTCAAACATCTTACAGAACTTGAGAAAGAAATTGTTAATGATTTCAGAAGCGTTTGTGTTCTAGACAACCCCATCTCTCACAACAAAGTTAGAATCATCCTGGCGATTCTGAAACGCTCGTGTATTTTCAAATTTCCGTCATATAATACATTATTCAAACCCAAATACAAAGTTGAAATCAAAGAAAACAAATATAATCCTACAAATGCTCCTGGTTCACTGATTGAGTGCAGGTATGTTTATATACGATTTAGAAAGCGTAGCATTTCTATAATCATTACCAGAATTTCCGTACGTCCATTTTAAACATGTCGATTTTTCTCCTTTTTTAACAACAAACTTTCAAGTGTTCTAATTATCAGTTTGATCATTCTTTGGTATATTGCTTCCTGCGACTACTTGAGAACAATATTATAAGCGAAGCCACTCTATAATTAATTCCTTAAAATTTAAGTATGTGCATAAACCTTATCCTTCTTGAAGCATTTTTTTTTAACAAATTTACTTACATACAATTTTGGTTCGACTTTAATATTTTTAAATTCAGTTCAGATACTTCACAATTGTTAATGTCCGTTTGTCGTACCATTTCAGTGCTTTGGTTTTTATGGATGTTGTCATCCTTGTTCCATTACTTTTCATCGTAATATTATTTGGAGCCCGATGGTGCAAAATTTCTTTGAATTGTGCAAGTTTTAGTTAAAAATATATTTCTTTTTCCAGATTCCCTACCTATGAGATCCTCCAAGACGCCATCACAGACTTTAAACGGTTGAATGGACAACAGGCCGTTGATGATCATATAACTTTTGACATCTCGGGCGACGGAGTGAAAGCAGCTCAGGGATCTCATATCTCCTATTATACTGTCTGGATTAGGTAAGTAATTAATATATTGTGGATTTGAAAGGGTTGGGTTGGGATAAAGTTCTTTTCATATACAGCATGACCCTCGAAAAGGTATTTTTTAGGATTGGCAGCCTATATTTCAAAGGATATCAAAATATTTGTTTTACATCAATTGACAGCCCAGATTTTTAAAGCCAAAGTTTAGGAAACCATTCAATAAACAAATAAGAAAGAAAACTAAGTTTACAATTGATACTTTTTTCTATTGCATACATATATAAAAATCTGTCTTACTGTATACCAGGACTTAATTAATACCATAAGTAAACCTAGTTTTTACCACTTTTACGGTAAAATTTTACCAGCCTTTACGTTTTATAAATCAGTGACTACAATTTTAAGTCTAAGGTATTAAATGCTATTATTATTAATTCTTCTTTATTATTTCAGGTTATTCTTCAACAAGGATTTCAGTGTTATATTGCCAGTCAGCATATTTGAGAAGACGAGGAAGCGTCCCTACAGTTACAACTTTCTGGATAATGTTACCCGATTCATCAACAAACTAATTCAAGAAGGATTACCTGGACATACCTTTCAATGTAGAACCATCATCCACGATGCCGTTGCCAGAGCCGATGTATTCGGCATTCTTGGCCATGGATCAAAAAATGGATGCCCACACTGTGACCTTCCAGGGATGGCTTTTTCACAGACTTATCTCCGTCAAAAGAACTTGGTATTGTTCGAATCAATGAATGTATTTTACCCCAGTGACAGTCAAAATATGGGTACGCCGAGGTCTGACGAGAAATTCCGCAAGTTAGAGGAAAATAATCAGAACATGAAAACCAGTTTTTCTGACCTTGACCCGAGCTTGGATTTAATACAAGATACCCCCAGTGATCCGATGCACGCGTTGCACCTGGGCTATGTAAAGAAAGTGATGACGTACCTGAAGAAAGGACGTAATAGTTATCCAGAATTGGAAGAAGAAGACTTAGTTCAAATGGAGAGAATTACAGGGATGTACTGCATTTGACTAAAGAAATGACGCGTAAAATAGGTGTTTTCTTCGCGCATTTCTCGGCACTGCGATAAAATTCTGCATTTTTAGATTTATGTCTATTACACATTATTTGTACGCCTTGTTATGCCGCTTAAAAGAGTGTTAGTTTGAAAAGTTTAAAGAACTTAAATTTTGAAAATTTTCTCCTTATCACCCATATTTTACCATGAACTGCAGTAACTCCAATTATAGATGAAATCAACGATCAATTGAAGCTTGTTGGCATTTTGATCGCGTTCCCCGTACGTCCATCATGCGCCTGACAGAGAAGAAGCTAGCCCTCAATTTGAAAAGTTCTGAATTCAAAGTACTGGGCTTCTACCATATGATATTTTATGCAGAGGTAGGTTTTTACCATATTATAATCTTTTTAGAATTTAAAGCTTATTTCAGTTTCATTATATTGTATAGCAATAACATTCTTTTTAAATTTGCGCACGTGTGCTATATTATATATATATTTCTATTGAGGAGGGTGGACTTCCAATAAGTATATAGGGCGAAGCCCCTAGAGGCTAGGGGCGAAACAGCTAGTTTTACCTTAAATTATTACAATGTTTTTTTTTTCCAGTTGGCAAATCTTAAAGATGAACAACGTCTGATATGCAAGTTTTTATTCCACATATTGCGCAGTCTCGAAGAGCATATAACAACTGAACGTGTGGCTGAGCTCAAGACCATGATAATGGTCCTGAACTCAAAATTGGCGGAGATGTACGGCGAATCGTGCTTGAGTTACAATACTCACATGCTTTACCATATGCCGGAACATGTCCGCCGATTTGGACCATCCATGGCGTTCAGTTGTTATGCTTTCGAAAGTGCCAATCATGTGATATCAACTTACATCCGAGGATATAATTTTGGCCTTAAAGAGGTTTCAAACAGGTAATACTATTTTTTTTTAGTTGAGTTCCTTTGACTTTTAGTTTTGGTTTCAAGAAGTGTCACTTCTCCCCCCCCCCCACTCTTTACAAATTTTAATGTAATTTTTAAAAATGTAACATAACTTTCTTTCCGTGTATTGCTGATCAAACACTTAAGCTATAACGATTTCACCAGCAACATACCTTTCCGTTTAACAGCCATTAATGACATAAATGACATATTTAGATTGTTGATATTTCACACAGTGAAACCGTACATAAATGAAAAGCTGGCTGTCAGGGGAACAAGGAATGCCAACAAACGAAAGTTCGAGAGTAATCAATTCTATACAGACTGCCAAGACCTCTACTTTGTCCCAGACTGCCGTCGTGATAAAACAGTATGGTTGGTCCACAAAGTGAGGACATTTTTTCCGGCATACACCTTTCCTGAAGATTCCAGAATAATAGGTAGGGGTGTATATTTTGCACATGATTAATTGTTGTATAGAAATATTTCATGAACTATACATTTCATCTAATTCCTTTTTAACCTACCACAATTTATTTGTAATTCTCTTATCATGCCAGGAGGAGAGTGTGGTAAAGGGGGGGTCTAGGAAATATGAATTAAGTTTTATGGTTTTAAACACTGAAAATATACACCCCTGGTATTAGGAGTAGGCAAGACTGACGATCCCGAAGACTATAGCCATCCTCCAACACAACTAGCCTCCAACCTACTGAAGTACAGAGTAGCCTGTATCTCCGTACACCTGTTGCATCAAGATGTCTCCATCGTAATTCCTATCGGAATTTAATTTTGTAAATTGAAAGCAGAGAAAGGGGGGGGGGGGGAAATGACACTTTTTAAAACCAAAACTAAAAGTTCCATATTGTACCCCTATAAAACAACTGCCATGCAAAATGACAGATCTGTAACTGTTTCTTTAGTTCAGTTCCTTTGACTTTCAGTTTTGGTTTCAAAAAGTGTCACTTCCCCCCCCCCCCTTTTGTTATAATATGTATGTAAAATGTTGTAAAATTCAACTGAAGGCCCTTCCCTCTTTATTTGGAATTTATGTGAAATGTACTTTAAAATATTTTTTTCATTAAAATTATTTTTTATAGCTAATTTTAAAAAAGGCATTTCAACTTAATTTAGCAAAACCCTACCTTTTTGGCCATCGATGGGTATGAAGTTAAAGTGTTATAAGTCTAGTCTGTAATTTGAAAGAGTACATGTTTGCAATTTAATTTAATTTTACATAAAATTTTAATTTCTGTCTACACATTTCAGATTTAAAACTATGCAAATTGCCCATGCCAACGACCTGGATAGAACAGCGTAATTTCGACTGGCAATTGACCAAGCTAGATCCCAAAATGACGAGGACTGGAAAGAGTGCTAGTTCTGTAAAGGTAAAAATTATATTTAAGGCCTAATTTACTATTGTACAAATTGCTGCTACCCTTCGCTCTTAAAACTTATAAATTCGCATGTTACCGGATTGAAAGGAAAACCTTATCGGTTCATGCTTAACAGACCACAAAAGATTATTGACCAAGTATAATTATTTATTAATTTTCCACAGTGTGTTTAACATTTGATATTAGTAATTAAAATTCTAGGGGCGTAGCCACTGCTATCTAATATCTTATTATGCATTGTAAATACAACAATTATTTCTTGTTTTAGAACAACAAGCCTACTGGAGGTGCCAAACCTAATGGAAGTGCCAGAGGTGGAAGTGCCAAAGCTGCAAGTGCCAAACCTGGAAGCAACAAATCTACTGGAGGTGGCAAAGGTACAACAGCAAAGGTAGGATTTTAAGTTTTATTGTTATCGGTTTTTGGTTTGTTGGTGTTTTGTTGTTAAACTAAACTTACTAACATGATGTCTGTTTGTGGGTTTGTACCAACAAATCTCGTTAACCGTTGAACAAATTGGGTCCCTCTAACCATATAACTTAACCTAGCCTAACCTAACACAGTCATTTTGTCGAGAGAGGGGGGGGGAGAGGGTAAAGTTTTAAAAAATAGAAGAAAAAAATTAGGATAATGCCGGTGTTGTTTAAAACTATAATCCTCGGTAAGTAATGCTTTACAATAATTATCTATATTATTTTTAGAACACAACTAGAACCACAACATCTCCAATAAGGATTACCCCACCTCCATCTCCACGGCCACGGCCACGGCCCCCCTCCGCGAGTCAACGGACCGCGAGAGTTGTAGTTCCTCCTGCAACATCATCACGACCCCAGTCCCAGTCATCACGACCCCAGGGATCATCTGCCCCTTCTGGTGAGATGGAAGAAAGCGAGGTATTATTTTTATTTCATTTTGTCATCCAGAGGATACAAATTACAATTATTTAGGATATATATCGACTTAGCCTGGAAAAAATAACTTGTAAGATTTGACTAAATTTTTGGTAAACATTGACCAATAAAAATTTACCTTGTAAATTTTTACAAAGAAGTTGGTCAAATTTTACCAAGTTGATTTTTTGGTCAAAGTCCAAAAATCTGGACTTAGCCTAAAAATTTACCTTGTCAATTTTTACCAAAAAGTTGGTCAAATTTTACCAAGTTTTTTTGTTTGTCAAAGTCCAAAAATGATGGAAGATGCTTAGGATCACTTGCTCTTGTTTGTGGATAGTCTTCTTTTCTACCACGTAGTTTTTAAAATACCAAGACTTGAAAATATGTGGTTTAATATGTTTAATTTTAAGGATTTGTTCACCGGGGCCGTTATGAACCAAATTCAGAACCAATTTCAGCAGCTACGTACTTTCTTCACCTCACACATGAAAAATCAAATAGAGCCCATTAATGCGTCCATCAGAAACTTGGCAAACAAATCGTCCACAAACCATGAATTACTGAAGAATGAAATCAAAGACCTGCAAGACAGTGTATCAAGAGATATGGCTGAAAATACTGTAACGCTGACAACAGAAATGAAGAAAACCGGAAAAATAGTGGAAACCTTGGTGACTGATCTAAGAAGACTGACCAATGTGGATGAGCAACTTGAGGAGGAGGCGAATAAAGGGCCTAGTGAGAATCAGGATGTTGTCGTGGACCGTATTTTCTCACCAGAATTTTACAAAGAAAGAATACAGAACCATGACCCCTTGAAAAAAGATGGTTATATGCGAAGAGAAGAAATTGTCTTTTTCATCCAAAATTTCGATGACTCACTGAAAGTGGATAAAGACTGGCAAACCTTACTGAAATTATGCAGAGACACCATCACCTTCATATATGTCGTGTTCGAGCAGTTCACCTTTGACGCCCGCATCACCGCTGCCTTTTGGACTGCTCCGGAACTTATTGATGACGAAACTGGTAAGTAAATATTATTTTGTAAATTTGACATGATGAGAAAACGTTTAAAACAGGGAGAAGGGAGGTGGGGGCAAGGGAAATAAACCGAATAAAAGGGGCATTCCTATTCTTGCTAGCAGGTGACCATGTACAATAATCTTTTTATATATATATTTTATTTGTGAAAATAAATCTTGTGCAGAATATACACCCCTGGTACAATAATAAACATGTACCTATGCATAGTTAATTTAAAATTTCATTATTATTTCAGTGGAACGTTTCTTGGATCATTGTAAGTTAGTGCTTAACCAGACGTACCTACATGAAGCTATCCCACCAAATTTGTGGAGAACACAAACCTATGTGTCTTCAAGCGACCTTTTTCTAGTGAGGAACCACGTACAAGCTTGTAGGTAATTCAATTATTTATCGCATCTATTCCGCGTCTATTAAATGTGAAAGTGGTAGTTTCACAAAATGCATTTCAATGTTCTTTAGTTAAAAAAGTAGTTTCACGAAATGTTAACTGCATATTGTATTCTTGTTAAATTGTTAAACTACATTTCTATGGCATATGTTTCAAAGAATTTCAATTTTGTACCATGTATTTTTTTATGTGGCAAGACTTTTAGTTCATCTTTTCTTGATATATGTTATATATTGAGACTGTTTTGATATAAACCCTTTTTTTATCTAGGTTCAAGCGCAATTTCGAACACACTTTTACCAAGGACGGGAATGGTTTTTGTGAAAATATGAAGAGAGCCGAAGATTATATGATTCATAATGATGATCCTGTCATCTGGAGGTTATTTCGAGCGCTGGCAACGCGAAAACAAGAACGCGCATTGTCAACCCCCCTCTACAATTTCGAACAGGTTTTTGAACTCAAGCCAAGCAAGGAGACAAGCAATAAGAAAGGCAAGAAAGACAAGAAAGACAGGAAAGACAAGAAGGAAAAGCCACAGAAACGATCAGCCTTAGAGATGTGTGGATTGTATCTGGCCCCTGCAGAGATACAAAGAATTAAGCGGCGTATTAAACCGAAGACAATCACAACTTCAACACCAGGTATTACAGCCGAAGACAAGAAATTTTACTACATGTTAGGTGGCCACTCAATGGGTTGCTTACCCCACGAAGTTCAAGGAAAGAACAAGATTTACTTGAAAAGAAACAATGACAAGTCGAGTACTGCATATCAGATCAAAAATTATGCAGACATTGGGAATGCAAAGAACCCCAAGCAATTTTTCAAGACAGTCCATAGTGATAAGAAGGTTATAGCAAGAGCTGTAATGTATTATACGTACGCCACAATAAATTTGAAACCAGAAATGAGTGAAGAACAGACAAAGATTCACAATGCCAGTGAGAAAGCAACAGTAATTTCCAGAAATAGAAAGATCGGAAGAATGAACACCACTGCTGATGAATCCACTGCTGATGATTCCACTGCTGATGATTCCACTGCTGATGATTCCACTGCTGATGAATCCACTGATGGTGAAGACAATGATGGTGAAGGCAATCATGGTGGAGGCAATGCTGTTGAAGACAATGATGCTGAAGGCAATGCTGTTGAAGAAAATGGTATGGAAAACATTGCTGATGAAGAAAGCAACAATGGTGAGCTTGTAATTGATGACAGAGGCGACGACGTTGAAATGAATTCAAATGATGATCAGATTGGGAATGAGTTTCGCATACCACCCGCGGAGAATCCAGCAGTAACTCCAGAACCAGTAAAGCAACCAGTAAAGCCACGTAGGTTATATGATGATCCAATTGTCAACAGCCAGTCCAATAATAAACCCAAAGTAAATGTATTTGAAAACATCACAAGCTCCAAAAGGAAGAAGCATGGAAAAGGAAAGGGCTCGAAAAAGTCGAAGAAGATAATTATTTGTGAAACAGACGATGAGGCCCAAAATGTGGGAAATCTTGATGATACAGTGCCAATGCAAGATGATGAACCACCACCAAACTTTCCACCACTGCAAAGACAGAAAGAATTTTATGGACGAAATAATTCAATCACAGGTACATATTTGTTGAACATTAATTATTATTTATAAGTTTTATCTTTCCTCGTATTGTGTATATACTGCACAAGATTTTTTTTCCTCTGCTACTAATTTTTTTTAAATTTTTCTTCCCCCCCCCCTAGTTTTTTTTCACCAAGTAGGGGGAAAATGGAAAAATATTTAAAGAACTCTATGATTTATTTATTCTATCCCTCCTACAACACATTTCCTTTTAAAATTTTTTTTCCACCAAGTAGGGGGGGTGGGGGGGTGGAAAAAATGTTTTCAGTACTTGCTTTTTGTTTGGAAACGTATAAAATTAATGTATAAATTAATTATTTACAGGCAACAGTAACGAGAGACAGGTGACTGGAAAGGCAACAAGTGTCGTGGAGGAAAGCAGCAGTGATGAGAATGATGAGGATGCCGAAGGTATTGTTATTTATAGTTTGAAAAACGTAGGAACTGTATCACCTAAATTTAAGTTTATTAATATTTTAGTTGAGAAGTAGTCTTAGATAAAAACCCTGTGCATTAATTTTGTTTTAAGGGAAACTTCGTACAGGCCCTGACAGGGTTTTAGGCTAAAATTTGTATGGGCGCAGCCGCTATCTATAATACTAAGTAGCTTAATGTCTGTCCGGCCGTCAGAAGCTTAAGATCTCAGTAACCACTGAATCGATCGAGGTTACGGTAAAATTTTACCACCTTTTAAATCGTATAGGCTGGTAAAATTTTACCATAAAAGTGTTAAAAACTAGGTTTTTATGGTATTAATTGTGTCCTGGGGATCGGATTCTACTCTTCTGTGTATTGGTCCTGCGGTGATTTTAAGCTATTTCCTTGGAGGGGGAGGGGGGGGGTTGGGTAACATTTATACTATTTGAAATAATGACTATAATAATTATTTAGATGATGTGCCGATCATTCCAAAGAAGAACCGGGAGCGAAGGCAAACCGCATTGGAAGCCGAAGCAAAAACCAAGAGAAGTTTACAGCTGGACTCAAATGAACCATCATTCGAGGTGGATAACGAAGATGACAGAAACGAGAGTGACGAAATTTTGGAGGTTGAGGACATTGAGGGCAAGAATGACGGCAAAGCAAGTAAGGAAATTCGGATACATCCATGTGGAATAATATTACCCAAACTTGCCATTATAATTGAAAACCACCTGGGTCATTATGAGGTTGTTGCAGTAGGCTCAAATGTTTCTATACACAACCAAAGGGAAATTTTAGAACTCATCAACATTGACGGTAAGTTACAGGTCTTAATGTAATAAATGGGGGGGGGGGGGGTGGGCGAAAGTGACACTTTTTGAAACCAAAACTAAAACCAGCCGAATTTTTTTGGGGCTTTTATTGGCGGTTCTCGGCGGTGGCGACGCCGTTTCTTCACAGTTCCATATTGTACCCCTATAAAGCAACTGCCAATGCAAAATTCCCCCTTTTATCTTTGATTGGCATATAAATATAGGGTAAAAAATATTGCTTGTTTTCATTTGAATCTGATTAATAGTAACTAATGTTCATATAGGTATGGAAATAATATTGAAGCTACAATTATGTACATTTGCTTTAACATTTTTTATTTCTTTGTAGGAGAAAAAGCAAAGTGGAAAAAAGATGGAGAAGAAGGTGAATTAATTTCTGACATCAAAGAAGAAGCACCAGAAAGTGATGATACAGATCAAGGTCATCAATCAGACCCAGACACTGGAACTGGCAGTAGTAGTAGTAGTGAAGAAGAAGAAGTTGAACGCAGGCCAAAAGCAAAAGTGGCCCAAAAGCCAAAGCCTACCAAAGAAGTTCCTAAACGTCCCAGAAAACAAACAACATTTCCATCAACGAATCAAATTGAAGCGGTGTTGTACAGAAACCAGAGCAGAGCAAGCACGAGCAGAGCACAAAATTCAAGCCGGGATTATGCTGAAAGTTGCGCAGGCACATCAAATCCTGATGAAGACGTAAACCCAGAACCAGGTTGTAGTTATAGTCAACTCAGTCCAGAGCCAGGTTGTAGTTATAGTCAACTCAGTGAGCAACCTAACCAAATTAGGATGCAGCAAATGTTGAACAGAACAAATACACATTTGCCCGATTTCGGCCAGCGTGGTGAGGCTCGGACAAGAAGAGATGCCAACAAACGAGTAAAGGCCAACATGAAGAAGCAAAGATTGTGGGAACAGGGAATCAGGCCTGAAGATGCTGAGTTAGAGAAGAAGAAAAGATCAAGCTCCAGACCACCACAGAGAGCAAGTTCTCAACAATGTTCTCAGAACATAAGCAATTACAGTATCTTTGGCAGCTACATTGATTCGGGAAAGGGGTGTATATTCTGCACAAGAAATATTGTTTGTCCACGGCTAAAAATTTTTAAAATTTACAAATGTTTTCAGTTTTCTTAATTATTACCTTTTTTTCTTTCCTCCATCTATTTATATTTAATGAAATATAATATACATCCCTGCGCAGAATTGGAAAAAATATTACACATCCGAACCATGTAGAATATACATCCCTGGCAGAATGGAGACAAGTATTATTCGTCGGAACTTTCGTCTGAAAACGAAGTACAAGACGAAGAACAAGACGAAGAACAAGACGAAGAACAAGACGAAGACCTGATAGGTCCCAGTCAATCCCAATAATTCCAGGACTTTACGTATATATATATTTATATGTAATTTTTTTTTTATTTCATAAGTTTCATCTTCAACTTTTTTTTATAATATCTAGAAAGGAGTAGTTTCCCAAAATGCATTTGAAGTTAATTTAGTGAACCGTATATTTGAACCTGTTTAAATGTGTTTAAACTCTATTTATATGGCATAAATTTGAAGAAAGTTAAATTTTCTACCACGTACTTTTACCATCTTAACAAAGAAAAATATGCAATTCACAAAATTAAGTTCAAATGCATTTTGTGAAACTACCCCTTTCCACCAATTAAGTTTAATGAGCTTAAAGTTAAGAGCTTAAACTGAAAATTTTTTGTTGTATAATCTGTCGCATTTTTTGTAATTCAGTATATAGCAGTTGTAGTTTACCCCCTAAACTAAGGAAAAAAAGTATTCACAACTAGCTTTTGTTAATTTTATATATTTGTTTAATTTTGTATATAAATATTATATATATGACAGTTATCGTAGGGAATGTTTTAATTAATAGGGTGGTAGATTTCCATGGTAAAATCCGTAAGGTTTATGTGCTGTAATTAAAAAAGAGAACGTTTCAAATTTGTATTAACTTTTTGTAAATGAAATTTGTCTATATACTTGTTTACAATATAAGATATACCAATATGTGATCTTGCTGGACCCTATTATATTAAAATTCCCTACGTCAGTTTTTTGGACATTTATTCATGAAAATTTAATTACCAGTGATAATTTGTTTCTTTTCAAATTTAATATAGAATGTCCGACATGTCAGCCGCAGCAGCCGACTTAGAGAGAGACGAACAGCATGAAGAACAGAAGCCGGAAACCACAAGTGGGTGAGTAATATTTTAATATGTATAAAACGAAGTAGAATGATGTCTGTCTGTCTGTCTGTCCGTCCGTCCGTCCCTAGCTATATTTTGGTAACCATTCATAGAATCGGATTCGACAATCCATCACAACATAATTACATAAATACATATTACATATTTTTTGGTAATTACTTCTTTGGGCAAAGGTCCGATTACCTGGGATATATAATATATATTTATATATTTCAGTGATAGCGAAAAAGAGAAGAACGAAATGAGTGTGTCTGAGCCTGAGCTGCCTGCTAAGCTGGCTGACCTGCCTGATAGCCCTCCTAAATCGTCTGATACAGAAGCTAACTTTGGATTGCACTACGTAAGTTTATTTATTTTTGTTACCATTCTATTTCTGTTCGGAAGGTGGTAGTAGCCGGATTGAAAAGAGTAGGATAAACATTATTGTTATGGCGAATAATTATAGTTTCATTCAGGGGTGTACATTACGCACAAGATTTATTTTGTTCCCGTGGTACAAAATTTTGTATTTTTTTCCCACCTATTTTTATCTCACCAAGTAGGGACGGAAATGGAGAAATATTGAAAGAACTAAAATTTTTGGTCCTACCACACATATTTTAGTTATTTTCCCCCCACCACCTGAACAGGGGATCCCATATAGGATATACACCCCTGATATTTCAAATTAGCAGCTACGCTAAACCCTCTAATATGAAGTATATCTCTTAAAGTTTCTTTTGCCACTCCCTTCCCTTGCCGGTACCTATGAGAAGAACCCGATCTGTTCAGTGGTTATCGAGATCCTTCGGTACATAAACACGGACATCCTGTTACTTTAGTATTATTTTTTTTTATTTTTCAGGGACGACGATGGATGGGAGACAATGCAGAAAATAAAACAAGACCTTGGGGCAGCAAAGCAAAAAATTGCTTCTTTGGAAGAGGAGATCGCTTGTTTGGAAACACAAACAAAGTAAGAAATTTTTTTCACTTCTTTTTTTGTATTTAATCCGGGCGACTGTGTTGTAAATGATTTTTCGGTACAGACAAATTCACCTTTATATATTACAAAACTAGCAAGTATGCCTCTAGGGGTAAGGTGGGAGGGGTAAATGTGGACCAAAAAAAAGTTTACTATTTAATTATAATATGATTGCTTAATTCAGGGAGCAATCCAAGAGATGTCCGGCACAAAAGGATGACCAGAAGGTCGGACAAGCCTCTGTTATGGAAGGAGAAGCAAAGTAAGATATCCTATTATATAAAGTAGTAAGCGTTTTTTGTCTGTCCCGAAGGATCTCGCTAACCGCTAAACCGATATTGTTCTCCTTTAAAGTGAAGCTTCTTATAGGTCCTGGAAAGGTTTTAAACTATTTTTGTGCAGGGTGTCTTCACCCCCTCCCCCAAAAAATATTTTTACTCTTCTGAAACTCAAATTTAAAATGGGAAGATGTTGATTTTTCCCCTTCCAACCTTAAGTGCCCCTAGAGGTTTCTAGGGGCGTAGCCACTAGTTTCTTTTAATAATCTTTTTTCATACTTTATCCGGGCGACTGTGTTGTAAATGATTTTTCGGTACAGACAAATTCACCTTTATATATTACAAAACTAGCAAGTATGCCTCTAGGGGTAAGGTGGGAGTGGTAAATGTGGACCATAAAAAGTTTACTATTTAATTATAATATGATTGCTTAATTCAGGGAGCAATCCGAGAAATGTCCGGCACAAAAGGATGACCAGAAGGTCGGACAAGACTCTGTTATGGAAGGAGAAGCAAAGTAAGATATTTCTTTTAATATTATTTTTTCATACTTTATCCGGGCGACAGTGTTGTAAATGATTTTTCTGTAAAGACAAATTCAACGTGTTCCTTTATTTATTAAAAGCGAGTACTAGCAAGTATGCCTCTAGCTGGGTAAGGTGGAAGGGGTAAATGTGGAACCAAAAAGTTAACTACTTAATTTAAATAGATTATTATATATATATTGTTTAATTCAGGAACAAAACAGCTGGCTCTCCAGAAAATTCGGATGAGAACGAGGTTAAGGAAATCACTGTTATGGAAACACCAGCAAAGTAAGATTTTTTTAAAATTGTTTTTACTACTTTATCCTGGCGACAGTGTTGTAAATGATTTTTCTGTAAAGACAAATTCAACGTGTTCCTTTATTTATTAAAAGCAAGTACTAGCAAGTACGCCTCTAGCTGGGTAAGGTGGAAGGGGTAAATGTGGAACCAAAAAGTTAACTACTTAATTTAAATAGATTATTATATATATATTGTTTAATTCAGGAACAAAACAGCTGGCTCTCCAGAAAATTCGGATGAGAACGAGGTTAAGGAAGTCACTGTTATGGAAACACCAGCAAAGTAAGATTTTTTTAAAATTGTTTTTACTACTTTATCCTGGCGACAGTGTTGTAAATGATTTTTCTGTAAAGACAAATTCAACGTGTTCCTTTATTTATTAAAAGCAAGTACTAGCAAGTACGCCTCTAGCTGGGTAAGGTGGAAGGGGTAAATGTGGAACCAAAAAGTTAACTACTTAATTTAAATAGATTATTATATATATATTGTTTAATTCAGGAACAAAACAGCTGGCTCTCCAGAAAATTCGGATGAGAACGAGGTTAAGGAAGTCACTGTTATGGAAACACCAGCAAAGTAAGATTTTTTTAAAATTGTTTTTACTACTTTATCCTGGCGACAGTGTTGTAAATGATTTTTCTGTAAAGACAAATTCAACGTGTTCCTTTATTTATTAAAAGCAAGTACTAGCAAGTACGCCTCTAGCTGGGTAAGGTGGAAGGGGTAAATGTGGAACCAAAAAGTTAACTACTTAATTTAAATAGATTATTATATATATATTGTTTAATTCAGGAACAAAACAGCTGGCTCTCCAGAAAATTCGGATGAGAACGAGGTTAAGGAAGTCACTGTTATGGAAACACCAGCAAAGTAAGATTTTTTTAAAATTGTTTTTACTACTTTATCCTGGCGACAGTGTTGTAAATGATTTTTCTGTAAAGACAAATTCAACGTGTTCCTTTATTTATTAAAAGCAAGTACTAGCAAGTACGCCTCTAGCTGGGTAAGGTGGAAGGGGTAAATGTGGAACCAAAAAGTTAACTACTTAATTTAAATAGATTATTATATATATATTGTTTAATTCAGGAACAAAACAGCTGGCTCTCCAGAAAATTCGGATGAGAACGAGGTTAAGGAAATCACTGTTATGGAAACACCAGCAAAGTAAGATTTTTTTAAAATTGTTTTTACTACTTTATCCTGGCGACTGTGTTGTAAATGATTTTTCTGTACGCTAAACCCTCTAATATGAAGTATATCCTTAAAGTTTCTTTTGCCACTCCCTTCCCTTGCCGGTACCTATGAGAAGAACCCGATCGGTTCAGCGGTTAGCAAGATCCTTCGCTACATACAAACAAAAATCGTTTTACTTTGTAGTATAGATTGTTTAATTTCAGGATGGAAAACAAACCGGATTTTGATATAATTTATGAGAACATAAAGAATCCAGGACCAAAAAGCCCAGGTATAGTACAATATTTATACTAGCGACTGTGCCCAAAGCATATAGTGAAACATTTCTGTACTAGGCACTAAGAAAATGCCGTAATACATTGTATTATTACACTAGGTTAGGTTAGGTTAGGTTAGGTTAGGTTAGGTTAGGTTAGGTTAGGTTAGGCTAGGCTAGGCTAGGCTAGGCTAGGCTAGGCTAGGCTAGGCTAGGCTAGGCTAGGCTAGGCTAGGCTAGGCTAGGCTAGGCTAGGTTAGGCTAAAACTAGAAATATTACTCTTTCTATTAATACACTAGGTTAGGTTAGGCTAGAAAAAAAAACTATTGTAAAATTGAAGTATTTTTTTGTACAAAAAAATAATTTTAAAAAATATTTTAATTTCAGTGTATCGAGTGTCAGATGATGAGCAGGAGATGTTTGAACCACCCCCTCCTACAATCCCGCCAGCATCAAAACTGAGTAGGCGCAAAAGAACTGCAACACCGGGGAAAATCAAGACCTGCGCCCATGGACGCAGTCCCCGAAGCGAGCTGCCAACAAACACAAGACTCATCGAATGCACCTATTTGTGTGCAGACTGCCGCGTCTTCTTTCACAAGAGGCAAAAGGAAAGAAAAGAAGGACAAAAGTAAGCTGATGTATAATAGTCCTTCCAGTCAGATCATATATAAACTATTTGTGATAAAAAAGTGATATATATCAAGATATCTTGAGTCAAAAATATGTTTAACCACCTTTAATTTGTACGTACATTAATCTATATGACAGTTTTGACAGTTTTGTTCTGACGATGAGAATATTCATATAATATTATATTTGAAACCGCTATTCCTATATAGCAAATTTTTGAAAATTTTATAATGGAAAGTAACTTCGTAATATATTTTTCTTGTGTATAAAAATGTTCTAGTATAAAGTACAATTAGAATCCAGATCTCAGCTTAAAACCTATGTATATTTGTGTTAATTTCTCAGCTTAAACCGATTAAACATGCAGTTATAGTATCTGAATAAAACTATGTAATATTTGTTTTAAACCATGTCTAGAATTAGACTAATTAAGAAAATTTCTGTGAATATATACCTATATAGTATCGCGCTATCGTACCTATGTAAATCATTATGTAAAAAAATATGTTTAAGTGTTTCAATCAATAAAGATAATAATGAAAACAATTTTTTTTTTATTTTTGCGATTTGTGTACAAGCGATGTTTTTCTATAATTAAGGTCGTTTTTTACCACTTTCTCGTGATTTTTACCACCCGTTTTTACCACAATTTTTGGTAAATTTTTACCATATTTACCCTATTTCTGGTAAAATTTTACCAATTTAGGGCAAAAATATTACCAGGTGTTGAACAGTTTTACCACTTTTTCGGTAAAATCTTACAGAAATTTGCGGTAAATTTTACCAAAAAAGTGGTAAAAATTGGTCAAAATCTGGTATAAATTTGCGTCCTAAAATGGTAATATTTTACCGGAAATCTGGTAAAATTTTACCGATAATTGTGGTAAAAATCGATGGTAAAAAGCGTGAGAAAGTACCACAAAAAGTGTTTTTACCACGGTTACGGTAAAATTTTACCACCTTTTAAATCGTATAGGCTGGTAAAATTTTACCATAAAAGTGGTAAAAACTAGGTTTTTTTATGGTATTAATTCCGTCCTGGGATATTAAACAAACAGCTGTTTTCTCACGAATCTCTTAAAATACATCGTTTTGCTTCGCTATCAATGATAGTTTTATCCTTGTTTAATGCAAAAAATGCAATGTGTCCTACTTTGAAGCATTTAAGAATTTCAATATTATACATATAAGAATGAATTTATAGTCATTATGCATGATATACATTGATACAATGTACTTTATAATATTAAAATTTTGGGTATAGTCCTTTTCACGACATCCCTCCATAAGGAGCGATTCTTCGTATTTTTCACAGTAGCTTTTCTCCTATTTCTAGCCCCTGCGGGGGGCTCTAACCCTGCGGGGCCAATTACCTAACCCTGTGGGGCAATCACCTAACACAATATAACCTAACCTAACCTAAAATAACCTATAAAAAGCCATTTTAAAAATACGAAGAATCGCTCCTTATGGAGGGATGTCGTGAAAAGGACTATACCCAAAATTTTTTATTTTTCTTTGTTTTTTTCAATATCAAATTATTATTGCTATAAATTGACCTATAATATTCTAAACAATTATGATGACTCACAAAAATACGATATTTATAAATGCTAAATATATATGTTAACCCTTACAGATCGGGGGGGGGGGGGGGGGGCTCAAAGAGCCCCCCCCTCTAGTTTTTTCAATCTCATTTTTTTTGTAGGTAAGATGGAGAGCTGTAACTTCATGACTTTTTAAGTTTAGTAATTATACGTCGGCAAGAGTTGATTTTATTAAGATATATGGTCTGTGTCGGTCGTGGTGTCCGGTCAAAGTCGGTTGGGTAGCAAAAAAAATTAGAAAAAATTCTAAATAAATCTTAATTTCTACATTATGACTTTTGTGTATAAGGTAGAAACCTAAAATTTTTTTGGTGAATACTTAGATATCAATGACCATCTGAGAAAAGTGGTGTTATGACCGTTTGACCGCTCCCTGACCGACTTTATGACCGATTTTTGTCCGGCTTTTACTACAGACATATATCATGAATATCGTGGCTTCTATTACAGCTAGAGACCTATAATTTTTTTTGGTAAATCCTTGAGCATTAATAAACAGATAAAAAAATTAATTTGCGCCGCCAACCGCCGTTTTACCGCCGTAACCGCCGAAAACGGCGGTTTTCGTTATTTGCCGTTTTTCGGCGATGATCAGAAAAAGTAATTTTTTTGTTATAATAAATAAAAGTTCGTCCTAAAATTTGGTCATCCTAGCTGCAAAATTGGCCGCTCTACAGCTGTTTTAAAATTTAGCGGCTGGCCGCTAAAAAGCGGCTAAGGAGCGGTCTGACTGCTATGACTATAAAAAGTAATTTTCTCTAAAAATACACATGAACCTCCAGAAAAAAATTTTACGTCTTTATCTGTACTAGGAGCCGAGATAGAGGGGGGGGCTCTTTGAGCCCCCCCCCCCCCCCCCCCGATCTATTAAGGTGGGAATTGGGGCCCGATCTGTAAGGGTTAATATCCAAATATTATGTCATCAAAATATTACAAGGATAAATATTCTCATGGAAGTAAAGCTTAAAAGTATGTCTGTTATTAATCATCCAAAATTGTGTCATAATATGTTGATAATATAAAAATATTCTCCTATACAAAAGTAATTATATTTTAAGCATTTTATCAACCCTTTGATTTCAGGACTTTATTCTAAAAGTATTGTAATGCGTTGGCCCTGTTCTTTAAACAATGCATTTCCACTTACCCAAATTATTAAAAAACATTTATGTGTCAAAAACATACGTACTATAATAATCATGGAAAAGCTGTGCTTGCTGATGAAAGCTATTATTAACCTTTACCTTTGATTCCCTTTTTTCATTAATTTTCCACAAAATTGACTAAAAAGGAAATATGAGTCATAAAAAGAAATAATATCATATACATCATGTTTGATATTTTTAACTCTACAATGTAAATACTGAAAAGTTTGTTTTTTAAAACTTTCAAAATATTATAAGTTTAGATTAATTTTAAGGTTTATTAGATTTTTAATCAACCTGCAAATTCAATTTTACATATTAAGGGACAAGGAATTATTCATCTGAAAACTATTTTACTTAAACTTTTTGTGAGTAAAATTAAATACTTATCTTCTTATAATACAGGGTGTTTTAAGAGAAATGTATTAGAACAATAGTACGTGTGTTTAATCAGTTAACAATAAAAAAACATTCATAAGAAACAAGATTTGATAAAATTACCAAAAGTTTTATGCTAACAAATAAGAAAACTTTCTAAAAAAACTTGACTTCCAGTATAATTTACAGTCTAAAGTTCTTTATCTCCCTCTGATAATTGAGGTGTTAAGGTGTATTCTAAGCTACATACAAGGGGAGGGGGAGGAGTGTCCTTTCTATAAACATAGAAAATCTGGGGAGGAAGGAGACAACTTAGGGTACTATATTAGATTTTGTACAAAAGATTTAACTACAAATAGTAAACTTTATATATCTTCTTTGTACATAAATTTATTGGTCATTGTCTTATCACTGTAGAAAAATATTCTACCAAGCTTCGCTTTTAAATGGCATTATTGTTCTTTTAAACTTGTTTGAAAAGCTTTCACACACACCTGGTGGCATGGAATGTATCCCTGAACCAATCTTCCAAACACGTTAATCAATAATCAAATCTCTATTTCACTTTTTAAAACACTTTTTTTTTATTTGCCAAAAAATTAGTTTTTGGATAGTCTTTATATCACTTCATTTAATAATTGTCACATTTTATGATTATTTTTTTTCCAGTATTTATTAACTACATTGCTTTAGTAAAAACTAATGTTTACATTATCTGGCTCTTGTGACATTATAGACATCTGCAAATAAAAAGGTCATATCATGGTAATATTTAAATAGGTATAACCATTTATCAATGTTTTTAAAACTTAAATGCTTAACAGGGAAACAAAGCTAGCTTTGACGGATGACATAATAGGTAAAATTATTGGTTACCCTATGTTCATATGAAAGTGGAAGATAACCAAAAATAACAAATCAAAAGTAAATATTGAGTAAAATTTAAGGATTTTTAAAACTCGTGTTAATTTTAATACTTTTTTTGCTAATTTGTTGCTATGTTCAACAAAAACTTTCTTCAAACGCCTATCTCTTTCTCCAAGAAGTTAAGGCGACATGGGAATTATTGTAATCAAAATAACTTTCAACTTTTCCTACAGAACAGGAATATGACAATGAAAGAAAAACTAATGAACCTGAAACTTGTCCACTAGTCACAAATAATATTTCAAAGTAAGATTGATAATACAATGACAAAAAGTTTTTCTTAGATAACATATTACATTGTTGTCCACCATTATATGGCTTAAGTAGTTTAGCAGTTTTCAACAAATCATACCTTAAAAAAACATATTTTCCATAGCATATGATTTGGGAAATATTAATGGACCATACCAAATTTAAAAGTTATTGTTTTGGCTAATGACTTTAAATGCAGCTAGCTTTTGAGGAAAAATTAATTGAAAACTGCTGAATGTTTTTTTTCTCCCGAAGAAAATAAGGTTTCAACAACTAATTTTTGTCAAGAGTAAGTAGGCCTAATAAGCCTTTATTTTTACTCCATAAAAGACTTTATTTTGGTTATTTACAATTTTAACTAACACACCCTTATTTATTTTCAAGTTATTATCATTAACATAATGATTAATAAAACTGGAAAAAGTATTGATGAAGTATATAAACACTTTGTATTTGTTCCATGGGATAATTTAAACTGTGGTATTCCCTCCTCCCCCTCCATCATGCTAACCCTTAAAAATGATTCCCACCACCTCTGGAAGCTACTTCTACTCCTAGTATTAAGTTGTTATATGTATATTATACACAGGGTGACCACTATCTTACATTTCTTTGCCCCTTTCAACTTTTTAAAAATCATTAAGTTTTAAAAAAAATCTAAAGCCTAATGTTATGGTTGTCCTAAGACCTTTGATATCCTATTATATAAAGAAGTAAGGTTTTTATCTGAAGCTAAAAAATTGGAAATTGTTGTTCCAAATTGGTCGTACTTTTTTGGGAAGCTTTATTAATGTCCATGGGTGGTTTTAGTGGATTTTCCTGACATCTCCTGCCTTTACCCAGAGGCTAAGGGCGAAGCAATAAGTAGCTTTTCAAGGGATTACTATTTAAAGATGGTTTGATAAGGTACTATACAATAATGACATAGAAGTATACACCTTGCAAGAAAAGGATTTTTTATTTTTTTTCCGAAATAGTGTTCAAAAGTAAAAATCCTTTAGAAAAATGAACATTAGATAATTATTTTTTTGTGTAAACTAATGTAAGATAGAAAATATCATATTAAGCATGCATTGAAAGATTTGACTTTTTAATAGCATTTAAAAATATTCTATAATGTCATTCAATGAATATATATTAAAGCAAATTTTTATTTTTTGTTAGAGTAGCATTAATTATTTTCAATTTGTTCTCAACTTAATTTACCTTATCGCTAGAATTAGGTGTTTTGTCCACAGATACAAAAATAAAAAGTGCTAAATTGTATTTCAGTCGTCGGGCAATTAAAAGTATAATCTTGCCCGCTTACGATGAAAATAAGTT
The DNA here is from genome assembly GCF_053477335.1 of Acartia tonsa. Classification (NCBI taxonomy): domain Eukaryota; kingdom Metazoa; phylum Arthropoda; class Copepoda; order Calanoida; family Acartiidae; genus Acartia; species Acartia tonsa. The sequence continues at coordinate 23,244,762 of NC_137261.1, forward strand.
TCTTGGTAAGTCGATTAAGATCTCACAAATTAGTAAACTGATTTAATTCCTTATTACAAATCTTAGTATGAGTCTTTATATTCAGATTTTTATGGTATTTCAAATAATTTATGTATACAAAAGTTAGGTTAGGGTTAAGCTTTTTTGTGAAATATCTCTTACATTTGTTATGTAATATTAAATTTCTATATTGATAAGGCTATTGTTTGCAAAAAAAATAACCCCCAAACAATACTGTTATATCTTTTATATAATTTTATATTGTTTCATTCTTGAGGTTTAACTTTTTTAGTGTCCACCCTGAAAACTCAGTTTACACGAAATTGATCAAACTCTCTCTCTCTCTCTCTCTCTCTCTCTCTCTCTCTCTCTCTCTTTCTCCCATTCTCCCATTCTCTCTTTTAATGTATACAACCAAAGGAAATAAAAAGGGGGAGGGACAGGAAGGGAAAAGATAGAAATATGGGGGAAATATTTTTGAATGATAAAGAGGTGGGGAAAATAAAAGTCTTGCTTAGATATTAGAAATGATAAAATAGAATATTATTTGACAAGGCAACATTTATTGACAACGGAAAGTGTCATGTGTGACGTCATATAATGCGTCTATTATCCATCTGTTAAATAGAGGTTTCTTTTCCCACTTTTCCTCTCACCCTTCCCTTTTAGATGTATTTTTATGAAGTCACTCATGACACTTTCCCCTGTCCCTAACATTTATTCTTACATAAAAGGGTTAGTTTGTATTTAAAGATCTCGCTAATCGCCTCTAAGCTGGTTCTCCTTTACAGGGGTGCTTCTGAGGTTATGTATTTTACCTAGAATCCTATATCCTATTATATAAAGTAGTAAGCGTTTTTTGTCTGTCCCGAAGGATCTTGCTAACAGCTTAACCGATATTGTTCTCCTTTACAGTGAAGCTTCTTATATGTCCTGGGAAGGTTTTAAACTATTTTTGGGGAGGGTGTCTTTACCCCCCTCCCCCCCATTTTTTTAAAAACTCAAATTTAAAATGGGATGATGTCGAATTTTCCCCCTCTTACCTTATGTGCCCCTAGAGGCTTCTAGGGGGCGTAGCTGCTAGTTCATCATATAACACTAATAATTTAACTATCTATCTATTATATTATATCTATTGTATAGAATCAAATACAACTTTGTAATTTTTTTTCCTGGTTTACCTCTTTACTTTTTTATAATAATCACGCCCGGCAAATAAGTTCAGTTTTATCTAACCAGGACAATTTTTTCCACAGGAAGATTTTGTGCTTTTGTAAAATCTTAAGAAAATAACGTATGATGCACCTTGCCAAATTTTCAAGAAGTTATCAATGTCCATATGAATAATAGCATTTCGATTTTAAGTCAGCAATAAACAGCTATTTTAAATAAGAAATATACTTCGACATTAACCATTAATTTTATTGGAATAGCTATTTATTGCATCCTATTATAGACAGCTTTCCGTGGATATTTAAATCAAACCAGTTTTGTTAGACCATTGGGTCCTGGGCTAAAAAACTGGTTTCAATTATAAAAAATTATTGTAACCTCTGTGGAAAATTGTCTGTAATACGATACGATACATGATTTTTTTTCAGTATGGATGATAACCGGTTCTAATTCAGCGTATATTACTCGGTTTCAAAGCCATACTGGAATTAATGCTTCCATATTTGTCAGATTGTTGCTGTGCATCTACATTTTCTGTCATAATATCTAAAGCTGGCTCTAATGCCTGTATAGAATCATGTAAATTGGCTTAAATATTGATAACTTCTAAGGACCAAATTTACCAAAGGTATGTAAGTTATTTTTCGAATTAAGTTTCAACAATTTGAAATTATAAAAGGTATATCATTGAAGAAATTACAACATAAAAGTTTTAGCTTTTGTAATAGATATTAGTCATTCTTTACTCATAAGTTCTGAAAACTGTAGTTTTATGCAATAATTTTAGCTGTCATTTTATAAGGGTGGAAATAAAGATGATTTAAAACTATTTGCAAGGAATAGTAAGCTTATTTTGTCCTAGCTAGTATTTTTAACTAGTAACTATTACCTAATAATGAAATACAACACATTAATCTTTTGATTATTAGTGCTTTTTAGAATTTTAATCATATTTAGAATAAATACTTTTTCTCCCCTTTATAACCCTTTATCATTTCTTATATTATTTTGTATATCTTAAAGCTTGTTAAGGTTATTTGGTGTAAAGGAGAACTACTTGGGACGTGCGACGCAACGCTTTGTTTCTTGGTTGGGAAGAGGTGTAAAAAGTTAAAAGTACAAAAGTACAAAGGAAGTGAATAAATTTGAGGGTAATGAAATAATGCTCGACTTTCCTAACTCAAACCCAAATTGTTTACCCAGAGTGCATAATTGTTTTTGGATTGGTATTAACCCTTTTCTTATGAGAGAGTTTTAAAGAGTAAAATATCGAAAACATTATTAGACCTGATGTTTAAAAAATATCATAGCTGCGCGAAGCGCTAACATTTTTTTGTAAGTCTAACAAGCTATTGAAGGTTAATCTTTCCATTTCTATCTGAATTGTTGTTGCGAATCCATATCTGTCATATTTGCCACAATGTGCAAAATATTTATGTTTTCTGTTTATAGATTTATGACGAAACTTGACGGCAAAAGCTAGTATTATAAGCTAGAAGCATAGATTGATATTTTGTTACATGCGTTTCTAAAGTCAAGAAGACTAATACTATAACATTTAAAAGTCATAAAAGCAAGAATTTCATAAATGTTAGGCAAAATAGTCTTCTTATGGACATCTCATCTATAGAAGAGAAAGAAAGGTCGTCGATTTTAATAAGGTGATTATGTTACAGAAAGTTTTAAAATCTATCTTGATTTATAGAGTAAACTAAATTAAGAACGTTTTACATACTTTATATCTTCGATTTTTATGTTAACTTATGGGAAATTGGTAAATTTTATTTTTGTAAGATAATTTCGAATATAAGATCATAGAGCTTTCATATCTTTTGTAAAATATCAAACCATCGGATGGACGTACAAAACTTATTAATAGAGTAGCTGCGCTTCTAAACAAATGTAAATTATGATTTGAATGCCAATTTAAATCAATTATAATAGAATATTTGAAGCAGACAAAATCAGCTGATTATACAAATATTTACATTTTTAAATATCCATTAATTAACCTTTGCAAATATTAATAAAACATATCATACTGCATATATTAAAAACATGATGATTACGAATTTATTAAAATCACTTCAAATATGTAACTATAAGTATCTTCAATGAAAATATATGTAATACTGATATTTTTTTAAGGTAAGGTATAAACAATTCGTCAACCAAGAATTTAGTACATCTGATTATGATCATGGGTTTTTTAAAATATTTTTCTTTTTTTATTCATTAATTGAATTTTAGATACAATCAGTTAGGACGAAGAAAGTCCCTCAATGACGTCATAAAAATGAGGGATGAGGAGGGGGTAAGAAAATTTCTAAAAAACAGATGAATATTCCCTCGTTTTTATGACGTAACATGCTGATTTTTTAAGGGACTTTCTTCGTCTTCTCAATCAGTAAGTAAGCCTAGTGGCTCCACGCCTTGTAACAAGGGACTCTGTATTTCAAGGGAGGTGATAAGAACAGTAATTGTTTAAAACCATCTCTGGGACCTTTGTAAAGCTTCCTTAAAATGGGAAACTCGTGACGGACAAACAGAGATACCTAACTACCATAGGTATATTCAATAAACAAGGATGGCAACATCCATAAAAGCGAAGCACTGAAACGGTAGGACAAACGGACATTAACACTTGTATAGTGTCAGAACTGAATAATCATAATATAAATTTATAAGAGTCAAAGCAAAATTGTAAGTAAATTTGTTGAAAAACTGCTTGATTCAGGATAATATTTATGGACATACTTACATTTTTAAGACTTGATTATAGAGTTGCTTCGCTGATTACATTATACTTTGTTGTCTTAGGAATCAATATACCAAAAATCAGATCAATCGGATGATTAGATCACATAAAAATTTGTTGTTAAAAAAAGTAAAAAAATTAACATGTTTAATATGGACGTACGGACATTTTGGTGATGATTATAGAGTTGCTACGCTTTCTAAATCGTACCTAACTATTAAAGAAATCAGCATGCAAAATTTGAAATCGATAGGACAATTCTAACATGCCTAAATTAACGAAAAAAGCTATCCGTTACGGACGTACGGACGGACGGACGGACGTACGGACGGACCGACCCTAATTATAGAAAAGCCTCGCTTTTAAAAACGGTTCCTATTCGGTTCAGCTGTTAATGAGATCTGAATGGTTGCAGGGGATTACAGACATTATTCTATTTTATATCATAGATAGATATACTAAAACTGTAAGGATTAAAAAAAGCATGAACTAAAATAATTTTAAAAACCCTCCAAATTGTCTCTAGGATTGGCAGAGAAAGAAAGAGAGAGAAAAGAGGAAGGGCTAATTACTCTCTCAGAGGTATGGGGTGGGAATGTCTCCTTCTAAGAGGTAGGGATGGGGGAGTTGTCTTGCTGAGAGTGCATGAGAAATCTAGTCTCTAGGGGGTGCTTATAAACATTAGAGGGACCCTCAAAACTATTTTTTTCTTAATTCATTTTTATTATTGATGACCAAGTTTCTAAACATAATTTCTAAATTTAATTTTTATTGGGAAAAAGGTTCATCAACCTTTGATTTTTGAAGTGGGCAACTGTCCTATCCATTGTGTCGTCTAAGGAGGGGGGGGGGAGGGGTGGAGGTAAAGGTAAGTTTTTTTAACCCCCCCCCCCAAAAAAAAAAAAAAGCTTGGACGTCCTTGTCCCAGCCCAAAGGAAAATACTTTGAAACATTCAAACCATTAGGTATATTCTCTGAAAAGTACTAAAATAATCACTTCAATGGTTGACGAGATCATATGGAACAGATAAACGGCATCGTTCTACTTCTACTTTTTACTTTCAATAGGGTAATACATGTTAAATTGTATGAACTATAAAGTTTGAAATTTCTTTAAAACACAAATATGAAATAATCTTTTTACTGAGAACATCTAATCAAAGTATATTACAGGTAACAGGCAGATATTACACACACACACACACACAGAAGAGTAGGGGAATATGAGAAAGGTAACCACTGCACCGCCGGGTTCTCCTACCAGAAATAAATAGTAGAAGGGAGACAAAAAAGGGGAACTAAAAAAAGGGATTCTTGCAGTAAGTTTCTCATGGAAAGCTAGGTATTAATATAAATCAAGGAGCATTGATGCAAAGGTTGAAAATTATGAGATTTTTTAAAAAGCGACGCTTTTCTATGATTTTGGTAAGTCTGCAGAGAGAGAGGGGACAATGGACTGTTTATTACAATAGTCCCATATGTTGGCCCCATCAACTTTGAGGACTTTAGTTAATTTTGATTCATTGTCTTATTAAGTTGAGTGTTCAAACCATTCAACAACTATTTTGTGTATTATCATTTAGGATGTACACCAATTAATCAGCTATTGTCTTATCCCTTTAGATCCCTGGTAATTCCGTCTATATGTTACAGATAGCTCTTGTCGAATAAAATCGTAGAATAGAACGATTTCAAACTTGGCATGGTGATGCTATAAATGATTTTTCAGTATGTCTGAAAATTAGTTCTAATCCAGCGGATATCAATCGGTTTCGAAGCCATACTGAAAATCATATTACCCTGCTTCGTTTTTCAGCCTTTAAGTTTCTACTCATTTATGTTTTAAGTGAAAATATGTATGTATATGAAGAATATACAATTAAATCTTAAATGTTTTATTCTCATGCTATTTACTTTTATACAAACACAAATATTTAATTTCTATATCTGTAGATATAGAAATGATTTAATTAAAATTCAATAAAACTAGCTGAATTTAATACTTCTAGCTTCGCCCCTTTTATTATCCGGAGGGGGAGGTAGAAGCAGAGAAGTAGCTTAAAACCATCCCAAAAATTTAATTTGATAATAAAATATACAAAAACCAAGCCTGCATTTATATAAAGCTTCTACAAAATAGAGAAACCATTCAGTTGAATAGTATGAGAGACAAAAAAAATAATAAAATAAAAGCAAAGCACATTGAGAATAGTTACTTATTGCATCGTGTTATAAACAGCTTTCCGCGGATATAAAAATGTACAATTATAAGATTAAAACCAGTTTTGTTATCCCCGAGATGCCAAATGATTGTACATTTTTATATTCGTAGAAAACTTGATATTATACGATACGTTACATGATTTTTTATTATGGCTGGAAAACATATTACAATAACAAGTACGCTATACTGAGAATCAAGAAATTGCATAGCTCGATTTCATAGCTGGAGAAACCATGTAATTTTGAATTCAAGAATCTTCGAAACAATAATGTCAACATTCATAAAAGCAAAGCTTAAAAAGAGAAGGTAGAACTAAGCAATAATAACACTCTAGAGTATCAGAAGCAGAATAAATCATGATTTTGCCTGATTTTAACGTTTATTTTTTCAGCAAAAAATCCGCTTACAACTAAATTACTCTAACTGATAATTCAATACATTTCTTATTTAGATTTTAATCTTTTTTAAAAGTCACGCAACCTAGGTAAAAAAAAAATTGAGCTAAAGGGTCAAAATCCTTTTTACTTGCTAATACTTTTTATCTTTTTAAAGGCTTGTATCCAAACCCTCTAAAATTTTATCAGGGGGTGGATATACCCCACTTCTGCATGTTACTGCAAAAACTGAATCAGATAAACTTTTATAGTAACCCTTTGAATTTAATATTCATATAAATATTTTTCTCCACTCCTTTGTTTCATATTTTCGAATATTCACTGACCATTCAAAGAAAATGGTGTTTCTACAGTTATGTAACTGTTAATGAACAGCAAAAATATTTTACTTATTGCTTATTTACACAATTGAAAAAGGCCTTGTTGTAAAAAAACATGGTTTTATAAGCACCTCTGATATCAATTCAAAGAAAATCCGTTATGTTCAATAAGTATATAATGTACCTTGTTCATCATATCTTTATATAAAGGTAACAAGATGTCCCATTGTTTGTCTGTTTGTCCATTAAAACTAGTTTGAAAACGGGAGGGGGTGAGGGGTGTAGCTAATATATGGCTCGTTAGAAGCAAATTTGGAAGCTACTCTTTTACAGCTGCAGATTGTTTACTCTTAACTGTACTCTATTCTGTTTTTCTTCATTTTTTTTGGTTTTAGCTGTATTTATGCTGCAGCTGTTCAAACAGACGAAAGTATGAACCTACAGCCATCCCATTATTATATAATTATATATCAAAAGTCACTTTTTAGTTTGAATATATGAACAACAGAAAGATGCCCTTTTCACATATAATCTGATAAAATGGAAACAAGGATGGAATGCATAGCGAAGACGGGCGGCCTGTTAAAGTAGATAATATAGAAAATGTTATTTGTCATGGTAACAAATGTAATAAAAGCAGACAAAATCAAATTTTTCTTACAGAAGCATAATTGACCGACAAAAAGACAGAGAAAGAGAAAGTTTTTAAGTAGATGCCCTATGTTCGTTGGGGTCTTAACAAGAAATTTCATGCATAAATAGAATATCACACTTCCCAGCCCTTCATAGAATTTTAATACTTACCATGATAAATGTAAGGACGTACAAAGTGTGCTATATATATAGTTGGTGTCATCATTTATTGGCTATCAAATTTCAGACATCTAACCTCAAAAGCACCCATCACACTTTTAATTTAACACAACTGACTAGCGGACAGAAGAAAAAAAAGGTCTAACATATATTTGGAATAATAGAGTAGCTTCCCTACTAAAACATTTAACTCTTTCTCTGTGGATCTCATGACTTTACATGCAAGCAAGATTTCGTACGGGCAGGTTTTATTCATGGATATCAAGGGATAAGACAATAAACAATAAATTGTTATACATCCCCAATAGTTACCCTTTCTGTAGATTAAGTTTAATGGTTTAAAAGATTGAAAACTACTAGTTTGAAACCATCTAATTAAACTCAAAAAAATTTGAGATAACTAATAAAATATCGTGTTTTTTTAAACTTTGAGTACTAAGGCAATTTACAGTATAATGTCCTCTTCCTCCCTGAATTTCAGAGCAGCGAAGCTACTCTATGAATTCAATTTGTCTGTCTACCCGGCATTCTGTAACGCTGTGAAAAAAATGTAAATTATTCGACTGGTATTTTAGATGGACAATTAGTATACAACTCACTTGGTCCGTTAGACAATATGTGACTTACACTCATATTCTCAAGTGGAAAAAACTCCCAAAAAAAGAGAAAAAGGACTTTGAGCAAAATAAGGATGAAAACATCCTTAAAGCAATGTCTCAACCATGACACTTTGGTTGAGTGTGACTTCCAAAATAGCGGGAAGTTCTCGAGATCTGTTGGCGAACATACAAACCCCCAATACCAGGAACCATCAAGTTTCAACAGCAGGTTTGATTATAGATTTATTGATGAAATTATTTCAAAGTCCTGAAATTACAAAATCAATTAATACAAAATTCCAGTTTTTTTTTATAACCACGTAATCTTAATTGCTTTTTAAAATCATTTTTCTCTACGGTTAAGAATCTTTAGAAACTTAGGCTTTAAAGGAAAATTATTTGGTTTAATAAATCATTGTTAAATGCAAAAATAAAGGCACATAAAAAATTACTAAAACATAATAATTACTCATAAAAAAGTTTTATGCTTAGCTGGCTAAAGCCTTTTAAACTAAATATAATCGTCCTATACACCATTCCACTTAATAAAATTGACAAATTCTACCTGAAGTTCTTATGGTTTCAAATCCCTGGTATACTAGGGTTGTTCACGCACTATGAGACCAATGATAGGCCAATTTTTGTTCTCCGAAATCTTCACACACTCATATCTCATTCAAAAGTAACAAACGTGGGCGCATCAAAATATAAACAATCCATACCGCGTCACTTTATGAAAGGAAAGTCAAACAAGACGACATTTGCGCTTACTTTGGGATAATGATAAGGAATTAATTTCGATCTTGATAAACACAAAGCTTCCTCGAAAAGAGGTTAAGACACACCCCCCGTTTGAAAGTCAAATTAACTTCCTTAACGAGATTCAAGGTTTTTTGCGCTGAGCACTAGCAACATTTCTCACTAAACTCAACTCACCATAATCACATGAGAATGGCCACATCCCGAAAAACATGACAATTTTTGCTCCTAACTAAATGAAACCCCGTGAAATGCATACACAACATTATACTCCTCACTAGGACTCATAATACCTCACATTTTAGGATAGAAGGATGGGGATTGGTTTGTACCATACAACATTCCAGGCACATGACACTCACAAGATCACATACACAAATCCTAAAATGGATAATCCTATTAATCATGATGTTGTAAATATAACAACTTATACTAAATAATAATCATTTCATAATCAATAGGTAATAAATCATTATTAATAAATCAATAAGTACCTACGAAATCAGGTTGAAATGTAAACAATAATGGTAAAATAAAACGAAATAAATCTTAGACAAGAAAATTAAGATTTATAGGTACTTAAAACTAAATTTGTTAAGCATCAAAAAGAGTAGTAAGAAAAAATATTTCAAAATCCTTGGGCAGAAAGTTTTTCAAACTTAATGAATAAGAACTGTACTATCTTAATCAACAATAAAACTTTTCAATACTTAAATAATAGCAAAATAATAATAATATCTTCGTTAGAATTTTCATCGAAATTATGAACAAAAATACCAATTTTTCTTTGTAAAAATATGAGACTTTAAATATGAATTTTCAATCATTCCTTGATCTGAATAAAAATGTTTTACTGATTGAAATTCATATATAATTTTAAAAAAATCTGCTAAAAAATACTTGATTTTTTTTTCTCTTAGGATAAATATCGAATCACGCAACCTCGACACATTTATTCCTTTTTGGTAAACTTTTCAGGTAAGTTTTATAATGAATTGTACTTTTGAAAAGAAATTAAACTCAATAAAATTAAATTTGAGCATATGAAATAGAATAAAAATTAATCGCATTTCACTTGATTCTTATTTTAGGCATAAAAATAGGCATATGAAAAATGTGGCTTTTTTACTAAAAAAAATCTCAATTTCCATAAAATAAGAATCAATTATTAAACATAATTTTTAATAACTGCCTGACTGATACAGCATGTTCTTCCAGGGGAGATTTATCTGTCAGCCTGAACAAGACTCTTGCAGTCTTTCTCCCATCCTCAATCCTCGTCACTCGGCCCATCCGCAAACATCTCATCAGCGGATTGGTACTCGTAACCAGAACTATATCTCCGTCGGCTAGCGGCTCCGCCATCTCCTCTCTCCACTTGGACATCCTTAATATCTTCGGCAGAATCTCTTGGCGGTAGGCAGTCCAAAACTGGGCAGACAAATCTTCTAACAACTTCAACCTGGAGGAAATTTGGTCCTCCGGTTTCATCGCCACATTGCACAACGGCTGGCGGTCAACATTTCCCAGCAGCTGGCCAGGGGTAATCAGCCGCCAATTCTCCACGTCGTTCGCAGCTTCTATCGTCAATGGTCTGCTATTCATCAACTTGCTAACCTCTGCCAACAGCACCAGGAGCTCGTTAAAATTAACAGAACTATTCACCAACTTCTTGGACAGCAATCTCTTGGTTAATCCCACCATTTTCTCAGCTTGCCCAATAAAATGGTGGGCTCGGGCCGGGATCTGAGACCAAGAAAACTCTACCTGGCTGCCCAACTTCTGCTCTAAAACCTTGCGAGCAGCGGATAATTGTGTGCCCATGTCGCTTACTATAACCTTCGGCAGACAATGAACAGCCTCCAACTTGCGCAGGGACAACAGGATACTGCTGGTATCATACTTCTCCAAGGCATCCAGCCATAGCGCCCCTGAGAACCTGCAGACTACCACGAACACCCACACCTTCTTCGTTGCTGTCTGACTCCTCGTTTTGGCGGTAGCTCTCCTCGTAACCAGCGGACCCATAAGGTCAACTTGCACAGCTTCAAATGGCCTGCTCGGAACCAACTTGTCAGGTAACACATCCTTCATGGTAGTACGACATTCCTTGGCCCTCTCAACACTGCAGGGCCAACACTTCTTCACCTCCATGATGGACAACCTCCTTGCCTTCACAATCCAGCACCAACGGCGGCTCTCAGCTAAAGTTCCACGGACACCAGAATGAAGCTCAACATGCGCTTCTCTCATAATGATAGAAGCTAACCAATTACCAGGCTCCAAAATTACTAAACCTGGCATGTCTTCAAAAAGCATTTTACGGCCACCAGTAATGGCGTCAATGACGGGCTCGCCACGACCAACCATTTTAAGAATTTTCATCTCCCTGGTCACATATTTACCTCCGGGACCAACGACAGGCCAGGTCAATGATACTTCATGCACTAATGGATTCAATGACGAATAATTGCCTTTAGCGTCATTTATCCACTCATCCTGTTGGCTACATGACACAATGAAAAGTTCCGCCGCCGCCATAAAATTGTACAAAGACGGCTTGTACACAGAATCTGCGGCTGCTACATGACTACCAGCGGATGTAGCCTTGCCTTCTTGTCTGCTCTTTAGCTTCTTCAACCAGGTGTTCGATACTTGCAGGACAGCTGCCATAATACGCTTGGCCTGTCCAAATGATCTCCTGTGCTTAAAGGGACTGTGAACGTAAATTTTTCTCATCTTAATATCAAATATTAACATTATCTCATTCATAATATCTCACAGATAGAGCAAAACGCGCTTTTGTTTGCTTAAAAAACGGCTTTTTCCGACGATTTTTATAAGGTACGGGGAAAGGAAGAAATTTTCCGTATTATATAAAATGTGCATTAAATTGCTTTTTTCTCCCATTATAGCTAAAATTAAACTTTTTCACATAGTTCTAGATTTTTTCTAACAGTTAAGCTGACTTTTAACATAATCCTTGCTTTAATCCAATGTATAGTTACTTAGAAATTGATAAAATAAGCAATATTTTTTTATTGAAAACCAAATACAATAACAAAGCCAGAAACAGGTTTTTTATTAGTATCCAATTAACTTTAAATGGCCCATCTCTCGCCCACCTTTAATTACAAATTTGTAAATAATAAAGACGCAATATTTCTTTATAAACAGTCTGATAAAAGTGTAAACTAATTCTCCAAAGTGGGTTATTTATTGTTCAACACAATAAAAAAGGATATTATTATTTTATATAACCTATGAGATTCAACCCTTTGTAGACAGTAAGGTATTTTTTTGTCAATAATACGAATTTAAAATATGTCTTTATTACCTAATTACTACGTTATAAAAAAACGAATTGGCAATTTTATAGCATAAAATAAATCCTTAACAGTAAGTAAATTGTTTCAACTATATATGACAAGTTAAATATCCCTACAAACATTATAAGAAACAAAAACGTTCAGATTTTCCCTGTTTTTTCCTTTTTCCCTCTCAAAATACCATAAAATCAAGGCATTATTTCTGGATATTTTTGTGAATAGGACATTTTTGGTGGATCAGTGTAGTGAAATGTGCTTAGTAAATGTTAAGATTTGATAATCAGATGAGAAATTTTTACGTTCACACTCCCTTTAAACCTAAAGACATCTTCAGCGGCTTCTCCGGTAACTTTCATTGAACATAACTTAACCATCTTGGTATTCAACTCCTCCGGTGGTAAATCCTGCTTGACTTGCTCGGCAGTTTTCACCAGCCACGCACTTTCATCCTGGCGCAACCATTCTGGGCCCAATCTGTACCTGGAACCTGGACCTAAATCTGATACCTTGCAGGTGCTCCTGGTGCCCAAATCTGCAACATTGTGTGTCCCTGGGACCCACCTCCAGTCATCCTTGTTGGTTGCAGATTGAATTTCTCCAATGCGATGAGAATTAAATGTGTTCAACATAGCACTGTTGGAAACTATTTGTGATAAAACACACGATGAATCAGTAAAGTACATCACTCTGATAACATCAAAGGGCAGGGCATCTCTGATGGACTTTGACAACCTTGTGGACATCTGGCAACCCATCAACTCAAGGCGTGGAATTGATTCAGTCTTGACCGGCGCAACTCTTGACTTGGTGGCTAGCAGGAACGTTTCAAACCCTTGCCTAGTTGGCCACCTCAAATATGCCATACATGCATAGGCCTCTGATGACCCATCCGAAAACATCATCAAGGATGGAAGGCCAGTTGGTTCCTCCGGGACCACACAACGGTCAAACTCCAATTTAGCAACCTCAGCTCTGTCCTCCAGCGACTTAACAAGTTCATCCCGTAGACTTTTTGGAATGAAATCTTGCCAGCCCAAATTCAGCAAACATGTTTTCCGCAGGACAAGTTTAATTCTCAACAGGATAGGGCTGCAAAGCCCGAGCGGGTCGAAGGTCTGGGCGGCGAACCTGTGGACCATCTTCTTTGTCAGATTCTTGTCCAAGGCGTCCTGGAGGTTGTACAAATCAGCATCCTCTTTCACCTTCTTTCCCTTGACTTTACCATCTTGGTTGACTCTCGTGGCGATGGATAACACATCAGTGGCTGGCTTCCATATCAGCCCAAGAACCTTGGTTGGCTGGCAATCATCACCAGAATAAATGACTTGTTTGAAGGAAAAACTACCTTTGCTGATAATTCTGTCGGCTTCTTTCATCATTTCCTTGGCTTCTGGCACAGATCCTGCTCCCGAAATAACATCATCTATGAAGCTGTGCTTCTCGAGCTTGACTGCAACTGGAATCTGAGGTAACTTGAAATCTTCCTCAGGGTAGGTAGGTATTTGTGGCTCCTTCCATAATTCAGGTTTAGCAACAATTTCACTACCATTAATCTTACCCTCTCCATACATCTCCTTGACCTCTGCTTAACTCTTTCCGCCGAACAGGCGGGACGTCAACTTCAGGGCTGTAACTGCCAAATTTCCCGCAGCCAACTCGCCTAAATTCACCACTTTAGTCAGGTAAATTTCAAGTGGGCCGTCTGGCGTCGGGGAAAATAAAACTCTCTTCATCTGGCTGTCGAACTCTGTGGCCAGGATGGAGTTATAAAACTTGGAAATGTCCGCGGTCAAACCAACCTTGTAACCGCGGAAAAGCAACAAATGATAAAAAATCTTCTGCATTGGCGGCGGACCTCCCAGCATTATGTTATTAAAACTGGTGCCCTTGAACGTCAGAGAACTATTTGCACACAATCTCATGGGTGTGGAACTTGAATCCTCCTTGAAAGCAACCACTATTGATGAACAAGACTTAGGCCCTTCATACTGCAATTCTTCAGGCGTGGCTTTTTGAAACACGCCTCTGGAGATGGCGTCGTTGAATACCTCCATATACATATCATAGGTACCTTCCTTGACCATCTTGGCACGATCCTTCTCAGCAATTTTGCGGGCTAAACTCTCATTGTAGGGCAAAGTGTGAGGATCTTCAATGTAAGCATATTGACCTGTCCACTTGTTGGACTGCAAGTCTAGTGTTAAACCTGCCTCAATTATCCTCTGCCTCTCACGCTGGTCCCAGGTAGTGCCGTCGGCCATAGCCTTGCACTCTTGACAGGCAGTACATCCTGGACAAAGTGCCTGCGGCTGTACGCCAAACGATTCAGACGTCAGAAAGTCTGGCAAGGTGCCTCCACTGACACTGACAGCCTTATATGCCGACTTTTGATCTCCAGCTCCACCGTCAGCACTTGTACAGATAAAACCACTACCAAAAATGGTTCGCCACAACATAGACTGGCCCACTTTCTGGTAGGTTGATGGAAACACGTCAGGATGTGTATTTCCAATGATGATATCTAAGCCTCCACTAATATATGTAAATCTTTCTGGCGGCATCTTAAATATTTCGGCGGCGGTTTCTGGGTGGACCGAGCGCATCTCGTTGGCCCCGCCGAGGGTAGGCATGACAGCTGCCTCAAACTCCCTCAAATTACCGTCCCTATCCTTCAGATAAAACACAACATTGCGGCAGGAAGACTCACTGCCGTCAGCTACAGAAATAGTTGTATATCTGCCGGTAGATTTCAGCTTCAACTTGTTGGATAACTTCTCAGACACAAGTGGCAAATTTGCACCAGAGTCAAACATGACAGTGGCGTGGCAGGTGCCGCCGCCAGGTGCTACAACAGGAACTAACTGAAGTAAGAAGGTACAGGGGCTGGGTGCAGAACTTGACTTGTAGACTGTATTCACACCAGCACTAGCCTCATGGAGCAACCTACTATGATATCTGTCGCAATTATTGGTGCCACAAACACCAAGCTTATCCGATTTATTACACTTGTCAGCAGCATGGCCGTCACACAGGCAGAGTTCACACAACTTTTTCTGCTGGACAACTTTCTTTCGGTCAACCACATCCATCTTCTTAAACGTGAGGCAACGGAAAATCGGGTGTTTCTCCTTGCAGCTTTCCACAGGACATGTACTTTTCCACTTGGAAGCCTTGTCCTTTCCAGCCTTTCCATTCTTATTGTCGCTGCGGCCAGATACTTGCGCGGCGGCAGCTCTGTCACGATTTCTCTTGCCGGCGCTAGTGTCATAGGACATATCACCGGCCAACATTGCTCCCCTGGTCCTCTCCAGCAGTTCTACAATCTTCTGGATGTTTGGTTGGTTCATGCTACCTAGCTCCATCATAATTTTCTCTCTCAGGCTATCAGGGCACTTGTCTTTGAAAATATGAATAAGAGTTAGGTGGTGGTAATCCTTAGCTGCAGAACCAACGATGGCTTCTACTTCCTGCATCGTGCTCTTGAAGGTAGCAATTGCACTAACCACGTCCACAGGTTTATCCACAGGTTTCATCTTGTTCAGCTTAGTTAAAATCTTCATGAACCGGCGGGTGTTTGATAAAAACATCTGATCGAGAAACAGCCATTGTTCATTATGATCTCTAATCGCTGACACTTGCTTGCGTAGCTCCGGGTTGGTTATCACCTTCTCCATACACAACATCAGACTTAATCTCTGGTCAGAAAATCCGTAACCAGCGCATAGATCCTTAAAGACCTGCTTAAAGTTGGAGTAATCTGTATCTGTACTGTCGAAGGACGGCAGCAAACTGTTGTCCCAGCGCCCATACTGCGGGTTGGAACTCCGAATATCCACGGCAGACATACTTCTGGAGAGTATGGCAGGTGTCCCACTCTCATCCAAGTTAGATGAACGACGTTCCATCTCTCTAAGCCTTCGGTACATATCACGTACTTCTTGGCGCAACTCCATGGAAATTTTAAGCACTCCCATGTCCATCTTCACCTTCTCAATGACGTCGAGGTTCCTGGCGACAGTGCTTGACCTCGCGTCGTCTGAATCATTGTCAAGCCAGTATAGAATTTTCGTACACTGCTCCAACGACGCATAAACTTTATCTGCAACAGTTTTCTGTTCACTAGCTTCATCCAAATCACGCTTGAACTCGCGCAGCTCACTAGTCTCCACGGCAGGTTTTAGACTTTTTATTAGGTCAGATTGGTCCTTGACCTCACTAAAAATGTCACGAATTGATTTTAAATTCACATTTTCACATGAACTAAAACTTTGGCAGGCTTTTAGATTGTCATAAAACACTTTTAACTGTTCGTCAAACACCTCTAGCCTTTCACTGCCAATAGCGATAGCTCGCTCAATTTTCTGCTTTTTGGTTAGTGGCATATTGATTCACTAGGTACTTATTTCACAGAAAAAATTGTCACAGTTTATTGCATCAATAATCACTGGATGCTATTGATCTCTTGAAGAATGCTAACGCCTATTCTTCAGATCCTTTGAAATTGTCTCAACCATGACACTTTGGTTGAGTGTGACTTCCGAAATAGCGGGAAGTTCTCGAGATCTGTTGGCGAACATACAAACCCCCAATACCAGGAACCATCAAGTTTCAACAGCAGGTTTGATTCTAGATTTATTGATGAAATTATTTCAAAGTCCTGAAATTACAAAATCAATTAATACAAAATTCCAGTTTTTTTTTATAACCACGTAATCTTAATTGCTTTTTAAAATCATTTTTCTCTACGGTTAAGAATCTTTAGAAACTTAGGCTTTAAAGGAAAATTATTTGGTTTAATAAATCATTGTTAAATGCAAAAATAAAGGCACATAAAAAATTACTAAAACATAATAATTACTCATAAAAAAGTTTTATGCTTAGCTGGCTAAAGCCTTTTAAACTAAATATAATCGTCCTATACACCATTCCACTTAATAAAATTGACAAATTCTACCTGAAGTTCTTATGGTTTCAAATCCCTGGTATACTAGGGTTGTTCACGCACTATGAGACCAATGATAGGCCAATTTTTGTTCTCCGAAATCTTCACACACTCATATCTCATTCAAAAGTAACAAACGTGGGCGCATCAAAATATAAACAATCCATACCGCGTCACTTTATGAAAGGAAAGTCAAACAAGACGACATTTGCGCTTACTTTGGGATAATGATAAGGAATTAATTTCGATCTTGATAAACACAAAGCTTCCTCGAAAAGAGGTTAAGACAAGCAAGCTTAACACATCAGTCAGACAAGACAGTCAAACGAACAATTTCAACATTATTTAGACGTTGAACAAAACCTTAACTGATACAAGAATTAATATACCCAGTTTGAAATCGATAGAATAATTGTTACTTTTCCAAATAAACGCTAAAAACTATCCGTTACAGACGTAAGGACTGACCTTAATCTTAAAAGCTTTGCTCTTAATAATGCATAGGTACATAGTCTCTGCTCCAAGTAATAACAATACTTTTTCTAAAATCAAGGATGATGTCATCCATAAAACAGTGGCGTGCGAAGCACTTTGGCTAGGGGGGGGGGGGCATTTTGAAGATTTTGTAAAATTTTGCATTTTGATTATACATACTAATTTTAAATAAGGGCGTTTTAAGGGGTGGGATTATTTGATTATGGGCCTTCTAGTCTTTATCCCTTCTTCCCCATCCCTATTTCCCATTTATATCCCCCATCTCTTTTTCCCCATCCCTTCTCCCCACCCTGCAATGACCGAAGGGAAGGGAGCTAGAAAGCATCTTCGAAAAAAAGTACAGAAGATAATTTAACCTTCCCCCCCCCCCCCTCCACAAAACATTTTTTATGGGTGGAAGGGAATGTTATAAAATCTAAGCAGGAAGGATGAATAACCCCATTAAAAATTTTTTTTGGGGGGGGGGAGATAAAAACACTCATTTTGGAAATAATTTACAAAAAATTAACCTAATATGTAAAACTGATTTTAGATATTTCTTTATTGTATGACAACAAGGATGACAACATCTTTAAGTAGCAAAGCACAAAAAATCATTAATAAAAATACAGACAAGTAGATTTAAAGAGCATCTGTTGAAATAAATATATATATTTTAGACAGAAAAAGTCACAAATCCTTTTTCCTGTATGTTGTGTGATGACAGTCAAAGTAAATTACATACTGGATGCTCGAAACAGCAAGAATTTTTTTTTTTTTTTAATCTTATAATCTACAAAAAAATTTATCGTACCATTAAAACCAAAGATATAAAGAACTATGTAAAAAATAAAAAAAATCACTTGTCCTTTCACCTACAGATATGAAAATCTCTTAGAAATATGGAAAACTTTGGGGTATAGTCTCTTTTGTGGCAACGCCTCTTAAGGGGCATTTCGTCGTATTTTCATAGTAGCTTTTAATATGTTATTCTAGGTTAAGTTAGGTCAGGTGATTTCCCCGCAGGGTTATGCAATTGGCACCGCAGGAGCTATAAATAGGTGAAAATACGACGAAATGCACCTTAAGAGGCAATGTCACAAAAGGGACTATACCCAAAATTTAAAAGATACAAAAATAGCCAAAAACATCCTGAAAAGCAGTCCGACCTCCATGAATTTTTAATAGTTAATTATACTCCATAATGATGGGAATGTTAACATTAAGTTTTAGCCTTCTATCTTTAATTGCAGTTGAAAAAATTACATTTCCCCCTTAGCATTATGTACTGACAGCCATAGTGAATTATAGAGAAGCTAAAAAGTTATATCAACATATCCTACCCTCTTTAAATGTCACTTTAGAACTCTGTTAATTTTTGATTAAGTGGTGTTTCCAATGATTTATAAGGGCGGTGCGTGAAGCGCACCTAAAAATATTTACTCCCCCTTTGAATTAAAATCAATTAAAGACAACAAGAGTGGCGTATTTTATCAAGTTAGGAATATAGAGTTTAGTTAGTTATAAGGGTTTTTAATGAAAATTGCCATAAAAAAACATGTCTTTTTGTAAGGGTATGTACACAAAAAAAATAATATGACATCATATATAGTTATTTATTTAGACAGACATACAGTGTTGAGAAAAAGTCTTAGATAAATATCAACGCTGTTTCTCTTTTATATAAAATAACTTTTTGATTAAATATTTGTTGTTTACACATGTTTTTATAGAAATAAAAACAAAATATACAATGTGATAAAAAGCAGAAACCATTTGGAAGGGCGCAAAGCGCAAATTTTTTTCTTCAAATATGCAGGGAGAGAGGGGTTTTTGGGCTATTCATTACACTAGTCCCCAATATTTCATATAAAATTTTCTTATTCATTGGCTCATCAACTTTGGGGACTTTAATGGAATTTTGATTGGTTGGTTAATTAAGTCGAGTTTCCATACATTTCATCCACTAATTGTAATCTATATAAAGGGTAATATTTTGTGTATCATCATTGGGGATGGTAAAATTTCTTTGGTAAAAAGTTTATATTATACAAAATAAAATACTTCCTATTACCTGGTTTGTTATGTTCAGTGAAAAAAGATTATAACCTAATTTCTACACTAATTTAAAAATTTGGTAAGGTTAAATGAATAGTAACTGTCTGTTTGGCGCGAAGCGCCAAAAATTTTTTTTTGGAGTATTTCTTGATCTTTTTTTTGGAAACTGGGATAGTTTTGCTTTTTGTAGGGTAGGGGGCAAAAAGGGGCATTTTTGTTGACCAGGGGGGGGCAAAATGGGGCATTTTTCAACATTTAGGGGGGGGGGGCAGGGGGGGCGTTGGCTAGGGGGGGGGCAGGGGGGGGCGTTTTGGTCGCTAGGGGGGGGCGATTGCCCCAAATGCCCCCTTCGGTTCGCACGCCACTGCCATAAAAACAGAGCTGTGAAACGGTAGGACAACATAAACACTTGTAGATTGTAGGCGCATATAAATTTGAAGGAGTTAATAATAGAGATGCTTCGCATCCAATATTGTATCTTGTTGTTAAAGGAATCAGATGAATAGGATGATTATATCATACAAAAATGGTAAAAAGTAAAAAAAATCATCAGTTTTTAAATGGACATACGGACATTCTGGTAACGATTATAGAATTGTTACGTTTTCTAAATCTGACTACAACAGGAATCACCATGCCAAGTTTGAAATTTAAAGGACAATTCTAACATGCCTAAAAGACGGACGGACGGACCGACCATTATCATAGAAACTCTCCGTTTAAAAATTGTGCGTAGTTTCTCTGGTTGTTTCTAACGCATTTATTTTTTCTATCAAACTAGATTTTTTCAAGGGTAAGACAAAAGATAATACAATAATCCTAGTTTCAATATTCATTCCTGGAATTACACCATGGAAGGTGGTGAATACTAGGGGGGAAATCAGGTATGTAGATTTTTGGGGAAAAAATCGTTCATTTCCCCTCCCTCCCTGATATTTTTATACGCCTTGTATACTATGAACCTATACAAAAATAGAAATTTAAAACAAGTTTTTTTTTAAATTTATAGCAATACTCTTTTATCTCTTAATCGGTAAGGGACTTTGAATTTTTAGGATAAAATTAAGCGAGTTATATTAATACTAGAGGCCTCGCCCCTAGCCTCTAGGGGCTTTGCCCCAAGAGGTGCTAAAAAAAATTTTTGGCGAAATTCGTAAAAGGACCAAGGAAATCTTAAGGAAAAAAAATGTAGGGGATTTTGCTTTTAGGGGGATTTGGTTTGTCCCACCCCCCAAGAAAATAGCCTAAAACCACCACAGGACCAGTAGGTATATTCCCTGAAGAGTAGAATCCGATCGGTTCAGTGGTTACCGAGATCTTAAGGGACGGACAGACGGACAGACAGACATCGTTCTACTTTGTATTATAGATATTCTTCTCCTATATAACCAAGGTATGGCCGTACGTCCTTAATACTTGTATCTGTTAATTTGTGTTTGTCTCTGTTAATTCAAATCCTATAGTAAATCCATTAAAAAGTCTTTAAATTCAGCACCTTATCAATCAATTACTACGACTGTTGCGTAGTTATAATTGTGCATCCGCTCAGTTTTAGTATCACAAGATATAATTAGGGTTGTCCGTCCGTTCGAGTACGTTAACAAAGATAAGATTTGCTCAGAGGCTGTAAATTTCTAGCTTAAATCCTTACTATGTGGATGAAAGTAAAAAGAAGATAGGAAAGGGGTTAAATAACTGTATGTCCCCACCCCGTAAAATCTGTGCCAACATTCAATTGGGTCATTGAATATCAGCCAATAGCGTCCTGAATATGAACCCAGCCAAATACCTAAAAAAGAGCAGAAAACAATTTGCTAGCAGACGAGATGGGTAGTTGCCTTGATTATACATATATACTTAATACATTTATTGTATGGGGCATATTTGACCATGTAATAACATTAGCGGCCAGATGGTTCCATTTTTTATACTGCTGCTGTGTCCGATGCGTGACAAGACAAGGGCCGGGCCGTGCAATTAAAGAGTTAGAAGGACGTTTGACCGCGTAATCATCCATGTCATTAGCAAGATTTGATTCTGAGCAGCAGCAAAACAAGACTTAAACTGTTTTTAACCTATTTTTGAATGGGGGGTCAAAAATATACTAGGACACCTATAGAATCAGACTGCAGAGCCCAAATTTGAATTAAGTCCCCAGTAAACTTTTTTGGGGGGATTTAAAAATTAATTTTTAGTGTTGCTGTAATCATTTTGACCGAAGCAAACGCTTTTTTTTACTTCGGGTAATATTGTGGCTTACAGAACATTTTTAAATAATTCACTTTATATTGATACAATAAAAAAACATTACTCTGTTCATTGGAAATAATTTTTTTTTCCAAAACAATTAATTTCATTGAAAAATCTAACATTTACAATAAAACAAATAATTCTGAAATCTAACCAATAAGAAGCCTTGTTTTATATAATTCTTTACAATTCAAAAAAAGAGTGTTTTCACAAAGTGACTTATTTCCAATGTAGTTAAATATTTTTTATTTAAATAAAATGAAAAGAATGAAAACCGTACACATAAAAGATACATACTTTTTAAAATTATTTTAAAAGATAAGTTTGAATAATCTTATTTAATAACACATTTGTATATGTGACAAAAATAAATTTGTTGTATTGCATAAACATTTGTTGTCATTTAACCCTTTACAGCCATTTTTTATGTTTTTAAAATAAGTGAGAGAACACAAACATGTTAATGTTAATTCGTTGATATATTATAAAGAATTAACTTTTTAGTGAATTTTTGTAGTAAAATCATAAGGCCTAATTTTACTCTATACCAGAATACAATATTTATGAAGCAAAACACTCTAAAAGCTACGAATTTTACCCAAATAAAAAAAAGACCTTTTGCTCGGATCAATATGATCACGGCAACAGTAAAAATTAATATTTAAATCCCCCCAAAAAAGTTTATTGGGGACTTAATTCAAATTTAGGCTCTGCAGTCTCATTCTACTGGTGTCATAGCATATTTTTTATATACGTTTTAAAAATAGGTTAAAAACAGTTTAGATATATTCCGTCATCTAGAGGTTATCCAGGTTATCATCCTATCAAGCCTATTAATACATCGACAAACATTTTTAATGCCATTCTAATAATGACGTTGTGGCTACAAACTTGTTGTAATACAATAACATCACATACATTTGACATTAAAATCCAGGGATCTCAAGGGATAAGACAATGGATGATGAAATAATATAGAATTAATAATATCCCTAATGATGATAAACTAGATTACAATATTACAATTATTTGGTGTAGATAGTTTGTAACTAACACATCAAAATTCAATAAAAGTACCCAAAGTTTTTGAGCTAACGATTACGATAGCGTTATTTTAAAACTATAGGTACCAGTTGTTTAACAGTGTAGTATCCCCTTCCTCCCTGATATTACATAAAGCAGAATTGTACATATTTTCATGTATACACCTTTAATCATTATATAAAGGTCAACTTTTGTATACAGCCCTTCTTTGTCACTATATCAAAATATTTATAGTGCTTAGTTTTTTTTGGCGTTTTCCTTCAAAATTCATGTTTACTACAAGAATACCCCTCCCCCCCAACTTAGTTTCCTTTTTTATTACTTTGAGTCAGGTTAGGATAGGTTATATTGGGTACTTTGTTGGTTCCTAAGGCAGGGCACAGAAGGTGTAAGTCCTTAGAGGATAGGGTTTTCCCTACTGCACAGGTATTTATAAATATTAGGGGGGGGGGGGGTTTGTTGCTTGAGAGGCACTTTTGGGTAAAACACCGTTTTTATGGTGTCAACATTCCTCCTCCTACTTTGACGTATGGAAAAATCTACAGGCAACTTTGATTGTTAATGAGTTTTATTCAGTGGCGTGCACAAAGTGGGTGGGGTAAATAATAGGGGAAGGTTGGCCTCCCAATTACAAGGTTTATTGGAGGTTTATTTAAATTTCAAAAAATTGATTCATAAAATGTCTTAGTAATGGTAAAAATGGATTAAAATGAATTGCATTAAAATCCAAAAATGAAAGCCAAAAAAGATATTTATCTGTTTAGTTTGGTTTACAAACTGTTTTATATAATGTATATTTAATCTTAGCCTAAAGGCAGAAAAAAATATGACGAAGAAATGTTGACCCGTAAACTATTAATGTTTTAAAACTATTAATCAAAATTTTAAGAACCCACCTCTGTACAGAAAAGTAGATAAATAAACCATTTAATAAATTTACAATATCTAAGGCTGAAATATATATTTCCACCCGTAAGTAATAAGATGATTAACTGATTATATGTCTCATAGACGTCCAAGGGGGGAGGGTAATGGGGTGATTACCCCCCTAAATGAATTTGGAAAATTTTGGATTTTCAATTTTTACCCCCTCCCCCCCCCCCCCAAATAAAAAAATGCCTCTATAAATAAATTTTTATTTTCAAAATTTTACCCTCCCCCCCCCCAAATAAAAAAGCTTGGACGTCCCTGATATGTCTATCTGTCTGTCCCATCTATCTAGCTAACCACAGGACCTATTTTGTATCGAAGTATCATGTTCTTCATTAGCAGGTTTTTGGCTAGGTTTTTTATCATAATAAATGTTCTAAATTAAATTTTTGTCTGCCTTGTAGGTGGGTGTTTTATACTGTTAACAATAAATATAGTAGATATAGATCTCTACTCAGTAAATAAGACCAATAAGAACACAGTAAAGGAACAATTCGGCCATATTATTGGTTACACCACATATAAGTCAGCTATGTAAATAATTACATGTCTTAGGATAAAGCCAGCTTTCGCGAAATTATACTGTCTAAAAACAAAATAAGTTCGTCTGCAAGAAACTCCTTTAGTTTGATATTCCATCTAGGATTATACATCTATTCTGTTAACGTATATTTATTATGGATTCTTAATCTATAAAAAATGTTTATAGGTTTGTGCGTGTGTGTAATCGTAAACATTTTTTTAAAATATATGTGTGTTTTTGTGTGTATGAGTTTGCTTTTTAATACGCCGTAAGTCGTTCTCAATCTTTCTCTCACTTTCTCTATCACCTCTCTCTCTCTATCTCTCTCTTTCTCTTTCTGATTTGAACCATGGGGGAAAGCAACTCTAAAACAACTTTGTGTTTTAACTGCTATCAGGGATGTAATAATAATAATTAATCTACAAACTTTTCTCCCCTCCAATATTTACAAGCAAAAAGGGCTAATATACATATATACACAAAACTTGAAGGAAAGTTAATCTATTTTCCATTAGCATATCCCTGCATTTCTGAGTGCTCTTGGCTTAGCTTATCATACCTTTTCTTACACTATATAGAGATACATAGGCGGAGTAGTATAGTAGTACAAGGCAGGGAGGGAGGGAAAGTGTTTCCACTTTTTTACCAAATTATCACGTGGCTAATTTCTCAATAATTTAATGCACATATAGAGATACTTGGGATAGAGGGGGAAAAGGGGGTCGACCTTCCAAATAAAATTCTAGTTATATAAAAAGAAAAGGCTTCATAGAAATGGAGAACCAAATCAGTTCAGCAGCAGGATCTTTTTTGGACAAACAGATAATCAATCAGAGAAAGATATATTGTTAGTTTTACATAAGGGTTTAACAATTTGTAAAATATTATTCTATAACTCTGTTTTAAATTGGTAAATCAAATTACCAAAGCAAAATGATTAATTACTGACTAAATTAAACTCTTTATTTACTTTTCAATAATCATAAAAAATCAATATTACAAAAAATATCTTATCTTACTACATCAATGTAAGAAGAATGTAATATCTAGTTTACAAGAGAAAAGACAGCTTTGAAATTGAAGAAAAACTTAAATTAATTCTCCTTTCTAAACAAAACAAAAAACTTATGACCCAAAAAAAATCAAGGAACTAATATATTAGCTATAATGTAGGCATAACTAAGAAAGACTTGAAATCCCTCTACACAGAAATTAACAACACACACACACACAGAGACAACCCAGCAACTCAGTTGCCACACAGCGCACAACCACCGTAGTCGTTCGTGCGGCCATCTTAGTGTGTGCTTAAACAACCAGTCAAGAGCAGTGTGTCCGTGTGTATAGAGGTTCTGCAGATTTCTTGTATATTATAACTACCCAACAAGAAATGGCGCCGCCCTAAAATTAACCCCAAAAAAGTTAATTACACCGACACAGGCTCTGAAAAAAAATATAAAAAGTGAATTTTTCATAATATATATATTTTTGATATTTTATACACAAAAATAATAGTGAACTGTGGTTTTTGATAAAAAAAAAAGAAATTAATAAGATAAATGCAAGATTTGAAGAATTGTATATTGATACATACAAGCTGTGAAATCATATTTTGAGTGAAATTTTAAAAATTGAAAATGCAAATTTTGGGAAGTCTTGGCTCAAACGTCCACTCCAGCTGGGGTCATGGGTAGGTCATTTTTATAGTAGCGCAGCTACCCTATGTTTACTTTTATAATCAGTCTGTACGTCTAGACATACTTGTAGAAAACATAAAAATTATGCAAGGTGCTCTGTAATTGTATAAAAAGGGAGATGGAAAAGCTTAGATTTAAAACCTAAACTAGCCTAATCTCATCCTGAGATCTAAATTAAGCTTCCCTCTAAGAGAACATAACCATATCAGTGGTGAGCAAGATTTTAATATTAGAGTGCAACATTAGAAGGGGAAGGGGTTAAATAACTGTGTGTCCCCAACCCAAGGACCCAGTGCCGACTTTCAATTAAGTCTTTAAAAATCAACCAATTGCGTCGGGAATATTGACACAGCTACAATAGAGCAAAAAAACAATTTGCTAATAGACGAAAAAGGAATACTAGATTCAGTATGTTATCTGGATTATTTATCTATACTTCTACATTTATTCCTAAGAATACAAATAATGAAATGCATTGTTAACAAAATAAACTCATATGAAGATTTAAAAATAAAACACAACAAAGTAGTCCACTAAGTCTAAAATATAATTCTTTATACTAGGCATCAAAACCGTCATAAAAAAAGATATAATGAGCTTGTTTAATGGTTGTAACTAATTACTATTATTCTATCATTTATATAATACTTTTCACAATTAATTATGAAAAAAAAGATTTTGCAGTATGGCTTTGAAACCGATTAATATCCACTGGATTAGAACCAGTTCTCAGATATACTAAAAAATCAAGTATAGCATCGTATTAAAGATAATTATCTACGAATATTAAAATAAAAAATCATTAAATTGATACTAGTTTTGTTATCCCGGCCCTTTCGCCCATCAGGGTCAACAAAACTGGTTTTAATTCTATATTTTTTTATTTTTATAGCCGAGGAAAGCTGTCTGTAATACGATGCGATAAATAACTATCATAGTTTGAATAATTCAGTTAACTGTAAAGCTTTGAAAGTTTTGGTTTTGGAGTAGCAAAAAGGCAACCTTTTTTGACCTTCAACTCAATAACTCCAAACAAAGAATGAAGCCTAAAAAACGAAGCATGTTTTTTAGGGGTAATTGCATATTAAATATAATTTTGTTGGCTTACCAGGCCTTCTATAAAAGCGTGGCTACTCTCTAACTTTCTCCTCCTTTAACTTTCTTATTTATACATATGTGTTTTTAATCATATATTTTACATTACAAAACATTAATAACTTTCTTTCTCGTATTCATTCGAATCCGGTGGTTAGGAACCGGTTCTCATCCATACGAAAAAACTATGTCTAGCATCGTATTATATCCAGTTTTCTACGAATATAGAAATGTACAATCATAAAAATAAAACTAGTTTTTTTAGCCGGGCTAAAAAACTAGTTTTAATCTTATAATTGTACATTCTATATCCGCGGAAAGCCGTTTATAATACGATACGAGAAATAACTATTCTCGTATTCATTCGAATCCGGTGGATTATAACTATTTTATCACTTTTTCTTTCTCTCTCTCTTTCTCTCTCTCTCTCTCTCTCTCTCTCTCTCTCTCTCTCTCTCTCTCTCTCTCTCTCTCTCTCTCTCTCTTTCTTTTCCTTTTCTCCCTCTCTCTCTCTCTTTATCCTTCCATCCTTCCATCTACCTCTTTTTCTTTATATCTTTCTCTATTTATCTATCTAAATATATCTATCTCCCTCTTTCTCTCCTTTTTTTATCACACATAAATTTTCTTATCTTATTATCTGTGGATAAAACGCCTCTTGTTTCTATAGTCAGATCGCTTATGTAAATTTCTATATTTTCCAAATAAGCTATACAGTTACACATTACACAAGTCATTATCTCAAATTTATCTAATTTTTTCCCTGCTTAATTGACTTTTTGTATAAGTTTGAAAATCAGGTTTAGTTGGAAATGACTTTCTTTCTAATTTTTATTTATAAAAATATTAGTTAACGAGGATTAAAACATTCACAAATAGCGGAGCAACTTAAGAACAGCCAAGAAAATGTAAGGATAAAGTGAGTATAACATGCAGACAGACGGACATAAGAAATTGAAACTTTGCGAAAAGTTTCAGTCGTCTGTTTTGAATGGCAGCCGAGAAAATCACGTTTTTGTCGAAATGCCGTCGGTTATAGACGGACATTTCTAATTCTAAAGTAGCTTTTTTTATCTAAAAAGATGGATAACTTTAAAATAAACCATTACTTTGTTTAAGGACAGCTGTGAAACGCCTGTGTTTATTTTTTTTCGTGTGTACGGCAGGGTTGCAGCTGTCTATTATTTTTTATATATTAAAGGTGCCGTCTGTGTCTTAAACGTAGATAACATTTTTTGCAGCTTAATACAACTGCGGCTGTCGAGCCCTGATAAAAAAGCATTCGAGAGGGCAAGTTCATAAATTTTGATCATTTCGCAATCTGATGAAACGAATTTGTAGATAGTGTTATACAGTACATAGAAAGTTCTAGAAAAATAGTCAACTTTAGGAAAGTTGAAAAAATAATTTTGTTGCCTAATATTGTGCAATATTTATATAGAAAGGCCTAGACGTTTATACGACATGACTTATTTTATATGAGAGTTATATTAGAGCGAATTCAATCTACAATCAAATTCTGATTGAGTTACTTTGGTTAAAAAAAATTAGAATAATTTTTAGTAAAAAATAGCTTTAATTATAAAAACCCTGTACATTTTTTCCTTATATGTCTTTATTCAAGTACCTAATTACTTATGAACAATAATATGATAATTATGATGACTATGGAGACAGTTGTTCTTGTTTTTTTAATTTGCCTGTTTTAAAAAGTCATGATGAAAAATTGTTTTGATTTGACTTATTTGGCCAAAGTCAAGAGAGTTGTCTCAAATCATTTCAACAGGGATCTAAGGATCATAAATGATGATAATCAAAATTGCCCCTTCTGTATATAAAATTATAGGTTGAAAAGTTTGGACACTACTAGTTTGAAAACAACAACTCAAAATTCAAGCAAAGTACTCAAAGTGTTTTAGTCAACAAAAAAGATAACTTGATTATAAAGCTTTAGGTACCAGAGTAATTTACAGTCCAATGTCTCATTTTAGCAACTAAGGTTCTCTTTAACTTACTTTTTATAAAAAAAAATTCTTTATCTATTTTTACTTCAAGATATATGTTTTTTTTTTTTAAATAATAAGATAAATTCCAGTATTGTAGGCTCAGAGAGGCCAAAGGCCAGGGCCAACTAAACTGGCACTATTTTATTTTATTTTGTGATTTCTTTTATTATTCTTGGAAAATTGTCTATAATACAATACCATACAAGATTATCAGTATAAACTAGAAACGATAAATCGGTTTCGAAGCTATAATATAATAGTTTATTCTTGTTTATTTAATTTTATTTTTGAGCCAATGATAAACACTTTTATGGCCTCAGAAATAAGTGAAACAAACCCACGCAATATTTCAACAATATAATATATACCTTATAGAAGTTTTCAAGTTTGAAAGAAGTAAAACCCAGGGGCTGTGATCCAGGAATAAGGTATAACCAACAAGCGAATTAATTATTTAAGCCTATTTCACCATAGTTGCTTAAAACCTGTTTTTAGGAAGATTCAATTGTTAGCATCAAAATACTATGAATCAAAATACTATGGTAAACGATATATTATTACATGGATATTGCACAAAATAATTATGTACTCTAATTAAATTATACTCTCAGCTGGCTAAAATTTCAATACCCTACATCTTTATCCTGTACCCCATCCTTTCCCCTCCTACCGGATGACTAATAAATGAGTACTATATAATCAGAGAGAGAGTTAACAATGGGCTGTTAGTCCCTAAGAATGTTAATTAAATCAGTCCCCAAAGATTTATGTCAATGTTTTTCTATTTGTTGGTTTATCCCTTTTGAAACATAAGTGTAACGGGTAATTGGTGTACCGTTATTAAGGATGTAAATCAATTTATCGGCCATTGTCTTATCCATTTAGATCCATGTATAAAAGCACCCTAAAGTGGCAAATAATATTCTCCTGTCAATTTATCCACATATACTATATCCATTATTAGAGTGGTGGAATAATGATTATAGGTCAACGGAATTTGAGTTTCCATTGTGTACATAGTTTAATCATCTTATCTCAATGTTCACTACTAGGTAAAAAAGCTTCAAACTTCAAAAAAAAATCAAAATTTGAAAAATTAAAAGTTTGAAGCTTTTTTAGCTAGTAGCAAATACTGAGATAGGATGAGGAAACTATGTACACTAACAGAAACTCAAATTCAGTTGACCGAATTATAATATGTAAAGTTGTCATTGGTTGTTGAAGGGAATCTTTTATATTAGATGTGATTTAGAAATATACTATCTAAATCAGACAATAGGAACAAAAATAGGAATAATCACTCCATATTAATGATTATGGAAAATTTCAGATTTTGTTACAAAAGGGTAGTAATTTTGTTATTTCGTTTGCTATAAATGGTCACATTTATTTGGATAAAGCTTTCCTTGGGTATATATATATCGTGTAAAAATTTCTTCCCACATATAATGTGAAGCATATGACATTACATATTCGTCATTTATATTAATAGAACCAATTCTATATAAGTATAAATAAACAAAAAGGTTTTAAGATAGACAGATTAAAAGTCCAGATTAACCATCTAGATATACTACGTCTATTCAAATTATAGTTAAAACTAGAATCTTTATTTTTAAAGGACTGTCCTTAAGAAAAATCTAATTATGGAAACTTTTAACTTTATTCCTTAAACTATTTCTGTTTTATTTTAAGCGAATTTTTTATGACAGCATGGCATACAAAACCCTTTGAAAAATGTAACCTCTAACTATTAGGTTTTCTTACGGGGTGCATATAGCAATGTGAGAGGCAAAAATACGAGAGAGAACTACATAGGTTACCACTAAAAAGTAGGGTTAACTTATCAGTAGGAGGTCAGAATTTTGATCATGATTCTTTCAAAATAAAATCTTCTTAATTTTTTTCTGGTAGTGGACAGTCCTTTATTATTTTTACTTAAACTTTTGTCTGCTATTATTGATTTTTTTTGTTTACAAAGAATGCACAAGATTTATAAAATGCCGTGATCTACCTCGATTTCTTGATGGTGAAATACAAATTTTGCCCCCCAACGACAGCTGAAAAAGGCAATTTAATAAAGGTTGCGTTATTTTGCCCCCCAAATCAATTTTTGAATTTATTTGCTTGTTGGTTATACCTTATTCCTGGCTGTGATCCAGCGAATTAATTCCATTGGAAATTGCTCAAAATTTGGATATTTTTTAGGCGTAATATTAGCGTAAAACTTGTTTTATGATGTAACCATAGGATAGTGGGTATAAATGGGGAAAAAGAAGGAAGTGAGAAATGGAATGTGTAGAAATTTTCACATAAATAGTAATTATATTAGTAAAATATATATTAAATCAGTAAAAAAATTAAAGAGATAAAAAAGAACAGTACAACAGTTAAACCGAAACGCTTCGCTTCTAAAAACTTGGGTTCGAACAAAAAAAAATAAAAAAAATATTTAATTTGTAATAGTTCAAGTTCCCTACACAAAGAAATGTTTTCTCACAGCCATCACATGAATATGAATTTATATCTTCATTGTATATTTGCATGCAATCCTATGCAGTCCAGTCAGGGACATGTATTCGCAAGAAAAATAATATTTTGGGGCTCATTTAAGGGAAAATCCTGTTTGTTCCATTAATTTTTTAATTGTTTTAATTTCTTTAAGGGTTTATTTAACCTTCTTTCCTTAAAATAGATTAGAAAAAAACTTGTTCAGAAATAGTATGTAGCTTACCTGAAAGATAAAACTTTGGTTGAAATGTTTAGACACTGTTAATTTGTTCAACCCAATCATTATTTAATTTTCTAAACCCACGAATGATAGAACGTGTGTATATAACTTTTAAGAACCTGCCTAAATTACAGTCTAATGACCCCTCCCTCCCTGAGTATATCTGTACCTCCATGGGTACTACTTTTTAGTTCTGTGAATTTTGTTTTTGATATGAATTGTCTTTTACCCTTGGGTGCATGGGAAATAAAAAAAACTTTCTTTGGTAGAAAAAATAACAAGAATAAGATTAATGAATAGCGAAGCTTCATTAATTGGCCGTTATAAGAGGAAGACTCCCAATTCTAACAATTTAATTGTATTTTTAAAGTCAAAGAAAAATATACATCACTTCATTAGTCATTAATCTCATCATATTATAGACAGCTTTCCGCGGATATTGAAATGAAAAATTATAAGATTAAAGCCAGATTTGTTAGCCCCGAGGGACAGTTGTCATTCGTGGAAAATTGTTTTTAATATGATTCTATACATGATTTTTATTGGTTCTAATCCACCGGATATTAATTGGTTTTGAATGAAAACCAGAAAACATGTTCTAATGTTTAATATAAACAAACATTGCTCATTTAACTAATTTATTTTTAGTTATTTAGTTTGTAAAATTTTAATATCTGATAATAAAAGAAAAGTACAGTCAATTTTTAAATTAAAACACAGCTTTCCAATAGAGCTCCGAAACTGATTTTTAGAAGAAATTATTATACTAACCCCGTTTTGTTAACTTCGCAGAAACTGTCTGTAATATTTTGCGATAAACATTTTTTTAACAATTTTGATTCTTTGAAGTTTTGCTTAAAACTTACATAGTCTTGTCTTTTTAAATAAAAAATCGCACTAAAATAATAAAAATTTAGATAATATTTGCTTGCCAACGGTAATTATTCATCTTAAAGTTATTGTATTATTGTATTAAAATTAAAGAATTAAGAAGTACACGACAAGTTTTATTCATTTTAAAAATATTACATAATTTGTTAAGTAATAATTTAGTGAGATTTTTTACAAATTAAGTTCAAAAGTTAATTTGTATTAAAAAAACAAGGATAAAAACAGTAAACAGTAGCGAAGCACAAAAACAGATTTTAAGACATCATAACAACGAACATGGCATGTCAGGAAAATGTAAAAATATGTTTTTTTTTCCGCCAAACGAACGGTTATTTTTAATTTTAGTGTTGCTTCGCTACTAATTGTCTAGTAAAAGAATTGGAAGTCATTAATTCTAATAAATAATTGAATTTCTCTTTGAAATATGTAACCAAATAGTTTCTTTGATGTCTCATTATATTTCCGTCAAATTGTATAAAAGCACAGCTATATTTTGGTGAAGTTGTTCTATATTTATCTCTTGTTCACTTCTGCAGTTTGCATACAATGGTTATTAGTCTTTGTTTTCCTTCTCCTCTATATGAGCATAGCTACTCTATGTATAGTGTATGTCCATATATTTTGCATGTTTGTTTCTTCTTACAGACCGTCATATAATCAATCATATTATAGACGCTTTGAAAATAGTTTAATTTGTATATTTTGCTACCCTTGTCGAAGACGTATCATACTTGTTATTTTAACTGTCATAAAAATTAGTTAACAGGCCACTATAAAGCTAGGCAATGTCATAATTCATTCAACTTGAAAAATGAAACTTGTTATAGCCCAGGGCTCGGTACCCGTAAATTAGCTGCTAAAGAATCATCGTTTTACATCTGAATATATATTATAAAAACAAGAAAGATTTTGCCTGTCTGTTAAGTTTCAGCTATAAAAGGAAGGGTTTCAGCCACAATTGACATATAATAAATGTGCATAACTTAAAATTTTAATTAGCGGCTTAGTTGCGGCTGCAAACCCCTTTTTTTAATTAAAGCCTTTATAGCCTAAGGGGTTATAAAAATTCTTATAAGTTCATGGATTTTTTAAATTCATATTTTCGTGTAGTATAATAAAAAGGAAATATAAAAAATCTTTTCGAATTAATAGTTTTGAAATCCCCTTTCTTTGAAACTGCAATTTAATTTTAGTGAAATCCAAGTAGTTTTGGCTAAAAGTAAAACAAAACTAAATTAAGAACTAAAAATCAATATTTGCACAAAAATGTTTTCTAATTTTGAAATCCTTTAGGAGCAAATATTTTGTTTAATTAAATGAGTTGACTTGTGGTAAAAATTACCTCCACTTTATTTTTACATCTATTACATTTTATTAAACTTTGGGTACCTGTATAATGTGTAGTTCAATGTTTTTCCTCCATGGATAAATCCCTTCCTGTAATTTTTTATTTTTAATATTAATACTTTTGCTATTAGAATAAATTTACTTCCTAATATACAAAGTAGTAAGCTTTTTTTGTTTGTAGCGAAGAATCTCACTAACCGCGGAACTGATATGTTTTTTTTCTTTACAGGGAAGCTTTTTAGAGGTCCTAAGATGGTTTTAGGTTATTTCATTTTTATAAATAAGTTTGGGTATGGTTTTAGGCTATTTTTCTGCCCTTCCATATCCCCTCGAATTTAGAGCCCCCAGATCCTAGGAGCGCAACCACTAGTATCTATTAATGGAATGGTTTTACTAAAATGAATATCTTAATCCTTGTTGCGCATTTATAAAATTGTATAAGTCACGCGCCAATGACAAATATGCATATCAAATATAACAAGGACAATTATGACTATACAAAGCGCAGCAATAACAAGCTAACATTTCGGAATGAAAAAGAAAATTAGATTTGTGTACAGTAAAAATACATTACATTTAAATTACAATTTTATAAACGTCATACTGGCCTACCATTGGTCAATTAATCTGGCCTATTATTGGTAATTTAGTCTGTGTGTTTGCCTACATTGGTCATATGTACTATATGAAGTCATTTTTTTATAGGTACTATAGATAGCTTCACAAATCTAATCTATTTATGTTATGAATTTACTAATTTTATAAATTTGTTGTGAAAGATCATATCAATTTCCTTAATTATCTTTTAATGAGTTATTATTAGAGTAGCTCTACTCCTCTAAAACATCGTTTTTGCCTTTTAATGATAATTGTATATGTAATTATAACTGTTGAATAATCATCAATTCATTACTATTAACATTCTATTAACTGTTAGTGTTTTAAATATAATGTTATTATATTTATTTAGATAGATAATTAAATATTAGATATAACTTTTAGGTTCTTTTCCTATATGCCTAAATCAAAATTTTAAAATTGATCAGCAATTGCTTTTACCTTTTAAGAAGCAATGCTACTTTACATGTTGGACGTTCTGTTCTGTTGTAATTTGGTTGGTTATGACTTATATACTTATATTTACACTCGTGTGTGCAAATACCCCTTTTTAGGGGGGGGGGGGGAGTCTATACTAGAATTAAAATACCGATCACCGCTCTATCTTCACCATAAATTTACACACACCTTTAAAATTATCTACAAAAGTTTAATGTTAGGCACGATTTTTTCTATTATGTTCATATCAAATTGATATATTGTATTTTTTTCAGGACAACATTATCCCCCTTGTTAACACCACCGCCACCGCCTGTGCTCACAACAACAACAACAACATCAATATCTCCGGGAGACTTTGCACATAATCTACACGCCACTGGCTCAGGAAAGATCCTTAAAATAAACTTACCTAATTATTGGCAAATTGATTTAACCCCTTTGATTTTAGTTAACAAACTTAGGTTAGGTTATTTTGGATTGGTAAAAGCTTGAACGTGTAAACTTTCGTAATTATTTTTTTAAAATTTTTGTGGGGGGGGGGGGTTGTATCAACCCACCAAGAGTTAGACTTTGGATAACTTGATTAGGGATTACATGCCTTTCAGTGAGTTACCTTTCCTTTAAAACTTAATTTAAGTATCGAACTTTGAATATCAAATTATTTCGGATAACTAATTAAGGATTGACCTCAGATGAGAGTACAGTGTCTCCAACTCTTGTACGGCTGTGCAACCTCTGGCCGTACATCCACTCAAAACCGGTTCCCAACCTGCCAGAAATTTGTCAGAGAGTACCAACTACGCTCTTTATTGATCACAGAGACATCTTTCAAGACAGGAAATTTATTCATCAAATTGAAACAATTAATATGCTGCTATTAATTTTGCTCTTTTATGATTTTACTAAACAGAAAGATTAGAAAAACAGGTTTATACATCCAGCTTAATTTTCGCGTTTAGGAAAATTTATTTGCATCTGACTTATTGGTGGCCAATACCAGCTGAAACCAACAACTCAATTAATTCGAAAAAAATAGTTGGCAAATTTGGGCCGATGTGCAATTGCCGAACATTCCCAGTTTTGCCTCAACCCTAAATGTATGCTGTAATGTTAAATTACCAACTTTTAAGTCTATGTTTACTTAATGTCTGCCTATCTAAGTGCTTGACAAAAGCAAAAACTTAGAATTTTCAAGAACTTTTTAAAAGAACAATAACTGGAGAACTTTTGGAGAACTCACATTCCTATAGATGAAAATCAGGTAGCTTCCAGGAAGGGAGGGGACATTTGGCTGTTTTTTACACTAGCCCCCCAAAATGTTATAATTATGTTTTCTTATGCGTTAGCTTCACAACTTTGAAGAATCTTATTAAATTTTGATTGTTTTTTTATTAAGATAAGTGTCCAATCGTTTCAACAACTAAGTGTAATCTACGGAAGGGTTAATTTTGTGCATTGGTGATGTAAATCAATTTATCGGCCATTGTCTTATATATTAAGATCACTAGGTAGCTTACCTGTCAAACGTTTAGGCTGACATTATATCAATATTATGTAAAATTATTACAAATTATAAAACATCTTTCATTATTCTATGCATAAAAATTACAGCATAATAATTCATTATTAGAGTCATTATACTTCAAAAATGATTATAATATTGATGTAAATTGAGATCCAAAATTACGCCCCATACATATTTACCTTATAAAATAGTCAAAATATTACTTTAAATTATATCTAATGTTATATATTTAAATGCACAAGGTGCAAAAATACCTAAAAATGCTTTGCTCATGATAAATGTACAAGGTTTAAAATGTGTACATATAAGTTGACATTTAAAATGATTTTAACGCTTTTTTTAGTTGATTTATTATTACAGTATGATATTCATCTTGTCAGGACTTAAACTTTACTGTTGTGCTACCATTATTTTTTTTATAAAACTTGCCCCCTTTAGAATAAATCTTTGGGTGGTGCACTTCCTACATTTTATGACTTTAGTCAGTGGTGTATCAATGGGGTATGGGTTGGATGGTGGTAGAGGGAGGGGTTGAGAGGTCACAAGGAGTTACTCCAAATACCAACATAATAAAGAAGTTAAAATGGTAGTAACAAATCCAATTTAATAGGCTTACCAATCAGAGTGGTATGTCTTGGCCTCTAATATGCAAAAGTTTATTTAACTAATTAAAGCGTTGCATGCAAGTTTAGTTGATAATTACCAAATAATCAGTAAA
The DNA here is from genome assembly GCF_053477335.1 of Acartia tonsa. Classification (NCBI taxonomy): domain Eukaryota; kingdom Metazoa; phylum Arthropoda; class Copepoda; order Calanoida; family Acartiidae; genus Acartia; species Acartia tonsa. The sequence goes on from NC_137261.1 coordinate 23,282,422, forward strand.
AACTTGAGACACTGCAATTTTGTACACACCAATCACGATTTGATATGTCTCCATTAAAGGAAGCCTGCAACAAATACCACGCTTTAACTGCTGAAAGACTGCCACAAGTAGACCAAATACCCCAAATTTGAAGCCTTCAGCTTCTATAACAAAAAAGTTCTAGGCATTTCAAAATGACACTTTATGTACAATGAATATTTTGAAATAATTGCAATGCTCATGTTGAAAACTTTGAAATTAAACTACGTGGCCTAGAAACAAAATTATAAGCTTATTTTTGTCATAAATTTAGGTTCCTAGTAACTAATTATATTTTTACAATAAAAATACCCATTTTCACAGTCAAAATCATTAAAAAAAATTAGGTTTTACTTGAGTTGTACCGAATGTACTGTAGCCAATCAGAAGGCTGAATCAGCTTAACAACCAATCACAGCTAAGCTTGTATTAGTTTACCCCTTTGTTTCCGCTATGATTTTCGTTTAAAAATGCAATTTAAATCGAATTTTTTTCATAGATTTTGACTATGAAATGTGTTGTTTTTATTGTAAAAATGTAATCAGTTACATGCAATCTAAGTTTCTGACAAAGATAAGGTTATAATTTTGTGTCTAGGCGACGTAATTTAATATTGTTTTTTTCTTTTATGAGCATTGGAAATCTTTCAAAAATTCCATTGTACATAAAATGCTATTTTGAAATGCCTAGAACTTTTTTGTTATTGAAGCTAAAGGCTTTAAATTTGGGGTATTGGGTCTTCTTGTGGCAGTCTTTCAGCAGTTAAAGCGTGTTATTTTTCTTGCAGGCGTCCTTTAATGAATCAAAGTGTGAGAATCATTATAATATCCCCTCCCTCCCTGGTCCCCACTATATTAAAAACACCATGGTAGGCCCTTACAGATATACGTCTTGGTAACCTTTTGCAATGTTTATTCCCGTTAAGAATAAAAACGCTACGATCTAGAGTCATGTTTGGATTTTTAAATAAAATTCCCGTTGAGGGATAGGGCATCTCAAGAAAATTTATCTTTCTTTTCCAAAGTATCAGGTTGAGTAATCAAAACGAACCCAATGAAGGTGTATTAACTTTTATTTTTATAGCTAGCCGGTGCTTTTAGTACGTAGTAGATGTAAAATTTTCCATAGAATTCAGATATGCAATCGGTTTTTTTTTGTAGACCTCTTATTTTTAAAGTAATTTCAGTTAAAAAAAAATTAAGTCGATTTTAAGGTACTAAAACGAAACAAAAACAAGGATGACAACATCCATAAAAGCGACGCACTGAAACGGTAGGACAAACGGACATTAACACTTGTATAGTGTCTGAACTGAATAATCAGAATATAAAAGTATAAGAGTCGAAGCAAAAGTGTAAGTAAATTTTTTGCAAAACTGCTTGATACAGGATAATGTTTATGGACATACTTACATTTTTAGGACTTGATTATAGAGTTGCTTCGCTTAAAAAATTGTTCTTTGTTGTCCCAGGAACCAATATACCAAAAATCAGATCAAACGGATAATTAGATCACATAAAAATTTGTTGTTAAAAAAGTAGAAAAATCAACATGTTTAAAATGGACGTAAGGACATTCTGGTAATGATTATAGAGTTGCTACGCTTTCTAAATCGTACCTAACTACTACAGGAATCACCATGCAAAGTTTGAAATCGATAGGACAATTCTAACATGCCTAAATTAACGAATAAAAGCTATCTATCTCAGACGGACGGACGTACGGACGGACGGACGTACGGACATACGGACCGACCCTAAAAAGGAAGAAAATGGCCATTATGAACAAAAATAGTAAGATCTTTAATTTGACACCTTACTTTTTGAATTCTGTAAGGTAATTATTGAAAAAATCGATTTTTTTAAACCCACGAGAATAAAAACTTTGAACTCAATTATATAATTACAGAGGCATAAGCAATAGGTGTTTTATATACTTATAGAATAAGAAAAATATTACAAATCCATTCGAAGCTAAATTGAAATAAAAAGTTTACAAAATAGTAAATAAACTACAAAAAAAGGAATTATATGAAAATATTATATTATATCATACAGGCAACCATCTTATTTTTTGTTTTGAGAATAAAAATGGGAAGGGGGTAAAGAGGGGATGAAGAAAATGTTGCCTGTACAAAATAACATGTTAGGCCATTTTTTTTATTTTTTATTTTTTTACTTTTTTTCAATTTTGCTTACAATGGATTCGTAATATTTTTCTGATTCTAAAGTTATATATGAACCCATATTTTTTATGTCTGTGTAATGATATAATTAAGTTCAAAGTTTTTATTCTCGTAGGTTTTTAAAACTTAAATTACTTAAAAAATAAGAGGTCTACAAAAAACGATTGCATATCTGAATTCTATGGAAAATTTCACATCTACTACGTACTAAAAGCACCGGCTAGCTATGAAAATAAAAGTTAATACACCTTCTTTTAAAAAATTAAATTGATTATAAGGTGGGTAGTTACTTATTGTTTGTTTAGTACTTCAGGTTAGGTTATATTGGGTAATGGCCTATGGGTAGTCTCGCATGGCTAGAACCCTCCACATGGTTTAGTCATAGTAATTAATCCACCCCACCTTACTTTAAATTTATTTCAAAATAAGGGGGGAGTTATTGCTCAACAAGGCACTTTGAAGGAACCACCAATCTTTGTTATTCAAACATAGGAAATAATATCAAACCTAATGGTGTTTTGTTGACTTGATAAAACTTCATTCAATATTCAGAGATCGAAAGGAATAAGACAATAGCCGATAAATTGATTTACATTCCAATTGATGATAGACAACATTACCCTTTTTTTAGATTACAATTAGTGGTTGACACTTAACTTAATTAAATAAAAATTAAATTAAGTCCCCAAGTTGTAAAGCTAACGAACAAGAAAACTTTATTATAAAACTTAACAATTAACGTTATCATGAATATTTTTAATGCATTACACAAAGAATTTTTATAATTTATTTTTACATTTTTCATGAAAATATCAATACACTCTTAATAGCACACCTACCTTACAACTAGGTTGTTACTACGATCAGTTCGTTTTTCGGAATTTTTTTTTTTAAATTGGGTTTTAGATGGGCGTCTGAATTATTTTTGTATATTTAAAAAAACTTAATTCTCATTGAAAAAAATCACTAACCGATTGACTTTTTATGGTTGCTTTTGACAGCGTTGAACAGCTTTTTATGTTACACCATATTTGAATTAAAAAGTGTTTGAGTTTGTTGCCCATGGCCATTGTTGTTCTTGTTAGACAAAGAATATTTTTATATGGTAAAATGAAAATTTGAATATTCAGAACCAATTTTCAATTTATTAGGCTTGGGGAAAAATATTCATATTTTGATAAAATTTTAATTGTTTGTTTGTGTATTTTCAATAGCAAGGATAACAGCATCCAAAAAGGAGAACATAACGAATTATATATAAAAAACATCTACAATTATAGAATAACAGCACTTTTAATATTTGAATAACATAATAAATAAAATACAGAATAATCCCTCTTCCTAAAAATTATTTGAAATATATGACTTTTAAAGTGAATTAGTTTTTCCTAGGAATCACTATGCAAATATCGTATAAATAGCCAAAAAAATAACCCTTATCCCCCTCAAGTTGAATATTTTTCCCTCTCAAAATAAAATAAATAATCTATATAGTACTTTTGCATGCTTTTTAACGTCTTTAATATGAGGAATTATTATATTATATTAATGCAAAAATATATTGCCTGACTTTTAATCATAAAATTTTGGTCAACATATCTTGTTCTAAAAAGGTTTTGGACGTTTTTATACATCTACTTAGTTAAGAATAAGTAGGGATACGAAAAGAATCTTAATTAATTAACATAATGCCTGTATGTCTGTCTGTATCAAAGGATATCGCGAATCACTGAACCGATATGGTTCTCCTTTACAAAGAAGCTTCTCAAGGTCCTGGAAAGTTTTATAACTATTTCAGGAGAGGGTACCAACACCCTCAAAAGATTTTAATTACTTTGTCATTTTTTTAATGTTTAGAGCCTTTAACGCTAACATGAGCAACGGCTGAATTCTATGAAGATATTTTGTAGCTTCTTGAAAAGTTAAAACCAATTTGGATCTCCTATTTCAGTATCTTTAGCGCTAGACTAAAAAAAAATACTATTTTATGTAGTACGATATTTTGTGTGCTGTTTTGTAGCAACTTCCCAATTTAAATTTCAGGTTTTTTGAGGCTTTTTATGATTGACATTTAATTTGGCATGGTGTGTTGCTTTATGCCTGTTTTTAAAAGTGCATCTTCTTTTTAATACGGCTAGAGTGGATGAAACTTTTAATTTGACGATGTGTTGAACAGGACAAAAATGCTTTATAAGCGTAGTTACTCTATGTATATTAAATAATTTACTTCTTCAGTATTATAGCTAAAATTTTAAATAATACGTCGGATTATGCATATGATATACCATTCTAAATGTAAATTTAATATTATACATACTTATATGATATTCAGACTTTAGTATTATAAACCCGTTGACTAAATTTTTTAACGAATTTTTTTTGTATTTTGTACAAAGAATTTAAATCTATTCTTATTAAGTAATCAGTTTGAGATAAGAATTCTTTAGAAGCTTTTTGCATATTATTTGGAGGTAGAAATAACGTGGATATTATGACAATGTCTTGACAAGGGTAAAGCTTTTTGAAAAGCCGTCATATGTAATTATAAAAATTTAGTATATAGTATTAAATGCTAACGTGTAACTCGTTTATTTGCCAGTAGGTTCATATAAGAGGGGAGGGGATGGGGTAAAGTTGGTGGAAGGGGAGAACCGTTATTTTAGCCTGCTGCAAGTTTTAATTTATTAGAGAACATGAAAAACTGGTGTTAGATACAAGTAATAATATATTCATGGTTATTCTGTACGTTTTTTACATCCATGTATATAAATTCAAAAAGATGAATATATAAATACTCCAGTTCGGAATACAGAGTTGGACCTTTCAAGAATGGTGTAACCGGACCAGGTACGTACATATATGTTTATAGCGCAGCTACTCTTTATTTACTTTTTACATTTTTCATCTGTATGTCTATAGTTTTGTAATTTTTATAATTGTTTTGATTATAAAAATCCCGCAATCCCATGACAACTTCCATAAATTCACAAAAATTGTCAAAATTGAAATCATACCAAACTATGTATTACGTCCCACATGTATAATACAAAGTAAAATGATGTCTGCCTTTCCTTCTTTCTGTCAAGCTGTTTACCTGAGGCTTAAGATATCGGTAACCGCTAAAGAAATATATTATTTTTGATAACGACATAAATTTCAACGTCCCCCGCCCCAAAAAAAAAATCTCAAATTTTATTTCATTTTGAATTCAAATCTATTTGAAGCCGATCGTAGAAATGTTACTTAAGTAATTCATCATTAAAATAATTTTAATTTAGATTGAAGAAAACTTCTAGTAGATTTTCCTATGACTGCGTGAAATTATAGAGCAGTATTTATTACATGCTCCAATTGTACTTGTCTAATTCTAATAATTTGTTAGAGTCTAGAAGTTTTAAATTTCTTGGATTTTATTACGCATTTCGAGATTGTCAAACTTTTTAGATAATATCCACAAAATCATTATTTACTGTACATTTTATATTTTGAAATTATTTACACTAAGACTTGATTATATAGTCTATAGATAAAGTAAAGGAGGAGCGAAGCTTTACAGAATATTATTTACGTGATAAAATGATTGATAATCTTCGTATTTAACGTTGACTTTTAAATAATTCAAATGATGAATTGACAAAACTGCAGCCGTGAAGATTAGAGCATCCTACCAGCATTGGGACCTGCTGCTAATTGCAATAATTTTATGCAAGTTACTAGCGGCTACGCCCCTAGAGGCCTCTAGTGGCACTTTTTATGTTTTTTTTATATATTTAAAATATGTCTATGTTGCGTTTGACGTTTATGTGTGCGTTGAACTCTCTTTTAAAATCGAGAACGTAAAAAAAAATTTTGATTTTTTTATTTCTTGGGAGGGTGGTGGTACCCTCCCCCAAAATAGTTAAAAACCTTCCCGGGACATATGAGAATCTACCCTGTTAAGGAGAACCCGATCGGTTCAGCGGTTAGCGAAATCCTTCGGTACACACGGACAAACAAACAGGCAAACATCCTGTTACTTTAGTATAAGGATAGCTAGGCGCGTAAAAATCTGCAATTACTGATTCTTTGGTAAAAGCTAGTAATGTTTATGTTAGTTCAAGTTTTTATTTCATTTGATTCGCAAATAAGACAATAATCAGCTAGGGGACCAGCCTTTATGCCTTTCATGACAAACAGTCAGCCGCTCTACTTAATTTTGACATTCTGCAGCTGCAGATAAGCTTTAAAATTAGCGACTGTCGAGCATTACACTTTTAAATATTGCGAAGCTAAATGATTACAAAAAAAATTTAAATTTCTAAGCAAATGTTTACACCTACGTTTGATTTTACAAGACAGAGTACAAGCAAATTTTTATATGATGCAATCTTATTCAGGGTTGTAAAGGGATAAGTGTTTGTAACAGTATAAATCTTTTTTATTCCTGATAACACACCTATTATTGCAGCTTTACTAACTAATTATTTTATTTGTTTTGGATTAAATATGGTTAGAAAATTTTATTATGATTCTTGAACAAAAAGTCTCATTTTATTTCTCTTCTTTTCTAAAATGTTTGATGATATGCGGGGATCTAAAGGGATAAGACAATGGCTGATAAATAGATGTACATTCCCTATAACGATATACAAAATTACCCCTTTTTTAGATTACAATTACTGGTTGAAATGTGTTGACACTCTAACCTACTAAACCAACCAATCAAAATTCAGTCCCCATAGTTGTTTAGCCAACGAATAAGAAATCGTTGATATAAAACTTTGAGGACTAGTGAATTACCAGCCCATTGTCCCACCCCTCCCTGGATGATATGGTTGATTAGCTTAATTCCTTTCACTTACCTCATTACTTGTAAACATCAGATTATTTCTTTAGAAATTAAAGAAAAGTACTTTCTTTGGGGATAACATGATGAAACGTTTGTTTGAATGTAACTAAAGTCATTGTGGTCTAGACTAATCTCTGTAATTTTCCATTTACTAGTGGCTTCGCCCCTATCATCTAAGGGCTTCTCTTTACGAGTAGATAAGGGTAAACCCCCACATTTTAAGCAGTCTGTAGTCCACAATATCCCATATTATAAGTAAGCTTTTTGTTTGAGAAATAGTATCTCGCTACCACTGAACCGATATGGTTCCGTTTTACAGTGTAGCTTTTTATAGGTTCTATAAGCTTTATAGCTATTTTGGGGGTGGTTACCCCCATCCCCTCAAAAAAAATCGACCCTATGTACTATTTAGTTGAAAAAAAGCAACATCATATATCCTCATTTTCTATTTTTTTTCTCATTTTTGGGGATGGGTAATGGTATTCTATCCTTAGAAAAATACTTAAAAACCATATCAGGACCAGTAGTTATAATCCCTCAAAAGCACATCCTAATCGGTTAAGTAGTTACTGATCGGGTTTTAGCTTTAGACAGACGGTTAGACACAATTCTTCTTTGTATTATAAATAGCATGTTTGTCCATCTGTCTGTAAGAACCACGGCAAGACAGCTGCAGCTAGGAATAAATTTAAGTCATTCCGCATTTGTATAAATGTGCTGCCAACTGCAATAAATATGCTGTCGATCCCTAGAAAAAGAACTAAGATAAATGACAAGAAATTGAGCTAAAAAACAACATCCTGACAAATGAGATATAGATAGATAGGGAAACAAGAAAAACAACAATAAAAACTAGACTAAAGTCATCTTCAAATTTTCCTTCACTATTACTATTTTTTCGCTTCAAGGATAAGGAGAAAAATAAATTTTCTGGAATTATAAGCGATTTTTTAACACAAAGATGATAACATTTATGAAAGCGAATATATATAGAGGAATACTCATGCAAAGTCTTAAATCGATAGGACAATTATAAATTAACAAAAAGAGCTAACCGATAGGGACGTAAGGACGGGAGGACCTACCCTAATTATAGAAAATAATTTTTCATGCTAAAAGTATGATAGGTTAGGGTAAAGGTTAGAAGGTTAGAAGTGCCCCGTAGTGTAATATGGTTAGGAAATAATTTACTTAATACCTAAACCAAAACATCATGAAAGATTGTTGTTTTATTTTTGGATATTTTTGCGCTCTAACACACGCCCGAAGTAGCAACAGATTCCTTTTTATTGCTTGACAGTTTGCCTGTTTTTTATACCCCTTTTTGCTCCATTTATAGACCCATGTGTCTGTACTCATAGAATAATATTTCAAAAAAATAAATAGCCTAAAACCATCCCGGAAATGTCAGTTCAGTGGTTGGCGAGATCTTAACAGCCAAAAAAAACCTTACTATTTTATATAAGAGAATAAAAACTAGTTAGTTCGCTCCTAGCCATTTGGGGCATCAAACCTTAATTAATTGTGCTGTCATTATATCCTTTAAAAATTAACATTACATGGCTCTATTTAATAAGAGAAGTTTGATAAAAGTTTGATAAAAGAAGTTTTAATAAAATACCCTGATATGTTTGTTTTATACACTTTTTGCTTCGGAAACAAAAAGACATTATTCTGAAGATTGTCCTTCTTGATTTTTTTTTCAATCCAAAATCAAATAAAACAGTATTGTTCACTAAGACAAACATACAATTACAGAATACAAAAATACATTTATTATTTTTTTACTAGTGGTTACGCCCCTATCATCTCGGGTCTCTGTATTAAAATAGCTTAAAACCATCCCAGTACTTAAATATTAAAATATAATAGCCTAAAACAATCTGAGGACCTATGTTTAGCCTCCATAAAAAAGAGAACCCAAATCGTCTTAGTTGTTATTGAAATCTTAGACTTCAAAAAAAAATTCCTTACTACTTTATATTTTAAACTAGCGGCTTCGCCAGCCAAGAAAATAATTATAATCCTTCCCGGGACCTATGAGAAGCTACCATGTAAAGGGGAAACAGATCGTTTCAGCGGTTAGTGAGATCCTTTACTGCAAACAAACAGACGGACATCGTTCTACTTTGTATTATAGATTTTTTTATTTCAGGAGAACGGGTGGTTGGGATTAATCAAGAGCTTACTTTCAGCGGCAGATCTTTCAGGTTTGTTAATCCTTACAGACAGAAAGACAGACAGGGTGAGGAGAGTTAAAAGAAAAGTTGGTAAGGGCCTTGAGATTATCCAATCTACAGCCAGTGTAGAAACAAATATATTTCAGGGAGGGAGGGGATATTGGATGTAAATGTTCAGGGTCTTTGAAACAACCCCAATGATGGTTAACAAAATTATCCATCTATAGAATAGTTGTTTAAAAAGTTTGGATTTCATGCTGCTAGTTTGAACCAGCCAATCAAGATATAATAATAATGCCCAAAACTTTATATCCAACAATGACAGAACGTGTTTATAAATCTTTAGGTACCATTGAAATTTTCAGTCCTAAATATGTCCACTCACTCCCTTGAATTGCTCAGATAAGTTATAATTAATTAAACTAAGTATTATTTAAGCATGTTGAAGAAAAAAATGCCGGTGAATTTCATTGTTTACTTTAGAGTACAGACAAATAAACAAGACATAGATAGCCGGAAACTTTTATTTGCACAACATTTGTCGTTATGTTTGGGAAATGTTTAATCATTTTTCCCAGTTGCAACCCGAGTTCACTGGTTTTGGAAAGTTGATCTAAAGAACATAACAAGAAGACAAGTACAATTATTTCCATAACAAGCATAGCACTAATATGCAAAAAAATATACTGTGATAGCATCGAGAAATTTTTCTTTTATAAATTTTAAGAGGGTTTGATTTTTAACAATTTTAACATCTGTCATTAAACAAGAAAAGTTATGGTCATATTTACAACAGCAGTCGACAAGAGATTGTCAGTCGAACATAAGGAAATATTCCTAGATTAAAAATATGAGAATTTAACTACATACGCTATCGTTTGACAGGGTCGGTAAACAGAGAGAGTGGGGACAATGGACTGTTTATTGCACTAGTCTCCAAAGTTTTATGATAACGTCTTCCAATTCGTTGGCTTAACAACTTTGGGGACTTTTACTGAATTTTGATTGCTTGGTTTTTAAAATGGAGTGTTTAAACGTTTCAACGACAAATATCAATCTACAAAATGGGAAATTAGGTATGTAAAAATTTGGGATGTACATAAATTTATCGGCAATTGTCTTATCCCCTTATATCCCTGTTAGGTATAGATTAGCTGCGCTACTACTAATTATTATTTAGTTTAATGGGAGTTCTGGGAGGTGTGTTGTTCATCCTGTTGGTCATTGCTTTCATCACTTGCATCAGACATAGAAAAAGAGTTAGGGTAAGTATTATTTACTGATTTGTGTTTTTTTCCTTTACAGGACGATTGAGAATGATAACCTTAGTTATTGAAATATATATATGGCCTGTACAAAGATGTTAGTTTGATAAAGTAGTCTTGGGTTGAGATGGATCAATAGCTTTTAAAACTTTTATATAACATTAATTGGAAAATAGTTTGCTTAATTTTTCTTTAATTTAGCTACCTAATTGTATATCTCCCAATTTATGTTTATATCACTAATTAGGCATAGACATTTTTTTAACATAACTTTTGAATAAATTTATTCTGAAAAGTTAAAAGTACTATCAACTGTACACAAAAAAAATCTATACCTATGACTATTTAGCACTATGACCATTTCTTTTTCAATTTCTTTGAATCATTTTAAAACACATCACTTATAATTTGCACATTTTTTGCGGTGATCCATAGTTGACTTAAATTTTATGTACATATTGATATCTTACTTTTTGATAAAGATAAGATACTTCCCTCTCCCTCCTTTGTCTTTCCTTTTAAAACTTGTATCTTTTCTCAGTCTATTGGGTCTCGCTGACCATCTTTGTAATTTTAGGTTAGGTTAGGTAAAGTTGGGTAAGTATGAGACTTATTACAAGGTTCGATAAGGCCATCTGTAATGGCTTATGTGCAAAAAGGGGTAGAATTCCAATTGGACTTACTATTATTAGTAAGATGTTTTGTACGTGACTTTGACATTCTCATTAGAACAAAATGTTTGGAATATCAAAACAAACTAAACAAAACCCTAATGTTTACTATTGTGCATATTTTGTGTACATGAAGAAATTGTAGAAAAATCTAGAAATTACTCAATAACAAAGTACGTACTAGGTTACTATTCTATTCCTTCTTTGACTTTTTAGAAAATGGATCATTAAATAAGTTAAAAATGTAAAACTATCATAAAATTCTTGGTTGCATTTTCATCATATAGATGTTAGACAAATCAAATTTTATTTGTAATTGATAAAGCCAGTGGCGTACACGGCGATTCACCAGGGGGGTGGGGGTTAATCCATTAGCGGGTGAAGAAAAGTGAAGACAGACGTTGCCAAGTTTAATTTAACGGGTGGGGAGAGTGCTAATGTCTGAGATGGGTTTTTGAAAGATGAATGCCGCGTTATTTTCAATTCGCAAAATTTATACAGAGTATACAACTATTTATTTTGTTGGTACAGCTTTCATAGAAAAAAAAAATTATAATCAATCAATTTTTGCTGCATATTAATTAATGCATCTTTTTAACGCCCGGTTCCAGAAAATGCTGAAAAAAACCAGTTCTCAGTTTCAGGATTGCATCATTCTCAGTATGAATCCCCCCTCTACTACCCTGGTTTTCATTTCCCCCTGGAGCAGGCAGATTTGCTTACTTCCGTTTGTCAGTATAGCTCAACAAAATTTGAAAACCAAGAAAAACGAGGTGATTTTAAAATACCCCTCCTAACTTTTTTGTTTATGAAGTAAAGTTTTTTTCGTGAAATTTAAAGTTTATTGGCAACTACATTCATTTGTGAATTCAATTTATTCAAATTATTATTTTTTATATGATTTTTTTTACGTTCTATATTGGCCCAGCTCGGCCCAAGTAAAGATACCCGCCATTTTTATTGCCCGGCTCGGCGCGAGTAAAGATACCCGTCCACATATAATAACAAAATTTTAAAACTTCTAGGAAACGGGCTTTTTTAACTGAAAAGGGTGGCACCTATAGCCAAAACACTAAATGTGATATAAATCGTTTTGTATCTTACTTGTAGCTCTATCAATTACATGAGGTTATGTAGTTTTCAATTGGGGATCATATCGTAGTATTAGCTACTCTACAACTCACTTTGGACGTTAAAAAATTACATTTTTAATTTTTTGGGCCAAATAACCGGGTATTTAGGACAAAACCAGGCTTGAATGCCGGGGGAAAGCACAAAAAAACGCCAAAAACGGTTACCTATGCCGAACGGTTTCTTTACTCGTGCCGAACCAGGTTTTATTTCAACTTTCCTGTGCACGCCACTAGAGCAAAACAAAAAAAATGGAATTCCGTTTTTACCATAACAAAGCTTCCCTGAAATTTTCAGCTCGATCGGTCCATAAAAGTGGCGCTCGGCACTAATGGGTTAAGTTGAATACTCTATCGTCTTCGTTCAATCAATCAAAATCTAAAAAATGTCGATAAAACGCGGCATTCATCTTTCAAAAACCCATCTCTGGAAATAATGACTTGATCTTTTATCAACGGTTCCTATTAATTGGTGATTAAAAAATAGAAATCAAATATGTTTTGTAATATTGTAAATTTTATTTTCACTGCAGCTCCATAAATACAGTTTTGGTTTGTTCAAAATGACTAAAACTATAACAAAATTTATTTAGCATACCTGCCCAAGATACTTTTTTTTAAAGCAATATTTGTTGTTGAATTGTAGCGCCCCTATGAGTAAAGATGACTTTGAAATGAGAGAAACAGAAACCCAGAAGGAAAATTGTCATTATTCTTTTTTATTATTTTGTCCCCCACTCCCCAAAAAATATCAGAGACTCTTCGTAAAATAAAATATATATCGCTAACATATAGTGCTAGCTAATTATGAGGGCAAAATTTAGTAATTAAAGATAAAATTGTATTATGTAATGTTATGACATATTTTTTCAATATCTGCGAAAAACTGTCTATTATACAATGCAACTTTTATTGTTCGGATGTTTTTTTGCTAGGTTGGATTAAAATATGATTACATGAAATGAAAAGGAAAATGTTGAAAGCAAATTTTTAAGAATCATGATTCCATCACACTATTAACGCAGTTGTAGAAAAAACAGTAAAATGATAAAAATTGCTCAAAAAAAATTTTTGGATAATTTTCAGAGAAAAAAAATTTAGTTTTAAAAATTATTATGTTCAGTACACAAATACTGTATAATGATTTGCAATTCTTATCTGGTCAATAATTAGAATTCTTTACATCTTATGGAAATGATTTTCCTTGTTAGAACGTACTTAATCTCTATTCTTAGAAAAAGATATAATTAGGCAATTAACAAAATTACAGTAGCTATTCTCAGAAACATCTTCTCGTAAACAAGGATGACAGCCAACAACGACGTCCAAGAGATGGGGGGGGGGGGGATAAAGTGGTTCTTGTCCACATTCTATATAACTCACATTGTCCGTTTGTCAATGAATGATTTATTTCTTCTTATGAATGTTGTCATCCTTGTTTTCTCATTATTTAATTATTTAATTTTAATTTAAATATTGAGCTAAAATATTTTTTATTGAAACAAGGAAAAGAAGTATCGATAACATTAACAAATTTTATGCTTCAAGAAATATAGATTTTTATTTTTGAAAACTTCCTCTTTATTGACAAACAATTATGCTATTAACAAGATGGATCTGAAGGGATAAGACAATGGGTGATAAATTGATGTAAAACTCTAATTAGAAATAATGTCTAAATGTAATCAAAATTAAATTAATAGACGAAAAAGTTTGAACAATCAAATTAAGATTTTAACATTTTTAAGGGATCGAATATTTATAAAATTTTGGGAATCATAAATAATTACATAAGAAGGTCACCTCTCGGCCCTGGTAAACAAGGAGAACTGTGTTCATAAGAAGGTGCAGCATTATTATGTCAAAATACAGGCGTCTGTCCTGCATGCACAGTGATTACAAGCGGGGTGTTAGCCTTAAGGGGAGGTTAAATGTCTAAGGCAAAACTACTTTTTTAAAAATCTATAATAATCCTCCAATAAACGAGTGTCGTCATAATGTAAATTTTTCTTTTTAAGTAAAAAGCAACTAGAGAATTTTAAAAAAAATATATAGGGTTCTTTTTTATATACCTTTTTGTATATCTCATTAAAAAATCTTTACTTTTTTATTTAAAATCAAAAAGGCAAAATATAGTCTTTTGAAATTTAAGACTTATCTTGAATTAAAATTGCATGAGATTGTTTGGCATAATATCAGGATGAGATTGTTTGGCATAATATCAGGATGAGATTGTTTGGCATAATATCAGGATGAGATTGTTTGGCATAATATCAGGATGAGATTGTTTGGCATAATATCAGGATGAGATTGTTTGGCATAATATCAGGATGAGATTGTTTGGCATAATATCAGGATGAGATTGTTTGGCATAATATCAGGGAGGAAGGGATCAGTAGACGATAAATTATGTTATTGCCCAAAGTTTTATAAACACATTTTCACGTTTTAGCATAAAAGCTTTGAAGACTTTTATTCTTTTATCTTGAATTGTTGAAACAAACGGAACAAACGTGCAGTGTCTAAACTTTTTAACGAATAGTTTTAATCTACAGAAGGGTTTGTTTGATGTCACTTATAATTTACAGTATTTACAGTGATAGAGGGAAAAAATGGGCGATTAATTTATCCCCCTCCCCGTTTGACACGTGAGTGCCTTTCAGAGTTTAATTACAACTGGCGGCGAAGCTACTAACATCTAGGGGCTCTGTATTCGACGGGGCTAGAAAAATAATTCCAAGATTTAAATCTGAAAATGAAATAGTTCAAAACCATCATAGGATCTAAATGAAGATTACCTGAAATAGAGAACCCAATTGGTTCAGTAATAAGCAAAAACTTAAGCTTCAGACAAAAAAAGCTTTCTTTTTTATAAATAGGATTATTGTTTGTGATAAAGGGATAAAGATTAATTTTAGCGCACTTGTCCTCTCCTTCCCTGAGTGCTACAAAGCAAATTCAAATTTGGAATCAAATTATATTCAAAATATCAAAGCTACGTATACAGGTTTACTAATTATGTAAAACATTAACATGGCTTACTTCTCGGCTCTATCTTATTCTTATTCAATAAAACTTACTTTAAGTTATTAAGTTTGATTTACCCAGGAATAAAATATAGCCATTAAGCGAAATAAATCTAAAATAATATTTGGGGGGCAGATAAAAAGGCTGTCAATTTTACAATGTGTTGCCCCCCAATGACAGCTAAAAATCACTTATAGGAAAATTTCTTAATAAATCAATTAATTATTTGTTTTGTTATATAATGATTAGATTCCCTTTGTATGCGTTAATTCATCTACCTTAATTTAAATTGTTGATATTTGATAAAAACAGCATTAGCATTTACAAATGCATTGGCCCACAAAGATACACAAAGCTAAGTAGAAGCTGTTTTTGGGCAAAGTCAATTATCTTCAAATAGGCCCTTAAGTTAATCCCCCCCCCCCCCCTAACACAAAAAATGAATTAAAGTAAGATAAAAATACTGTCAAACTTAATTAATGTTGACATGTTAATACAAAGTTTACTAGAATGAAGTTGATAATATCCATTCAGCTTTGACAGGGCCATTTAATTTCATGACCTTTGTCACAAAGTATAGCAATTGTACATGGTTAAAGGCTCTACCAAAAACGAATGTAATTTCCTTGATTTAAAATTAGCATTATTTTAAAGAAAAAACTATTATTGAAAAGGGGGTTGGAAAATTCTGTAGCTTAAATCAAAGAAAAATGGCAATTGGCATTTACGGCTTTCTTTTAGCAAAACTTAAGAAGGGAGGGGTAGTTAAAAGAACTAATTTTTCTATAAATTATTTATGTGGGGGGTGTGTATGTACTAAGAGAAGTACATCCAATCTCTTGTTTTCTTTATGGGTTTGATACACCCCCCATAATCAGCCCCTACTCTAAATATTAAAAATCTAAACAACTAAGTGTAGTTTAAAACATTTATGAAAAAGTAATCTTAAATCGTGGTTTAAGAATTTAAAGATACAATGTAGAAATCACGATATATTTCATTAAATGAAATAATTTGATTTAGTTAGAATTAGAATTGTATAAAGATGATAGGTATGCCAATATTATCCAACGAGACATATAGACAAATGTATAAGATAGAATTACCTTAAAAAGTTGAATTTAAAGAATAAAAGTTTTTTAGTAGAACATCTACTCTACATCTAGTTTCTAATTTAAAATTAAGAAAATATAGCTAAATTGAATAACCTGTAAATGAATTACAAAAACTTGAAAGTTGACTGGCATAAGAACAAACGTTCGGACATAGATTCAATTCACTACAAATTTCAAAAAGTATAAATAGCCTTTATAAAATAAAAGTTGTAGCTTTTGTACTGTAGATAAGCTATCAAAGTTTTCATTGAAATGAGCTTTTGTTCAAACCTGATTAAAATCTCAGTTGTAAGCCAATGAGATGTTAGTATAATTCTACCAAAATATGATTTTTGCTACAGCCTTAAATTACATATTTTTATTCATAAATAGGGCTAAACAACAGTTTCTATGTTATAAAATAATGTATTATACAGTTATGATGACTAAGGTACCGTAAACGGCTATTTAAATAGTTGCATAATTTTTTCAGGGCAGGTTTTTAGCTATTTGGATAGAGGATACACCCCCCCCCCTGTATCTCTTGAGGCGATGCTCTAGGGTCTTTAAATAAGAATAGCAATCAGTAGACACCAGATTTTATACAACATAAATTTTACTTGATTATAATCATACCCTAGTTATATAATAGCTATGCTATTTCAAATTAAGTCATTATTGTGAAAAAAAACTGTTTAAGCCTTGGAAGTAAAATTTCTAAAAAACATTAGACATTTTATTATTTGATTGGTTTAATAAAATTAGGTGCGTTTATTCTAAAGAAGTATTTTTTTTAAATTTGGAAATTTTTACTTCTGAATAAACAGATTCAGTTCTCTATTTTAGGTAAGCTTCACTTCGGTCATGCGTTTAGACTAACTCAGTTATTGGATTGGGCTATTTTTCTTCGAGTTCAGAGCCCCTAGATACTAGAGACATGTCCGCTGTAATGACAAACCTTCCCTTAATTTTTCTTATTTGGTTTATAATAAGCTTATGAATCAATATAACTTTCTAATTTGTTTTTTTAAACACAAATGACTTGAAATTAAATGATCTGTTCATCGATAATGTATAGTATATTTTCAAAAGCTACAACATTCCTTTACTTTTGCCTGTGGTACTTTAGTTTACTGTTCTTTTTCCATTAAAATATTGTTAGCTCTTTTTGCTGCGCTACTGTGGGACATGAAGACAAAATCATCCTTGCTTTTATGAAACCCATAAAATCCCTCTGTTGTTAAGAACTTTAAACAAGGCTAATAATTCTAATTATAAATCCGCCTTGCCCTTATTTTTTTTCTTGACTACGCCCTTGTCATGTTTTGCAAACTATAGGCACTTGAAAGCATAAACAGGTAAAAGTATAAAAAAAAATGAACAGACAAAGGGAACAATCACACTTGCTTTATATTATTTTTTAATTAAATATGATTTCGAGAACATTCCTTCTTCAGGGAGTGAGGGGATATAAAATTGTCAATTATAATGGTGCCCAATTTTTTTATTTCGAAGATTTTTTTGAGTACCTACTTATTATTAAATCTTAAATTTTTGATTCAAACTGTAGTGTTCAAACTATTCAAACTAATAATTGTAATTTATAAAAGGGGTAATTATATTTATCATCATTAGTATTGTTCTTGTACATCAATTCATCACCTATTGTCTTGTCCCTTAATATCACTGACCTAAGAATACATATCTATGTTCTAAGCATTTACAATTGAATTGAATTCGCTCCTTAACAGAGATCTCTACTTAATACGAACCATAAATCAACTCATAATTTAAAAGCTGACAGCTAAAAAACATTACTTTTTGCCAATCATAAAGGCAAATAAATATTTTCCCAAAACCTAAAATTTAGTTTTCTAAATATCTATGCCCAAACTTTCCATAAGCTAGAGAATCAGTACAAAGCTATCTATCAATGTACTTTAACACTTCTTAACTTGACTTGAAGAGTGGCTTCTCTAATAAGAATTGAACTAAATTTCAAATAAAACTGTAAGATGGGGGTTAATTCAAGTTCTAGCTTTGTACAGTACTTTTTAAACATATCATTTTTTCCTTAATTTGGAGTGGCGTGTACAAAGATACCTAATATAATACGTGGTTTTAAAAGGGGTAGGACAGGCCTTCCCTATTTTAATTCTAAGAGAGTGTTGAGACTCAGGAAGGGAGGGAACATTGGACTGTTTATAACACTATTCCCAAAAGTTTTATAGTAACGTTTTCTTATTCGTTGGCTGAACAACTTTGGGGACTTGTATTGCATTTTGATTGGGTGGTTCATTAGGTTGAGTGTCCAAACGATTCAACCACTAATTGTAATCCACAGAAGGGTATTTTTTGTATTATCATTGGGGATGTACATCAATTTATTGGCCATTGTCTTATCCCTGGTTGAGACTCCAATAGATCCCCCTCCAGAATGCCCGCACGCACATGTACATATATGAAAGTACCACTCCCTTATTTATGATTTCTTCTTTGTTTCTAATAAACTTAAAAGCATAGAGTAATAATTTAATTTTGAATGGTCACGGCTTTATGGTACTGAACTATTTATAATTTATTTTTATGTATAATGTAATAATAATTGAGAAAGTAAGTTTAATATGTCAAAATTAGTGCTTTTAATTTTTTTTTTAATTTCAGCCCCCCCTCCCAAAAAAAAAAGTTGGAAGTAGTGCATCTATTGTATGATGCATTAACAACGAAAATCATTACAATTTGACAGAACAGAAAATTAAAAGTCTGAATTCATTTCAAATGTAGAAAGTTAGTAATCTATTTATGTAAATCTAATATGCAATTTAGTAATGGAACTACGACGGTTACTTTTTACTCTCTCCAACACGTAGGCTTTGGGCTTTTTAGCACCTAGAAACAAATTTTTAAGTTGCTACAACAATTTTTTGAGGCCCCTATAGACGTTTTGCGCACTTAGATCAGGTTTTTTATGAACAATTTTTATCATTTTGATGAGGGGACAACGATTTACAAATATAACTTTTTGCATTGTTGTTAAATTCTTGAAGTCTAACAATTTTCTGAATATTCCAATCCATTTATTTAGAAATAATTTCAATCAGCAAAATAAAACTATAACTTATTGATGTTGTGTTGAGTTTTTAACTGTAATGATGTATTTTTTATTAATTTTATATTTATACTAGCGGCTTCACCCCTAGCCTCTAGGGGCTGTGCCCCAAGAGGTGATTTTCTTTAAAAAATAAGTACCTCTGGTGCTGCAACCAACACATTAAAAAAATGGGGGGAATTTTTTATTTGGGGGGGGGGGTGTTGGTGATGTCCAACGCCTCAAGAAATTAGCCTAAAAGACCAGTAGACAGGACCAGTAGGTATATTTCCTGAAGAGTAGAATCCGATTGGTTCAGTGTCTATCGAGATCTTAAGGGATAGACAGACGGACGGACAGACATCATTCTACTTTGTATTATAGATACTCAAAGATTGTCTTTCAAAAAAAAAATTCAATGTAGTATTTACTAATTATTTGTAAAAAAAAAAAATTTCTTAAAAATCTATACATATAAAGTCATTAAGCAATTCATTGCTACATCATTATTTTTCTGCTTTCTTCAACAAAATTATATAAAGAAAGTGTCTTAACTTTGTAAATTTTTATTAAGAATACCTAGTCGGTGTTTTTAGTAAGTAGTAGATGTAAAATGGTCCATAGAATTTAAATATGCAATCTATATTACTCAACAGAATTTAAAAAGTAAGGTGTCAAATTAAAGATCTTACTATTTTTAATCATAATGGCAATTTTTTTCTTTTTTGTTGCGTTATGGTACCTTAAAACCGACTTAATTTAAAAAAAAACTTAAATTATTTAAAAAAATAAGAGGTCAACAAAAAAAACCACTTGCATATTTAAATTCTATGGACCATTTTACATCTACTATTTACTAAAAACGCCGAGTAGCTACTTTAAATAAAAATCAAAAAAGTTAAGACACCTTCTTTCAAACTTTTATTTAGACTTTTTTTAATATTGTTTGACCTATACGTTAAAGAGAAAAGGTTTTGAAATCGCTTTATTTAAGCTTATCGGTTCCAATCATAATTCTTTAAGGAAAGGTTTTATTTATATGGTAGTAATCAATTTAGATAGATAAAATTATAGATTAAAATATCATTGTTGACGTCAACGTCTAAACTATAAATATTCTGTCGTTTTCTATGTTATAATACAAAGTAGAATGATGTCTGTCCGTCCGTCCGTCTGAAGCTTAAGATCTCGGTAACCACTGAACCGATCGGATTCTACTCTTAATAATAGGTTATAAGCTTCTTTCTTAGGGGTGGGACAAACCGAACCCCCAAAAAACAAAAATCCCCTAACCCCTTTTTTTTGCTAGACATCAAGGCGTCAGCCTGTAGCAGAGCCTATTTTTTTGCTAGGCATCAAGGTTTCAGCCTGTAGCAGAGCCTATTTTTTAAAAACAAATTCTATATAGGGGGGTTGACTTCCCCTTACCTCATAGGGTGAAGCCCCTAGAGGCTATGGGCGCTATTTTTTTGGGGAGTGGGACACCCCCAACCCTCAAAAAACAAAAAAATCCTCCAACCCCCTTTTTTTTTGCTAGGCATCAAGGCGTCAGCCTGTAGCAGAGCCTATTCTTTAAAAACAATTTCTATATATGGGGGTTGACTTCCCCTTACCTCATAGGGCGAAGCCCCTAGAGGCTAGGGCGAAGCCGCCAGTATGACATAAAGTAAATGATTAAGGCTGGCATTGTCGCTACATTCTTATGTTTATTCTATAATAAGTACACTAAGCTTTAACAGAAAAATTTTTCAATAGTTAGAGTATATTTCACATTCTAAAATCTCTTTCCTTATGATAAAGTATATAAGAATCTGTGTGTTTGTGATGTCTGTATGTACAGAAGGATCTCGCTAACCGTTGAATTGATATGATTCTCCTTTACAATGTAGCTTCTCATAGGTCCTGGGAAGGTTCATAACTATTTATTTTGGTGAAGGGTACCACCAGGGGTGCCGAATTTTTTTTCTTTTTAAAACTACGATTGAAAATGGGGGATGGTCGACGTCCCCCCCCCCCTCCCCCTTCAAGGTCCCCTAGAGGCATCTAGGGTCGTATCCGTTAGTCTTATATAAATGTTAAGTTACATAAAAAAAAACGTACTGTATAAAACATTTATCAAAGCCTGGCCTAGTTTAATTACTAAAATTTTAGTAGCGATGCAACTATACATTTCAAATGTCCTTCTGAAACATTTTTGCTTATATCTAAGATATATGCATAATTTCTGTTAAGATTCCTATGACATTATTCACGTCTGTAAGAAAGAAAACTTGTGCTTCGCTAATTATGAATGTTTTCATCCTTGTTGGTCTTTTGTTAAGGTTTTCATAAATAATTATTTTATGTAAACATAAACAAGCCAAGGCTTACATATTAATTTTTCTTTCTGTTAGCTTCACCCCTAGCCTAACTATGGGACGCGTCTCATTTGCGGTAGAAGGGTGAAGAAAAGACTCCAAAGGGGGGGAGACTTCTAGAACCTAAACATGAATAATACTTAGCTTCCTTGAAATGGTTGATCATACAGCTCAACAGTTTCAAAATTTACTGCATTTGTATAGGTAGCCAGAAATTGACTTCTTGCTTTATTTCTACGGGTTTATTGCATATGCGAAAGACCTAGCTTAAAAAATTATCTTTTTTAATGGAAAATAAAAAGAGTTCTTTTTCATTTAGAAAGATTAAGATTTTTTCGTGTAAACTTGACATAACACTATCAAAAATCTTCCAACATTTGCTGTCAAAAACCTCAGTGATCTAAAGGTATAATACAATGACTGAAAAATTGATTACATCTTCAATATGATACACATAATTACTCCTTCTGTAGATTACAATTAGTGATTGAAACGTTTGAATCAACCAACCACTAAAAAATCAATAAAAGTCCCCAAAGATGTTAAGCCAACGAACAAGAGAACAATATTATCAGACTTTGGGGACTAGTGTAACAAACAGCCCAATGTCCCCTTCCTCCTGCAAAACTCTACCTTTGCGTGATATCATTAAATTTAAATTTTTAACCTTTTCATAAAATCACAACACTTACGACAAGATTATTGAAAGGGTTTATTCAACCGATGAATTTTAAAATGCCTTGCCTTTGATCATTCGGAATCGTTGGTTATTACTGTACTACTTGTAAATATATTTTAATTGTTCTAACATTATAATTTTAGTTATCATAATTTGGCATTATTATTTCTAATTTAATAAAAGAAATTAAAAGTTAGCTTTTTGTAGGATTCGATCACAGAAACATTTTTTTGTTGAGGTGCAATATCCCTGAGTAAGCGTGGGTGAAATCTTTTAAAACTGTAATAATAAGTCATAGCAACAACAATTACAAGTATGGCTAGATCCATAAACTGCAAAGCTTAGCTTTTATATTATTTCTATGTTTTATAGACATTTCATTTATGGCCGATTCGTTTTTAAAACTTAGACATTTTTTTATTCCCTCTAACATTTCTAACATTTTTATCTAACCCCCCCTCCCCCCCCCCCCCCCCGCCTCCTCCTTAGCATCTAGGGGCTCACTGCTCAAAGAAGGAGGGATGGAACAGAAAAATAGCCTGAAACCGTTCCAAGACTTTAATTTTGAAATAACATAACCTAAAACTATACAAGGATCTATGTAAAGCTTCCCTGTGATTAGCGACAAAACATCCTCCGACATACTTTATACAAAAGACGAATTTTTGTGTAATTCAAAAATTATTAATAACAGGCATTAATCCACAACAAACGGACAAAAACAAATACAGAGAAGCTGCGCTTTCTACTAATATACGATCCGCCACTCACGCTAGTCAATTTTTACGGCATGTGGCCCTTAGTGATAGCTACCAGGGACAGAGGATAATTTTGACAGTGAATGTAAAAAAAATACGCTTAAATAAATTAATACAAGATTAAATTTTTTAATTCATTTATTTGAGGATATAGAAATAATTAAAATAAATCTTGACCAAAATATAAAAAAATAGATTTATATTGAGAGAAGGATGAAGATTAATTTATTTTCTCGTATTCATTTGAATCCGGTGGATAGGAACCGGTTCTCATGAATACGCAAAAACTATGTCTAGCATCGTATTATATCCAGTTTTCTACGAATATAGAAATGTACAATCATATAATACTATACGAGAAATAACTATTCTCGTATTCATTCGAATCCGGTGGATAGGAACCGGTTCTCATCAATACGAAAAAAACTATGTCTAGCATCGTATTATATCCAGCTTTCTACGAATATAGAATGTACAATCATAAGATTAAAACCAGTTTTTTTAGCCGGTGCCTTCGGCACCTCATGGCTAAAAAAACTAGTTTTAATCTCATAATTGTACTTTCTATATCCGCGGAAAGCTGTTTATAATACGATGCGTGAAATAACTATTCCATTATCATCTCCCTTCCATTATCAATAAATAAATTATGATTTTAAGTCTATATAAAAAGCAGATAGAAATTATAATTGTATTTTGCTATATTGTATATTTCTTAGCATTGAACAGCCTTTTTCTATAAACCTTAATAGCTTTTAACACACACACACATCCCCACTTCTCCTACTACTTTTTCTAGTCGTTGATCGTCCATTTTCCATGAACCGTACCTGCACATAGCTTTCATTTTCTCATTCGCTGACACACAAATACATCAGCTTTCACCTTGCGATACTTATATTATAAGAAATTTCATTTTAAAAATATCATGAAAAAGATTTAACGATATTTTTCTTAAAATAAAAACCAAGTAGACTTACACCTAAAACTTTTGTTAACGTCTCATTATTTTTCATTCAGGTTTTTCTAATAAAAAAATATTTTATCAAGCTGTAAAATGCTACATCAATTTATGGAAAAGCTAATGTTATAAAGGACTTACATAAATGTCTTTTGAGTCAAAGTCATATTCAAATTAAAAACAAAATAATCTGTAAGACAATGATAATTCTCGTAGTTTTGTTTTATATAATTGCTTTTAATAACACCTTCGAACAGATTCAAAGACAAACTATGCCTTTAAAAAAGATTTACTCTTTATATAATATCTGTGTTTATGACAGTATATACTAAAATAGACATAATTTTGTTAAAATTACTGGTATAAAACAATACTGCCAAAAACACACTAATTTTAATTTTGTTAGTTATAAAAGTGCCATGCACCCCCTAACTGCTATTTTGAAAATAATATTAATTAAGAAAGCATAAAATTTCTTTTGTGGTATTAACTTTTATGATTCTTAAATAAAAACTTTTAACATATGGTGTTTTATAGTTTTAATTACTTTAAAGAAAATAAATCTATCATAAACGTCTTTTTTGTTTCGTTTCTTTTCCTTTGAGTATTGAATAATACAATTTGAAAATTTAAACTTTAAAGCAATAAAAGTAAAATATGGCAGGCGAAAAAATTCCACCTTATTTTTACTTCCCAGGTAACTATATTCTTTTATATTTTGTAATTTTACTCAAATTCTAGACAATACAAAAATCGAAATTTACATTTGAAATCTAAGCTTAATTGAATTACAAAACAACATCTACTGCACATTTCCAAAAAAAAAATTTTTACCTAACTTTATATAATATCTGGTTTATATCAAAGTTCAGTGGTGAAAATGGAAAGTGATTTTTTTCTTTTTTCATGCAACACAGATTTAGTTGTGGTAGTTACAAATGGAAGTTACTGCTTTGTACTCCATTTCATTTCACCCGGAATTTGTTGAGGGTAGCTTTTTATAGTGCCTACAAAAATGATGTCATACTGGCCTACCATTGGTCAATTAAAATGTATACTGGCGTGAAATTAGTAATTAAGTCTGTTTATTGGCCTATCATTGGTCATTTGTATTGTATGACGTTATTTTTTATTGACACTATAAAGCGCTTCTTGTTGGGGATTTTATTGTTATGCTTGCCCTGCTTGGAACTATACTTATGATGTAATGATCTTTCCAGTATGGCTTTGAAATCGATTATTTTCCGCTGGATTAGAGCCGGTTCTAATTCATACTGAAAAATCATGCACAGCATCGTATTACAGATAATTTTCTACAAATATTAAAATGAAAAATCTTACCAGTTTCGTTGATTTTTCATTTTAATATTCGCGGAAAGCAGTCTATAATACGATGCGATAAATAAGATTAAGATTACCAAATAATTCACTGGATAAATTATGTTTGAAAGATAGATAAAGTTTAAAGCATTTTTTTCGTGAAAAGTCACTTTAGATATGAAAGTTGTTGCTTACTTACAAAATTAACTCTGGCAAGCAAAGGGACGTTTGGAGAATCTCTAGTTGAACAATAGCTGCGCTTCTAAAGTCTATAACATTTGTACATAGTACTAAAGTTTCTGTATGACAATCAGACTTAGTATTTTGTTATCTAGAAGTGTCTTGTCATCAAAATAGAAGGGAGACAATTGATTACTACTGGGTTTCCTTTTCCACCCATATAATGCAAGTTTTTGTAAAAATAAATTGATAGTAAAATAAATTTCAGTCAATTTTAGTAAAGTAAAATTAACAAATTATGAAATTATTTATGCTATTGATAATGTAAAATTCTTCGCTTAACTTTTATAAGTATATTTTTTTTTAATTGAAGATAAAACATTTAAAGCTTGAATGTCAAAAGTTTTCTATTATGGTAGGCTTTTAAGAAAATTCCTTTAATATTATATTTTTAGATACTGTATTCGAAAGATATATGTAAATCTTAGTTTCTAAAATTTACTGGCCTTTTTTATTCTTAGCCTATTAGGGTATTGAATTAGTCAAAATTCCAATTTGAAAGTCATTTTCCCACTGTGCCTCTGAAAAAACTACGCTTCCTCTCCGTTGCCATTTAAAATCTAGTAGAATCATCCTAGAGATCTTCTTCAGTAGGAAGAAAAACAGAAATTAAGGAATATGTAAGTTTACATTGGGGATGTACATCAATTTAACGGCCATTGTCTTATCCTTTTTGATCCCTGTATTCTTCTAAAGATATATTCCTAGGAAAAGATAAACATCTTTTTATCTGAAGTTTATCTTAAAATGCTCAGCCTTATTTTTTCGTCATGCACCTTGAACTTAATTCAGTTTATTCCGTATAAAAAAAAAACAATAATAAATCATTCTAAAATAATTATTTTAAGACATTTTAGTTTGAAAAAAAATTAAACATAAACAACCATAAATCAAAACTAAAGTAGTAGAATTTGCATTTTTGTAAATAGTAAAGTTTTTTCTCGTATTCATTCGAATCCGATGGATAGAAACCGGTTCTCATCCATACGAAAAAACTATGTCTAGCATCGTATTATATCCTGCTTTCTACGAATATAAAAATGTACAATCATAAGATTAAAACCAGTTTTTTTTAGCCGGTGCCTTCGGCACCTCGGGGCTAAAAAAAAACTGGTTTTAATCTTATAATTGTACATTCTATATACGCGGAAAGCTGTTTATAATACGATACGAGAAATAACTATTCTTGTTATTAGGTTGATACATGAAGACTAAACAAAGTCAAGCCTTAACCATGTCGACTTACAATTTTAATAGTATTTTTCGACTATATGGCATCTAACACTTTTTATGTAGTTAGTTATGCTCCTAGATTCAGGGCTTTGTATGCGATGAAATAGCTTAAAACCATCCCAGGACTAAAATCTGGAAATAAAACAGGACCCATGTGAAGATTACCTAAATTAGATAACCCTATAAGTTCAGTAGTTATTGAGTTCTTAGGCTTTAGACAAAAACGCTTACTACTTTATATAATAGGATAATACCAAATTTTCCTCAAACTTTCATTAACTGTTTAGTATAACGCTAATCTCATAGTTGCAATGTATAATTATTACAGTCTTACCCTTATTTTACCTTTTGGTAAAAGTGAAATATTGCCAATTATACACCTAATATTGAAATTGACAAAATAAACCCACTTTTGTCAAAAACACAGTGACTATACTTTTGTTAGTTGTAGAGATGGTAGCATCCCATTTCAAATTATTTTTTAACTTTTTCCGTCTTATTGTTTCTTACTTTGCTTGAAAGTGTATTTATGTAACAATGTTAGGGTTGATTAATCATTTTAAGTAGCTACTTTAACACAGGATGTTCTAAAGTTCAGTTTGTTGTATTTTAAAATGTCTTGCACTAAATTAGATGATTGGGTATTTCTTAAGATATTAAGAACGGAATGTCAAATTACCTCTGTAGGACCTTTTAAGTCCAATTATTTAAAGATATTTTTTTTTATAAAATTAAATTGTCGCCTAATACTTTGATTTAATATTAAAAACTTCTTTCAAAATCCACGTTATTTTTATAATTCTCAGTAAAAAGTATATCATCGATATACCAAAACAAACGTTCTTTAAAAATAAACTTGGTTTCTTTTAAGAAGGTGGTTAAAATGGTGGGTCTAAACAAATTTTTCTCGGAAAATGGCCGATTTTTTATGTGGCTAATTTCCCCTGGTCCATCGACTTTCTTTATTTTCCTGCATAGTATGCATAGGATGGCTGCTACCTCAGGGATCTAAAGGGATAAGACAATGGCCGATTAATTAATTTACATCCCCCAAAGATGATAGAAAAAATTATATCTTCTGTAGATTACAATTACTGGTTGAAACGTTTAGTCTCTCAATTTTATTAACCAACCAATCAAATTCCATTAAAGTCCCCAAAGTTGTTGAGTCAATGAATTAGAAAACGTTATAATAAGACTTTAGGGACTAGTGTAATAAACAGCCCATTGCCCCCTCCCTTCCTGCTGCCACCTCCTGCTTTCTACTGGAACCAAAACTCGGTGATCAGTGAAGCGAGAAAATAATCCTACTGGCGATGGTTACGATGACCAAAGTAATTACAATTACAAGTATGAAAGTTGTAGTAAAGCTATTAGTAAAAACAAAAATTAACTCTTTTGTTTTTTCTCCAAAAATTAAATGTCTGCAGTTGCCTTTGTATGACTTATTCATTCAAGCTTGCTTATTGCTTTTTATCATAACCCAAAGATACATTTTCAATAAGAATCAGATTAAGAGAATGTAATGTCTAAATTTTCTTGTTTTACGTACGGACTTTCTGGAAATAATTATAGAGTTGCTAAGCTTCCTAAGTCGTACCTAAGTGTTATAGGAATCAGCATGCAAAGTTTGTAATCTATAGGACAATTCAAACATGCTTAAATTAACGAATAAGGCTATCCGTTCTGGAAGGACGTGCCGATCCTAATTATAGAAAAGCTTAACTTTTAAAAATACAAATTTTATTAAGCTTAAAGAATACCAAACCTTACTAGACATACTTTGAATTGTACAAACAGACAGTAAAAATTTCTCAAGGCACTAAATATTTTGAAAAAGAATTTTGATGTAACCACAATTTTCTCTTGTTAGAATTATTCTGACTAAAATACTTATGTTAAAAGCAAGGGCTCGGCAGCCGTAACCAAATTCAGTAGCAGCCTTGTTTTAGAAAAACAGAACCACTGCACAGCAATAAACCTAACATTCAAATCGGCCATTAAAACCTAATACAATCCGCTGCCATCAATTTTGACAGACTTCAACAAACAGCTATACAATTAAGCGTCTGCCGAGCCCTGTTTTCTCTCATTTAAATAATTATACTTAATGTTAACAATTTTACATGTACTGTAAAGCAATTTTTGCCAGTCTTGGAAGATTTTTTTGCTTTCAAAATCTTTTCAAGCTACAAAAGACAGAATATAAATTTTCCATGGGGTTTCATCTCTTATATCTTCTTACTATAAAAATTTGTCTAGAGGCTTCGCAATTAGGGGCTTAATCCTTCCGATGACCATTACTAAGACTCTCAAAAAATGTGAAACGATTGGTTCTGCCATTTACTAGATCTTTCAGGACATATTATACACACAATCTTTTACTTTACAGAAAAAGATGAAAAATTGTTGCGAGGTTTGGCGATATTAAGTTGTCATTATAATTTGTTCAGGAATTGGACAATGGACATTAATTTATCCCCCTCCAGAGTCTATGTCCAAATTAAGTCTTTGGTAATTGGGAAATTTTAGATAAATTCTGGTTATAAAATTTAAAAATATTTAACTTATGATAAAGCAATTTACTTTTCTATTATGTCTAGCTGGACATTTTGCTTTATAATTGTTTTGTACGAAATGAACTTAATATCTAAAACGTCATCATACTGTTTATGGGCATAAGTAGTTAAAATACACTTATTTACAACAAAAAAAAATTTAATAGTTATTTCTCGCATCGTATTATAAACGGCTTTCCGCGGATATAGAATGTACAATTATGAGATTAAAACTAGTTTTTTTAGCCATGAGGTGACGAAGTCACCGGCTAAAAAAACTAGTTTTAATCTTATGATTGTACATTTCTATATTCGTAGAAAGCTGGATATAATACGATGCTAGACATAGTTTTTTCGTATGGATGAGAACCGGTTCCTATCCACCGGATTCGAATGAATACGAGAAAAAAAACTTCTTTGTCTCCCAGCTCAATTTTAAGTAATTACATGGTTGTTTAATATAAGTTTATGTTTGTTCTTTCTGATTATAAAATGTTATAATTGCATATGAATTACAGAATAAATACTAGGGACCTTTAGGGATAGGACTATTGACAAGAAAATTATCTTTATCCCCAATTATGATATACAAAATTAACCCTGTATATTAAGATCATTTGTTGAAAACAAAATTTCAACTAACCAAACAATATTGATTATGTGTAACCAAAGTTTTTAAGCCACAAATGATAGGAATTGTAAACAAAACTTTGGGTACCCATATATATTTTATAGTCCAATGTTCTCTCCCTCCCTGGTAGATACAAAAGTTCTAGACAGTAGATTCAAAATTGTTTCTAATCAGCTTGTGAATCTACTACCTACATTAGACAATCAAAATATCAATCTTGTAGTCTACTTTTATACTCTTTAAGTACATACTAGCAGTCGTACCCTCCCCCAAAAAACTTTACAAAGACCTATAAGAAGCTACACTGTAAAGTAGCAATACATCGGTTAGCAAGATCCTTTGGTACACAGATAGACACACAGAGATCCTGTTACTTAATTATAAGGATGTTCTGTACCTGTAGGCAATCATTCTCGATATAACCTTTCCAAAGTCTATACAAAAACAAAATGACAAAAAAGCAATATAGCAAGAAATAAAAAAATAATATAAATTTCTTTTTCAGACCGAAGCTGACGGAGAACTTGATTTGGACGTGATCAGCTCAAGAATTCGAAGGATCCATCAGGTACATATAAATTTATTTCTAAAGTTTTATGCCCTTCATCAGGCGCATCTCTCTTTTTGACTGTTAAGTCCAGAGAATACGGACACCTTGTTCCTCCATGAATTCCTTTTTTTGGCAAGTGCTTCAGCTTCTCCCCATGTTAATTCCAAATTAAAGAGGTCCTTTTCAGTGCTCCGCCTCCAGGTCATTTTTGGTTGTCCCCGTTTACGTTTACCAGTGGTGGGGTTTCATTTTAAGCACTTTTTTGGAAACCTATTTTGTTCCATTCTGAGCACATGTCCTAGCCACCTTAGTCTTTTATATTTCACTTCTGCTTCAATACTATTGCACTTGGTCTTTTAGCATACAGCTCAATGTTTGATATTTTGTTTGGCCAGAATATTTTGCAAATTCTTCTTAGGCAGCTATTGTGAAATGCATTAAGTTGATTTGTTTCAGTTTTCACAGTTCTCCAGCATTCAGCTCCATAAAGAAGAACTGATTTCACATTACTGTTGTAAAGTCTGATTTTTGTTTTCAGAGCAAGTTTCTTTGAATTCCAAACGTTGAAAGCAACCCTAGCCTTATCAATCCTGGTCTTAATATCAGCTTTTGAGCCATTTTCGCTGCTGATAACACTCCCCAGATAGGTGAATTTGTTGCTTTGTTTCAATTGTTCACCATTTATTGTTATATTTTGATCAGGGTTTGTAGGTATATTCATTATTTTGGTCTTCTTGACATTAACTTGACATTAACTTGTCCTGCATATTTGACTAGTCTATCTGTTTTAGCTTGTAGATGCTTGATTGTTTCTGAAATCAGTGCCAGGTCATCAGCAAAGTCCAGATCCTCTAGGTGCCCTAGTATGCCCAGCTGGATACCACGTTTTTGTCCTCTGTGGTTTTCTTCATCACCCAGTCAATGACCAATATAAATAGAATAGGTGATAAAATGCATCCCTGTCTAACTCCAGTGCTTATTCTAAAGAAATCATATGTCTTATTGTTTCCAACTGAAACACAGGCTTGGAAGTTGTCATAGAATTTAGTTATCATAATTATCATCTTTTCAGGTTTACCATAACTTCTTAGTATTTTCCAGAGTGTTTGTCTGTGTATGGAGTCAAAGGCCTTAGAGAAATCAACAAAATTTACATGGAGTGGCTTGTTAAATTCAACACATTGTTCAATAACCGTCCTAAGGGTGAAAATTTGGTCAACACAGCCCCTTCCAGTACGGAATCCAGCTTGTTCTTCTCTTAGTTTGTCAATTTTCTCATCAATTCTGTTTAAAATAATTTTACTTAGGACCTTGCTTGGGATAGAAAGCAGCATAATTCCTCTCCAATTATCACAATTGTTCAAATCTCCCTTCTTAGGAAGTTTTATGATTATACCTTTAGACCAGTCCGTTGGTATCTTTTCTTGCCTCCAAATTTTATCAAAGAGATCAGTTAGAGTCCTAGCAGAAAGATCTATGTCTGCCTTAAGCATTTCGGCAGTTATTAAGTCAGGTCCAGGTGCTTTGTCATTCTTTAGACTATGTATAGCAGCTTTAACTTCTTGAATAGTTGGTGGTCGTGTGTCTATGTCTATTTCATGTCCTGGTTCTGGTTCAGCAGTAATTTCTGGTTCAGGTCTGTTCAACACTTCTTCAAAATGCGATTTCCACCTTTCAGCAACTTCTTTTTCTGTAGTGAGTAATTTACCATCTTTAGCCTTGATAGTCTCACCAATCTTTTTGTTACATTTTCCACTTAGTTGCCTGGTTATGTTGTATACTGTTTTCATGTTACCAAAGTCAGCTGCTCTTTGGGCCTTTTCAGCCAGATTGTCAATGTAATCTCTCTTGTCTTTCCTTGTGCACTTTTTGACCTCTTTATCTTTAGCAGTATATTCAGCTCTTATATTCAGTTTTATGCCCTTAGGACCTCTAAAACATTGGTCTTCAAAAAGTTTGTCTGTGTGTGATTTCTGATGATTTCTAGACTTAGGGTTTGTATATTGAATACAAAAGGACAGTTTTTTTATTGTAATAATTATTTTCTCATGTATATCCTAATGATGTTAGTGGAATTAATAAATACCATACCATACTATCACATCATGAACAGTTTTCTGTGGATAGTGTAATGAAAAATATAGGATCAATTTCTGTAAAGGCTAGAATTAATTTTATGATTTTGAACAATACGAAAATTTTTAAGTATGGCCTGGAACAGGTTCTAATCCAGAGGAGTTCAATTAGACTTAAACTCATACTTGTTTAGGCACGTGCTGGTCACCACCTGCTAAGTGTGCTAGGTTCTCTGCCAGAGACACCCCCTGCACCACCTCCTGATTACGACACAGTGCTCAAGCAAAGGGAGAAAGAGGAATTAGACCTGCCTTCTTATCTCGAGGTAACTTTATCATACAAGGTATCCTACAAATGTCATAGATCAAGTATATTTTGAATAAAAAGGTTTTGAAGCGCTTATTATTATTGATGTTTCTAATTAGAACAGACCCCGCCCCCCCCCCCCTTATCTTTGAAATATATTCGAATTTAGGGAGGATATTTTTTCTACATGCCTAACCCTGCGGTGATACCCTTCCCTTCCCTGTAGAAGGTCAATTTGTTTCAAAACATGAGTACTGTGCTCAAGCATTAATTTGTATTCAATTTCTTATATTTATTGTCTTCTTAATTTTAGGCAATTCGAGAGAGTGAAGAATTGCATCAAGCAACCTGTTATCCAGACATCACAACATCAACAACAGTCAGTCAACAACCAGCAACATCATACAATCACAACAGCACACCAGCAGCCAGTCGGTCAGTCTTGGCTGTATCAGCTGATTTACCTTCCTACAACACCCAAACAGCTGATTTACCTGCGTATAGTGCACAAACAGCTGATCTGCCCGCCTATGGCGCGCAATTAGCTGATGTTCATGTCCACAGAGGCAAGATAGAGGATCAGGGTCATGGGGAAAATGATGAAATGATTCAAAAAGGGAAGGATATAAATTCTTCCAAGGCTTAATATTGTTTGCTTGTCTGAAAGTTTTATTTTGTTTTCGAATTTGATGACATATTTAAGTGTCAATTATAAATTATGAAGTAAAATATTCCATGTAAATTATTATTGAGATATATTATATACCTAACATTCCAAACCATTTTGCCTCTAATTCAAGGACAGATTTATAAAATTCTTCAATATTCTTAATTAAAGAAAATGTAATATAAACTATATAAATCAAAATAATATTTTTAATTCTGTATATATTTTTCTGTAATGTGAGAAAAAGTCATTAATTAGAATGAAATTTTAGATAATCAGACGCTATGCGTCTATTAATTTTATATTAAGTATGTATGTAAGTTTGTTTTATGGTTGAAATTGAATTTAAATGTATCTTCTTCTACACTCTTAACTCTACCTTTATAGTTTAAGTTGGTTTTTAAAATATGGACGTCTAAGGTATTTTTGGAGAGTAAACAACGAAGTGCTTTGAACCATGTATCGAATCGCCTTAAATTTTGGGGGCAAAATCTAAAATTCCAAAAAAGTTGGGGGTGCCTTCAGAACCTCAAAATTTGTTTGGGGGCGAGTTATCTCTTTATCCCCCCCACTTTCGACTTCCCTGTTCTTAGTGTTATAACAGCAAATTAAATTCGTTTTTTTTATGAGTTATTTGTTATGTTGTACTGATGAATGAAACTATTTTAAAAACTTTCATAATCCTATGTCTATTCTATGTTTGTAAATATAGAATTACTCTGTGATATCTAACATGTATGTAATCATGTACAATTCTTCAAATAAACAAATATCTACTTGACTTTTTTTTTTAAATACCTAGTAAATCTACTCTATATATTTTAGAATGTGCTTTATAAAGGAGATAGTTATATACTTATATAGTGTACTTCCAGAGGCACCTCTATTTGTTCTAACCCCCCCCCCAAAAAAAAAAATATATATTTCCTTTTTAAATCTAAAATAGAAAAAAAATTGGTTATCGAATTAACTCTATGGGGCACTTGAGGAGGGGCGTAGCAATATTCAGAAAAATACTCAATTTGTGTTATTAGTTGGCTCTATAAAGAGCCATTTTGTATCGTTGGTCTGTAAGCTTAAGCACGTTCTCCGCGGATCCTCCTGGCAAGTTGGATGTCTTTGGGCATGATGGTAACCCTCTTGGCGTGGATGGCGCACAGGTTGGTGTCCTCAAAGAGACCTACCAGGTATGCCTCGCTAGCCTCCTGCAGAGCCATCACAGCGCTTGACTGGAACCTGAGGTCAGTCTTGAAGTCCTGGGCAATTTCCCTGACCAGGCGCTGGAAGGGAAGCTTGCGGATCAGAAGCTCAGTGGATTTCTGGTAACGTCTGATCTCACGGAGAGCAACGGTGCCGGGCCTGTATCTGTGGGGCTTCTTAACTCCACCGGTGGCAGGGGCTGATTTCCTGGCAGCCTTAGTGGCCAGTTGTTTGCGCGGAGCTTTTCCTCCGGTAGATTTACGGGCAGTTTGCTTGGTACGAGCCATTGTAGATTCTGTAAAGATTATCTAAAAACTAAATTAATATTTTCTTAAGTTTTATTTTTATAGTTGGTTTCATTACAGTATTTAGGGGGGTGGGATCACAAAATTAAGCCTATCATCATCATCAGGCGCATCTCTCTTTTTGACTGTTGAGTCCAGAGAATACGGACACCTTGTTCCTCCATGAATTTCTTTTTTTGGCAAGTGCTTCAGCTTCTCCCCATGTTAATTCCAAACCAAAGAGGTCCTTTTCAGTGCTTCGCCTCCAGGTCATTTTTGGTTGTCCCCGTTTACGTTTACCAGTGGTTGGGTTCCATTTTAAGCACTTTTTTGGAAACCTATTTTGTTCCATTCTGAGCACATGTCCTAGCCACCTTAGTCTTTTATATTTCACTTCTGCTTCAATACTATTGCACTTCGTCTTAGCATGCAGCTCAATGTTTGATATTTTGTTTGGCCAGAATATTTTGCAAATTCTTCTTAGGCAGCTATTGTGAAATGCATTAAGTTGATTTGTTTCAGTTTTCACAGTTCTCCAGCATTCAGCTCCATAAAGAAGAACTGATTTCACATTACTGTTGTAAAGTCTGATTTTTGTTTTCAGAGCAAGTTTCTTTGAATTCCAAACATTGTGTAGACTGTTCAAAGCAACCCTAGCCTTATCAATCCTGGTCTTAATATCAGCTTTTGAGCCATTTTCGCTGCTGATAACACTCCCCAGATAGGTGAATTTGTTGCTTTGTTTCAATTGTTCACCATTTATTGTTATATTTTGATCAGGGTTTGTAGGTATATTCATAATTTCGGTCTTCTTGACATTGACAAAGAGCCCGACTTGTCCTGCATATTTGACTAGTCTATCTGTTTTAGCTTGTAGATGTTTGATTGTTTCTGAAATCAGTGCCAGGTCATCAGCAAAGTCCAGATCCTCTAGGTGTCCTAGTATGCCCAGCTGGAGACCACGTTTTTTGTCCTCTGTGGTTTTCTTCATCACCCAGTCAATGACCAATATAAATAGAATAGGTGATAAAATGCATCCCTGTCTAACTCCAGTGCTTATTCTAAAGAAATCAGATGTCTTATTGTTTCCAACTGAAACACAGGCTTGGAAGTTGTCATAGAATTTAGTTATCATAATTATCATCTTTTCAGGTATACCATAACTTCTTAGTATTTTCCAAAGTGTTTGTCTGTGTATGGAGTCAAAGGCCTTAGAGAAATCAACAAAATTTACATGGAGTGGCTTGTTAAATTCAACACATTGTTCAATAACCGTCCTAAGGGTGAAAATTTGGTCAACACAGCCCTTTCCAGCACGGAATCCAGCTTGTTCTTCTCTTAGTTTATTATCAATTTTCTCATCAATTCTGTTTAAAATAACTTTACATAGGACCTTGCTTGGGATAGAAAGCAGCATAATTCCTCTCCAATTATCACAATTGTTCAAATCTCCCTTCTTAGGTAGTTTTATGATTATACCTTTAGACCAGTCCGTTGGTATCTTTTCTTGCCTCCAAATTTTATCAAAGAGATCAGTTAGAGTCCTAGCAGAAAGATCTATGTCTGCCTTAAGCATTTCGGCAGTTATCAAGTCAGGTCCTGGTGCTTTGTCATTCTTTAGACTATGTATAGCAGCTTTAACTTCTTGAATAGTTGGTGGTCGTGTGTCTATGTCTATTTCATGTCCTGGTTCTGGTTCAGCAGTAATTTATGGTTCAGGTCTGTTCAACACTTCTTCAAAATGTGATTTCCACCTTTCAGCAACTTCTTTTTCTGTAGTGAGTAATTTACCATCTTTAGCCCTGATAGTTTCACCACTCTTTTTGCTATATTTGCCACTTAATTGCTTGGTTATGTTGTATACTGTTTTCATGTTACCAAAGTCAGCTGCTCTTTGGGCCTTTTCAGCCAGATAGTCAATGTAATCTCTCTTGTCTTTCCTTGTGCACTTTTTGACTTCTTTGTCTTTAGCAGTATATTCAGCTTTTAAATTGCTCATGTCAGCCAAATGTTGAGCATTATGGATTTTGTTTTTGAGCGTCTTTCTCTCTTCTATTTTGATCCATGTTTCTTCAGAGATCCAGTCCTTTTTCTCTGGTTTCTTTTGTCCTAGGATTTCCTTAGCAGTAGATTGAAAGTTTTCTTTAATTGAAGTCCATGTGATCTCAGTCTCGTCATTTAGGTCCTCTAAGACTTGAAATCTATTTCTGAGTTTTAAGACAAATTCATTCTTTATCACAGGGTCCTTTAATCTTGAAGAATCATATTGTCTACCAATCTCACTCTTTTTATCATGGCCAGTACGCTTCAGCTTTAATTTAATCTTACTGACAACTAGTTCATGGTCACTAAATATGTCGGCTCCTCTGTAACTCCTACAGTCTTGCATTGACTTGACCCATTTTCTATTGATCATAATGTGGTCAATCATGTTTCTTGTTTGTCCATCAGGCGTTGTCCAGGTATATTTGTGAATGTTTTTGTGTTGGAATAGTGTACCTCCTACAACCATATCATTATTTAAACAGAATTCAATTAAAAGTTCTCCATTTTCATTTCTTGTACCTATACCAAAGTGTCCCATTGCGTTCTCCACTCCAGTCCTGTCAGTTCCTACTTTAGCATTCATATCTCCAAGAACTAGGCACATGTCATGTTTGGGTACTGAGTTTCTGATTGATTGCAGTTGATCATAAAACTCTTGTTTTACTTCTCCATCTTTGTAATTTGTTGGGGCGTAGCATTGGATAATAGTCAACTTGCAATGCCTTGATTGGAATCTAGCCTTAATTATTCTGTCTGATATAGGTTTCCAGTCTATTAGTGAATTGACATGTCGTTTTTGAATAATTATAGCAACACCATACATATGTTGGCTTTCATGACCAGAATAAAGTATTAGGTGGCCATCTTTGGTTGTAGTTTGTCCTTGTCCTGTCCATCTACATTCCGCAATTCCAAGTATTCCAATATTGTAACTTGTCATTTCTTTAACTACTTGGGCTGTTTTAGTTGACTCATACATTGTTCTAACATTCCAGGTTCCTATCTTACAGCTTTGCTTAGAACTTATTGGTCCTGTCATCAAGTTGATAGCTTCCTTTCGGATTTGACCATCATCTTTCATATTCTCAGTAAACTGAGCATCAGTTCCAACAGTTCTTGTTTCAATTAAGCCTATACCTATGTAATAAAAAAGGGGAGGAGTATATTAGAATTGCACTTGAGGAAAGGGGAAGAGCATTAATAAGAGAGAAATATGTAAAAAAGGGCACGAAGCAGCAAATATGCTTGGGTAGAAAGGGATTTAAAATTAAAGCGGTAACAGAACAAAGCTACACAGGCAAATAAAAATGTTCTAAAATGTATAATAAAGCTACCTATTATTTAACATAGGGTTAGCAATCCTTCTAATGTTTGGGCCGGATTCGGATTTTAACAAAAATCTGCCCACCAGAAAAATGGATTAATCCGAGGATTGCAGATTATTGTTTTTTTTTCAGATTGCATTTTCATATGTGGATTGCGAATTCTAGCAATATTTTTAGAGCTCTTTTTATTAATAAAAAATTCTAGTCCCTACAACGGCATTTTTTAACTCTTACATAACCTAACCTAAAATAAGAATGAAAAGCTACTGTGAAATACAATACAAAAAAACATCATTTTACTTTTAGTTCAGAAACAATAAAATAGGTACTTTTTTGGTTTTTATCAGCCACATTTTAATTAATATTTTTTTAAGTGCTAAAAAAGTCATAAAAATTAACAATCCGAATCCGCAATTTGAATTGCAATTCCGAAATTGAATTGCGGATTCGGATTCTGGGTTCAAAAATTGGTAGGATTGCGGATTGGGATTGCCAACCCTAATTTAACATTTAATTCTCATACAATTTTAGAGAAACATATTTTTTTGGAATGGATGTAAAAAATCTTTTTATAACAATTAGATGTTTATTGTATAAATATGTCCCATTATGTCTAATATGCTAAAATATTTAATACTAGCGGCTTCGCCCCTAGCCTCTAGGGGCTTTGCCCCAAGAGGTGTTAAAAAAAAAATTATGGCGAAAATCGTAAAGGACCATGGAAATCTCCTTCAAAAAAAAAAAAAAAATGGGGGGGGGATTTTTTGGTTTTTGGGGGGGTTGGGGGTGTCCCACCCCCCAAGAAAATAGCTTAAAACCACCACAGGACCAATAGGTAGATACCCTGAAGAGTAGAATCCGATCGCTTCAGTGGTTACCGAGATCTTAAGGGACAGACAGACAGACGGACAGACAGACATCGTTCTACTTTGTATTATAGATAATTTTAGAAAAGAAGGTGTATCAACTTTTTTTTTATATAGCTAGCCGGTTCTTTTAGTAAGTAGTAGATGTACAATTTTTCATAGAATTCAGATATGCAATCGGTTTTTTTGTAGACCTCTTATTTTTTAAGTAATTTAAGTTTTTTAAAAAAATAATTAAGTCTGTTTTAAGGTACTAAAACGCAACAAAATAAAAGAAGAAAATGGCCAGTAAGAACAAAAATAGTAAGATCTTTAATTTGACACCTTACTTTTAAAATTCTGTTGAGTAATTATTGAAAAAATCTATTTTTTTAACCTCGGTTTAATAAAAACTTTAGACCTAAATATTTTCTCAAACAGACATAAAATCATGGGTTCATATATACCTTTAGAATCAGAAAAATATTACGAATCCATTGTAAGCAAAATTGAAAAAAAGTAAAAAAAATAAAAAAAATATACAAATGGCCATTTATATTTTTTGTTCAGGCAACACTATCATCCTACCCCCTTTTTACCCCCTCTTTACCCCCTTCCCATTTTTATAATTAAATTAAAGAATTAAGACGTTGCCTGTACAATATAATATGATATTTTCATATAATTCCTTTTATTGTAGTTTATATACTATATTGTAAACTTTTTTTTTCAATTTTGCTTACAATGGATTCGTAATATTTTTCTGATTCTAAAGGTATATATGAACCCATATTTTTTTACCTGTGAAATGATAAAATTAAGTTCAGAGTTTTTATTCTCGTGGGTTTAAAAAAATCTATTTTTTCAATAATTACCTGACAGAATTGAAAAAGTAAGGTGTCAAATTAAAGATCTTACTATTTTTGTTCATAATGGCCCTTTTCTTTCTTTTTTTTGTTGCATTTTAGTACCTTAAAATCGACTTAATTTTTTTTTTTTAAAACTTAAATTACTTAAAAAATAAGAGGTCTACAAAAAAACCGATTGCATATCTGAATTCTATGAAAAATTTTACATCTACTACTTACTAAAAGAACCGGCTAGCTATAAAAAAAAGTTGATACACCTTCTTTTAAGTTTTAACAAGGTTATAACACTAATACAATCGAAGCTCGAGCTTTAAAGGGAAAAAAAGAGCATTGACACTTTAACTTAAAGGACGCCTGCAAGAAATAGCACGCTCTAACTGCTAAAAGACTGCCACAAGAAGACCCAATACCCCAAATTATAAGCCTTCAGCTTCAATAACAAAAAAGTTCTAGGCATTTCAAAATAGTATTTTATGTACAATGGAATTTTTGAATGATTTCCAATGCTCATAAAAGAAAAAACAATATTAAATTACGTTGCCTAGACATAAAATTATAACCTTATCTTTGTCAGAAACTTAGATTGCCTGTAACTGATTACATTTCACAATAAAAACACCACATTTCATAGTCAAAATCTATGAAAAAAATTCGATTTAAATTGCATTTTTAAACGAAAATCATAGCGGAAACAAAGGGGTAAACTAATACAAGCATAGCTGTGATTGGTTGTTAAGCTGATTCAGCCTTCTGATTGGCTACAGTACATTCGGTACAACGCAAGTAAAACTTATTTTTTTTTAATGATTTTGACTATAAAAATGGGTATTTTTATTGTAAAAATATAATTAGTTACTGGAAACCTAAATTTATGACAAAAATAAGCTTATAATTTTGTTTCTAGGCCACGTAGTTAAATTTCAAAGTTTTCAACATGAGCATTGCAATTCTTTCAAAATTTCCATTGTACATAAAATGTCATTTTAAACTAGAACTTTTTTGTTATAGAAGCTGAAGACTTCAAATTTGGGGTATTTGGTCTACTTGTGGCAGTCTTTCAGCAGTTAAAGCGTGGTATTTCTTGCAGGCTTCCTTTAAGCAGAATATAAATGTGAAGTGTAGTCAACATTGTATGTGAATTTGTTGCAAAACTGATTAAATACAATATACTGTTTAAAGACATAATTACATTTTTAAACTTAGCCTATAATTTTGTTCTATGTTGTCCCAAGAATCATTATTCTAGGAAACAGATCAACGGGATAATTTTATTATTCAAAAAAGGTTATAAAAAACAAAACTGCAAAAGTTTGAAATCGATAGGAAAAGTCTAAAGCGCCTAAATTAGCTATCTGTTGCGGACATACGGATGGACAGACCCTAATTATAAAACAAACTTTGCTTTTAAAAAGTTTAGAAAATCATGATATAGATATATTATCTTTGAAAATATCTTATAACAATAGCTTTAGATAAATGTATATTTTGAAGTTAAGAAACCTAATGTTTTGATTTGTGAATTTGCCTCCAAACTTCTTTGTTCCCGATAAATTATTAACATACAAGCTGACATTACTCCTCCCTCTCTTCCCCGTTTTACTAATATACCCTACCGTGGAGAAGCCCCACTACTTATACGCACTGATTGTACTGGATCGACGAGACGTGCATCCAATAGGAGGTCGAGGGATTCGTATGAGTTGGGTATAAGTATAGCATCATTATGTTCATCAAACTAGATTCATTTTTTAATTTCAACTATCAAGATGACCGGCAGAGGCAAAGGTGGCAAGGGACTCGGCAAAGGAGGTGCCAAGAGGCACAGGAAGGTGCTGAGAGATAATATCCAGGGCATTACAAAGCCCGCTATCAGGCGTTTAGCTCGTCGTGGTGGTGTCAAGCGTATCTCTGGTCTTATCTACGAGGAGACCCGTGGTGTTCTTAAGGTTTTCCTGGAGAATGTTATCAGAGATGCTGTCACCTACACTGAACACGCCAAGAGGAAGACTGTCACCGCTATGGATGTTGTATATGCCCTGAAGAGGCAAGGCCGTACTCTGTATGGATTCGGAGGTTAAATTCTCACTGCATAACTGATCTGCTAACTGGAAATGAACGGTTCTTTATAGAACCAACCATATAATTCAATATGAGATTTGTTACCATCAAATATGTTAATTCCATCAACCAACTCAGTTAATCCTATTATGGAAAGAGACAGATTCAAAAATAAATTTTATACTACAAAATATTTTAAAAAAACATTTGACCTTATTAAGCAAGAATGGACAGTTTTTTACTTTCAAATGTATGTATGCATATGTTTTTAAAGATCTCTAAAACTATAGATTAAAATGTATCTGTGACTAGAAAAGTGTATCCTTAGAAACAGCAGCGGTTACGTATTTAAGTTAAAAAAAATAATCATACATTTTCCAGGTACATAAATAAGACATCTCAATAAACAGATCTTTAAGTGTGTCCTTAAACAGTATATTCTATTTAAGCAATTTGAAAAACTTTGTTTAGACTTACACATTTACATCCTGCTTCAAGAATTAATGATTTTAGAGTTTGATTTTTAAGATATAAATTAAACATATGATTGTATTTATATTTCTAATATCACACAGTACTAGGTGAAGAGGTGAAATTAATGATAAACAAAGTTGAAATATAACTGATGATGCAAATTTATTTATAAATAAAACTATTTGATACATTTCATATTAATACTGGACAGGTAACAATCTTAAAGCTGTTTTAACAGAATTAATTGTAGACAATTCTAAATAGAAGGGACATCATTCGACTGTAAATTATAATGATCCCAAATGTTATACATATCTTTTATTTCCACCATCTAACTTTTCTTTGTAGATTATATGTAGTTCTTTGGTATTCTTTCATACACATATTCGTTCTTCTCTATTTGGCTAATAAATCTAAAAATAATATGTAAGTACGTCATTTGTTTAATACAGAATATTAGTGCTACATTAATTACTTGTAGCTGCAACCCTAATATCTAGGGGCACTGAATTAAAGGAGTGAAGGAGTTTGCAAATAAAATAGCCCTCAATCAACTAAAGACATATTCAAAATATGAATCTAAAAACTTCCGATAGCTAAAATTAGTGAGATCTTAACGTGAAAACAATAAATAGTACTACTTAATGTAATTGAACATCAAAGTCTACTAAAAATAACTTAAATTATTCTCTACGTGAAGAATGTTGTTATTAAACTAAAGCAAAACTAAAAACCAACACTATTCATTAATAACTATCAGAAGAAATAGTTTTTTTTAGTTGAATGATTTTGACGTAGTGATCGAAGGATTAACAATTACAGTCTAATTATATATAGGCTGAGAAACTAAAAATATATAAAATTTACCTCGAGTTCATTCTCTAAATTGCATGTTTTTAAGTTTTCTCCTTGTTTTCCTGGTGGACATTTCTTTTGTGTGCAGTCAGAGAACTTCGAGAAGAACAAAGCTTGTCGCATAAATCACATTTGTGCTTTACCTAAATAGTTTAATGCGTATATGTTGGATGAGTGACAACAGTTTTTATCACAGTTTTCGCTATTTGATTAACTATTTTTATCTATAAGAAAAAAGCGATGCTTGCAAGATTATTTAATTCGCTAAGTATAATATAAAGATACATTTTTCTTAAATCAAGAAATCTGATATCGGAAATTTGCGTCGCCCTTCCAACATGACAAACAAACAAACATCTTATCATAAGGATATCATTTAAATTGTTTACCTTTTTATGAACACTTTCGATGTGAACTTTCAGATATGACTTGCTAATTGCTTTATAATCACATTCTTCACATGGATATCTCACACCCAAATGATCCTAAATATATATTCAATATTCAGTCAATCGAGAAATTACGTTATTCTTTTTTTACTCCTTTTCAAAATTCAACTCCAAAATTAAATAAAATGCATAGGTACCTAGTTAAAAACTAATGTTAGAAGATTTTTCTAAAAATATAACCTAACAAAATAATGATTATTTTATTAGGGACAGATAAAAATTTGAAAGGTGTTTTTATTGAATTAATATGTGTAAAGAGATTATTTGATATCATGTAATCAATGGTTTTAATTTTAAATTTTAAAAAGGACGGTAGGTTGAACGTACAAACATACTATGTAATATAATAGCTTAGTTTGGGTGCTAAAAATTCCAAATACCTTTTTCCTATGTATTCTAAGGCTCTGCAGAGTATTTGTAACATAGTTACACTCCCTACACTTGAACTGGAGGCCACTGTGGAAAGCCTCGACATGTCTGTTCAGT
This sequence comes from Acartia tonsa, assembly GCF_053477335.1. NCBI lineage: Eukaryota > Metazoa > Arthropoda > Copepoda > Calanoida > Acartiidae > Acartia > Acartia tonsa. Next base: position 23,327,135 of record NC_137261.1, read on the forward strand.
GAAACAGCACTGGACCCCTGGAAGTCACAGGAATCACATGGGTGCTTCAACCCTTCATGCTTTGACTAAAATAAATTTTAAAATATGATTAGCTTAACTAATGAATTATGTTTTTTCGTTCAATTGAATTTAGATAGCGTAAAACCATCAAAGGAACCATGTGAAGCTAAAAATTAAAATTAAAATCTCAATCTGTTCAGTAGTTTAGTAGTGAATTTTTAAACTATAGATAAAAAACTATTATATATTAGGATATAAAGTTAATATGTTAGCTTATAAAACTTTTTGATCAATTATGTTTATTTAATTTATGCTGGGGAAAGATTAACTGAGTAAAACTTTTTACCTGGATATGTTTTCTTAGGTAGCTACTGTTTTTAGATTTATAATCACAGTGTGGGCAGGGGTACCTTACTCCTTCATGTTCTACTCTCTCATGTATTCTAGAATAAAAAGTGTGTTTTTTTTTTATTAAATAGTCGCGGAATTTAAATTTAAAACGGCATGCATTTACAATACATATATACCTACATTATATATATAATCAGATATTGAGAGTCTATATAACTGGAATAATATCTAAAATTATCGTCTGCTTGAAACTTGCTTGTTATCCTCCTATGTGTAAGAAAATAATCATTACCTTAAAGCAGCTGCCGTGCTTGCAGTATGATGACATTGTTTGCATGGAAATCTTGTATTATTGTGTATGGAAGCTATGTGTGACATCAAGGTACTCTGTGATGAACCCCTAAATGTAAACAATATGATGTTTATGCCGTTGTTAATTTTGAGTTAAGAATCTAGGTGATAATGACAATCTCTTTGCTTCACAAATCTAAAGTAATACAGTTCGATATCGCATATTAATATCAACATAGTAGGATTTGAATGAGATAAGGCAAGGTCGCTCAAAAATCAGCTATAAAATAATACATTTTTTTCAATAATTAACATTTTGCTACGAGAATAATTTATGTTCTTTGGGTATTGATCTACTATAGTAACGTGCTCGAACAATGACAGGGGCATAGTCGATATAAGTGGTAACAAGAACGTAAACGGTCAAAGACTCGAAGTTGTATTGTTGAATGAATAACATAATTATTATCTATTATACAAAGTAGAACGATGTCTGTCTGTCCGTCCGTCTGTCTGTCCTTCTGTCCCTTAAGATCTCGGTAACCACTGAACCGATCGGATTCTACTCTTCAGGGTATATACCTATTGGTCCTGTGGTGGTTTTAAGCTATTTTCTTAAGGGGGTGGGACAACCCCACCCCCCCCCCCCAAAAAAAAAAAACAAAAAAATTTCACCCCCATTTTTTAAAAAGAATTTGCTTAAGATTTCTCTGTTCCTTTTACGAATTTCGCCTTAATTTTTTTTTAAATCATAGGGCAAAGCCCCTAGAGGCTCGGGGCGACGTCGCTAGTAAATAGATAAAGGAGAAGAGAGATATAGAAAGAGAGAGAAATAGGGGTTATATACAGATTTAATTTTCTTTGTCCTCTCCCTCCCAGAATTTGAAGAATATAAAAAGATTAAAGTAGGAAAGAAGGGGATGTTTGTTTATTTCACGTATACACTAAAATAATGTATTAGCATATTCATATTCATATGGGCACTTCAATAGCATATGATATATCCTGAAAGCGGTATACAAGGGGGGGGGCGTAATGACATAAGCTCTTAAACCGTGAGCAAAATGGTCTAAATATTGAGCTAGACCCTTCAAACTTGGTATATAAGCTTAGTCCTATAGGTATTACATCTAAATGGCAAAAAAATCCAAAATTTTTTATTTTTAGGTTAGGTTAGGTAAGAAAAACCCTGCGGAAATGGGGTTTTTAGGCTTTTTTTGGTCTATTTTGATGTGGAAACTTGCCTTAATTTTTTTTTTCTTAGGGTTTTAACTTAAATACACTGTATCTATTCATATGGACATTATTTAAGATGATTCAGCAAGTCGGGAACCGACCCCAGGGGGCTAGGTGGGTTGCCCGCAGGGGTTAAGTTCATTTTTCCCAATATATTTGTTGTGATACATCAAATTATAGGTTTTTTAGGTCAAGGAACTCAAATTCAGAGCTAAAATAAGCATTAGACTAATCTGAAGCTAGCCCCAGCGGGCTAGGTTGGTGGCCCGCAGGGGTTAAGTGCATTTTTTCTAATATATATCTTGTTATATATCAAACTAAAGGTTTTTTAGGTCAAGAAACTCAAATTCTGAGCTAAAATTAGTATTAGACTGACCTGAAGCTAACCCCCCCCCCCCCTGGGCTAGGTTGGTTTTCTGCAGGGCTTAAGAGCATTTACCTAACCTAACCTAGAAACTTTCTTATATTTTCACAGGTTTTTTTCTTGAATAAACTGTGTCTATTAATGGGGACTTTATTTAAGATGATCCAGCAAGTCAAGGACCGACCCCAGCGGGCTAGGTGGGTGGCCCGCAGGGGTTAAGTGCATTTTTCCCAATATATATGTTGCGATACATCAAATTATAAGTTTTTTAGGTCAGTTAACTCAAATTCAGAGCTAGAATTAGCATAAGACTAATCTGAAACTAGCCCCAGCGGGCTAGGTTGGTGGCCCGCAGGGGTTAAATGCATTATTTCCAATATAGATCTTGTTATATATCAAAATAAAGGTTTTTAAGGTCAAGAAACTCAAATTCAGAGCTAAAATTGGCATAAGACTTACCTGAAGCTAACCCCTGCGGACTAGGTAGATTTTCCACAGGGCTTATGTGCATTTTACCTAACCTAACCTAAAACCTTACTTATTCTTTTTGGTTTTTTCCTTGAATAAACTGTGTCTATTAATGAGGACATTATTTTAGATAATCCAGCAAGTTGGGGACCGACCCCAGCGGGCTAGGTGGGTGGCTCACAGGGGTGAAGTGCATTTTTTCTGAAGTATGTGTTGTCATACATCAAATTATAGGTTTTTTATGTCAAGAAACTCAAATTCAGAGCTATTTTAAGCATTAGACTGACCTAAGGCTAACCCCCGCGGATTAGGTGGGTGGCCTGCAGGGGTAAATTTTCAAATTATAGGTTTTTAAAGTCAATTTGGAGCTAAAAAAAAACACAATAGCAACCTGATGCTAGTTTTTTCGTGGTATGTGGTATACATTAAATTAAAAAATTGTATCCTATTAGCATATTAAATTCTTCCACCGCTAACATTGTACTATCAAAATTGAAATTCTTTCAAATATATGCCATATAAATGTAGTTTAACCAATTAACCAGGAAAAAATATGCAGTTCACTAAATTAAGTTCAAATGCATTTCGTGAAACTACCCCTTTGAATTTCTGGACCTAAAAAACCTCTATTTTTATGTATGACAACTAAAAATGCACTCAACCCCTGCGGGCCACGCACCTAGCCTGCTGGGGTCTTAAATCTTAAATAATGTTCTAATAAATAGACACAGTTAATTCCAGAAAAGTAAGGTTCTAGGATAGGTTAGGTAATATACTTTTACGACTTTCAGGCAACTCACCTAGCCCGCTGGAGCTAGCTTCAGATTAGTCTGATGCTTTTATTAGCTGTAAATTTGAGTTTCTTGACCTTAAAAACCTATAGTTGGATGTATGACAACACATACTTTTTAAAAAAAATGCATTTAACCCCTGAGGGACACCCACCTAGCCCGCTGGGGTCGGTCTTCGACTTGCTGGATCATCTGGAATAAGGTCCTCATGAATGGACAGTTTATTTGAAAAAAAAACCTAAAAAAAAAATTAAATGTAAGTTTCTAGGTTAGGTTAGGTAAAATGCACTTAAGCCCTGTGGGCTACCTTTCTAGCCCGCTGGGGTTAGCTTCAGATTAGTCTAATGCTTATTTCAGCTCTGAATTTGAATTGGATTTATCAAAACATATATATAGTCTTCGACTTGTTGACTCATCTGAAATAAGGTCCTCATGAATGGACAGTTTATTCTAGAAAAAAAACCTAAAAAAAATAATAAATGTAAGTTTCTAGGTTAGCTTAGGTAAAATGCACTTAAGCCCTGTGGGCAACCCAGCTAGCCCGCTGGGGTTAGCTTCAGATTATTCTAATGCTTATTTTAGCTCTGAATTTGAGTTTATTGACCTAAAAAACATATCATTTGATGTATCACATCATATATATATTGGGGAAAATGCACTTAACCCCTGCGGGCCACCCATCTAGCCCGCTGGGGTCGGTCCCCGACTTGCTGGATCATCTTAAATAAAGTCTTCATTAATAGACACAGTTTATTCAAGAAAAAAAACCTGTAAAAATATAAGTAAGTTTCTAGGTTAGGTTAGGTTAGGTAAATGCTCTTAAGCCCTGCAGAAAACCAACCTAGCCCGGGGGGTTAGCTTCAGGTCAGTCTAATGCTAATTTTCGCTCAGAATTTGAGTTTCTTGACATAAAAAACCTATAGTTTGATAAATAACAAGATATATATTAGAAAAAATGCACTTAACCCCTGCGGGCCACCAACCTAGCCCGCTGGGGCTAGCTTCAGATTAGTCTAATGCTTATTTTAGCTCTTAATTTGAGTTCCTTGACCTAAAAAACCTATAATTTGATGTATCACAACAAATATATTAGGAAAAAATGAACTTAACCCCTGCGGGCCACCCACCTAGCCCCCTGGGGTCGGTCCCCGACTTGCTGAATCATCTTAAATAATGTCCATATGAATAGATACAGTGTATTTAAGTTAAAACCCTAAGAAAAAACAATTTAAGTCAAGTTTCCACATCAAATTAGACAAAAAAAAAGCCTAAAAACCCCATTTCCGCAGGGTTTTTCTTACCTAACCTAACCTAAAAATAAAAATTTTTGGATTTTTTTGCCATTTAGATGTAATACCTATAGGACTAGGCTTATATACCAAGTTTGAAGGGTCTAGCTCAATATTTAGACCATTTTGCTCACGGTTTAAGAGCTTATGTCATTACGCCCCCCCCCCCCCCCCTTTTTCTGTTTAAAGAAGTCAATCAGTGAAGCAGCAAATAGTGCATATAAAAATTACGTAATACAATACAAATAAACCAATAATAGGCCATTATATATTTTACCAATGACCACTTACAATGTATACTGGCATATCATTTTTATTAGACACTATTTGCTGCTTCTGAGTCGGTCAGTAGTAAGTGAGTCAGTCAGTGATGGAAGCTGATACAAAATTGTAACCAACCTGAAATCACATTGATCACATGGATGTTTCAGCTTGTCATGAACAGACTAAGTCAAAACATACATTTAGTTATTTTTTATCTACTAGCGGTTGCGCACCTAACATCTAGGCCAGTAAAACGGCTTAAAACCATCCAAATTGATAAATTTACTGAGCAGCTATCTAGATTTACTATATTTAATATGTATGTTTTCCTGAATATGAACTTTAATGTAGCTGGCGCTGGTTGCTTTGTAATCACAGTGAGGACAGGGATATCGAACACCCAGGTGTTTACTTCGGGTATGAAGCCTTAAATATAATATTATTACTTTAATTATATACCATACACTCCCTTTGCTCCACCCACTCCCCTCCTACTGTAAAAACATATCCAAGTAATTCTAAATCGATTTCTAAATTGTTTTCTGACAAAATTTTAAAATATTTATTAATAAAATGTAATGATTTAAAGTATAAACCAGAGTCGTGCAGAAGGGGGTTGTTGGAGGGTGGCAAAACCCTCTGCACGCCACCGATTTAAACACAAAGTAAACATTTTTATAAACAAACTGTTAAATTATGCTTACTTTAATGACTGCTTAGAATTTGTGACGTAGTCACAATCAGTACAAGTGAACTGGTTACCACTGTGTTTACTATCCATGTGTTTGTTCAGAGAACCTTTGGAGGCAGCTTTGAAATCACACTCCTTGCAATCGTGACGAGTCTAAACAAAATTACTTTGAATTGAAAAAAAACACTAGCTTTTAGTTGATATTTAGGGGCTATTTATTCAAAGGAAGAGGATGGGGTAGAAAAATAGCCTAAATCCTTGCAGGGACAGCTCCTTTCTTAAAATGGAGACATCAGTCAGTTTAGTGGTTAGAGTGATCTTAATTGACAGACAAATAAACCTTACTACATACATATCATAGAATATTTTAGCAAATTGAAAGGGATTAAATCAAACATAAGACTAATTGCTTTCAGTGTTTTTTTGGAGTGGAAATTTATCCTTCTATTCTATGGTTTAGTCAGAAATTTAGGCCGTTGCTAATAAATAAATCTTACCTGACTATGAGTTTGTATGATATGATTTTGAAGATTTTTTCTAATGTTAGTTGTGTATGTACAAAGATCACAGTCAAAGGGTCCAATAACGTTCTCTTTCTCTTTGGCATTTCCTTGTTCCTGTAAATACAAAAGTCATTATTTATTTTCAAGAAGTAAAATCTGTAAAATATATTTATTTTTTTAATTACTCCTCTAATAAAAATACATTCAGAAATTTTACTTACGCCTTAGGATAAAAAAAAGTATACCTAGTGGATATTGAAATCGCCTTTTGATATAAAATAAAATAACTGTCATTTCATGTAAGTATATAACAACACAAGTAATCTACTGGATATTTATTTTTACTTTGATATAAAAGAAGATATTATTATCTTGGACTTTGGAAATTCAATATTAACCATTAATAAATCCTATTACGTTTTTATAAGTTTCAGAGAAAACACAGTTTGGCTAATGCTCTTAAATTGTAGTTTCTTTAAAAAACTTTACCTCATCCTGATGAGTAGCTACGTCCAGCTCAAGACCTTCGTCCTGGTGAGTGGCAACATCAAGCTCCAGGTCTCCTTCTAGATCAGGGGACAGGTTGGGTGTGTTCCTATAGTCGCGTCGTGATTGTAAAATCAACTTAATTGAACCAATATGAATTTTGACATGGTTTTAACTTTAAGGAGGGTTTTAACAATGCTATCATCTCGTAAACAGTGAGCAATTGGCACTTGGGATTTATCCTATACAAAAACAAAAATAACAAAGAAATTTAGTTGACAACCCTGCCTTTGAAGTTGGTTTTGATGACTATGATCTTCAGAGCCTAACAAATGATGACTAGTTCCACTCATTAATCCACTTCCAGACCCTTGAATAAACAATTTTTTTTAGCCAAACTAAATTACTTTTTTCTACTATTCATACCTTCATCCGGTTTCTACTGAAGAAAATACTTTACCTACCATTTTTCGCAAATTTCAAGTTGAATAAAATTGCTTAATCTTATTTGTTGCATCTTATTAAAAAATATAAATTTTGTCACTTTCACCTGTATGAGTATGAATGCCTAGACCAAGTGCAAGTGGATGATGGTGTTGAAGTTCTTGGTGCAGCTGTTGGTGTAGATGGTGCTAATAATATATGAGTTTATAGTCCCAACAATGATATACCTAATAAATATAGAAGCGAAAAAAAGATAATACCTACTTATTTAACAAAATAGTTTGGACCTAAATAATAAATTTAAAATGTAGTATAAAATGAATAATAAGGTGTTGGTATATTTCTTCTGTGAATATTTGTAACATCATTCATTTAATATGGAGAGATGAACGAATCAAAAAGTTTAGATTTAATACTTTAAGTTGGAAAGCACTTAATATTATTCAAGAATTTTCTCCTTAACTAAATTGAATAAACATATTTATTTTCTACTTAAAATCTCTTCAAATATCCCTTTAGATGATTGCTATTAATTTACCATTTGTTGATGAGAGGTAGATGAAGAGGAGTGATGCATCACATGGACAACTTTCTCATGGTAAACAAGATTATTGTAAGAGTTGGTTACAAAGTCACACTAACAATCATGGATCGAATATCTATAATGTTAAAAAGAAATAGGTAGATCAGTAAAAATAAAGTAACCATTTAAAATATTTTTAAAAACTGTCTAGGTACCTATTGAAAAAAGGGTATTATCAACTTAGAATTTTTTTTTCAACATTGAAAAATTAATTTGAGTACCCCCCCCCCCCCCCCCCCCGACAGCGAACTATGAACTCTGGCCGCAGCGCTCGGCTCCCTAGCCTGCCTAGCCGCAGCGCTCGGCCCCCTTGCCTGCCAAGCCGCGGCGCTCGGCCCCCTTGCCTGCCTAGCCGCAGCGCTCGGCTCCCTAGCCTAAAACCTAACCTAACCTAAAATAGTTGTTCGTTGGTAGTCGGAGGGGGGGGAGGGGGGGGGAGGGGTACAAAATTGAAAAAAAAATTTCTAGGCGGATAACGCCGAAAAAAGTTTTGAACAGATAATAAAAGTAAATTAAAATGATTTAAGCCATGCAATAAATAAAATGCAAGTTAGTTTTCAATAACGAAGCTACTTATAATTAGAAATGTCCGCTTTTCTGAAACATTTTTGATGAAACGTTACTATATCTATTAATCTAAGAAAGATAGCTGATTTTTTTTGGTGAAGATGTCCTACAGAAATGAGCATCAAGTATACAATTTTTACTTTTAGTTGGTCTTTCAGTCATGCAACAAGAGACATCTATACAATGCTTTATTGGTTTTCTATTCATTATCACCTTATTTTCTTTCTTTTCTCCCTCTCATTATATAACTTATTAAATCTCCTGTATAATCTACTTTTTCTGTTACTAGCGGCTACGCCCCTAGAGGCCTCTAGTGGCACTTTAAATGTTTTTGTTTGTTAAAGTTTCTACGATAATTTTTTACGTACGATACCTCTTTATTTGACGTTGAAGTCTCCCATAATTTTTTTAAAATTTCAATTTTTTGTCATTTTTCTTGGGAGGGTGGTAGTACCCTCCCCCAAAATAGTTAAAAACCTTCCCAGGACATATGAGAATCTACCCTGTTAAGGAGAACCTGATCGGTTTAGCGGTTAGCGAGATCCTTCGGTACACACAGACAGACACACAGACATCCTGTTACTTTAGTATAAGGATTCATCATGACATTGAATTCCTTGCTACTTATAGATGTTGTCTTTCTTGTTAACTATATTTGGACTATTAAAATATATTTTGAGTAAAAAACATTTGAAAATGATTCCTGGTGGCAGTAAACTCTGGTCAGTCCATGGATATCAAAATAATGCTTCTGTAGATCAGCTTTAGTATGAAGGTCCAGACCACACTTAGCACAACAATGCTGTGAGGGTTGTTGCTGCTGTGGTAAGACTGGTGCCGAGCCAACAGCTGTCTGGCTGTGATGCAACTGAAAAAAAAAGGAATTTGTTGCAATAATGTTATTAGATTTTTTTCTTATGGAAATCATATTAAGAAAATTATTCATTTTATTTTTTCTTTAGATAAAATGTTATAAAAAAGATAGATGACTAAATAACACAAAGATTCAAAAGCATCTTTCCGTACAATTCTTAAGTGCAAATTATTTTCTCAATTACAGGTGAATTTTGGAACAAGAAAGATATGCATATCATTTTAAGAGTCATTGTCCCATCACACTTTAAGAAATATATCATTCCAAAAAACCTGATGGTGACCGACTAGAAGATCTGAACCAGAATCCATGCTGTGGCTGACAACTCCACTGGTCTGGTGAATATTGGGAAAAGGATAGAACCCTGGACTTCTTGCCGGGGGCGGAGGCATACTTGGTGTGGGTACTGGGGGCATACCGGGGGTTGGTGGTGGAGGCATTGTGGGAGGTGGTGGCATACCAGCATGTAAGGAGGGTATTTGACTTGAATAGTGGCACCTGTAATTTAAGAGTATAGATAATCTACAAGGAACCAAATTACTAATTTAGACATTAACTTCTCAAAGTTGTAATCATTTCGGAGAAGAAAACTTACCCAAAATTATCCCTATGAACAGTAAGAGCTGCATTGTGTGTAAGTTGAGGTTGCAGGTTTGAGTATCCAGCATATTTGTCCTGCACACAGCGAAAGTACTGATCATGACTGGAGAGTGGATGGAAGTCTAGCTTGACTTGCTCTTCGGCATAAACCTGGAAAATGAATTTTTATTTTTTTACATATGGTTTATTTGAATATTAGTAATAAAAATAATTACTATTTTTCCTTTATGAAAATCTCTTCCATTAATAAAGCAAGATTAGTTTCAATTAAACTGATGCATTTATAAAATGAAAAAATATAACTGTCCTTTAGTAAACAATAACGACAAAGAGAACGTCTCAAAATTATTTCCCTGGTCAATTTCCAAATTTTGGGCTTTAACTGGAAATTATTTTCTAATACTTCAATAATCTGTATAAAAAAAACGTTGAAAATCTGAAAACATTTACCAAATAAAATTGGGACAGACAGCCACGCTTAAAATGTACCTACTAGCCTTTTAACGTAGAGGATTTTATGGGATCGATAGGCCAATGGAACTACATGTTATATTGATATAATTACTTATGTTATAATACTAAATATAACTCAGTTCTGTAGATAAAAATTATTGGTTGAAAAGTTTAGATGCCACTAGTTTTGGAAATAACTTATCAATATCCTATAAAAGTATCCAAAGTTTTAGAAACTTAACGAAAAAGATAATTTAGTCAAAATTAATTTTAGTTTTCGTGTCCATTCCCTCCCTGCTTTTTACATAATTTACCTGTGAAAAATCATAAAGATTCTCATATCCTTGTCGATCTTCCATGGTTAGTTAAGGTATAATTAAGAAAAAAATTAAAAATGTAAGTTCATTTTATATGTGCAAAGTTGTTTGTTTTTGTGGATATTTTTGTTTGTTTACATATTGACAGTAAGCCGCGGCATTCTCGCTTTAAATGTCGTCTTAGATTTTAAAGCCCTATTGGAATAAGGATTTTTAGATTTGGTTCTCAGAACTTTATTTACAATTGCACAAACCCTAGACTATTGGCATAAAACGTAGCACATACACATAAAACTTTTTTTGTTAGTAGAGGTGGAGGCTTCAAAATTTGCCCGGAAATGGGTCCACGGGTCAGTGCATTTCATTAATTAGTGGGGTTTGCTCAAAATATGATTAAAAATTAAAAATATGATTTAAAATTTAAAAATAGGTCAGACAGTAAACAATCAAGAATGATAAGTAGCGAAGCACAAAACAATTTAAAGAATGCCAAGAAAACAAACACAAAACAAAACAAATTTAGAGTATGATAAATCAAAGAAATCGACTGAAATAATTTTAGAACTAGCAAAAATAATTTTTGAATTTCTTCAAAGCTTTGTGATGTTTTTGGGACAAACTGTTAAAATTCTACTATTAGACCAAAATTTACAAATATTATGGTCTTGTTCATTTTTCAAGGCAAATTATATCAAATTCTGGTCTTATTGGGATGATGAAGGTTGGATATTTGTTTGAGGATGGGAGGGGAGAGAGAGGAACAGTAAGGCCAAATCAGGCAGGTAACATAGGACTATTCTATTTGGACAAGTTTTTTTCTTGAAAATTTTAAATATTAAAATTGCTTTATTTATGATTAAGCGCATATTTGTAAATGTTTTGTTTATTTCCCAATATTTTTTTATTTTCAGCTAGCGCTAATATGGCTTGACAATGCTCTTTGTATTTAGGATATATTTCAACAACAACTACCTGTCTATATGGAACCAATGCATAGTGGCACACACGGACACACACACACACACACTTGTTCATACAGCTCAGTTCATGCCCTCTCCCCTCACTTCATTCCAAATTGGAAACCATACAAGGCTGAAACATGAATTTTATCAAATATTTTAATAAGCTTACTTTACAATTAAAAAAAGAAACATAAACGTAAACTAATTGTTTCATTTAAATCAGATGGTATAGATTATAATTGTGCATTTTTGCAAATGAAATATTTTTGTGAAAAGAAAAAATCTCGTATTAGAGAAACTTGAGATAGATATAAGAGCCTACCATTGGCTGGTGTGTACGATAAAAGTGAAAGAATTCGCGGATTTCTCATCCTTCCTCCAAAGGTGGCTGCCAAATTACAACTTTTCTGCCAATTTAAGGACATTGCTCCTGTGATAACAACATATGTAAAGTGATTTAATATTTAGCTTAAACATTTCATTACAAAAATCCTAAGAAGATTTATGATTTATGTCTTTTTTTTTGATTAAAATTAACTTAATTATTTAGTTTATTGAGATTTTAGAACCATTTGGCAACTCTGGTTTCTCCTCTCTAATTGGAACTTTCAATTTTGGTAAAGGAGAATAAGAAAGAGGGGAGAGAGAAAGAAATAGAATGAGGAAAAAGTAGATAGACAGACACAGATCTTAAATTTTATTTAAATATATCCTTACCTATCTTTTTAAGTGATAAATTTTAGTGTAAATTTGTGATATTTATAGTTTATATTATTGTTTATTTATAGTTGTGTAAAAATAGCTGTATTTTGGCTTTTATGTGTTATTGTTTTTTGAGTTTAAGGAACCATGAAGACAAGTGAGGCGAATAGAAAGAGAAATCTTGTTTAAAAACATTTAGTTTCTTCTTTGAATCATGTTATATAGTTACATTTTTGATGCAAATAAAGAGATATTTATGATTATTAAATGTTTAATAATTAATTAAAATGGATGTATTTTAGATCTAAAATGTAGAAGGAATGTACAACCAAACCCGTACGTACGAACTTCTACGTACGAGATGTGTTTATCTACTACAACAATTTAACTTGAAAACATAATTAAACAAAAGTGATTATTTATATATGAAAAGAAGTACATTATATTTAATAACAACGAAGTGATACTTTATATCTGTGACTATTTATCTCTAAATTTACTGCCGTTATAAAAATACCAAGAAAAAAATCAAAGCATTTTGACATCAGTGAATATTTTTTTTTGCATTTATGTTCAGTATCTCAGGAAAGGTTATTCTGCTTTAAACTTTAATAGTTGTTACATAAATAAGTTTTTATTATCTTACTTAACAGAAGAGGGAATAGACAATATACGAAATGATTCTAAAATAGCATTTAGGGGGCAGATAAAAAGATTAATTTTTCTTACTACGAAGCGTTTCCTCCCAAAATCACGAAATTACCAAATATATTTTCGAATTATTTCAGTTGTTAGTTGAAGCTGATTAGGTATTAAAGCCATGCATCAAAAAGAATAGTTTCACTAATGGGGGTATCTTTTTACATGATTATAAACCAAGCACATAGGCGATATTAACTATAAAGTACCATTTGCTTACTGTACTTTAAATTTTTAATAGATATCAAGTTATTTTGCCTTAATTTTCCACACTATTTAAACTAAAATTTGTAATTTTAGTTTGTTACATCTAAATATTTGAGGTTTTTTTTTATTCTAAAAACTGAAAAGGAAATGTTAGGAACAGAGAGGAAACGTGTTGGAAACCATAAAACAACTCCATTTCTAAAACCATTTCTTTTTGTTCTATTAGGTAATCTAAAATTCCTAATGTTCAATGAAACTCGGCTTTAAAATCCATAATTGCACAGACTTTGAATCGTCCTTTACGGATTTAGATGTTGGATTTTGATTGCCATCTATCATATTTTCTATGAAATAATGATTGTAATTTAATAGAATAACTTTATTAAACAGTAAACCATGGACCATAAGATGAAGGAAAAAATCCCACACAGATTGAGTCCACATTTTGTGTCCTCAGGTTTGAGTTTTTTTCATTAATTGTTTTGTTTGAGTTGATATGCCCCTAGGTATTTTCAAGCACACACGAAAGTCGTTCGAACCAGGGAGGGAGTTGTTAAGGGGGGGGGGGGTTAATGCAACCATCTCGTAATCAATGTATAAATGGCACTTAAAATTCGAATTTCGATCTGAAATTTTGCATGAGTAATCCTTGGTAGGTCTATTTTCCCTAAATTGAACAAAAAGTTGGAAAAGTAATGGCTAACGGCTGGCGGCTCAGCCGTTTAGCCATTTTTTGGCCTATTTTCAAAGCAAATCATCACGAAACCTATCTCCACATAATATTCTTCGCTGCTCCAAAACTTTTTCAAACGGTTCTAGCCGGTAGTTACTGGTACTAGAAATCAAAAATATTTTTTATTTGTATCATTTCACATGATTTAAAGCAAAAATATGTTTCAAAAAGTTGATTCCTACGTAATTTATGACAGATTTGCCCTAAAAATAGCCAAAAAACGGCTAAACGGCTGAGCCGTTAGCTGTTACTTTTTCAACTTTTTGTTTGATTTAGGGAAAATAGACCTACCAAGGATCACTCATGCAAAATTTCAGATCAAAATTCAAATTCTAAGTGCCATTTATACATTGATTACGAGATGGTTGCATTAAACCCCCCCCCCCCCCTTACACATGTGTCAAAGTTTTATGATAACGGTTTCTTATTTGTTTGATCTACAATTTCAGGGACTCATTAAGTTGAGTGTCCAAACGTTTTAACCACTAACTAATTTCAAACTTTGTGTATCATCATTGGTGATATACATCAATTTATCTCATTGTCTTATCCCTTTAAATCCCCCAGTTCGACCCACATCCTTAAGACTTTGTATTAAATAAAAAAATTGGTTGATTGATAGCTTAGCCATAGTTTCATAGTGTTTTGTCCTAAGTTGTCAAAGAGTAGGTTTGACACTTTTTTATAGCCAGTAGGGTCAGCTCAACGTCCATGATTGAGCATATTATTACTTGTCCCGCTATATCATGAGAGCTACTCATTATTACCTCAACGTCGCCGAGTATGACAGGTGTTCCAAGTCGACGTAATGAATGAAAAAACAGAAGCTTTGGATAAGTGCTGTACTTAAAGAAAAACTATCTTTGCATAAAAAAATTCGTTCTTTTCAACCATTCGTATTAGTTTTACGTAGGTTCTATTTAAATTACTTTTAAAAAAATAATTGAATGTTTCGCTTCTATGAATGCTTATTATTCTATTGATTTAAATTAAGGTCAATGAAAAAAAAACAAGGGTGATAATATCTGTTTTTATCATATTATATCTATTATCTAAAGAAAATACGGGTATAGCCCCTTTCGTGGCAACGCACCTTAACGGGCGATTCTTCGTATTTTTTACAGTAGCTTTTTTCCTATTTCTAGCCCCTTTGGGGGGCTTTAACCCTGCGGGGCCAATTGCCTAACCTCCTGGGGTAATCACCTAACCCAATATAACCTAACCTAAAATAACCTCTAAAAAGCCATTTTAAAAATACGACGAATCGCCCCTTAAGTGGCGTTGCCACGAAAGAGATTATTTCCGAAAATACCACAAAAATACTAAAAAGTTTTAATATAATTGCATAAAAGCAAGTTTAATTTTAAAAGTACGATCCGGGGAATCAATACAAATATAATTAACCCTAATTACAGAGCCGCTACGTCTCCAAAAATGCGGGACGAATTTAAATGTGAAGGATGCTATTTTTCCCCCACTTACTAGATTTTACTTGATTGTAAATACCAATGATTCTGTGGACCGTAACAACGAACTTTAGCGACATTACATTGCATTATATTTATAAGTGGTCCGGAAATTTAATAGGTCTCATAAATTCATTCATGCTCTGCTCAGGCTATTAAAGTTAATCATATGTTGGTTAGCATTGGAAACTTTTTGTCTATATTGAAATTAATAAGATATTTTATGATTCAACAAAATTTATGTTTAATAGTGTTTTCACAAATGAAATGGAAAGCCAACCACCCCCTCTATCATTTTTGAAGATAGAAAAACCACGTTTCCAGCCCCTTCTACTAGCCCTAAGTGTGATGCTATCCCTATGAACTAGTCTATCTCTTATTTACCTAAAGCTTAATTTTGTTCCATTGGCGATATGAGGAAAACTGCCTCTGTATAATTATATCTATGAAAAATTTGACCAATCATAGAAGTACGTGCTGTCGTAAAAATATATTTAGATTTTAGATACCTAGCAAACATTTTCTATAATTGATCCTAGGTATCTTGATAAAGTAGCAATGACAGTTTTTTTTAGCATTAACGTCTTTACTTACCATACCTTAACCTTTACACATTTATTGATTTGTGAATATATCTAACGTTTAACATTCTTATGTAAAACGAAAAATGCTTCAAAACTCTATTTATACTGACATGAGATTCTACTTATTAACTAACAATTTTTTTCTTCCTTCATCTATCTTTAAATAATATTTTGCTGTGAAAGAAAAAATATATATTGACTGATATTAGCTTTCGTGTATGATATTAGGTGTGCCTCTAGAATTATGAGCTTCTTTATTCGTAGAGTTATGTAAGGGCTGAAAAATAGCTATAACTATCCCCCCAAAGACTAGTATCTAAAAATAAGATAACCAACAGCCTGGGGGGGACCTAAGTATGCTTCCCTAAAAGGGAAATCTCAATGATTTTTAATGGTGATAGAAATCTCAAGCTATAGACATAAAAAAGCCTAAAGTTTTGTTACTTTGTAGATGAAGGTCCCGAGACGGGAGAGGACAGTGAGGATGATCTAGTCACCAGTTATCTACCCAATGATTCAAGGTATGGACTCATACACCAGAGGTAAGCTTTAAGGAAAAAACCATGTTATAAAAAAAATATTTAAATTATAACTTTGATGTTATTTATGCAATAAATAGGGATAATCTATCTATATATCTTAGATTATCTAAAAATATAATATTAATATCTAACTACTTAATAATAAGAGACACTTTTTTTAAAGGATTTTTAACTTTCAAGTGTTTTTCTGTCATCTGAATACTTAATTCTGGCGATAGTTGCATAAATACTGCCATCTTAGTTAATTAGGTGGTTTTCTTGTTTGTGCTATGAGCACCTGTAGATATGTATAAAATAGCGACAGGTGTCCAACTTTTAAACAATGTTCTGATTTATTATATTTCTTTCAGGGGATTCGACCAGTGTGGTGATAGAATGTACGAGAAGAACGACATTCCCGCCATCAACATCACCCTGCACTCCCCGAACGCGAACCGCGTGCTGGAGGCGGAGATCTGCCAGCTGGCCGACATTCAGGACAACATACAGCGCATGCGCGAGGGAGACATCCTTGAGCATCAAAATATAGATTCCAGGTAGGGTTAAGAAAGGTTCTCTTGAGCACAGCATGGTTTTAATTTTATCTTATGGGGCTGCTTTAGTCACGTATATATTAGTAGGTATCTTAAGAGATATGGCAATGAATGATAAATTGATGTATACCCCCAATTATGACAATTAATACAATTTCACTTTCTTTCTGTGTAGGTATTAAAGTTTTTGGAGGAACAGTTTGAACAATTCTAGTTTTAATTAAGATATATACAAAGAACATAGTTCAAAACTTTGGTAGAAACCTAAAATAATTTATAGTCCAATGTCCCAGCCTTTCCTGGAGATAAGCCACAGTGCCTTCGAAGGTGCTTTGACTTTAGTGTCAGAACCTAAATTGGGACATAGTGCATTTCATTACCCTAGGTTAGGTAACTTCATTTCACTTTTCAATAAAATCTATAATGCAGCGGTTTTTGAGAAAATTAAATTTGAAAATTTCAAGTTCAATTTTCACCCACTAGGAGTTACCGCATAATCATGACAAGAAAAGCAAAGATTATTTATTTAAATTTTAAACAACTTTGCTTTTATAAAGTTCTTCATAAAATCACTCCTGAAGTGAGTTAATTAATGGCCATTTTTATCAATTGCTTTGCTAAAGTCACGGAAATTCAGCCTTAAATAAATCATATATAGAGAGGTTTTATGACTGACTGTATAAAAGCAAAGTTGTTCAAAATTTTAAATAAATAATCTTTGCTTTTCTTGTCATGATTATGCGGTAACTCCTAGTGGGTGAAAATTGAACTTGAAATTTTTAAATCTAATTTTCTTAAAAACCGCTGCATTTTAGATTTTATTGAAAAGTGAAATGAAGTTACCTAACCTAGGGTAATGAAATGCACTATGTCCCAATTTAGGTTCTGACACTAAAGTCAAAGCACCTTCGAAGGCACTGTGAAGCTTGATTTGAACCTTGTTTTAAAGGTTAAGTTTTAGCAGAAATTGTTATACTTAAAGTATATTAACTATTAGGCTAAATTATAAGTGATTATACCAAAAGTTATTTTTTAAGAGTAAGGGTAAGAGTACCCAAAATTATACTTTCTTATTCGTTGGCTTAAAAACTTTGGATACCTTTATGGATTTTGATTGGTTAGTTCCAAGCTAGTCTTAAATTTTTGCTGTCATCTTTGGAGATTATCATTGTACAATAAATAAATTAATCGTCCATTATCGATCCTGTCTTATTTGTAGACTATCTACCTCGTGTCCTTCCCTGGCTGTGGAGGCTGTTAAACGAAAGAAAACAAGGAACACCCAACAACGATACAGACGCAGATCTGATAGAAATAGAAGGTATTAGTTTTAGTAAGACAAAATACTAGAATGTAGGTCAATATGAAACGAATTAGGTATCCTTGTTTAAATGGGGAGGTTGGATTCTTCAATTTCTAAGACTTAGACGCAGAAAGAGTAACTGCAAAACATTGTATTTCTGTGATTTCGTTGCATACAAAAAGTGTAGAATGTTATAATAGGAAGATAGTGAAAGTATCAAGGAAAATCCCTTTGCTGAGGTCCTTTGTTGAACATTCGACTACCTCCTTTAAAGGTACAAAAGTCACGCGTAACTCGAAAAATTTTTCGTTAATAGATGCTTCATTTGTACGGAAATAAAACTGTTGTAAATGTTTCTTTAACAATGTTATTTTTAATGTTTTCTAGATATTTGAATTTTTAATGTCGTTTAACTTATACTTTTTTAAAGTCCATCGATGTCAACGGGAGACAGCGATGAAGACATGGACCGTGATAATAACGGCAGCGGCGGCGGTCGACATGCCAGCGCAACAAACGCCAACTTAAAGTCTGCCTCCATGCAACACCACACCACACAGCTGCAAGACGATTCGCCCAACAGTGTCAGTGGCTATTATGGCGGCGGCGGCGGTTCAATGGATACACCGGACGGAGGCAGCGGAGGGCATCAAAGCCGCCATCCGGGTCGGGATCGGTCAAGCTCATTGCGGCCTTCTTTATACAGTAGTTCGCCAATGTCTGGCGGTGGGATAATTGGCGTGGGCGGAAATATGGTTGGCGGCGTGAGCACAGGCGGTATAACAAGCCAGCACATCTCTTTGGAGGCGGTCAACTCTATGGCAAAGTCTGTGTCCACCCCTCACATCCCGCGAATGGAGAATGGCATGTCCGGGGTGACGGGGGGTGGTAGGGAGGAGTACTTAGTCAACACATTCGGAAAATCTCCGTAAGTATCTTCTTTTATTATTTTGCGATGAACAAATGTGTGTCTTGGTTAATCTTTCTAAAGGCAGACATTTTTTTTTTGTTGAAAAAGAAAGGGCTTATGTATCATAACGCCATCCCTATGATAACACGAAAAAAATTCTGCCTTTTGGGGCTTTACACTTTAAAAAATTTGGGGTTGACCTTCGTATATATTATAAGACTTGGCAATAAGAAATCAAATGCTATTGAAATTATTTTATTGCATTTCATTACCTTCATAAGATTTTGATTTTAGGCGTAGACGAAGAACTCCCGAACCAACACATGTTTTTATACAAAAGTTAATAGCAGAACACGGGTAAGTGTTTTAACTTGGACTAGGATAGATACATCTAAAAGAAAACAATCTTTTGGTACATTTTACAGTTTTATACTTATTTTAGAGCAAATCCAATGTTTTGTTTGTAATTAGAAACGTATTGGTTAAAATATGTATTATCCGTCTAGTTATTTTATTTTAACATTTGATTTGTTACTTATTTAGATCGTATGTATACTTGTAACTTGTAAGTAGCAGCTCTACTCTATTATATACTTAGCGCGTCCGTCGTTCGTTTGTCCAGCTATGTTTTAGGAAAAGTGATTTTCTCTGCTGCTATTCAAGACAGGCAGCTGAAAATTTATGTTAACATTCCAGTCAATTAGCATTGCCTCACTTCTTCCTTCAGATTATCTACAAGGCTCTAGGGGATATCAAAATCCTATATGAGAAAAATTTGATTTACTCATCTGCTACCTATTATAGACAAGTCACTATATGAGTCACATTGTCCATCGGATTCTACACATTTTTCTCAAATGTAATCAAGATAAAATGTTGAAATTATATCAATGACCCTGGCAGCTACACCAGAAGAGTCCTACTGTGCTGGAAAGGTCCCAGGGTAGATGCCAGACTGAATTCTGGTCACTTCCCCCCAGTCCAGGGGGTTTGGGTGGGGCTAACAATCCCTCCCTAGAAAAAACCTGCTTATGTTCAACCCGCACAAAGTAATGACCAATTTAACTTTGGGCTCGGGAACGAAGTAGAGGTTGGAAACAACAATATGATGTTTGGCTGGGAAACCGCTAACGGACCAGTCAGGCGGATGATTCTGAATTCCCGCAGACCAGCAAAAATTTGCACCTGGAATGTTCGGACAATGTTTCAGTCAGGCCAGACAGAAAACATTTGCCGAGAAATGCTAAAAGCCAAGGTTGACATCCTGGCTATCACCGAATCAAGGTGGACAAACAATGGAGAGTTTAAACATCATTCTGGCTTGAAAATACTATACTCAGGTCATATGAATGAGGATCTAGGCCATAATCAAGGGGTGGCTCTTATGCTGACCAAGCAAGCAGAGCAGGCCATGATCAGTTGGCAACCCCATGGTCCTAGAATTATGGAGGCTTATTTCAAATCCTCAGTTAAAAACATCAAACTGAGAATTATAGTAGCATATGCTTCTACAGAACAAGCAAATACAGAGGTCAAAAACGAATTTTATGACCAGCTTGACTCTGTATTTAAAAATGGTCATAAAGAAAAGGATCTGACCATGCTCCTAGGAGATTTCAATGCTCAAGTGGGGAGTAATAATGAGAATTTAGAAGAAGTTATGGGCAGATATGGCCTAGGCTTAAGTAATGGCAAGGAAAATGACAATGGTGATAGACTGTAAGTTTTTGTACTGAAAACAAACTTGTCATTGGTGGAACCATCTTTAAACACAAAAAGATTCATACTGCCACCTGGAGATCACCAGATCAAAGAACCTTTAACCAGATAGACCACATATGTATATCTAGACGCTTTAAAGGCTCTCTCCTTGATGTCAGGGTTGAAAGAGGACCTGATGTTAATTCAGACCATTATCTTCTATTTTCTAAAGTTCGGCTTAGATTTAAAAAGCAGGACACAAAGCCTAACCCCAGGAAGAAATATAATTTAACAACCCTCCAAAACTCTGAAAAGTTGCAAGAGTTTAAGCTCACTCTAAAGAATAGATTTGAGTTGCTGACTCTTCAAGAGGAAGATGGAGTGGAAGATATTTGGCAAGGTATCAAAAAAGTTTATAATGATACCAGCCAAGAAAAATTAGGTTTCAAAAAGGCTAACCAAAAGCCGTGGATCACTCAAAGATCCATTGATCTCATGGATCAAAGAAGAGAGGTAAGACAAAAGACACTCTCTAGAAACTCTCCAGAAGATAAAGACCTGTATAAGAGGCTCAGCAGGGAAATCCAAAAAAGTGTCAGAATTGACAAAAAAGAACACTTGGAAAACCTTGCCTTGCAAGCAGAAAATGCTGCTAATCAAAATAGAATGAAAGATGTCTATGAGATTACTAAGAGCATTGCAGGCAAAGTACACAAATCAGGATCACACATCAGGGACAAGGATGGTTCACTCCTTAAAACTGATGAGGATATTCTAAATAGATGGGCAGAACATTTCACTGAACTGCTGAATCTTCCAGTTCCAGAGGAAGAAACTGAGATTCCACCCTCAGATGCACTTGACATTGACTGTCGAGCGCCAAATCTATTGGAAATCAAAGAGGCCATTAAAAGTTTGAAAAATAACAAGGCCGCAGGACCTGATAACATGCTAGCTGAGGTCATGAAAGCAGACCTAGATACATCTGCTGAGGCATTCTTACCTTTGATCACTAAGATATGGAATGATGAGTTATGCCCAGAGGACTGGAAAAATGGACATATCTCAATACTGGCCAAAAAAGGAGACTTGACCCAATGTGGAAACTACAGAGGGATAATGCTTCTTTCAGTACCTGGCCGTATCCTTAGTAAGATTCTTCTTAATAGAATAAAGAAGAAGGTTAATGAAAAGCTAAGACCTAATCAGGCTGGATTTAAACCTAGCCGTTCCACTATTGATCAGATAACCTCTCTAAGAATCATCATAGAGCAATCCAAGGAATGGAACTCTGAGCTTTTTGTAAACTTTATTGACTACAAAAAAGCATTTGATTCTTTAGACAGGAAATCACTCTGGAAAATCTGCCGACACTATGGCATTCCAGAAAAGATAATCAATATCATTAAAGCTATCTATCATAAAGGAGGTGGAAATGTTATGTATAAAGGTAAACTATCAACCTTTTTTGAGATTGTAACAGGTGTCAGACAAGGATGCCTTCTCTCTCCCTTCCTTTTCCTCCTTGCCATTGACTGGATCATGAAGAACTGTGAAAGCAATGATGGCATTCGCTGGCAGTTATTTGGCAATCCCAAATATTTGGGAGATCTGGACTTTGCTGATGATATTGCTTTGTTAACAAGCAATAGAAGTCAAATGCAAAGAAGGACTAACATGATAGCTGAAACTTCCAAGAAAGTTGGACTTGAAATAAATGTTCCAAAAACTAAAATACTCAGATTAAATGCAAACTCCCAAGAACCAATAACTATTGGAAACCAAATTCTTGAGGATGTTAACTGCTTTGAGTATCTTGGAAGTAAAATTGATGAAGCTGGAGGCACTTTGACAGATGTTAAAGCTAGAATTAACAAATCTAGAACAGCCTTTGCCAGCTTGAACAAAATTTGGAATTCCAACAACATCTCCATAAAGACCAAGTTAAGACTTTTCAAGTCAAATGTTCTGTCTGTTTTGCTTTATGGGGCCGAAACTTGGTTTCTAAACACAGCAGTGGTCTCCAAGCTTCAGACATATGTCAACAAATGTCTTAGGAGAAACCACAAGATCTTTTGGCCAAACAAGATCACAAATGCTGAGCTTTTAGAGCGCAGTGATATGTCAGACATCAAACTGACAATAAAACAGAGAAAATGGAGATGGTTGGGGCACACTCTAAGGAAAGGGCATGATGATTTAACCTATCAAGCCTTGACTTGGGACCCCTTCACAGGAAAAAGGAAACCAGGTAGACCAAAAACAACCTGGAGGAGGGAATTCCTTGAAGAACTGAGTAAAAAGAATTTTTCATCTTTCAGTGAAGCCTCTACTGAGGCCCAATTCAAAGATAAATGGAGAACCATTGTGCGTGGCCTATGCTCTGGAAAGAAGAGATAAATGGCGATGATGATGATATGAAGATTCGTAAGACCCAGGGGCCTTGATACAGCAAATTAGTTCCATTTGAAATTGATGAAAATTAGGATATTTATGTGGCGTAATGTTGGCGTAAAACTTGGTTAGTGCTGTAACTAAAGGGAAGTGGGTTGAGTGGGAATTGTTCGTCAGAATCCTGGTCTCTTGTCCTTGCGTACGACCACTCACAATCAGCATAGTTACTTATGTAGTCCATATATCTGTTTTATTTCCGTTATTTCCTTCCATTTGATTAGCTGTTCTTACTTTTACATTTAAAATCTTCGCTACCTATGAATGTTATCATCCTTGTTTATGTGTAAAATGTAAACATAACTGCTTTGTATCATTTTCCTATCAACTTGCATATTAAATAGGTATGTGTGTGTGTGTATAAGTGTTAACCTTATCAAGTCATCTCACATATCTCAATTATATCTATCTATCTTTTCCCATGGATATGGGGGATTTAAGTTATATTTTTTTTTAAATATATTATCATCTTCCTTATTAACAATAATCAAATGCTTTTGTACATTACTACATTTTGTATCAATCACAAATAATTTAAATTGGGTTTCCCTTTTCTGTCTTTTCTCTCTCTCTTTTTTCTATTCTTTTTATCTCTCTCTATATTTTTCTTTTTTTGTGATGTATGTATTAGTTTGTATATAATATCTGATGTATTTACATTATCTGTGTGAAATTTAAAAAGGTTTGCAAATATTGTTGTATATTTATTTCAAATTCAAATTGTTTACATAGGAGAAATAATGTTCAGTGTATTTTAAACATTGCTGCTAAAATTATCTTAGTATTAAAGATCTCATTTGTTAAAGTATTTAAGGTAAACTTATCTTATCTGTGGGTTCGCACCTAGCCTCAAGGAGCGTTGCTCCAGGAATTTTATCCCCTCCTATATTTATACAGACAGATATATATTTATATATTTTCTAATGGTTTTACAGAGATTTGACAGCGGAAACGGATATGAAGAATTAAAGACTTAATTATTTTTTATTAACATACATTTACTAATAATAACTTTTCTCTTATTCATTTGAATCCGGTGGATAGGAACCGGTTCTCATCCATACGAAAAAACTATGTCTAGCATCGTATTATATCCAGTTTTCTACGAATATAGAAATGTACAATCATAAGATTAAAACCAGTTTTTTTAGGCGGTGCCTCCGGCACCTCGGGGCTAAAAAAACTAGTTTTAATTTTATAATTGTACATTCTATATCCGCGGAAAGCCGTTTATAATACGATACGAGAAATAACTATTATTTTCACAAAGTGTATTAAATAGAAGTATCTAAGGTTTCAAATAAGTAACTATTTCGCAATAGTCAGGAACAAAGGGAAAGTGATTCTGACAAACAAAGTGAAAATTTCCCCACAACCCTCTTCCCTTACATCTCCACTTTCTTATCTACTTCCCTTCAGTTACATAAAAAAAAGTTTTACGCCAACTGTACGCCATCAAAATATTTAATTTTTAGGCAATTTCAAATGGGATTAATTGACCGAATCACAGCCCCTTGCAATAGCAAGCAAAGATTTCAGTATTTGTACAAAAGCTTCGTTTTTCTTAATATAATTATAATATTTTGATATTACACTTGATTTAATTTAAATATTGAAAGAAATTTTTTTAACGAGAATACGCCCCTTTTATATTGAAATAACATCTGTTTATGTAGTGTAACATATTATATTTTATATTAATAATTTAACAAGGGTGACAACGTGCATAAAAGCTTTGCTCGAATATTTTTTTTAAAAAACCTTAATATTTTACTTGTTTTGGAATATTACAGTTATTTTTAAAGTTACAAATGGTCGAATCATAGACGTAATTTTTTTATTTTTTGTTATTATTGAAGTTTTAAGGGGAGGGTTTTACATGATTTTTGTGATATATTAGACGTCGTTTTTCGAATTAGATATCAGAATATAAGAGATTTCAACGCTTTAATTTACATATAATGTTTCAGTTGGTCTAAACAGGGTGGCAGCGGTACCGACTCCGAAACCGAAGGTGATGACGTTGCCGCAGCCAACATCAACTACGCGGCGGCGGCAGCTGCAGCACAACGAGCGGCTGCGGCCCAACAACATCACCTACAACAACAACATATTTCCCCACAGCTGACTCTTGCGGAGTTTTTACAAAAGTAAGTCAAATTTTGATAATGTTGATACAGGGATGGGATAATATAAGATAAATTAACTCCTTGGTGCACAAGGCCAGGATAATATCAATCTGTGATTGTTATCTTTTATTTGAAAAACTATGCCAATAATTTGACAAAGTTTTTTATGTCGTTTAATACATATTGGAAATGTGATTAACAGTTATTTTTACTTTTAACTGGTTCAATTTGGTCAATAAAAATTATTTAGATATTCGATTAATCGTTCAGAATCTGAATAATAAATTTTGCGTGCACTAGTTTTTTTTTCCAGAGGGGTGTGAAGTATCTTGAGAGGCTGAAAAAAGGGATGCTAGATCTATTTTTAGGGTGGTGTTGACACCCCAGTCAACCCCCATTTCCGCCCATGTTTCAAACAATTTTCAGTTTATTTTAGTATTGGAATATGAATGTAAATCGAACTGTTTAATAAAAACAAGTGTAATGGAAAAATTATTTCATAATGTACTTTTTACAGTCTCAGGAAGGAATATATAATTTAAAGAAAATCTTTCTTTCTTAGAATGTACATCAAAATCAAAAAATAGTCTCTGTAGTACTTTTTTCTTCCCGATAACGTTTTAATACGAGAGGTGTAATGCAAAACAGTTTTTAACAAATAAAATATATATCCATCCCTGCTACATGAACCTAGACATAACTATATGCAAAGTTTTCTTGTACAACTTTTTCTACAATTACAAGTTTTTTTATTAAAGTTATTGTACACATTTTGGCACTACTCATACAATATTTTTAAAAATAATATTTTTATGTTATGATTCATAATTGGTAGGAAAATAAATAAGAAATAATCTCAAAAATTATAAAAAAAAAATTTGAATAAGACCTAGCGGGTCAATCGTGATGAACTTTAATGTGTAGCTTTAGCAGGCCTGGAGTGGCCAAACAAAAGTTTCTCGAACTTATCTATTGTCCAAAACCACCTCAACCAACTGCATTAATTTTGGAGGACTAAATTGGTAATTACTAAGGCATACTTTCAAAAATAGCTGAAATCACGTAATTTTTATGTCGGTTTATTTCGATTGTTGGTCCCATAAAAATACTACCTACCTAATCTAACAAAAGATTTGATGCTTGCCTTTACTACATTAATGGCTTAATTAACATGACACTTTTCTTGAGACATCCACCTAACATTCTGGTATATTTTAGCACAACAGCTGCCGGAGCATCGGAAGAGGACCAGAGGAAACGTCGGAGAAACAAGAAAGAAAGAGGAGGGAGCTTGTTCTCACTGAGAAAGAAGAAGGAGAAGAAAGAGGGAGGAAATAATAATAACAATCCTCCTATAACTTCCAGTGCTGTTGGGGCTAAAGGTAAATCATAAAAAATCATATTTTAAAGAAGTAATTTTTTTTTTTTTGGGGGGGGGGGGTTCGTAAATTTCTAACCACTGGACCGATTGTGTTCTCCATTTTAGGAAAGCCTCATATATATCCTGGGATAGTTTAAGCCTATTGTATTTTTTATGATGATTTGCGTTTTTTCTGCTTCCTCTTATTCTCTTTGATTAAAGAGCCCCTAGATGCAAGGGGCGCAACCGTAAGTTACGTTATACAGTAGCAAAGCTAGTCTACCTATTACTACAAAAGTCACCTGTTGGTCTTTCGCTCACTCGATAATATCAACGTGACATTACACATTATAAAATGTTCGTTTTTTCACCAGGGTATAGGAGTGGCAGGGGTGTTAATTCTGCACAAGATTCCTTTTTTTTCTCGGCTGCAAATTTTTATATTTTTTTCCCTCCTAGTTTTTTCCAGCAAGGAAGGGGATAAAATGGAAAAATATTTTCAGAACTCTTTATTTTATTCATATTATGCCCCCTTCCACATATTTTGGGTTTTTTTTCACCAAAGAGGGGAGAAAAATAAAAAAAATGCTTTTAGTCCTCTTAATTTTTACATTTATTTTTCCCCCAACAACATATTTTTTTTTTTTTTACATTCCCCCCTCATCCGGGTCAAATTTGCAGAATATACACCCCTGAGTAGTGGTTGGAATTTTTACACAATTGAATGTAATAGGATATTATTACCAAGTTATGGTATTAATACAAGTAAAGTTTTGTAAACTTATTGTTTTAGTTTGTCAAGAGAAGGAATATGAAACACTCAATTGTATTAATATTTATTTATTATGAAAACGATACCTCGATTTTTATCTTTGATCAATATTTTTTAATGCGGGAAATATGTTAAAATGGTTTTATTTGGGGTGGGTGTTTTTTTTAGGACAGGGAGGGGGGTGAAAATCCATAGGTACAAGAATCAAGACAAAGCTTCTTTTTAGGTAAAGACTTGGCAATACAGGCGTTTTAATTTATTGCACAAAATAAGTAACAAGAAAATAATTTGTTTTTTTTTCAAATTTGGATTAATATATAAGAATGTCATCAGGAACCTCAAGAATGAAATATTTTCCTAATAAATAACAATACCCCAAATCAACCATTTAATTTGTTATCGATTTAATTTGCCTGTTGGTTATACTTTATTCTTGACTTAAGTTGACTATACTGATGAGTATATTTACAGTAAAAAATGTTATACAGGTCTGACGAAGGCCGGTAGCGCGGCCTCTCTGTCCCGACCTGTGTCGGTGCCACGGGTGCCCCAGCACAGCTACAGTATGTCCAGCATCAAGAGGTACCCGCACCAACCTTCCAGCGCACAGTGGCACACACACATCAACAAACAGGATGGTAACAGGTAATTTTGCTCTTTTTTTATTATTTTTGCAATGTAGATCGTAACGAATTCGATCACTAAAAGAATAAAGTCTGTTGTGGACAAATAATGAGTTTGGGGCATCCTCTAATAGCCATCGATTTAATTAGTTTCTTTTTATATGCCTTTATTATATGGTCAGTCATACACTTATAGATGTTCTTATAACATTTCTACAAAACATAATATTTTGTCCTTTGAAAAAAATTAGCAATTACAATTTATACGGGGAGGATATTTTCTTATTGGGGTTAAATTTAAGTTTTGTTTTCGTTTAAATTTTAAGTATAGGTTTTGCTTTGCAAAGCTTAAAATTGATATATATTTACTGTTCAATATCATATGGATTTAGATGTAAAGATATTTGAAAGATTTTAAGGGGGAAAACACTTTAATAGGTATTAATTTTCAAGAATAATTTTAGCCGAATTTTTACTTTTGATATAGGGAATAATCTTTTTAATATCTTTATTTTCCTTAAACTAGGGCATATTGTAGTGTTTAAAATTGGGGGTTTAAATTATAAATACTTTAATGTTGTAATTTTTAAAGAAATGTAATTTTATTGGACTATTTTTATTAGTTTAATTTATTAAAATTGACAATCGTTCACCTGTAGAGGTTTTAGCACTAATTCATTTCATATGGGACAAAAATATTAAATTTGTTTCAAGCAAAATCAATGTTTTAGTGCTAAAATAAACCCTTGTAGTTAAATGTTGTGGCAATGTTTAATATTTTAATTGGTTTCATAAAACTAAAACCAATCTTTTTAAAGCAAAAGTTTTACAAGTTTAAAAATTAAGACAGAATTTGTTCTATATATTATATGTACATATAAATCCTTTAGCTCCCCTAAGCGAGGAGAGGGTAGGAGGGGTCCGCCCCCTTCGCCCTCGCCCTCCCCGTCGCCCAGCAACCGGTGGAGACGAGTGGGCAGGAAACTGGGGGTGATGTAAGTCTGCCTGTGCTAGTTTTTGTTGTTTTGTTTGTCTATGTTTGATTTATCACTATGCATGCATAATTTATCATTATATATTGGTTTCATAACAAGTTTTGGAAGTGAGGCATCTCTATAATAACTATAATTCGTCCAATTATTAGTCAAATTTAAGTGATAATGCTTCATTATGTTGATCTCAAAGTCAATTTTAGGATGTGATTTGGTACATTATACATAAAAATGCAATTTTAAGATATTTTTGCATTTCTTATTTAGATTTTTTATTGTTAATGTTTAGATTTGTTTTGTCCTCGTTTTTTAATAAATTGAATTAGATTATACACTTAAACATACATTGATAAATACAAATTACATTATTTTATTCATATTTTAATCATTATTTTAGATTTTTAACTTAATAATTTTTGTGCGTTGATTTTGGTGTACGGTTTTTATTTTACTTGAAGAATTATTTAAATGGCATGTTTATGTTGTTTTAAATTTCATTCGTGGATTTTTTCAATGCAATAAAATGTTGATATATTTAATACAAAAAATATGCCACATCTATTAATCAATTTTTAAAAGCGAAGCTTTTCTATAATTAGGGTCGGTCCGTCCATCCGTCCGTAACGGATAGCTTTTTCGTTAATTTAGGCATGTTAGAATTGTCCTATCGATTTCAAATTTTGCATGGTGATTCCTGTAGAAGTTAGGTACGATTTAAAAAGCGTAGCAACTCTATAATCATTACCAAAATGTCCGTACGTCCATTTTAAACATGATGATTTTTTTACTTTTTTAACATCAAACTTTTATGTGATCTAATTATCCGATTGATCTGATTTTTGGTATATTCATTCCTTGGACAACAAAGTATAATGTAATAAACGAAGCAACTCTATAATCAAGTCCTAAAAATGTAAGTATGTCCATAAACATTATCCTGTATCAAGCAGTTTTTTAACACATTTACTCACAATTTTGCTTTGACTCTTATACATTTATATTAGGATTATTCAGTTCTGAAACTATACAAGTGTTAACGTCCGTTTGTCCTACCGTTTCAGTGCTTCGCTTTTATGGATGTTGTCATCCTTGTTATTTTTAAAATAAGCATTTTATTCCTACTATTCTTAAAAATTTTGTTTGGTTTTATGTTTCTTTATTACTTAGGTATTTTTTTTTTGTTGGAAATGGTAAAAACATTGATTGATTATTTTAATCTTTTTTTTAATTGCATGGTATTTTTTAATATTGAAAAAAATTATTCTATTTCTATGTTTTTAATTTTTTATTAATGGTAAGGATGCTAAGCTTTAAACAATTTATTAAAGCACACAAAAGTATTTTTTTCTCTTTTAAAATTATGGGGAGGGTAGTAAAGGATTCGTTTATTTTTATTTATAACTTTAGGTTAGGATAAGTTAGTTTGTATTGGGTACTGGATAGCCCCGCAGGGTTAGGACACCGCAGGGGTAAAACTAAGGAAAAGAAAATTATTATGTGTTTTATTCTTAAAGAATTATTTCATCCTCGAGGGAGGTTAGTTTACTCTTCTTACATTTCCGCCTTCAACCTTCTTTGTTGATGATAATTACTGTATAATACTTTTAAAAAGTTTGAGGTTAAATATATTTTTGTGTTCACAAAAAAATACCTACCTAGATTTTTTTATGGAAGCAAAAAACTAATATGAATTATTTTTCAGTAAACCTTCCTGGACAGAGGATGGGGTTGGTAAGGAGGAACTGGATGGGGACGAGGACCACCTTCTGGAGGCTGAGGTTCCTCCAGGTATAGTGTTATTTGTTGTGATGTGTATTGTGATATAACTAACCATAGAAGGTTGGATGTAACATTAGAAGACACAACCGCAATATGCTTCTTATTACCTATTACTGAAATGAGTTTGACTAATGTCATGCTTCATTTAAATTTTTTCCTAATATTTCAAAAAAGAAACGTGAATGAGTGTTAAAGCCATTGTCCTATGACTTAAAATAACACAGAAATAAAATAAAAAATCAGCAGTTTTTGGATGACCGCACAACCAACTTGTTAGTATTTTATTCTCTTATAAGATAAGATAAGAAATAACAAAGAAAAACATTAAAATGATCATAAATTTTTTTTTATAGAACTAGATTACAAACCATTTTTTTTTCAAATTGTATTAAAATATTTCAGGCGAGGAACTTCCACAAGCCTTTTCTCTACACCTCAAGAATCTGGACGTCGACCCTTTTCTTAGACTTCAGGTATTGTCAATAAATCTTTAATTATGAAAGCAGCTAATATGCAATTGTGACAATAAATCTAAAGTATAAATGTTTATCCAGACATATCTACCTGGTTCCCCCTTTTGGGGACCTTTTTCGTCTGCTTGCCTATTGCTTTCTGCTCTTTTGTTTTGACTTGGATGTGTTAATATTCCCAATGCTATTCGTTGATTTTCATGTGTCCTCGGGAAGGAGACATACAGTTATTTAACCCCTTTCCCCTCTATTGTTTTACTCTAATATTGTGACACATCTGTCTTAACTTCTACAAATCTCTATCCTCACAAAATAAGAGCATGTTTTGGAAAGTTGCGTTATTATATTCTGACAAATTGCGTCAGCATTTGTGAATTAAGTGCAAAGTTAGTTGTGAGCCTTGATGTGAGATGTTGAGCCAAAGTATTTTAAATACTTAAACGTTAAATAGTTACATGTAATCATTCGCTTGTGTATGACTAACCTTTGTATTAATTTAATTGATTTATTATTACTCGGATCTTACACCAGATTTTCATGTTCTATAATAAAGTGAACTCTTTAGTGGGCTAAAATAACGATCTACCCCATCCCTCTCCTTTACCCCCTACCCTTTACTTAACCCCATACCCTTCCCTCCTACTAGATAAACGGCCGACCAATAAATGCTATGGGTTATTGCAACCTAAACTGTCGACAATTTTTCTTCTGTCATAATATCAACGCATATTCTACATCCATTATTAATTTATAGAAGGAAGAAGCAGATACTTGGGCCAATTCAATTCCCCCTGGTGTCCATTCAGCCCTGAAACCCCACGAGGCCAAACGTCAAGAACACATCTATGAGTTCATCATGACAGAGAAACATCATTGTCAACTATTAAAGGTAACAAAATAATATTTTTTTGGGGGTGGGGGAACTTTCCCCATCCCAATGAACGCCCCTATTTGTGTGATAGTCCAATTTTCTAGGAGGGGAAGGGATTTAGTGCTTAAAATTGCTTTGGTTATCTTATTCGTTAGCTAAACAACTTTGGTTACTCTTATTGAATTTTGTGTTGGTTTCAAAAACATAGTGTCCAAACTTTATACCTAATCAATAATTTTATATTACTGTAGGGTAATTTTGTTTATTATCATTTGGGATGTAAATAAATCTTTCATTATCGTATTCCTTCAAATCCAGGCCTATATAAAATCTAAAAAGTTTTTTTTTTGTAAAAAATCATCATTAAAAGTTTAGGTGATGCATTGGCAGAAATGCATTGGCAGAAACTAATTTTAATCGAAATTAATCATGTGCCTTATGTTTTTGTGTAATTAGGTGATACAGCGAGTATTCTGTGAGGGCATGGTATCCTGTCTTGATATGAAGCCTGAACTATTAGATAAATTATTTCCACAGCTTGAGAATCTCATCAATTTACATTTCCACTTCCTCCGACAGCTGAGAACTGTACAGGTACGTACAATATGTTGATTACTACATGGTAGAAAGTTGGTTGGGTACCTAGGCATTTATTCTTTTTTCTGTAAAGGCCTAATATTCTACATAAGATAAGGAGGAATGATACTTGATAAAGAGGGGAAAAAGCAGTGAAGCAGTGACATTGGGTTGTAGTCCCCAAAGTTTTAAAATAATGTTTTAGTTGGATAAAAACTTTTGGGACTTTTCTTGAATTTGATTGGTTGGTTCATTAAGTTGAGTGTTCAAATTTTCCAACCACTAAATGTAATCTAAAGAAGAGGTAATTTGTTTATCATCATTGGTGATGCTCATAAATTTATCGGCCATTGTCTCATCCCTGAAAAAACAGGAGTACAATACTATATTTTTGCCGCTAAAGTAAAGAAAAATAACAACTCATTCAATTCAATAAAAATTTACCTGGTTGGTTATTTCAGGATTGTGGTACCGTGATACCGAGCATTGCAGACGTGCTGTTGAACCAGTTTAACGCGGAGGCCGCCGTCCACTGGCAGTCAGCATATGGCGCCTTCTGCTCACAACATACACAGGTGATGATATGATTAGAAAATTATATTCCATTAAACAATAAGTGCTCGCTAGTGCTAGCGGTATAGTTAAAGTGTAAAACAATTTAAACCTTATACATGAGAAAAAAAACATTTTTTAAATTGACACAACATTTTTTACACAATTATTCCTTGGAAAATTATATTTTTCGTCTATTCTAAAAAAGAAACTACCTACCCTTTAATCCCTCTAAAGCCAGATTCATTTGAAATGATATCATATGGATGACTCAAGATTCTCCTTCAACAACTTAATTTTCTTCAAGTCCTAAATATGATCTTTATCATCTTGTAGTAAACCTATCCTACTAAAAGACTACAATGCTGAATATGGTTCACTAATTACAGCTTACTTACTCAGCATACTTTGTCTCCCAGTCAGTAACGCTATAAGAGAAATATGATTTAAAGACCGGTGGTCTATCGGTATTGCTTTAAATGAAATACTTTTTCAAAGTTATACGGCGGACTTGACTTTCTAAGTCCGTCGGTTTATCAGTAATGCTCTCTGGGTTTTTTTTTCTCTGCTGTTATCAAAGATAAATAGCTGAATTTTGACAACCAAACATCTACAGCGTGGCCACATTTTTCAGTATACTGAAAATATTCAGTATTCTTCAGTATTTGGAAATTGGGGGTTCAGTACTTAAAGGGTTATGCCAACTATCTGGTACAATGTTGCATGGAATTTTTCTTGTAAAATGTTATCTTCATCCTATTCGAACTGGCCTGGCAACTAGGTGGAGACGAAGTTCGGCCAATTCCATGCTAGGTACTTAATAATAGTTATTATGTAAATTGTTCTCAAACCTGTATCAAACATAACAAATCAGAAGAATCAAACCAATCAAAGCATAGTAACCTTAATATATGATATATACAGGGTGGCCACAATGTACGGATGTACGGAAATGTACGGAAATGTACGGATTTTTAAAAAAGTGCTAAAAAAATGTACGGATTGTACGGATTTTTCATTTTGGTGTACGGAATTTCCGAGCATGGTGTTATAATTAGTGTATTATCTTTAAAAATTAAGTAAAATGTATCATTTTTTGGGATCATGAAAAGAAAACGAAGTTTCCGGTTTCGTCGTTTTTTTCATAGTATCCTTTCTCCTATTTCTAGCCCCTGTGGGGGGCTCTAGCCCTGCGGGGCATATTTTCTAACCCTGCGGGACAATCATTGACATTTAATTAACCTAACCTAACCTAAAATAACCCTTCAAAAGCTGCTGTGAAAAAATACGATGAAACCGGCAACTTCGTTTTCTTTCCATGATCCATTTTTTGTTCTGTATCATTATAATATTTGTAAGTTACATTTAGATTTGGACAAGAATGGTGTACCAGAACTTGAATTATTCAAACTATTCAAGATTTGTCTTCAAAGTTTCTATTCAAGGGGGGGGGGGGAAGTTCTGACACTTTTGCGTAAACAGTGATTATAGGCTTTGTCTTTGGAGTGAGAGGATAGGTTATTTGACAAAAAAGTTTCCTTTTGGGATGTAGTTTTCCTATTTTTAAAAAAAATTTGGATTCGGCCTCCAGGTTCCGGTACTCCAGGCCTTTAGGTGGATTCTGGACAAGTAAAAAAAAAATTCAAGTAAGAACAAAACTTATTTAACAAAAGTAGCTTCTTTATAGATGGTATTAACTAATTTGAAGAAAATTTTGAAATCGGGCTCCAGGTTCAGGTACTGCAGGCCTCCAGGTGGATCCTGGACAGGTAAAAATTGAAAATTTTTACTTTAAAAGTTAGAACAAAACTTATTTAACAAAAGTAGCTTCTTTATAGATGGTATTGACTAATTTTTAAAAAAATTTGAAATCGGGCTCCAGGTTCAGGTGCTGCAGGCCTCCAGGTAGATCCTGGACAGGTAAAAATTGAATTTTTTTACTTTAAAAGTTAGAACAAAACTTATTTAATAAAAGTGGCTTCTTTATGGATGGTAGGAACTATTTGAAGAAAATTTTGAAATCGGGCTCCAGGTCAAGGTACTGCAGGCCTCCAGATGGATCCTGGACAGGTAAAAACTGACATTTTTTTCTGTTAAAGTTAGAACAAAACTTATTTAACAAAAGTTGATACTTTATGGATGGTATTAACTAATTTAAAGAAAATTTTGAAATTTGGCTCCAGGTTCAGGTACTGCAGGCATCCAGGTAGATCCTGGACGGGTAAAAATTGAAATTTTTTACTTTAAAAGTTAGAACAAAACTTATTAAACAAAAGTAGCTTCTTTATAGATGGTATTATCTAATTTAAAGAAAATTTTGAAATCGGGCTCCAGGTTCAGGTTCTGCAGGCCTCCAGGTAAATCCAGGACAGGTAAAAATTGAATTTTTTACTTTAAAAGTTAGAACAAAACTTATTTAACAAAAGTGGTTTCTTTATAGATGGTATTAACTAATTTGAAGAAAATTTTAAAATCGGGCCCCAGGTCAAGGTACAGTAGGATCAAGGTAGGATCAAGGAACAGGTAAAAACGGAAATTATTTACTATTTAAGTTAGGAAAAAATTTATTTAACAAAAGTTGTTACTTTATAGCTAGTATTACCTAATTTGAAGAAAAAGACGAAATCAAGTTTTGTTCTAACTTTATTAGGAAAAATTTTCAGTTTTTATCTGTCCAGGATCCACCTGGAGGCCTGCAGTACCTGAACCTGAAGCCCGATTTTAAAATTTTCTTCAAATTAGTTCCTACCATCCATAAAGTATCAACTTTTGTTAAATAAGTTTTGTTCTAACTTTTAAACTAAAAAATTTCAATTTTTACCTGTCCAGGATCTACCTGGAGGCCTGTAGTACCTAAACCTGGAGCCCAACTTCAAAATTTGCTTTAAATTAGTTAATACCATCCATAAAGTATCAACTTTTGTTAAATAGGTTTTGTTCTAACTTTAAAAGTAAAAAAATTCAATTTTTACCTGTCCAGGATCCACCTGGAGGCCTGCAGTACCTGAACCTGGAGCCCATTTTCAAAATTTTCTTTAAATTAGTTAATACCATCTATGAAGTATCAACTTTTGGTTAATAAGTTTTGTTCTAACTCTAATAGAAAATTTTTTTAGTTTTTACCTGTCTGGGATCCACCTGGAGACCTGCAGTACCTGGACCTGGAGCCCTATTTCAAAATTTTCTCCAAATTTGTTCCTACCATCCATAAAGAAACCACTTTTGTTAAATAAGTTTTGTTCTGGAGGCCTGTAGTACCTGAACCTGGAGCCCGATTTCAAAATTTTCTTCAAATTAGTTAATACTATCTATAAAGAAGCTACTTTAGTTAAATAGGTTTTGTTCTAACTTTTTAAGTAAAAAATTTCAATTTTTACCTGTCTAGGATCTACCTGGAGGCCTGCAGTACCTGAACCTGGAGCCCAATTTCTAAATTTTCTTTAGATTAGTTAATACCATCCATAAAGTATCAACTTTTGTTAAATAAGTTTTGTTCTAACTTTAATAGAAAAATTGATCTTGATCAGTACCTAGTATGAAACCAATTTTACTAAATAATATATTTACTAGGTACATAGTAGAAAAATGTACGGAAATGTACGGAAAAATGTACGGATTTTTTTTTTAGCATGCACGGAAATGTACGGATTTTTTTAAAAAACCTTGTGGCCACCCTGTATATATCTAATAAAATATGTTGTACCTTTGAGGAAAATAAATCTTATCTTATCTTATCTTAAATACTGAATATTCAGTATTTGAAAATTTTATTCAGTATTTTTCAGTTTTTGGAAATTTTCATGATTCAGTATTTTCATTATTTCCTAAATTCCAAATTTTTTTGCATAAATAAGATGTTTTTTCAAGTAGTTGATGTCAGATTTTTTTCGGCGCTTCGCGCCTCACTTTACTTTAAATTACCCTATAACTTTGTACATTAATTTTGCTTTTTTTATGGTATTCATAGACGTCCAAGGGGGGGGGGGTAAAGTGGCGATTACCCCCCCCCCCCCCAAACGAATTTTATTTTCATTTTACCCACCCCATTTAAAATTTAACAAAAAAAATTTTAATACTAAATATTTAATAAAACTTAAATTACCCCCAAAAAAATTTTACCCCGGGGGGTAAATTTTGGAGGGAGTAAACAAAATTTACCCCTGCCAGCAGATTTTAGGGGGGGTAACTAATTACCCCCCCCCCCCCCTCCCCCAAGCAAATTTTACCCCCGGGGTAAAATTTTTTTTGGGGGGGGGGTAAAAACAAATTGCGGCGCGCTTCGCGCGCCATTTTACCCCCCCCCCCCCCAAAATAAAAAGCTTGGACGTCTATGATGGTAATATACATTTTTTTTTCAATTTCATCTCAAATATAAATTTTTAAGATATTTGATATTTTCTGCTTAATTGGTGCAAGAAAATCTAAGAGGCAAAATTAAAAGATCTTTAAAAAATCCCCCTAATAATAAAGCTATGATATATGAAATTTTGAAATGAGGAATCATATAAAAAAAATACTTATTCAGTATTTGTATTTTTTGTTCAGTATTTCAGTATTTTTTCTTATTTTAGGATTCAGTATTTTCAGTATTTCCTTTTTTTTCTTCAGTATCAGTATTTTTTTGGTTGTGGCCACACTGCATCTACTCAATGTTGTCGTCATTTTAATAATATTTTATTTGCTTTCAGGCGGTCAACCTGTACAAGGACCTGCTGAAGACTGACCGTCGCTTCCACGAGTTTGTACAGCAATCTAGTCAGAACCCCATGCTACGAAAGATGGGGATTCCAGAGTGTATTCTTACTATTTCTACTAGGTAAGAAGATTTATCATTATCTCTTTAAAAAATAATGAAAAGATTAAAAAATGTAAAGTTTTGTTCTTTAAAAAAAGATGATTTATATTCTTTGCAGCCCTTATTTTATATTCGTTTATTATTTAAAGATGCACACGTCATTGTTTTATATACATTTCCACACCAGAATATAAAAAAGGTTTTACATAAATCAATAACTGATATTTTTAGAGCTATAAATTTTAGAAAATAGAAATAAATATTTCTTAATCACAATGATATTTTAGAGGAAAATGAAGTCTTTTTAGATGAATATTTGATTTGTTTGTACTTTTAAGGATAGAATTAAAAAATGTTTATTATTCTAGGATAACCAAATACCCTTTGTTGATTGAGCCCTTGATCAAGACGGCCAAGGACCGACCAGAAGAAAGGAAAAAGTTGGAGATTTGTCATAGACTTGTCAAATCTATTCTTGTTGATGTTAATGGACAGGTGAATTAGTTTTCATTGCATTAGGATGATGCTATACACATTTTTCACTTCTGTTCGAATAGAATGAAAATCTTCCAAAATTGTGTTTTGCTTTCCTGCAATTCCTTTATTAGAACTAAGAAACTCATTTTTTATTGCAATTAATTTGATTTAAATTAGGTAATTCATATCCAGGGTTATTTTGTTATTTTACTCATTCTAAATAAGGTTTAGGGAAGTTTTATTGACTATCCTCATATATGTGTGTTTTACTTGATTTCACATAACTCAGAAAGATGTTTGATAAGTTATAAACCTTTTTAGATTCAATAAAATTGATTTTAATTTTTAATTCTAAATTTTTTAGGTTGCTGAAAAAGAGAGAGCACAACGTCTGATAGAAATTTACAACAAGCTGGACGCTAAAAGCTACATTCAAATTGACGGAAGAAAATTTAAAAAGTCTGACTTCCTCATGGAAAATCGCAAACTGCTGTTTGAGGGTGTGTGCACCCTGACCCACCCCCAGATCTCGGGGTCGGGCCCCGTCAGTGCCAGTCGGGGGAACAGGAGCCCCGCACCCACACCTGTTAATATTGTTGTTTTAAGGTAATAAAATTATTTTTTTGCTGTATTTAGTTGTAAATGTAATGCTTAAGTTGTTATATATTTTAAATAATTTCAATAGGTACAAAAATGTTAAATCTTAAATGTATTTTATGCTTGATAAACTTTTTTGTTTGCAATGTACAAAAATTGAATCTTTTTAAACTTTGTCTTTGATAGGGGCCAAATACTTATGCCTAAATGCTTATTTTGAAAATTTGCAAAATATCCTTCATTTTTTTCTTTACATAGTTTATTTAAAAGAATATTTATCAAATATTATTTCCTAATTTTAGTGATGTTCTGGTATTTTTACAAGAATCAAGTCAGAAGTATGTGTTTGTATCTCCGGAAAACAGGACTGGCATTGTCCCAGTACACACCTTGTTAGCAAAGGTAAAATAGTTTTTTTCAAGTTTAAAATTACTCAATGATTCAATAAATGTACATATAAGTATAGATTCATAATCTAGATATCTACCTGGATCCAGTGGTGGGGATATACATATTATTTTGGTTACTAGCAAATTTCTTTCTGCTCTTTTGTAGCCACTTGGCTGTGTTAATATTTGAGACGCTATTGGCTGATTTTCAAAGACCTAATTGAAAGTCGGCATAGGTTCAACGGGATGTGGACATTCAGTTATTTAACCCCTTCCTCCTCTATTGTTTTAACTTGATAATAATAAAACGGAGTGTGTAGAATATCGGGCGTTTATCAGTAACTTTTTAATATTGAATTTTGTTTGACAGTAGTTAACCAGTAATCCTTTAAAAAGTTAAGCAGACACTGAATTTGCTTGTTATCAAATTCAGATATTATATTACCTTTCCAGGCCTATATACAAAAGAAAAATAATGTCACTTTTCATAAACTCGGATTCGGATTGTTAAAAAAAACATATTCGGATTCCGGACAAACCTATGCTAAAATCCGGACTTTTACATTACTTTTGGTGTAAAAAATCGCTGGATTATGATTGCCTTTCCTATTGTTATTAATATTTTACTTTGTAGGAGAAGCCAGGAAGTGACAACAAAGCGCTGCAGATAATCAGCACCACCGGTGACACAGAGTCGGAACCCGACGTGTACGAGTTGGCCGTCGTACAGCCGCGCGACCGCCAGGACTGGATCAATGGGATCCGGCGGGCGGTAGACTTGAGTGGCGGCGGGTCACTGGCAGAGTCCAGTCTGGAGATTGAGATGGAAAAGGTATTTATATAAAGGCCTCATACGTTACCTAATAATTCAAATCCTAAGAAAAAGGGAAATGATAGTGAGATGAGAATAGGAAAACTAAAAAGGGGATGAAAAAAGAAAAGAATAAAGAGAAGCTACTAAGGAAGACTGTTTAAAACAAAGTAAAGAGAAATGATGACCAAATGTATATTGAGAAAAAAATTTGAAGGTTCAGAACAATTTAATGGTTAGAATAAAAACCTTATGCGGTAAAACCAAACAGTTAAAAAAGAGGAGAGAAAGCCTGAAAACTAATCAAAGTGGGCACAATAATATATACAGAAATAACCTTTTTATAGCCTTATATTAATTCATAAGATTATTGAAAGAGACAGAACCAAATACCTACAGGTTTTTAAAAGCTTTTTTTTTCAGGGTCGACGTCACCTGTCTACTAAGTACATGCGCATGCAGCAGAAGGTTGGCGAGCTCAGGGAAAGAGATATGGACCTTGCCAGGTATAGTTTAAGTTAGGATATCTGTAACAGCCAACCTTGTTTAGGCAGTTTCAAGCATTCTTTGGATTGTTTTTGGAAATCATGATTTTAATCAAGGAGAGAGAAGGCATTTAACTTTTATAGCGCCCTCCTTTTTGATGGCGTAAACATTTTGTGGACTGAAATAAAATCTTAATTTAATTGCAAAAATTTACAATGTTAAAACTTGTCCACCGATGATTTTAAGAAGGGTTAATCATAATAACTTAGAGTTTACTTCTATTTTTCATTCATTGTCTTATCTCTTGCGATCCCTGGTTATTAAAGAATTTTAATCAATGCATGCCCTGCGCATTGATAAATCAAGGCTAAAATTGTTTCTACTGCTGCTTAACCAGAGAATATTAAGAAGAATGCCTCTGCCCATAATCTGGTGTGACTTGAGAAATAGAATATTATAAAAACTTTGGGTACTAGTGTAATAAAGAGCCCAATGTCTCCTCTTTCTCTGATTAAAAATGTTATATTATTAGGACAATGGAGGCAAAGATGCAAGTTTTTGCAGATATTTTTGAAGAACTTGGCATACAACATAAACTTCCAGAGGTAAACTTTTTTCATTTTATTAAGTTTAGACATAAATTTCGATTTTAATCAATATGTACTAATGTAAGTATTATTATTTATTGTTACTAAGATTAAACTCAAAAAAAAGCAATAGCATAACTCTCCCCAAAATTTTGCTAAATTTATGCTTTAAAATATTTGGTTGTCCGATAATTCTGTGAATTAATTCTTTAATTGTGAACTCCCTATCTCTGTTTTATATGTCCATATGTTTCAAACATTTCAAACAGCTAAGTAACTATTGTATTTAATAGTCCTTGTTTAAAAGTACAAATTCTGTCTTTAACCAAAGATTTGGCCCAGATTTGAAATATATGTTCAGAAATTTTAAAAGTACAATTATTATGCTTTGCTTAATCAACATAAATTAAAATAGTTGCCTTTAGAGAAAGGTAAGTCGGGAAAATAGCCTAAAACCCAGAGAGTAAAACCCGTTTAGTTGAGCTATTTCCGAGATATTTAGCTTCATTAATAGCGGTTACGTCCTTAGCATCTAATTATAGAGATCTGTATTAAAACAATGATAAATGGTCTGAATCCATCCCATCCCAAGCCTTAAATCTAAAACATCCCCTGATCTAAGTGAAGCTTCTCTGAAAAGTACAACTCGATTAATTCAGTAGATTTTAAGCTTCAGACAAAAAACATTACTGCTTTACACAATAGGAATGCCTATAGGAGAAAATTCTCAAAATACCTTTTTTTGTGTCAAATAAGCCACTTTCGTGCTTATGTCTCCTAATGTTCCCTGAGGCCAATAAACTTTATTTAAGTGCTAAATAAAACTAAAGTAAAGTCATTACTATTTAAACTGTGGATTTTTTTAAAAAGGCAGTTTTAGTAACGTATGTTGACGTTAGGGTGCATCGTTTCTTTGTTCTTGATTATAAAAATGTCCAAATTAGGGTTGGCAATCCGAATCCGGAATCCGCCCAAATTTAGGTCAATTTTGGAATCCGAGTCCGGAATCCGTTTTTTAATAGCGTATTCGGAATCTTAATTGGTAGGCTAAAATTAGCGTCTTGATTTTTTTCTTTTATCTTCTCCTTTTTTAAGGCAAAGATTATCATCATTATATATAAAATCTTTTAGATTCTCGAATGAATTATAGAGAACACCAAGAACATTAATTTTTAGGACATATGTAGCACTTAAATTTTTAAACAAGCCTTTTAAAATATTGCTAGAATCCGGAATCTGCGGGAATCCGCCATTTTTTGGACGGATTCTTGTAAGAATCCGAATCCGGTCCAAAAATTTGACGGATTGCCGTCCCTAGTACAAATACTTCGATTAAATATCAATAGTTTTATCTATCTAATACTAGACGTTTTATTTCTTATTTGTAATAATGACTTATTGCTTGCTAATTGCATTCTTACTTTGAATAATCACCCAACTTCGTACACTTATTTGAAAAATAATTACATGCACACAAGCAATATTAGTCCAAAACACCAATATATTAGATAGAAGTACAGACGGACGTATAATGCCCCCCCCCCCCTCCCTACCTAAAATATCTCTGCAATTTACAAGATT
Source organism: Acartia tonsa (assembly GCF_053477335.1). Taxonomy (NCBI): domain Eukaryota; kingdom Metazoa; phylum Arthropoda; class Copepoda; order Calanoida; family Acartiidae; genus Acartia; species Acartia tonsa. Next base: position 23,370,347 of record NC_137261.1, read on the forward strand.
AAAACTTTTAGATAGTACAAAAAATAAACAAAAATTATAGAAAAGTAAGCACGAATCCAAATAATTGTACAAAAGCGACGCTACATAGTTATAAAAAAAATCAAATTTATTTTTGGATAATTTATCAAAAAAATCGACTACTACTAATTGCAGTGTACGTTTGAAAAAGTCGTTGAACTCCGTGGAACCATAAGACAACAATAAATTGGTGTTTTTTCAAATCCACCAAGTTTTATACATATATAGCAATTAACATTTTATAGAAATACTATAATTGCAAGTTTCTTTTTTTCTGTTACTTTAAATGTTAATGATTAACTTAACTAGCAAAATTATATCTAAATGTAGCGCAGCAATATGATTTAAACAAATTAAAAATAGAGATTTAAAATAAAGTATGTGAAATGAAAATATTATATAACATAATTTCGTATGTGTTCAATATTAAAATTCGTCAAACAAATGCGTAATTGTTATTATCTTACTATAATCTTGTTGCGTATGGATTGACCTTATTTTTGAGTATCTACGCTTCTTTCATTAGATGATATTAGCTTTTGTTTATTTGAAAAAAACGGTTCTTTGGTGGATATGACAAAACACTGAATAAATGATAGATCAACACATAGAATTGAAATGAGACTGAAAAAAATGCTCTAAGCGATAAACTCGTCTCTTCTTTGCTAGTAATAGACACTTTGGATTATTTGCTTCTTTTATTGGCCGATATTAAATAAATTTGAAATATGTTCCATTAAGAAACTAGAGGTTGAGTCACTAGCATATAATAAATGGAGTGCAAAAATAAAATAATTTACAACTCAAGAAGCTTCTATAAATAGACAACTTAATTTTTTCAGTAGTTACCGTTATCTTATCGGACAAACAATTAAATCTTTGCTACTCTATATAATAGGATAGTAATAAGACAAACTGTATTATATCTCTTTTCTTAATCATTATGCAGTAAATCAAATCATACGATTAGATTGGTTTATTTTGATTTAATTATGAACCACTCGTATTATTTTTTTTGTGATTTCCCATTAAGTGCCTAGCGATCATAGGAAACCTCGCCCCCCGGCCCCTCTTTTGATGTGATTTCATGTTTTTTTCTCTTTATATCAGGTTAGGTTGAATTTGGTAGAGGGTAGCCCTGTAGAGTTAGGGCAGTAAAGTCCCTTGGGGTTAGGGCCCTACGCAGCTCAATAGTTAAGCATAAAGAAAATAAACTACTCCCTAGGGTAAGGGGGGGGAAGTTTCGGTAAGGGGCTATTCTCGGTAATTTCGACCTACCTTCATTAAATGACCTTTTTCTCCATGTTCCTTTCAAATGACAGAAAAAAACATAAAAGCAAATTTGTTCCTTATTAAATTGCCTACAAAAAAGTATAAAATGAATTTTTTGTGAGATGAATATTAAGGGTACTTATTGGGTCTCAAAGTCGGACGAAAAATTTTTTTTTCCAAAAATTTTTTAGTAGGTGTGTAAAGATCGACCTACACAAAAATTGGTAAGACCTAGAGCTGATCTGAAAATTTTTTTGAACTAGAAATTGCCCGCTTTTTCCAAATCCGTTGAGAGCTTTAAAATCGGGTTAATATTTTTTTCAAAAATGACCAAAGTTGGCGCCGGGGGAAAAATCGGTAATTTCAAAAGAAATTAAAATTCAACTTTTAAGGTCATGTTTTCATGTTTTCTTTTGTCAAATCTATTATTCCATATGGACTTTTTAAGAATTAGGCCTAAAAATGAATAGAACAGATAAAAAACAAAAAAAAAAAATAATTTTATTTTTTGAATCAAAATTTTGCGAGGAAAAAATCAAAATTTCTGGTCCTTTGAAAAAAAAATATTTTTGACATAGGAGGAATAGTCCGATCTTTATGAATTTTTTTGTGGTTAATCCCAATCACCTATACTAATTATGATTTTTTACGCTTGTTTGGTCGTTTGGCCTTTTTTCATCGATTTTTTTAAGGTTAAAGTGTAGTCAAGATTTTTTGCAAAGATGACACTTATGCTTCAAATTAAATTTTTGGGTCAATTTTTAATCAATTTTCATGTTTTTAGGGCTAAATCTATAGTTCAATGTGAGCTTTTTTAGGATCAGGCCTAAAAAGTAATAAAATACGTTTTTTTCTTATATTAATTTTAAGTTTTTAAAAAAAAAAATTTTCGAAAAAAAAAATCGAAAATTCGCGTCTTTCAAAAAAATTCATTTTTAACATAGAAGGAATAGTCCGATCATTATGAAACTTTTTGTGGATAATCCCTATAACCTATACTAATTATGATTATTTATGTTCGACTGGCCGTTTGGCCGTTTTTCATCGATTTTTTTTAGGTTGAAAAAAATTACCGATATTTCCCCCGGTGGTGGGGAAATATCGGTAACTTTTTTGCGGTCAATTACGGCCAACTTCTAAAAGTCCTAGGATAATGTCCTTTTAGGACCTGATAGTCCTTTCCGTAAGCTTTCTACTGGTCTTGGTTTCATTTGAAAATATTAATATTTACCCCATTTTTTTTTCAAAAAAACCGGAAAAAAACCGAAATTTCCCCCCCCCCTTACCCTACTTATCTTAAAATCATTTCAAATAGTAGGGTTTTCTTGCTCGCTAGGCACTTAAAGGGAAAGATGCAAGCATCATTTTTTTGTCCCATAAAATATATTTGATTTAACTGTGCTACGTAAGCATTGTGTTTATCTGTGCCAGACTAGAACAGATAGAACAGATGTTCTAATAATATAATACACAACTTCTTGGGGGCTCAAATTTTATTTCAATTTTGTTCATTTTTTAACTTTTTTTCTTTAGATTACATTAAAAAGTGTTTTAAATCTAATGTTCGACAAATAATATTTTTTGGAAGGGTTTAAGCTTATACCTATTTAATGAACTAAATATATAAATATTAAAGACTAAAGGAATTTCAATCTAATTCTTCGAATAAACAATTCACAATATTGGTTGTTTTTTACCTTTACAGTAAAAAATTGTAAATAGAGATTGTTTATACCATTGAAATTATCGTATAGCCGCTAATCAATATTTTCTTTAAAAATATATAGAAATTCAATTTGAGTAGAAATAATAATATTTAAAACTTACATAAGCACATACAAGCAGACACACATCCTGTTACTTTAGTACATAGAATATCAATTTTTGATATGACTAATTTAGCAGATAGAGAGGGGACAATAGCTGTTTATTACATTAGTCCCCAAAGTTTTATAAAAACGGTTTCCTATTTGTTAACTTAAACAACTTCGGAGACTTTAGTGAATTTATGACTGGTTTCTTAATTGAGTTGAGTATTCAAATGTTTTAAATACAAATTTTAATCTACAGAAGGGGAAATTTTGTGTACCATCATTGGGGATGTATCGATCATTGTCTTATCCCCGTAGATCCCTGCCAATTTTTGATTTGGATAAATATTTTCAACATAGCATATTTGCCATTATACAGTTGAACTACTTTCGTATGTGTAAAAGTACAACATAAGAAACTGTTAATTATCCATTATTATATTTTGTTACTGTAAAAATATGAAGTGTATTGTGAGATTATACTTTAATAACATATGTCAACTTGTTATATTTTCCTTCTTTTAATACAAATGTTATTAAGTTTTAAGCAAGGATGATTTTGTTCAATAACATCCAAGCTTATTTTAACAATAAAATAAGTATTAGCTAAAATCTAATTGTTCCTAAATAAGCAAAATTGTAATGGTAACCAAAGTTTTGATATCACGTTATCTTGTTTACTGGCTTAGTAACTTTGGGTACTTTTAATGATATAATATGGTTGGTTCCGAACAAGTAGTGTCCAAACTTTTCAACTAATAATTTTTATCTTTTGAATGGAATAATTCAAATTTATCATCATTGATATTGTATATAAATTTTTTCTCATTGTCTTATCCCTGAACACTTATTTTATTTGGAATGCAAATTAGAACGTGAACACTGAACAATTTAGAAGTACTGACTTCAGTGACTTATAGAGTAGTGTCGCAACTTTTTTCAAATTTTAAAAATCGTGCAACGGGTATATTAAAGCAGAAAAGTATTTGTCATGATAAACTGGTAACGGTTTTTTACTATTTATTCATCTACATTTGATGACTTTTAAATTAGAAGAAATATATTTTTTTAACTTTGATTCGGTTAATAAAGTTAGAAGATGACCTCATAAAAAATATTTGCACGAGTGATACAGTAATCCTCAAATAGCATTTTTAAAATAAAATTGGGCCCGGTTTTAAGTATTTAATATAGTCTGTTTTGTTCTATGTAAACAACAGTTTATTGATTAAAATCCTATAGATTGTATTTTGATTTAATTATGGTTTATTTCAGATTGAATACACGAAGCTTGTACAAGAGCAGAAGAGCGAGTACACATCAGACGACGTGCTCAGAGAGATCAATGCCGCGTTACAAATTGCCTCCACTCTGCCGGGTGGCGCGCAAAAATCCGTGGACTCGGACCAGCTGGTCAGCATCGAAGACGACATTAATGGCGGTGCTAGCGGGGAATCTGATCCTGCGGGCAGTGAGGCAAGTGTTTCCGAGGCTGACGTCCCGGCTGTGACTCAGCTCACACATCACCTGAATAATATTTTGTGCATAGTGTCGGAGAAGTTTACAAGTCACGGCAGTTTAAAGGTAAGGCACAATTTATACTGAAAATCAAGAGGTGAAACCTAAAGTTATGAAATTGGAATCTTACTTAAAAAAATATTTTATTTCTTTAAAGGCAAATTTGCATGTTTTACCTCATATAGTACTGAAATAAAGAAAATTTAGACTTTGATTTATCAATTCTATAATATTTGCAGGTAGAGGTATGTGAATGGAAGGAGAAAGCTGCCCTAGGACTTGGCAGGTACAAACAGAACCAGCAGCTGGAGCATCTGCGCACACAGCAGGACGAGCTGGCTGAAGACAGGCGGACATGGGCAATTGTGAAGCAGGAACAGGAGCGAGAGTTCAGGACAAAACAGGAGGCTCTTGCAAAATTACAGGTAACACAATGATGACTGTCTTGACTTATGTTACAGCTATTTTATGGCATCTGGCTGCGGGTTCGAATTGTTGCAGTACTGGCGTCTACCTTTCCCTGTGTAGGATTTTACACAATGTAAATTTTTAAAAAATTTTATGTTCGAAAACGTTGGGATTACCTACCCTTTTTTTTGCAAACAGCAACACTTTTTTTGTAAGCTGTTGAACTCGATATGGTCATTTTACTACAAAAGAAAAAGCTTTTTTTTCACTTTGAAATTAAATGACTGCAGGGTTTCTGCAAAATAATGGTTATCACTGTTCTTTTTGCACTCTTGTCATTAGGCTAGGGACAGAGACATTGTTCTTGAAAATTAAATATGTTCCTTCGGTTAAAACTACCGTTTATTTCAAATCTGAATTTATAACTTCGGTGACAACAATTACAGCATGCATTATACAACATGCATGTTAGGACAAATTACATTTTATCTAAACATTGATCAATTTTCTCACTTTCTCTGGCAAGGCAAAATAATGTGTCTCCATTCTTTTTGCACTCCCATCATTAGACACATTGAACATTTTTATTGTGACATTTTTATCTCAATAAAATTAATGAGTTTCATTCCAGGAATGGAAGAACTGTCTCTATATTATACTAAATTATATTCTTACAAGTTTTATTATCTTAAGCCATGTCATAATGAAGATGGTAAAAAAAGACCCAAATGCAACAATACAGGACTTATGGCGGAAAAAATAGTCAAAATTTGCTCAATAGAGGTCGTTAAACAATGGTTGTGCAATCTAATGGTCAATCAAGACCTAACTATGTCTGCGCATATTTACGGGTAAAAGTTAGTGTCACGCGCCAGACATAGCAGCATAACGCTGTGCGGTCGGGACTCGAACTTACACCATTCAATGCATGACCATTCTCTTATTCCTGTATTTAATAACAAACTTGCATTGCATTTCTTGAGACAGTCAGATAAATATATATAAATTAACAGGAAATTGGTGTCTATAATTTTGCCTTTTTTTACTCTTAAAGTGTTAAGAACAATATTTTTGTAAAGTTTATTATAAGTTTAATTAAAAGTTTAAGATATATTTTAGCCAACTTTAGAATTAAACTTATCCTATGAAATAAATCAGTCAATTTTCTTCGTCTGAACCGTAAGATTTTTATTATAGTTTACTATTTTTGTATAGCTTCACATCTCAGAGTGGTTTTAGGCTATTTCAATCTAATATTTAAGTCTTGGCATTGTTTTTGGCTATTTTAATCTTCGAATACATAGAGTCCCTAGAAGCTAGGGCGCAGCCACTAGTACTGAACCTAGGGTTCATTTTTTTCTAGGGTGGTTTCTATTGTGAGGGTTGTGGTACTCTCACTGAAACTTCCCTGGAAAGGAGAACCATATAGGTTCAGAGATTCATGGGATTTTTCACTACACACACAAAGCCTGACAAACTCTAGACATCCTGTTATTTTTATATAAATAAGATGATTTTTAGATTCCAACTGAAAACGAAGCTGTGCTTATTTATCAATTTTGTACTGTTACGAGTGTACAAGTGTTCTTCTGTTTACAATTATCAGATAAATCAACTTTGACCACCCTTAAGTTTAAAATCTACCTCCATATATTTTTCCTTTAACTTTTCAGTCTGTCAAAGTTAGGTATTATTTTGCAAATGATTGTCCTTAATTATTCATTTGTTTAACTTTTCAGGCAAGCCTTGAACAGGAGAAGAAGGACGTGGAGCAGCAGCGCGACAAGCTGTACAGAAAGCTGGAGGCGCTCAAGGCGCAGGGCATCGATATATCGCCGAACATGACTGTGATAGGCGCCAGCCAAACACAACAGCAGGACCAGCCCCACTTTATCATGGAGGTGCGCAAAGCAGTCTCCCCGGCCGCTGACGGCTCGGGCGTCAACTCTGCCGGCCGCAAAGGCGGCACTGCTCAAATGGTGACCTCGTCGGGACAGCCGATGGCGGCGAATTCGTTGGCAGGAACCGGCAGCTGTAGTGCCTCCTTGGCCGGCGGCGGGGTGTCGGTTGTAAGTGCCAGCAATTCATCCGCCAGTCTTGTCAATCAGAATCTCTTGTCTGCCACCATTCAGACCAAGGGCGAAGTTGTGGAAGTGAAACAGCAAATTCCATCAAAGTTGGCCAAGCTATCGCTCGCCGGCGGCAACAAGAACAGGGAGAAAAAGAATAGCAGCGTGACACGGCCGAGTGTCACGAGTCTGCAACAGCAGGCGGCGGCAGCCGGAGTCGGTGGCACGCAACAACTCTTGCCTTACAAACTTTCTGAATCGGACAAGAAAAATTCAACTTCATCGTTGTCGGTGGTTGCAGCCGCTAGCGGGGGCACAGGTGTCTCGCCAAAGGGATATCAAAAGCTGTCGAGCTCTAGCTTTGCCGAGGATCGTGTGGGTCGGCCAACCTACCGGGGCGAGGACACTAGCTCGCACGCACGCACCGGCAGCTCACCCGCCGCTATGTCGGGGCGGCCAATGTCGAGCAGCAATACGCTGCCAAAATTATCATCACAGCCGCGAGTTGTCATGTCAACCGCGGGAAGCAGTGGGAGCGCTGAGGCCTCTCCGCCGCCCAATATGACTTCACATGGATTTGGCGGTAACGGCGGGGATAGATCGGCGGGTGCCATGATTGGCGGGCACCATGGCGGCCCGCACAGCCATCACGGGCACCCCCATCAGTCCCACCACCAACCCATGCTTCACAGGGTCAACTATTCAGATACAGGCGAAGAAGTTTTCTTTTTCTGACAAAAACTTAAAAATTTTTAATTTTCTGATTTAGTGTGATATACATTATTATTATTATTAATATTAATACTAGACGAATCTTTTTGAGAAAAAATAACGAATCTTTCTGTACTTGTTATACTTAAATAAGGGATTGTTTTATTGTTTTTTCTTTGATATATATTATACATATGCATTTATTATTATTCCCTTTATAAAATTATAGTCTTGAATGTTATTCTATTTTAAATTATAAAAAAAAATATATCACTTAGTTTTAAATTTTAGATTCTAATAATTGCTTAATGTTCGACAATGATAGTTTCTGAGATGAAGGGGGGATATGCTGAAAAACCATTCGATTGGTGTTTCTATACAATCCCCCCTTTTCTCGAAATATTTATGGTTTTGTATTAATCAACCCCAATTTTTATGTATGTGTATTTTACAAATATATTAAATATTTCCTTTTTACAAAAAGCCTAGATAAATAAATTGGCAAATCCCTATTATCTTCAAACATTTTTTTCGTCAATGAATATTGTCGATATTCCCTTTAAACATTTGTCGATGTATTATGATTTAATTGCAACCAAAATGCTTACAGGGAATATTTATAAGAAACAGGCGTTTAGCACTATTTTATGAAAATTTTTATGGCCTCCCATTTTCCACCATCTAAAAAGCTTTTAATGTATCACTAAAGAATACATTATAATGGTGGAAATTTAAGAGCCAGAATATTTATATTCGTTGCTACATCGCTTTCATTTCTACTTAAATAGAAGAATATTTTATTATACATCTATCTTTGTATTTAGATCAATTTTATAAAATGTTCTATTACAATTAATCACAATGTATTTGAAAAAGATCACCGTTTACTTTTCATTCCTTTTTATTTTTAACTGGTTATTTTAATTAAAATAGTAGTTGTACTTTAGTATATTTTGCTCTTGTTAAAGCCAAATATTGTATTTATTAATTTGTAAATATACAAACTTATCCATTCTTAAAACTTGTTTATTTATTTGTTATCGAGCTATTCTTTAACTAACTTTGTCCGCCTGTTTGTCCATCAATTTTGGTATTCGTCTTCTATTTAATTTATCTTTCTAATAGTGGCACTTGACGTGTGGACTTGGAGGGGAGTCATACTCTCCCCAATTTTCAATTTTAGTTTTTTTCGTTTTAAAAATTAGGGATTTCTAATTAAAAGGTGGTAGTACCCTCCTCGCCCTCAAAAAAGTTAAAAACCTTCCCAGGATCTTTGAGAACATTGCACTGTACGAACAACCATTTAGCGAATTGGTTCGGTACAGACAGACAAAAAGAAATCCTCTTACTTTTATATATGGATAGATGGCTGATTGTTTTGAAGGCTCTTTGTGTATGTCAGTAATGCTTCTAGGAAATTTCATAATTTGCTCTACTCTATATGAAATTTCTTGTAAAAGTCTCTGATTAGAGTTGTATTTAAGCCCTAAAATTTTTGGACGGTTATCTTTTTTCTATTGACTATTTCTTTTGGAAGGTGACTCTACCCTCCTAAGATAGATATAAACCTTCACTGTTTAGTATATCGGAATGGGAGTAGGATATGTAAAAAAAAAGTGTTGTCAATTTTATCACTAACTCCTCTATTGTTTGTTCTTCCAGTAGGAGGGGAGGGGATGGAAAGGGATTTTTTTTTAGCCAGCTGCAAGTTTCACTTAATTAGATAATCTGATATAAAATAAAATAATAGTATATCCATTGGTATCGGTTCAGTGGTTAGCGAGAACTCCGAAGAGTCGAAGTAAATTTGTTGAAAAACTGCTTGATACAGGATAATGTTTATGTATGTACATACTTACATTTTTAGGACTTGATTATAGAGTTGCCTCGCTTATAATATTGTACTTTGTTGTCCCAGGAATCAATATGCCAAAAATCAGATCAAACGGATAATTAGATATCATAAAAATTTGTTTTTAAACAAGGATGACAGCATCCATAAAAGCGAAGCTCTGAAACTGAATATACAAAATATGAAAATATAAGGTTTGACAAAATTATACTTAAATTTGTTGCAAAACTTCTTAAATACTGAATTCTGATTAAGGACACACTGACATTTTTAATACTTGATTATAGAGATGCTTTGCTCATAATATTGTACCTTATTGTAATAGTAATCAGTAATAAAAAAATCAGATCAATCGGATGTTTTTATCACATAAAAAATTGTTATTAAACAAGGATGACAACATCCATAAAAGCGAAGCTCTGAAACGATATGACAGACGAACATTAACTTTTGTTGAGTGTCAGAACTGAATATACAAAATATGAAAATATAAGGTTTGACAAAATTATACGTAAATTTGTTGCAAAACTTCTTAAATACAGAATTCTGTTTAAGGACATACTGACATTTTAATACTTGATTATAGAGATGCTTCGCTCATAATATTGTACCTTGTTGTAATAGGAATCAGTAATAAAAAAATCGGATGATTTTATCACATAAAAAATTGTTATTAAAAAAGTAAAAAAATCAACATGTTTAAAATGGACATACGGACATTCTGGTAACGATTATAGAGTTGCTAAGCTTTCTAAATCGTACCTAACTACTACAGGAATCACCATGCAAAGTTTGAAAACGATAGGACAATTCTAACATGCCTAAATTAACGAATAAAAGCTAACTATCTCTGACGGACTGACGTACGGACCGACCCTAATTATAGAAAAGCTTCGCTTTTAAAAAGTAAAAAAAATCAACATGTTTAAAATGAACGTACGGACATTCTGGTAACGAATATAGAGTTGCAACGCTTTCTAAATCGTACCTAACTACTACAGGAATCACCACTCAAAGTTTGAAATCAATAGGATAATTCTAACATGCCTAAATTAACGAATAAAAGCTAACTATCTCGGACGGACGAACCGACCCTAATTATAGAAAAGCTTCGCTTTAAAAAGTAGAAAAATCAACATGTTTAAAATGAACGTACGGACATTCTGGTAACGAATATAGAGTTGCAACGCTTTCTAAATCGTACCTAACTACTACAGGAATCGCCACTCAAAGTTTGAAATCAATAGGATAATTCTAACATGCCTAAATTAACGAATAAAAGCTAACTATCTCGGACGGACGGACCGACCCTAATTATAGAAAAGCTTCGCTTTTAAAAAGTAGAAAAATCAACATGTTTAAAATGAACGTACGGACATTCTGGTAATGATTATAGAGTTGCTACGCTTTCTAAATCGTACTTAACTACTACAGGAATCACCATGCAAAGTTTGAAATCGATAGGACAATTCTAACATGCTTAAATTAACGAATAAAAGCTATCTATCTCGGACGGACGTACGAATGGACCTACCCTAATTATAGAAAACCTTTGCTTTTAATAATAAGACCATCAACCCTAACATGCAAATTAATAAATACGCAGCCAGAGACGTCCAAAGGGGTAATCGCCCCATTACCCCCCCCCCCCCATTTAAAATTTACCCTACCCTGGGGGTGTCGTAGGCACCCCCAACCATTTAGGAGGGGGTATTTACCCCCCTAAATAATTTTGGGGGGTAAATACCCCCCCCCCCCCCGAAATTAAAAATCTCTAACAAAAAAATTTTTGTGCGCTTCGCGCGCATTTTTAATACTAAATTTTTAATAAAATTTAAATTACTCCCTCACCCCGGGGGTAAATTTTTTGGGGGGTAAACAAATTTTACCCCTGCCAACTGATTTCAGGGGGGTAATTACCCCCCCCCCCCCAATCAATTTTTACCCCCGGGGTAACCACTAATTGTCATCTACAGACAATCAATTTTGTAATATAATTTATTATTTAATGTATCTATATTGGGGATGTACATACATTAATCGGTTATTGTTTTGTTCCTTAGATCCCTGGATGTTAATCTATAATACAAAGTAGCTTGATGTATGTTTGTCTGTCCGTCCGTACCAAAAGATCTCGGTAACCACAAAACCGATTAGATTCTACTCTTCAGGGATTATATCGGTCCTGTGGTGGTTTAAAGCTATTTTTCAAAAAAGAAATTCCTCTCAATTTTTCATATTTATATAATTAGGATCGGTCTGTCTGTTACAGTTAGCTCTTTTAGTTAATTTAAACAGGCTAGAATTGTTCTATCGATTTCAAACTTTTCATGCCTTTTTCTACAACAGTTAGGTACGACTTAGAAAGCACAGCAACTCTATAATCGATACCAGAAAGTCCGTACATCTATTTATAACAAGCTGATTTTTTACTTTTATGGTAACAAATAATGGTTTTGAATGTTAAAAATATCCTATTCATCTGATTTTTGGAATACTTAGTACTTATTCTTAGTACAATAAGGTATAGTGTTATAAGCAAAGGATCTCTATAATGAAGCCCTAAAAACGTCAGTATGTCCTTAAACAGAAACATGTATTTAATCAGTTTTAATTACAATTTTGTATAGACATGCATTAATATTCAGTTCTGACACTTCACAAGTGTTAATGTTCGTTTGTCCTTCCATTTCAGAGATTTGATTCTATGGATGTTGTCATACTTGTTTAATTACCTCTTGGAGCAAAGCCCATAGAGGCTATGGGCGAAGCCGCTAGTATACATATAAACAGTAAACAAGAATCATAATATCATTATAAATATAGATATTAGCTAATTAAAATTTATGTCAATAATGCCCACATTTATAATGGATTTATTATTAAGTGAAACTTGTAGCTTGCTAAAATAAGAATCCCCATCCACCCCCTTTACACCATCCTCTCCCCTTCTACTGAATTCCATGACCCCAAATTTAACACTTTAAACACTTTGATGGATAGATAGATGGATAGGTAGATGAATAGCTATATGGATAGATAAATGGATAAGTAAATGGATAGACAGATGGATAGATAGATGGATAGATGGATGGATAGATAGATGGATAGATAGATGGATGGATAGATGGATAGTTGATGGATAGATAGATAAATAGTTGATTGATAGATAGATGGATCGATAGATGGATAGATAGATAGATAGAAAGATGGATAGAAAGATGGATAGATAGATGGATAGATAGATGGATAGATAGATGGATAGATAGATGGATAGATAGATGGATAGATAGATGGATAGATAGATGGATAGATAGATGGATAGATAGATTGATAGATAGATGGATAGATAGATTGATAGATAGATGGATAGATAGATGGATAGATAGATGGATAGATAGATGGATAGATAGATGGATAGATAGATGGATAGATAGATGGATGGATAGATAGATGGATAGATAGATGGATAGAAAGATGGATAGATAGATGGATAGATAAATGGATAGATATATATATATAGATAGATGGATAGATAAATGGATAGATATATATATAGATAGATAGATAGATCAATGGATAAATAGATGGATAGATAAATGGATAGATAGTTGGATAAATAGATGGTTAGATAGATGGATATTTAGATGGATATATAGATGGATATGCAGATAGACAGATAGATAGAAAGATAGATGGATAGATAGATAGATAGACGGATAGATAGATAGATAGACGGATAGATAGATAGATGAATAGATAGACGGATGGATAGAGAGATTAATAGATAGATGGATAGGGTAAAGTGGGGCTATTTTCGGGGAGGGGTTATTCCGGTAATTTTCTATCTACCTTCATTAAATGACCTTTATCTCCATGTTCCTTACAAATGACAGAAAAAACATAAAAACAAAAAACAAGTTCGTTGTTAAGTTGCCTACAAAAAAGTATAAAATGAAATTTTTGTGGGATGAATTTTAAGGGTACTAAATAATTAAATCCCCTTTTTGCTTGATTTGCCCCAATGTGCAATGGCCTTTATTTCCTATGAGTTTTGTAAGCTGTGGCCTTAAAAAATATATTTTTCGGTGAAAATAAAAATATTAAGCAAAATGCTATGAATTTTCCTAGGCTAGGCTATTTTTAAGGAGTTGGCCTAATATTGTCGGTATTATAAAGAAAACTGTCCCGTAACTTTTTGTAATCATGTAGTTGTGTAAAATTAAGCCCAAAATATAAGTCTTATATCTATCTAAAGCTTTCCCAATCAAATTATAACATTTATGATAGTGTACATGCCTAAAAACCTATTTCTACCGTAAAGCTACACTTCTGTTTAATTAAAACTATTAATATCTTGCCAAAGCTGCGTTACTTGGAAGAAAAAGGTCCTTGTTATAAACGTCTTAATGCCAGTATATTTAAATGATCTATTAAGGGCGTTTTTTTCAGATTATACCACAAAAATGCAATGTTGATCATTTTTGGGCAATGTTGTAATTATCAGCTGTATTTACATTTATATTTCTGAGTGCCATTGACTTTTTTTCTTCTTAAAGAGGGTGTCAATCTCCCCCCCCCCCCATCTTTCCTATCATGGTGGGGATGCGCCTTTTTTCAAGGGATACTACGACGCTTTCATCTTTTTAGAACATGAATGAATGCTCATATTTAGTTGTGTTTTTTGAAGGGGTATTAAAAATACCTATATCATTCTAGTAAATTCAAATTATCCCTACTTTTTTTATGGGAAAGACAATGGAGATAATTGATGCACATCACCAATGATGATAATCAAAATCAACCCTTTAGTAGAAAAATTTATTTCTCTTTCTCAATGGTGTTACGCCAAAAGAATTTACAAATCCTTAGTTTAGGGACTAACATATATTTTCTAATTATTTTTTAATTGTCACACGTCTGAGAAAGCAGAAGAAAGAATAGAATTTCCAGTATGGCATCGAAACCGGTTAATATCCGTTGGTTTAGAACCGGTTCACATCAATTGTGTAATGAAAATTATGCATAGCATCGTATTACAGACAATTTCCCACGAATAATAAATTAAAAATCATAAAATTAATCCTGGTTTTGCTAGCCATGTTCTCTTCGATTGGGTTTATTTTTAAATTTATTTTTTTTAATATCCGCGGATATCTGTCTATAATAAGATGCGATAAATAACAATGATAGTCTTTATATTCAATCAATTGTAATAGCTTATAAACTTTTATCCAACATATTTTCAACTGTTAGAGTGTCTTTTTAACATGTATGCATTTCCTTGTATGGAGAAAAAGGAGGTGGAAATAGGAGTGGGAGATGATAAGCTTTGGGGGAAGATTTTTACGGCTGATTATATTTTTGGGTTTGTGTCGGATTATCCATAGGAAAATATTGTATAGAAATTGATACGTTATAGGAATGGATTTAAAATATAAGTGGATATTATGCATAAGGAAAAAGGATAAGAGGATGAATACTCACCCCTTTTTCATGGTAAAATACTACTTCCCCATCCCTAAATTTAGAAGCAGACGAAAATCAAAAACCGCCCAGGGCTTTTTGTAAGTCAATCATAAATAATAATGTGAATAAAAAGAAAAGCGATATTTAGCAAACAGCCGTGGGCGGTCAGAATCAGCTGAATGTTCATTATAAAAAAAATTTCCCCCTTTTTAGAAATAGAAGGATTCATCTTTCATGAACAAATTTTTTTAAATAAAAATAAAATTCTATGTAATTTTTAATTAAAACATTAAAACGAAAATATCTAATCTAATATTCTTGCCCTAAATATGGAAAAAGTAAAAAGTAAAAAAATATTTTTTAAAATAATTTTTAATCCTCCCATTTGAAAAGTAGTGAAGTAGCAATAAATTTTAGCGCGGCAACAGCGCTGAGTAGGCCTCTAGGCCCACTGCCTATTTTCGTCTTCTAGTTGCTTCGATTCCTCTCTTTTATTTTTTTCTCTATGATATTATGACAAGGGAAAATTGCTTAACTTCTCTAACTCTTTAAGTATATATGTATTTATATATGTAAATGTATATATGTACTGACATTTACGTATAGTTCAAAAATGCCGCCTTTAATATTTAAAGTTTATTACATACACATTTTTTTGAAATTATGTCATTATATACTTTGTTATTCCGCCCAAAACTCAATTAGTAAATTGGATTAACTCAAATTCTATTAGAAACTTTTTTTAGAGGATTCCCCTTGTCATTTATAGCCAGTTAAAGTATCATATGGTGCGTCTGTTTGTCGGTCATGCTCAGGAAGACATTATAATTCTACAGGAGAAATGCAATTCATTTGACTTAGAAATAGAATGTTGACATTTTTAAAAGACTTTGCAGACCTGTAATCGAATGAAATCATAACTGATATAACAACGACAAGTACAGTTTTATTATAAATTTAAATGTAGGGCTGTTAACAGCAATATCGAAGCTCTTTATAGTGCCTATGAAAAATGACGCCATACAATAAAAATGACCAATTATAGGCCAATACACATACTAAATTACCAATGGCAGGCCAGTATACATTTTAATTGACCAATAGTAGGCCAGTATGAAAAAATATATATATAAAGCTTCACAATACCAGCAACAAAAGTTTTTAAAAACTCAACAAAAGGACTTTTTTAAGGCAGAAGTTTTACGAGCTACCTTACTTATAATCTAGATATTAATCCATGAAATTAAAGCATAAACATAGAACATGCATTTAAGGAGTGGAGAACTTTTTTGCTTAAAGTTTTTTTGAAACTTTTTTTATGAAAATATCCTTTTACTATTTAGTGTGAAATTACTAATGATTTCTCGCATGCTTGATATTATTTCCTACATTAGTGTACGTACAGACGGACGGACACACATACGTACACACGATAATGATGCTTTAATTACGGTTCTTATAAATATATACATACATATCTGCTATAGAGTATATGCTCTTCAAGAAGGGGAGGGGAGGGGACTAAAGAATAATACAGGTAAAGAAGTAGGTAAATTAGCTTAATTATTTGTTTTCGTAACATTGGATCTGTCTGTCAGTCTGTAACGCTCATTTGTTAATTCTTTCTCTTTTATACAATTCGCTTAATTGTTAATATGTAGTTTATACTTTACTAGCGGCTACGCCCCTAGAGGCCTCTAGGGGCACTTGAGGAGGAGAGAGTCGAATTTGATAATTCAATTTCTTATTTTAGATTTTAAAAGAAAAAGTTAAAAAAAAAATTACGTTTGACGCTTATTTTTCGTTGAACTCTCTTTCTAAAATTGGTAAATTTTAAAAAAATTTAATTTCTCTAGGGAGGGTGGTGGTACCCTCCCCCAAAATAGTTATAAACCTTCCCGGGACATATGAGAATCTACCCTGTTAAGGAGAACCCAATCGGTTCAGCGGTTAGCGAGATCCTTCGGTACACACAGACAGACACACAGACAGACAGACACACAGACATCCTGTTACTTTAGTATAAGGATTATTTCCCATTAGAGACTTTCATGTTCATTTAAAAGTATGAATGATTTAATACATGGTAAAATTTATATATTTTCTTAATCTTCTTGTGATACAGTTGACCTTTCCCTAAATCCATGAATATACAGGTTGATACCCTCTGAAGATGTGACCAACATCCATCCAGCAAAGTTTTGTACCATATGATGTGTATCAATCCCTGTGTCACCAAACGTGTTATATATGTAACTCAATTTCTTATTGTTAAAAAAGTGTTTTTTTAGTGGGGGGGTGGGAATTATTACAAAAATATCAAAAGTTTATGTCCAGGACTCGAACACGGCTGAAGAACCAAGGTGTGCCTTCCAAAATATGCAGTTAAGGGGGAATTTAGATGGCAGCATAGAGCTGGGTGGTGCACCCTACCAGCCCCCCCCCCCCCTGGCAACCAGAGAGGTAGGTAAATACGGTTCTAAACAGCCATACATGTGTGTAAGTATATAAATGTATGTGTGTGTGTGTTTGTGTTATAGCATGAAGTCCTAGTTTCAAGCAAGTAAGCCAGAAAAATGCCTCCCAAATTGCTCTAGCCCCCTCCATTATTGTATTATCTCCATGCTTCAAGTCATATTCCCCTAAAATCCCCCCCCCCCTCCTAAAATTAAAATTATCTTCCGTACCCCTAATTGTGTTTTTCCATACCCCTACCCTCAGGGGTATTTTATACCTCCCCTCTATTGAGCTTAACAATGCATTACCTTTGAACTACAGCTTTAACTGGCCATCCTTTTTTGAGAACCCTCCCCCCTACAAAATGTAGTGTTTCATCACTTCCGCCATTTTAAGATAAACAGAATTATAAAACTATCACTACAGCATTACTTATCCTTTGTTTTATTCACATTTTTGGTACTGTTATGCCCCCAATTTATTTGCTATTTTGAATAAAAAATTTTGTGTTGATATGGCAGTTTGCGTAAGTGATGCCACCCAACAAAATACAAACTCACATCCACATACGGTCCGTGCGTTCAAATCACCTGTAACTGCCTGAATCCCCCCCCCTCTCCACTCAACCCCACTAATGTATATTTTACTGCCTGAATTCTTTAACCCCCCCCCCCCCCCCCAACTACTTTAAAGTCCATTTAACTGCCTGAATCTCTTCCCCCACGTCCTCCACTCAACACGTACACACACTCACACACGTCTGTTACCCCCCCCTCCCCCCTCCTCCACCATGGATTACCTATTCCATCCCCTGCCTTTTTTGATTACCTCTATGAGTAGTTAAAGTCAGGATTAAACTTTTAGCTCACTAGTTGTAAAATTAATATTATTAAATAACATCAAAAATTGGATGAGAAAAAAACTCAAGCACAATTTTTATATAAAATAATCTTTTTCAATTGTACTTCTATAAAAATAATTAATTGAATTGTAATGAAAATCATATTGTTCCCAATTGCAATATAAATGTTTCTACATTTAAATTTAACATATGTTTTTTTTTACATATTTTCTATTTCATTACAAATGTTTTTAAATAGTCTAACTTTAAAAAGAATCATTAAAAAAATTTAAAAATCTTCAAGTTTTGAATTGTATATAAAAATCTAATTATTATACATAGTATACTTCCTTTCCACTTGTTGGCATTTAAAACCACACTCAACCCCCCCCCCCCCCTTCTGCGTGGTGGCGCGGCGTGACCAACTTAAAGGTGTGTGTTTGTGGTTCCCCATGTATCTCCCACCTCCCTTTCGCGGGATAATATACCTCAGTTTTGGTTCACCTCTTACCATTACAAGACCTCCGACACACACCTCCTGTCAGAGCACAGAGGATGTGTACACACACACTCACACTTCCCAACAACAAGTGAATACAACATCCATATATAGTTCTGGGCGAAGCTGACGAGGGCTTACTGAATTCTTTTTATTTCTGCTGGATTTAAAATTATTAAAATAAGCCAATCCTCTCGCCCAAACTTTGATGATTTTGATGGTTAAAAATTTATAATCTAAAGTGATGGTGATTTAAAAGAGAAACAGTAGTATAGTATATCTTCAAGAAATTGTTATTTTTCAACAAGAAGATATAGGTAAGAAACTTCTTTATTATTGACATTACTAAAAAGCATATTTCCGGCCAAAATTTTATTATTTTTTCTTGTATTATTTTCTTTTAAAAAAATACACACACACACACATTATATCGGTAAACCTAGCCTCAGGCGAGTAATTCTTAGACCAGTTCTTAAGACAACCACTTACACACACACACACACACACACACACATGCACAGGTACACCCACATATGTGTGTGTGTGGGTACCAACCAGACTTCCTGTAAAGTGTGGTCTTTAAGTCAATAATTCCCCCGACCCCCTTTTTCCTCTAATTAAATAAATTGATATATTATTATTTATTGAATTATAAGAATGTCATTGGGTAACTGGTAGTTTTATTCAAAAACTATTTTTTAGACCAATAAACTTTTTACTAAAAAGAGGGTTTTTCTCCTTGGAGGTTAGGTTGATTGAAAGATAAGTAGATAGTGATCCCGCAAGGCTTAGATTAAAGGATTATGAGCATAGTTTAGGCGGCTTTTCTTAAAAACATCAAAGATTCCACATTTTTTGATATTTTACAAAAATCGACAATAAAAAATTTTAACAAACTGTTTAAAAACGTGATGCAAAATTATTAGACTTTTACATACAATTTTTTTTACAAAATATGTTTCTTTTGTACAGTCTATACCTCAATGATAATAAAGTGATTATCTTCATTCGGTTGTAAGATATACAGGGATAGATTAATGTAATATAATATATTCCCGACCTCAAAAATTTGAAAGAGTAAAGAGTAAATGTTCCCTATTCTGTTATATAAAGTAGTAAGGTCTTTTTTGTTTGAATATTAAGATCTCGAAGAATACTGTTCCGAAATGGTTTGAGGGAAGCTTGAAATATATTTGTTTTGGTGTGGTTTAGGGCTATTTTCCTACTTTCCTATAGAGACTAGGGGCAAAGCAACTAGTTGTTTTATATAGTACCTTGCATATATTAAAAGGAAAATTAATTTATCTTTTATGTATCCATCCCTGAATCCGTGTTTAAGTTTAATGACCCATGCAATAATTAGTTCAAGCTTAAAGTCCCATCAATAATTATCTATAAATTCTACTTCAACCTTACGGCAATTTAAAAAAAAGGAAAAATCTAAAAGAATTAAATGCAATAAGATGACAAGACAATTTTTATTATTTTGGGTGCTAATTTTAAGATCATTTATGCTGTTAAGAACAAATATCAATACATTATTATCATTGAATTTTAACAAATATCCTACCCATTTATTTTGCTTAAAAATCAAACCTTTTTCATGTATGTTTTTTTGTTTGTTTATTGTTCTCTTAAAGAAATAACATTTTATAGAAAAAAAGACCAAAAAGAATAAAAAAAATAGCAATAGAGTTATTTTATGTATATCTATTTTTTATTTATTATACATTTAAAAAGGGTTAATAACTTTGCAGAAAGATTAAAATGTTTATTATTGTATATTTTTATATATACAACAGCAAGAAAACGCCCTGCTTTAGGATGCAAATAATTTTACATATCCGGATTTGTAAAAATATACTATTGTCCACAGTTTAATAATATAATACAT
Source organism: Acartia tonsa (assembly GCF_053477335.1). Lineage (NCBI taxonomy): Eukaryota > Metazoa > Arthropoda > Copepoda > Calanoida > Acartiidae > Acartia > Acartia tonsa. The sequence goes on from NC_137261.1 coordinate 23,391,166, forward strand.
CTATAATTAGTTATATCAAACATCCCTTATTTTATCTATTTCATACACATGTGGCAAAACAATTAATTCTGTATATTTAATAACACACCATAGAAGGTAAAACCTTAGAGTTGATTTACGTAAAATTTGGTATGATTTCTTTCAATTGTAGTAAGAAATTACTTTAAACGCAATTTTTAATTTATTATAATTTTAAATATTTTATTATTATCTAATCTATTGTGTTTATTCCATTGAGAGAGGGGACATTGGGGGGGTTAATTACACTAGTTGCCAAAATTTTACAATAATATTTTCTTATGCTTTGGCTCAACAACTTTGGGGGCTGTTATTGAATTTTAATTAGTTCATTAAGTTGAGTATCCAAACGTTTCGAACACTAATAGTAATACAATTACCCCATTCAATTGTATTAAGTCAAGAATAGCATGAATACAAGGATAGTACAATGACACAAAAATTCTATTTTTTTCCGAGTAAGAATTTGTAATTGCAAACTCCAAGTTTTTGTAATTTTGTGTTTTAAGAATAAAACTTATTTTCATTGCACTATCCCCGTATCCCTGATTCAAAGGCCTTGGCCTATATTTAATGCCTAGGAAGTTATTTGGATTCCCTATGACGAATATGTGGGTCTGATTCACAAAAAATATAAGATGTTATGTATTATGTTAACATAGGTAATGTTCTTAAATATTCATTACTTTAACTAATGTGAATGTTTTTTCGTTTTTTTTTTTTTACTTAATGCCGTGTTACTTATGATTATATCTTTTTAAAGGTATACTTATCTGTAAAGTAAATAAACGATATCAAATAGTAACCCCTAAAACCAACCAAATTTGAAATAATATATATTTTTTAAAGGATCGGGCCTAAGAAATGACGTGTATCAAATACGCTTCGCGTAAAAATCTATATTTAGAAATTTCCATTTAGCAAACGTATTTAGAGAAATTGCGTATTTAAATGTGTCAGTGGGGATAGGGTTAACAATTATTGATCAGTTTAATCACAACTCTTAAAGGGTTAACACATAATTGTTAAAAATTTGATATTTTGTTTAAAATTAGTAAGTTAAATAGTGAAGATTTTAAAGGTATTTTAATTTTGATATTATTATTTATTATTATTGAACTTAATTTTATCATTTCATACATTAGTAAGAAGATATATTTACACATAGGTATACCTTTCTTTCAAATAGCATCTAATACATAGGTAAATCTACTCTAGGAGATAAATTTGATTATTTTAAGTAAAATCAATGAAAAAAATTGTTCTGTATTTTCTTTCATGTGTAATTAAACTAGTTAAAGTTGTAAATCTATAAAATAGAATTTAAAATATAAATGAGTTCTAAAATAACATAAAAGTAAAAGTATAAACAAGTCTCAGATGTAAAACTCTTTTGTTTAACTGTAACTTTGTCCTATCATTCAAATATATCTGGAATTACGGTATCCTTAGTAGGTAACTATGGTGTTCTATAACTTCCGATAAAAAATTATTATTGCAAATTGCTTCATATTTGTTAAACGACACAATAGCAACATTATAAACGAATTTAATGATGTTCTATCTGAAGCTAAATATCTCGAAAATGGTTGGTATGATCAGATTCTTCTTTTCTGGAAACCCTAATAAATGCCTAGGGGTGGTTTTAGTCTATTTGCTGATACTTCTCCATCCTCATTAAAAGGATTCTTCCCTAGAAGCTTCTAGGGGCGCAACAGTTAATAAAATTGGAAGAGGGAGCAGTTAGTGCGATTACTTTTGACAATATGTTTTAATAAAGATTTTTAGCGGAATTAATGTTTTACCTCTTAGCATATCTTGAATGTATATGTTTTAATACGGTATTTAGAATATTAATATATTTCTAGTTTTCTGATATACAGACCTAAATGTTTAGTAAATAGAATTTTACATTAAGTCGGAGGGGGGCGGAGGAGGTCAGGAAAATAGCTCTATATAGTTGAAATAAAGATTTTGCTATTATATTGCATGTCAACTGAAAGTTTTTAAGATAACAGGGTAGTACTCATTTTACCTGATTATCAAAAAGATTCAATGAAAGTATCTTTATTTGCTTGTATAATAAGTTCATAGCTAATGATATAATTTTTGATTTATTGTTGTGAAAATTTATAATTTATGACATCTTATTTTAGCATAATTTTCAAAGCATTGTATAATTTTTCACATATATGTAATTTAGGCAAAGCTTGCAAAATAAAAATGGTTTTAATTATCTGTGCATATTTATTAAGAAAGACAAGACATGTGAACAACTCATATTAAAGAGAAGCTACATAAAAATTAATGAAATAGACGGTTCACACAAACGAACATTAACACATAGTTTATTATTTGATAATATTATTATACCTTTTCGTCCTAGGAATCAAATACTAACTAACCGACTTTAACTATGAAAAAGCTTTGCTTTAAAATTCAAAGTACATGATCAAAAAAACTAAATAAATGGGACAGAAAGTACTTATTTAACTGTTGAATTTTAAAACTGTAAAACAATACATTACAACAAGATTTTATCTCTATGATTGGAAGATCAGTTTCTTACCAAAATATTAAGCTATTTTATCTTGTATAAAAATCTTTGGGTTTGAATCTTATTTTTAAGCTTTAATTTTTCTTATATAACAATATTTTAATCAATTGAAAATTCAAAATTTATGTTTATTTATAATTTCTACAGCTTTATTTCTTTGTACTTAATTGTACTTGGTTCTTCAATAAAACTGTTTTTATTTTGTAAAGCTTCCCTGAAAAGAAAAACTCAAGAAAAAACAGCAAATACGATCATCTTTTACTTCAGACATAAAACCCTATTTCTTCATGTTTATAAAAGATTTACGATATCTCTTTATTCTATTATTTAAGTCGCTAAAATATATTACAATGAATGGTATGATGATTTTGATAAAGGTAACTTTTAGCGGTTCTTTTTAGGACAAGATTATGGTAAAAAAAATATTTATTTATTTTCTTATATTATATATTAAATTGTTTTTGCATTTTTATTAGCCAAAAGCCAGAAAGGGAGGGGACATTGAACTGTAAATTGTTCTTGTCTCCAAAGTTATATACAAAAATCCTTCTCTCATTGATTGTCCTAAAAGCGTTGTGGAAATTTATCAAAACATGATTTGGTGGAACAAACTAGCAGTATTAAACAATTTTAATGTACACAAGGGGTAATTTTGTTTATCATATTGAATTATCCCTTAAGATCCATGTAAAAAAACTTTAAAAGGGTTGCAAAAACAAATTTAAGGTTAATTGAATTTTCTATGAAAGCTCTGAATTTCGTGAACCTTGACTCAAAATAGTTTGAATCTCCATAATTTATTTAAATTTGATGAAAAATACATTTAAACTTTTACGATACCTCTTTTCTTTTGGGTTGAAATCACTAAAAAGTAAAATTTTATTTTTATTTTGTTGTAAAATTATAACCTTATTTGTTAAATACAAAAACCAAAAAAGATTATATTTTATCAAAAATTAGTATTAATGCAAAAAAGTGCTATCAATATATTTCATAAGCAAAGGTTTGATTTTCAAACATTAAGATTTCATTTTATTATGATTTTGTTTAACAAAATATTTTTACGATACTTGCTTTTTTGTCGGTTAAAATCTCTGTAAATGACAACTTTGACATAATGAAGTTAAACCAGATTGCATTTAAACTAAATATTATATAAGCACTCTTGGGTTTTCCTTTTTATGATTAATTATCAAGATTTGATTTATTTAAACCTGTTGTGTTGGTTTATAGTGGGCATAGTTACAGGCATTTAGGGATTAGTCACAAGTACAAAACTTAGCTTATAACAAATATTATATGTTGTACCAAATTCCTCTTTAGAATCATACTAGCCCCTGGCATCTAGGGACTGTATTCAAAAAGGTAGAGAGTGGGCAAAAATAGTCTAAAACCATCCTGGGACCAACTTTTAGCTTACCTAAAATGTAGAATCCAATCGATTTCAAAGATATTAAAATCTTAAGCCTGAGACAAAAATAATCATTACTACTTTGTTTAATAGGATTGTACAATGAAAATTATATCCCCCTCTCCCTGCACTGTGGCCATTGACATTGGACTGGAGCATATAAAGTTTAATGTCACTATTTGGGAGGCTTTTTAAATTAAATTACAAACTTGCTTATAATTATTCTTGTTTTACAGATCTTATAGGTAAAATGTATCTTATTGATGAAATAATATAATTTTGCAATGGTATTTAATAAGAAATTATATTTCTGCTTTTATTCCATCTTTTAAAAATATTTTTAAAGTTTATAAAATGAACCTTAAAATTTATTTGATAAATCATTATACCACAAATTTTCTACTTTTATCAAATTTTTTTTTATGCTTTTATGCTTGTGATTCAAATATTGTGTATGAAATATATAAATTAAACAAATTTAGAATGTATACGCTTTAAAGATTTAAAATAGCTTTGATATATCCTATAAAACCTTAAGTTCAAAATTTTGATATAGCTCTATTCAAAATGACATTTTGTTCCTTGTTGCGTAAAATTTCTTTAGGTTTTTTGTTTCCTTGTCATAAAATAGAAAAAAATCCAGTTATAAAGTTGACTTAACTATGTAACTGTTTGACAAGAAAAATAAACGTAATACTTTTTTTTTAACACACAACAGTTCTTTTTACAACACACACATACACATACACACCCACAGAGGGAACTTTAAACCAGGAAGGGGAAGGGGAAATGCGAGAAAAAAAGTGCAGTTTCATACATTTTACCTTCTTAATTTCTTACAGTTTTTCCCCCGGCCAAAGAATCCTCCTTTTTTCTGTGTACTTGTTCCTCTACAGATTATATTGTTAGCCTTCTGTGGTGTGTGTGTGTGTGTGTGTGTGTTATTCTTCAGTTCCAGTACTCTAAGTAAATAGGCCAAGGGGAAGAAAGGCTGGACTGGGAAGTAGTCATGCCTTACAAAGGGGAAGGCCTACTTAGGCAGTCATATAGGCAGGCGATATAGGGGAGGGGGGTGGTGGTGGAAGGGGGAGTTATGGGAAGAGGAACTTGGTATACCGGTAAATTTTACACACACGCACAGATACACACACATGAACACGCACGCACGCAAGCGGCTAGGCTGTTCGGCAGCGCTTACAAGAACTGGTTTGTAAGATTTTGTAGGGGTTCTTCACCACGGCCTAGAACAGCCAACCACACACACACACACAATGGCTAGCCCTGCTGTTGTTCTTCAAAGCAGCCAACCACACGCACACACACACACACACACAACTTACTCTGCAGCTAGAAGAAACTTAAAAGTAGGTTATAATACGATCACAGCTGACTGATATAAGTTATACCTATATATATAAATCTATATGTACACTTTGAAGCCTCACTCCGATGGATGCGTTTTGGTTCAGGTGGTGGCTTGTTAGTAAGATGAGGGGAGGGGGGAAGTGTATGCATTATCATGATTCAGGCAGGGAGGGGGGATGAGAATATGATATTTGTTGGAAGAGTGGGGGGGGGGCTATCATAAGAATGAAGATATGTCAGATTGGTATTTCAAAGTTTTGGTATGTTGTACAATCTACATTTAAATATGTTGCGTGTGTGTGTGTGTGTAGTAATGCAGGTATAATATTCTGGGGGGGGATTTAGGGACTTGTACTTTTTTTTTTAGGGAGGTGAAGGGATTATCTTTTCAAGGGATAAGGTTGTTATTTCATCTCCTATAGAGTTCATATGGCGATATGCATTCATTTATTAAGATATAACAAAGATTTTTATAAAATATTCTAAAAGCTCCCCATATACTTAAAGATTTATAGTTTCTGCATATGTTATTATGTTTCCTTTAGCTATGTATTAATTGCTTTACACAGTTTAAAATCAATTTTAAAAAGATTAATAAAGAAAAAAGCTGATATTCAACTTTGAAATATCTACCAAAAAATCAAAAACAAAATTAGTCTTACCAAAAGATCTTAAATTTTAAATTAAATATATTCAGGTTTTGAATTTGTAACTTACAAAAGGTAACAATTAATTTGAAAAAACAAATTGAACTTTCTTACAAATTTAAACCACAAGTAATTTTTAAATTTGATTAGAACTATTTAAAAGCTAAAATTCTTAAAAGTTAAACTTAAAGTGTAGTTAAATTTAAAGTTTTTATTTAAAACTTTTACTTGATTTTATTCTAATATATTAAATAATTTGATGTATGAGTATGTTAAGTAGCCAAAACTCATTATAAATCCTTCATTGGAAGCATCCATTTTTAAAATAAATTTCCCTGTTGAATGCTCGAGTGCCAAAAACCTATCCTAGATTATGTTATGCATGTATGTATGAGGGAGGGACCACCCAATGTGTTCATAATAGAATATTTAGCCAGAGGGTGGGGGTGGGGGGGGGGGGGGGGTGGATGCATGAATACAATTTATTTGAACCTTCTTTTTCAACAAATAATCTTGATTAATCGTGGATTTTAAGAGCCAACCCAAATAGTTTTTAAGATTTAATATAGAGTAGAGTATTAGTTTAGGTAAACCTGTAATATTCCCCTTCTGAACCTGTAAAATATTTGGTATATTTTGCTAAAATTTAATGTAAACAGATTAAAATGTTTCTTTAAGTAAACATGGAACTTAGGGCTTAAAATTCTCCCTATCAATTTTAAGCTTATTTTGTCAAATTTAATAAAAATGTTTAGATAAGAGCTATTAACTTTATAAAGTAAAATTTTTCAGCTGATTAGCCAAATCTATTGAAAATGTTTGGCATATTTTTAAAGTCAGGCCTAATGTAAAAAAACTTTTAATTTTCTATTCGCTTTTTCTGGGTTGAATCTGAACTTATTAAAAATCTTTTTCACATTTGTTTTCTTTTGGAAATACGTAGAGAGTATTTTGAATTTTTTTTTGGTTGAATTTAAGAAAAAGCTGGGAGCCGTTTAAATATCAAAACAGGCATCAAAAAACCTTGGCTATTACTTGATTTAATGGCCATTCAAAAATGGTCATTTCAGCTGGAATTACCAGCAATAAAAAGATAGTAATAAATGTTGTCCTGCACGTAGAAAAATGCCTATTATTTTTAATATGCCTTGCTGGACAAAAAAAAGTAATGGTTCTACCACATACAACATTTATACAGTCATATTTATAAATTAGTGTAGCCTGTAAAATCTTACCACTAAAAAATAACAAAAATTAGATATATCTATTTTTAAAGATAGGTCATAGTACAAAGTCGTTAGGTCTATTTAGATGTAGGTATCTCTGTTCTAGTGTAGTTACAGATATTTCCAAATAATTCTCTCTAGCATATTATTATGACTCTCATAAGCTAAACTGTTCATATATATAGAGGGAAGTTATAGCGTGGAATTTGACAATGAAATTTGTACATAACTGTTTCTTGGGAAAACGGGATACAGCCATTTTCCTTTCCTTCCTTATACACTAACAGTAACCACACACACACACACAAAGCTACTGTGTATAAGGCCGACTATGGCATGCTCTGTTAAGTTTTTTACGCTTAATAAACATACACATAGAACATATGTGTATTGTGCATGTAGATGATTTTAATAAAAAAAATCATACAAAAAGGCCCCGTAATTTAATACTTTTTTACATAAGAACAATTTTAAATTTGCTATAAAACATTCTTAATAAATCACAAAATATAATATTTTGATAATATATCAAAAGAGGATGAATATTTTCTATTTTATGATTATAATTAGGTAAAAATAAGTTACGCTGTTGATTCTAATAATTTGCTATGTTTATCTAACCACCCCCCCCCCTCTCTCCACCTATATAGATAAGTCAGGTTAAAGTTCTGGTTGTTAAACTAGGCCATTTATAATTATATTTTGGCTTTATAATTACATTAAAATAATCATAGAGTAGTTGTGCCTCTAATATACCATTTAAATACAAATTTGTAAGCTAATTAACAACATTTTATTTGAATAAGAACAATAGCGTCCATTAATATCGAATCTTTTGGGAGTTTCAAATAAAGCCTTTTTATTAATAATCTGAAAAGGATATTAAAAGATTGTTACAATTTACTTCATTAATTGTATTAATGACAGAATTACAGACCATTAGAATTGTAAAATAACTGTGCTACTGAAAAAATAAAATATAGACGAAAATCCTATGATTTAAAGTAGTAAGGTTAATTGTCCTGGGGTGTTTAAGTTTGAGATGTTTTAGGCTATTTTAAAGCCCTCCCTCGCCTAAATGATAGGGGCACAGCCACTAGTTTAAATGAAAGTAAAGAAAGTAAAGACAAGGGGGGAAGTTTAATATATATTATTTTACCACACATACTATTTTATATGGGTAAAACAGCCATTTAAATTCAAATGATTTTCTACACACAAATTTTTTTTTCATACCTATACAAATGTACAAGGTTGTGTATAAGGTTTTTTTTAAATCAAATTTCTTTATTTCAATTCAAATTAATTTTTTATTTGAAAATTTTTTATATTTTGCCGGAGTAAATTGAGCAAACTTGGTTTTAGGTTACAAACAATGGAAATGAGTATCAATGGAGAGCAAAAAAATCTTTTAAATGAACAAACCTTTTCTATATTCTTGATAGATTTCATGAATGATTGCTGAAGATTTTTATTCAATATTCCGCCGTAAAATTCAATATTTTGCATTTAAATCTTCTTGCTTCAATTCATTGAAAAATCACAACATAAACTATGAGGTTCGATCCTTCAAATATTTGTAATTTTGAAACAGTGTTAACACTTTAGGCGTTAAGAATATATTGATAAGAATGAATAATATAGCAATGCCCTTCCAATTTATATTCAAATCTCAAACCAATATTTTTTTTTATAATTTCAACTTGAAAAGTTTTAAGGATCAAACCCAAAAAAAGGGGAAAGAGAACAATAGATTTGATTCAGAAAAAGAATAATAAAAATTTCCAACCAAATAATTTCTGGATTAAATAATTCTTCAGTGTATTTGCCTTTTAAAAAAATGAACTTTGAATTCAAACTAATAATTTTGTTTCTATTTCAGATATGAAGCTTGCTCTAATCACCAGATCAACCCAAGAGGAATAAAAGAGGAACAAATAAGTATAGAGAATTACCTAAACGAACCCAGTTAAAGTTACCAACACAAAAAAGTGCCACTTAACCAAAGACCTTATAAAAAAATACACTTACAAAAATAGGTGTAAACCAAAACTTCTCAAAAAAAAAATCTCAAGACGACATTTTGTATTCTGGTGAACAGCTGATTTCCTGAATTTGCCGCCAAAATGTTGGAGACCGTTGTGCCCACTTCAACCTTTCTCAACATCAAGACTGAAACCGACACAACAACGACCACCGTGTGGGACTCTGCGGGCAATGCCTTTACTGCCAGCAGCTGCCACTTTGCCGACAGTCCCATTAAACAGGAGGTCGTTGAACCCTTTGATATTGTCAACTCACACTCAGACTTCACGGAGTTGAAGCCGATTCCCTTCGACTACAGTGCCACCAGTCTGACCGGCGCTGACCCCATCCTTAATAACAACTTTAATAACAATAACAATTCTAGCACAAGTAATAATAACAAATTGGCAGATCTTTACATCAATATAAAACCACTTAGTCCAGACTTTAACCGTGACAGTTTTCCTTTCCACGCGTCGCCGTCCGATGTAACGTCCAGCGGCTCGATGTCACCGCAGGGCATGACCAAAATCGACTTTTCCACCGACCAGAACGCGTTCGACGACCTCGGCAACATTGTCGATATGTCCGGCTCTGGCGCCGACTCAACAGTGCCGAGCCTGGAAAACGACCTGGACATTGAGGCATGGATCGAAAGCACGGCCCAGGACATCAAGCCCTTGCACCTGCTCAGCCCAAATTCGGCCGCGGCGGCCGCCGCCGCTAACGGTGACAACTCCTTCGACGTGCAATCATCCTCGGCCGACAACAACTCCATCACGAACCAGAGTTTGAGCAACACGCAACCCTACAGTATCAACTCCCTGTCCTCCCTGATCAAGGGCTCCCGCATGACCATTGTGGAGCCCCGAGAAACCTTCCAGCCCAACCTGTCGCCCATCCTGCGGGGCGCCATCACCGGTACCTACCCGCTGGGCGCCAACGGCTACCCGCAGATCAAGGTGGAGGGGGGAATGTCAGACATGCTGAAGGATTTCTACCCCGACCAGATGCCCCACTCCACCTCTAGCCAACACTCACATCCACGATTGTCCGGTCATGGAATTCTCACCAAACCAAAGGCACCTAAAGCAAGACAGGTGAGCGACATTTTTCCTTTTTTGTTTTACAGATTTTCAAAGTGTGTTCTTAAAAACTTAGCCGTAGAGTTCAAGATTCTGTTTTTCTTTACATTTGAAATTTTAAAAAATCCAAGTATTCTATGAAAAAAAGCAGTTATGTTAAAAAACTCAGAAAGTTTGCTTATTTATTTAAATACTTGAGAGTTAATAGGGGTAAATCACCTTATATGTAAAAGTTTGTGTTTAAACATGTGTACATATGTGTAGTGTGTACATATTTATCTTTACCACACACTGCCCTGCACAGCCATAGGTATAGGACACTGGAAAAAATACTGTTTTCAAATTTTACATTAAAGTTTCTTTTGAATAATGTATTTCTATCTTAATATCTAGCGGCTACATCCCTAGAGGCCTATAGGGGCATGCAAATTGTTTTATGTAAAGATCAGATGTTTACCAAAAAAATATTTTTTCGCTTCTAGATGGGATAGTTGAGGTTTATGTTTTTTTTAAAATTTCTTTTGGGAGGGTGGTGATACCCTCTCCCAAAATTGCTATAAACACTGTAAAGACACTGTAAAAGAGAACCATATCGGTTCAACAGACATCCTTTACTTTATTATAAGGATACACAATTAATGTTTTGAGATACTACAAAGTTGGAAATTTAGAGGCATAATGGTTTTTCTTTGAATGCCAAATCCCTGTCTCTGTTCTGATAATGGTTTACCATTTAAACCAAATATGGAATAGGAAATCATGGTTTCATGCCAATACATTCTAAACCGTTTAAAAATAATTTTATTCCTTAAAAATGTAAAAATATTTTTCTTTTCATATTTGTGAAAATAAAAAATGAAAACAATCATAAACATTTCAGATATTTGTGGCATTTAAAAAGAAATTTTATTTTGTTCAGGGATACAGGTTTAGGGCAATTGAAGATATTTTTTTCTCTCCAAAAAGTACTATATTTTTGTATGAGTACAAACCTGCCCCCCCCCCCCCCTTTATTGTGATAAAAATTAAAAATAATAATTGGGCAGTTTTTCGTTAAGTGAGGGGGGTTCAGTACTCAATAAGCACTTTGAGGTAAACCTCCAAAAGTTGGGTAAAAAATAAATTTTTCCCCTATTATTCTATCCTGGTATTCCTGACCAAACCTTAATGTATGAAAAGAGAGGCCACACCCATATATAATATTATTCTACATGAACTCACAGGTTCTCTAAACAAACACACACACATTTTTCTTATAACGGGAAACATGAATATTCATTCTAAGTTTTCATATAAAGAAAATTTAAGGCTCATGAAATACAAATAAGGATTCCTTTTTTTTCACTTGTGAAGGGACTTTCTTTTCACTTTTTGTTTGTTTCCAGTTTATTGGCTTGTTTTTATTCAAAAGGGTTAAAATAATGGCCGATGAATTGATGTACAATTACATCCCCAATAATGATACAAAAAAATTATCCCTTCTTTATATTACAATAAGTAGTTGATACGTTTAAACACTTAACCAATCAAATTCAATATAAGTCCCCAAAGTTGTTATGCCAATGAATAAAAAACGTTAATATAAAACTTTAGGGACTAGTGTAATAAACATCTCAATGTCCCCTCGATCCCTCCCTCCCTGCCTATATTTATTAAGTCAGTAAAATTTTTGAAAAAAAATAGTAAGTTAATGAAGTTTTGTTTTCAGAGGTCAGTGTTGGGTAGTACAGGGTCAACAGCGAGCAATGGGTCAAACAATGGAGGTGTCGGGCAGGATGGCAAGAAGATGATGCACCACTGCCATATTTGCAGCAGAGGATTCCTTAACAAGTCCAATATTAAGGTATGTTTAATTAATAAGATATAATCCTTTTGTAATAGAAATTTATTGGTAAAAATATTTGTACGTACAACTTAATCAAGATAAGATAAAATACCTCAAAGTTTTTTAAGCCAACGAATAAGAAATTGCGCTTATAACCTTTAGGGACCAGTATAATTGACAGTCTAATTTTATCTCCATACTTGAATTTCTTGATAATTGGAAATTTTTATTTCAGTGTGTCGCTTCTTGAATTTAATTTTAATTTAAAATTTAACTACTAATTAACTTTGAAAATCTAATTTTGTGTTTTAATTTTCAGGTTCATTTGCGAACACACACCGGGGAGAAACCATTCGGATGTGAGCACTGCAGCAAAGCATTCAGGCAAAAAGCTCACCTCATCAAGCACATGTCAATACATAAAAGAATCTCCAGGGATTAGGCGCACCCAAACAACCAAGCGCACGCGCGCCCTACTCCCGCCAGAATTCAATTAAATACAAAAATATACATACATTATTTTTTTTCTAATTATGAATGAAAACAACAACAATGTCAATTTATTGTCAGCAGTCTTCCCCCACACAAAAAGTTGCAAACACACACATATAGTGTACAATTATACACGTTGTGTACATTTTGTGCACAAATATTGTGTGCACTTGTGTGTGTGTATAGTTATATGTTGTTATGTTGTTATAATTTGTTCTTCCAATCTAGTGCATGTGCACATATTTATGCACATTATAATTGTGCACAAATATTAGTGTACATGATTAGTGTGATGTACACAACTGTGCACAAAAACTTTAATGTAATTTAGAAGATATTAAAACCAGTTATATAAAAAAAACACCTATCATTAAAAAAGAATTTATAGACATTTAAGTAAAATAGAATAAAATGTGCATATTTTAATTTTCTGTATGTAAAAATGTTTAATCTATCATTAAACTATCCAAGTCAATGTATTAAAGAGTCAAGTAAAAGAAAAACTTTTTTTTTAATGTAAAGGATAAAATAATTTATGAATTAACCAATTTAAAAAAAGCCCACAGCTACTATATAATTGAGCCTATACAAACATACATACACACCCCACGACTGGGAACTCCAAATTGTGATGAAAGTGATATTTTTACATAAAAGTATTTTTTTCTGATTATGATAATATGTAATTTTTTATATACAATAATCATTTTAGTTGTAACGAATATTTTTATTTAATATCTGAATCTCATTATAGTCTAATTGTCGAATCTCGTATCTCGGCCAGCTAAAAATTAACAAAATATTGACATAAAAGCTATTGTAAGTGCTGTAACTTATAGTTTAAGTTAAAGTACTTTCAGTTGCAAATATATTAGTATTTTCTTAATTTTATCAAAAAACAAACATTTGAGTTTTGATAAAAATTCCATTTTTTTCTAAAGTCAATAATGTTTACCAGATTTCATTCAAATGATGTTTTTATGAAGCATTTACATGAAATTGCAGCTGCGCCACTGCGCATTTAATTGTCTTCCAGAAACAAAATAAATTTATGCGTAATTTTTATTATAATAAATAAGTTAAATAGAAAATTTTTGCTTGGAACTAAAGAGTGCGAAACTACAGAGTTTTTTTTACAATTTTTTTTGCAATTATAAATTTACAATAATAATAATAGTATTTAATTTATTTTTATTATACTCCTATTTCTGTAAGTTAACCTCTTTCAGTTGTAACTATAATCATCTCAATAATGTAACTCACTGCCGCCTTTAGGATAGATTGGCTTTGACATTTTTATTGAAAAGCTGAACTCTAAACTCAATTTTAAGTTACCAATTTTACAATTTAGCTGTATTTTTCTCATTAAAGTAATTATTTTTTGGAGTTAATTATACTTAAACTTTCAGTAATTTTATGTTTGTTGTAGAATTTTTTAAAAAGGTTGATTTGACTATGCAATTTATTTAAACCAAAAAAAACTATATCCATGCTCATTCTATACATTATCAGGCCTATCCTATGTATTTTTTTTATATTTTATAGTTGCAATAGTAAAGATAAATTTATATTAACTGTCTTTAATGTTTGTTTAATTTAAGAAAAAAAAATTTTAGAAGAAATACTAATTCTAAATTTAGATTTTTTGCAGTTTAGTCTGTTAAGTTTTATTTCATTTATATAGAGCTAGAAATATATATTTACTTTATAGGCATCTCAGTTTAATAAACGTTGGCATATATATGAAAATTATTATACCCCAGTTTGAATAAAGCATCATTTTAAGATAATTTTTGTGTTACTCATATGCTTTAAAGTGCTCTATTTATATTAACTTAGAGATATTATTAGAAAAATCCTGGCTAACCATATTATATCTACCTTAGCTGGCAGCTATGATATGAAAACTACCAGGTAGAAACTTATTACTGTGCTTCCATTCATTTCATGATAATAAGAAATATTTACACCATAATTCACAGGAGAAGATATAAACAATATCAAAATTATACAAAAATTTATGTAAAAAAATCCTCTAAAAATGTCTATATTTTGGTAGAATTGTCGTATCATCCTTGTGCCGAGTGTAAACCACCCATGTAAATCTGAATTTCACTGTTATTTGTGAGAAATATATAATGTTAAACTATAATTTCGATTTTTTCTATTATTTAATACAAACTTCAGTGATGCTACTCTAGAAAAATTACTTTGGTTTTTCAAAATGATATTGAAAATGATCTCTGTCTGTCGGTCAGAAGGATCTCGCTAACCGCTGAACCGATTGGGTTCTTCTTTACAGGGAACTTCTCATAGGTCCTGGGAAGGTTTATATCTATTTTGGGGTACGGTACAACTCCCCCCCCCATCCCAAGAGAAATCGTCATAAATAAAAAAAATATAAAGCGCAGCCTAACGAATACTTTTTGGTAAACAGCTGATCTTAACATGGATTTAAAAGGAAACATTTTACGTGCCACTAGAGAGCACGCTAAAAATATCTTAATGCCAATTACCCTTACATATATAACGACAGAAAAAGTCATCTTTCTTTAATTTTTATTTTACTTGTTTTAAAGTAACAATATAAAATATGAATAGTATTCACCTTCCCCCATTGTTGAATATTCGAATTCCCTTTTGGATAGGGGGCAAAGCAACAAGCTTTCTTGGACCAAGTTAAATATACAAAATTGGTTAATATTTTGGTATTTTTTTATGTTCCTTAATGGCAAACGGCTGAAGATAGAACCTAAGTTAACCCATAATCATTTAGGAAAAAAATAATCTGAAATAACTAAGACTCAGTAAACGCACGCAAACATACACTCAATAACTTAAACAGATAAGCATTCAACTACTGCAGATAACGTCTAGAAATTCATTTGTAATGCTAATATTCGAAAAAATATCTGGTAAGAAATGCTAAACTTAACTAACTGACTTAAAAAATCAAACCCATAGCTTTCAGAGCCTGAGAGGTCGCAAATATATACAAACTAGAGTTGGGCTCGATATAATTATCTCGCTATTGGCTAGGTTTATTCAATGTTTTATTTACTTTCTTTTGGTTATCTGAATTCTGACTATTAACCCTTTTCTTCCATTATCTTCTCCCTGACGATTTCTTTCTTTAAACTATTTTAGGATATTAATATGTTTTATTTCAAATCATCGTCCTGAAAGGGTTAAAATGTTTAGTTAACTGTTAAATTTTAGTTCAATATCTGACCACATTACGCACGTATCGCTAGTATCAAATTATTTTAAGACAGAGTTTTCTTTTATTTACTATTTTATAAATTTAAATTTTCTGTTTTATGGATAGAAATTTAATACTTCAATATAATTTAAATAGCAACATGAAATAGAAATAATAAATTTATTCTCCATACAGTAAAATAATGGGTCTTATCGTTTTGGTCAATGAGAGTTTATTACGGATTATTGGAGCACTATGAGCTTTAAACATATATCGCTTGGAAAACTTAAGCTCATATATAGACATTTATTTCCTATATAGATCTGTCATGGATCTTAATACAGTAAAGTAGGCTGTTTTGTAAATGTTAAAATTGGAAGATTTCATTAAACAAAAGTTCCCGCAAATATAAGTATTAAATGACGAGGAAGCATTTTTTGCAAAGGGATTTCAATCCACTAAAGTGACAGATCAATTCCAATAACAGTTGCAACTATCTATCTTAAATAAACATCTAAAGTCAATACACTCGACATGACTAAGGAAAATTACACCCGTAACATTTATATTCAGGATAAAAATAATGGCTTGACAGCCGCTTTTTTATGCGACTGCGGTTTGTTAATCCTTATATAAAAGTAATAGGTCATTTGTCTGTGTGTTCAGAAGGATCTTGCTAACCGCTGTACCGATATGACTCTCCTTTATAGTACAGATTCTCGTTGGTCCTGTAAAGGTTATTAACTTATTAAGGGGGAGGGAAAAAAGATTTCGCCCCTAGAAAACATGACCTCCTAAAAACTTTTACTATTTCTTTTTAAAAATAAAATTGAAAGTGGGCGAAGGGGAGTCACCCCCCTAGAGCCCTCTAGGGGCGGAGCCACTAGTAATTAAAATAGTCGAGGTCGCAAAAAAAGTTAATAATATGTCTAAAAACTTTTTAGTTGTTTGGCTTTGTGCTTAGGATATAAAATGTTCTAAAGAGCTGCTTCTGTATTATTTAAAACATGGTGGATATTAAAGATGACAGACCATCTATACAATTAATTTAATTACACCCAGATTTACTTGACAATTTTGTTCAGTATAGCCCCCTTACATAGCTGTATGAATCTTTTAATTTATCTTATTCTTGTATATCTAATACTAAGGAAACCCTACTACATCCTAGGCTTGCTTAGCAATTATTTAAGGATGTGGCACTGTATATGTATATATGTATAATTTTTTTAGACAAATGTATACTTTAATAAACTTTCATAAGTTAAGGTAAACCAACAGATGGGAAAGGGGTTAAATAACAGAATGTCCCAACCCCGTGGACCCTTTGACGACTTTCAATTTAGTATTTGAAAATCAGCCAATAGCGTCGGTAATATTAACATACACAGCCAAGTCGCTACAAACGAGCAAAAAGCAACTTGCTGGCAGGCGAAAAAGGTCCCCGACACTGGATCCAGGTAGTTGTCTGGGTTATACATCTTTACTGTACTTAAGGTCGACCTAAAAGCACGTAAATCCTTGTCAACAGCGTGACTCTCAGTTCAACAGGGTGTGTCCAGTTAAAGTTGGTTATCTGTAATGACTTTTTATTTTAGGCCTTAATTCCCCGGCTCAGCAGCCGTAGCCACCATCAGCCACGCGGCTTTCTTTCAATTAAGGGATACACAGCATATAGGGAGTAATTAGGCTGTAAAGTATTCTGGTACCAAAAGTTTTATAAACAATTTTTCGTTTTTGAGATATTAACTGGAAACACATAAACACATACAACTTGCTAAGTTTTGAGACCTATTAATTTACCTATTTATAGCGGCTAAAGTTTAAAGGCACTGTATAATGTAATACCTTATCACTTAATTGCATGTAAGAAGGTTCTTTAAAATCAACACGTTGCCATTTTTTTGTGTGTAGCCATCTACACACGAGAAAAAAATTACATTTAAAACCTAAATCTCTGAGCCAAAAAGTGCCTTTAAAATTAAGGAAAAAGACAATACTATGCAATAAAGTAACAGGATGGCTGTATGTATTTATGTATGTTCACAAACAACTTGTTCACGGGATTTGAAAATCTTCAGGGTATATCTCATTGGTCCAGTGAAGGTTTTAGGCTATTTGAGGGAGGATACAACCCACACTTTGAGATTTTTCTTTATGAACAAAATAATAATAAGCTATAGAAATATAATTCAAAGCCTAAATCGTCAACATTTACAAAATTGGGTTAATCTGCCTTCCCCTTTTTCTAAAGTTTCACACGTTCTTGAGTAAATAGTCAGTCAGTTATTGGAGGGAACACTTATAGAGTTGCTATGCATCTAAGAAAAACGACAAAACCATTAAAAAATAAATTGCTTTTTCAATTGTGACTTTTGTTTAAAATTTTAGTGCTTGCAAACTTGCAATTATATTTGATGTCAGATAATTAATCTTTCTTTAGTAAAAATTTACAAAATACTTTCAATTGTAGCTAGCAAGCAATTTAATTGTTTTTTAGAAAACTTATCCCTATTAGAGATGGATTTGGCTGAGATAATCACGTTTTCTTTACAGATATAATGTAAACTAGCGGCGGTGGTCTGTTCTTCCCAGTTAAACCTGTAACAATTTTGATGACATTCAATTCATATGTAATATGTCGACGTTGTAGCACCTTCTTGATTGACACTAGGTCGACTAACAAAAATCTCTTTTTTTGTCGACTGTTTGAATTCACATTTTTAAATTTGCTTTTGTAAGAGCTGATTCACCTGATATTTACATTGATATTATGTCAAATATCAGAAACTTCTAAAAGAAACCTAATTTTGCCATGTAAAGAATGGTCCGTCTGTCTGTAAGAGAGGATATATGAATTTCTTGGCTGATATTTAAGGCAGACTCCTGATTTGGTGATTTTTATAAGGATTTCCTATCATTCAGCGTGTATTATACCTTACTTGTGCCATTGGTCTGTCTGTCTGTCAGAAATGCTTAGATATTAAAATTCTTTTTTCTCTTTCATAATGTATTAGCTTCGCTACTTATGGATGTATGCAGATAAGTATACTTAATTTTTCAATTAATTCCTTAAAATAAAATAATGAGATGTTGATATAATAGCAGCGTCTAAGTCTATGAGGGCAATGCTGTTGCAATATTCCAACATTATATTATGAACAAATAAAAGTTCAATGCTCTTACGTACTGTGTCTTCGTAGCTATATCATCATTAGTGTATTTTATGAGGCTCTAGGTTGTGTGAATATTATATTTTTTATTAACGAGGTTGCGTGATTGCAGTTTCTTAATTTCTCGATGGTTTCCTATACAGCGCACCACCATGGGGTTCAATGTGCCGAGGTTGCGTGAATATAAATTTCTCGATGGTTGTGTGTGTGTGTGCGAGTGTGTCTGGAGTTCAATGACTGTTGTGCTAGTATAGCGAGGCAGCGTAGTCGGAGTAGGGATACAAAACTAACAAAATCTACTTCCATTAAAAATATATATAATTATAAAACAAAAGTCAAAAAGGAAAAAACATTACTGTTAAATAAATGTAAATTAGACGTGTACCCAAAGTTTTTTTTAACAACATTATCCTTTTCGTTGGTTCAAAAAATTTGGGCACTTAGATTGCATGGTTCCAAATTAGTTGTGACCTAAATTTTCAAGCAATCCTATAATCATTTATATATCAACAGGCGGGTCTAAGAATATGAATCACATATCAAGAAAATGTGTATAAATAAAGTTTAATTATAGATTGATTATAAAGTTGTATTTTTGTAACACCACTCCGGCGAAGAGGTACAGTGTAATAAGCACGGTAAAATACTTCAGTAAAGCTAAAAATTTATAGACTTAATTGTTTAATAACTATGGGTTGCTGAGAAAATACGTTGACAGAATTCAAATTAATTTATGAATGATTTTCAAAAAATCAATTTTAAAAATTAGATTGTATTTAATAGAATATCTGCAATACTAAAAATATTTTTTAAATTTATAATTTTAAGAGTGCCTAAATATTGTACATATAGCTAGGGCCTACCTACTTAATCAATCAATAGAACTTAAGTCTAGGCATTGTTACAAAAATGGATGTACAATATACGTTGATATTATGCCAGGGGAAAAATATCGTCTATTTTGGTTGCTGTCATATAGCTCGTTTATTGGTCAGTTCGTTCATTCAGTACGAGGATGGGATAAAGGATTGGATGTGGGGTATAATTTTAGCCTGCTGCCTGTTTCACTTTATTAGAGAACATGAAACTCTGGTGTAAGATCCAAGTAATAATAAATCTATTTTTAAAGATACAATAGGTAGATATATACTAGAGGCATTTTTTAGGGATCTTAAGGGATAAGACAATGGCCGATAAATTGATGTACTTCCTCAATGATGATAACGAAATTTCCCCTTCTGTGACGTAAAATTAGTACTGGAAACGTTTGAACACTCAACTTAATAGACCAAAAATAAATAAAAAATCGGCGTTTTCCTATTTTGAAAATTTGAGTACCCCCCCCCCCCCCCCAACAACAACGAACAACTATTTTAGTTTAGGTTAGGTTATAGGCTAGGGAGCCGAGCGCTGCGGCTAGGCAGGCAAAGGGGCCGAGCGCTGCGGCTAGGCAGGCTAGGGAGCCGAGCGCTGCGGCCAGAGTTGACCGTTGTCGGAGGGAGGGGTACTCAAATTTTCAAAATTAAAAACAAAATTTCTAGGTGGATAATACCTAAAAATCAATTAAATCCCCAAAGTTGTTAGGCCAACGAATAAGAAAACGTTACTATCAAACTTTGGGGGCGTATAGGACTATGTTTGGATAGATAGGTGTCGTTGTATGTCCGCCAAGATCTTGTATACGGCCGGACCGATCGTTCAACAATTTTCAATAAAGTTTAATGTTGATACAGGGCAGGTTTTAGACTATATTTCGTAGGAGTACCCCCACCAAGGTGCCCCCACTACTTTCTATTAGAAAAAAAAATGGGGGAGATTTTTTTTTGTTTTTTGGGGGGTTAGGGGTGTCCCACCCCCCAAGAAAATAGCCTAAAACCACCACAGGACCAGTAGGTATATACCCTGAAGAGTAGAATCCGATCGGTTCAGTGGTTTTCGAGATCTTAAGGGACGGACGGACGGACAGACAGACAGATGGACAGACAGACATCGTTCTACTTTGTATTAAAGGTATTTCTTTTTTTTCAACAAAATTAAATTCTGGGTGACTGCGTCCCCTACCTCATCTTAAAGCCTTGCCTCTAGCTGATATAGATATTGCAGTGGAATCCATTTCACATAGCTGGATGGGAGATAGGTCTCTTTCTCAATAGATGGATATTCTATAAAAGGCTAAAATAGAATAGAAAAATATGTCTTTCCTTATTGATAGACTACCTTTTTTAACGGAAAATATTTCATTTTGGGGATTTATCCAAGCTTTTCAATACTTTATTTTATCCTGCATGTAAAGAACCCTCTCAACAAATAGTGTCGTTTTTATGTCAACATAAATGTATTTTTTTAATTAGACTGTAATTAAACTGTCGGTATTATGTCACTCATGGCCACTTTTTATTAAAGCTAAATATAAAAAATATTTTTCTCTTTGAAAATAGCATATTATTAACGATATTTTGCTAGCCAGTATAACACTTATTAAGATATTGAGCTATATATTCGACATCTTTGAAATTGCATATTTAACAGGTTTGACAGGGAATTATCCGATTGATTTACATCTAAAAGGGATTAAAAATATACTTTTGAGTTAATCCATAAATCTATATTTTAAGCATAACGAGTTTCTTTAGAACAGAATTATTTAAAATTTTAATTGATGGTCTTTAAATAAGATTTTGACTCAAGTTATTTTTTAAACCGTCGATTGTAACGGTTCTTTTCAAATCGTATAAAGTCTAAAAAAAATAGTTTTTGTTTGATATTACCATAAAAGGTAGGAAAATATTTTTTTCTTCAATATGTAACTTTAAAAAAATATTTTCAAAGTAGAGATTTTAATAACTACTAAACTTCTTAAGCTTACTTTATTAAGGGAGCTTTAAATTGATTTTAGGCTATATTGTTTTCAGATTTACGTCATTATATGGTTTTAGGCTATTTTTCTGCCCTTTAACTAAAAGACTTTTAAAAAAACTTAAACCTAAAAATTTTACAGTGTATTTATGTTGTAAAGGCTCATCAAAATAGTAATAATCATAATTTGTGGTTGCTTGTTGTTACAGGGTTCGATCATTAAATATAATTGAAGACTATTACTTAATACTTCAAACCGTGCTAAAAGATTCTAAACCAATGAAAAGTTTAAAAGGAAAAGAATAAAATCGATTTACTTTACAATTACAAATTTTTAAATTATAATTTAAATTCCATAAAAAAAGATTAATCTAGTTAACAATTTCTTGAGTTTTAATATTTTAATGATTGGCCTCCGGCCAGAAATTAGGTGAACTGAAATTAGTTTCCGAATGTGAACACATTTTCCTAGGTGTTTCCCAATCCTATCTCAATATTTGCTACTAGCTAAAAAACCTTCAAACTTCCAAAAAAAATCTAAATTTGAAAAATTAAAACTTTGAATGTATAATGTATAAATCGTTAATACATTCAAATTTTGATTTTTTTTGAAGTTTGAAGGTTTTTTAGCTAGTAGCAAATATTGAGATAGGATTGGGAAACACCTAGGAAAATGTGTTCACATTCGGAAACTAATTTCAGTTCATCCAGAAATTAGATATTATCTTGAGATTATTATGAGAAATTGCTACTTTTTTTTTGTACTGCCAGCGATTCTTATTCGTAACAGTAGTTATTAATTAATATATTCAAATCTATGGATATTTTTCAAAAATATTATTTACAGAAGAAATTTTCCAAGATATTTGCCAAAAAAATCATATTTTATTTTAACTTTAGTTTTACATTGTAATCTACAGATAACTAACATTCTCAAGGTAGAAATTTGTGAAAATTACTGATGTCAAAGATTTCTGTGTGTGTGTGTCTTTCTGATATGGTTCTCCTATTCAATAAGCTTCTCATAGGTCCTGGTTAGTTTTATTTTAAAACTATTTTGGGTTAAGGTAACTAAACTAAAAAAGGGATAGGTCGACACTCAACCCCCCCCCCCTCAAGTGATACTAGAATACCCCAGGGGCGTAGCCGCTAGTACAGTGTTTTTTTTATGAGAACTGTTTTGAAAGCAATTTTACCCCACTTATAGTTATCAGAATTTAATGATTAATGGCTTATTAATGGCTTTCTTCGTTTTTTAATGCAATTTATAGAACATTAAAAAAAATATTTTTGTTTTATTAAACAAGTACAGTAAAATCTAAATTTCAAAACTTAGGTGTCAACATCTAAAAATGGTTTTAGCGCATTTTTCTTATGCCTAAATCTTCTACCCTTTGCAAGAAAAAAATTGGATTTTCTGTAGTCGACTTTTGGGGGCCAGAACTCCCTCCCTGGTTGAGATATGACCTTCAAGCTTTGATATGTTCTAGTACATAGTATATGTATACATTTTTAGCGATATATCTCAACTTTGAAGTGTTTAGCAGCCATTCTTGCAAAAGGTTGAATATTTGAGCATAAAAAAATGCGCTAAAACCATTTTTAGATGTTGACACCTAAGTTTTGAATTTAGATTTTACTGTACTTTTAAAATAAAAACTGAAATATTTTTTTATTGTGCGATTAATTGCATTAAAAACGAAGAAAATAAGCCATTAATCATTAAATTCTGATAACATTAAGTGGGGTAAAATTGCTTTCAAAATAGTTCTCTTAAAAAAAAAACACTGTATATTATATTCACATAAGTGTAATCTTCAACATATCGTTGTGAGTATAAAAAGAAAGAGATTTTAAATGTACCTATGACATAGACAGCCAAGGGGGGAGGGGAGGGGTGATTCCCCCCCCCCCCCAAATTAAAAAGCTTGGACGCCCCTGACCTAGGAACTTTTGTTTTTACCCATAAAGTAGCATTGCTATCTGGATGATTAAAAATCATGTGATATGCAAAGAAGTGGTAAAACAATATTGGGTTGCCAATACCCCTCCCCCCCCCAAAAAAAAAAAAATTTATAGTGCATAACCCCCTCCCCCACACCTTACTTGATATATTTATGTTTTAAACTAGAGAAGTTCTACCAATTTTAAAGCAAAATTAGGTGCTAAAAAATAAATATTGTGCCCTTTGTGCACGATTTGCTCCTCGGTTGGAAAAAATAACCTAATTATAATTCCATTGTTGCTTGCCCTATATAATTTAACAATTCTCATACTTAAAACAAGAATAAATATTTCCATAACCGGAAATGTGTCGAGTTATAACTATTGTTTTTAAGCGTTTGGGGAGGAGGTGTCTGCCCTCACAAAATATGGAGGTGGGTTCCTTCACCTTATAAGCCTCTCAATACCCCTGACAAATCTCTGTGCACGTAAAATAAGTTTCAACCCTTTTGCAGTTTTTTTCATGTTTCCCCTAAAATGTTTTAAAATAAAGAATGTACATTTTATGTCATCCACGACAATACTTCTTATTAAACCCATATATTCGACGTAAACCCTTCAAATTGTACATCGATATCACATGTCAGCATAGCATTGTAGCAAAAAGGTCTTAAATCGACATAAATTATGCCAATAATGTCATTTAAATAACAAAAATAAATAATATATGTAAGTCAAGTCCTACTTACTTTTAGATATGGCATATATGTAGATGACATAATATATGCGTTTCCTGATAGTTATCTTATAGGAAAATTTGTTTCAAAACAACAGATATAGAATAAAATCAAATCATAAAGATCCATAAAAAAAACGAGTTTAAGATGACTATGCTCCTTTGTAAAAACTACTATGAAAAGTGTATTGGTTAGCCTCTGGCTTCCTATAACACATATCACAATGGATATATTATTAGTGGATCTTACACCAAATTTTCTTGTAATCTAATAAAGCAAAAAACACGTCGAGGGCTAAAATATCGATTCTCCTTTCCACCCCATTACCTCCCCTTCAACTGATAAATAAGTAACAGGGGAAATAGCAACCTAAATGGACGAGAACTTCCCCCCTGACATAAAATCCACGTATATTCTACATCCATTAATATCACACCTACTTCCCAGGAATTAAGGGAACATCAATATAGATCTTTGTTGAAATAAATACTACTTAAAGAAGTTTTTTTTTTAAAGTCATACAAGAAATTTTTAAGAGGCATTTTAGCGGCGTTTTCCTTTGTGAATAGACCATACACAAACTTTTTATATTTTCTATTTTTATTTTAGATTAGGTTGAGTAGAGGTTAGCAGAGTCCGGCAAGGATAAAACACTGTAGAGTCTAGAAATAGTTTTATTTTGAGTAATTTTATCGGTTTTAATGATAATTTTAAGTCTTAAATCTTATGGAAATATGCTGTAATATTGCCTTTTGAATTTTTACTTTGATGACTGAATTCGTAGCTAACTTTAGAGACACTATAAATGAGTATTTTTTAATTCTAAAACATATATTTTACAATAATGCTTGACAGATTTTTTTATACACATGTAAATAACATTTATCAAATAAAATTAGAAAATTTAACAAGTTTTCCTTCAAAAATAAAATTACATTATAATCTTTAAGTATTTTGATTTTAAACATAAACATATTTTTTATGAATTAAGCTTGATCTTTTTATGATTCGAATTTTATATATTCGATAAAATTTTTCGTTTCGTTGTAATTATTCGTTTTTGTACAATTATTTTTATCCTAATATAATTTATCTTGCAGTTCTCTTGAACAAAGCATCGATGTTGTCAATGTTGATGTTTCTCTGGGCATTTATTGAGAGACTGTTGGTATGATAGTTTAGCTGGTCTGATATGGCCTAAAACAATGGATTTATTATTTCTTGAAACGTACACAAGATTTTCATTTTCTCTAGTAAAGTGAAACACACATTGGGCTAAAATAACGATTTCTTCGCTTCCCCCGTTTACCCCATCCCCTCCCCTCCTATTGGATAAAACAATTGACCAATAAATTACAAGGGAAATAGCAACCTAAATTGACGACAATTTTTCTCCTGTCATAATATCAACGTATATTCTACATCTATCTATAAAACACAAAAAGCTTGTTTAAAATAAAGTTGGCTCTTTTTAATAGTGGTTTCGCTCCTAGCCAGTAAAAGCTTTGCTTCATAAGAGGGATAGGCAGAGCCTAGCTTAAAATATAAAGCTTCCCTGGAAAGCATAGACCACTTGAACCTGCTATTCCCTAAATCTTTTGCTTCAAGCTTAAACTCTTACTACTTTAAATAGTACTGTTGGCTTCGCCCTAGCTTTGCTATTGGTCCAGCTATTAGCCAGATCCTTCGCTACACACAGACAGATAGTCATCATGTTTCCTAGAAAAATCAATTATATCTAGAAAGTAGAAAAAGGCAGCACTTTACCTGTAGCTTGGCTTGTTTAGGGTAGACCATCTTCGGATTACTGTTTTCTAATTCCGAAGCTTGCAATGTCTTTTCATCTGCTATTTCTGCTCTGTACCTATAATACAAAAAAATATTACCCCTTGTTGGATATGATAAGAGGGTAATTATAACCCCTGACATTTTTTGGACTTAGTCCCCCTCCCCCCCCCCCACAAAAAAAATATTGTGTTGACTGTTAGATATCTTGTCAGGAGAAGGGGAATATATGATAATCCTACTGGATGAACGAAATGGCCAATAAATGAATTCCATGCTAACAACCTAAATTGATGACAATTTTGCCCCTATCACAATATCCATATATATTCTATATCCATTCCTGACAATTTTCCCCCTGTCATAATATACGTATATTCTATATCCATTGCTGGAACTTACCTACAGTTACAGGTACATTGTAGGCTGGCGGATGAAAACATTTCACAATCATTGGCGTGCATCTCATCAAGAACAATCAGGTCAATGTCAACAGAATCAATTCCATTTCTACACTCAAGGAAAAATAAACATGTTACTTTTTACAGATAATAATTCAATTTAATCTAATGAAGCTTCTTATAGTACCTGTAAAAAATAGCGTCATATTAGAATAGTCCATTTGGGATTTTTCGAAAAAAGATTTTAAATTTGTCCCCTTTTTAAAATGCACTACCTACATAAAAAAAAATTTGGGCGAAATATCAGCACTAAAAAAGCTTCAAATTCTATATTTATTTGAAAAAAAACTTTTGACACATAGATCTGAGCCATTAGTTTTTACTAAATAATGTAAATCATTCATATTTCATACAACAAAAAAATTGGGAAAATTAGAAAGTACCCCCCTCTATATATAATTTTTAACCTCCAGAGTAATTTTTTGATGGAAGGGTTAAAAAAGATTTCTACGCGCCAAATATCAAGTTTATTCTTTTCCTGTTCTCTGCTAGGAGCGAGTATGTTCCACTGTCGGCCAGCTGGGCCCTGGGGATGCTCAATCTCGCCAACACACTCTGGTCCTCCTCATTGTGCACGTACGTGAAGGCCTCGTCAATATTGGGTATGGCGGCTCCGTCCTTCTTCCAAGACAGGGATGGTAGTGGCTCACCTAAAAACATCAAAATTTATGAAGCGCTAGAAAGTGTCATTTGTGTCGTCATAAAAATACATCTCTTTTTAAGGTGTTTCTTTCCCACTTCTCCTCTCATCTTCCCTTTTAAGACTTATCTAAATATGACGTCACATATGACACTTTCGAGCGCTTCAAAATTTATATTTGTAGGTAATGAGCGAAAAGATTTGATTTTGCCAAATTCATCAAAATTTTGTTAACCAACATTATTGGATAAATTGAAGTTCATGGTAAAATGATGCTGGAAACGATTATTTACAGAAAACGTACATATCCTTTTTGCACATAATTGTAACTGACAAGTAATACTATCTAAAATAGCCAATAATCAATGATGTAAAGTTATATCGTAGCAGGCATTGACTGATTTTACTCGTGTTTTCTTACACCAGGCGCTTAATGTGCATTATTGTATCTTGGCTATTCCATATAATTTGTATCTTTATCTTTTAGTAAATATGAATATATCATAAAATTATTAAAAGTAAGAAATACTTACCTGTGCCTTTCACTTTATTGAAATTCTAGAATTTTAAGTTACAAGATTTAAATCACCTAATATCCGAAATATTTATGTAAGTACATTTTTTAGCAAAAATTTTGGTACCTTTAATTTTGACCAGCAGTGAAACTTGACGATTCTTCTTCACAATCACTGATCTTCCGGAACCTTTCTCTATTGATGGCGCTAAGTTCTTATACCTAAATTAAGATCGATATGAATTTTACAGGAAATTGAAGGGAAAAGACAATGGACGATATATAATAAATAAATTTAAGCTTTCTGGTAGATTGCTTATAAAGGTTTGACAATGCTAGTTTGAACTAACCAATTAATTTTTTAGCATGACCTGATATAAATAGCCAGAAAAATAAAAATAATCAATTATAGGATAAATGAATTGGTTTTGTATTACTTGTTGTATAATGGCATATTATTTCATTTAACGAAAAATTGTTCTGTATCAAAAGAAAAATAAATAATTAACTATTGAAAATG
The DNA here is from genome assembly GCF_053477335.1 of Acartia tonsa. Lineage (NCBI taxonomy): Eukaryota > Metazoa > Arthropoda > Copepoda > Calanoida > Acartiidae > Acartia > Acartia tonsa. Next base: position 23,419,649 of record NC_137261.1, read on the forward strand.
CAAAAACTTTTTTTAATGTTTTAAATAACTTCTCTGATTTTCTTAATAGGAAACATATTATGATATTGTAGTAAATTCCTATTATATCTTAATACTGGCAGTTACGCCCCTAGAGATCCGCACCCATCATAAATTTAAAAATAAAAGGTAGAAAACTATTTTTCAGGGGGTAATTTTTCTTTGGAGGGTTGAAGTATCCCTCTCAAAAATAGTTAAAATTTAAAATTATACCTGCAAAGATGGGGTTTAGTTTCCTTGCTTGGGCTAGATTCTCCAGCTTTGGATACTGCCAACACACGGAAACAATATTTCTTACCAAGACTCAAACCTACAACATAACATTGCATTAGGTTAAAATTTTTGTTGCTATAGAAGTTTTTTGATTTTTTAAAGGAACAAGTACATTAAAGAAACACATATTAAAGATTATTTAGAAGGAACCACAAGCTAATAAAACTATTGTTTCAGTTTAAATAATAAATCTATAAATATAGATGTATAACCAGACAACTACTTGGGTCTCCTTCTGCTGGGGACCTTTTTCTTCTGCTACCAAATTACTTTCTGCTTTTTTGTAGCGACTTAGCTGTGTAAATAATCATGGCGCTATTGGTTTATTTTAAAAGACCTAATACAAATCGGCACAAGGACCTTGGGGTGGGGAAATACAGTTTTTTTAACCCTCCCCCTCTATTGTTTACTCTAATATTTAAATTCATTTAAATTTCTATAAAAAATTTCATAAGTTAAAATGCATACCTGGAACTCTTGACTCAAGTTGTTCAATGGTGGCAAAGCAATTATCATTATCAGTGACAAGAGCATCAAACCAGCCACCAAACTCATCCTTCTTTTGAATGATATAATTAGTAATGGCCCTTCCTCCAGTATTCTGTGGCTTGGCCCAGCGCAGTGTCACAGATTCTTCATCAAAATCAACAATGTTAAGGTCAGTAGGAGCACTGGGAGCAACATAAGGATTTTCAGCTTTCACTGGATCCAGGGTGCGGATCGGTGGTGATACACCTTCTTTGTTTAGAGCTGTTACTTCAAACTTATACAGATGTCCAGGTTTTAATCCAGCAACTGATAATTCTGGAGATTTAGTCTCAGCACATGGCATCCACACATTACTTTCCAGGTCAAGAATCTGGACACTGTAGCCTGTTAATGGGGTGCCACCATCATCCTCTGGTGGACTCCAGGTAAGCTTACAGTTCTCAGCTCTAACATCAGATACAACAAGATTGGTTGGTTTTGTTGGAACATCAATAACATTTACAAAAGCAGTTGCTTCAGCATTGCCACCGCCACAAGTAAGTCTGATCTTATAATTACCAGTGTCTTCTTTTCTGTTTGCTTTAATTATAGTTAGAGTGCTATTTATTTCAGTATAAGTTCCAGATTTTGACATGGATTCAATAGTGATGCGTTCATCCTTTTCTAAGACAACATCATCCTTAATCCAAGCAGCAGTGGGGGCTGGTTCTCCACTAAACCATACATCATAACAGATAGTTTTGCCTGCCTTAACCTCAAGATCATGTAATCCTGGCTCCTTGACTTTAGCGCTGATGTATCTTGTCTTGATCATTAGGGATTCTGATGGTGGTGATGGGAGGGAATAGTTCATGCTTTTATCAGAAGCAAGATTGACAGCTTTTACTCTGAATGTATATTCATAACCCTCTGTAAGTCCATCACATTTGGCTTGAATAACACCACCTTTCTCCATTACCTCAGCAATGGTGTAGGTTTTATAGGCAATAAAATCTTTCATGTTATTTTCCTTAGCTTCCAGAACATAATGGGTAATTTTAGCCCCACCATCTTTTTCAGGAACTTTCCAGGACAAATCAGCATGAGTTTTCCCCCAGTCTAGAATGTTTGGCTTGCCAGGAGGTCCAGGCTCAGTCCAAGGATCCTTGGCAATAATTTCATTTCCATTCATGTCACATGGCAGTGACTGGCCAAGTTTGTTAATGGCCTTAACTCTGTATCTATACTTGCCACCAGGCTTAAGGCCAGTTATTTTAGCTTTTGTATCACTGGCACCTGCTTCAGCAACAGTTGACCAATTACCTCCACTTTCTACATTCTGTTCCTCAATAATGTATCCCAATATTTCTGAGCCGCCATTGTCTGATGGGGGTTTCCAGTTGACCATGCAGTTGTCCTTGAATACCTGGTTGACGGTACAGGAGTCTGGGCTGCCAGGCTTGTCCATGATGTTAACATCAATGTCTTCCTCAGCTGATCCTTGAGCATTAGACATGACAACCTTGTAAGCACCAGACTTGTCATGCTTAGGATTAAGAAAGTCAACCTTGACTACACCATCAGCCATTGTTATGTTGACATCTTGTCCCTTCTTCAACTCCTTGCCCTCAGGTGACAAAATTTTAAAATCAAGCTCTGATTGTTTCTTGCCCTCAACTTGATAATCAATCTCAAATCCACAAGATTTGCCAGCCACACCTTCAGCCTTAGCCCTGGAACCTTTTTTACCCTTGCCAATCCTCTTAAACTCGGGCTTCCTCTCACCCATCATGATATCTAATGCTGTTTCAGTTGTTAACATTTTATCACCTTTATTAAGTGGAGTTCTTGCTTCAATTGTACCAGCATCACTAAGCTCCAGACGTCTGATATATAGCTGATGCTTACCCTTCCTATCCTCTGTATATCTATACCTGGATTCACTTTTGTTAATCTTTACTCCATTGATATAAAACTCGACAGGTGCATTTGGATCCTTAACACTAACATAAAACATTGCATCTTCTCTTTCCACAGCAAACACCATGCCTTTAACTGATCTAAATCCATCTGAAGTTATGTCACTTGTAATTTCATTCAGAACTCCAACTCTCAGTTTTGCTGATGACTTATCCTTGTTTGTTTTACATGTAATATCTCCAGAATCTTTGACTTGACAGTTTTTCAATATTAATTTTCTAACTTTTCCTTGTTCAACTATTGTAATTCTGTCGCCATCAGGAACAATCACTTTGTTATCCTTGTACCACTTAACTTCAGCATCATCTGCTTCTGTAGTAATTTCAAACTCAACCGTATCCTTTTCAACAACATTTTTATCAACAAGCTTTGATGTAAAGGTGTGTGGATATTCCTCAACCTCAAACCAACAATTAGTCTGATCATCTTCGCCATTCTTCATGAACTCCATAATCTGAGCACTGTAGTAGCTGCTGTCATCCATGGTAACATTGGGGAAGTGAATACAGCTGTAGCAACCCTCATCCTTCTTGATGATGTTAGTTTGTTCAGCCCAGTTGATGATAGCGCCATTTTTCAGCCATTTCAGATTTACTCCAGGTTCACTAATTTCAACCGCCAGTGAGAATGGTCTGTTGGTATAACCTAACTGCTTTTCCTGAAGAGGTTTGACAAACCAATACTCAGGATCACGACGTTTGACAGTTACATAGCAGCTTGTTTTAGCATCAACTTCTCTTACCAACAAAATATATGTTCCATCTTCTTCAGTTGTAGGATTGTTAATATAAAGAGTATAAACATCTTCCTCCTGTTTCCAATCATATTTATCACTTTTCATCAACTCCCGACCATTTTCACCTGACTTGATGTCAGCCATGATCTTCTCATTGCGTTGATACCATTTACCCTTCATATTCTTGACAGATAACTTTGCCTGGAGTACAACCTGTTTATCCTTCTTTTCCTGTGCCTCAATGTCAAACAGTGGCTCAATCCACTCTGTTCTTTCAACCACAATCTTTTTCTGTTTGGTTTTCTTTTTCATGAGCATAGCCCTGAAGTCCATGCCACCCTCAACAGTGACAAAGAGCTTGAAGTCGAACTTGGCTGTGCCATTGCTGTTTGTCAGGATACATTGGAAATCACCTAAACAAGTAAACATATTTTATATGTTCAGCCGTTTGGCAGCTATCAGCCTTTTAAATTCATAAATTTTTGATACACAAAATTAACCCTTCTGTAGACAATTATTGGTTTAAAAGTTTGGACTCTCAATTAAGCAACCAATCAAAATTCAATAAAAGTCCTCAACATTTTTAAGTAACTGAAATAAGAAACGTGATTACTAATTATAAGACTTTCGGGACCAGTGTACTAAATAGCCTAATATCCCCTTCCTTCCTAGATAAACTCAACAAGAAATAAAGAGAAAAACAAAAATAATACAGGAAGATAGTGATTAAAAAAAGGGATCTTCAAGCCAATCAAAGACAGGCAACATAGTAGATATGTTGAGTAGCTTTACTACAATAAAGGCTTGTGAGTCCTACCTTCATCTTCTGCTTTGCAGTTCCTGAGACCCATAGTGATTGTATTCTCAGCTCCATTTGTGTACACTCGACCCCTGCAAGTAAAATAATCTATTAAGATATGTAAAAAAATTGCTTTAGTGATGTTTTTTTTATTTCTATATCCTTTTTAAATGGCTTTTATAAAAACTTAGTCATTTCATTTGTAATTTCATTTAATTACCCTTCAAAAATATCTATAAAACTAAAATTTTATACAAATACCTAATAATGTTAGGCCTTTTTTGATCATAACAAGATGACTTTTACTTTTAATCGGAAAATTAGTAAATTATAAAAAAAGATGACATTTTGTGACTAAATGTCGAGAAGCTTGAAAAATCAGACGATAAATCAATTTGCAAAATTTTCAAGCTAAATTTATAATAATCGTTTTTCATGTTGGCCCAAATTTTATATTATATACTTTAGGGTATCGTATATAATCCGGGTCTGTCCAGTGTCCGTACGTCAAAAACTCTAATAAAAAGTAATTAAATGTTCAATGATTCTTATTAGGAAAAGGTCCGCGATAAATTATAATTATCAAAAAATATACACCACCTTCCCCCCTCCCAGTATAGCTTGATTATTTAGTAGGTTTTTTTATACGCCCATTATAAATGTAACACCAAGGGAAATCTTTAATTTTTCCTGTATCAGCACATTTTATGTATATATTTAAATTCCTAAAAATTTATTCTAATGCTTTCATTGAGTGTTTATTCATTTTTTTAAATGCAAGTTTTTTTAAATAGTGACTTTGTCCCTAGTAACTTGGGTGTGGGACACTTTAAATTATGAAAAAGTTGGATTTATTTAAAATGTGATCTTATCCTAAAGTACATAGCTTAAACTCTAAACAAAAATAATTATCCGCTTCTCTAACATATTTTGATTTAGACAAATTATATGATAACAAGGATGACAACATCAATAAAAGCGAAGCTCTGAAATGATAGGACAAACGAACATTAACACATGTAGAGTAGCAAAAATAAATAATCAAAATATATATGTATAAAAGTCGAAACTAAATTGTAAGTAATTTATTGAAAAACTGCATAAATACAGGATAATGTTAGGACATACTTATATTTTTAGGACTTGCTTATAGAGATGTTTCTTTTATAACATTGTAATTTGTTGTCCTAGGAATTAGTATTAGTCCAAAACTCAGATCAATTGGAAAATTAAATCAAATACATATGTATGGACCGCCCTTAATTATAGAAAAGCTTCGCTTTTAAAGATAATAGGTATACCTAGAAAAATTCAATTAATATTTAATACTTGTCGCCTAATTTGCTTTCCACATTTTAATGTACTAACATTCAATTCACATTCGAATTTTAAATGTAATGTGGTAATACGACACCCCGACGGACAGGCCGTTTACAGAGTTGCTTCGCTGTGACTTATGATAACAAACCCCCCGCACTAATCCTATTATATCACTATCCATCTCATGACCGCTGTTGACCCCGCACCCAGCGGTCAAACTAGCCTGCCTAAATGTGGGGAGGGGACTTGAACATGCAACTATCACGAGTCCCTCACGCGCTTATATAATCGGGAGGCGCTGCCTCCCCTTTTACCACCGCTGCCCCCACAGCCTGTCTACCGTCGGGCGCTAAGCCCTAGCGCCCCACACCCCCTTCAAACCTAACCATTGTTATATTTTGTTGTATATATATAGTAAACATAACTTGTAAATATTATTCAGTTTAAATATATAATTTCTGTATGATTGAATCCTGCTTGTTTGTTTGGTAGAATACTTAAAGGCTAGGGCTCGTTGAATCCGAACTCGTTACCCCGTGGGCCGAGAACGCTCGGCTTACCAGAACTTGGTGTCAGCGTGTTTCAATCGAGCCTTACAGAAACTAGCCTATTCTACCTCTGATTGGACCCTTTGGCAAGTAAGGGGACAATCAGCCGCCAACTGACCCGTGAGACGGCCTTTTTAGGTCGAATTTCCATCATTTTGAACGCAATATGTGGGCCTCTGGCCTACGGCAAGCAGATTTAGCCTGCTAAAAGCGCCAGTTAAGACGCTTTTTCCGTGTCGTGTAGGAGTAGCGCTAGGTGCGCAGCCACGGCAATCGGATAATTTAGCTCAGACGGCTACAGAACTGAGTCTAAATTGGCAAGTGTAGCTGGGACAAGCCCCAGGACACCCAGGCCAAACCTACGAGACAGACAGCTGTGTGCTGGTCTCCCTAAGAAGGCAATGTGTGGCTGCGAAGCTTCAGCACACAAGTAAGCCCTACCACTGCGACGGATAGCAGATTTTGAGCCACAGGCACGGCAGGACGGGACATTCCCTGCCGCTGCCTCCCAGGATTCGAACCCGAGGCGCTGCAGGACGGGCCATTCCCTGCCGCCATTTTTCGGGATTCGAACCAGCGGCGCTGTAGGACGGGTCATTCCCTACCGCCGTCACCCCTCTGAACCTTGCAGGACGGACATTCCCTGCTGCCAGTGCTTCCAGAGTCACACCTAGAGCTCCTAGTGATAACAACACATCATTGTGTATAAATGTCAACCAAGTGATAAAAATAAATATAAAATTGTTGACCAAGTGATAATTAATAAGCTCTAGTGATTCGAAGCTACAGTCTAAGCCACCATGGTAAGCGATACCACCATAGCTGCGGTGCGGCCACCACCAAAGTTTCTGCCAACCCCAGCCGAACGAGAGGCCCCCTTGTCTCAAGGGCAGGACCTCCACTTCCCCTGCCATGTCAGGGTGAGGTTTCCTACTCCTGACCCTGCCCAGCATGTACAGGTTGATGCCATGATTGATTCTGGCAACCGTGTACCAGGGTCTGCTGTAATTTCTGAGCATCTCATGCACGCGATGGGCGTGCAACGCATGTTGATTCCGGACAACACCCAGATCCTGACTGCTAATGAGGAAGGCCAGCCCCTCCAGGTAATCGGAAAATTAAAAGAGTTATATATGGCAGTTTCACATACTCTTATACTCCATCTATACCACGTGACTGTGGTCCGGAATCTCTCACACCCTCTGAACCTAGGAGGGTATTTTCTCAAGGAGTTCGGAACTAGGCTCTGTTTCGACATGCAACCACCTTGCTTGTGGGTGCGTGGGGAGTTTATCCCACTCCGTGGCGTCCCCATTGACCGGGAGACAGCCGAGAGAGAGCTAAGCTATGAGGGGCCTCTGCCAGGCCCCCTGCCTGAGCAGCCGCGTGTGGTTGAGAAAGGCACACACTGGGTGGACGCTGAGCTCAACGCACACAAGGGAGCTAACCTGCTAGCCATGGGGTTGCCCCCAGTGCCCAAGGTGCCAAGGGAGAGCCTGCCAACAACGTTTCCTGAGATTGCCAGCCCTCCAGAACCAATCTTCTCCGCCGACATTTTTATCAACGGCCAGCCGTGTCCACCTGGCCCCCTCTACCTGGGACCTCCAGCCAGTCCACCAGCCAAGCCCGAGTCCAGACCCGTCAAGTCGCGGTCTGATGTACCCGGAGCCACACTCAACTCTCAGGCCCCAGCCTCTCCCGGCGCCGTGCCCGTCAAGTCGCGGCCGGACGCCCACGGAGCCAAAGCTGGACCCAGCACTTTGGCCTCTCCCAGCGCCGAGCCCGTCAAATCGTGGCCGGACGCCCCTGGAGCCACGCCTGGCTCCGACACGTCAGCCCCTCCAGAAGCCGAGCCCGTCAAGTCGCGGCCGGTGGGTCCCGGAGCCAAGGCTGACCCCGCACCAGCCACGTATAGGCTAAGCGCTGTCACTCCAACTGACGGTCAACCACCCCAGCTCCGCACAGCCAAGCGGGTGGTCCTGCCTGGCCGCGGGGTTATGGCGGTCCCTGTTGAGCTAGTAGGCCATCGCACCAAGGATGCCATTCAACTAGCTGCCCCAGAACAGAGGTTTGGGGAGGACCTTGTTATTCCAGAGGGCCTGTATGCCCACAGGCCTGGCTCTGCCACTGTGTTTAGAGTACTGGTGGTCAATGAGGGGGAGGTGCCCCTCTTGCTGGATGCTGGCCTCCCAGTGGCAGGGGAGCTGGTCCAACCTGACATTTTAGAGGTCTCTGATACGCCTCCCCCGCGTCTCCACTCGTTCCAAGAACCTGCTGAGCCTATAGACATGCAGGAGTTGTGGGAGGCCCTGGAGATGGAAGACAATGAGTTCCTACGCAAGGACCCCTTGCTCAAGAAGGAGGTCTGGACTACGTTGTCAGAGTACAGGGACGTCTTCTCCAATTCTACCCCCGGCTGCACAGATGTGGTTGAGTTGCAGCTGCGCCTCAAGCCAGGGACCCAGCCGATCCGCCAAGATTTAGGGATCTGAACCCGCGGCAAGAGGCTGAACTGGAGAAACAACTGGACACCTGGCTACAGGAAGGAGTTATAGAGCCGTCGGACTCCGCCTGGAGCAGCCCCCTGGTGCCCATCAAGAAGAAGGACGGGAGCACCCGCTGGGCCGTCGACTACAGAGCCCTCAACAAGTGTCTGGAGCTGGACAGCTACCCCCTGCCTAGGATCCAGCAGTTGGTGGAACGAGCTGGCGGGCACCGTGTCTACAGTGCTTTAGACGCGGTGGCCGCATACTACACCATCCGTGTGTCTGAGGATAGCCGGCCCTGCACCGCCTTCACCACCCCCAGGGGCTTGTATCAATGGAAAAGGATGCCCTTTGGCCTGGCTACGGCACCGTCTGTCTATTCCAGGTTTATTGCAGGGGTCCTAAACCCACTAGGCACAGCCAACCTCCAGTCATACCTTGACGACGTCCTGACCTTCCATCAGGATACCTGGGCCCACCTGGCCAGGCTCCGAGAGGTCTTGGAAGCCCACCGTAGGGGAGGGATCCGCCTCAAGCCAGCCAAGACCAAGTTGTTCCGGTCCAAGGTGGATTATCTGGGTCACACCCTCAGCCGTGAGGGGATAGCCATGCAAGAGGACTATATTGACCGCATCTTGGACTGGCCAGCCCCTAGCACCCCCAAGGATTTGCTGGCGTTGCTGGGCTTCTTTGGATACTACCGCCTGTTCATCCCAGAGTATGCAGACCTCACCTACGAGATGAATCGGCAGAAGACGGCCAAGGCCCTAACCTGGACGCCTGAGATGGAAGCCCAGCTGCTGCAACTCAAGGACAAGTTCCGCAAGGCCCCCATCCGAGCGCCGCCCAGGTTTGATTTGCCAGCCGTGTTCCAGCTCACCACAGATTTCAGCAGCCGCGCCATCTCTGCCATACTGAGTCAATGCCAGGAGGGCAAGGAGAGGCTGATTGCCGCCGTGGGGCGCAAGACAACCGACCCTGAGACGCGCTACCCGTCCTGGAAGGGAGAGATGGCCGCCATTATCTATGGGATCCGAAAATTCCACGGCATCTTGTCCTACCGCAGCTTCCAGATCAACACTGATTCCTCTGCCCTGCTACAGATGAAATCACTGAACACATCCACAGGGATGGTGGCCCGCTGGCAGGAGGAGCTAGCGGCCTTAGACTTTACCGTCTGCCACAGGCCTGGCACCCAGAATACCAACGCCGACGCCCTCAGCCGCCGGGAAGATGCCAACATGCCAACGGCTAGCGCCGAAGAATTAGCAGAGCAGGCCGAGTATATCCACAACCTTTGCCAGCTAGGGGAGGCCGCAGCTAGCCGGCCCCCTGCCGCCCGACTGGATTCAGCTAGAGTATTGGAAGCCCAGACACAAGACCCCCTCCTGCTCCGTGTCCGCCAATGGGTGGCTGATGGCAAGGCCCCAACCAAGGCTGAGCTGCGTGGCAAGGAACGAGACGAGCAGCAGTACGCCAGCCGCTTCCCAGCCCTGGGGCTTGACGAGCACGGCTGCCTCACCACCACTGACCAGACTCTGACAGGAGAGAGGACAAGATACCTGCTGCCTTCGGCCCTCCAGCAGGACGCGTTCTTTCTAGCCCATGGGACCCCCATGGCTGGGCACTTTGGGATGGACGCAACTATCGCCCGCGTTGCCATGCACTTCTGGTGGCCCAACCTGGCCCGTGACGTCCGCCTGATGGTACAGACCTGCCCTGAGTGTGTCCAGAAAGTTACCAAGGAGAGGCTGAAGCAGGGGATCCACGTGCCCTCCCGCCAGGGGTATCCACAGCAAGTCCTATTCATCGACCTGGTGGGGCCACTGCCAGAGACCCCAGCTGGGAACCGCTACATCCTCACCTGCCAAGATGGATTCAGCCGGTTTGTCAGCCTCTACGCCATCCCCAACAAGCGCACCCTCACGGTGGCTGAAGCCCTGTTGCACCGCCACCTGGCCACGTTCGGATGCCCCCTGAAGATCCATTCCGACAATGGAATGGAATTTACCGGCCAGGTATTCCAGGAACTGGCCTCCAGGCTCGAGATTGGCCTGACACATCCACCACCCTACAACCCGCAGTCCAACCGAGTGGAGAGGTTTCATAGGACGCTCAACACAGGCATGCGCCTGTTCCTAGATAGAGACGATAACAACTGGGAGCCACACCTGCCTGCCATCGCCTTTGCCTACAACACCAAGGCCTGCAGATCCACTGGTGTGACCCCGTTCCTGGCCTTCTTTGGGAGAGAGGCCAAACTTCCGGTGGACATGGTACTACGGCTGCCAGAGACCGAATATGCTTCAGTTCCAGCCAACGTCCAAGCTCTCTTGCAGCGCTACTATGCAGTGTATGATGCCATCCAGCAGAAGGAGGAGGGAGCCATCAGGAGGAGCGCGGCAGCTTACGAAGGCACGGCCAAGTATGAGGTTGGAGACTTGGTCTGGTACCTGGCCCCCCGCCTGGTGCCAGGGAAGGCAGCCAAGATTACCAAGAGATGGACTGGCCCCTGGAAAGTAGTGAGGAAAGCTACAGAAGTCCATTATGTCATTAAACCTGCCTCTCCAGTAGCCAGGATCTCAGAAGTTACCGCGCATGTAGGCCGACTGCGCAAATACACCGGAGATGTGACTGCCCACCAGATCCCAGAAGACATCCAAGTTGACATGGACGGCGACGAGGATGCCACCGAGCTGCCAGTTGGAGCGGCGGCGCCCGCAGCTAGCAACCCAGGAGAGTTCCCAGTGCACCAGCCAGCTGCAGCCGCCCCACAGCCTAGCGGCCAAGACCGTGACCCAGTGGAGGAAAACCTGCAGGAGCAGCCCAACGAACCACCGCCGCCGCCGCCCGCTCCAGAGCCACTCAGAGATGCCATCTGGAACCCTGACGCGGACATGGAGAACCTGCCAGCCAGCAGCGAGCCTGTAGGAGAAGAGCCAGCCACTGCGATGGAAGAAGCCGCCCCAGAAGAAGAAGAAGAAGCCATGTGCCCCCTGCTGATGACAGCCATCCCCATCCGGGTAGGAGCTAGGAGGCCCAGCAACCTGAATCAAGCAGGCGCCCCCATGGAGTTCTATGCACCCTTTGCCATCACCATTCCACCCTTAGGAACCACCAGAGTCTGCCTAGGCCTCCGTGTCCAGCTACCAGCCGCGACAGAACTGATCCTGCAGACGAGGCAAAATTTCCAGCGGCGAGGCCTGGCCGTCGCCAACCCACGCCTAGAAGCCAACCAGGAGCTGACAATGCTGATCACCAACCACAGTCAGACCGAGCAACGAGTGTCCCAGGGAGCCTGTGTAGCCCGAGCTGTCCTCCATCGAGCTGTGCCCCAAGAACTGCCTGTCCGGCGCAGGAGCCGGCTGTCGTATCCCCAGGTTCAAGGCCTGGTGGCTCAGGAGCCACGCAACCCTTGAAGGGGAGGTTGTGGTAATACGACACCCCGACGGACAGGCCGTTTACAGAGTTGCTTCGCTGTGACTTATGATAACAAACCCCCCGCACTAATCCTATTATATCACTATCCATCTCATGACCGCTGTTGACCCCGCACCCAGCGGTCAAACTAGCCTGCCTAAATGTGGGGAGGGGACTTGAACATGCAACTATCACGAGTCCCTCACGCGCTTATATAATCGGGAGGCGCTGCCTCCCCTTTTACCACCGCTGCCCCCACAGCCTGTCTACCGTCGGGCGCTAAGCCCTAGCGCCCCACACCCCCTTCAAACCTAACCATTGTTATATTTTGTTGTATATATATAGTAAACATAACTTGTAAATATTATTCAGTTTAAATATATAATTTCTGTATGATTGAATCCTGCTTGTTTGTTTGGTAGAATACTTAAAGGCTAGGGCTCGTTGAATCCGAACTCGTTACCCCGTGGGCCGAGAACGCTCGGCTTACCAGAGTAACATAATATTTTTCAATAATTTGAGTATCTATAGCAATAGTTTTCTAATTGCACAGCATAGATAATCTAGGTATTGACAAGTTATTTTATCTATTAAGAAACAGTTGGACAATGATACAGTGATTTACGCATCTATAAAAACTTGTTTTCCTTCTTCAGTTGCGAATACCTCGACTGCACAGCAAAGATAATCCTGCTAGGTATTGACAGGTGAATTGATCAATTATGACATACTCTGAACATTTAACCTTGCAGTTAATTTGCAAGGACGGTACATGAGAATTTATTCTCCTACAAATTTTCCACAACTAAAAATATTATAACGAGAAAAAGGCTGAATTCCATAATAGGTATGCTTTTTTACACATTATATGCTGACATATCTTATTAGACTTCTATGATTCTACTTATTAGCTACTGTTTTTTTTCTAATGGGGTAGTTTCACGAAATGCATTTGAACTTAATTTAGTGAACCGCATATTTAATCCTGATTAAATGGTTAAACTACATTTATATGACATATATTTGAGAAAATTTAAATTTTCTACCACGTTGTGAAAACAATTTCTCGTATTCATTCGAATCTGGTGGATAGGAACCGGTTCTCATCCATACGAAAAAACTATGTCTAGCATCGTATTATATACAGCTTTCTACGAATATAAAAATGTACAATCATAAGATTAAAAGCAGTTTTTTTAGCCCGTGCCTACGGCACCTAGGGGCTAAAAAACTGGTTTTAATCTTATAATTGTACATTCTATATCCGCGGAAAGCCGTTTATAATACGATGCGAGAAATAACTATTATATCTGATCTTTCAACATGATCAATAGAAATACTAAAAACAGTATTTTATACTTTTTATTTAAAAATACACCGTTACTTTTCACAGGTAGAAAAGAAGAAGCAAAATAGGTTTTTTGAGATGCTATATCGATGATTTGATCAATTATGACACAATGTTAAACATATGACCTTTAGACTTCAATTGCATATAAGATATTTCAACTTGATTGGAACAAGGACATCTTAATTAATAGTAACAGTTAGTATTTGAGTATCAATTTTAATGCTCTTAATTGAACCTCGTAAAAGTGTCGAACTATGACGTCAGAAAAAATTAACAATTAACCAATGAGAGACCGCTATATATTTTACCATTGGTCAATTACAGTGAATACTGGCTTCTCATTGGTTAATTGTTAATTTTTCTGACGTCATAGTTAGACACTTTTACGAGGTTCCTCTTAATTTTTATAGACGTTTTTAGCAAAATTTATTCTTTTATATAAAGTAGTAAGGATTTTCTTTCTGAAGCTTAAGATCTCAATAAATACTGATTGAGTTCTGCATTTTTGGAAAGCTTCCTTTAAGTCCCAGGATGGATTTAAGCTATTATAATTTTTAGATTTAAGTCTTCAGCTGGTTTAGGCTTTTTTCATGAACACAGAGCCTCTAGATGCTAGGGCCACATCTAATTTTATTTATTAAAGCAAATCTCAACTGCAATTCTTTCTTCTTACCTCCATCTAAATTCTCTGAGTATTTTATTTATTCATCGAAATTTAATTCAATTTATTAAGTAAATAAAAAAAAATTTAAAATAAAAAAAATCCTTATTTAAAAATTTTGATTATTTAAATAGAAAGTGTTTGGGAAATATTTAAATAAACATGAAGAATGATGATGAAATGTAAAAAAAATTAAAACATTGCATTAAAAGAGCATTTCTATTTTTAAGTCAAATTGTACTTTTTTCCTTTGAAAATCAATCTTATTGAGTATAAGGAAAATCTTTGAAATGGATGAGTTAAAAATCTACACTTGAAAAAATATCGGAAGTTTAGAAACTTCTTTTTTGCTTCTTTTTAAGCTGTAAGAAAGCATTGAAAGCTAAGGAATAAGAATTTATGTTCAGCTATTTAAATTACATATGATGTTTGTTTTTATCCTATTCATCTGCTACAAAGCACAACTATAAAATTAGACACTGCTTTGCAAAATCTAATAAAGGTTTAATAGTCTTCCCCATAGTTTTTAACCCAACAAATGAGAGAACGTGTTTATAAAACAATGGAGATAATAACGATACTACAAAGTCCCCTTCTTCTCCCATCATAGTATGTAGAAGATAAGATCCAAATTTACAAAGAGCTAAGATTGGTTCATATAAGGTAAAGCCTTAATATTTAAAAAAAAACTAAAATAGTAGGGGATGATGGGTTCGTTCTTCCAAAACAGGTTCGGATGAAAGCATCCATTGAGTTGTTTCTCTGCAATTTCAGATATTGCAAATGGAGCAAGTCGTTTGCAAAAAAATAAAAAATGGAATAAATACCCCAAAATAAAACCATATTTGCCCCCAGTTTCAAGTCACCCTTTATTACAGTAGAGGGGGGGGGGGGGCGTGTGCATACTAAAAAATGTGGTAAAATCATATTAGAAACCGATTAATATCCGCTGGATTAGAACCGGTTCTCAACCATACTAAAATATCATGCATAGCATCGAATTAAAGAAAAGTTTCAACGAATATTAAAATAAAAATCATAAAATTGATGCAAGTTTTTTTTAGCCCCTAGGTGGTTTAATCTGAAAATTTTGCATTTTAATATTCGCGGAAGCTGTCTATAATACGAAGCGATAAATAACTATTATGATTAAAACGAAAAATATGATTTCCCTGATCCTGTAGCAGGTATAAAGATGAAGCTAGTTTTTACCCGCTAAAGAATTTGCTAACTCATCACAATTTTACAAGATTTATAGTAAATTTATACATTAAGACACTTTCTATGAATGCACACATTTTAAAATATTTTCCATTTTTTTGGCAGAATTTTGCTTGTATTTATAAGCCTAATTACATTTAAACTATTTATAAAACTAAATCTTTATTATCAAATGACGTTATGTTATTAAAAGCTTTTCTCGTATTTATTCGAATCCGGTGGATAGGAACCGGTTCTCATCCATACGAAAAAACTATTTCTCGTATTCATTCGAATAAGAACTGGTTCTTATCCATACGAAAAAACTATGTCTAGCATCGAATTATATCCAGCTTTCTACGAATATAAAAATGTACAATCATAAGATTAAAGCCAGTTTTTAAGCCCGTGCCTTCGGCACCTCGGAGCTAAAATAACTGGTTTTAATCTTATAATTTTACATTCTATATCCGCGGAAAGCTGATTATAATACGATGCAAGAAATAACTATTATTCTTTTTACTACAACAAAATATATTGATAACTTAAAAAAAACTATAAACATTTAGTCCCAAACAAAATTCCTATGAATTATTTCCAGTATGGCTTCGAAACCGATAAATATTCGCTGGATTAGAAACTGTTCTCAGCCATTGAGGTGTTTTGTTCATTTTTTTCTTAACAACAAAGCGGTATTAGCAACACTCAAAAGATTATTTCTTCTGGGCTTATAGAACATAAAGTGCGCGTAATAAAGTATTATATAAACCAAGTAAAGGGATACAAGTAAAGAACATGATTTCTAGGCTGATTAAACTTTAGTTGGCCATGACGATGACAGACAATCCAAAGAACAAGAATGTACAGGGAGTTGAAGGGATAAGACAATGGTAGATAAATAGATTTACATCCCCGTTAATGATACACAAACGTTAAAACGCTTTGACACTTAATCTAATGAACCAACAAATTACAATTCATTAAAAGTCCCCAACGTTGTAAAGCCAACGAATAGGAACAAGTTATTATAAAACTTTAGGGACTAGTGTAATAAACAGCCGAAAGTCCCCGAAAGTTTAAAAAAAAGGCAAATTATTTATATGCTACATCTAAATATAGGTTTTCAATGTTATGAAATTCTTTGTTTTGTACCTACATTTTAGTAATTTTAAAACAAATTTGTATAACTTGAGAATATACAAAGTACTATACAAAATAAGACCATACTTAAACTCCCATCGCTATGACACAAATCAAAATTTTACAGCATTCCATTTATTCAAGATGTCTAATTTCTTTAACTATCATAAATTTTCTGCATAACTTTATAAATTGCGTGATCATCTGGGTGTTTAATTATTTATTTTGGGGATAATTTATTAACAGGTTCGCGCTAGTTCCAACTAATGCTAGATAAATGTCCTCATAATCTTATTTATCTAGGTTAAAGTTGTCAGAAATTAGAGTGATATCATCATGATCAAAGAAAACATACTGCAAGTTAGATTTTAAAAGAACAGGTAGTGTTTTATAAAATCAATATAGTCTTGAGAGAGTTTTGTTTTGCTATTGTTTAAATTCAAGACAAAATCCGTGCAATCAAAGAATATGTTATCTGGTGGATCTTAATTGACGAATGAAAAATCTAAGTTTAGAATAATACTTATTACTTTAGTAAATCCCTTGTTGGTTAAAACTGACAAGTGTGGGGAAACTTCTGACACTTTTGCGTAAACAGGGAGCATAGGATTTATCTTAGGAGTGAGAGGATAGGTTATTTGGTAAAAAAAGTTTTCTTTTTGGATGTAATTTCCCTATATTTTAAACTTTTGGTCTCCAGGTTCAGGTGCTGCAGGCCTCCGGGTGGCCTCTATTATTTTGCCAAATAACCAATCCTCAAACTCCTAAGACCAAGCCTATTCTCCCTATTAACGCAAAAGTGTCAGAACTCCTCCCCCCCCCCTTAACTGCAAATATTTCAAAAATAAGGTTAACGCTCACCTAGGGTTGCAGCTCATATCCTTCTCAGGAACCTTGAACCACTCCGCGGTGGGGGCGGGGTCTCCCTCCACCTTGAAGGTGACAAACACAGTCTCGCCCTCGTTGACATTGTGCTTGTCTGAGGGTGCTAGAAACTTTGGCTTTTTTCCTCCTTAAATAAACCAATAATTAAAAATAAGTACCTGGATAATCTATTTTATAAACTTTTTGATAGCCATTAGACCGTCTATCTGCAATGTGCTGGAAGACATCAAAATTTTCAAAGGGATATTTAATTTTATATAAAGCTGCCCTTTTAGGGAAGCTTTAACAAGGTCCCGAGGATTGATTTGGTGCTATTTTATTTTTATATTGAAGTTATGGTTTTTTTTTCTATTCTTCTCTACTATTTTAAATACAGAGCTCCCAGATGCCAGGGGCACAGCCGCTAGTTATTAAAGTTGGATGGCTTAATTTTGGTGTGAAGATTCTGCTAATCATCTATTGGGCATTTACTCAACAACTCACTAATGTGTGCATAAGTTGGAATGTTATTTTTAGCAATTTTGTAATTCAATTGTGAGCTTCTCAACTACCGGATCACTGTCGAAATAGAAAAGATAAAAAAGTATCTCACCAACAGCATTTAGAGGTGTAGATTCAAAATCCCATCCAATTGCAACTTCTTCCTAAAAGAATAAAATATATTGCCACAGAATAATTACGATCAAACGCCTTGCTTATATCAAACAAACAATATTAGCAAAAACTACTGTGCAGCCCAGTATTTATTTTCAGGGAGTAAGGGAGGGGACAATGGATCGAATATTCAATTTTTAGGAGTCTCAGACTTTGGGGACTGGCTTAAAGGGAATGTGCAAGAATTTAGCAGTTTCTGACTGAGTTTGGGGACTTGCGCATAGAATGCCGCTACTCGTTATGTATGTTTTGAATATTGCAGACGGGGAGAAGGGATAAGGGAAGTGGGGGGAAGGGAAATAAACACTCGTTGTGTTAGTTTGGAATGTAGCAGACGGGGAGAAGGGAAGTGGGGGGAAGGGAAATAAACACTCGTTGTGTTAGTTTGGAATGTAGCAGACGGGGTAAGGAAGAAGGGAAGTGGGGGGAAGGGAAATAAACACTCGTTGTGTTAGTTTGTAGCAGACGGGGGGGAGAAGGGAGGTGGGGGCAAGGGGCAAGGGAAATAAACAGAATAAAAAGGGGCAGTCATATTCTTGCTAGCAGCTGGCCGGGTCCAATAATCTTTTAATATAAAAATCACACCAAAAAACCTCAATATATTTCATCAAAAACAAGTTGTGATTTCACTTTACATGACGCTATGGAAATCTATTATTCAATTAGCAATCCCTTTATAATTTCCTACAAATTTATTGGATTAAACTGGATTTCATGCCCTTTCTTTGATAACTCTTATATTGAATTAATTGCCCATTGCCCCCTCCCTTACTCCCTGATTTATTTTAGATGTAAAGTTATTAAATAACTTACTTTGTCTGTGCGTTTGATAGTCCGTCAGTCCTTAATGCCTTCGTGGAAGCTGCTTTTTAATATTTACAGCTGAACATTTGCGTATCTGCTCTATAGTTCGATGGAGAGCATACAACTTTTTTAGTTAAGCGGTTTTTTTTCTCGGCTCTTGCATCAGATAGATGGCTGAATTATGCTTTGAACATTTAGTCGAAAATAACTTCGTCCATCTGTATATTAAATGAGTTATGAAAATAGCAAATTGTTTAAATTTTTTGCTCCGCTACTTAAGGATGTTGTCATTGAGAAGCTTATTTCAATCTTTAGTGAATATTGTGTATTTTAACTTTTTAAGAATGTATTAAAGCTTAGGCTATTTTCAAGGGACTTAAAAATTAATTTTAGGAAAAAGTAGGAAGTGAGGGGTACCAAAAGTTTAATGAACATGTTTTCTCATTCGTTGGCTATAAAATTTAATTAAATAGTATGAAAAAACATTTCCACAACAAGATTAATATACAAAGGGGTAATTTTGTTTTTCATGCTTGTGGATTTAAATCAATTAATCGTCCATTGTCTTATCCCTGAAAAAAAAACCTTTTGAGCAGCACCAGCATCCAGAGCTTTCCTCTTGCCAGGTTTATCATCGTCAGTGATTACTATTTCCTTTATCAGATCTTTAACCATCTCTATCTCTCTCTCTCCTACTGAGACCAATTATTTAAATATATATTCTTAATTAAATTTTGCGTTTGGGGTTCTTTAAAAACTTTTCCGAACTAAATAATTTGTTCTTGTAGAAAATTTTCAAATATTAAAAGGAATTTATCTAGACTTATAATTCTTAAGAAATTTTTTTATTTAGTCTTTCATTTACTAAAATTAACTCTTAAAACTCTACATATATATGAACTTCCCCCAAATAACTGTAAATCCGAAAAAATTAGCTACCATATCCCAAATTTTAACACAGCCAATAATTTTTGACTGCTATAAACATGACAGTTATATTTATTGCATATAAAAATGCTTATCTTAATTAATAAATATATAATTAGTCCCTAATAACCTTTCAGCAAGGTGTAGAAGATTGTACTGAATAATTTGCTGACCAATAATTCAGTCACTTTTCATACAGGTTAACAATGCTTTCCAGAATGTTAAAATACTTAGAATTACAGTACAAATTCTGTTCTGAACCAGCCTGTTATTGCACTGTGATATGACTGAAGAGGAGCAACTATAGAAATCTGCTTGTAATGTTTAATGTGCAGCCTCCAAGCCAGATAGTATTTTATATACAGCCTCTATTTTACACTTATAAGCGCGCGTAAACGTAAACTCAACATACAAACAACGCGCACATACATTAGAGTGGACACTTTAACGTGGTTTTATATTTAAAGCAGTTTAGCTTCTACTCATAGCTATAAAGGGATAAGACAATGGCCGATTAATTGATGTACATCCCCAATGATAATACACAAAATTACCCATTCTTTGTATTACAATTAATGGTTGAAAAGTTTGGACAATCAACCTAATAAACCAACTAATCAAAATTTAGCCAACGAATAAGAAACGTTAATATAAAATTTATATTTACCTCCCAAAATAATGTTTGAGGGGGATAAATACCCCCTCAAATTGGTTGGGGGTGCCTGAAAAATACTAAGGCACCCACATTCCACAAATCCATTTGGTGAGAAGTAGGGTTGGGCCGGATACCGGATATCCGGCTGATTTCAAATGCCGGATATCCGGCAAATATCCGGTTATCCGGCCAAATTACCGGATATCCGGCCGGATAACCGGCTAAATTACCAGATATTAAAGTAGCAAAAAAACTTTATTAATAAACTTTTGAGATTTCATATATAAAATTTACATAAAGATAAACATATTCAAAAAAATGTTCTTCTAGCTTTAATAATAAGAACATTATAGCCATTTAAAATTTTAAAAAGCAGAAATTTTTGGTGTATAATATAAAAAAAGTTAAAGCCGGATATCCGGCCGGATAGTTTCAATATCCGGTATCCGGCCGGATATTGAAAATGGCCGCATATCCGGCCACACCGGATATCCGGCCCAACCCTAGTGAGAAGTATTCACCCCTTTACCGACCCTTCCCCCTTGGACGTCCCTCCCACTAGCATCTAGTAGATCTATATTTAAAGGGATAGGGCAGGGCAGAAAATAGCCTAAAACATTTTCGTTAAATCTTTAAATTAAAAAGGAAATACTAAAACCATCTCAAGCTTCCCAAAAGGCTAATCTGTACCAAATATAACCTAACCTAACCTAAGGTAAAACACTAACAAATGAAAAACAATACCTCTCCCATCACTTAATTTTCAATTTTTTAAAATCATCGGGGTGGGGGGTTCTGTATTTGCGCACTCACTTTAAGGGGAACCACAGAAGAGTTACAAAGAAGGTGAAAAATGCTCAAAAATCAGGTAAACACAATATTTTGATTCCATCCATACCGAATAAGGCATTGCATTGGAAGCTTAATATTTGGAACTGGTAAAAATATGTAATTTGTAATTTATAGGTTTCTTGATATTCAAAAGAAACTATATGGAATAAGTACATGACCTAATTTAAGAATTATTACCTTTATCTTCTAATCGAAGGGGATGGAGGGGGCATAAGAACAGTTTAAAACCAAACAGACTTCAAGTGTAAAAATGAAGTGTAAAACCAACCAAAGGCCAATGTGAAGCATCTCTAAAATTGAAACTCCATATTTAATTGGTTGACTAACAACAAAAACATTACTACTTTATATAATTAGAATATCATAAATGAAAGAAATCTCAACTAAGTACAAACAACAAATCAGGTGAAATATTCTAGAACATTTTTCATAAATATGCCGTAGAAATTGATTACGTAAAATCACTTTTCTAATATCTAAAAGTCATATATGTATGAAATTCACGTATTCATTTCATTATATGTAGCTACTCATCAAAATATTATAACTTTCAGCCTGTAAGAAAAGTTAATATATTTTAAGTTTGACTTAGACATATTTGAAACTTGTTTGAAAAAAGTCTTGTTGTTTGATCGTTGTTATATTGAATGGGAATTGGAATACAATAGTTGTTTTTGATCGGTTTCAATAAAAATAAGCTAACAAATATAAATAGGTAAGGTGGCATTAAATTCTATGGTCATTGAAGAGCTTAGTATTTATTATATCATAAGTGCAACAGATTGACCAATCGACATCGACAATTCATTATGTCAAAAAATCTGGTTACAAAAATAATAATAGGATCAATACGTTTATTTGGGATAAAGCTTGTTCTTGTTATATACCTACTTTTTCTTTAGGCTCATTTCTAATTTTAGAAAATTTGATTCGTCTCGAGTTTCAAAATAGAAATACTACACCAAGACTAATGTAGATTTATAACCTAAAGATGGTCAATCTGATACAATATGTCAAACTTAAAGTGATTTAAAGCAAACAAAGTGCCACATAGATGTGCAAAAAAAGTACTTTATTAGAATTCAAATTGAGCGGCTTGTATTAATGGTAAAAATGTAGCGCATACCGCTTTTTGAAATATGAGAACCGTTTGTGCTGCTTATAGGGTAAATGTTTATTTCAAAGTATACAATAAAAATGCTTACCTTTTTGACTTAAATTTTGCAACTTGTTCTAAATCTAATATTAGAAAATGGACATTCTCGTAGAAATTTTTTTTTTAATTTTGAAAATTTTTATTTCTAACCAATAATGTGGTGTGATTGTTCCTAATCTGTGTTCCCATTGGTCTATTTCAGTGTTTAATCATCTAAACTTTCTATAAATGTTTACTGAAGGAATGTAACGTAAAATTTTATGCTTTTTATCTTATTACATTTATAGAATTATGACGACATACACGTATCTATTTACATTAAAAGGAAAATTAGAAGAATAGAGGGGGCACGGGCAATATATTACTCTACCGACGGAGTGAACACCCTGTGCCGACTTTCAATTGGGTCTTTGAATATCAGCCAATAGCGTCGGAAATATTAAGACAGCAAAAAGTCGCAAAATATAGCAGAAAGCAATTTTATAGCAGACGAAAAAGGTCCACCACTTAGGCCAGGTAGTTGTCTGGGTTATACAATTAAACTTGTAAATTCTTTAAAGGAAATCATTTCGTTTTTGTTACTTGAACATTAACAACGCGTTTGATGGATTTTTAAAAAATGCTAAACATTATAAACTAAAAACAATAAATTTAGGTATTTATTTATATTATAAAATTAATATAAAAATGCACTATAATTAACAAATAAAACAGTTTTTAAAATATATAGATCTTCTATGAGCAAACTTTATTGCTTGTTATTTAGCAAAATAGACATTAGTCCCGTCATAGATTAAATTATGACTTGTCTCATTGCCAGCAGCAGTAGCGTAACCTTCAACAATAGTAACAATCTCAGCTGCTCCTTCCTTGGGTTCAACTTTACCATGTACACGCAGCGTGTGACGTGTCACAGCAAATCTACGGGTTGCAGAAAAGTCACACATTGAGCAATGATACTTTATACCTTCGTGGACAGTTCGCACATGCTTTCTTAAATCATTGGTATAGGAAGCTTCAAAATTGCATAACTTGCATGGATATTTAATACCCCTATGTTTGGCCTCAATGTGTGTTCGCAGGTTTTCTTTTAACGCAGCTCTATAGTCACACATATCACAAAGGAATACTTTCTCGCCATGCTGCGATGCCATGTGATTTTTAAGGCTGCCTTTTAATCTTGTTGTAAAATCACATTCGGGACAGGGAAAAGATGCACCCTCGTGCACAGTTTTTATATGAAAGTTTAGGCGGCCCCTGTTGGGTGCAATATAGCCGCAGAGTTCGCAAGGAAACGATTCCCCGATACCATGCCGCGTATTTTTATGAGTTTTTAGCGCCAACGATGACTTGGCCTGAAAGGAGCACGTGTCGCATTGAAAGCGAACTCCTTCGTGTTCAACTTTCATGTGGTTTTGGATTACTTGTTTGCGTTTAGCTGTGAAGCCACATATGCTGCAAGAATGTTCCGATGTCTCTTGGTGGGTTTGTCGTAAATGGCGTTTAAGTTTGTTAATGGTACCATTAAAATCACATTTGGTACAGGAATGCAGAATACCCGCGGATTTTCTGAAACAGGTAAAATAAATAGGTATATGTTAGCTACTATTATTATTATCATAAACAGCTAAAATGAAAGTTTCATTTTATTTGTGATTGGCATTTAAATACTTTATTTGGGATGTGTAAAACAGACAGTTTTGGATTACCTTAAAACTGGGATTTGTGGTTAAATAAAACTGTTTTTAGTTTTAATTCTTGTATGAATAAAAATATTGAGGTTATCAGAAACCTATCAAACTTTCAAAAAACATTGATAATTTTTAACCCATAGGGTAGAAACTTGGCATCCACGTGCGTAGCAAATAACATTGCTAGTTAGGTCCCTTAGCTCATTTATTTTTCCATATAATCAAAATGATTATTTAATTTGTTAGAAATCTTTTTTAACGCCACTAAAATTAATAATATTTCATTTTGAATTATTTTTATTGCAAGAAAAACTTACCTGGAAAAATCCCTTCTTCCAGTGTTTAATGTACTAATATTTTGATTGTCAGTGGTAGGATTGTCTTCCATTGCATCGTCTGTTATAGTGCTAGCTTCATTTTCTTCTACCTTAATCAAATTAGTTCAATGGTTTTTGCGGTTAGTGAGGTCGACTTATCTTCCCCCTCCCCTCCAAAACATTTATCAAAATTCTAAAAAGGTTTCCCTGTAAATTATAGATATAAAAGTTCTAAACATAATACCAAACACACAAAGAAAAACGTCGATTTTAGCTTAGAGTGAGATGATTGATATAACCTTGCTAAACAATCGAGTAAGCGACTTTTTTAGGAGCCATATTTTCAACGGGGGGTACCTAACCCCACTTCAAGTATCTTGCCTTGGGCCATATTCAAATTTCCTAAATCGTGGAACGATCACTCCAGCCCCTTAAGGATATCATAGCGGGCACAAAGACAAACATCCCATTGCTTTAGAAATATAAAAATCTCACTAGATGTTCTTCTTTGTTATGGTCAAACAAGCCATCTTCCTCTATTCCAACAAACTCACATTTCCTGATTATTAAAAGATATTTTAATAACAAAATAAACATAAAAATCGTCGGCTAAGTGATTTTAGGAAGATGAAGTTTTAAAAACCTGTCTCCTTTTTTCTATAGTCTCTAGGGACATTTAAGAGAAGAGGGCGTGGTAAGTCGAAACCCCATCTTTCAGTTTTAGTTTTATGAAGTAGTTTTTTTTTAGGGATGGTTTGGAGGAGGTGAGGTATCTTTATCAAGTGATTTTTTTGGATGATGGAGGTACCCTCCTCCAACATAATTATAATCTTTCCCTGGACCTATAGAAAGATAAAAGAGAATCAGATCAGTTAAGTGGTTAAAAAGATCATAAGATACATACAAATAGACAATAGACATCCTATTACTTTTACATAAGGATTATTTTTAGTGCTTAATTGGCATTATGAGTGAAAGCAAGGAAAAATACATACCCACAATAAACCGCAACATCCGCGTGCCTTTTCTTTCTATGGTGCCACAGTCTGTCATTTCCCAACAACTTCTCACCACACAACTGACATCTGTAGTTGATAAACAACCTGGTCTCTTTTACAATATATTTGTACACTTCTGTGATAAACCCGTTCATGATGTAATGGCTGTGTAGCTCTTGTCTGTGTCTCCACAAGTCTTTCTCTCCTGTAAAATGTTCTTGGCATATATCACATTTGTATATGAATAGGGTAAGAAGGTCTGCCTCCCAAAATTGTTCAGTTTCTGAAATAAATTAAAAATGAAAAAGATAATACTGTAAATAGGTAGGGTAGCCATATTTAACAAGATTTTTTTCTTACAAAAATAGAGCAGGTACCTACTCAAATATTATGAAATTAAAAAAAATAGATGTAACACTAACAACAGGGGGATATATTTTCCAACCAAGTTGAATTTTTTTCTCCTCTCGATAGGACGTTTTTATCCCTATCTTTAATTTCTTTCACATCCCAGTGAGGGAGGGGGACTTGATTAAAATACAAATTTTCCTGTTCGTTTAGTTGGATATTATGTTGAAGAAAGAAATGGCTAAAAAAGATTAAATTCTTTATTTCAAGATTTTATTTACAATTAAATCCTACATCAAATAATAGTATTTACCTGTTAAGTCAAAATGAATGTTCTCATTTTTCTTTTCAGAAATTAAATTCATCTCTTCTTGTTTTAATGTTTCTGCATTATTTTCAAATTCCATATCCATTTTATTAGGACTACTAGGAAAATTCATAGCTTTTTCTACTGTCACTGCGTCCATTATGGTTTAGGATTCTTGTACTTTTCATGGTTTACTTTGCGCAATCATTAGTAGGTACTTTTTCTTTTCTTTAATTTCGATGTCTGAAAAGTTAAAAAATAATAATAAAAACTACATATTCTTGAAAAGTTTGTCATTTCAATTCTTTATATAGCTTCTATTTCATTGTAAAATTGTACTAAAATATCTGTGTTATTGGGGTTAGAAGCGAAGATTCTCTACTATTGAAACCAAGTAACGTCTGTCCGTCGAGTCATAGATAAGAACACTATACTACTAGTCAACACAACAACAGTAAGACATCCCAGCAGTAACTACCACACACAACATTCTATCTAAAGCATCTGAAAGTTAATACAAACAATTTTAAACTGATAAATGTAACATCTGTATAGCAAAATAATATTTATTTTTAAGAGATTATATAAAAAATTTAATTTGTATAAAAATTGAAAAATGTACAATTTAGATTAAATAAATAATAACATAAAGAAATTTTGATATGAACAGATGTTTTTAAATAATTTTTATATTTTTAGTGACATCAAAATTCTTAAGAAATAAAAACAATAAAAGTGGCTATTTGATGATTAAGGCCAAATAAAAAAATAAAATATTTTTGAGATTTTATAATTTTTTATAATGATTTTAAATAAAACACTGGTAATTAGAATTAATATATAAACACTGTAATCTCAATTAAAAAATCTATTTTAATCATATAAATATTTTTTTTATATAAAACTATTATTCAGTCTGATTATGGCTTAAATCATTATCATATGATTAAATGCTTTATAAAAATGCATCAAAACACAGAAATTATTTTTAAATAGAAGATTCTAGTTTAGAAAAATGATCAACATATTAACAAATACTGAATAACCATACAGCAGAGTTGGTTTTAAATAAACTGATAACAAAAATTTGAAAAATCTATGATTATAATACAAATGAAATAATAGTTTCGAATATATGATTTTTTGTTTCAATCATATTTACTTGACCAACTGATTAAACTGTTGAATCAGCTTGTCCACGTACTGCAGGCAGATGGTCCTGGCCAGCTCCAGGTTGACCAGGGCCTTGTCCTTTACCTGAGCCCAGTCTGTGTCGCCAACAAGTTGGACAGTTTTCACCTTTACTATCTCATATGCCGCAACAGTCTGGGTCTGAACAAAATATTTATAAATAAATTGCATATGCACCACAAAGGAAACTTAATAAAAAATAACGTATCCTGGGTGTATAATTATATTCTGCACAAGAATATTTTTTCTCGTATTCGTTCGAATCCGGTGGACAGGAACCGGTTCTCATCAATACGAAAAAACTATGTCTAGCATCGTATTATAAACCGCTTTCTACGAAAATAGAAATGTACAATCATAAGATTAAAACCAGTTTTTTAGCTCGCGCCTTCGGCACCTCGGGGCTAAAAAACTGGTTTTAATCTTATAATTGTACATTATATATCCGCGGAAAGCGGTTTATAATACGATGAAAGAAATAACTATTTTATCTGCTAAAAAATATTTCTTCTCCACCTTCCGTTTTTTCCCCAAGGAGGAGCAAAAATGTTTTTAGTACTCTTTATTTTATTCATTTTTTTATCCCGCCCTCCCCAGTTAATACCAGTTTTGTTAGATCGGGCCTTCGTCTCCCCAAGGCTAACAAAACCGGTCTAATCTTATAATTTTTCATTTTTATATCCGCGGAGAGCTGTCCATAATACGCTACGATAAATAACTATACCTTAGCCTTGTTGAAAACATCCTGAGCTGCAGTCAATACTCCTGGAGCCTGCTGCTCTACATACACTTTTCCTTCTTCAGCATAAACCTTGGAGAAAACAAATAAATTATGCTTTAAAAATATATGTATTATGTATAGGTTCAACTTCGGGCAATACATCACTTAGTAAGGTAAAATATTAACCTTATCTAATATAAAGTAAAAAAAAAACTATCCCTAACTCTTAGTTTTAATTTATTTCAAAGTAAGAGTGGAGGAGGTTTTTTGCTCAAGTAGGCACTTTCTGGGAAACTACCCGAATAATTTATGCATATTCTTAAACATAATTCATAAAATGAAACTCACCATAATCATTTGAAAGACCATCTTAAGTTGTTCTTGTACAGCGGCCGCAGCTACCTAAAAAAAAATATTTGATAGGTATTAAGTAACTTTAAAAAATTCATTTTGCAATGCATTTTATTTTTTGCGCTAAAAAGAGTCTTTTTTGTTTTTCAATTTTTAATTACCTAATGTTTTGTTGAATAAACATTTCATTTCAACCTATACACTGTGGTTTTATCTAAGGGTAGCCCTAGGCAGCTCTATTATAAATCGTGACGTCAGTATATCACTTTTAGAGACGCCGACGCAAGCATATCGAAGCTGGCAAGCAAAAATCAAGAAAATTATCATATTATCAACACTTTTAAGACAAACTAATATAAAATGTTAGAAGATTTGTATTACTTGAGACAAAGAAGGATTTATTGTGGAGTGAATAAAAACATTCACAATTTTAATTTATGGCCAAGTGTTCCATAAAAACAACAAATAAGCATTTTTTTAAAAAGGAAATATCTTCTAAATTGTATAAATATGCGAATTTGCCAATTTGAATCTGTGTTGAAATGATTGAACACCCTATGGATAACACTCTCACATTTTTATTATATTCTTTATAAATTCAATTCAAATGATATAATGGTCTCACTCTCTTTTGGCCATAGGATTGAGGAATCAATAATAGTTAATTATAATTCTATTAGAAGACAGCTTTCCGCAGATATTTAAATAAAAAATGATAAGATTAAAACCTATAATTATCCTATTCATCTGTTTTTTAGAATGTCTCTATAATGAAGTCCTAAATATGAAAGTATATCCTTAAACAGCATTCTGTATTAAGCAGTTTTGCAACAAATTTACTTGCATTTTGTTCAGACCTATACATTTATATTCTGCTTTTTCAGTTGTAACACTATACAGTATACAAGTGTAAATGTTATTTTGCCCTATTGTTTCAAAGTTTCACTTTTATGGATGTTGTCATCCTTGTTTATTATTGCCTTATTGATATTTAACATATTCATCCTTGTTTTATTTGTGCTACAGAGTAATGATAATGTAAAACACACATAATTCAATGTAATAAGAATAAATCTGTATAAAACATATGATATGATTTATATCTGTTTTTCCATCTGGTTTTTCCATCACACTAGGACATCAATCTATTTTCATTTCAGAGAAAATGGGACTTGTTGTTGTCAAAATTAAATATATAAAATTCATTTAAGAAAAATTCAGTGATTCTGAAAAACAATTTGCACAGCACACTTCCTTCTTCCATCCGCCCTTCTTACCCACTTCCCTATAGTAACAAAACAAAACAAGTTTTACGCCATGTGATTATTTAAAATATCCAAATTTAAAATGGAATTATTTTGCTTAATCACAGCCTCCGAAAACCTATTAAGTTAAAAATTAAATCAATTCTAACTATTGAATTGGATGAAGGATGGTAGCAATAATTTTTCTTCTGATCAAATATCCTTGGGATGCAATTTTAATAGGTATAAATTTAACATATAATACATTTCCTTGAAACCATTTAAAGGCACAATTTTTAAAATAAAATAAAAGCTAAGCCAATTTATAAGGCGATAAGCTTTTATCAAATAAAAAATACCTAATTAAAACAGATTATTCATAATAACCATTTTAATAGCAAATCTCAAACCAGTTTGAAATATATAAGACCTTATTCGTAAGTGTGCTTTGTTGATAAATGGAATCAATATTTTCTACCTTAACAGTCTCTCCAGCTTGTTCCATAGCAGGTCCGGCATACTTGCTCACAGTTACATAAGTATCCGCGGCATACGCGCTAGCAGCGTCATAGTACACTGGTAGATTCTTCTTACCCCACTCAGTGAGGTGACCAGATCTCAGCAGGGTCTCGTCTCTAATGGCACACACTCGCTCATACTGGCCTGCAATATCATACTGAGTAATACTTTGGAGGGATATTTATTATATACACTAGTGGCTGCACCCCTAATATCTAGGGGCTCTGTTTATGAAAATTGAAAAAATAGCCTAAAGCTATCCCAATACTTTCATTTTAAATAAAATAGCCGAACACCGCTTTGAGACTGATGTGAGTTTAGGATATCCATTAAGTGAAGATTTTAACACTACATGGTTTTCAGAGACAGTGATTCTGACAAAACAAACAATTAAAGGTAAAAATTTCCCCCACAACCACTTCCTTCTTACCCCCCCCCCCTTCTTACAGGTTTTAAGCCAAACATAAAGCAGCAATTTCAAATGGAATTAATTTGCTGAATAATAGCCCATGGTTTTGAACAACAAAAATAATTAGGTATATGAGTTGAGTATGAATAATACATACATACAGGGTGGGGCAAATAAGACCGGACAAATTCTAACTTCTAAACAAATAAACATAAAATCGTCAATTTTGAAGATTTTATTGAATTTTAAAAACTGGCAAGCAAAATAGGTATATAACTATTAGATAATTCAATAAAATCGCCGCCAGCCTCAATCACTGCCTTCACCCGCCCCCTGAACAGCCCGCAGGCCCTGGTCACCATGTCCCTGTCAAAGCTGGCGAATTTCTCCTTGATGGTGGCAATGAGGGAGGTCTTTGTTGTATAGGCACATCTATTGGTGCATGCTTCAAAGTAGCCCCAGGCCCAAAAGTCCATTGAATTAAGATCGGGCTGCTGGGAGGCCCCATTTCCTTAGGAACGTAAGTAACCGCAGGATCCAAATTCACCCAACTTTAACGCTACCCTTTGACATGGAGGATCTTATTTGGACCACAGTTGAGCTGGAACGACGTTCTTTACCTTTTTGGAAATGGCATGAAGATTCAGCTAGGGTTGTCAGCGCAATCCATAGTCTAAAATGAGTTTTAAGTTCCATATGGGTCTCTAACGTCGAGAACCGAGAAATTTTCACGATTTCACACAATTTTTGACATCTTAAAATCTGCCACGTTTCACTTTGCCGGAGTACTACAGCCAAGCCACTTTAGATAGAGAGCTCTAGTCTTTTCTGGTGTCTTATTTATGTATCTAACAGTATCCCCAGCAAGTTGCATAACTTTATCTCATCTACAGATGGGCTGAGATCCGATTTAGTGGGCCCTAGTCGAGGATCCAGATTATTCCACCGGCGCATTTCGAATCTGCCTTGTTGAACATAAGCGCGGCCAGCTCGGAATACAAGCCCATCTTCGTCCAAAGATTTTTTTATGCTGAAAGGTAATCACCTAAGCTTTTTATAGTGGGGTCAAACGTCCTGATTGGTCAAGTAGTTTTGGCGCTATGGCCGTTTAAAGTTTGTCCGGTCTTATTTGCCCCACCCTGTACATACATTGGCTGGTAGGTTCTGAAAAGAAATCACAAATAGATAGAAAGAATGAACCAAATTACAAAAACAAAATCTTAGAAGTGTCTTCAAAGAATTGTAGCTGCTAGTGACAAATAACTTACCCGCATCTTTGAGAAATGCGCCGAGATGAGATTTATCGAAGGTACTGTTAGCATCAACATCAAGCTTGACAATAGTAGCCAGACCAACCAGTAACAACAAGGAAACAGATTTCCAGGGGAATCGCGAAGTATTCTGTCTAAAAATAAACAACGACGATAAGTTCTAATACAACAAGATCTAGAAAGTCAATAAGAACATCAGTAATCTCAAGCAAACTACATTACTTTAAAGTTAACTAGGGGCTCTGTATTCAAAGCTTTTATAATAAGGAGAGCTCAATCCGTTAAGTATTTATTGAGAGCTCAAGCTTTAGACAAAACAAAACATGCTACTTTGTATAATAGGATGTAAATAAATAATGAAAAGCTTAAATCAAAACAATAAAAAAATCTCTATTAATAAAATAGAATATTTGTCAATAATCTACGAAGGTAGAAGTTCGCTTCTAAATTAACATTAACGCACTCTCAACACAGAAAAAAATATACAAGAAGTTAATAAAGAAGAAAATAAACCAGTATAGCTCTGCTGATAAAAACGTAGGCCACATTGCAAATGATGGTATCGTATTAGAGACGATTTTCCAAGTAAAATGAAATAAAGATAACACGATACTAAAATAACTATTATGGATTATCTTAGCATTTTAATTTTAATTATGGTTTCTCACCTAATCTCTTCTGAATCTATTACAATTGTGGAATAGGGTTCCATTTTAAAATATCACTGTAAGTTAATGATGACACAGATTTTAAAATTGTTCATTAAATACCTACTTGTGCTAATTTTATTAATTTCATGACGAATTCGAAAGGTGTTATTTTAACTGCTACATTTAAAATACAGCTTGATTGATTAAAATATCTTTAATTTATCATATCATATCATATATTGCATAAAAAGCACCAAATTATTAACAAATACCTTTTTTAACGGGGCTCTTAAAATTCAATTACCTAACCTTACAACATTGAATGCATTTATTTTTAAATGTATTGCAATAGTGATAATGCTCTACAAGAAAAATAAAAGAGTTTTCATTTATTTAAGCAAAACCTTAGTTTAAAAATATCCATCTCTTTGAAGTATTCTTTTTGTTTATATTTTAAAGTTTAAAATACTGTATTTTTGTATGCATGTGTGTGTTATTCAAATAAACTGTATATAAAATGAAATGTCTATATAATATTGAAATAAAACTGATAAGAAAACTTACAACAGACTGAGGCCAGTTGGTTAAGGATTATCCTACAAGTCGCCAGTGGACCACAAATAACAAACTCCCTACTTTACAAACTGAAAACGCCGATCCCTATTGCATATGAACTACAAGTTATTTAAAAGCAACGTATTTTGAATGATTAATTCAGATTAAGTAATATCAAAGTTAGGAGAGCCCCGCAAAGATAGGGCTCCACAGGGTTAAGAAGAACCCCACGCAATGGATAGCTTTATTTTTAAAAGGAGGGAAGTGGTTTTGGTAGTCAGGAAAATATTTGAGTGAAAGCTTAAAGAAATTTAATTATAATCTTCTTTAAGGTTAGGTTAAGTAAGGTTATGGAATTCTGCAGGTTTATTGCTACATCAAAATATATAAAAAGCAATAATAAGATGGAAGCTGGGTTGTCATTTTTGTTTCACTTGAGGATAAGAGCGATTAAACTCTAAAGAATTATGTTTAATTTAATTCAGAAAATATATTCCTTCTTATCAATTCATTTGTATATTATTAGTTCACACTTAGTTATTTATATTTACATAGTTGTAGGTAAATATATAATGATTGTAAAAATGTCATTTTATCCAAAGTTGATTGGTAATTAACTTAATTTCTATTTGTAAAGAGGAATTTGTGGTTTAAATGTTTTGAAAGATTAGGGGGGTGGGGGAGTTCCCAAGAACCCTTAGAGCTATACTTCGGTGAAATCTTTGAAAGTAACCGTGGCCCTGTTCAAGCTTAAATCAGAAGATAGCTAACGATTCTCGTGTCCCCCCCCCCTCTCCTCCTTTTTGGTAAGTGTATTATAGGTACTGTTTAATGAGTACATGCAAATGAGTTTATAATTACTTGGATCTTACACCAGATTATCTGGTACGATACCCCCCCCCCCCCCCATCAACCCTCTTAATCCCATCCCCCCCACCCTAATGGATGAACGAACTGACGAATAAGTGATGTCCATGTTAGCAACCAAAATTAACGACAATTTTGATTTTATACCCTGTTATACTATCCATGTGTATTCCACATCCATTGACATGTGCTAACTTATTGTAATTAGATAGCTGAAGAGCTAGTGTCTGCCATATCTATACCTGGAAATCTTGTCTAGAATGGCGTCACAGCCTTCCTGGCATAGCGCTACGTCCTTCTTGCTGGACACAGACAGGTTGTATTCTTGAAAGGCCTAAACAATAATTTGGCTTAAAGTTTGAAGCAAATTATAACAAAAGAAAATAATAAATTTTTTTGCAATAAATGGCATAAAAATAGCATAAAACCATTCCAAGACTTAAATAAAAAAATGAAATAAAGTTAAACCCTCTTCAACAAATAAAACAAACCTGGATTGTATCTCTAAAGAGTTCGCTATCAATTTGTTTCAGGTTGTCCCACTTTGAGTTGATATACTGTAGGAGGTATCCACTCTGGGCCAGCTGGCTGATGTACTGCTGTTGCCAGTGAACTATAATAAACAAACAAATACTTAGGGATCGAAACATTCTTTTTTTTTTGCAAGGTTGAACTAAAACCAGGATACGACAATGGCTGATAAATTTATGTTATCCCTGATGATACACAAAATTCCCTCTTCTGTGGAACTTGCATTAATATTATTGGTTGAAACACTCAACCTAATAAATCAACTAATCAAAATTCATAGAATTACTTTTTTTCAATAAGGAATACACATATTTAGTGAATATTATCGTTCTAATACTGTTTTTAAGCCTTAAAACACACACCTTTACGGATTTTACCCGCAACCTACATTTCCCTTTTTAGCTCCACAAACAATCCCTTCTCCAACAAATACCAACTT
The DNA here is from genome assembly GCF_053477335.1 of Acartia tonsa. Classification (NCBI taxonomy): domain Eukaryota; kingdom Metazoa; phylum Arthropoda; class Copepoda; order Calanoida; family Acartiidae; genus Acartia; species Acartia tonsa. The sequence goes on from NC_137261.1 coordinate 23,454,391, forward strand.
TTGCATGGATTTTTTGAATTGTTGGAAGAAGTGAAAAATAGGAAAAAAGGAAAAAAATAGTAATTTTCAGATTGAGAAAAACTTACCAATAGCAGCTGGTGTAGCAATCATACAATGGCTAAGGATGTCTAAACTGTCAACAACCTAAAAAGCAAAACCAGTTTAATAATATCATTTTTGAGAAAGGAAGACATGCATGTTGTACTTTTCTTAAAACTCCAGTGATTAAAATAACATTAGGTAAAAGACAAGCACATCCACCCCCCTTATTTTCAATTTATTTTAAAGATGTGGGTTTATTTGTTCTTGACTAGGCTAAAGGTTTCATTACTAAATAATATACCTGATTAGGCATATTTTGTGACTTCAATTTTATCATTAACTCAGGGAAGAGTTCATGGTTTCCATATCCTGCCAGGGCAAGGTTTTTCAATCTAAAATGTATTAAATGCAATTTTATATATATAGGCCTTCTTATGTCGCTTTAAACTATGTGCAAGCATGATATTTACGTTCAGCCATTTGGCAGATAGGAGCCTTTAAAGTTTATAGATTTTTTTAGATATTCGTTACCAGGAATATTTTTTTTTACTACAACCCCCCAAAAAATGAAAAATACCTCCCCCCTCCCAAAATTTTTTTCTTTTTTTCTTATTAAAACTAAAATTAAAACAGTTGGGTCTACTACCCTTCCCCCCCAATTTTTTTTCTCAATTTTTTTTGTATCATAGAGATCTTAATTCAAATCATGCTTTCAGAAATCATCTTTTTATAATGACAAGGAAAGTGAGTTTTGTCATAATCTAATGCAAAGTTTTATAACAGGTTATCTTATTCTATGGCTTAAAAAGTTTAATACCTAGGATACTGTTCCAATAATTGTCTGGCACATTCTTTGTTAACCTGACTTGCGACTACAAACACTGTATCCTAGAACAAAATATCAAATTACAAAATATTTAAAGAACAGAAGTTATTCTTTTTAGTCAGAAAAAAAGTCCTTAAAAAAGGTTATATTAGGTTAAGTTTCTACCACGACGTTTGTAATTACTGCGTTAAAAAAATCAATTGGAATTAACACAATCTCTTTTTTTTAAATGTCTAGGGGTCTTTTTTCAATTTGCAATACGTTTCGATGTTATTATTTTGACAAATTGTTATATTCAACGGTCGAAGACACTATACAAGAAATGTTCGGATGGATTGTAAATGTACTAAAATATTGTTTTAATCTAAGTGATCCCCCCTTACTTTGTGATGTTTTAACCATGAAAAAAAATAGTTTGATGTGTTAGTTTTTTTTCTAAATGAATGAATAATATAAATAACCTGGAGAGTAAAAAAGTTTGCCAGATCCATGACAGGTTTACAAACTTTACTAGTTTCTGTGATTTTGTGATGGTCTAGCAATTTTGTTATGTAATCAACAACAAACTAATTCACACATTTATTAGATTTATATGTTTAGATATGTTACGATCTTTTTGGCTCATTTGTTTAGGTTAAGATAAATTGAAGTATGGTTTTGGGATGACAAAAAAATCTTGTAAATTGTCCTTTCAAATATTAGTTTTTGACTATGAAACAAAGTAGGTACAAGTACAAATGTGTAAAAAAAATTAATGCAACATATAATCTAAAATTCCTTGGTGTAATTTCTCATATTTAGAACTGGTAGCATGACTTCCATCCAGACCTTGATACCAACCTGCAGGTCATGTAATCCAGCTTCACCTTAACAAAAAAGAAACTCTCAAACGATTAGATACACCATATTTTAAAGTAAAAAGTTAGCATTTTCTTTCAATAAAAACTTATTTTATCAAAAAGTTTATATTTTTTACCTAATTTTTGTTAAACATATATATCGATTCAAACTAATTTAAATCTGCCTAGCTTTTTTTGAAGAATTTTTGCAAATATGATTATTATTTTATAGAATTGTTAAAACTTGAATAAAGCGAAATATATATTCAACTAGAAAAGCCTTTTCTTGTTTGTATAGTATAGCTCTATGCCACCGCGATTTTTGAGACTTTTGAGAAAAAACAATAAAAGTAAGTTTCTACATCAAAAAGACCAAAAAAGGCTTAAAAGGCACCTAACACCCTCCGTCTTACTGTTTGCATTTAAGATATTAAGCCAAAGGTGTTGCAATCAAAAAGTAAGATTGTCTGTAGGTTGATGATTAAATTTTTATCCCATGCATTTTAAAATACATGGTGTTAAATAAAAACTTAAGATGCAGATTTATTTGATTCCGATTCTCACGAAGAAACAACTTACCTAAAGCCTTGAAGACAGTGAGGCAAATTTTTGAATTATTTTGGTAAGAATTTCTCAAATCTATTAGCCTGCTAACTTTGGATGTTACTACTTGAGGGTGGACTTCAGCAATAACCTGATAACAATTTAAGATTAGAAGGACTGGAGTGATACTTATTGCTTAAACAATAGCTCATGTCTGTGATATCCCAAAAATATGCTCTTATTTTGCTAGAATACGTTATAAGTGAATTTTATTTTTTTCACTTAAACTAAAAAGAGCATTTAACGAAAATTTGGCGATTTTTTTCTGTTCAGGTACCTATCGTTAATTTATTTCATATATTTATTTTCTTGTCAATATTTGTTTTCAATAAAGAAGGACGAAATGTCGTGAATATTAGCGTTCTAATCCTGTTTTTTAAGTCTTAGAACACACAACTTTACGGAAAATACGCGAAAAATGACCCTCTTTGTTAACAAATAAAAGTTAAGAAAAAAGTTACCTGCGCCAAAATAACCCATCCTAATACGTCAAGATTTTTCGCCATATCATGGGCAATATTTGAGACAGCGATTTCTGAATACATTTCTGCTGTGCTCGTGTCTACACTCTAAAATAAATGATAGTTATTTATCGCATCATATCATAGACAGCTTCCGCTGATAGTAAAAAAAAGATTATCTCTATTTTTGTTAGTTCCGAAGGGCCGAAGGCTCGGTCCAGCAAAAAATGGTTTTAATTTTATGATTTCTATTTTATTATCTGTAGATAAGTGTCTAGGTATACTATGATACGGTACATGATTTTTGATGGCTCAGAAACAGTTCTAATCCTTTAGATATTACCTAATCTGTTATGAAGCTATACTGAAAAGTTTTTAATTCAACCCCCACAAAAATTCCTTAGTCTATAATCTTATTGTACATAATGCGCTAATCTATAACTATTAACTAACCTTACAAAACTATTCATGAATGACCCACTTAATATTTTAAAAATATGCTTGCCTGCACCATTCCAACTATTGCTCGTTTCATGTTGGGTGACAGAGCAGAGAGAGGTTCTCCAGAGAATATATCAAACTCAGAAGAACTCTGAAAAAGATTAAGTAAATTAAAAAGTGTTTTAAAGTTTTTCTGTTAATTTTTTGTGTTGTGGAACGGTCTTTTAATTGAGTATCTACTAAATTTAATTACTTCATCAGTCTGTCTCCGTGACTGTAATTCTATATTAGGTAGTAAGGTTTATTTGTATGAAGATAAAGATCTCGGATATTGCAAATCTGAATTACATGTACTTTTCAGGTAAGCTTAATATATATCTTTGGATAGGTTTAAGCTATTTGCCTGACGTGACCTCCCTCATCATCGGCCCCTAGAGGCTAGGGGCGAAGCTACAAGTGATTATTTTGCCGTGATATAATAACTATTTTAGACAGATGAATGAAATTTCGTATGAAGATTCTACGAAATAACAGCAAATACTCTCTAAGTCACTTCGTCCGTCCTGTTTTCTATTTTAGTAAATTATTTTACATTTCAAAACTTTAATTTGCTTATTAAGTATGTTTAGTTTTTGCTTATCGTATAAACCTCAGTTTTGTAAATAATAAAAGCTAGGTACTCTTTAAGCAACTAACAAAGTAAGTATTGTTTCTACCTTGTTGACCAGCTTAATATTGAGATATGAGGCTAGATCCCTCAACCACAAGATAGGAGTGTCTGGAAACTTGGTCTGACAAACATCAATCAGCTGTTTCAAATCATCTACGCGCAGATTCATCTGGAGAAAAAGAAAATTTGTTGACTTGTATTTATTTCCTTAATTTATTTTTTTTTGGTTCATGGAAAGAAAACGCAGGAGCGGGTTTCACAGCTGCTTTTCACCTGTTTCTAGCCTAGGTGGGGCAATCATTAACATTTACATAACCTAACATAAATAACCTATCAAAAGCTACTATTATAATACGACGAAACACGCTACTTCGTTTTCTTTCCATGATCCTATTTTTTATCACAAAATAAATTCTTAAGAACAACTTCAAAAATAACATTTTACCTTAACGGCTTCAGTGATATCCTTAGGGACCTTTGGTTTGGGGGGAGGGGCGGGGGGAGCCTCCTTTTTCTTCTTAGCATCAACCTTGGGTTTATCAGCTGATTTAACCTCCTTCAGTTGAACAGAGTATAAATTTTTTTTTTATTTTTATCATCTTTTTTATCACAAATATGACAAACATCATAACCCCCCTCTTCCTACAACTTAACCTAGCATAGCCTATCATCAAAATGCGTATTATTCTTCCTAAAGCCTATAATAAGTATTTTTTTGTGCAACTTTACTGCATAGTTACTAGTTACATAAAAATTGTCTTTATAGGTTAGACATAAAAAACGATGAAAAGCTTAGAATAAGTCTCCCACTAAACAAAAGAGTCAAAGTATTAAATGGTTGCGTAATGCGTAATTGCTACTTAAGTGTTTCTAGATATATATATATTAATTGTTTTCAATATTTCTGATTTAATGTAAATCAAATTCTATCTGTTCAACTTTCCTTCTTAGCTGGTGCAGGTGCAGGTGGTTGTCCAGCATTTAGGATTGCTGGATCCAGGTAAACGCTGGACAAAGCATTCTTTGTCAACAAATCCTAAATAGTAAGGATTGATAAAAAAGCATTATGGAATAAAATACACTAAAGCAGTAATTGAACGCTAAACTGACTTCATTTTGTACAGATAGACTAACACAAACATTATATACCTTTGATTGATTGATTAGCCATAGTCTCTTAGGGTTTGGACCTAAGTAGTCATGGAGTAGGCTGAGATACTTTTGTATAGCCACTAGGGCTATCAAGCTCCACGTTCAAGTACATTATGTCTTGACCCGCTATCTCATGAGAGCTACTCATTATTACCTCACCCTTGCCGAGTATTGCAGGTGTCCCAAATTAAGTCACCGTAATGAATGACGCTCTCCGCAGAGGAGCTTGGGATAAGGGTAGTACTGATATTATGTACTTGACTATTGAGTATCCAAACTTACTCAATAATCCCCTTCTTACACAACCAGGGGAAGTTGCGTGAATGTATTCAACTGAGAAATTCAAGTTGCCACATGGAGACTAGAACTCGAACTCTCATCACCATAACTCAGTGCGTTACCACTGAGCTACATTATATACCTAGTACAGTTTAAAACAAAATAATATTTCAATCAAACATTTTCTTCGTGTTAAGGCTCACTCGTTTTGTGCGATATTGGTTAAAACGGAAAACATTACAGACAGCTGAGCCAGAATGCATACAAATAATCTAGAATAGCCAGAACCCAAAATTGCTCTCAGGTCGAGCGTCTAGCTTAAGAAAACATGCGAAAAATTGGTAGTTTCGAAATTTAAATCCAGTGCCCTAATAGCAGCCCTATCCCCGTATCCCTAAATATTTATTATTAGACAACCACCCTAACTCAATTTATAATAATAAGCCTACTTCAAGCTTTGGCGCAGGTTTAGCTTTTCCAGTTTTTCCGTTCTTTTTAGAACTTTGGCTTACAGGTACTGTTTCCCATTTCTCAGACATTATCACTTTCTGAAACAAATCATGGATGAACAAACGGACAATAAGGTATTCATTCGAATCCGGTGGATAGGAACCGGTTCTCATCCATACGAAAAAACTATGTCTAGCATCGTATCATATCCAGTTTTCTACGAATATAGAAATGTACAATCATAAGATTAAAACTAGTTTTTTTAGCCGGTGCCTTCGGTTAATTAATTCCAATAGAAATTGCCGCTAAATTTAATACCTACTTTGTTGGGGTAAAGTTGGTGTATGACTTTTTTTTGTAACTTAAGGGGAGTGGGGAAAAAAGGGGTTTGTGGGGAAATTTTCCTTTAGAATTGTTTGTCAGAATTACATTCCCTTTTCCCTTTTATTTTACCACATCAACCTCCCCAATTGATATGTCTTTTCTTCGGGATGGACTAATTTTATTTAGAGGCTATAATTGAACTTCCTAAAATATATACCTAGGTATACTACTTGTTTCTCATTCACATTCCACATACAATAAAAAAATACTATAGCCAACACAACAATAATTCTCATATATATTTTTGCTTCAGCCATTTTCACCGGCGGTTTCCCTCAAAGTGCCAAGTCCAGCACAAACTATAATAAATTGAAAATAATGAGGGATAGTTTTTTATTTTATTTTTAGGTTAGGTTATATTGGGTACAGGGTAGCCCTGAAAGGGTAAGGCACAAAGAAAGAAAAAATTAAACCCCACACTTATTTTAATTTATTTCTAAATTCTACACTCGCTAAGCACTGAGAGAAAGCATCTTCTAATATCACTTTGATAAGGAAAATAAAAAAATCCCTAAAACTTAATGAGATACGTTGGAACATGTATCATCTCATTAATAATATTTAATACAGGCCTTTCCAAACATTTTAAACCGCATTTTGTTTTCTGTAATAAATATAAAATTAATAAAAAAAAATGAAATGGACTATAAGCTAGTGACATACTTGTAAAGATATTACAACCAAATAAATAGTTTAAGCATCACGTATATAGTAAATACTGTTTCTAAAATAAGATAACAAAAACAATAGAAACAAATAATAACAAAAGGGATAGTTACATGAAGTGCATATAACGAGATAAAAGTATTTGAACTAAAGATCATTTAAACATTTTTACAGCATATGTACTACCTAGATGTTTATACAGATATTTAGAAGAAAAAATCTCACCAAGTGGTTTTTGAGAGTTTAATTCATGAAAACTGTAAATCACGAATGTAATTTTAAAGTCTTCAATTTAGAAAAAGGATATTTTTTACCTACTGAAGTTTATTCATCATAGCAAAAAAAAACAATATTTGAATTACTTATTCTAAATTCAAATGCACTTCGTGAAACTAACCCTTATGTTTTCCATATCATAGGCATATTTCTTAATACATATAGGCTTTCCAGTTTGATCCCCAAAAACCAAACTATGGCTCCTTATCTTGAGACTTGAGCCACTCCGTGTACTTCTTTTCTTGTGCCGCGTAGAGCTTCTGGAGCTTCTTCAACTGGGACTTGGGTATCTCCTGTCCGTCCTTGGTCAGCGTTGGGAATCCTGCGTCATCCCAGGCACTGTACTTGTCCGTTTCAGCCTTAAATAATATTTTTTTTCATGAAGGTTCATTTTGTATTTAGATGCCTACACATTTTTTCTAATTGGTTAGGTAAAACACGCATCTGTCACGCATCCGCTTGTTGTAGGAATTGAAATCAAATATATGACCAACAATAAAAATGGTTTAAGTTAATGCTATCCCAGGTACGACAAAATAATTTGAGTAAGGGGAATGCCTTGTCAAAGAAACAGGTGCAACTCAGTAACACACAAAGAACTTTATAACAAAACTTGTAATTAAAAAAAGTTAGTTGTTTGCAGGACACTTGCCCTTCATTTGCATGATATGGTTCTGAGATACAGGAAAGACATCTAGATGTATCCAGTCCTCTATAGCTAATCAAAGTTTTGTTTAGTTTATGTATCAATATTAGTTTCTGCAAAAGTCGGTGTATCATATTCTAACTTTCTTTTTCATTTTGAATTATAGATTCACAAAAAGCTGTTTCTAACTCTTTTAAATACCATTCATGAAATTAAAGTACCTTAAACATTTCCGAGGGTGGCAATCTCTTAGCAGCTTCCAAAGCGGCAGCTTTAGCCGCTGCCTCCGCCTTTTTAGCCTCCTTTTCCAGCCGCTTTTTTTCCTCCATGGCCTTCTTTTCAGCCTTCTCCTTCATGAGTTCCTCCCTGTCAACTAGCTTGATGACAGTGGCTTCATTCTCCTTGTCCTCAAGACGTACTCCAAGATTGGGAAGAACTTCGTCACGAAGTCTGTCACATTCAGTTAAAATCTCTGTTGCCTATAATTTTAGGATAGATATAGATAGATATTGATTGGAAAGGTTACGACAAAAATCCTTTTGTTGATATATAATAATTAGGGCCATTTCGTTTCTACCTATACATTCAACAATTCCAATTGTTTGATATTGTTTTAAGTACTAGTAAAATATAAAGATTTGCATTGCTAAATATTTTTAATATCAATAGCGAAGCTACTCTATAACTCAAAATGTCAGTATAAGTATATCTGCCTGAAATGGGGGAAATGGGATCTTCTCGACTCCTATTTAAGATAAACGCCTTAAAGATTTGTATAGGTATGAATGCAATAAACATCCAGCATATTATTTACTTTGTCCGCTGATCTGTCGGTCATGATACAAAAGACATAAATATCTACATATTTAGTAATAAAGGCTTTTCTTTTTTATGGCTTCTGAACATTTGCTTCATCACTTTTTTATGGCCTTCGCAATTTAGGTATGGATTGTCATGTTTTAAAAAGTTAACCTTAATTCCTCTAGCAGATTTTCTGACATTGTCTCTGAATTCTGCAAAACTGGTAAGGTATGGTAGGACCAAGGTCTCCAGATCGGCTCCGGCACCAGCATTACCTTAAAAATATAAGATACAAAAACTGGGTTTTAAACTACTAGCGCCTGTGCCCTAGGCATCTAGAGGCTCTGTATGTATTAACAGAAAAATAGACTAAACCATCCTAAGGCATAAAACAGCTTTAAACCATCCCAGGACATATGTGAAGCCTCCCTAAAAAGAAGAACCCAATTAGTCAAGTTATGTGACAATTCTGGCATGCCTAAGTTAACGATAAAAACTAGCCGTTATAGAGACGCAACAACTTTAAATGTAGAAAAGCTTTGCTGTTAAAAACCTGAGACTAACCTGCAGAAGGAAATCCAACTGTTTCATCCGCCTTAATCATACCCAGCACATCAAAAATCCTGGTGATGTAAACAGCAATGTTGCGCAAGAGTTGTCTGTTGACCGACCCAGCCACACGTACCCTCTCTATGTAGCCATTAGTGCTGGTTATTAACTCTCTGATAGACTCGAGAACTGTCCTGGTGTCAATGTTATCACAGAAGGCAGAGTGTACAGCTGCTTTACATTTGTCCAAACGGTTGTTTAGTTCAACCTCTTCCTGTAAAATATAAAAAATATTTTTAATGTAACACTAAAGTTTAATACCTAACCAATAATCCTATTATAAAATCAACAGGGTGTTTGTCTGTCTGAGTGTGGATATGTATGTAACTTAAGGTATCTTTAACCACTGGACCGATTTGGTTCTCCATTACAATGAAGCTTCTCATAGGTAAAGGGAAGTTTTATAAATATTTTGGTGAGGCTATCCAAGAAAAGTCACTCCAAGAAAAGTCAAAAGGTATTTTTTTTACCTAGGTAGGTAGGCTGTGTTAATTTTTAAAAATATATTTTTCTTTACCTGTGTCCACTTGGAGAAAGCTTGGACACCTGTGGCAGGTGTTGAGCGAAGGTAGTGCTTCACTGTCAGGAAAAATTCACTAGCGGTTTTCTCATAGCTCTAAATTAATAACAAATCATCAATTTCTGAAAACTGCATACAGAATAAAACAGAATGCTGTATCTGCAGGGATCCTAAGGGATAAGACGAGAAATTGATGTATACCCCATCGATAAACATTTAACAATATTACCCCTACTATAGCTATAGGTATGTATGGTGGAAAAGTTTGTACACTGAAAGTATATCATGTTATTTTTCAACCCATTCAAGATTTTAAAAGTCCCAAAAGTTTGTAAGCCACATAACACATGTTAGAACCTTTTTAAAACTTTATTGACCAGCATAATTTTCAGTCCAATGTCCCCTTCCTACCTGAATTAATTTTTATTGTTTACTTCTACTTTTAAAAGCGCAGGTTATCAAAATTTAAGGTAGGTCCTGACGTCTGACCGCAATTGATAGCTCTTATCGTTGGAATTGTTCTATCGATTTTAAACTTGTCATTATTTATTTTGGCGTTAAGCTTCGAATTTCGCATTTATATAAGTTATCAATGTCATCTTTGTTTCTATCAAGAACGCAATTACTAACCTTAGCCAGCTCCATGGTGTTTTCGTTGTAGTCAAGAGTATCCTTCCACGAGTGCAGAAGGAACAATATTCTAACTTGTCTTGCTGAAAACTTCTGGATAACTTCCTAAATTTTTATAAAGAATTTTAGGTAGGTAGTTAAATCTTTAATATAAATCACATTTTTGTTTTATACCTATCCAACAAATTATGAATTTGCAAGAAAATCTTATTAAGATTATCTACCTAATAGTAGTAAGTTTGGACACTGCACTGCTAGTTTTAACTTTTCAATCAAGGATCAAGATTTAGTAAAAGAAAATTAAGTTTTTAAGACGACGAATGAGAGAACGTGTCAATAAAAGTTCTTGAGTATTATAACTTCTATACCCAGTCCAACAATGTCCCTTCCCTCACTAACATATTGATTGTACCTGAATTGTGATAAAATTTTTCAAAGACTTGGACATTTTGCATCCAGCAATTGTGAGATGTCCAGAGTGTAGGAAGTATCTGATCCACACGTCATTATCATAATAAGCCTCGGACTGAGCCAACTCATTGTCATGGTGGGGAAACTTGAGATCATACCCACCAGAATGAATATCCATAGAGGCGCCGAGGATAGCTGAGGCCATGACACTGCACTCAATATGCCATCCGGGCCGGCCTTCACCCCATGGACTAGGCCAGGCGGGTTCTCCTGGCTTTGAAGCCTTCCACAGGGCAAAATCATTAGGAGATCTTTTCTCTGATCCATCAGCAGACAGATCACCTTCTCCCTCAGCTAAAGCATTAGCATCGCCAAAAGCTTCAGGTACAAGCTTGGCATAATGATGGCATGGTGAAGAATCAAATTGTTTCACATCAAAATAGACTGATCCATTAGACTCGTAAGCATATTTCCTGAAGAAAAAAAAACAGAATAAAGATAAAAACACATTAGCATTGTTAATATCAAACTTGCAGACAAATGATTACAAGACCTGTTTTTAGCCAAGGAATGTCGCACATCCGACTTAGCAGCAGTAGATACAATTTTTAGTTATTAGGTAGTTATTTTGGCCTGAGAGTCAAATCCATCACAATGAGTAAGCTACAGTTATAAAAGCTGGTCTGATATTAGAGGTTGTATCTCAACACAACAAAACAAAAAGCCTAAAATATCCTATTTATATTTGTACCTGTCAATGATCTGTTGAATATAATCCACAATTTCTGGAACATATTCACTAACTCTTGTTAAGCAGTCAGCTGGCAACACGTTTAAAGCTTCCATGTCTTTGTGAAATTCTTCTTCCCAAAATCTAACAAAATGAATTTTGAATAAAAATAGATTATAACAAAGAGTATCATATTTTTTTAGTTTGTAGGCTAAGATCTCCCTAACCAATAAAACGATTGATGGTTCCATTTTAGGGAAACTTCATATAGGTCCTGGGATGATATACGGCTAATTTTCTGACCCTTCCCTAAAACATCATATTAGTTTGATATTAGAAATTTTAAAATCACTGATGTTTATTGGTTATTTACTATCATCTGAATATAAGAATGATACTTGATTTTTTTTATAAAAACAAGACGTAATAACATACCCTAATTGTAGAGCAGCTGCGCTGCTGTCAATATTCTACCTGGGGAGGTCAGCAAATATGCTGTTGTCTTTGACAGTGCTGCCTTGGCTGCTGTCCAACCAGTCAGCCATCACATCCTTAGCGTCACGCAGCAAACTTTCTTTCTCAGCAGATATTTTAGCAGCGTCTCCACTTGTTACGGCAGCCTCTACAGCGGCTACGGCTAACTTTAACTTTTCAAACATCTTTTCCTGTGAGAGAAATAGACATTGAAGTCATATATTAAAATATATGGCCAGGCCATCAAAAGGTAAATTATAGGGTTTGCAGCTTTTACCTATTGTTTGTTTTACTCCAAAATGAATAATAAAAGTTTTTTTTTATTGCGTCGTAATAATTTTTGACAGATTTCCGCGGATATTAAAATAAAAATAATAAAATTAGTTTAGTTAGCCCCGAGGGGCAGAAGACCTGGGCTAACATTATTTTAATTTAATGATTTTCATTTTAGAAATTATAGTATGGATGAGAACCAATTTTTAGATATTAGCAGATATTAATCGATTTCGTAGCAATACTGGAAAACAAAATTCTCTGTACAGTTTCCCACCTTTGTCTTAATCATGATTCACTTTAAAAATCCAATCAATATGTATTTTTTTTATTGAATATAATTCGAAATACTTTTTAAGAGCTGACCTGCATTGCTTTCTTATCAGGATCCGTAGTAGTCTCTACTTTGCCACCAAAATATGTTACAACAGTATTACAATCTTCTAAAACCTTCTCTAAACTCGGCTCAGATTTTACATAATTCTAAAAAGATTGGTTTGATTTTAGGCGTTATCCCTAAAAGTGCATTATTAAGTAACAACCCCCCACTCTATTTTGAAACAAATTTGAATATAAGGGAGGGTAGGAGAACTTATAAGGAGAACCACCCCCCCCCCCCTCCCTCCCCCTTAATTAAGATTCTATTTTAGTGCTCCACATGCATTTTTTTGTGTGGATGGCACAGATTTTAATGATAGTTACTGAAAAGTCTTTTATTAAATATGTTTGTTTTTCAAAAGAATTAAGTATAACTATTAGTTACCTCGTAAAGATGGTTTTGTCTGGCTCTTTTAATGATTTTATCATCAATGTCAGTGATGTTCATGACATAGAAAATGTCATAGCCAAAATAATTCTGCATCACCCGCCGTAAAATATCAAAGGATAGGTAGGTTCTGAAAAAATATAATTAAATTAAATTATTAACATAAAATTAAAACTTTTATAAGAATAAATTTTATTTTTTTAATTAATCTCTGGAACTTCAAACTTACTTTCAAACTTTTATTATACTGCTATTGATTTTTCTTATATGGGGCAAGGGGGTTATAAAATCCACCCTATTGTACGTTCAGATCACACTAACCCGTGAATCGATTTAGTTCTCAATTGGTAACTGGATTATTTTTCTACAATTTCCTTCCTTTTATGACCGTTACACGATAGAGTGGCAGCCGCTGATGAATTCAATGTTACCTTGCATGGCCCATATGTGATGCATCATAGACAGTTGGTCCACAATTATACCATGTCACTCGTTTTCCAGACTGAGGTATGAACTTCTCCTTTTTCCTGAATAAGTATTCTTGATATGGCATCTATTTTTATATTGAAATCTTAATTGTGATTTTAATGAAAAAGAAAAACAAGAAAAATCAATTTAACCTAAAATAAAAGTAGTATATTCTTTGTAATATTATTGCTAACCTTTCAACCGATAAAGTTCCTTATTTTTGGCTAGGGAAGCTTTTTATAGAACACGGGTTGGTTTTCGGCTATTATATTGTAAAACTTAAGTCTTGGGGTGATTTTATGCTATTTCACTGCACTGCCTTTCTTAAAAGTTAGGTTTATAATGATACAATAAAATATATATGCATACCTCGTAAGGCTGTTAAAAAGATGAAGGGTTGGTGTATTCTCTGGAGTTGGAGGGCTCCATGATGGTTGTGTTCTTTTGGCCATTCTTACACTAAAATAAACAAGATTACTTTCTATACCTGAATACTTTTTAAAATGAAAACAGATTACCTACGGCCCTTTAGACATAACACTGCATTAAAAATGTTGTCTGATATTTTACGCAAAATTGAAAAAATTGCCAATATATACTACAATTTCCTAAAGACAGACATAATATAAACTATAATGCTTCTAGTAAAAAAACCATAAAATATCATGAAAAAAGCTACACTGTCTAAATTGTACCTAACTATTACATCAGAAATCATGCCCATTTCGAAATAAAAGTACCCGTTAAGGACAGACAGACTAAACGTAGAAAATAATCTTCGCTTTCAAACGTAGATTGTGTTCACGTACCTAGTATGCGTTAATCTGAGGGTGGTATGAACTAATCCACTTGTCTTGAAACTATACAATTTTAGAATACACTGAAAAGACATGAAAGTATTTATAACTCGGTTCAGATTATTCTGAAATATTTTCTAGCTGTCATTTCCAAAATAATCGATGATTTTGAAACAATGTTAACATTTATTTAGAAAATGCAACTGATAGCTTCAAATCAAAGCAATAAAGTCTAAAATTCAGGAAGGTAGGAGACAATGGCCTGTAAATTGTATTTCTAACATAAGTTTTCAAAGCACGTTCTCTCAATCTGGTCATTAGCTACAGAATTTAGGAACTTGTACCATAAAAACAACCACGTTATATGTAGAAAATCAGGAAGCCTTTAATTATCAAAAGGGAAACTTTCTATAATAACATGACCGACAAATTTATACAAATCAGCAGTCTATCTTTAAATATAGCAGCCGGGGAGTTGGCATTCTATATATGCAGTTACAAGAAATAGTAAACCCGGCAGGCATATACACATTAAGTATATAATAACTATACAGTTTTTTTTTCTCACAAATTTGAACTAAAAATAAAAATATTGCCGACAAATATTACATTAATGAATGCAAACATAAATCATTTCAATTAATATTAATTAATTCGTTTCCTGAATCCTTTCATTTATTTATAACGTCTGCTAAAAGTTCCAACACGACTAGCTGTTGCAATCTTGACTCAGGGATGCCAAAATTCATAAAAATTCCAACACTACTTTTGACTTATTGTTAAAATTAATCATGCTATTTAAACAAAGAAAGTGGAATTTAGAAAACATAGAAAAAGCTAAAGGAAAAAATGAATGAACGCCATATTACTTGGATTTACAATGTTGGTTTTCAATTTTTTCGAACGAGTTTTAAAAAAATGATTATTAATTGTTAAAAATTAAATTTCACTACTTAAAAATATGTTATTCCTTCCCTAACATCCGCTAGGAAAGGTCAAAGTTTTTTTTCACTAAAATTTATTAGACACTTAATTTTTAAAAAGTAGCGTTGAAATAACTGTGTTGGCATTAGTGCCTCAACTTGGCATAAACAAGAGTTGCGCATTATGCCGCGTACATTTATATGATTTAAATAAGGAAATAAGGGATATTAATGGACAGATGGAGAAACTAAGTAAATATGCTGATTTGGTACATATTCATTATATTGAGATGTAATTATAGACATTCTTTATTTGTATAATCATCATAAAAATAACTATTTCAAAAATCAATAAAATAGGAAATATTTGTCATTTATTATGCTGCTCACAAAATGTATTGCTCATACAAGGTTTGAATTTGATAGGACGATTAAAGAAATTGTCTATATCTACGACCAAAGCTATGTATGGAAGGCCATTTCATAAGAATATATGGAAAGTTTACCTTCAAATATTAATATTTCTTAAATCTACCCCATAAAAAAAAGAAGTAATGTTTTTTTTATCTGACATTAAAGATCACAATTATGGCATAGTAAATGTCTTCGTGCATATAGTTTTTCAAGAAGCGTATACAAGGGTGATGTATACACTTTTTAGAGAACCTTCACATAAGCCCTTGCACCCTGATTTTATACCATATAGATTCTAGATGCTAGGGGCTAGGGGCAAATTACAAATAATAGTAATCTGTTTCGTTTGGAGCAAAGGATCTTAGAACTGGCAGATTTAATTGGGCTTTGCTTTTCGAGGAAATGCCTCATACACGGTTTTTTGGGATGTTGTGATTCTCCTACCCTTATCCCCTACCCTTATCCCCTACCCTTTTTGGTGCAAAGCCTCTAAAGGATACAAGCGTAGCCGCTTGATGAAAATAAATAATAATTCATTTATCATGTATAATACAAAGTAGCTTGTTTTATAGTCCTGTGGTGATTTAAACCTTTTTTCTTTGGGGGGTGACCCAAAAAAAAAACAAAATAATCCTCCCTTTTTTTAGGCAGGTAATTAAAACTTTGGTGGTCGCACCACCACAGGTGCTTACTTAATTTTTTTTCTTTAATTACCTCTTGGGAAAAAGCCTCTAGACGCTAGTCCTATAATATAAAGTTGTAAGCTTTTTTGTCTGTAGCAAAGGATCTCGCTAACCGCTGAACCGATATGGCTCTGCTAGTAAAGCTTTTCATAGGTCCAGGGATGGTTTTTAACTATTTTGGGGGAGGGTATCTCACCCTCCCCCCCTCCCAAAAAAAAGAAATGGTATGGGTCGTTTTTTTACTCCTCCTGCCCTAAGTTCCCCTAGAGGCTTCCAGGGCAAAGTTGCTAGTCCTTATACTAAAGTAACATGATGTTTGTCTGTTTGTTTGTCTGTGTATCTGTGTGTCTGTACCGAAGGATCTTGCTAACCGCTGAACCTATTGGGTTCTCCTTAACAGGGTAGATTCTCATAAGTCCCGGGAAGGTTTATAACAATTTTGGGGGAGGGTACCACCATGCCACCCTCCCAAGAGAAATCACAAAAAAACAAATTTTTTTTTATGTACTCGATTTTAGAAAGAGAGTTCAACGCCAACATAAACGTCAAACGCAAGATAGACATATTTTAGATATAAAAAAACATTTAAAGTGCCACTAGAGGCCACTAGGGGCGTAGCCGCTGGTATTATATAAAGTTGTAGGCTTTTTTGTCTGTAGCGAAGGATTTTTTAAATGCTGAACCTATATAGTTCTACTTTACAGTAAGGCCTCTTATAGATCCTGTGGATGGTTTTAAGCTTTTTTATTTTTACAGATAAGTCTGAGTATGACTTTAGACTATTTATCTGCATATCCCTTACAATATAGATGCTAGGGGCGCAGCCGCTAGTAATCTAAATAATAGAAAATGTGTTTTCTAAATAATATTTTTAAAAAATTCCATATCTTTTAAAGTTCCTTTTCTTGACGGAAAAGTGAATACTTGAGTAAACAATTACATATGAGCAGAACAAATATTGTTGAAAATGACCTCTCTAGACTTAGGGCCAGACACAATACAAAAAGAAAGTTTTAAACAAGAAAAAGTGTGTATATAATGAATACAAACTCTTAGCCCTAATAATATAAATATCCTAGCAATATAACGTAAACAGAGAAAAAAAGAGAAGGATATAACTATAAGAGTGTATATATGTATATTAAAGGAAAGTTGCCAAAGGGAATAGAGAAAGCCGAGAACTAAACTGTTCTGCCTTTAAATATATGTACATACACTATATACCTATACACTTCACATAGCTGGGTTCATAAACTTATTTATTCTTCCCAGCTGCTTACAGAGCTTAACCTATTAGTGAATGAAACAATTGTACGAGGTGTTTAAATATTTTGTGTGTGTGTATGTGCTTGTGCTCAATTGTGAAATATCCTTGTTCAGGCAACAAAATGATCGTGACACCCTCAGGAGAAAGGTAAAAGACATGTGAGGGATGGAATGAGTATTTAGTGCAAAAGTTTAGCGGTGAAAATATTTTTGTCTGCAATTAATTGTAAAGTACATTAATAATTGATTGCACAATAATAAAGGAATTTTTCTGGCAAAATTATTAAATTTTATCAAATTTTCTACATCGTCTTTTTTATTATTTCTTGCTTAAGTAAATTCATGATGCTTATTTCTGCTTTTAATGAAACTACACATGTTTGTAGCTTCTGCCAATATAATTATCATCACAAAAAAGTTTGAATTATAAGAAGAAACATACTTGAATGATTTAGCACAATACAAAGTGAATTGAATATGTAATGTATCTTGCATGTTAATATCTAGAGGTTAGATAATGTGATTTGTAAAAATTGTTCAGTGAAAAAAAAATAATAAAAAGGGTAATATATTTTTTCTCTTTATTTGTATGAGTAATATATGATGAAATATATCTGAAAGGACCTTATATTATTAAATATTATAATAGCGGCTGGACAAAAGCATTTAGTAAAGATGGGGACAGAAAATAGCCTTAAACCATCCCAGGCCCTATGTTAAGCTGTCCTAAAAGGGAAAGTGTTCATTAATTCTGTAGTTATTGAAATTTTATGCTAGGTATAAGAAGCGTTTAGAGATCTCAAATTTAAAATAAACAAACAGACACACAGTTTAGGATTTATATTCTATTGTGATATAAAAAAAACTAGCGGCTTCGCCCCTGGCGTCTAGGGGCTTTTCCCCAAGAGTTACAATTAAATCTTCTATTTCCTATACCCAGCCGAAAAAAATGCGAATGGATCGCAAATTTCGTAATAATAAAAAAAATTAGGGGGGATATTTTTTTTTTTTGGGGGGGGGGGGTTGGGGCTGTTCTACCACTCAAGAAAATAGCCTAAAACCACCACAGGACCAGTAGGTATATTCCCTGAAGAGTAGAATCTGATCGGTTCAGTGGTTACCGAGATCTTAAGAGACGGACGGACAGACATAATTCTACTTTGTAATATAGTAGATAACACAAATTACTCTAAATCTCAACATCACTTCTATTATATATTATACTAGCGGCTTCGCCCCTAGCCTCTAGGGGCTTTGCCCCAAGAGGTTTGATCAACCTAATTTTTCGTATTTTGGATTTAAAAAGAAAAAGTAAAAAAAAAAATTTTTTTTGGGGGGGGTATTTTTCATTTTTTTGGGGGGTTGGGGGTGTCCCACCCCCCAAGAAAATAGCTTAAAACCATCACAGGACCAGTAGGTATATTCCCTGAAGAGTAGAGCCCAATCGGTTCAGTGGTTACTGAGATCTTAAGCTTCAGACGGACAGACAGACGGACAGACGGACAGACAGACGGACAGACATCGTTCTACTTTGTATTATAGATATTCAATAATATTCCCTGGACGCAATGTCAAAAGCAGTATATATATATTGTGTTAAAAAAACAATTTCTCTAATTTTATTTGCAGTAAAGTTGATGTAATGCTGTAAAACTTCACCCATATCATCATACAAATTTAGAAATTTCTCATACTTAGAACTTAATCATGATTTTGAATTTAAAAAAATGAAGCTTAAATATCTGTTGACATTAAACTATTTTCTAATTTTTTCTCGGGTTAGTCAAGTTCTTTAGATGAAAACTTAGTGAGTTCAATATGATAAAATGAAGATCCAACAAGGATAACAACATCAACAAGTATCAAAGCACAAAAAATATCATAGAATGGACAAACAAACAAAGTGTGTTATAGAGCAGAAGTTCAGTTCTCATAACATAGAAAAAAACTGAGAGAATATGCAAAAACTTAAAAAAATAAATTTATCACTAAACCTTAAACAATAACGTTTCCATCTGTAGCATGACGGACAGACAGACGGACAAAACAATGTATAAATTAGATATGCATATTTCATAGGAATCTTCACTAAAAATTTCAGCTGGTTATCCTTACTAGCAGCCGAGGAAATCGCATATAACCCATAGCGTTACGAACTGACAGACAGATAAAGTGAATTATAGAGTAGCTTCGCCACTATAAAAAAAACTTTTATCAAGAGTGTAAAGCAGGCAGATAATAAATAACATTATTCATTAAAGAAACTTTAAAACATTATAAGAAACAAGGATGGCAACATCCATAAAAGCGAAGCTCTGAAACGGTAGGACACACGGACATTAACACTTGTATAATGTCAGAACTGAATAATCAGAATGCGAATGTATAAGATCTCAAAGCAAAATTGTAAGTAAATTTGTTGAAAAACTGCTTGATACAGGATAATGATTATGAACATACTTACATTTTTAGGACTTGATTATAGAGTTGCTTCGCTTATCATATTGTACTTTGTTGTCCCAGGAATCAGTATACCAAAAATCAGACCAATCGGATAATTAGGTCACATACAAATTTGTTGTTAAAAATGTAAAAAAAATCAACATGTTTAAAATGGACGTACGGACATTCTGGTAATGATTATAGAGTTGCTACGCTTTCTAACTCGTACCTAACTATTACAGGAATCACCATGCAAAATTTGAAATCGATAGGACAATTCTAACATGCCTAAATTAACAAAAAAAAGCTATTTAAAAAAGTAAAAAAATCAACATGTTTAAAATGGACGTACGGACATTTTGGTAATGATTATAGAGTTGCTACGCTTTCTACATCGTACCTAACTACTAAAGGAACCACCATGCAAAATTTGAAATCGATAGGACAATTCTAACATGTCTAAATTTACGAAAAAAGCTGTCCATGACGGACGGATGGACGGACGTACGGACGGACGGACCGACCCTAATTATAGAAAAGCTTCGCTTTTAAAAAAATAATTAATCAATATTCATTACTTTCATTGCGATGCAATTTGCCTTTTCATACATGCTTATTGCTTAAATCAAAATTTCTGACATAAAATTGAAATAATTGAATAATATGACAATGCAGAGTAGAGATATATGTACAGTTTTTATATCATTTTATTATGGTGCAGAAGAAATTTTTAATTTGTTGGCATACAATTATATTATGCATTGTTTAGCATTTTAAAAGAGAGGCTTTTCTATTATTAGGTAGCCCCGTAAGTTCGTCCGTAACGGATATGTTTTATCGATAATTTAGGCATAGAATTTTCATATTGATTTCAAACTTTGCATGATGATTCCTGTAACATTTAGATACGATTTGTACAGCGTATAAATTCTATAATCGTTTCCAAAAGTCCGTATGTCTATTTAAAACAATTTCCAAAACTTAATTAATTACAATTTACTGTATTATATAAATATCCTATTCTTCTAATTTTTGGAATACAGATTCCTGGACAACAAGGCATAATATCATTAGCAAAATATGTCTACAATCAAGTCCTAAAAGTGTAAGAATATCCTAAAAAATAGTATCCTGTATTTAGTCAATTTTGCAACAAATTTACATACTATTTTGTTTCGACCTATATTTTGCTTCTGACTCTACAAGTGTCAATGTTCGTTTTTCCTAGCATCCGATTTTAGAGCTTCGCTGTTATTGATGTTGTCATCCTTGTTTGCTTTGCTTCTCAACTGCAGTCTCTGTACTTGTAGATATGTTTTTAAGGCAACAAATGCAGGAACAAGGACAAATGCACTTTAAGAAAACTGATTTCACTTGAACCTATTTCTTGTTCAGCGAAAGCAACCTCTCCATTACATTTTAATTTTTGAAGAAAAAATCATATTTCAGCCCCTGTGGGGGGTTCTAATCCTGAGGATCTAACCTGTACGTAACCTAACCTAAAATATGCATAAGAATTTAAGAAATATGCTTTATTTTCTTCAGAAAGTTTATGAGGGAATCAGATAATAAAAATATTGATTTCTTTTTTTATTTTAACATCTAATTGTACGATAACATTTTGCAAATTATATTACAAGAAGAAAAGACAGAATTATAACTTTTTTTGGGGGTTGCAATACTTATAAATTTTCTAAGAACATTATCCCTTGTCCCTTAAAAAAATCTTGTTGCACTTTGAAAGAAATATTTTCGGAAAATGTCAAATGTCTTTTTAACAAGTTGTTAGCCATATAATAGGCAAGGCAGTGCGAAAAAATAAAAATATTAGCCTGTTTCAGTTTTTTTTTATAGTATTTGGGAATGAAACTACACGATAGGCTTGCTATCATGTTGTGTTTATTCTATTTACAAGATTAAATTCTATCATTTAAATATATTTTGATGGTATACAAATATCTGAACATTCAAGAATTTGATTCTATTAAAGTGTATCATTCGTCAACAAAACATCCATTGCTATTAAATGTAATGACAGAATTTAGAGTTGACCCAATGTGTGTTATAATGACCTTTGATTTATATATATTTATATAAAGCTATGATAAATAAAGTAATCAAGAAGTTTGATAAAAATAAGTTTAAGCTTCAGTTTCGTTTCAAAGTCCTATATATTTAGTTACTACTATAGAATTTATTAGCCAGGTTGTCACCAAGAGTAGAGCCGGACATTATAAAGAGCTCCGAGTCTATTTAATATACCTAACCTAATCTGATTTAAACATAGATATTGTTGGAATACAGTAAGTGATTATTCAAAGTGTTTGTTATTTATATTAAGTATTGCTACTCTATAGCTAACTATTTACCGTCCGTCCTCCCTGGTATAAATACCACACGAGTGCGAAAAAAAAATATATTAATAAACACTTTTGTAATTTTTTTTTTCTCATTATAATAAGGAAGTAGGGAGGGGTCTTTGAACGTAAATAATAATTGACTTGATTTATTGACGATTGATTTAATTTGATTCCATTGCATTGGTGATCTTTAATATTTTGAAGGTCTATGTTTATTTATATTTAGTCTAGAAAAAGTAGCAGATAGATTGATATTTATAAGGCTTAAATTTCTTTTTGTACAAAACGGTTGTATATTAATCTATCTTTTTTTTGTACTATCCCTAAAGGTTCCTGGATGAATTAATCCCCGGCGTTTAAAACTCAACTAACTTTGCTTTTATAAGAAGTGTTGTACATAAAAAAAACATATAATAATAAAACTTTTATTTTAAGGTCTAGATGACAAGAAGAGTGTGTAGTATAGATGACAATGGTTCTGGGGGAGGGGGCGGAGGAGGGGGGACACGAAGTAGCTCAGCAAGGAGTAAACCAAATCAGAATGGTCGTATCAAAGTTGAAAGCATACCAATGAGGCCTATTAGAGTAAGTCCCATTTTTATAAACTAGGACAATTACATCCCAACGTAGCGAAGTTGTTTGAAATTATAGGCAAAACATATGGGAAAGCATTGAGATTGTTAGCTAAAAGAAAAAAGTTAAGGAACATTAACTAATATAAGATAAAGACGAATTTCAAAATTGTTTTGGTTTCAATGAATGAGTTTGAATTATTTGACCTGTTAGCAGTTAGTGAATATACCCATCAGACAACTAACTTCTTGATTGTATAATAATTGGAAACAAAAGCGTGCAGAAGAGGTGAATATCTGCAGTGGGTTCTCAACACCCTCCTTAGAATTGAAATTGCGAAAACCTGATTTAATTTCATACCTTTCTAGGTTTCACAGTCCATTGTGAATTCCTGTGCTGTGTGCACGCCACAGTTTGGATATCATAACTTTGCATTTGAGTTGTCACGCCTCTGATATAGCACCAGCAATTCTATCTTTCCCGAACACAGTAATAGTGTCTGACTGATTATGACGTAACAAAAAAAAATTAGCCAATGAGAGGCCACTATAAATTTTACCATTGGTCAATAACGGCCTCTCATTGGCTAATTTTTTTTGTTACGTCATAATCAGTCAGACACTATTACTGTGTTCATCTTTCCCTCTTTATTATGTTATAAGGGCCGAGACTTGAACCTATCTTGACATTGGGAAAATTGTTATGAATGTTTGATTTCTAATTTTTTTATGTTTAGATGAAAAACCAAGAGAATAGTCCGCTGGATTCCAGATGTATACTGGTGGTTGGAACATCGGGAACTGGAAAGACTACCTTACTCAATATTTTTACTGGGGCTAATGTAAGTTAAATTTTTTTATACAGCATATTGAATCATATATATGAAAGTTAGGTTTACTTACAAAGGAAGGTGATATTGGACTTTAAATTCTACTGGCACCTTGAGTTTTCAAAATATATAGTCTCTAATTTATTAACTTAAAAACTTTGGGTACTGATTACTTGGTTTGAACTTTACGTGTTCATCCTTTTCAACCAACATTCTTAATAATGGATGAAAAGACGGGTTTATTTTGTTTAACATTATTGGATTGTATATACAATTTTTCCTCAATTATCTAGTCCCTTAAGATCACTTACTTTAACTTGTTAGATAGGTAAATTTATGATGTAGAAAGACTACCCATACTAATAATCTAGTAACAATTTGGGAGACCTACGTTGAGAAAGTTTTAATTATTCATTTGTAATTTTTAAAGGAATATTAAAACTTTAGTATGAGAAAAAATCCGTTACAGTAAACTAATTTAAAAAGGATGTAAGTAAGTAAATGTATTTCGGATCAAACGCTTTGTCATAGTCAAACTGCTAAATAACACAATAAATAATAATCTTATTCAAATGCAAAAGTATTCATCATAAATCACAAATATTTACTACTCATTTAATCAAATCCAGTTTACTCGTCAAGAGTCTCAATAACAAAGCATTATTATTTTACCATTATAGTAAATAATTATATTTGATTATTATTATTATTTCCCTAAATAAATGACTTATTTTTATCACAGGAATTTATAAAAACAAAAACTGATTTTTTATACAATGCATATGCATGATACATAAAAGATTCATTCAAAATAAGTAGAACGATAACCATTCGTGCGTGGGATCATTTACAACTGAACTTTTACCTACTATTCATGTGATTGTTTTAAGCAATTTTCTCCAGGAGGTGACGGGTAGTGGTGCACAAGGAGTGACTTCAGAAACAGTTGTAGTCCCAGATTCAATACATTCCAACTATCCACAGTGGATTGATAATCCAGGTGAAAATTAACAATTTGTTTAATTTAAATAAAATGATTCCATAGAAACTTGAATAAGACCTCCTCTTATGTCAGATTATAAAGAAAAAAAATTCTACCTGGATAATAGTAACCTGAATAAGAGAAATTAAGAGGTCATTTTCTTATTAAAAAAAATGGAGAGTGAGTGACAATTATAGATAAAACTAATAAATTTTAATTAAAAACTTAACAAAATTTAACAATAATATTTTTTTGAAAATTGTTAGAAGGTATTTGGAATATACATTAAAGGACAAGGTCACAACTTGGTTTTGTACAATACCACAATGATAATTTCAATATTAGATTGCATTTAATTCCACCTACCTCATTTATAATCAAAAAGCGGCGACGCCCTTTGATGCCTCTAATCTTTTTAAGAGAGTCTTTAATTGGAGTGGTTAAGATACCCTCCACCAAAACAGATAAAAAACCTTCCTTCGTAAAACACATAGAGTAAATAATAATCCTTTTGGAAAAACAGAAGCTACACTGTAAAGAAGAACCATTTCGATCCAGTGGTACATGAAACATTCACTACAGACACATACACATACATTCAGACAGACAAACATCTTATTACTTTTTCATAATGATGTATTATTCAATTTTAATCATATTTATTAATTCCAATGTTGAAAATAAACATTTAAATTTCTTTCAATAGTTTAGAATAAAGTTTTGTGAGTCGAAATCAAAGTTTACATAATTTTTATGTCCCTGAAGTTATACACTGTAAAAATTTGAATATAATATTCAGAAAATCTTGTTGTAGTGGTCAAGATATTATGCAAGTCGTCTGTATAGCTACAATACAACATAGGTCCCCGGGATTGTTGAGGGGTAATTCAATTCTAAGTCAATGGGTGGTTTTAGGCTATTTTTCTGCCGTTCATGATCAAAGATCCTAGATGCTATGAACGCATCATCTAGCAAAACAAGCTGTTATTAGCCTTTTAAAATATTATGGAATTTGTAATGAAAAAATATTTTTTTCTTACAGTGTATTTCTTCTACTTCATCAGAGGAATTAAAAAGTTTTTATGTTGTGTTCTACATATATATTTTATATGTGTATATATATTTTTCACACAGTCCCTCAGACTGATCAAGATATTTAACATCTTTGTTGCCATAAGCTTCCCATTTTTAAGTTTTAAATAGACAAATTGGAAAAGAAATCATCTTTTTTTGGCGGGGGGGGGGGGGGGGGGGGGTTTCTGGGGGAGATTTTAATTTGGAGGTTTATGTTACCTTCTTACAAAATAGTTATAAACCTTTCCAGAACCTTTTTTGAAACTACATTTAAAAGGAGAATCATAATTAAATTAGTCCTTTTTTACCACAACACACAAAACAAACTAAGTGAGAAAAAAAAAGATTTTTTGATATTGTACAAATATCACAATTGTATTTAGAAAGGATGTGAAATATATTTTATTATATAAAGAATTGCAAAAATGCATCATGTTCTTCTTTCCCCCCAAAATTTGTTGGCTTCAATTGTGTAGACTTTAAAAAGGACACCTCGGCATTTCACAATTATTAAATCTTGAGGCCACTCTCCTCTAAAATAGTTATACCTTATCTGGAGTCCTGGACCTATGAGTAGTTTCATTGTAAAGGAGAACCACTGAACCGATATGGTTCTCCATTACATGGTGGCTTATCATACGTCCTTGAAAGATTTATAGCATTTTTTTTTTGGGGGGGGGGGGGGTGTTCTACCACCACCCTTCCAAGAGAAATCGCTAAAGAATACCAAAAAATGATAAAAGTGCCGCTAGGCGGCGCCAGTGTCGTAGAAACATTTATAAGAAACAGCTGATCTAAATATAAACAAATTATTTCTCAAATTAGATATTTTAAAACAAAACATTTTAAATACCATTAGAGGTCTCTAGGGGCGTATCCGCTAGTAAAGTATAATGCAGAGAGGGTTCCTTTAATATTGTATGTTTACAATCAGAAAGATAAAATTTTGCTCTGTGAACCATGCAGATTAAAGATATTCAATATTTACATAACTAAGCGACATGCAAACTATAAATCATTACCTCATTCATCTTGATTTTCTTTATTTTAGTAGCAAGGCAACTCTTCAACTGGCATGTCTGTACGTTTGTAGGTTATGTTATATATTGGAGATATGGGAGATTATTCGCTGTTTCCTGATTCCTACTAAGATCTATCAAAGCGAAACTCTTATCGTTTATTTAGGCATATTTAAATTGTTCTATTGATTTCAAACTTTGTAGGATTATTCCCGTAAATGTTAGGTACTATTTTTAGAATGATATAATTATCCAATCCTTTGAATTTAAAAATAATGATTCATAGGTATAATATTATCAGCGAAGCATCTCTATAATTTATTGAGTTAATTCCATTTGTCCTACCGTTTCGCTAAAAATAACATTTAAAAAGTCTCAATTAAGATACAACTATAAAACTAAGTATAGACTTTGAAGAAAAATATTTTCAACCTCCCAACTTTAAGAGTAAAACTAGATCCTGAGTGTCTTCTAATTTTGCTAATTCTATCTAAAAACAAAACAAATGAATTGGCCCATTCAGTTCAAATTTGCAATTTATCTGTTTTTCTTCTTAGCTATCTCATTGATGTATATCCTTATTTTCTTTTTTTCTTTTTTTAATATTCCATTGTCTATCTGTTCGTTAGACCGTTATATGTTTTTTTCTTCCTTCGCTATATTGTTGAGAGTTTCGTTTTCGTTTTCGTTTTTGTTATTGTATAAATTTTGATATTTCAGTCAACATAAACACATATCTTGTCAACTATATTTCATTATTCTTATTATTAAAAGCGATACTTTTCTATAATTAGGGTACCGAACGGTCAGTTCGTTTATTTAGACATGTTAGAATTGTCCAATCGATTTCAAACTTTGCTTGATGATTCCTATAACAAATAGCTACGATTTAGGAAACATACCAACTCTATAATTGTTACCAGAAAATTTTAAAAACTTATTTGACAACAATTTCTCATGTGATAAAATTATCCAATTTTCATCTGATTTTTGGAATACTGATTCATAGGACAACAAAGAACATTGTTATAAGCAAAGCATCTCTTTAATCAAGTGCTAAAAATGTAAGTTTGTCCTATCCTATATTTAAGTAGCAAATTTAATTACAATTTCGATTGGACTTTACATTACATTTACATTTTACATCTTATTAAGTTCTGGCCCTCCATAAGTTTTAATGTTCGTTTGTCCTACCGTTCAGAGCATGGCTTTTATGGATGTTGTCATCCTTGTTTATATCTTTAATTCACTTTCTTCTAATCTTAGCCACTCCTTCTTGTAGTGCAATTTTTGTAAGAAAGGAATATGCAACTTAGCTATAATAGAAAGTATTATCCATTCTTGATTATTTTTATGAAATGGTCCAAATCCTGTAAAAGTTCGTAGGCTAGCCTAGAAGATGGAGATTCCTAAGGTTTACCTATTCCATTATATCTATGTAAGGTTAAAGAAACCTTAGCAGTAAGGCTAGCCTAATTTTTTTTACGATTTGGCCTATTCTCTTACAGAATTTTATCATTATAATATGCTGGAATTGTAACCTAAATAGGCTAAAAAAATCATCTGCAGTTTTCGTTTAAATGGCAAAATTCTAGAATCCAAAATAATTGTAATGTTTATTTTCTTTTTGATTGGTTGTAGAATAAAAATTCCATATAGAATTTTCAATGAAAACATATAAATTTTATATAGTTTATCTATTCCTTTACACTTGTAGGTATTAAAGATAGAATCTCGTGCAACTTAATATTACTTCAAGTAAACAACATCATTATTCTAAACAAAGTTTGTGTGCAATTAATCTCACGTCTTTTAAACCTTTCTAAGGGGGAAATAATTAAGAATCTGCATGCAAAGAAACTCTTTAATAAATCACAGCTAGGCCTGGTATTTTTAAACCTAAACTTGAAATGTTATAGTCAAAGTAATTCTATAAATCTTCTTTTAAATGCGTTATAACATTAATTTAATCTCAAAGAGACCAAATTTTTCTTGGGTTATTAGCTTTTAGGGGGTGAACAAGGAAATAGTACTCCCTACACTCCGACCCTCACTTTTCTAGCACTGAAAGTCCCAAAATTGAACATAATTGGGAGGGGGAGTTTTTTTCTATACCTAACGCCTGCTTTGCCTATACCTTTGGTGCCTTAACCCTGTAGGCTACCCAGTGCCCTATTCAAATAATAGACAAACTAAAAAACTGTATGTTCATAAATGACACTGTGAGGGAAAATGCCTTTTATTTGACCTAATTTTAACTTACGGATGCTTTTAAAAAAATAAACATTTCAATCAATCAATTACTCTGATTGTCAAGATTAGCCACAAATGTTTACACATAAAAAGGAAACTTTCAATATTCCCTTTAGTGTTGTATAGAAACACTAGCGGCTACACCCCAAGCATCGAGCGGCTCTACATTGAAAGATTAAGAAAGAAAGCCTAAAACTATTTCAAGATTTAATGAAAATCAAAACAGCATAAAACCATCCCATGACCTATGTGAAGTTTCTCTAAAATGTAAAACTCAATCGGTTCAGTAGTTATTAAAATATACAGCTTCAGACATAAAAACATTATTACTTTATATAATAGGATTACATAAAAAAATGCTATCATAGTTATTTATTACATCGTATTATAGACAGGTTTCCGCGGATATTAAAATAATAAATTATAAGAGTTAAACAAGTTTTGTTAGCCCCGCGATCCGAAGGCCCGTCTAACAAAATTGGTATTTGTTTTATGACTTTTATTTTAATATTCGTATGCTGGAAAAAATGCTATTATTTTATAGATTTTTAAATCTAATGTGACTTCATGAATTTTTGTTCTCCTTTTATACCAAGTTTCATCTTTATCAATAATTTTTAGTAGCAGCGATGCTACTCTATAACAGATTTTGTTTTATTATATTTATCTAGGTTGGTCGGACCCAGGTGGAAAATCAGACTCCCATGTTTTCAAAGATCTTCTTAAAACAATGCAGGTATATTTTTCACTTGTTTAGGATAGTAGGTCAAATTTTCTACCATCACCCCTACCCCCCCCCCCCCCAACAGGAAATCCTGGATGCTGTGAGTATTGGTGCAAAAAATATGACGTAACAAAAAAAATTAGCCAATGAGAGTCCACTATAAATTTTACCATTGGTCAATAACGGCCTCTCATTGGCTATTTTTTTTGTTACGTCATATTTTTTGCACCAATACTCACAGCATCGAAATCCTGGAGAAGGAGGGGGAAAACACAAACATCTCTGCTACGCAACACTATTTTAGCATAGAGTTATATAGTTGCTCTGCACCTTAATCCTTTAGCTTCTCATAGGTCCTGGGAAGGTTTAAAACTATATGGGTGGAGAGTACCACCACCCTCCAAAGAGGAATCGCCTAAATCAAAAAAAAAATAAAGCACCTCCCAGCCGATATTTTGGTAAACAACTGATCTTAACATAGATTAAAAATCATTAAGTGCCCCTAGAGGCCTCTAGGGGGCGTAGCCGTTAGTACAAAATATAGAAACATGATAAATATTTCAATGTTAGAATATATATCTCAATAAATGTGTGGATTGGTGTTCACTCATAGCCAAACAAAATCTTAGTTTATATGCGAATTTACTCTAAAAGTCATCCTTGTGGTCGGTCCGTCAGTCAGTGACGTCTTTTTTTCCAACTTAAGTTTCCTTTTTCTCAACTTCACTTTAAATTACAATATTTAACTTCGTCGCTTAAGAACAGGTTGTGGGGAATATGGTGGGTCCATGCATTACGTGCATGATCAAATATCTCATGATTTATCGTTCTTAATTACTGACTACTTTTATACAGTGGGAGGCGTAGTGAAACAAATTAGTTGGGGGGGAAAAGACCAATTCAACGGTGTGCGGTCATTTCCGCATATTATCACATAAGCATATTGTTTTATCAATACACAATAGTGTGGCCCAAATGAAGGTCTAAATCGATTTTCAATGTGCGGAATGTAAAAATAGGTTATGTATTGTTTGTAGATTTTAGTCCTATAATTGGTTCTAAGAAAAAATCTATCGCTATCTCGTCCAATGCATATTTATTTTCACCCTTTCTTTCCCAAATTAAGATGCCTTACACCAGATATAAAGCAAAACATCAAATTTTCTGTCTGTTTGTTTACAAACATTGAAATAGAATATTAAAATCACCAGGAATAAACATATGAAGAAAAAAAGTATAAAAATTTATTTATGTACAATAACAATAATTTGGGAAAGCTAATTCATACTGCAAAATCATTGAAGAAAAATATTTAAAGATAAGCCTTACTCTTTATTCCTGGTTTAATAAAAAAAACAATGAAATTATTTTTTGCAATATTAATATTTTTATTAGTATGCTTTTTTTAAAAGTTGAATATGAGAATAAGTATATTACATATTTTTTTACCTTCATTTAATTTTTTATTTAAGTAAATTGTCTATTTATTGGCGACAATGTCTGTTGAGCCATGAAATTTATTAAAAACACTTTTTCCTATTTTATGTCTTAAAAATGTATATTTTTTAGAGTTTTTCATCATTTCTCTTCTCATAAGATTAATAGCTACTGTTTTAGTTCAATTTCTTACACAAATTATCAATTTAAATAAAACAATGTTTCTAGACGTTTTTCGGAATTATTCGGCGGGAATGGCGGTTTTGCCTACTTTTTATAATTGCTTCACATTTGAACTTTTGTTACATTACTTTAGGTTGGCAGTTCTTTAATTATTTCTTGTTAAAATCATGAAAATATGAAGATTTTGATAAAAAGCTTAAGATTGAAATTTCGAGATAAATTTTCATTGTAGAGAGGTCTAGTTTTCACTAAAAGGTCTACTTTTGAGCAGGTAACAACTTCAAGGTATCCGCAAATTAATATGGTAAAGATTTAAAAATTCATGTTTTTTTGGGCCAGTCTAATACACAAAAGCAAATTAAATTAGAAGTTGTATACAGTAGTGAGTGTAATGGATCTAAAGGGATAAGACAATGGCTGATAAATCAATATACATCCCCGATGATGATACTTAGAATAACCCCTTATGTAGATTAAAATTTGTGGTTAAAAAGTGTGAACACTCAACCTATTGATGCAACCAATTCAAATTGACTCAATCCCCAAAATTGTTAAGCTAATAAATAAGAAAACGTTATTTAAAACTTTGGGGACTATTGTCATTGCCCACTCTTTCTCTGCTGTACAAAGTTTATACTGTGTTAACAAGGACAAAAGGGATGAAAAGTAGAAAATGTTTTTTTTTCATGAAATAAAAGAAATATATTTTTTTCATTAAATAAAAAAAATATATAATTTGTATCATGTATATCAAAATATTGTAGATCCTAAATAGATTTAGCTGAGTAATTTACCACATCGTATTATAGACATCTTTCCGTGTATAATAAGTAAAAACAAGGTTCCAAATGCCTGAGCTAACAAAACTGGTGCTAATATTATGATATTTACTTACTACTCATTTAAAATTTCTGTAATATTAATAGTAATAGAGTAGCCCCGCTACTCTAAATTATTTTGTTTTATACCAACTAAGAACTAACGGCAAATTTTCAGATATTTAGATTAATTTCTTTTAAAAGAATTAATTAATGATTATTAAAATCTCAAAAGCTTTTTTTCTAAGTTTGTTTCAAAAATTAATTTAAATACTATGAAGAAAAAATACTTTATCGATGTACTTAATAGCTTAATGTACTTTTCTTCAATTTATACATGGAAACGTTTTATGGGGGCGTTGTTCAAAAAAGTGGTTTAAACACCACCAATAATTAAAATTTAAACAAAAATAAAAATCTGTATATTAATGTATTTTATATACATAGATATATTTAAATCTTTTATTACAAGCGACTTTAGATAAAGTATCAATTAATTCACATGCGTCGCATGTGTTTGAATGTATTCGCATCAATGTAAATTATGTTTGCAGGGATAAATGGAGTTGAAATATGGATCTTGAAATTGTTGGCGAATTTTATCTATAATTTAGATGTCTGTCAACCCTTAACGGTCGGGGGGTGGGGTCGTTTTTTTTTCTATCCTGTTTTTTCTATCTCATTTTCCATTTTTTCCATCCTGTTTTTTTCTATCTCATTTTCTGTGTGTGAAAGATAAAGAGCCCAAACTGCTTGACTTTTTTAAGTATGGGTGTGACACATAACTGAGAGTTGGAATTTTTTGAATATCTCCATCCTGGAGGGCACAGGATGCCAGCAAACCTGGCAGGGTCATCCAGGTAAAGAGCAAAAATATTTTTTTGACTAAAGCATTTTATCATGCCAAAATACTAAAAAATCCTCTAGTAGTACATCCTTATATAAAATACAGGTGTTCAAGTCACTTTCAGGTTCCAGGTATGATCCAACAGGTCCTGATCCTCCAGGTCTCCAGAAATCTTTAAAAGGCTCCTGTGGCCGCAATTTTTGACTTAGAGACTTCAAATTTTAAACTTAAGATTTTCTTACATGTCTACATTACATATTAAGATTTCATGAAGATCCGCCGCCGTTTTCCCGCCGACCGCCGACTGCGGCGGCTTGCAGCTGCCAAGTACAGCTGCGGCCGCAGAAATTTATATTTTGATATTTCTAATGTAAAATTTACATAAAGATAAACATTTTCTGGAAAAAAATTTTTCTTCTAGCTTCAAAAATAAGAAAATTACAGCCGTTTGAAATTTTTAAGTAAAAAAAGACCTAAAAACAAAGGTTGTTAAATAAAAGGGTGAAGGAAGCGAAAATTGACTTAGACTTATAAAGGTCGGAAATTCATTATCAAACAGGGGACTTGCACAAAAAAAATTAGCCCTCTAGCTCTGACAGGAACTGAGATAATAAGGGGGGCGTTGAACACCCCCCATCCCAAAACCGATTAAGGAGCGGCAAGGGGCCCGACTGTAAAGGGTTAATGTAACTTTTTTACTACATTTATTTTTAATTTTTTATATTTTTTAGGTATTTTCCTTATAGGATTTCAAACAGAGTGATAGATTAACAGGGAGAAAAAACAAAGTGAGTTGCAGTGTAGATTTGCTTTTAAAAATTAGTTTATTTGCCAACATTTTCCTGCCATTCAACTTTCTCCTCACCCTCAAATGGTTAAAGATTCAAAAATAAAACAAATATATTCTGTTCAAGTGTACTCTGGTTGAGAAAAATATTGGAAAATTAATCAGTATTATTCTGTTAGTGAGTAAATTCATATCAGCTTTTTAAAAGCAAAGCTTTTATATAATTAAAGTCTATCTGTCTGTATGTAAGTTTATTATTCTAGCAGAGTTAGCTCTTCTGGTTAAATTAAACAGGTTAGAATTGTCCTATTAATTTCAAACTTTGTATAATGATTCCTATAATAATTAGGTATGTTTTTGAATTGTAGCAACTTTATAATTGTTACTAAATAGAAAGTACATCTAAAACATGATGATTTTTTATTTATTCAGCTAATTTTTGGGATTCTGATTCCTATTACAACAAGGTACATTGTTATAAGCAAATCATCTCTATAAATAAGTTGAAAATGTCCTTAAAAATTCTCCTGTATTAAAGAAGATTGCAACAAATTTACTTTACTTCAAATTTTTTTTAGACCTGTGTTTAGTATTCTTCTTATTAAGTTCTGATACGCTACAAGTGTTTATGTTCGTTTGTCCTGCATTTCAAAGGTTTTCTTATATGGATGTTGCCAAATGAGGAAGTCTGTAATAAGATATGCGCCAAAGGGCAATAATAGGTAAATTTTGTTAATTTTATTATAATTCATGTATAATCATATCCATATTCCATAAAAAAATTTAAGGTGGGAGTTTGTACACTTACAGATTTCATCCTGGGACTTTCCCTCTAGGGGCTAGTGGAGCAAAACAGCTCTAGACCAGCCAATTTTGTATGTAGTCTATTACTGTAATCATAAACATATGAAAAACTTAATTGGCGTCGGCAACCGCCGTAAACGCCGAACATGGCGGTTTCCGTTATTTGCCGTTTTTCGGCGATGGTCAGAAAAATATTTTTTTGTTATGTAAACTAAGAGTTCGTCCTAAAATTTGGTTATCATAGCTTTAGATTTGGCCGCTCTACAGCTGTTTTTATATTTAGCGGCTGGCAAAAAAAATGAAATAAGGGGGGAGGGGGGAAGTTAGTACACTTATAGGAAATGAAATTCAATAGCAAATTTTGCCCTGGCTTGTTTTTCTAGTTATCAACCTAATTCTTTTTGTAAGCTCTCTTACATGACTGGATCTACCCATAAAACTTTAAAAATTTAATTTTGTGACTTTCCCTCTAGGGGCTAGTGGGCCAAAATAACCCCCCAAACACAATAAATTTAGGTTCTGAGCTTATTTTTAGAGATATTGAGATGATTTTTTTTTCCAGAAAACTTTTTTATCATAACCAAACTAAGTAAACATTACAGATTTCATTTTGAGACTTTCCCTCTAGGGGCTAGTGGAGCAAAAGACTCCCAAACAGTAGAAATTTTAGTTCTAAGCTTATTTTTAAAGATATTGAGATGATTTTTTTCAGAAAACTTTTTTAACATAACCAAACTAAGTAATCATTACGGATTTCATTTTAGAACATTCCTTCTAGGGGCTAGTGGAGCAAAAGACCCCAAAACACTGATATTTAGGTTCTGAGCTTATTTTTAAAGATATTGAGATGATTTTTTTTGTAGTAAACCTTTTAACATAACCGTACTAAGTAATCATTATAGATTTCATTTTGGAACTTTCCCTCTAGAGGCTATTGGAGCAAAAGACCCCCCAAACACTAACATTTTAAATCTGAGCTTATTTTTAAAGATATTGAGATGATTTTTTTTCCAGAAAACTTTCTTAACATAACCAATTAAGTAATCATTACAGATTTCATTTTGAGACTTTCTTTCTAGGGGCTAGTGGAGCATAAGACCCCCAAACACTAAAAAATTAAGTTCTGAGCTTATTTTTAGAAATATTGAGATGATTTTTTCCAGAAATCTTTCTTAACATTACCGTACTAAGTAATCAATACAGAATTCATATTGGGAATTTCCTTTTAGGAGCTAGTTGAGCAAAAGACCCCACAAACATTAAAAATTTAGGCTCTGAGCTTAATTTTAGAGATATTGAGATGTCTGTCCATCTGTCTGTCAGTCTGTCCATCAGTCCATCAGTCTGTCAGTCAATAATACTTTTGGGAAAATGTGATTTTCTAAGCTGCCATTTAAGATAGAAGGCTAAAATTCTTTGTCAACATTTAATTTGTTGAAAAACTGCTTAATACAGGATAATGTTTATGGACATACTTACATTTTTAGGACTTGATTATAGAGTTGCTTCGCTTATAACATTATAGTTTGTTGTCCCAGGAATTAATACACCAAAAATCAGATCAATCGGATGATTAGATCACAAAAAATTTGTTGTTAAAAAAGTAAAAAAATCAACATGTTTAAAATGGACGTAGGGACATTTTGGTAATGGTTATAGAGTTGCTACGCTTTCTAAGTCGTACCTAACTATTAAAGGAATCACCATTCAAAATTTGAAATCGATAGGACAATTCTAACATGCCTAAATTAACGAAAAAAGCTATCTGTTACGGACGGACGGACGGACCGACGGACGGACGGACCGACCCTAATTATAGAAAAGCTTCGCTTTTAAAAAGAATATTTAGCAATCCTCATAAGAAAATAACAGGATGTTTGTTTAATAGGGGGGAACTTCAACGCCCCCCCCCCCCAAACCTATTAAGGTCCAGAAAGGGTACCGACTGTTTAGGGTTAAACATAGAGTAAATTCGCTACTAAAACTTAAACTCTAAAGTCATCCTAGATGTAACACGAATGTTATTTAGTTTCCTGCGAAGTTGTCTCCGATACAACCGCTAATTTTTAAAATCAAATTAATGTTTTTGTTATCAAAATAATAATCCTTTAATAATTTTTAGTGCAATTAAATATAGAATGTAAATATTCTAAATAGAAAAAAATTATTTCTATCTAGGCGTTGCAAAGTTTTAAGTTCGCCAAATTTGAGATATGCCAGAAAGCCGGACCCACCTTTTTCCCCACAACCTAAGAACAAACATAGAACGTTTTGGCTCTCAACTTTATTAAATGCTAAGAATCATGCCAATTTGACAAGGGAATATTTACTAGTAAAATCAGGCCACTTTCTTAGCTAATAATAAAACCTAATATTCAATTAAAGACGTACAGACTGTCTGACCTTAGTTCAAACTTCAAGGGATCCTGTCATTTTAACCTTAAGTAAAAGTTAAGCTACTGCGTTTTTGATAAAATGTAGATGTATTTTTGTCAATTACTGTATTAGATTACAAGCGGCTACGCCCCCAAAGGCCTTCAGAGCACTTAAGATTGGAGTTAAAATCGATAACTCAATTTTTATAGGGGCGATTTCTGAAGATACCCTGTAAAGGAGAAACATATTAGTTAAGTGGTTAGCTAGTATAGACATAATTGTTTCTGTTGCAATTATAACATGATTGTGCTTACCAATTATATGAAACAATTTGGATGTGCGGAAACTATTGCACACCCAAGTATGTACGTGTAATAAATGGTCCTTACACAAAAATTTGAATATGTATAAATGTAAGAATAATTTGATCTGTCATTCACCAGGGGTTTGGAGCCGCAAATTTAGCGGATTTTTTTTGCGGGAAGCAACAATAAGAAATAGAATGTGAATGTGATAATTATAGTTCCATATCATGGTCGTGCAGAAAGGGAGGTGTATCGACCCCATGGAAAAACTAAGGGGGGTTAAAAAAATATTTTGATAAATTTGGAGCAAACCCTGGTAAAAACCCTGTGTTCGCTACAACACGGCGCATTTTATTTCATATTTCTAAACCAGAAATCTTTTTTTCTGAAACAACCTATAAATGTATAAGGTCCGGAATTTTAAAGTTAGGGGGAGATTTGAAATCTGCATCAAATTTTGAGGATTTTTTATAAAATTCGATTTTTCTATAATTCTTTATCTAAAAGCGGAAATGCAATTTAAGTTAATTAATTTTGGCATCTGTGATTGGTGGATTTAAAAAATCTGCGCTCTGATTGGATGGCGTACATCATTCAACCAATTAGAGCGCAGGTAGTTTAAAATCCACCTATCCTATTGGTCAAAATTAATTAACTTAAAATGCATTTCCGCTTTTAGATAATGATACAAAAAACAAATTTTATAAAAAATCCTTAATATTTGATGCAGATTTCAAATCTCCCCCTAACATTAAAATTCCGGAAAACTTATATATCTTAGAAAACAGTTCGTTTTGAAAACTGAAACTAATTCGTTCCAACTTGAGGGGCTAAAATGATAAAGCTAGATCTTTTTTTAAAATGTTGCAGCTCCAAGTAAAAGAATGGCTCCGGAAGCTCTTTATAGTGCCTGTAAAAATGACGTCATACAATACAAATGATCAATGATAGGTTAATGGCAGGCTAGTATAAATTTTAATTGACCAATGGTAGGCCAGTATGACGTAATTTTCTATATGCACTATAAAAATCTTCACGGCTCCGGCACTCAACCACTTTCGGTTATGTGACCGAGCTACATATACTTTGTACATTTTTACATTCAGCTCCACGTTTTTTAAGAAATGCATTCCTTTATTGTTAAAAAATGTTACATAATGATTTTTTAGAAGAATATCTAGATATTTTTTATGACACATTAACATAACATAGATTAGTAAAATTCAATAAAAGGCAGTATTTGATATTTAGAAAATGACTTTCGGTCAATAAACGTCACCATATTTAATAAAAAATAACGAGGATGACAGTATTAAAAAGATCGCAACCCTTGCACTATAAAAGTAACAAAATTGGACAGTACATATAAATAATAACGATAAATTTTTATAGGAAAGCTTTGCTTCAAAAAGTTTGAGCAATAAATATTTTAAAGGGTACAAAGAGTAGTCCATAAAGCAGCTTATAGGCCCATCAAAATTGACGTCATACAATACAATTTATATTATATGACGTCATTTTTGTTTAGGCACTATAAGCTGCTTTGTAGTCCATTCTTTAATCCGACTAAAAAACGATCTACTAAACTTTGCCTTTGGCATTGTTCTTTTTATTTGTATTTCAATATGTTGAATTGTGTTCTTATTTTTAGTAGCGAAGCTACTCTATAATTCACTATGTCCGTCCGTCCGTCCGTCCGTCAGTCAGTCCGTCAGTCAGTCCGTCCGTAACGCTATGGGGGAAATGGGATTTACTCAGCTCCTATAAAAGATAGGATTCTGAAATTTTTTGACAACATTCCCATCATTAAGGAGCACAATTAACTACAAAACATCAAAGGCGGTCGGACGGCTTTTTAGCAGGTTTTAGGCTATTTTTTTAATTTTGCACATTTTCCCCCATATCTTTGGTGTTTATGGTCCGATTTTCAAAATTTTTTCAGTTAAAGATATCAAAATTAAATTTTCCGTCGTTTGGAGAAAACAATAATGACGGTCAGACTGCCTTTTTGCAGGTTTTTGGCTATTTTTATATTTTTTACATTTTCTCCCATATCTTTGGTGTTTATGATCCGATTTTCAAAATTTTTTCAGTTATACATATCAAAATCAAATTTCACATTGTTTGAAGAAAACAACTATGACAGTCAGACTGCCTTTTTGCAGGTTTTTGGCTATTTTATAATTTTTACATTTTCCCCCATATCTTTGGTGTTTTTAGTCCGATTTTCAAAATTTTTTCAGTTAAAAATATCAAAATTAAATTTTCCGTCATTTGGAGAAAACAATAATGACGGTCAGACTGCCTTTTTGCAGGTTTCTGGCTATTTTTATATTTTTTACATTTTCCCACATATCTTTGGTGTTTTTAGTTCGATTTTCAAAATTTTTTCAGTTAAAGATATCAAAATTAAATTTCACGTCGTTTGAAGAAACAACCATGACGGTCAGTCCCATCCACAAAATTTTGTGCTTCGCTACGTATGGATGTTGTCATCCTTGTTTTAAAATTTAAATTGTAATTTTGATTGTGAACATGAATGAAATAAAAATAAGTTTAATAAAAGAAACCAAATAAAATATGTTCTCCGCAATTGTAAAATAAAATATTCTGGACAAGAAATATTACTTCCAGGAAAACTGATAACTCTCCATATTTCCAGGGATTATGAGATAAGTAAATACTCCATCAACATAAAATTTTATTTCAAATGTTACTTTAATAATAATGTTAAACTACAACCATCTCTTTGATTAATATTTTAGAGCATCTTAGAAAGTCACAAGTCTTGAGTTTCTGCAGAATTTTCACCACAGTACATCGGACGGACAAAAATAGTTATAGAGTTATCTACTGGTCTTAGAAGCCTTAAAGCAGCCGAGAAAATAAAACATTTTCCCTAACACTTTTCTGAAATACAGACAATCATTTGAAATGGAATTATATTATAGCTTCTTCTCTAAAAACTTAAATAATAATTAAAATTATTTTTACAGGATCTTGGAATTTATAATTTACAAGCTGTGATTTGGTGTGTGACGCCCCAACCTAGAATGGACGCAAATTTACAGGTAATTTAAATTCGATCATCTTTTAATAAACAAATCAGGTAAGTCTTTTAGATCTTAAGCATCATTCTTTTGCTTTTTGCAATTTTTGCTAGTCAAAAATAATCTTTGGCAAAACAATTTTTGTAGGTAGACTGACTTAAGAACAGTTTGGGGTAAAAGTAGGGATATTACGGGTAAAAAACAATGGGTGAAATAATGTCCCCAATGATGAAAAACAAAATAAACACTTCTGTAGATAAAATTTATTGGTTGTACAGTATCCAAAGTTATTTAGCCATCGTGGTTTATAGACGTTGGGCACTAGCGCAATTAACATTCCTATGTCCCCTCCTTACTTGGTTAAAGTTATTTTTTTAAATGAAAAATTCCTCCCTAAAATTAAAATTTCATAAAAAGTAAAAAGGTGTAAATCTTTAAAATTTTGTCAGGCCCAGGCACGATTTATTCATGAGTTTACTGAAGAAAACGAAAAGAAAAAGATTTGGAATAATGTGATTATAGTGAGCAAAGGAAAGGTAAATATATCAATTATTCAAATTATCTTACAATACAAAATTTTATGTAATGTATTTTTTGAAATAGAAACTTTTCTACATTTTTGGTTAGTCCGTCCGCCATTTTAGACCTTTAAAAATCGTCGTTTTGCCTTCAAACTTAAATTATAAATTCTTAAAGCTATATTGTACAATTTAGAAAGCATAGCAACTCTATAATCATCACCAGAAAGTCCTTTTTTTCTAAAAAATGAATAATCCAATCATCGTGTTTTTTCATTGTGATTCTTAGGCCGACAAGATGCAATATCTTAATCAAGTCCCAATAAAATCAAATATGAAACAGTTATACAACATGTTTACAAATAATTTTGTTTGACTTCTAAATTAATATTCTGCTTCTTTCAATTGATGAAACTCTATAAATGTTAAAAGTTCCTTCTCCTACTGTCTTACTTGTTGAACTTTGCTTTTATGGATGTCTTTATCCTTTTCTCCTTTTTTTTCATAACAATAAAACACGTTGCTATTCTTTGAAAAATATATTTTTCTTTTTCGATAAGAGATTACATATTATATATTTATCTAAGTTTAATTCGATTGCTGGGAAATTGACATTTTTTTAGTGGTGGGGAGGGAATTAAATCGTTAAAATGTGAGTTTTTACCTCCCGCCTCGAAAAGAAAAAAAGAACAATTTAGGAGGATGGTAATGACCCTCCCCAGTAAACAATTGCTTTTTCCAAGGTGCACAAGAATTTGGAAGAGGATTGTCAGGGGGCGCGCACCGCAGCCACAAGCCTCTGGGTACACGCACAACCCATTTGTCTGGGCTGGGAACTCGCCACCCCTGAAATTGTCCAAGGCACAGAACCTAAGTAAGTAATTTAATGATTTATAGACTAGACCTGCAAAAAGATGTACTATAAGTGTAAAGCTCTCAAAAAAAGTCAATAGGCTTGTTTGGTACAGCGAAAGTGTCTTGTGTGACGTCATAAAAATACGTCTATTATCCATATCTTTTTTAGGGGTTTCCTTACTCATTTCTTCTCTCATCTTTTCTTTTTAGACGTATTTTTATGACATCACACATGACACATGACAAATTTTGATATTCTTACTAATTATTTAAAATTGATTCTTTGTAGCCAAGCTTCTCTATAATTTCAAATGTCTGTTCGATTTTCTTGGCTGCTATTTAAGACTTTCGCCTGTTTTTTTTTGTGTGTGAAGAATCAACATTCTAATTAGCATAATAAGTATATTATTTTTCGGGTCTGTATATCTATCTTTAAGGCTTTTGCGGACATAACAATTTCTTAAAAATTTACTCACCTGACATTAGAGATAGACAGCCGTTTTTTTGAAAAGATTATTTTGACCAATGACCAAGCATCTACTCTTGATAACACATCGATTTTAAAACTTTTATAAAAAATTTTGTGTAAGGTTGCTATACAACTCAAAACATCCGTCTGTCTTCCTGTAAATGTCACCTTTTCTTATATTCTAAATTAAGAGCTTTGCTTTTTATGGATGTTGTTGTCCATGTTTCCAAAGCAGAATATAGTGCCTAATAAAAATAACGTCATACACTGTAATTGACCAATGGTAAAATGTATACTGGCCTATCATTTGTATTGTATGACATCATTTTTTATTAGGCACTGTAAAATTGACCAGCTTCATGTTTTTTTTTTATATAATTGTAGACTGCGTAGAGAAATACTGCGAATATACACGGAGGAAGAAATAAGAGGAGCTATGGAAGTTGCTATTGACTCTTTACCTCCCCCAATACAGGCACACAACATACATGCACAACATTGAACCTACGATCGTTGATCAACACGTAGTGCATCTGCTCATCGTCGGGAAGGTCATAGGTTCAACCTCGGCTTCACGCCGCGTCGAAAAAACAAGTAAAAACTGGTTCCTACTGCTGCTATGTCAGGTGCGCAACCTTGCACAGGGCCTATCAAATAATGGGCGTGTAATCAAAGAGTTGGTTGTCAGATGGGTGTTACTTAACCTAATACCCCATGTG
The DNA here is from genome assembly GCF_053477335.1 of Acartia tonsa. Classification (NCBI taxonomy): domain Eukaryota; kingdom Metazoa; phylum Arthropoda; class Copepoda; order Calanoida; family Acartiidae; genus Acartia; species Acartia tonsa. The sequence goes on from NC_137261.1 coordinate 23,497,315, forward strand.
TTTGTACTTTATAAGTTTAAAGATTGGTACAGGCACGGATTTTTCTAATTTAAAATTTTTTGTAGCAATAAAAAATATTAGATGGCTACTTTTGTAATCGTACTATACCATTTCTTAAAATAAAAAAAGCCACAACTTTACAGAAAAGAGATTTTATTTAACTCACGGAAAATTTTATTTCGAGTGAGAAAACAAACTATTTTAATCTATAATACAAAGTAGAACGATGTCTGTCTGTTTGTTTGTTTGTTTGTCTGTCTGTCTGTTTGTAGCGAAGGATCTCGCTAACCACTGAACCGATCGGGTTCTCCTTAACAGGGTAGATTCTCATATGTCCCTGGAAGGTTTATAACTATTTTGGGGGAGGGTACCACCACCCTCCCTAGAGAAATTAAATTTTTTTTAAAATTTCTCAATTTTAGAAAGAGAGTTCAACGAAAAACAAACATCAAACGTAAATTTTTTTTACTTTTTCTTTTAAAATCTAAAATAAGAAATTGAATTACTAAATTCGACTCTCTCCGCCTCAAGTGCCCCTAGAGGCCTCTAGGGGGCGTAGCCGCTAGTATCTTATATTATAAGAAAAGAAAAGAAAATCAAAAATATTTATATGCATATATTTATATCTAAACAATCAATTATTCAAAAAGATTTTAATACATTAATATAAAAATAACATTTTCCGAACTTTTTATACATATAGAATGTAAATAATAAATTTTCTTAAGATTTTTTTATTGTACATAAAGGTAAGTATATTTAGTAAATCGTAATTTTTAAAAGCGAAGCTTTTCTATAATTAGGGTCGGTCCGTCCGTACGTCCGTCCGTCCGTAACGGATAGCTTTTTTCGTTAATTTAGGCATGTTAGAATTGTCCTATCGATTTCAAACTTTGCATGGTGATTCCTTTAGTAGTTAGGTACGATTTAGAAATTCTATAATCATTACCAAAATGTACGTACGTCCATTTTAAACACGTCGATTTTTTTACTTTTTTAACAACAAATTTTCATGTGATCTAATCATCCGATTGGTCTTATTTTTGGTATATTAATTCCTGGGACAACAAAGTATAATGTTATAAGCGAAGCAACTCTGTAATCAAGTCCTAAAAATGTAAGTATGTCCATAAACATTATCCTGTATCAAGCAGCTTTTCAACAAATTCACTTATAATTTTGGTTCGACTCTTATACATTTATATTCTGATTATTCAGTTCTGACACTATACAAATGTTTATGTCCGTGTTTGTCCTACCGTTTCACTCCCTTCCGCTCATTTTTCAACAAATATTTATATGAAATAATTGTGACATCAACTTTATTATGAAATATGGATGTCTATGGCGATTAAGAACAATGTTTTAGGCGTAGCATCTTCATAGGAACGTCTCTAAATTTTAGCCCGAGCTGGATCTTTAAATCATTTTAGTGGTGAGCCAGATCGTGGTGAGCCAACGTTCCACCAATGAGAGCACAGCATTTTATGAAATGCCGCGCTGTGATTGGCTGAAATTCGGCTCACCCTAATCTGGCTCACCACTAAAATGATTTAAGGATCCAGCTCCGTTCATATTCTACATTTAAGCAAATTTAGTCGTCTTAGCTCAGCTATTATGGATGTTGCCATTCTATTTTTTTAGAATTTTCACATATAATGTAGAATGTAGCTGCCAGGGAATTAAAGGGATAAGACATTGGCCGTTAATTTATGTACTTCCCCAATGATGACGTACAAAATTACCCCTTCTGTAGCGTAAAGTTGGTTTAAACGTATGAACACTCAACTCAGTAAACCAACTAATCAAAATTCACGGAAGTCCCCAAAGTTGTAAAGCCAACGAATAAGAAAACGTTATTATAAAACTTTGGGGATAGTCCATTGTCCCCTCCCTCCGTGAGTAGCTGCGTTGCTACACTATAATAGTGTAAGATGTATGTATGTTGGTGTTTGAACAGGTTGTATTTGCCAACCAGAAGTGCCTTTCCTGCGGACAGGTAAATATTTTTCAAGCAACGTCCACAATAGAATGATTAATCAGGGATCTAAAGGGATAAGACAATGGCCGATAAATTGATATACATTCCCAATGATTACACACAAAAATACTCCTTCTGTAGATTAAAATTGGTGGTTGAAACACTCAACTTGATACACCAACCATTAAAATTCAGTAAGCCAACGAATAAGAAAATGTTATTCTAAAACTTTGGGGACTAGATTGATAAACAGCAGCCCATTGTCCCCCCCTCTCTCTCTCTGATGCTTAATATATCAAAAAAAGGCAAAATCCTATAGATACACTCATTAAAAGCTAGATAAACACAAGGATGACAACATCCATAAAAGCGAAGCACTGAAATGGTAGGACAAACAGACATTAACACTTGTATTGTGTCAGAACTGAATAATCAGAATATAAATGTATAAGATTCGAAGCAAAATTGTAAGTAAATTTGTTTAAAAACTGCTTGTACCGAATAATGTTTATGGACATACTTACATTTTTAGGACTTTATTATAAAGTTGCTTCGTGTATAATATTGTACTTTGTTGTCCCAGTAATCAGTATACAAAAAATCAGATCAAACGGATAATTAGATCACATAAAAATTTGTTGTTAAAAAAGTAGAAAATCAACATGTTTAAAATGGACGTACGGACATTCTGGTAACGCTTTCTAAATCGTACCTAACTATTACAGGAATCATCATGCAAAGTTTGAAATCGATAGGACAATTCTAACATGCCTAAATCAACGAATAAAAGCTATCTATCTCGGACGGACGGACGTACGGACCAACCCTAATTATAGAAAGCTTCGCTTTTAATAATTGTAAAGAGTAAAAGTAAAATTAAACTTTCTTCAAACATTTATGATTTTTTTTAGAGATTTAAGTATTATTTCAATTTGAATAATATAATTGTTCTCTGTTATGTTTGGTATTTTATTTTTAAAGTTTACTTGTTCTGACTTTTCTCTGAGCTAACAACACATTTTTTTTTCTTAAATCTTCTCAAAATTTTATACTTACAAAACTTGTGTGCTATCAAATTACAATCCAATGCTATTTGTTGTTTTATGTTTTATTTTATATCTAACTCAAAGAAATTTGTATTTGATTCTAATAGGAAAAAGAAATTTAAAATATGTTTTTTTAGAAGAAAATCCATTAAAAGTATATGACATACTTCCATCAGTACTTGAAGTACAACATTAATCCCATTAATTGAAGAATAAAATTAGAGATTAGGACAATTTGTAATTTGCGAATCTGGGAGAAATAGAATGGATTTACATAATACCAAGATCAGCTGAAATAAATTTCCTATTCGAGCCCTAGTTTCCTAAAGTGTTCAGCAGATAACCCAATTATTGCAGACCCTATTTTCAGCGACTCCGGTCAAATGGAAAAGCGATTTAATGTATAAACGATTTATACATTATACATTCAAAAATTTTAATTTTTCAAATTTTGATTTTTTTGAAGTTTGAAGCTTTTTTAGCTAGTAGCAAATATTGAGATAGGACGCGGAAGCTACGCACACTTTCGGAAACTAAATTCAGTTCATCAATACCAAGGATACTGGAATAAACATTCTACAATTTTGATAATTTTAAATTGGTATCAACTTGTATTTCTATTAAACGGGGTTTAGAGAGGACAACATGATGTTTGTCTGTCTCTAGGGTAGTATCTGCTAGTAATAGAGAAAGCGATAAAATGCGTGATTGTGATTTTTAATTGGAGGAAAAGTTATAGCAACAGATTTATCTTCTGTTGTGATATCCATGTCATTGTCCCTTTACAATACTTTCATATTACAGACCAGTTTTATCTTCTGTTGTGATATTCATGTCATTGTCCCTTTACAATACTTCCCCATTACAGACCAGTTTTATCTTCTGTTGTGATATTCATGTCATTGTCCCTTTACAATACTTCCCCATTACAGACCAGTTTGATCTTCTTTTGTGATATCCATGTCTTTGTCCCTGTACAATACTTCCCCATTACAGACCAGTTTTATCTTCTGTTGTGATATTCATGCCATTGTCCCTTTACAATACTTTCATATTACAGACCAGTTTTATCTTCTGTTGTGATATTCATGTCATTGTCCCTTTACAATACTTCCCCATTACAGACCAGTTTTATCTTCTGTTGTGATATTCATGTCATTGTCCCTTTACAATACTTCCCCATTACAGACCAGTTTTATCTTCTGTTGTGATATCCATGTCTTTGTCCCTGTACAATACTTCCCCATTACAGACCAGTTTGATCTTCTTTTGTGATATCCATGTCTTTGTCCCTGTACAATACTTCCCCATTACAGACCAGTTTTATCTTCTGTTGTGATATCCATGTCTTTGTCCCTGTACAATACTTCCCCATTACAGACCAGTTTGATCTTCTTTTGTGATATCCATGTCTTTGTCCCTGTACAATACTTCCCCATTACAGACCAGTTTTATCTTCTGTTGTGGTATCCATGTCTTTGTCCCTGTACAATACTTCCCCATTACAGACCAAACCATTCACAACAAATTTGCTTTACTCATCAGGGTTCCAAACTCAAAATATAAAAAGATATTTTAGCAGTTAGGTTGGATTCCTTTTTTCCATTCTGTAGATTAAAATTAGTGATTGGAACGTTCGAACACTTGTCTTAATGAACAAACCAATCAAAATTCATTAAAGTCTCTAAAGTTTTTAAACCAACGAATAAGAAAACGTTATTATAAAACGTTGGGGACTTGTGTAATAAACAGCCCATTGTCCCATCTCTATCTGCAAATTTCTAGCTGAAAATCACGAATAGGTTTCGTGACTTTTTTTGAATTAATTTCGTTGTTGGTATAAATAGTTTAATAGTAAAACTAATTTCGTTTAAAATTTGTCCACCATGAAGTAAAGATTTAGCAACAACATATATCTAGAAGCACAAATTCACCATTTCAATGTAAAACAGTGATATATGGTTAGACAAATGACATTTTATGAAATTTTACCCATAATATATTTCAAGCTTTACAAATAAGTAAATGAGAAGAACTTTTTTGCGTCCTAAAATGGATATATTATTACTTGGACCTTACGCCAGATTTTTCATATCCTTATACTAAAGTGACAGGATGTCTGTTTGTCTGTGTTTGTTCTGAAGTATCTCGCTAACCGGTGAACCAATCGGATTCTCCTTAACAGGGTAGCTTCTCATAGGTCCCGGGAAGGTTTATAACTGTTTTGGGGGAAGGTACCACCACCCTCCCAAGATATATCGCCCCTAGAAACCCCCCCCCAAAAATAAAAAAATTAAATTTTTTAAAGTAAAGATAAAAATAGTCGGGGCACCCCCCCCCCCTAAATTTTTTTTTCTTTACTTATTCATTTTAAATCTAAAATAATAAATTAGGTTATCAAATTCGACTCTCCCCTAGGGGCGTAGTCGCTAGTTCTCTAATAAAGTGAAACTTGTTAAAAAACGATTCCCTACTTTCACCACCTTTAACCTTCCCTTCCCACTGGATGAACGAAGTGACCACTAAATGAGTGCAAGCTAAATTGAAGACAATTTCCCCTTCTGTTATAGTATCCACGTTCATTCTAGATCCATTGTCTATTATTCCAAGGAACTAATTCATATTAAAAATATTGCAAAAAAGTTTAACTATTTTTTGTTAACCTATTCCTTTATCCTGAATGGAAATACATTTAGAATTGTTAGAATTTGATCAGATCAATTTAGGTTATATACATCTGTTACTTCCATATATTACTATAAATATAGAGCCAGGTAGCTTATTTAGGTTCTATACCTCTGTTACTTCCATATATTACCATAGATATAGAGCCAGGTAGCTTATTTAGGTTATATACATCTGTTACCTCCATGTATTACTATAGATATAGAGCCAGGTAGCTTATTTAGGTTCTTTACTTATATTACTTTCATATATTACTATAGATATAGAGCCAGGTAGCTTATTTAGGTTCTATACCTCTGTTACTTCCATATATTACTATAGATATAGAGCCAGGTAGCTTATTTAGGTTCTATACCTCTGTTACTTCCATATATTACTATAGATATAGAGCCAGGTAGCTTATTTAGGTTCTATACCTCTGTTACCTCCATATATTACTATAGATATAGAGCCAGGTAGCTTATTTAGGTTCTATACCTATGTTACTTCCATGTATTACCATAGATATAGAGCCAGGTAGCTTATTTAGGTTCTATACCTCTGTTACTTCCATATATTACCTGTAGATATAGAGCCAGGTAGCTTATTTAAATTCTATACTTATGTTACTTCCATATATTATCAACCATAGATATAAAGCCAGGTAGTTTATTGTGTTATAATAAAAAAAAACTAATCTTATACATTGAGAAAATAATTGTTTTTAGTTGGTTTACTTACTTAGGCCTAATATAAAAATTAAAGAATTAGCTGTCCATCAATTTCAGAGATCATTCTGGACACAGAAAGACACACATCCAACTACTAATTATTCAGAACAATAGTAACTCTTTGTTTTCTAATGTGCAATGCAACCAAGAAGAAATAATCTACCATAGTTAACATGTAATGTGTAGGTGTGGTATCCGCCTAGGGTAAATGGCAGACACCAGAGTTCGAATAAAGACTACGGCAGTGTGAACAGACGTGGACACCTTACTATAGAGAAGCTACACTTCTCTAGCATTCACTAGACAAGAATCAACATCTATTTCAGTTGTCACTTTATTGAAGGGTTAAAGGATACTAAAGCTATATACAACAAACAATAACTACATGGATAGGAATAAATGATCATAACATAAAAGCATTATAATACATATACAATAGTCAGTTTGGGCAATCATGATTCCCCATCCCTGGAAAGGGTGGGGGGAATTAAGAATACAGTTAACCATAATATAAATACATATGGATTAGGAATAAAGATAGTTAAAGATAAATCATACAGTAAAACATAGATAATTGCAATGGTTAGGTAGATGGCTATCCCTGTCTGGGGCAGGCAGGATAGCCCATGGAGCAGCACAATAGGTAGATAAGCATAGAGGGGTTGAGTGGTAGGTCTGGGTCCTAAAGAGGGAAGGTTTGATGATTACTTGTGACAACAACAGTCTGTGTGGGGGTGATTCTATCAGGTGAGGGCAGGTTTAGATCCTTTATCCTCAGGGTTGAGGTGGTGCTGATAACTTGGTGGTTGAAGGGGAAGGTTCCGGTGCTTAAGATGGGAGAGGGAGGGGTAACACCCCTCCCTCCATTTGCAGGACAACTGAGAGATGAAATCAGTACCGTTATCTGACATATTTTCAGGTGGCTTTATAATTGTAGAATAACAGGATTTAGCTAGGTGCGTAGCATCACTATAATGTCTTGGTTTCTGCATGGTCCAGAGCTGCCGCATACCACAACTCTCCCCTCGGAAGGCTGGAGGGGTTGTCTGCACCGCCAGACTTCCGACAGTGGTTGCGGCCTTCAGTTTGTTGTCCTTGTGGAATGGGTCCGCCAGGATACCAGTTGCTGGACGGTGGTGGACTCCAGCCCTCCCCAGGTCTAACGGAATCGGCTATATCTGCTGGAGTAGCTGGTCCTGTTGGATATTCTGGCCGTTGGATGTGTACCTCTGAGGCCACCCTGGCAACCTCCAGGGGTGGCACAGCACATGAGGGGGCTTGGACCAACAGCCGCCTGGTATACACCTCTTCAGGTTTCTCCACTGGGCTGGTGGTCTCCATCGTGTTGGTCACCTTGCTGCTGGCAGGCTGGCTTCTGGATGCAGGCGCAGTTTCTTCGCCCTCGGGGCTGGTCAGGTTCATTCGGCTTCCAGGGTCTCTGTCAACGCGGGCAGGTGGTGGTTGCCATACTGTAGGAGCGTTGCCTCCTTCAGGCTCATTCTGGACATTGGCAGGGTGGTGCATGGCAGTCCGACCTGCGGGGTAGGGAAAGGTAACAGTCCATCCTTTATGCCGGAGGCTGTCTTGGATCTGCAAGGGTGGCTCCGCTCTAGTTGGCTGGGAGACAGGCCCATCCACGGACACTGCTGCTGGTGGACTGGAGGCACAAGGCTCCGGATTTCCTCCCCTAGCCTGAAGGGGTCCAGGCACATTTTCTCCATCTTGGGTAGACATAATTGTTGGGGATCCTCTACTTCTATGGTTAGGCTCGGCACTTGGCGCATCTAGTTGTGTTACTCCCCAGGCAGCGGTCAAAGCTTCTTCAGTTTGGCTGGTAATGGCTGATACCCTGGCTCCTGGGGCAGATGCAGGGGGCGCAGGCAAGTTTGGCCCAGCCCAAACTTCCTGGTACACCAGTGCAATGCAATTACCCTGGCTTGGTTGAGGGAGGTAGACAGCTGGATGCAGTTGAGGGTGAGGGACAGCTGGACTCTCCCTGCTGGCTGGGGGCTCTGGCTGGCTGGGGGTGACGGGTGTCACCCCTTCCTCTGGGGCTGCGGGCTCATTCCGGGGTCCAGGTATCTCGGTGGCGGCGACGGTTGTCGCCCCAGGCACCAGTGTGGGGGCGCTGGATAGCACCCCCCAGTCTTCACAGGGGTCCAGGTCTCTCGGTGGCGGCGACGGTTGTCGCCCCAGGCACCAGCGTGGGGCGCTGGATAGCACCCCCCAGTCTTCACAGGTGGCGGCGACGGTTGTCGCCCCAGACATCAGCTTGGTGGTGCAGGGAAGCACCTCTCGTTCCTTCCAGGTGGCGACGCCGGTTGGCGTCCCATACATCGACTCAGACTCGCTGGCTAGCGCCTCTTGCCTCTCCCACTCGGCGGCCGCCAGGGCCTCCTCGTACACCGTCCCGGTGGCGCTGGGTAGCGCCCCTCGGCTCTTGCTGGGGGTGACAGGGGTTACGGACACCGGTCCCCTGTGGTTGCGGCTGAGGTCCAGGCCAACCCGGTTGGGTTCAGCCGCTCCTCCCAGCACGTTGATCCTGGCCACCATGGTCCCAATCTGAGACACAGACTCCTGGGTAGCCGCGGCCCCAGCGGCGGCAGCTAGTTGGGGTGACGGCTGGGCATCTCCCTCCAGGTGGACCTGGGTGGCAGACTGGTTGCATGCAGGTTGTTGGGCGGCCTGGTGTTTCTTCATTGCCCGGTCCCAACCGGTTCTACACTTGGCGGCTGTGTGGCCGTTGAAGCGGCAGCGCCCCTTCGTCCAGCTGGGTCCCATCAGGCCGGCTTCCTCAGGGTGTATCAACCTGCCAGGTCTCTCCTCCTCCAGTTGGGGCACCAGCTGACAAACAGGGTCTCCCCTACTAGGGGTCAGGCGGTGCTGGGCTGCTTGTGGTGGCTCCTTGGTTACATTCAGCCTCCTCCCCATACACACAGGTTCCTTCCATCCAACAGCGGCTCTCCTCCCCTGGGTGGCGAGGCCAGCCTCGGCCTTAGCTTCTGCAGGTGCTTCTCCACATGAGGGATCCTGCCTCTGGGTATGCCAGGTGGTTGGTAGCAAAGGCCGTTGATGGTGCCAGTCGGAAAGGGGGCTATGATCTCTGGGGGGTACCTGTGGCCAGTGTGTGGACAGGTACCCACAGGTGGACCAGCAAGGCCCAGAAGATGCCATACTGATGGTAGCCTGAACTGTATTCCGGACTGTCAGCAGACTGTTGGTAGCCACCTGAGTTGGGCCAGAGTTGCCAGCTGGTATTGCGTCCCTGCCAGGCTCCGTCAGCTGCTGGTGGGGAGCCCCTGCGGTGGTTCTGGTTTTGGCAAGGGGTGGCCTTCTTATTGACTTCCCTGGTTGGAGCTCTGCATCCTGGTGGGCCTCCATCTTCAGCAGCATGGGGGAACTTGGCTGGGACATGTGCAGTGGTTCAACAGAGTAGCGGCATCTGGTCTTGGAGTGTGGGGGAACAGCCTCACTGCTGCTGGTCAACCCTGCTCCCTCCGTGCTGGGTAAAGTCTTCCACTGCAGCAGGTCACCAGTCCCCATCCTTAGGCCGGTCCCCAGTCGTTCCATGCCTGGGGGCTCCCAGGGAGGCTTGGGTGGCGGCTCCCCCACCCCCAGGTACGCGTCGGGCATCTGGGTGAAGAGCCTATTCCCCTGGGACAGCTCCCCATCCTCCAGCTTGGTGAGGCCAGCGCCAGGGAGGACCTTTCCACCCCAGAAACAGGTGGTACTGGCCCTGGGGCTGGGCCCCGTTGGAGTCTCAGTTCTGGTGGTAGTGTCCATCTTGGGGCTGGCCACTAAGTCTCTGAAGCTTGTCACCTTCTCATTAGGCTCAGTTGCATCGTTCAACACCCCCAGGAGGACACCTACAGGTTCAGCAATCCCCAGTCCAGTATTGCTATTTCTCGTACGTTGAGCACCAACTGAACAGGAGCTGTGCAGCGGACATTCAGTCACCCTTCCAGACAAGGGCATCTCAGGGACCAGGGGTCTGTGACCTGGCATGTGTTTGATGTTCACTGTACTCAACACAGTAGGCCAAAGTAATAACAGAAGTAGTATCTTGTAGATATAGAAGCAGAGTAGAGTAGCCGCGCCGCAAGGAGGTTCGAGCCGGCTCACCCCTAGTATAAATACTATAGCTGTGTAATTAGGGTGGTAGTCCACGTAGCCGTAGGCTCGGTCCTCCTGGCTCAAGAGTTTCTGTGGCTGGCGCGCCCCCATGATAAGTAGCAGGGGGTTGGTCTGTTGGTGCCAGCGTCTTGTTTAACTGTTGAGCCTGAGTGGTTCTCCTTTCCAGTATAGCTCTTGATTTCTGTGGTAACCAGCGGATCTTAGCTTAAAGGTAACAGGGAATATGTTAGGCATCCACAGATGTCTCTAGGAGCGTATCCGCTAGTAGATATATGGATAGGTAGGCTATCTATATATATACATGGCTACACGCCCATATATATATATATACGTGTATAGGGATATCCCCAGAGCTAGCTAGCTTTTCCTCCTTGCTCCAAAAAAAATCACGCTTCCTCTGTATATAGTTCACAACTATGAGGGTCGATGGTCCAGGTACACACCACCACTGCCCAGTGTGGGGCAGCAAGTCAGGCTATGTCCACAGGGTGGGCGTACTTTCGTTCAGTTACCATATCAGTTTCCAGTGTTGTTTGGTGAGGTTAGTATTCACTTGCTTGTACCCATGATACAAAAAAACAACATTATTTATCACTTGGGTATTTATATATACATATATTTGTTTCACTAACCACTCAGCTTTGAAGTAGGGTTGGCAGGGCTAGGAGATGTTGAGGGTCTGAGCGGGTTTAAGGAACTGGTTTAGTTTTCCTTATCACACTGTAGACAGGGAGGGAGGAGCTTGCAAGTTTTTCTCCTAAAAAAATATCTCTGTTGTATGCTATAGAGTGGCCCCTCTCCTGTGTGGGTGTGTGTGTGTGTGTGTGTGCGTGAAATCTCCTTTCCGTGCAGCGCGCTTACGCACCGTCAATCCGCGCACACAGATAAAACGCGCACTTGTCCCTCAACTCGCTCTCTCGTTGGTCCGCTTTGTCCGTTGGACTTATGATATTTTCCGCACTCTGTTGCGCTACCCGTGAATGGCGCTTTGTGTTCCCGGTCGCTAGCCCCACACTACAGACGGACTTAGTCTAGTGTGGGTAGGGGGGGAGCGCGTGAGGGGACGGGGGTAACTCCGTCCGTTCCCCCTGTGAGGGAGGGGGGTAACTGTGTGCTGGTGTGATAGTGCCTTTTCTTCTTAATCCTAGGCTTATCTATTATATCACCCTGATTGTATTTGCCTTCAATGGAGAGGGGCTCCTCCCTTTCCCTTGGAATAAGGGGTGTATTGTTGTTGTGCTATAGGCTTGAGGTGATTTGATTGTATATCAGGGTCTTTATTATATTACATCTAGCTTCTATTTTTGTCCTTATCACAATTGCATAACAGATTTGTTTACTAACCCTGTTCTATTTTTAGCTGTTATCACAATACACAATAAATCCAAGCCTGTTCTATTTTTAGATTTATCACAACACAACAATTTGTTTGCCAAGCTTTGCTCATAAATCTATTGTTTAGCCATCACACCAGGGTGGTAATCCCTGCAATGTGACCTAATATCTGTTTTTCTAGATGGGTGGCTGCGTTGTAGCCTCTCAGGATACTTGGAGTTGACGTAGTTTTTCTCTGTTCTGGTGCACTACACTCGTATGTTGGCTCGCAGCTTGCAGCTATGTGGCGTGTTTCAGCCTATCGGCGGCAGGGAATGTCCCGTCCTGCTAGCGCCGCTTGCAGCTATGTGGCGTGTTTCAGCCTATCGGCGGCAGGGAATGTCCCGTCCTGCTAGCGCCGCTTATCCAAATCCAGCTGATGGCGGCAGGGAATGTCCCGTCCTGCTAGCGCCACTGGTTCGGATCCTGCTATCTCTTGCAGTAAAATTGGCCTATTTTCAGCCGTTTACACTTATTTGGCTTGTTTCAGCCGGTCCGCAGGCCTGTTTCAGCCTTTTGAGCGCTCAATTCTCCGTTAGATGTCGGCGCTTCTCGCGGTTCTTCGTCAAGTTTCACTTCCACAACTGCCGGATGCAGAGTTAGACTTGCTGTCCAGGGTGGGTAATTCAGGTTGCTTGTGTCAGTTTTGCCAGTTTCACTGCTGGGAGTACCTTAGCCTCAGATGCGCGTCTGCTCTACACTTGTGGTTCGCCGTAATCTCACACAGCTGTCACCAAAAGTTGTGGTATCCGCCTAGGGTAAATGGCAGACACCAGAGTTCGAATAAAGACTACGGCAGTGTGAACAGACGTGGACACCTTACTATAGAGAAGCTACACTTCTCTAGCATTCACTAGACAAGAATCAACATCTATTTCAGTTGTCACTTTATTGAAGGGTTAAAGGATACTAAAGCTATATACAACAAACAATAACTACATGGATAGGAATAAATGATCATAACATAAAAGCATTATAATACATATACAATAGTCAGTTTGGGCAATCATGATTCCCCATCCCTGGAAAGGGTGGGGGGAATTAAGAATACAGTTAACCATAATATAAATACATATGGATTAGGAATAAAGATAGTTAAAGATAAATCATACAGTAAAACATAGATAATTGCAATGGTTAGGTAGATGGCTATCCCTGTCTGGGGCAGGCAGGATAGCCCATGGAGCAGCACAATAGGTAGATAAGCATAGAGGGGTTGAGTGGTAGGTCTGGGTCCTAAAGAGGGAAGGTTTGATGATTACTTGTGACAACAACAGTCTGTGTGGGGGTGATTCTATCAGGTGAGGGCAGGTTTAGATCCTTTATCCTCAGGGTTGAGGTGGTGCTGATAACTTGGTGGTTGAAGGGGAAGGTTCCGGTGCTTAAGATGGGAGAGGGAGGGGTAACACCCCTCCCTCCATTTGCAGGACAACTGAGAGATGAAATCAGTACCGTTATCTGACATATTTTCAGGTGGCTTTATAATTGTAGAATAACAGGATTTAGCTAGGTGCGTAGCATCACTATAATGTCTTGGTTTCTGCATGGTCCAGAGCTGCCGCATACCACATAGGGAAAGGAAATTTTGGAGCCAAAATCATTGATTCCTTTACATTTATATAATTCTAATTCTAAACAAAGAATTCGAATGCGCTATAGTGCAACGATGTAAAATAAATCTTGACCTAATTTTATTTTAAACGTTGCTTTAAAATTAACTAGCGGCTGCGCCCTTATAGGATATGGAAGGTATGAAAAATAGCCATTAAACCAAGACTAAAAAGCTTACTAATTAATATATTTAATAGGATAGGATATAAAATGAAAAAAAAAATAATAAAAATGGGCTACTCAAAACTGTTCTCAAGAGTGAGTAATTATCAAATTAATTTTTTAGGGTGGGAGGGGGGGGGGGGGAGGTATTACTCTTGCTGTCATTTAGTGGTTATCTTCTTCCTAAAAAATACTAAACTTTCCTGAAAATTGTCAACTCACTTTAGAATTGACATAAAATATCATAATGTAGGGATACTTGGTAGGGAGCGGTCATTGGAATATAAATTATACTTAACAAAATATTTCAAACCACTTTCTATAATTCGCTGACCTAATAATAATAATAACTATATGTTTCTAAATTAAACAATGATTGGTTGTTACAAACTTGCCGCGTGCAAATATTTCCAATAATGATTTTAATCAATGGAAGGTTTAATTATGCTTATCACAATTGGGGGTGATTATCAATTTATTTGCCATTGGCTTAAATCATAAGAACTCTTGCAATTTATTTTTTGTTGTTGATTTTCCAAGAGACAAGAAAGGGCATACCGACTGACTGATTTAATCGTAACCACGCTTCTATTTATTAAAGAGAATGGGTAAACATTAATTAACCTTTAATGAAAGTGAACTTTGACAAATTTCTTAAAAATTGCAAAAAAAAATCCAAAGTTTTTTGCACCATTTTTATCTCTTTTTCATAATTAATTATTGTGTGAAATAATTAATCAAATTTTGTACACTAAGTTATTTTATATAATTTTAATGATTATTTGAAATGTTTACAAATAAAATAAACAATTAAATTGAGTTGGCAAATTTACCCTATATTTCTAAAATTCTGTTAACCCGTTAATCCCTCTATCTCCTTAAATGGCGATTCCTGTAACATTCAATAGTACTCTATAGTTCAATAAGGGATTTATATGAACAAAAGATAGGCTGTTTAATGATGTTGATATTTTCTGTGGATCAGAGTTTTGCCATCAATGAAGCTGAGATGGAATTATAATTTCAATAAGCTTTAAAAATTTAGAATGACAAGGATGACAATATTCATATAATCGAAGCTCTGGAACGGTAGTACAAACGAACTTTATCATTAAGAGTGTCAGAACGTGCTTTAAATTGACGTACGGACTTTTTGTTGACGACTATAGAGTTGCTACGCTTTCTAAATCGATAGGACAATTCTAACATTCCTAAATCGGACGAACGTAACGACCCTAAATGGAAACGTTTCACTTTAAATAAACTTAAAAAATTTAGAATGATAAATCATCCAGTCTCCCCCATTACTTCACTAAATTCACTTCCCTTCCTTTTCCCTTCCTTTTCCTTTTACTTTCCTTTCCTTTCCTTCCTGACAATGGCAGCTAATTTGATTTATATCCCCAATGATGATACACAAAAATACCCTTTCTTTAGATGAAGATTAGTGGTTCAAACGTTTTAACATTCAAGTTAAATAACTAACAAATCAAAATTCACAATAGTCCCCAAAGTGTTAACCCATCACGTTATTTTACAACTTTGGGGACTAGTGTAATAAACAACCCATTTTCCCCTCATTCCCTGCCTGATAACCCTCTAATAAGTATGATTCATACTTCTAATGTACACTAATTCAGCATCTTTTAACGTAATTGGATGTCCTTGTTTTCATCCTTGTAATATTTGTAGACTGGTGACCCGCGCTTGATGGAGGACAAATGCCACAGAGGGAAGAAACAAGGACACACGGGTACACTAGAACAAAGGTTTTCAAAGGTAAAATAATCTATAATTCAACGTAGAACTCTGTCTGACCGTCCGTATGAAGCTTAAAATCTTGCTGACCGCATATAAACTCGTATTCTTAGTGTAAACCCCAAAATTCAAGTCTTTTAGCTTTCAACAACAATGTACTAAAAAAACTTTCGCTAATTAGAAATATTACATTCTTGTTTTCTTACCCAGATCACAAAAGAAGACTTTAAATCTTTTTCACAATGATTTATTAAAAGTAATCTGACAACTATAACATTTTATTTCAATAGTAGTGTCTGGTATACAGGAATAGGAAAATGAAAGATTATTTAAGAAACATCTACAAAATTCGAAAATACATGTATCTTAAAATTGTATTTGATAAAGTAGAGTATTGATTGTTTGCCCGTTAATATCTCGAAAACCACTGAGCCGATTTAGTTCTCTATTTTAGGAAAGCTTCACATAGGTTAGATGGTATTCATTTTTTAGATTCAAGTCTTAGGATGGTTGTTGACTAGTTTTCTGTCCCATCACTCCCCCTTGAATTTAGAGCTCCGGGAGACCAGGGGCGCATCCGATATTAAGCGAAATGTATTACAAAACTAAATGGGCTCGGCAGATGCAGTCGAATTTTTAATACTAATCTGCACGATTAAATGTTCATTAGAATTCTTAAATTGAAACTTAGGGTAAAGATAGTTGAATGTGCAATTGACCTATCTCTTTAGTCAAGAATTATTTGTCTGTGTGTGTGTATGAGTAAGTGGGCGTGTTGGTATAAGAAAAAGTGTGTGTGTGTGTGTGTGTGTGTGTGTAAGTGTGTGAGTCTATGTAAAAGTTAGAATGTAAAATTTATATCTTTCCGTATAGATAAGGGACAGGTTGAAGAAAATTTTTTAAACCAAATAGATTTTCCTCCTTTACACTACTAAACTAACAGGATGCCTGTATGTATTTCTGCTAAGATATAGTTTTAAACATATTTTTCAGGAGTTTTGACACTGATCCAAGGTTTTGTGTTATTTGGAAAGGGGTACAACAACCCCCTATGTGGTTTTTACTCCTTCCCCCTATAAAATAAATATTTTGTATAATAAAGAATACAGTTACGGAGGTTCCCTCCCCTTTTGGAGCGAAGTCCTTACAGGCAAGGGGCGAAAAGTTCTTAAACTTAGAATTATTTCTTTTTCTTAAATTACCATGAATTTAAGAATGAAAATTTTTTTTTGTTTAAAGGTTTTAAATTAGTGTAAAAATGACTTAACAACCCTCTGTCCCTGAAATCCATGTCTCTAAAGGATATAACATTGGATTTATGACAAGCATATCAATAGAAAATTTTATACTTTTACATTTTAATATAAAAAGATTGATTTTCTAGGCACATTTTCTAGAAAAATTGGTAGAATCGCATACTACGACAGTGGACCCCCCCCCCCTCCTCCTTTCTTCATATAATCTGATATTTAACCCTTTAGAACTCAAAAGATAATTCAAAGAATTAAATAAATAACCCCCCCACCACTAAAAATTAGCATTTGGTTGGTTCACTGGTAATATAATTGATTTCTCTGGGAAAATTGAAGATAAAATTTATTGGCCGTGAAATATGGCGTAATAAATAATGAATATATTTAGAAAATTCTTTTAGTTTTAAATGTTTTAGATTTGGCCACATTTATAAAACTTGAAAAGATGATGTGTTATTTGATAAACTTACCATTCGGGTTAAAGTAATTGGTACTTATGAACAATTCAAACAATAAAAATTTTTATAATCTAAAAATAGAATAGCCTAAAACCATCCCGGAACCTATTTGAAGCTTCCATAAAAATGGGGACTCAATCATCTAGTAGATATCGAAATCTTAAGCTTCAGACAAAAAAAGCTTACTACTTTGTATAACATGCACCTATTGGAGGAAGGGGGGAGTTCTGTGGTGGGAAATATAGCCTAAAACAACCAAGTAACATTTGTAAAGCTATCCTGAAGAGTACAACCCATTTGTACCAGCAAGTACAAGCTTCAGACAAAAAAATACATCTATATATTCTAGGATATCTTAAGCTATAGACAAAAACACAACCTTACTACTTTATATAATACTAGCCTAAAGCCATACACATTACCCAGACTTATTTATTTAAATAAATAGCCTAAAACCATCTCAGAACCTAAAAAAAGCTTCACTTTAAATACACAGAATTATATTGATATAAATGGTTTGAAATATGTATATGTCCATGGTATAAAATACTGGGTAAATTTAAAATATTGAAAATCTGGAATGCACTGCACAGCTCACTTCCCCAAATTTTCCTACATTTTTGGTTGTTGCAATCTAATTATAAAAATCTAAATGAATAAAATTGAAATGTCAGGTCTCTCTGAACTTGATATTTAGGGCAGTTTCCTTTTATCTCTGATTGACACCCCCCTCCCTCCCTCCACTGCCTCTCTTTGAAAGTTTTATAAAATATTTTTTGATTGCTGAATTGAAACAAGTTTGGAAAGTTAAAGAATCTTGAGACGCGACTGTAAAAACTATAACTATTTGATAATAAGACATATAGTTTTTTTTCCTTTCGCCACCTTTTTCAAAGGCATTAGATTTCATGAAAACTAGTATTGTTGTACAATCTGTAAGACTATATTATAAAGATAAATTTTACGTTTTTATAGTTGCAACTTAAAAGAATTAAGGGGGTTATTAATATTTAAAAGTAATTTTTTTTACCCATGAAAAAAAGAAAAACTAATCGATCTACAAATAATACATTTAGTTTGGTAAATTTATTTATTACTAGAGGTAACGCCCCTAACATGTAAAGGCTTAAAACCATCTCAAGACTTAAATCTGAAAGTAAAGTAGCCTAAAACCATCACAGGACCTTAGTAAATATAACCCAAAATTAGAGAAGTTTTATTCTTTTTCATTGCACCAACTGTACTTCGTGAAATTATTACCCTACATTTACATTTTAAACAATTGTAAATTTGTTTATTAGGCCTTGATAAGCTGGCTTTATTATATTTTATTTGCGATTAAATGTTAAAATCAACAGTAATAAAACAGTTTCTATAGAGGTGACCTATTTAATCAAAACCAAAGATCTTTAATATTAACAATAATCAGATGATTTGAGTAAAAAATAGAGGGGGAAGGGGTTAAATAACTGTATGTCCTCATCCCTGTGGAATCTGTGCCGGCTTTCAATTGGGTCTTCGCATATCAGTCAATAAGGTCGAAAATGTTAACACAGTCAAGTCGCTACAAAAGAGCAGAAATCAGTATGCTAGCATACGAAAAAGATCCCCAACAATGGGTCCTGGTAGTTGTCTTGGTTATACACCTATACTAACACATTAATTATCAGAAGTATGTCATAAAGGGTTGTAGAATGGGGAGGGGGGATAGGAGAGGGGAGGGTTAAGTATTCTACTATAAAAATAGGAATTAATGCGAATCTTCCCAATGTTTCTATATGTGCAAATGTTCTTTGATATAAATTATTAGTTTTTGCATTGATGCTTTAGCCTCTACACTACATATTTGCATGTACATATAGTGTTAAGGACACCCAGTACATTCTAAATATTATGCATACAAATTTAAAATTGAATCAGAATTTTAAATTTAATATTTCAAAACCTTTGTTACTTAACTTTTGCAATATGGATCTTAAAGATATTTGCAATTATTTTTTAGTCAATGAAAGAATTGGTTTATCAATTTGTTGCTACGCCCCTAGAGGCCTCTAGGGGCACTTAAGGAGAGTCGAATTTTAGGGTCATCTCAAAAAACGCCTATCTCAGAAAACGCCTATCTCAAAAAACGCCCATCTCAGAAAACGCCTATCTCAAAAAACGTCCATCTCAAAAAACGCCTATCTCAAAAAACGCCTTTTTCATAAAATGCCTACTACATTTTGCACAATATGTACATTATAAATCTTCTTATTGAAATATCTATCTCTGAAGTCACTCTTGTACATTCCTTAGGCACTTTTTATTCTTTTAATCATTTTGAGCAATAATATACTACCTAAAGGTTTGCTTTTTGAAAATTGATCACAATTGAATAACAAAAACTTTTACCTAATGAATTCATGTTTTAAGTTTCTCTATTTCATACTAGCGGCTTTGCCCCTAGCCTCTAGAGGCTTTTTTTCTGAAGTTTCAGGGGAGAATTTTGAAAATTTTGTTTACATTTTTGTTTTTAGATATTTTCTTTATTTTATAACTCATTATAACTTTTTATATTTATTTATAGTGATTTATATTATTCAAATTTTTTTCTTTTTTTATTGTTTTTTTAAATTTCTTTGCCATTAGCCTTTTTGGGGCTTCACCCCTACAGGAGAAGGAAGGTTTCACAATCTTTTTGAATTTGATAAAACAAATATTATGCTTATTTTATTCTAAAATCTTTTTATCCTTTTTTGGTCTTTTAAAATCGCTAGGATTTGTAATTGCACTTAAAAAAAGAGTGAATAATGAGATTTCCCTTTTATTATTGTTATTATCATAAACCGGTTATTTTACTTACAACACATTTTAGAATTTTTCTATTCTCAACCATTCATAAAGATGTTGTGGAATTTGGGTTGGGTGAAGTACAAATCCCTATATTCCTCTTTATTTTTATCAGATTAAAAATTATGTACTTTTGAATAAGGTTTAACAATTAAACCCTTTCCTCTAATGAGTTCTCTATCCAATAATTTTCTCCTTTCCCCTATTTTCCATTTATCTAAAGTATCCCCATTCTCTTAATATAGAAGCTACTCTTTAGTTTACCATTTTATCCATCTTTGTACATAGTTTATTGACTGGTTGATTTAGTAACTGTTTATTTGTGTTTTAGATAAGAGATCATGAATGACAAGTATTTTATTATTCTATTGAATACTAATTATGAATTAGGCTTAATTTTTTTTTTAAAATGTAGTAGGCATTTTATGAAAAAGGCGTTTTTTGAGATAGGCGTTTTTTGAGATGGGCGTTTTTTGAGATAGGCGTTTTCTGAGATGGGCGTTTTTTGAGTATAGCCGAATTTTATAACCTAATTTATTATTAAAATTTTTTTTTTTGGGGGGGGGATATTTTTCTAGGGGCGATTTTTCTTGGGAGGGTGGTGGTACCCTTCCCCAAAATAGTTATAAACCTTCTCGGGACCTTTGAGACGCTACCCTGTTAAGGAGAACCCGATCGGCTCAGTGGTTAGCGAGATCCTTCGGTACAAACACACAGACAAACAGACATCCTGTTACTTTAGTATAAGGATATATGGACAATTGATTTCATTTTTAATTAACAAGGATGACAAATTCCATAATAATATTTATTGACATACTTAAATTTTTAAGACTTGATTATAGAGATGCTTCGCTTATAACATTGTACCTTGTAGGGTAATTGGAATAATTATTCCAAAAATCAGATGAATAGGGTAATTATATAATGCCAAAATTTGCAGTTGTCAGCATTTTTAAAATTGACATACGGACTTTCTGGTAATTATAGAGTTGCTACGCTTTTTCTAAACTAACTACTACAAGAATCACCATGCTAAGTTTGAATCAATGGGCCAATTCTGACATGTTTAAATTAACGCACTAATCGTTCCAGACGTACGGACGAGCCGACTCTCATCATAGAAAAGCTTCGCTTTCAAAAAGTATTTTTTTTTGCAGAAAGAAGTTGGAGTAGCAGTTGCGGGTGGAGCCGTCGGAGTCGGAGCTCTGACAGCTATTTCCATAGCCACTGGCGGCGCTGAGGCGCTGGCAGCTCTTCCTATATTCGTAGCTCCAAGCAGTATTCTGGCTGGTCACAGGTAGGCCACAGGGATTTAAATGGATAAGCCAATGGCCGTTAAATTTGTGTACATTCCCAATGATGATAAGCAAAATAAAACCCTTCTGTAGATAACAATTTGTGTTTGAAACGTTTGGATACTTAACTTAATTAACAAACCAATCATAATTTAATAAAAGTCCCCAAAGTGATTACGACAACGAATAAGAAAATATTATAATACAACTTTTGGGATTAGTGTCATAAATATATCCCCTCCATCCTTGGGTAAGGCACCAGCAGAGTGAGTGAGGATGGGGTGTGTCTACACTTCCCAAAATAGGAATAGCCGCCTTCCCCTTTTTCAGCCTCTTAAGTTTTCACACCCCCTGGTGAATTCTTGTGCACGCCACTAGAAGGTTTTAAATTCGTATTATACTCTGTGACAAAATAAATCTTGTATTTACTAAAACAGAAGTGAATTGTACAATTTTAAGGATCTAATTTGAAGTAATTTATTGGTATATTTGTAGACATCATGATGACAGTTATTTCGCATCTTATTATAGACAGCTTCGCGGATATTAGAAAAAATGAAGATTAAACAACTTTTACTAATTTTAATATTCGTAAAAAATTGTCAATAATATGATGATGTACATTAATTTTTCCGTATGGCTGTGAATCGGTTCTAAACCAGTGGATATTGATGGGTTTAGAAGCCATACTGGAAAAATGGTTATACCCAACAATTTTAGGTACAATAAAGATACTCTGTCTAATGTTATATAATATTTGTAGGTTTTTCAACACATCTTCTACGAATCCACCACCTTGTGGACCAGTCAGAATAAATGGTAAGAAACTATCTACCGGTATGGATTCGAATCCGGCTAATTTCTGCTGAATTAGAACCTATTCTTGGGCATACTAAAAGATCATGCATTCCAATTGCGTAGCATAATGAACTAAAATTAGACAACAAAAATATATTTAAATCATTATTATAATCTGCATATAAAAAAAATGTTTGTAACTGTAGTGAAAGGTCTCGCTAACCATGAAACTGACATTGCTCTTCTTTACAGAGAAGGTTGATAACTAATTAAGGTGAGGGTAACTTTAACCTGGAAAAAAAGTTTCGATTGAACTTAAATTGTAAGAGAATGCTCACTTCCCCTTTCTCTCCAACAAGGAAACAAAGAGGTCTCTAGGGGCGTAGCTGCTAGGTCTAAATATATTATTCAGTTCCCATATATGTTAGAAGGAGAGATAAATTTTCTATTTAATTTCTATTTTCATTTATTTTCAGACATGCGATGGAACTGTTGCGGTCAGCCTGAGGTTGGGGGGAAGGGGTGTACAGATATGTGTGATCTCTGCGACAAGATCTGGGGAGAGGGGCCTGGCTGTGTTCTTATCAGGTAAATACTTGCAGGAAGGGGGGGGGGGCGGTGCCCAGATATGTGAGATCTCTTTGACAAGATTTGGGGGGAGGGGACTGGTTGTGTTTTTATTAGGTAAATACTTGGAGGGGGAGGAGTGTACAGATATGTGTCATCTCTGTGACAAGATACGGGGGGAGGGGCCTGGCTGTGTTCTTATCAGGTAAATACTTGCAGGAAGGGGGGGGAGGGTGCACAGATATGATCTCTGTGACAAGATCTGGGGGGGAGGGGCCTGGCTGTGTTCTTAACAGGTAAATACTTGCAGGGAGGGGGAGGGGTTCACAGATATGATCTCTGTGACAATATCTGGGGGGGGGGGGGGAGGGGCCTGACTGTGTTCTTATCAGGTAAATACTTGCAGGGAGGGGGGGGGGGGGTGCACAGATATGATCTCTGTGACAAGATCTGGGGGGAGGGGCCTGGCTGTGTTCTTAACAGGTAAATACTTGCAGGGAGGGGGGGGGGGGGGGTTCACAGATATGATCTCTGTAACAAGGTCTGGGGGGAGGGACCTGGCTGTGTTAACAGGTAAATACTTGCAGGGAGGGGGAGGGGTTCACAGATATGATCTCTGTGACAATATCTGGGGGGGGGGGGGGGGAGGGGCCTGACTGTGTTCTTATCAGGTAAATACTTGCAGGGAGGGGGGGGGGGGATGCACAGATATGTGTGATCTCTGTGACAAGATCTGGGGGGAGGGGCCTGGCTGTGTTCTTATCAAGTAAATACTTGCAGGGGGGGGGGGGGTGTACAGATATGTGCGATCTCTGTGACAAGATCTGCGGGGAGGGGCCTGGCTGTATTCTTATCAGGTAAATACTTGCAGGGAGGGGGGGGGGGGGTAGTGTGCACAGATATGATCTCTGTGACAAGATTTGGGGGGGGGGGGGCTGGCTGTGTTCTTATCAGGTAAATACTTGCAAGGAGGGGGGGGGGGGGAGGGTGCACAGATATGTGTCATCTCTGTGACAAGATCTGGGTGGAGGGGCATGGCTGTGTTCTTATCAGGTAAATACTTGTAGGGAGGGGGGGGGGGGGGAGGTGTACAGATATGTGTGATCTCTGTCACAAAATAATAATCACCATTTAATTTCAGAAATCCTGACCGAGGTTTACAAGGCCAGATGAATACATATGAAGTTCATGTCAAGAATCATGATCTCGTCCAAAATGAAGTCCCACACAATAACAAGAAAACAAAATCTATTGTTAGTAGCGAAGCTACCGCTATTCTATAATTTACTTAGTATGTGCGTCCATATCGCTATGGAGGAAATTTTTTTTCGGTTGCTATTTAAGATAGAATGCTCATTTTTCGATGAAGATACCCCTTACCAAAGAGTACCCAGCAATTAATCTACTTTGTCCGTCAGTCTGTCGGTTATGCTACAAAAAATACAATTAATTTGTTCATTTTTTAATAATTAAATAAACTACCTTATGTATGACAACTAAATACCTGTTCTGTAACTCACTTTGTCCGTTTCTACATCTAGTTATTCTTTGTGCTTCGCTACTTATGGATGTTGTCATCCTTGTTTCGTAATTATTGTACTAGAGCTTAGAACTAAACAATACAGACATTGATACAATTAAAACCGTTCACAAAAAGTATAAATCATTTAGAAAATTTTTAAAACGATCAAATGAAAGAAACTCTTCTAGCATATGAATCTAGTCATTGTGAAATAACCACCACATCTGTAACCATCAACTAAATATATTTTTTAATTCGTAAAGGTTTCGTGATTTTGGGGAGCAATACATCGTAGTAAAAACGATGTTTCTATCTGCCCCCTCCCCCAAAAAAATATTACATTAGATTTATTTCGCTTGTTCTCATTCCTATAATTACCAATACACTAGCAATATAGGGAAAGGTCATTAGGAGATAAATTAATCTTCCTTTCATTCGAATACAGAGTTAGAAAATATAAAATATCTTTTAAAAGGCCAGGGGTTGTGATTCAGTAACTAATTCCACTTAAAATTGCTGAAAATTTTAATTTACTTCTGGCGTAATGATTTGTGGTGAAACTTAAGGGAAGTGGGTAGGAAGGATGTGGAAGAATGAAGTGGGTTGTGGGAAGATTTTCACTTAAAATTATTTGTCAGAATTCTGGTCGTCCTTGAACAAGGCTTGAAGATTATTTTAACTCCAATTTACCTATCTCTGGGATAAGTGTGAATTAAATCTGTAACTGTCAATCAATTAAATAATATAATTATAACTTAAAAATATGAGTTTTGTAAACTTTCAATGCATTTTGAAAATCAAATAGGAAAGTAGTTTTTAAAATTTTAAAAAAGCTTAAGTCTGAAATCAGAAATAAGAACTATTTTTAAGACTAAACCAAAAAAAATATCCGTATGATGGGTTTTTGAAAAAATTAAATAACTCACATTTTTAGAACCGAAATTATTTGTTTTTACTTTAGCTGAATGAAATATCTGTTTAATAATAATGAATCAAATTTTAAGTATTTTAGTTAAATAGTTAGTGATAAAATAGGCAATACTTTTAAAATTTTTATAAAAATATCCTATTCCATTTGTTTACTAAAATACTCGATAGAATTTTTGCCAGTGTGATATCCTTCTAAAATTCACTTTTTTTTCTTTAGAATTTTTTTTTGTATCGGGTAGTTTAAAACCTACCGTAACCTTACTTGACCCATATTTACTAAAAGAAAAGATCTAGAATACATTTTTGAAATTAGATTGGGGGAGGTATAGTTTTGTCCACTGGCGAAAAAAGGAATTTTTTCCAAATACTCAGAATTTATGTTTATGTACAGGTGTATAAAAATATTATGTTATGTATATATACCAAAACTACCATCTTGTAAAAGACAAAAATTCATACTTTAATAATAAATTTGCTACCGCGCAAAATATATTTAATAAATGTAAAATAAATTCATATATTTTTATCATTCAGCGCAACTACGATATAACCTAAATATGTCTGCCCGTCCAAGAAAGTTATGAAAGTGACGAATTATCTGAAAACCATACAGTGGAATGTAAAAGAACATAACCTCTTTTGTTTGGTGTGTTTTTTCAACTTCACATTTGCTAAATATGTCAGAAGGTTTTCTTTCATTTAGTAATTATTTCCAGATAAACATTGTGATATTAACAGATCTTAAGGGATAAGACAATGGACGATAAATTGATGTTCAACCCTAAATATGAAAAAAGAAAGTGCAGTTCTTGTGTTAAATAATGAATAATGGTGGATAAGTCTAGTTTGTACTATCCAATCAGAATTAAATTAAAAAGCCCAAAATTTTAAAGCTAACGAGTGTGAAAAAGTGTTTATGAACTTTGATATCAGAGGTGGATTATTAAATAAAATTTGCCCCACTAATCGCTTAGTGGGGCAAAATTGTTTACGTGAAAAATCCTCCAAAATCACATAAAAAATCTACAAAAATGAAATAAAATCTTATGTTAATAACCCTTCTATGATTTTGTTTAATTTTTGTAGATTTTTAATGTGGTTTTGGTGGATTTTTCACCTGGTTGGTAAAATCAAGTCCCTAGAAGAAAAGCATACCAAGTTTGTAAAAAAGCTACGCTTCTCAGACTAAGTTGTGACTTAACACTCGACTCTAAAAAGTGTTTAAACACTTCTGAATTTTTTTTTCTACACACAATTAAAACAACAAAATCAGACTCGAAAAACGAATTATTTAAAGCCAAAAAAGTTATTACAATAGCAGCCATTGTTTTTACGTACTTTAACTGAAATTATACTTAAAGCAAAAGTATAATAAATAATATTTTTTATCAAATCTTAATCGGTTGATTTAAACTAACAATATCTTAACTTGTCAACTAATAATCTTAATCCACAAAAGGGGCAATTTTGTTTATCATAATTATTCTATTTTACTTTTCTTTTATGGATAGAATATATGTAACAAATTGCCGATGCATTACAAGTGGAATCATTTATTTGCTAATATTCTAATTTGCGAATATGTCTGAAATTCCAGAAAACTATTATTCATTAAAATGAAAAACTTTTATCTGACTTCTGTCCAGGACTTAAATGCTGTCAAAAATCAAAGAATTTATGCAAAAGTCGTAAACTTTTGATAGACAAAACGAGAAATATGACAATATGCTTAGACATAGTGAGATATAGTCTCGATTGCAAATTTCAGCTGAATATCTAAACCTTGAACAATTGCCAAAAAATACATTTTTAAAATGGTATGGTCAGACGGTTGTAAAAATTATACTACTTCAACTAATGTTCTTTGTTAATGATGGATTGAAATATAATTCCGATGAAAAGTTAATCAAGGGTTTCTTTGGATGGGGGAGGGGGAGATATAATTTGCCCATTTTATGTGAGGAGGAGGGGAGGAAGCCGACAAGATTTGAGTTAATATTTCCTGGGGAATAATCTAAGTTTTCACAAGTCAAGTTCATTATCCCTAGGATAAAATTCAGATTAATTTTATTCCAGGAATCCACCGGATTCGAATGAATACGAGAAAATAAAATAAAACGACATAATGACAACAGAATGTAAGAAAATTGAGACTGGCATGACACATACGCAACTCATTACCATGTACAATTAGGCAAAGGTATTGCAATTAAAGGGTTTGTTGTCTGGTTGTTGATTTTAATGTTTATTTTATTTATCCTTGGGTGTTGGATATAACAGCTGAGCAGCGTTGTGGAGCCGTTTGATTTTGGTGCGGCTCCGGCTCCGGCTCCGACCTAAAATCAAGAAAAAACATCGACATATTTTTTCCCACGTCTATTTTTGACTTTTGAAGGTTTTAAAAGTTCCATTTTTGGTAAAAATAGACTTGAAAAACTTAATAGGGGCATTTGCACATGACAAAACAGAGTCAACAAATTATAATTTATAAAAAATCTCTTTATTTATATAGTCCGGACCCGAAGCCGTTTTTTAACGACAATTCCGACTCCGGCTCCAGCAAAATATTGCGGCTCCGGCTCCGCAACACTGCAGCTGAGTGTTGTAGACATTAGCCTTGCATGTTTTCAGCGATTCCTATTTATGTCATAAAATGTACGTATCAAAAGCTTTGCTGAAGTCAAGCTAACACTAACAACAAAAAATAACAATTAAAAGCAAACAATAATTACAAAGAAAAATTTTGCACAATCATGTAATTTTTCATGCCTAAAAATACAATTCTTATAATTGTTTCTCTTGTTGAAACTTACAAACCATAATTATGGAAAAGCCCAAGGATCAACATGATAAGACAATAACCGATAAATTGATTTATATCCCCAATGGTGATACACAAAATTACCCCTTCTGTAGATTATAATTAGTGGTTTAATCGTTTGAACACTCAACTAAATGACCCAACCAACCAAAATTCAATAAAAGCTATCATCCTTTATTATAAGACTTTGGTGTCTAGAATGAAATCTTCCCTCCCTCACTGACAAAAACCTCCTTTTAAAATTAATTAGCATTATTTTTTTCGGATTATAGTGGTGTATTAAACATTTTCAATGTGGAAAAATCAGATTTAAACTGCCGATTTTATAAAAGGCAAAGAGAAATATGCAACTTTATTAATGTCTATAAAATTTATATTGCAAGAGAAAATTGGGCAGATGAGAAAGAATTTCTCCCTTGAAACTAACTTTATCTTTATACTCTTATATGTTTGTTTTGAATGAGCACTGGAAAAATCACGTTGTACTAATGCTGTAACCAGTTTAGTCCAAAAAGAAATTGCATGATCCAGAAATTACCCATTCCGAGCACACGGTGATTTTAAAAATGCTTTAACCTATTTTTTTAAAAGCCCGTTTTAAAGTGTAAATTGAATATTATAAAATTATCATATGTATCAAATAAAAAATTAATTTAATTACAAAATTTCAAAGTTTATAAAACGAAAAATATTTTTTGTGCATGCCATTGCTTAAAACCTCCACTTGTCATGCACATATACATAGAACTTCCATGCATGTTTAAAGTAATGTTTAATTTTTAATAGGTTTAATAAGAATTATGAGAGGTAATGATTTTTTATTTATAGTATGTTCCATCCATAGATATTGTCAATATCTTTAAAAGCGAAGCTTTTCTATAATTAGGGTCGGTCCGTCCGTATGACCGTCCGTAATGGATAGCTTTTTTCACTTATTTAGGCATGTTAGAATTGTCCTATTGATTTCAAACTTTGCATGGTGATTCCTATAGTAGTTTGGTACGATTTAGAAAGCGTAGCAACTCTATAATCATTACCAGAATGTCTGTATGTCCATTTTAAACATGTTGATTTTTTTACTGTTTTAACAAAAAAATTTATGTGATCTAATAATTCGATTGATCTGATTTTTGGTATACTGATTCCTGGGACAACAAAGTACAATATTGTAAGCAAAGCAACTCTATAATCAAGTCCTAAAAATGTAAGTATGTCCATAAACAGTATTCTGTATCAAGCTGTTTTTCAACAACTTTACTTACAATTTTGCTTTGACTCTATTCAGTTCTGACACTATACAAGTGTTAATGCCCGTTTGTCCTACCGTTTCAGTGCTTTGCTTTTATGGATGTTGTCATCCTTGTTCTTTTTATAAACCAACTGAGAAATTGTTAAATTTAAGCAAAAAACATTGTATATTGGACTCATCAAATAAAAATAACATGTTAAAATGAACTATGTTGATTTTACATATTAGGAAATTTTATACCTATTCTCAACTGAAAGTCATTGGACTTTTTGTTTTCTTTCAATAAAGGCCCAAAACTAATACCAATGGAAAGTATGAAAGTATATTTTTTTCATCCACAAAGCTGTTGTAATATTACCTTATACAAATATTATGTTTGCAAAATAAAGTTATCTTATCTATTTATGCATTGTGTTATTGCAGTTTATACATTAGGAAATATCAGAAACATTTAAAGCTTTTCATCATACATGTCTAAAACTAATAATTCAATAAAAGTAAATATGCATATTATTATTCTTTTAATTTGAAAAATGTAATATTGATCATGATGTAAAACAATCTATTATATTTCTACCAAAATGTTTAAAAACTAAAATCTTCTTCCCATTTTATGGTTGAACCTGCCTTCAATAAGATATGGTTTCTCTCATGTTGCTGCATATGTACAAAAATTGATTTTTTAATGATTATTTTAAATTAAGTAAAGATTAGTTGAGCCCAGTAGGAACAGTAAATTTTTATAATTTTTTTATTCTTATAGTTAAACTTTTTGAATAAACTTACCTACGGGCAGGCGAACATTTCTCATTAATTTTAAAGCAGCATCGCTACTTAAATTAAACCTTAAATAATTCTACCAAAATGCTTCAAAAATAAGGGATATTAAGCAGTTTTTTTCAAGCTATAGCGCTCTATAATTTTTGTTAGATCATATTATTTTATATAAGTACAAATAGCATATAAAGCAAAATTAGAAAAGTCTGATAAAATGTTTTTATGCAACATGACTAATTACAAACTTATTACACAACACACAATAATGCTATTTCCCGTTGAAAGGATGAGAGTTATCCTTCTCTCTTTAGAAAGACAATCAAGGAGGGAGGGGACATTGGGCTATTTATTATACAGGTCCCCAAAGTTTTATAATAACTTTTTCTTATTTGGTGACTCAACAACTTTGGGGACTTTTAATGATTTTTAATTGGTTGATTTTTTAATTGTGAGTGTTCAATTGTTTCCACAAATTGTAATCTATTGATTGGGTAATCTTGAGTATCATCATTGGGGATGAATATCAATTTATCGTCCATTGCCTCATCCCTTTAAATCCCTGAAGATTCTCCTTTTTCCCTCTAATTTGCAAAGAACGATAACAATTTTCATCAATGTTCTGTTGTAATAACTCAATTTAAGTCACTAAGAATTCCAAACAAAGTCTGGGAGGGTTGCGGTGCCCTCGCCCCCAATATTGTTATAAAACATCCCTGGACCACTGATATTCTTCAATAAAAGGAAGTACCACATAGGCTCATCAGTTAGATCGTTTACTACACACACAGAAGCATTCAGACATCATTTAACTTTAATAGGTATAAGGAATATTTTTTAAAGAAAATAATATATCTTCAACCTCCCAACTGGTTTGTGTCCCAAAAATACTATTCCAACCTTCCTCCCACCAATTTGAATCTAAATGAAGAGTAGAAAAAGTTTTAATTACTTTATGTCACTAATCCAACTATGGATACAAGGGCGTGCACAGCTTTTTCTCCTAAAACACCGTCCATTATAATATTAAATGCAAACTTTTCATAATAAAATCATTAAAATTCCTTTTTTTAATAACGAAACTTTTCTTCAGTAAGTCATATGTGTATTTTATTTCTAGTTTAGGTTAAAAATGAAGCTTTTATACAATTAGGGTCGGCCAGTTCGTCCGTAACTGAAACCTCTAAACGTAAATTTAGTTAAATGAATATTCCTGTAACTGTTAGGTAAAATTAGGATAGCATTAAATAATACACACATCAAGTCTAACAGCGTTGGTTTGACTGTCTGAATTTTTGAGCTTAGCTTTTATGGGCATATCTAACTTGTTCATATTTATAAGTAAACAAGGATGACAACATCCATAAAAGCGAAGCTCTAAAACGTTAGGACAAACGAACATTAACACTTGTATAATATCAGAACTGAATAATCAGGCTATAAATATATAAAAGTCAAACCAAACAAAATTGTAAGTAAATCTGATGAAAAACGGCTTAAATATAGGATATTGTTTAAGGACATACTTACATTTTTAGGACTTAATTATAGAGATGATTCGCATAAAACAATGTACTTTGTTGTCCTAGGAATCAGTATTCCGAAAATCAGACCTATCGTATAACTTTATCACATAAAAATTTGATATTAAAAAAGTTGAAAATCAACATGTTTAAAATGGACGTACGGACTTTCTGGTAACGATTATAGAGTTGCTTTGCTTTCTAACTCGTACCTAACTCGATGAAATAGATAGGACAATTCTAACATGCCTAAATTAACGAAAATAGCTATTCGTTACGTACGGACGGACGGACTGACCCTAATTATAGAAAAGCTTCGCTTTTAACAAAAGCCATAATTTAACAGTTTCATTACGTCATAACATTTCAAAATTTTGATTTAATATTTCTCAAAACAATAGAAAAATGATTGATAATTAGTTTAAATTTTCTATGACGTACAACGAAACTTTAATAGTTATTTCTCGTATCGTATTATAAACGGCTTTCCGCGGATATAGAATGTAATATTATGATTGTACATTTCTATATTCGTAGAAAACTGGATATAATACGATGCTAGACATAGTTTTTTTCGTATTCATGAGAACCGGTTCCTATCCACCGGATTCAAATGAATACGAGAAAAGGAAATACCATGTTTTGAAAAACTAAATTTCTAAAAAGCAAATTTTCCCTACAGGAGCATTTTTTTAATATCCACATATAACCCAACTAAAATATAAATATCTCTCCTATTCTATTGGTATCAGAGCGAAAGCAAGATATAAGTTGTCCAAAATGTAGGAGTCCACTGTGGGCTAGAATTGAATCAAGACAAAAGTAAGTGCCGAGCCCTGGGACCTATGTATGGTGAAAATAGACATAAAACCATGATGATTCCAGGTAAAACCAAAATATTTCAGCGGGGTCTTTTTGTTTTATTTCAATTTTAAGTTCTGAAAAAAAAATGAAAAAAATATGAAAATCTTTAATAAAAAACAAACAAAAACTGTTTTTCAAAATTTTTTTTCACTAAAAGATACAAACAACTTATATACATACTATAAGCTTTACAAAAATCAAAATTTTCAAATTTAGGACTGCCTTTCCAAGGTTAGAAGAAAAATCCTAACAACGAATTCTAACATATTTCTGATCAACATAGCAATAAAACGTCTTTTGCTAAATCTTTAACATCAAAATTAAATAGCACTTACTAAAGACTTTTTTTCATTTAAACTTATACTTTTTACATTATTTAACTTTTAAGATTGTGTTTTTTTTAAAGAAAGGTTGCGTGATTTTTTTCCTCATAATTAATTTATCTTAATATGCTGCATTATAAGTGACTGACATTGTAGGCTGTGATGGCTTAGAAAACTCAATACCAGTTTTGTTAGCCCAGGCCATCGGCCCCTCGGGGCCTACAAAACTAGTTTTAATCTTTTTATTTTTATTTTACTATCTGCTAAAAGTTGTCTATAATCCCATACAATAAATAACTATTAAACATACCAATTAAAGTGAAACAGGGATCTTAAGGGATAAGACAAAGGATGATAAATTGATTACTCCTTCTGTAGATTAATATTATTGGTTAAAAAGTTTGGACTTTGCAAGTTTGAACCATCAAATCATTAATCAATTCATAAATTATCAAAAGGATGAGAAAATGTGTTTATAAAACTTTGGATATGATTTACAATTCTATGTCCAGTTCACTCCCTCCCTCCTTCGTTAAACATACACTTATATATAGACAGAAAGACATCCTGTTACTTTTTGTCTAGAGTTTTAGGATCTTTTGTTCTATCATACAAATTATTTAAATATCCTGTTTTGAAAAGCAGAATGCCGTTTTAAAATTTATTTTGCTAATTATAAGAGGGAGGGGACATTGGGATGTAAATCACACCAGTACCCACGTTAGCTCAAAAAAATTGTGTACTTTTACTAAAATTAATGGAATGGTTTCAAACTAATATTTTACAAACATATAATCAAACAATAATTTTACATAAGAAATGGTTAGTTTCCTTGTCATAATTTGTGTAAATCTACATGTATCACTTTATTGTCCTTTGTCTTATCCCTTAAGATCCCTAAAAGAAAGAAACAAGGATGACAACATCAATAACATGGATGAGATGGGAATATGGACAAGCAGTTTTAAAAAGAATTTCTTTAAATCCTGAAACCTTTCTTGCGTATTTTATAATTTTAATATTTATAGACCTTGACTGATATACAAAGTAAATTGTTTAGGGAATCTTCACAAAAAATGCAACCGTCTGTCTTGAATAGCTGCTATACAAATTAAATTTCCCCTGAAAACAAACAAAAACAAAACTATTCAAAAGTACCCATAATTGTTAAGTCAAAGAATAAGAAATGTCTTTATAAAGTTTGGAGACTAGTGTATTAAACAGTCAATTGTCCTCTCTATTTCTGGGACACATTCCATATAAGTTTCATTTTAAAAAAACCTAGAATAAACAAAACAAAATATTTTTACTAAAATATAAGCCAACGAATAATAAATTATTATTATAGAACTTTTTAGACTAGTGTTATAAACAGTCCAAAGCCCCTTACCTCCCAATGCACACTGGTCTGAAAACGCAGTTTTGGGTCAACAATTCGTTTTCAGCCGTCTCTTGGCCGATTTTAATGCCCAATACAGCAAATTGGGGGTTTTAGGGGTCAGGGAGTCCATTTATGAGAAAAAAAATACATGACCTCAAAGGTCAAAGACCGTTAAAATGACCTTTAAAGTCTAATTTTTGCCGTTCCCGAGGTTTTATTGGACATTTAGGGCGGGAAGGAGTTGTTAAATCAAGAAGACTCTGAAATACTTTTTTGTAGACAATTGCATTGGCTAATTATCATGTGAAGTAAAAATTTTTGTAAGTATAACCAGTTTTTCACTAGCTGCAAATTTCAAATTTGCGCGATTTTTTTAATATCTTGATCATTTTATCTATATTGTCTTGATTTAATCCATTTAAAAATCATTTTAATCAATTGTTATTCCTGCAGCAGTAAAGGCTATAGCGCGCCAATGAATGCGTTTGTTAATCGTTTATGTTTTGAATTTGTGTATGTATTCTCGGTTATTACTATGTATTGTATTACCTCAGTCTAAGTACACACACACACACACACAAGTAATCGCATAGCGTAGCAGACAGACTTACGAAGACACATAAAGAGTAGGCTGAAAGAATAATATCAATTATATGAATATAAAACAATAAAATTGACATTTAGAAATTTATTTTAACTAATCTACATGAAATATAACAGATTTTTATACTATTTAGCTATTTCGTATGTTTTCATTTTGTTTCTCAGATATTACTCCGCAAAAATAGATCCTTCCCCCCTCTACGCGTTCGGAATAATTTTAAATTATAACATCGATGAAATTTAATCGA
Source organism: Acartia tonsa (assembly GCF_053477335.1). Taxonomy (NCBI): domain Eukaryota; kingdom Metazoa; phylum Arthropoda; class Copepoda; order Calanoida; family Acartiidae; genus Acartia; species Acartia tonsa. The sequence continues at coordinate 23,532,217 of NC_137261.1, forward strand.
TCTAATAGTTTTTAAGATATTGCACAAAACGAACAAAATCGGATGCCATATATATCGTGAAATATGAAGTCAATTACAATATCAACGAATTCTCTTTAATAAACATGCGAAAAGCTCAGAGAGTACTCAAAAAGAAAATTTTGCCAAACTTACCCTTATCTTAAAAACTAAGAAAAAAAACCACATTTTTGCATTTTGTACCATTTTTTGTGTTATAAATAATTTTTGAACTTATATAGGACTTATTTTAGTTGGACAATTTCCAACTTGCGGATATTTGATTTTATCAGATTTAAGCAAGTATAGCCAATTTAACAATGTCAATAATACGTTCTTAGATTTTAGAGTTCTGCAGCTTTGGCCCCAAATTATTTCAAAAAACATATTATCAACATGGGTTGATATTTAAAATATAGGTGGCCCAGGATGTCTTTGAAGGCTGGCAGGTCAACTTTTGTCTAAATTGATGGGTAGGAAAAATTGAATTGTTGACCCCTCCGGACCAGTGTGCAATGTATGATAAATAATTGATTTTATACATGATAAATACATGCAAATCGGCAAGAAGGGAGGAAAAATGTGACTGTTTATTTGTTTGTGTAGCCATTGTTTGGACCTAAGTAGTAATGAAGAAGGATGAAACACTTTTGTTTAGCCACTAGGGCTATCAAGCTCCACGCTCAAGTATATTATACCTTGACCCGCTGTCTTAAGTGAGCTACTCTTTATTACCTCACCCTCGCCGAGTATGGCATGTGACTATAAATTATACTGGTACCAAAAGTTTTTATAGACACGTTATCTAATTAGTTAACTGGTCTTTTATTAAATCTTAATTGGATGGTTCAAACTAGCAGTGTCCACACAAAAGAAAACTTTTCCTATTTCTAAGAATCTTTACAGTTCTTATGTCCCCTTCTTCCCTGTTGTTTTGTTGTTTACAATTATATTATACTGATAAATAAATCCTTCAATTTATGAAATGGTAGATTTAATATGGATCAAGGGGACATTGGAATGTAAAATTTGCTGGTACCCAAAGTTCTTTATAAATATTTTCTCATTCATTGGTTCAAAAACTCTGGGAACTTTATTTTTCATCTTGATTGTTTGGTTTATACTATTAGTCTTGGTATGTTTTATTGATAATTTATGAATTGATTAATGATTTGATGGTTCAAACATGCAAAGTCCAAACTTTTTAACCAATAATATTAATCTACAGAAGGAGTAATCAATTTATCATCCTTTGTCTTATCCCTTAAGATCCCTGTTTCACTTTAATTGGTATGTTTAATAGTTATTTATTGTATGGGATTATAGACAGCTTTTAGCAGATAGTAAAATAAAAATAAAAAGATTAAAACTAGTTTTGTAGGCCCCGAGGGGCCGATGGCCTGGGCTAACAAAACTGGTATTGAGTTTTCTAAGCCATCACAGCCTACAATGTCAGTCACTTATAATGCAGCATATTAAGATAAATTAATTATGAGGAAAAAAATCACGCAACCTTTCTTTAAAAAAAACACAATCTTAAAAGTTAAATAATGTAAAAAGTATAAGTTTAAATGAAAAAAAGTCTTTAGTAAGTGCTATTTAATTTTGATGTTAAAGATTTAGCAAAAGACGTTTTATTGCTATGTTGATCAGAAATATGTTAGAATTCGTTGTTAGGATTTTTCTTCTAACCTTGGAAAGGCAGTCCTAAATTTGAAAATTTTGATTTTTGTAAAGCTTATAGTATGTATATAAGTTGTTTGTATCTTTTAGTGAAAAAAAATTTTGAAAAACAGTTTTTGTTTGTTTTTTATTAAAGATTTTCATATTTTTTTCATTTTTTTTTCAGAACTTAAAATTGAAATAAAACAAAAAGACCCCGCTGAAATATTTTGGTTTTACCTGGAATCATCATGGTTTTATGTCTATTTTCACCATACATAGGTCCCAGGGCTCGGCACTTACTTTTGTCTTGATTCAATTCTAGCCCACAGTGAGTCAAAAACTATTTTACTCTACAAACAAATTGAAAAATTTAATATCATTTATGAAACAGATAGATTTAGTGATCATCTAGAAAAGCATCATCCGCTTGTAATGGGATGCAATACTCTAACGCCTACTGGTGGATATAAGGGTAAGTAACATCCAACAGACAACCAACTCTAAGATGTTGGACATTTGTCTAAGAAGTCCTCTCTGTGCATGATAATGAGTTGAACTTGTTTATGGGCCAAGGAATCATTTTTAACGTCTTTAGTTAGGCACGGTGTCGGGCCGAGATTCAAACACCTCCCCAACGACGGCAGATGCACTAGGTGGCGGGTTGCTAAACAGATAGATACATAAAACAAGCGAAAATTAAAAAAATTAAGATTCTTTTCAATATTGTACAGCATGATTCTCGAAAAAGTATTTTTAAGCATCTGCAGCCCATATTTCTCAATGAATTATCAAAAAATGTATATGTCCTTGTTCTCTGTAGATTTCCACATAAGTAGATATAAAAATATTTTTTTTACATCAATTAACAGCTGAGATTTTTAGAGCCAAAGTTTTGAAAAAGTGGCTGAGGAAAATGTAACTTTTCAAGAAATATGTTTTTTTAAAGTGAAATGACGTGTTTTCCTCATAATTTCAATACTTTTTATAAAACTTATATAAAGATGTTTCCAAGAAATTTATTTCATGCTGAAAGCACTTTTTTCACTTGCTCCAAAAGGCATTTTTAGATTAGTGTAAATTGCAGAAACACCCTTACAGAAAGAAATCCTATAAAAAATAGTAGCAAATTGAAAGTTTACATAAACAGAAATCAAACACTTTTTATTTTATCAAAATAAGTTAAAAAAACAAAAAGTTACAGCTACAAACTTTTATTGAACATTTAACAATTTAAATGATTTTTATGTGTCTTAGATTAATTTGATGAGTGGGCGTGAATTTATTGGTAAAGGTTGCGCTAATACTTCCGGTAATGAGCATAAATTGGGGAGGGGTTTATTTAACCCTTTACAGTCGGGCCCCTTGCCGCACCTTAATCAGTCGGGGGGGGGGGGGGGGGCGTTCAACGCCCCCCCTTATTATCTCAGTTCCTATTAGAGCTAGAGGGCTAAATTTTTTTGTGCAAGTCCCCTGTTTGATAATGAATTTCCGACCTTTTATAAGTCTAAGTTAATTTTCGCTTCCTTCACCCTTTTATTTAACAACCTTTGTTTTTAGGTCCTTTTTTACTTAAAAATTTCAAACGGCTGTAATTTTTTTTATTTTGAAGCTAGAAGAAATTTTTTTTGCAGAAAATGTTTATTTTTGTGTAAATTTTACATTAGAAATATCAAAATATAAATTTCAGCGGCCGCAGCTGTACTTGGCAGCTGCCAGCCGCCGCAGTCGGCGGTCGGCGGGAAAACGGCGGCGGATCTTTATGAAATTTTAATACGTTATGTAGACATGTAAGAAAAGCTTAAGTTTAAAATTTGAAGTCTCTAAGTCAAAAATTGCGGCCACAGGAGCCTTTTAAAGATTTCTGGAGACCTGGAGGATCAGGACCTGCAGGATCATACCTGGAACCTGAAAGTTACTTGAACACCTGTATTTTATATAAGGATGTACTACTAGTGGATTTTTTAGTATATTGGTATGATAAAATGCTTTGTTTTAGTCAAAAAAATATTTTTGCTCTTTAACTGGATGACCCTGCCAGGTTTGCTGGCATCCTGTGCCCGCCAGGATGGAGATATTCAAAAAATTCCAACTCTCAGTTATGTGTCATACCCATACTTAAAAAGTCAAGCAGTTTGGGCTCTTTATCTTTCACACACAGAAAATGAGATAGAAAAAACCGGAAGGGGGGGCGTTCAACGCCCCCCCCCCGACCGTTAAGGGTTAAGGTGATATTAATAAGTGGGAGATATTATAAGATTTGAGGGAAAATGGTTATAAGAAAAATGTATTTAGTAAAATTTGAAAAGTAGTTTTTTATATGTAAAAGTAACGTTTTTTAATGCAATAAAAATTGTAAACTTGCTCTTCTTTCTTATTTGTTTTTTAACTGGTTGATAAAAAGTAATATACTAATAAAAAACTAAAAAATATTTAGCAATATCCAGTTTCTCAAGCACTTTTTCCAAACTTTGGCTTTAAAAATCTCGGCTGTTAATTGATGTAAAAAAAATATTTTGATATCCTTTGATGTAGAAAATTATAGAGAACAAGTACATATGAATCTTTTAATATTTTATTGAGAAATATAGGCTGCAGATGCTTAAAAATACTTTTTCGAGGGTCATGCTGTATATCATTATATAAAAATCCAGGGAAGGTTTACAACAGAATACCCGTGAAATCGACCCTAGCCCCCCCCCCCAAAAAAAAAAAAATTAAAGATACTTTTCCATTATACTCTTTCTCTGAATGCTTGACCTGATTTATAGCTAATGATTAAAAAAAACCTTGCATTAGACGTTAAAGTTTCAGATTTTCTGAAATGAGAGTAATAAACAAAAAAAATTATTTCGATTAAATTATTAATTTACTTATCCGTTGAAATAGTTTTAACTATTAACCTTGCTGGCTCTGGAACTAAAAACTTTGTTCAATTCTACACAAAAATATTTGGAGGAAAGTTTAATGTTTTTCTGTGATTTTCAGGGAGCAATAAATGGGCAAGTATATGAAAGTAATTAAAAGATTAAATTTATCATGGCTTATTATTGACATTAACCTTGATTGCAGAACGTCTTAAAAAGAGGAATGAGAGAAGTGGGAAAGGAAATTCCTAAAAAAGAGATGGATAATAGACTTATTTTTATGACGTCACACATGATACTTTCCAGTTCGTCAACCTTTCTTATTATCCGTCTGATGCATAGTAGCCAGTAAATTATAACATTTTTAAAAACGCAGGTTTGAATCTGTCGCCTTCCTGTAACCTACGGATGCTTCACAACTTGTACCCAGGAGCAATTCAGGAAAATTAAGAATAGGAATAATTCTTCTGTCAGTAACATATCCCTGAATCCCTGTTGATTTTGAATATGGAAATTAGTCTACACACATGAATATGTATAATTACAAGTATCAAATCATCCATAACAATCATAGTCTATATATTTTTAAAGGAAAGTTACATAAAAGAATTTGGCTATTCCATTAAAATATAATATGTCATGTTAATCAATACAAAAGAATGAATAACAATACCAATATGGCTTCGAAACCTATTAATATCCGGTGGATTAGAACCGGTTCTTAGCCATACTAAAAATTATATATAGCATCAAATTATATTCTACCAATATATAAAATGTACAATCATAAGATTAAAATCAGTTTTTTTGCCCGTGCCTTCGGCATCTCGGTGATAAAAAATTGGTTTTAATCTTATAAGTGTACATTTTTGTATCCGCGGAAAGCTGTTTATAATACGATGTGACAAAAACTACTATATGTAATTATGTTCATGATAATCATGGCATGCTATATTTTGTTAAATAGAGAGAAAAACATTTTTTATCTTGTAGTTTTCTAATTATACTATTATACTATACTAATTATAATTATAATATGTAATTACGTATTCAACTTCTTAAAAAGAATTGTATAGTAAAATGGATCTACTTGAAATGACCTTCATTATTCATAATATGGGTTTTTAGTTTTAATAAATAATGGCTTAGTTAATGTCTAAGAAAGTATCAGTCATATTTCATGACATTATTCCCTCAAGCACCAATTTTATATTTCAGAAAGACAGGTTGAATTTAAATCCATATCATTGTAGAAAAGATTCGGATTTAAAAACAAATGTGGGGAGATAAGTTTAGTGAAACTAAATGGATAAAAATTATCTTTATTTTGTTTCAATTCAAAGTGGGGAATATTCTTTGTAGCGAAGCTGCCTTATAAGTTATGAGTTGTCTGTTGGTTTGTCCCAATAGAATAATTTAGGATCTGCTTTAAAAATTGGAATAGGAATATCAAGCTGTATTTAAAAACAAGGAAGACAACATCCATAAAAGTTTTGAAACTGTAGGAAGAAAGAACGAACATTATCTCTTATAAAGTGTCAGATCTGAATAAGCAGAATGTAAATGTATAAGTCTAAACAAAATTGTAAGTAAATTTGTTGCAAAACTGCTGAAATGCAGGAAACTGTCTAAGGACATAATAATATTTCTAGGATTGTACCTTGTTGTAATAGGAATCAATATTGTTAAATTCACATGAATAGGATTATGATATCACATACAAAATGTTGTCAAAAAGTTTAAAAATCAACATTTTTCAATAAAAGTACGGACATTCTTGTAAAAATTCACATTTATTCAAACTTTTACCCTACTGCAGAGAAAGCTTAACTATTATGGGACATAATCATTCTTGTTTGATGGTTAGGGCTATTAGAATTTTGAAATGTGGGGTTGAATTTTGGCACTGGTTTAACTAATTAAATAATTGAATACCATATATTTAGACATAAAGAATTTATTTAGTATAAAATACATTTTATAACCATCCAAAACACTGGTAGGTCCACCCCTATTTTCTGTATTAGTTATAAAAGTGAGAAATTGTCCACTAATTTAGTATTAATTTAGCATTTGGACTGGATCTAGTCTTTCTTCACACTTTTTTAATAAATGAAATTTAGATTTATTTCGTTTTTATATCATTTAATTTAATTGATACATTTTCTATAGACAAAAATATTTTATGAAAAATCTAAAAGCTAGTACCTACGTACCTACTAATTACACTTAGTTTAAAAAGCTGATTTTATTTCATCATACTGCACCTAACAGCAAAGTAAATCAAATTTTCCTTACAGAATGGTAGAAAAACAGCCATAGTCAGCTAAATAGTAGCTACGTTGTTAGAAAGTAAAATTCTAAAAAAAATACAAATACCCGTAACAAGCCAAACATTGGAGGAAAGTTGTAACCAAAACCTACATTTTTATACAGCCAACCATTTTTTTGTTGAATTATGAAAATATTCAAATTTGCCAGATTAAGTTGATAGCAGGAGATTTATATTTCACAAGAAACTAATGTATCGTAACTAACGGAATATTAAGCATTGTGTGGAGAATTAAATGTATTCATCAAATTATGGAGCTGTGCGCGGATGTATAATTTTTGTACATTTGCATTGTAAAGAGGAACTTGAAATTAATTTTAGAATTAGAATTTTCATGAATCAAGAACAAAATTCGGATTTTTTGGTTACTTTCAGTTAAACAAACATTAGTGTCCAAAGAAGCGAATATTTAGACGGTTCCCTTTAAAGTCGAGAACAGAGTCATATGAAGAACAAAATTGGGAATTTTTGGTTACTTTTAGTGAACCAAACATAATAGTGTCAAATGAAGCGAATATTACGGGGGTTTCCTTCAATGTGCCTAGTCGATAACATAGTCATATCATCATACTTTTGTGTGTAATTTTAGGTTTGGTGAGGTACAGGGTAGCCCAAAAGGGTTAGCCCCACCCTCGCAAAAATTATTTTCAAATAAGTTAGGTGGATGGAATGGGAAGCGGGGATGGTGGAATTCTATGCTCGCTAGGCACTTTAATGGAAAGCACCAATAACAATATTTTTATAATTTTGAAGAGAAACATTTTTACTAACAACAAGATTAAATCTAGGCTTAAAACAAAGTTCTGTAATGCCTCGTTCGCGCTATCTATCAACACATCAATATTTCAATCCCGCTAAAAAAACAAGTATCATACCATCAGGTCATCAACTACACAGTTATCTATTCATGTATCTGATTGTCATACTTTTCAGTGGTTTACGGAATTAAAGTTTACACCAAACTTTTACAGAATTTTTTAAATGTTTTATTATCATCTAGATGCCACTACGGGCACTTTAAGAAAGAGGGGGTGTTAACCTTCTACTTTACAATTTACATTTACAGAGTGGTGGTACTCCCAAAATAGTTGAAAACCTTCCCTGGAAGTATGAGAAGCTTCACTGTAAAGGATAACAATATCGGCCCAGCGGTTAGCGAGATCATTCGTGACAAACACACAGACATTTAGATAGATTTAACAAGTGTGGAACTCAAATTATTGCTTTTAATATTGAGTTACTAATTATCATTTGGCCAACACAAAGCTTCCCTGTCGTTTTAGAGATATTAAACAACAAACTTCATGCATAATATATTTCTGGCATATTTATAAGAAGTAAGAATGCAAATTATTATTGCAATTTTGTAGTAGATTTTACATCTGTGCATGTAGAGAGAGAAAAGATACCAAAACTTGACCGTAAAAGTTTCATAATCTATATCAATACATATAACAATATACATCGAATGTTATACAACTCTGTAAAGGTAATAGGATGTTCGTCAGTCTGCAGGACTGTACACAAAGATATAAATTATATATTTCAATAAAACAGACAAATAAAAGAATTTAAGATAAATAACTATAAAAATGAATATTAGTGTATGGCATTAATTATAAAGTTTGGTAAATGGAATAACCATAAATTTAAATTTACAGATAAGATTTTTATTTATTGAAATTACATAACAATCAATTTGTTTACCTACCTGTATGGCATAAGTATGCGCAGTTCCTTTGTTTAAATAACTGTATAGAATCATTATGTTTACCTAACTGTTTTGCATCATTATGCCCAATTCCTTTGTTTACCTAACTGTATAGCATCAGTATGCCCAATACCTTTGTTTACCTAACTGTATAGCATCAGTATGCCCAATGCAATCTTCAACTTTACAACATATTACTTCAATTTTACAGGAGGAAATTTTCTTTCCAAAACCAATATCATCCTACTGTCAGTATGGACAAAAAGTAGAAAATATGCAATTTATTCATTGTAACAAGGACGACAACAACTGCAAAAGCGAAGCCACAAAGCAAAAATCAAGGTATTGTATTCTATGTTTTGAGCTTTGAAAATAAAGTAATTTCTCCTATTTTGGCCCTTTAAAACTCTACAAAACTGTTGATTTATTAAATTAATCTAAATAACAACATTTCAACATTCAAAAACAACTTAATGAGGATATACTCAGACCCAAGTTTAATAATATTTACTTATGATTTTTTTTACTCTTATATATTTGAATCATATCTATAATAATAATATTATATAAAATAATAATGATATGTTATTTTTATCCCCTAAATAAAGGTTTTTGGATTTGGGGATAATTGGGTTGTCTATCATAGGCGTCCAAAGGGGGGGGGTAATGGGGCGATTACCCCCACCAAACGAATTTTACGCCCAAAAATTTTTTCATTTTACCCACCCCATTTAAAATTTACCCCTACCCTGTTTGGGGGGGTAAATACCCCCCCCAAAATAGAAAATCTCTAACAAAAAAAATTTTTGCGTGCTTTGCGCGCATTATTAATACTAAATTTTTGATAAAATTTAAATTACCCCCCCCAAAAATTTTACCCCGGTGGTAAATTTTTTGGGGGGGGGTAAACAAATTTTTAACCCTGCCAATTTTTACCCCCCCCCCAAGCAAATTTTACCCCCGGGGTAAAAATTTTGGGGGGGCTAAAAAAAAATTTGCAGCGCGCTTCGCGCGCCTTTTTACCCCCCCCCCAAAACCGAATTACCCCCCCTTAAAAAAATTTTACCCCCCCCAAAATAAAAAGCTTGGACGCCCCTGTTGTCTATATTCATTTTACGAATTTTACCCCTATCTGATTTGTTAAATTTCATTTTGGGATAGATATTTGATATACTAGCGGCTTCGCCCCTAGCCTCTTTGATCAAACCAATTTTTCGTATTTTAGATTTAAAATAAAAAAGAAAAGAAAAATTTTTTTTTTTTTTTTTTGGGGGGGGGGGGGCGGGGGGGTAGTCGACCCCAATATTTAAATTTTAGTTTTAACAGAATTTTTTTTTTTTGGGAGGGATATTTTTCATTTTTTGGGGTGTTGGGGGTGTCCCACCCCCCAAGAAAATAGTTATAATCCTTCCCGGGACCTATAAGAAGCTACCCTGTAAAGGAAAACCCGATCGGTTCAGCGGTTAGCGAGATCCTTCACTACAAACAAACAGACACACAGACAAACAGACACGCAGACAAACAGACAGACATCGTTCTACTTTGTATTATAGATATGGAACCCCAACTTCATCATTGGGCGAAGTCCCAAGAGGCTAGGGGCGAAGCCGCTGGTTTAATACTAATAGGTTTAATGCAAAACTAAATTACTCAACCTTGCATCAAATCAAATCATCTAAATTTTTTTCCATTTTATAAGATCTTATGTTTAGGTTAGTCCAAGCAATAATATTGAGTAGAATATAATAGATGTATATAAAGTTATGATTTCATAAATTCTACTTAAATTATCTTCCTTCAGAAGTCAATTTCCTTTACAAGACCTGTTGCCGGGTCTTCTTACATTCTGCCTGATGAATTTATTAATTAAAAAAAAAACTTTTTCTTTCCCTTATAATACAATTAATAGGGAAAAGGGAATGTGATTCTGAAAAACAATTCTAAGTGAAATTTCCCCTCAACCCCCTTCCCTTTTTTTTACTCTTCTTACCCACTTCCATTTCAGTTACATAAAAATGGTTTTACTCCAACTTTACTCCAACAAAATATTTAATTTTCGGTATTTACAAATGGAAGTAATTGGCTGAATAGCAGCCCCTGACAATTACAATTAATGAATTGTGAGTTTTGAATTTTTTATTACCTACACAAGTATTTGATCTCTAAAACTAATTTCAAATCAATATGCTTCACTGATGCATACGGCTAGATCTTTATTGATATTCCAATTTAATTTTTCAACAAACAAATCAATTTGGCCCTCTAAAGTTTTAAAATAATTTCTATCAGAAGTATACATTATTCAATCGACTCTGTATTATAAGGATGTAAATTAAGAAGGGTGCAGGAAATAGCCTAAAACCATTCAAAAGCACAAAATTATACATAAAAAGCCTAAAACCATGCTGAAATGTATTCAAACGTAGTAGTCATTAAAATCTTAAGATTTATACAAACAAAACCGTAATACTTTACATAATAGGATAATCATAAATAGTATCATCTATTTAAAATCAATGCATTGCATATACATATATATATATATATGGTGTAAATGATGAAAAGCAGGTGGAAATTTGACAACACAATAAAATATTTAGGGCATGTGTGGATACTAACAGTGTTGCCAACATAAACAGTGGAAATTTTACAATAAAATCAAATATTTAGGGAATGTGTGGATACTAACAGTGTTGCCAACACAAACAGTGGAAATTTGACAACACAATAAAATATTTAGGGCATGTGTGGATACTAACAGTGTTGCCAACACAAACAGTGGAAATTTGACAATAAAATAAAATATCTAGGACATGTGTTGATACTGACAGTGTTGCCAACACAAACAGTGGAAATTTGACAATAAAATAAAATATTTAGGGCATGTGTGGATACTAACAGTGTTGCCAACACAAACAGTGGAAATTTTACAAAAAAAATGAAATGTTTAGGGCATGTGTGGATACTAACAGTGTTGCCAACACAAACAGTGGAAATTTGACAGTAAAATTTAAAATTTAGGGTATGTGTGGATACTAACAGTGTTGCCAACACAAACAGTGTAAATTTTACAATAAAATGAAATGTTTAGGGCATGTGTGGATACTAACAGTGTTGCCAACACAAACAGTGGAAATTTGACAATAAAATTTAAAATTTAGGGCATGTGTGGAAACTAACTATTATCGAATAAAATGGTGATTTTTTTCTTCGAAACAAGAATATTAACATTCATAGGTAGCGAAGTTTCTTTTAATAAAACAAATTCAGAATAACAAAAGAGATTTACAGTCGCAGTTTTAAATAGTGGATGTTCATTGCCAAGTGGTTATGAAAATCTAAATATTATCTGATTTTTATCTTAATGCAAGTTAAGAAGTTCACGTTTTTCTGTAACCTAGCTTACAGACATACGGTAGGTTTAATAATTGATAATATAGAGTAGTTTTGCAACTCAGGATATATAGACAACACAATATACAGATATAAAAGTTTTTTTGTGCAAAAAGGTGCAATTAACTAATTAAAAAATATTCTATTATTCCTACGTCTACAGTCCAATTTTTGAGAAGAACAAAGTTTTAAATATTCTGTATTAATAATGCAGAGATTTGCAAATTTCTTGTGAAAACTTTGGCAACCGTTACATAGTGCACTTTAGAGTGTGCACAACTTTTTTAATCCGTTCGTTAATGATACTACTGGGGGCGAGTATTAGGTTGAATCAAGTCCCTGTCCGACAACTAAGGTTGCTTTCTTTACATGTGTTTAATTATAAATAAGGATGGCAATATCATGTGTAGCATAGCTTATTCAGAAGAATCTAAGATTTGCAATAATTAAAAATAAATATTAGTTTACTGAACCATTATTATTTCAAACTTTGCTCAACCAGTCTAAAAATAGTTTTTACATGGCTGGCCATTAAAGAGATTTGATTTATAACTTAAATAGTATTTATGATATCTCTGTATAAAAGTAACAGTATGTATGTGTGTGTATTATACCGACGTATCTTGCTAACCACTGAACCGATATGGTTGGATAAGCCTTAAAGACCCTGGTTTTAGAAAATCCGCGCTGCCAAAATCAAGATTTAATGAAAGATTCCATGCAACATTGGTGCAAGGTTAAATTTTAATTTAATTTTGTAATTAAGATAACATCTTTGTACTTTATACTATAACGATTTCATTAGTATATAGTAAGTCTTTAAAATCTTTATATGTCTGACATTTTTTATGATTAATACCATAGAGAAAGGGGACAATGGGCTGTTTATTAAACTAGTCCCCAAAGTCTAATAATAACGTTTTCTTATTCGTCCAAACATTTCAACCACAAATTGTAATCTACAAAAGGTGTAATTTTGTGTTTTGATATTGGGGATATACATCAATCTATCGGCCATTGTCCTATCGCTTTATTTAAAAAAAACGTGGTTATGTCAAAAATTTGATGATTTCGAGTTGATTTATGTTAGTTAGACTTTAGCATAGCATTTGAAACCTTTCATTGCAAAACTTAGGTCCTGGGATGGTTTAAGGCTAACTTGTATTTAAGAATTCTAGTCTTTAAATGGTTTTAGATTATTTTTTTAGATTTTTTAGATTATTAGTTGTACATAAACTCTCAAACAATTAGAATTGAGAAGGCTTGAATAAAGCGAAATATATTTTCTACAAAGAAGTGTGTTCTTCCATGTGTAGTTAGCTCTAGCCGCGCGTTTTTTGAGATTTATTTTTTTATCCTTCCCTTTTAGATGCTAAAGGCAAAACTGCTAGTATTTAAATAAATTGCAACATAGAAATCTGTTTTGAACAAGATACATACATGTATGCATAATACATATAAATATACAACATGTATATGTACTTGTGTAAGCTGGAATAAAAATAGATGTTTGTGAATGTATCTCATGTATTTTGTATTCTCATTTTTCATGAATACAAATCCCCATTTTACACAGGTTTGCAATTCAAATGCCGACTTTATAGCTGCAAAATCAAATTATATATTTTCCAATGGCATCTTGAATTCTTTTTGTCTGTATATTTTCCCTTTTTTACACCGTACTGCCTATTTTATATCTTTACCCTTTTCCTTACTTTATATAACTTTTTAGAAGCGTTGCATATCTATAAGTATAAGTTTTCCTCACTAATTTACTCACTCCTTCCAAAACAAAATTTGTGTTATTTATCAAAATTTTTGAGTCAATTCTATTAGATTATATTAGCGTACAAATATGGTAGGTAACGCCTCTTACTCCTTCTATATACATATCAGCATATTTGACTATTTTCGATCTTGTTCTAGAACACAGTAATAGTGTCTGACTGATTATGACGTAACAAAAAAAAATAGCCAATGAGAGGCCACTATAAATTTTACCGTTGGTCAATAACGTCCTCTCATTGGCTATTTTTTTTGTTACGTCATAATCAGTCAGACCAGGGGCGTCCAAGCTTTTTATTTTGGGGGGGGTAAAATTTTTTTAAGGGGGGGGTAATTTGGTTTTGGGGGGGGTAAAATGGCGCGCGAAGCGCGCCGCAAATTTTTTTTACCCCCCCCAAAATTTTTACCCCGGGGGTAAAATTTGCTTGGGGGGGGTAATTACCCCCCCTGAAATCTGTTGGCAGGGGTAAAATTTGTTTACCCCCCCCAAAATTTACCCCCGGGGTAAAATTTTTGGGGGGGGGAATTTAAATTTTAAAAAAAAATTTAGTATTAAAAATGCGCGCGAAGCGCGCAAAAATTTTTTTTGTTAAAGATTTTCTATTTTGGGGGGAGTATTTACCCCCCCAAAATGGTTTGGGGGGGGTAAATACCCCCCCCAAAATCGTTGGGGGTGCCTACGGCACCCCCAAGGTAGGGGTAATTTTTTTTTGGGGGGGGTATTGTTCACAAAATTTTGGGGGTGCCACCCTCCAAGAAAATATACTAAAACCCCCACAGGATCGACCAGTAGGTATATTCCTTGAAAAGTAGAATCCGATCAGTTCAGTGGTTACCGAGTTCTAAAGGGACGGACGGACGGACAGACATCATTCTACTTTGTACTTTGATTATAGATATATCAAATATTTTTTCCTCATAATCACATTATCACATATGAAAAGTAAATTGTAGATAACAAGCTTACATAATCTACTTAACATATCTTAAACCTCAAAAAGTGTATTAAACAGTTAGGGAGTTGAATCCATTTTTATAGAAGCAGAAACATAATCTATGATTATGGTTTGGACCCTCTAAAACTGTAATCTACCCTTCCACTTTCCCCTCTCTTGGTGAAGATATCTTCAACGCCGATACGATTTTTGAAATATAAGATTCCACTTTTGCCTCTCTTGGTGAAGATATCTTTAACGCTGATATGATTTTTGAAATGTAAGATTCCACTTTCAATAGAGGCGAAACTGGAATCATGGTTTACATTTTTCATATCTATGTTTCTGTAATCTTCCATTACTGTTTTAACATCGACATAATAGAAATGTACCATACTATTTTTAAATTATGTCAATTGTGAAAAAAGCATAGATTTTATATATAATTAAAACATTGTTGTATATTCTTAATTAAATAAACAAAACATACAAAGAGCGTATATAAAAGATGTTTTTTTTTTTTTTTAAAAATACTATAAAATAAAATCATGCATGGTATATTTATCTTTTCTTAGGCAAAGACTATTTTAAATGTGCATTTATTTCAAACCAATGAAAATTCAAACTGAAGTACAAAATAGAATCCAGAAATTTTGCCTATCTATTTTGGCTTTCATTGTAGGTGGATTGAATTTATGTAAAAGTAATTCTTATCTCAGGATTCTTTAAAACTGTAAAAATAGATTTAAATATATTTCATATAGCTTAATAAATGAGATTCAAAGGCCTTATAGATTAAATTAACTTTGGGATAATGGCAAAGGACAATGGAATATTAATTATCCTTGCCACACCATTTCATTTTTATGTAAAAAGGTATGACAACCAATCTGCCATTGTCCTATCACTATCAGATAAAGTTTAACTTTGGCCTATGTTATATGTTATAACACATACTTAAAACTTAAAACTTAATGTAATAAAAAGCTTTCACTTAAGCAAAGCTAACAAATAAAATTATGAAACATATCAGGGATCTAAAGAGATAAGACAATGGCCGATAAATTAATGCACATCCATAATGATGACTCACTAAATAACCCCTTCTGTAGATTAAAATTAGTGGTTCAAATGTTTATAAACACAATTTAATCAACCAATCAAAGCCAACGAATAAGAAAACGTTATTGTAAAACTTTGGGGACTTTTTTAATAAGCAGTCAATTGTCTCCTCCCTCTCTGGATACAAATACTAACTAATAAAGAATAAAATGCGATGGTACTCTGTAATTCACTTTTCTGCCTGTCCGTCATTCTTTTCATGATTTTTTATGATTTTCCAGTATGGCTACAAAACCAATTAATATCCGCTGAATCAGACCCGTCTAATCCATACTTGAAACCATATAATGTATTGTATTATAGACATTTTTCTTCAAATAGTAAAGTAAAAAGTTGTAATATAAACACCAGTTTTGTTAGACTGGGCCTTCGCACCTTCGGGACTAACAAAACTGGAAAAACAGATGCAATAAACAACTAATCTTGGCTGTTTAGTTTTGACAATGCCAGTTTTCATCAACCAATTAAGATTAAATAAAAGTAAACAAAGAGGGGGTTTTTAATGCAACCATCTCGTAATCAGTGAGCAAATGGCACTTAGAATTCGAATTTCGAGCTGAAATTTTGCATGAGTAATCCTTGATAGGAAAAGTTGGAAAAGTAACGGCTGGCGGCTGGCAGCTCAGCCGTTTAGCCGTTTTTTGCCTATTTTTAGGGCAAATTCATCATTAATTACGTAGGAATCAACTTTTTAAAACATATTTCTGGTTTAATTTATGTTAAATGATAACATAACCATTTTTTAAAATTTTTAGTACCAGCTGCTAAATGGGTAGAACCAGCTGAAAACGGCTGGGAGCCGCCAAGAGTATAAAGGGTAGGTTTCTATGGGTGCTGAGCTCAAAAATGCTACTAAAAATAGTGACGGTCAATCCATATGGCAGCTGGGTAACAGCTGCAGCTCAGCTGCGAGCGGCCAAGAGTAGAATGAGTAGATAGGGCTTGTGACGTGTCTAGGGGTAGGTTTTTATAGGTGGTGAGCAAAAAAATGCTACCAAAAAAAGAAAAAAGTGGAGGCAGCTCAGACGAGATAGGCCAAGAGTAGAATGAGTACATGAGGCATGTGACGTGTCCAGGATTAGGTTTTTATGGGTGCTGAACTCAAAAATGCTTCTAAAAATAGTTTCGGCCAATCCCTATGGCAGTTAAGTAATAGCTGCTGCTCAGCTGCGAGAGGCTAAGAGTAGAATGATTAGATAGGGCTTGTGACGTGTCTAGAGGTAGGTTTTTATGGGTGCTGAGCTTAAAAATGGTATCAAAAATAGTGGCAGCCCATCCATATGGCAGCTGGGTAACAGCCGAAGTTCAGCTGGTAGAGGCCAAGAGTTGAATGAGTACATAGGGCATGTGACATGTCTAGGGTTAGGTTTTAATGGGTGCTGAGCTCAAAAATGCTACCAAAAATAGTGGCGACCCATCCATATGGCAGCTGAGTAACAGCTGCAGCTCAGCTGCGAGTGGCCAAGAGTAGAATGAGTAGATAAGGCTTGTGATGTGTCTAGGGGTAGGTTTTCATGGGTACTGAGCTCAAAAATGGTACCATAAATAGTGGCGACCCATCCACATTGCAGCTGGGTAACAGCTGCAGCTCAGCTGCGCACCACCAAGAGTATAATGAGTAGATAGAGTTTGTGACGTGTCACGGGGTAGGTTTTTATGGGTGTTGAGCTCAAATATGCTACTAAAAATAGTGGCGACCAATCCATATATGGCAGCTGAGTAACAGCTACAGCTCTGCTAGGAGCGGCCAAGAGTAGAATGAGTAGATAGGGCTTGTGATGTGTCTTAGGGTAGGTTTTTATGAGTTATGAGCTCAAAAATACTACCAATAATAGTGGCGGCTCATCCATATGGCAGCTAGGTAACAGCTACAGCCCACAAGCCCTATCTACTCATTCTACTCTCAAATATGCTACCAAAAATAGTGGTGACCCATCCATGTGGCAGCTGGGTAACGGCGGCAGCTCAGCTGGGAGCGGCCGAAAGTAGAATGAGTACATAGGGCTTGTGACGTGTCCAGGGGTAGGTATTTATGAGTGCTGAGCTCAAAAATACTACCAATAATAGTGGCGGCTCATCCATATGGCAGCTGGGTAACAGCTACAGCCCACAAGCCCTATCTACTCATTCTACTCTTAGCCTCCCCCAGCTGAGCTGCAGCTGCCATATGGAAGGGTCGCCACTGTTTTTAGGAGCATTTTTGAGCTCAGTACCCATAAAAACTTACCCCAAGACACGTCACAAGCCCTATGTACTCATTTTACTCTTGGCCGCTCCCATCTGAGCTGCAGCTGTTGCTCAGATGCCGTATAGATTGGCTGCCACTATTTTTGGTACCATTTTTGAGCTCAGCACCCATTTACCCCTAGACACGTCATAAGCCTTATCTACTCATTCTACTATTGGCCTCTCACAGCTGAGATGCGGCCGTTACCCAGCTGCCATATGGATGGACCGCCACTATTTTTGGTAGTATTTTTGAGCTCAGCACTCATAAATACCTACCCCTGGACACGTCACAAGCCCTATCTACTCATTCTACTCTTGGCCGCTCGCAGCTGAGCAGCAGCTATTACTCAACTTCCACATGGATGGACTGCCACTATTTTTGGTAGTATTTTTGAGCTCAGCACCCATAAAAACCTACCCCTAGACACGTCATAAGCCCCATCTACTCATTCTACTCTTGTCCGCTCGCAGCTGTGCAGCAGCTGTTACCCAGCTGCCATATGTATTGGCCACCACTATTTTTGATACCATTTTTGAGCTCAGCACCCATAAAAACCTACCCCTAGACACATCACAAGCCCTATCTACTCATTCTACTCTTGGCCGCTCGCAGCTGAGCAGCAGCTATTACTCAACTGCCACATGGATTGGCCATTACTATTTTTGGTAGTATTTTTGAGCTCAGCACCCATAAAAACCTAACCCTGGACATGTCACATGCCCTATGTACTCATTTTACTCTTGGCCTCTTCAAGCTGAGCTGCCGCCATTACCCAGCTGCCACATGGATGGGCTGCCATTTTTTTTGGTAGCATTTTTGAGCTCAGCACCCATAAAAACCTACCCCTAGACACGTCACAAGCCCTATCTACTCATTCTACTCTTGGTTGCTCGCAGCTGAGCTGCAGCTGTTACCCAGCTTCCATATGGATTGGCTGTCACTATTTTTAGTAGTATTTTTGAGCTCAGCACCCATAAAAACCTACCCCTAGACATGTCACAAGCCCTATCTACTCTTCATACTCTTGGCCGCTCCCAGCTGTTTTCAGCCGGTTCTAGCCGTTTAGCAGCTGGTACTAGAAATTTTAAAAATGGTTATTGCTATCATTTAATATGAAATAAACCAAAACTATGTTTTAAAAAGTTGATTCCTACGTAAATAATGATGAATTTGCCCTAAAAATAGGCTAAAAATAGGCCAAAAACGGCTAAACGGCTGAGCTGCAGCCGCCAGCCGTTACTTTTCCAACTTTTTGTTCAATTTAGGGAAAATAGACCTACCAAGGATTACCCATGCAAAATTTCAGCTCGAAATTCGAATTCTAAGTGCCATTTGCTCACTGATTACGAGATGGTTGCATTAAAACCCTCCCCTTTTATAAATCCAACAAATGTTTATAAAACTTTGGGTACTACTGAAATTTGAACCCTCCCTTATTTTGCTGAGAGTGAATTAAAAATACATAGTTATAGAAACCTGCAAACCATAAGAGTGATTATTTTAGACATACAGACTTCTACCAACCCTTTTTGTAAAAATCGTCGTTTAGAAGCAATAACATTTTGTATGTATTTTGTATGAGAAACTACCCTGTAAAGGAGAACCCAATCGGTTCAGCGGTTAGCGAGATCCTTCGCTACAAACAGACAGACGAACAGACAGACAAACAAACAGACAGACAGAGAGACATCGTTCTACTTTGTATTATAGATAATATAACTCTTAATATAAAAAGCTTCGTCAAATGTTTTAAATGGACATTCAGGACTTTCTGATAACGATTACAGGGTGCTACTGTCCTTCTCATTCTGTCTTCTCATGTTATTTTAGACATGATTTATTTAATTTTTCGTCCATTTTTCCCTCCCTGTAGACAACTTTATTGTACCCAGGGAGGTAGGGAACATTGGACTAAAATTATCTTCTTGGCTGGTTTAAAACCTCTAGGTACTTTAATTCAAGTTTATCGCCACCAGGGATCTAAAGGGATAAGACAATAGCCGATAAATGGATGTACATTCCCAAAAATACCCCCACTGTAATTTGCCATCAGTGGTTGAAATGTTTCGACACTATACTAAATAAACTAACCAATTAAAATTCAGTAAAAGTCCCCAAACAAACAAGAATGAAAACGTTATTATAAAACTTTGGAAACTAGCAGAGAGAGAGGTGGATAATGGACTGTTAATTACACTAGTCCCCAAAGTTTTATGATAACGTTTTCTTATTGGCTGGCTTAAAAACTTTGGGGACTTTTATTGGATTTTTAATGGTTAGGTTATTAAGTACTAGCGGCTTCGCCCCTAGCCTCTAGGGGCTTTGCCTCATAAGGTAATTAAAAAAAAAAATTCTGGTACTGCGCTCATAATTTATGGGCATCACCAAAACTTTTTTTGGGGGGGGGGAATTTTCATTTTTTGGGGGGTTGGGGTTGTCCCACCCCCCAAGAAAATAGCTTAAAACCACAACAGGACCAATAGGTATATACCATGAAGAGTAGAATCCGATCGGTTCAGTTGTTACCGAGATCATAAGGGACAGACGGATGGACGGACAGACAAACAGACAGACATCGTTCTACTTTGTATTATAGATAGTAGTGGTTAAACCAACCAATCAAAATTCAGTAAAAGTCCTCAAAGTTGTTAAGCCAACGAATAAGAAAATTTATGTTTTGAAATTTCTAATATTAGATTTACTTAAGATAAACATTTTCTGAAAAAAATTTTTCTAGCTTCAAAAATAAGGAAATTACATCCATTTAACATTTTAATTAACCTTTTGTATATTTCCCTCTTATTTTATTGGCGTTATCCTGTTACAAAATTTTTTATCAATTTGAAAATTTGAGTACCTCCCCCCCCCCCCCCCCCGACAGTCTGGATAGTCTGCGGGAGGAGGAAAAGATTTGGACACCGGAAAAAGGCAAGCTTCAATTTAATTCAATAATGTGTCCGTGCTCCACAGCATGGACACGTTATTGAATTAAATTGAAGCTTGCCTTTTTCCCTTGTCCACAACTTGATGTCGGGGTACTCTAATTTTCTAAATTTCAAAAACTATTTTAGGTTAGGTTAGGTTAGGTTATAGGCTAGGGAGCCGAGCGCTGCGGCCACGGATGTTCTTTGTCTGGGGTACTTTAATTTTCTAAATTTCAAAAAACTATTTTAGGTTAGGTTAGGTTAGGTTATAGGCTAGGGAGCCGAGCGCTGCGGCCACGGATGTTCATTGTCTGGGGTACTTTAATTTTCTAAATTTCAAAAAACTATTTTAGGTTAGGTTAGGTTAGGTTAAAGGCTAGGGAGCCGAGCGCTGCGGCCACAGATGTTCGTTGTCGGGGGTACTTTAATTTTCTAAATTTCAAAAAACTATTTTAGGTTAGGCTATTTCTTTTAAATATTGCTACGCAACCCACAAATAAAATTGTTCTTGCTAAAAATACGCGGACGAGAGGGAGAACATAAAGGGGACTGGGAAAAGGGGGTTGTTGGTCAGATGGGAGAGGAAAGGGGTAAACAATACAGTTAAAAAACGCGGACACGGAGCGGACGAGAGGGAGAACATAAAGGGGGCGGGGATAAGGGGGTTGTTGGTCAGATGGGAGGGGAAAGGGGTAAACAATACAGTAAGAATTCTGTATATAAATAGACTGAAAGCTTGAAGCTGTTTGTTAGTCGACTACAGATTGCCTTGTAGCGAGGGACTGAGATCCTAAACTGGTTGGCATGGTTGACTAAGGAGGCAAGGCAAGGCTCGTGTCTCGCCTTATATACCCTCCCTCCCTTCCTCCTGTCCAACCTAATAATAGTTTACTTAAATTATTATTTTGTTGGGGGGGGGGGGGTACTCAAATTTTCGAAATCGCTAAAAATAATACTAAGAGGAATATACCGCTAGATTGAATCTTAATCTTTTTCTTCCATTGGCCTATCTCTGAATATTAATCTTTTTCTTCCATTGTTCAATCACTGAATATCAACCCAACTACAAAAAAGTTACTACACTTAAAGATTTTTAAAAAAGATACTACGACTTTAGTTTCGTTTTTTCATCATTATTTAGAGTTTATATGTCCCTCTCTCTCACTTCCCTTTCCTTCCATCTTTTTAAAATTTCAATATTTTTATTTAAAACCTTATTTATAATTTTTTCTCTCTTTCTTTAAAATATTTTAGGATCCTAGAATTTTTTTGTTTCAAATTATCATCCTCAAAGGGTTAAAATATTTGTTAAATGTTAAATTTTAGTTTAATATCTGAACACATTACAGACGCAGCGCTAGTATCAAATTATTTTAAAACTAAGTTTTCTTTGAGTTACTATTTTATAAATTTAAATTTTCTATTTTATGAATAGAAATTTAATACTTTAGTATAATTCAAATAGCAACATGAAATTTAAAAAAAGAATTTTTTGTTTATAGAGTAAAATAATGGGTATTATAGTTCTGGTCAATGAGAATTTATTATGGAATTTTGGATCACTATGAGTATTAAACATTCTACTATTGGAAGACTCGAGCTCATATATAGACGTTTATTTCCTATATAGATCTGTCATGGATCTTGATGCAATAAAGCAAGCCGTTTTATAAAAAATATGTCGAAAATAATTCATAAGGTAAAAAACAGAAAAAGTAATCGCTCATATAGGTATAGAATAATAATGGACAACCTCAATTTAATTTTCTAAAAGAAAGCTTTTACCTATTTAATATGTATTATGATGATTTCTCGTTAAATGTATATACTCAACTATCCAATCTTTTTTTAGCTGCTAAAGACAAATCACTCAAATTAAGCAAAGAAGACTGTATTTCAAATTGGAATAAAAACAACCTGCATGCCCATACAATTCTCCTAACCCAATTTTCCTTCAAACTGTTACAAAATGCAGGGCAAGAAAGTAATTTTATCTCTGATTTTCTTGATTTTTTAATAACATAGTGATTCCTTTTTTTCTGATTAATTTCTAGCTACTAAGCTATGTTGATGTAAATAAAAGTCTCGTACTATAATATGTAATTCTGTATGTATATGTCTTTTCTTTATGAAATACATATCTTTAAAACAAATTAACCTTAAAAAATAAAGTTGTTAAATGAAAGGGTGAAGTAAGTGAAAAATGACTTTGTCTCACTTAAAGTCAGAAATTTATTATTTAACAGGGAACAGGGGGGCGTTGAATGATTAAGGTCCGGAAATGGGCCTGCTTGTTAAGTATTAGCAACCTTTTTTTTAGGTCCTTTTTTTCTTAAAAACTTCAAACTAATAAAAATAGAAAAATAAAAACTAACTAATATGTACCATTTCTACTATGTCGCTTTAAATATATGATATGTTATCTAGAATGTATCATTCCAGTTTTGTCTCTATTGAAAGTAGAATGATACATTACTATTATGTCGATATAAATAAGGAAATCAATGTTTATGAATACGCTGATATGTAAACATGAATGTATGATTTCAGTTTCGCCTCTATTGAAAGTGGAATCTTACATTTCAAAAATCATATCGGCGTTGAAGATATCTTCACCAAGAGAGGGAAAAGTGGAAGGGTAGATTACAGTTTTAGAGGGTCCAAACCATAATCATAGATTATGTTTCTGCTTCTATAAAAATGGATTCAACTCCCTAACTGTTAAATAACATCAAACAAATCTAATTACCCAACATAAAATCATGACTTCTACAATGTTCCTAACGGGATCGATTTTATTTTCATTTATACAGTAAAAACTCAGTTTGCCTTAAAAACATCCATACTTTTTTAATTACACTGGCGAAAATACATCCACTGTAGATCCATTTGCTAGATGTGAAAATGGCAGTCTCCCAAAATAACTATTGGACTGTACGTTCGTCGTTATGCACATGCAGGCGCCAAACAATGTTTCTTCGAAGTCGTACAGACGAACATACAAAAAAAAATTAAGCTATGAAATGCTTCGCTACTAAAATAAAGGAAAAATGTAGAAAAAAACGAAGTAATCTATACTGGTGATAATCAATGAATAAAGTAATTTACATACATTCTTCAGATGGTCAATAGGCGTAATAAATCATATTAGTATAAACATCAAAAGGGATTATTTGATTTATGTCTATAACCTAATGTTGATTAAGTAAATGGCAGGATTGAAGGGATAAGTCAATGATTTAGGTTTTAAAGTACATTGAAATTTTAGGTTTAAATGGAATAGCACCTACAAAAAGTAATATTGAACCCAAGCCTCTAGCCCCTGCGGGAGCCAAAATCTTGCTGTACCATGATAATGAATTGGGGCTATCTTTACTTGATTATAATAAACTTAAAGTAACCCAACTTGTTTTAACCTAACCTAACCTAGCTTATGACATCATCTTTTAGAATGCATACAAAATTAAGTATATTTTATTTTTATAAGCTATATAAAGATGTAATTTTTTGGGGTAGAGTAACTTTATCCTTCTTAAACATATCCATTGATCCCTGATCAATGTATTGGTTAATTAATTAAATCATTCCTTACATGTCTGAGTATAAATGCTGGTTAGTTAGTAGGATATTTCCTTAAAGGGACGCTCTTTTTAATGTAAAACAAAGATTTTTTAAGAAGCAAAGCTTTTTTATAATTAGTGTAGGTCCGTACGTACGTACCTACACTAATCGTTAAATAAGGCAGGTTAGAATTGCACTATAGATTTCAAACTTTGCATGGTGATTCCTGCAGTATTTAGGTACAATTTAGAAAGCGTTTAAACTTTATAATCGTTACCAGAATGTCCGTACGTCCATTTTAAACATGTTGATTTTTAACTTTTTAACAACAATTTTTATGCGATATAATCATCCGATTGATCTGATTTTTGGAGTACTTATTCCTATTGCATTAAGGTGCAAGATTACAGGCGAAGCATCTTTATAATCAAGTCCTAAAAATATCAGGATGTCCTTAAACAGAATTCTGTATTTCAAGAAGTTTTGCAACAAATATACGTAGAATTTTGTCAAAACTTTTTTATTTTTATTTAGTAAATTCAGTTCTAACACTCAAATAGAGTTAATGTTCGTCTGTCATACCGTTTCAGAGCTTCACTTTTATTGATGTTGCCATCCTTGTTTTTTTTCACGAAACAACAAAGCAATATTTTTTTCAATATACTTATATGTTTTAAATGCAATTAATGAGAAGTCAGACTGATTTTTTTATTCTGCAAATAATGTTTTAAATTATGATGATTCTCCTATTGCTAAAAAGTAAAGAAGCAATCTGCTGATAAAATATTCCAATATAGTAGATATTAACCTAATTCCACCAATGGGCGTTAAAGTATTGCATATAAATTACTAGCGGATGATGCCCTTAGGTTCTCTAGATGATCACTTGAAATCGAAGGAGAATCCCGCCTCTATTAGGTAATAATGAATAGAATATAAATAAAAAGTTAATTTTATTGTTTAAAACAATAAGAAAAGAAGTCTATTTTGACAAAGAATTGGAGTACCTTTAATTTATACATATTTCAGTGACCTTTAAATGTCAAATATAATTATCATTAAGATTAACCTATATTTCAATATATTATCATATTAATTGTGTTTGATTCCTACGAGATCTTATCGTGCGTTCGATCGGTGCAAGACAATCATTCACGTACTTTTCTGTTATTGAATAAGCCAGCGGGTTACCAATCTATTGTGATGAAAACCGTTGTCTAAACAAAAAAAGAACACATTACACAAAGTAAATAATACAGCGAAATACACATTAATTGATATTCCAGAAGGATCACAACCAAACAATACTTAATGTAATTAATACGATTAATGCCAAAGTTATTAACACAGTACAATAACATCATTATCGATGTAAATCATAATTTATTCTCAATAAACGTTAAATCTTGATATTTGTTTTTTTACAGTGATAGAATCTACTCTATAATTAATTTTACGTTAGTCAACAAATTATCGAACCTGGTTTGAATTTATGTAACAGAACAGCCATACGGGAGATCTTTGATGACAGACATGTGAAATTCTGTTTACTATTCTCACATCTTTCCACGTTCACGTTCCGGAAGAGATAGCAACTTCTGTAACTTTCCGGAGAAAGCGCAATGCATTCGAGATGCCGCATCCAACACTGGACTCCGACGGAATGTCGTCTTGAAGACCCTTTGATATAAGGGCGATGGGGGTGGGGATTGTCATCCATGAACGACTAAAAAAGGACAGGAGGAGAATCCAATACAAATTGATTAAAGCATATGTCAATACCCAATATCAAGGAAATATGATTCTGATAAACAGTATACAATTGTTTTGGAAATTTCAATCAATATGAAGAAGCTTAGCTTAAGACTAATCTTTTCTCAATTGACTTACCCTAAAAAAATCTACCACTCCCTAGGTTGTCCCTTCTTTACCTTTACAATTTTAAGCTGAACTATAGGTTACTGTTGAATTACAGCCCTATCTAATACATAGACATTAGAACAATATTAAACTATTTTTGTTAGTTGTGATATCTTTAATTACATTAAAAATTACAATTATGTATTTACAAGTTTGGCTCCATTATTTTTAATAAATGACACAAAAAGTTCATTTAAGTTTAAATTAGATTTATAGCACCGAATCTACTCTATAGTTCACGTTGTATGTCAATACATACGCCAGTCCTAACGCTATGGGTTAAATGGAATTCCCTCGGCTGAATTTTACAATATCCTTTTGATTTTCATCAAGATCATCCAGTATTTAAATTACTTGGTCCTGTCTGTCATAACATGTATTCAATGTTAAAAGGTTTTATTATTTACCACATCATAATCTCAATCTCTCTTTTTTATGACCAAAAACATCTGCTCTATATCTCACTTTATCCGTCTGTCCTTGAATGATTTTGTATGTAACTTTATGTTTTTTGTTTATATACCACAGTGTACATTTGGCAGCTCTGTTGATGATTTAAATGGAGCTAAAGAGCAAATGATTTAAAATTCCGGACGCTGTCCAATTTGTAAAGAAAGAGGTTACACAGCGGGTGGTCGGGCTTTGGTTCATTTTATAGATGTATGAAGCTTTAGATAAACTTTGACTTAAAATATTTGATAAATTAAAAAGATAGAATAAGGGGTGTTGTTATTCCCCTACACTAGATCTTTTCATGAAAATACCCTTTCTCGAATTTCATTCTTCTGCTAACCTAAAAAGTTACTTTAGGGGCCTAGAAATACATGTACAAAATTTCAGCTCTTTATCTCTACTGGCGACCTAGCGCCAGGCATGTAAAATATCAACAGATAACGGTAGAACGGCGGTTTTAACAATATCTCAGTAATGTGCAGGGTTTAAGCTCTTCTGCATATTTCAATTTAAACACATAAGGCCAAAGATATTATATCCAAAAAATCTTTTGTCAAAGTCTACTCTACACCTAGCGCCAGTCAGTTTTCTAAAATAATGCATTTTATACCTGTGAAAAATGAAATCGCCAGCGCTAGGTGTAGAGTAGACTTTGACAAAAGATTTTTGGGATATCATATCTTAGGCCTTATGTGTTTAAGTTAAAATATGCAGAACACCTAAATTCACCTTCCAAGCCATTCTCTAAGCATTTTAATTTTTTTTTATGAAATAACGGGATTTCAAAACTGCCATTTGAAAAGGCCTAAAAAATATCTTTTTTTGTCCCTTTTTTCACTGTTTATAGTTACAACTTATTAAGATATAATTCTCAGTTAAAAAAGAATTGGCGCTTCCAGCACCAAAACCGGCAAAAACAGGCAGTTAAACTTCTGTACCCCCTACTTAACCCCCTAACAGACCCCCCCTCTATCTCGGCTCCTGTTACAGATAGAGACATAAAACTTTTTTTGGTGGTTCATGTGTATTTTTAGAGAAAATTGCTTTTTCTAGTCATAGCAATCAGACCGCTCCTTATCCGCTTTTTAGCGGCCAGCCGCTAAATTTTTAAACAGCTGTAGAGCAGCCAATTTTAAAGCTAAGAAAACCAAATTTTATGACAAACTGTTATTTTTTATAACAAAAAAAATACCAATTCTGACCATCGCCAAAAAACGGCAAATAACAGAAACCGCCAAAATTGGCAGTAAAACGGCGGTTGGCGGCGCTAAATAATATTTTTATCTGTTTATAGTTACAACTTATTAAGATATTATTCTCAGTTAAAAAAAAAATGGCGCTTCCAGCACCAAAACCGGCAAAAACAGGCAGTTAAACTTCTGTACCCCTACTTAACTACTTAACAGACCCACCCCCCTCCCTCTCGGCCTCTGTTACAGATAGAGACGTAAAACTTTTTTCAGGTGGTTCATGTGTGTTTTAGAGAAAATTACTTTTTCTAGTCATAGTGGTCAGACCACTCCTTATCCGCTTTTTAGCGGCCAGCCGCTAAATATTAAAACTGCTGTAGAGCAGCCAATTTTAAAGCTAAGAAAACCAAATTTTACGACAAACTATTATTTTTTATAACCAAAAAAATACCTTTTCTGACCATCCCCGAAATACAACAAATAACAGAAACCGCCAATTTTGGCGGTAAAATGGCGGTTGGCGGCGCTAAATAATATTTTTATCTGTTTATAGTTACAACTATAAACCAAATCGGCAAAAACCGGCAGTTAAACTTTTGTACCCCTACTTAACCCCCTAACAGACCCCCCCTCTCTATCTCGGCTCCTGTTACAGATAGAGACGTAAAACTTTTTTCTGGTGGTTCATTTGTATTTTTAGAGAAAATTACTTTTTCTAGTCATAGCGGTCAGACCGCTCCTTATCCACTTTTTAGTGGCCAGCTGCGGCCAACCGTTTTACTACCAAAATTGGCGGTTTCCGTTATTTGTCGTTTTTTCGAGATGGTCAGAAAAAGTATTTTTTTTTATAGGAAAAATAATAGATTGTCATAAAATTTGGTTTTCCTAGCTTTAAAATTGGCTGCTCTACAGCTTTTTTAATATTTAGCGGCTGGCTGCTAAAAAGCGGATAAGGAGTAGTCTGAACAGCTATGACTAGAAAAAGTAATTTTCTCTAAAAACACACATGAACCAACAGAAAAAAGTTTTACATCTCTATCTGTAAAAGGAGCCGAGATAGAGGGAGGTCTGTTAGGAGGTTAAGTAGGGGTACAAAAGTTTAACTGCCGGTTTTTGCCGATTTGGTGCTGGAGGCGCCAATTTTTTTTTAACTGAGAATAATATCTTAAAAAGTTGCAACTATAAACAGATAAAAATATTATTTAGTGCCGCCAACCGCCATTTTACTGCCAAAATTAGCGGTTTCAGTTATTTGTCGATTTTTGGAGATGGTCAGAAAAAGGATTTTTTTTTATAGGAAAAATAATAGATCGTCATAAAATTTGGTTTTCCTAGCTTTAAAATTGGCCGCTTTACAGCTTTTTTAATATTTAGCGGCTGGCTGCTAAAAAGCGGATATGGAGCGGTTTGATTGCTATGACTAGAAAAAGTAATTTTCTCTATAAATTCACATGAACCACCAGAAATAAGTTTTACGTCTCTATCTGTAACAGAAGCCGAGATAGAGGGGGGGTCTGTTAGGGGGTTAAGTAGGGGTACAGAAGTTTAACTGCCTGTTTTTGCCGGTTTGGGTGCTGGAAGCGCCAATTTTATTTTTTTTTAACTGAGAATAATATCTTAATAAGTTTTAACTATAAACAGATAAAAATATCATTTAGCGCCGCCAACCGCCGTTTTACCGCCAAAATTGGTAGTTTCCGTTATTTGTCGTTTTTTGGCGATGATCAGAAAACATATTATTTTGTTATAAAAAATAATAGTTTGTCATAAAATTTGGTTTTCTTAGCTTTAAAATTGGCTGCTCTACAGCTGTTTAAATATTTAGCAGCTGGCCACTAAAAAGGGGATAAGGAGCGGTCTGACTGCTATGACTAGAAAAAGTAATTTTCTCTAAAAATACACATGAACCACCAGAAAAAAGTTTTATGTCTCTATCAGTAACAGGAGCCGAGATAGAGGGGGGGTCTGTTAGGGGGTTAAGTAGGGGTACAGAAGTTTAACTGCCTGTTTTTGCCGGTTTTGGTGCTGGAAGCACCAATTTTTTTTAACTGAGAATTATATCTTAATAAGTTGTAACTATAAACAGTGAAAAAAGGGACAAAAAAAAGATATTTTTTAGGCCTTTTCAAAGGGCAGTTTTGAAATCCCGTTATTTCATTAAAAAATTTAAAATGCTTAGAGAATGGCTTGGAAGGTAAATTTAGGTGTTCTGCATATTTCAACTTAAACACATAAGGCCTAAGATATGATATCCCAAAAATCTTTTGTCAAAGTCTACTCTACACCTAGTGCTGGCGATTTCATTTTTCACAGGTATAAAATGCATTATTTTAGAAAACTGACTGGCGCTAGGTGTAGAGTAGACTTTGACAAAAGATTTTTTGGATATAATATCTTTGGCCTTATGTGTTTAAATTGAAATATGCAAAAGAGCTTAAAACCTGCACATTACTGAGATATTGTTAAAACCGCCGTTCTACCGTTATCTGTTGATATTTTACATGCCTGGCGCTAGGTCGCCAGTAGAGATAAAGAGCTGAAATTTTGTACATGTATTTCTAGGCCCCTAAAGTAACTTTTTAGGTTAGCAGAAGAATGAAAGGCTCAATTCCAGCTGAGTATCCACGTGGATATTCAGCTACTATTGGGGTCATTTTTGGATACTCAGCTACCATTGGGAAAATGTGTGGATATTTAACTACCATTGGGGGAAAAAAAGTTTTTAAACAATTATTTTGGTTAGACTTTTTGTTAATTTATACATGTTAGAATTGTCCTATCGATTTAATTAATACAAAAGGTACGATTTAGGAAGCGTAGCAACTCTATAATAGAAAGTCCGTATGTCAATTTTAAACATGTTGCTTTTTAACCTTTTTAACAATTTTTTTTCATATAATGTAATAAATGAAAGCAAAGTTTTTCTACATTGCTACGAAATTATATCAACTCTATAAAATCGTGACTTTAGTGATTTTTGGTCCAAAAAAAAATATTGGATTATTAGCCCTGTAGATTGATCATTTAAAAAAATAAGGGTCTCTGCGTCTGTCCGTCCTTCGATATCAAACTTGGCGTTATGATTCCTGTAAAGCACATTATAAAGAATGTAATTACCAACAAATCAAATTGATTATTGTATGCCCAACTACGCTTTTAATGATTTTGTCATCCATGTTTTAAAGTTCAAGGTGCAATAAGTGAGTGGAGATTTTTCGGCTTCTTTGTACAACTTAAATTCAAGACAAAAACATACGTGGATTGATTTATATCTAAATGGTATTTATTATTTATAAGTTTGAGGATATCTAATTTATGGAATACTGATTCTTATTACGATAAGGTACAATAATCAAGTCCTAAAAATGTCAGAATGTCCTTAAACAGTAGCATATACTTAAGCAAATTTGCAACAAATTTACTATAATTACAATAATTTTATATAGGCTTATGTATTATTATCCTGTTAATGTTAGTTTGTCCTTTCATTTCAGAGCTTTGCTTTTATGGATTTTCAATATTTGGTTCCTAAATCTGTATTAAAGTTATATGATAGCTGTGAATTGCTTGCATTAATGTGCTTTATTGTCATGGGAATCAGCATTATGAAAGGATATAATGAAAATACCAATAGAAAACTATTGTGGATATTCAACTACCATAGGGAAAAAGTGTGGATATTCAACTACTCTTGGGAAATATGCGTGGATACTCAGCTACTATTGGGGAATTTGTGGATACTCAGCTGGTATTGAGCCGAATGAAATTCGAGAAAGGGTATTTTCATGAAAAGATCTACCCTACACACCCATCCGCCACCTCCATACTTTATTAAAGTTTATTTCTGGTTATTTTAAGAATGAGGGCCTAAAGGTTTATTTTTTTCTAAATTAGTGTGGGAGGAGGGGGGTGGGTTACATTCATAGTATAATACAAAGTAGAATAATGTCTGCCCGTCTGTCTGTCTGTCTGAAGCTTAAGATATCAGTAACCGCTGAACCTAGAGGCTAGGGGCGAATTCGCTAGTGTTTAATATGGAGATAGTGATCTTCTATTCAAAAATGTAACGCTTTCTAGGCGATACATTATTATTGTTGCAAGAATATGCAATTATTTTAAAATCAATTGAAAATCTACAAATATCGAAACTAGGAAAGACTTACCTTACATGTTTCACTCTATTGATTAATTGATTTGTTTGAGTATCTAGTTCAATTTATCTATTTCTCGTTTATTTAAGCATAATTAATGAAATAACGGCTGGGTTAATTCATCAAACTATAGTTTTCCCTAATGGGTTATTTTGTTGCAAATAATTTATTCATTAACCTTGGATTCAAATTATTACTATATAAATATGTAAAACATCAACATTTTAAAATCAAAATCAGGCTGGTTTCGTACACAAGCTAATTTTAGAATATTAAGTTTATAATAGTTATTTATCGCATCGTATTATTATAGACAGCTTTCCGCTTCAGCCTTCGTGGGCAAACTGGTTTTAATCTTATTTTAGTTTACGTGGAAAATTGTCTGTAATACGAGAGAGATAGTGGAAGTTTGATGCTACGGGATGTAGTTGATTTTTTTACTTTTTTAACAACTAATTTTTATGTGATCTAATTATCCGTTTGATCTGATTTTTGGTATATTGATTCCTGGGACAACAAAGAACAATAGTATAAGCGAAGCAACTCCCTAATCAAGTCATAAAAATGTAAGTATGTCCAAAACATTATTCTGTATCAAGCAGTTTTTAAAAAATTTACTTACAATTTTGATTCGACTCTTTCGATACTTTTATATTCTGATTATTCAGTTCAGACACTAGACAAGTGTTAATGTCCGTTTGTCCTCCGTTTCAGTGCTTCGCTTTTATGGATGTTGTCATCCTTGTTTTGCTTAAAATATATGTTGAAACACAAAAAAATATCTTTTTAAATTTAGATAATATTGGAATAATGTAGCTCATTTGTGTTAAATGAGAATTAGACTATAATAATGGCTCTGGTTTGGATGGGTTATCTGTCAGCAACACTCTACCATGTTTAACCATGGTGTTGTTGTTTTATCAACACAATATTAAAATTATACAATGTTGAAGTATTAGTAGATATTTTGGTTTTCAGTAGCAATGCTGGGTGAAAAACAGCTATAAAACATAAAATATTAATGTTTACTTATAAATAATGTTAAAGAGTCGGCATATATCATTGAATGATAGGTTCAACAGGGCTTAATTACATTTTATTACACCATATCCATTGAATTGTACTATTTCAGGGTTGTTTGAATGTACTTTTTAAAACTAGCGGCTATGAGGGCAAGGGGAGGAAAGGGGGAAGTCGAATCTCCATTTTTTTTTATTTTAGCCAAAGAAGAAAGTAAAAAAAAACTTCTTAGGGGTTCACATCTTAGGGGTTCGTATCTGATTTATTTCTCTTGGGAAGGTGGCGGTACCCTCCCTTACCCTCCCTTAGAGTAATTATAAATTTTTCCTGGTCCTACTGGAGGCTTCAGTGTAAAGGAAAACCATATCAGTTAAGAAGCTAGTGAGATCCTTTACCACACACACAGACAGATATACATACAGTTACTTTTAGGTTTAACCTTTTTATTTTGATATTACAAAAAAAATTGCCTTGATTTAGGTTATAAATAAATAATTTTACTTTCAAACTGATAATTGATGAAATGGAATAGTAATGGAAAGGGAGTTTCTTTAAAGGCCAGTCTTCAATTTAACTCTTAAAGTGAATGCTTCCGTAGGGTTTGAATTATGAAATGGAAATTTTTAAAAACACTTTTTGATATTCATAATGGTTGATACTAAAGAGAAGAAATATTTTTCCCTTTATTTTTTTAAACCATATTATTTTTTTGAGGGGGGGGGGGGCGGCTTATTTCTGATATTACATAAATGTTATTTAATATAATAGAAGACGATTAAGAAATCTCGTGTTAATTTGTAATTTGTTTGTAGTGTTTACACTGACTTTCCAGATTGGTTAACAAACTCCTGATTAAATCTTTTTCATTCTAGTCAGGGTTGTCGTAATATTTGATGCATCGACACTTTTAATTACATTTTGTTCAAATAATTTTACTACTTACTGCTATGCCCCTAGAGGCCAGGAAACTGGTTCAGAAAGATATCTCAGGAGCTCTGTGAAACTTCCACAAAAAGGAGAACTTAATCTTTAAACGTTACTCCTTTTTAATACAGAATAAAAAGATTGTTTAATGAGAGTTATGTTTGTTTCTGTATTTCTTGCTACATTTCTGTCCTTGTTTTGGAATTTTGGCTTTACCCTTAGAGTGCCTAGTCAAGCACAAAAATACCTTATCAATAAATACGAAAAAATGGGTGGGAAGGATATAGTAATAGAACTACTACCCTATTAGAGTAAATTACTAGAGGGAGAAAGGGTTAAATATCTGTATTACCCCACCGCATCAACCTTGTGCAACCTTTCTATTGGGTCATTGAAAATCGACAAATGGTGTCGCTTATATTAACACAGCAAAGTAGCAGAAAAATAATTTAGACGCAGACAAAAAAGTCATTGAAAAAAAGGGAGGTAACTGTCTGTATATACATCTATACTATAGATCTGTTATTACCCTTACCTCTAACTACAATAAAGGGATTGGAGGGTTTCTGTGATCGCTAGTCACTGTGAGGGAAATAATGTAAAAATTGACGATATTTATGAAAATGTGTTGGCTACCATGATTGAACCTGATTAGAGAGATGGTTAGATTAGTTCAAGTGTTTAGTTTTATTTCAACTTTTTGTTTCAAAACTTTGTTAGCTGTGCAGCTACTTTTTAATTTACATTTGTCGGTCAGTTTGCAGAACTCCTTCATATATTTATTTCTTTTTTATCATCCCTCCCTTTTTACCCCCATCCCCACCTCCGTCTCTTAACATCCTCTACACTTACCCAGACTTACCCAGAGAGAGGGAGAGATTGGGGGGGGGGGGGGGGCAATGGGCTGTTATTACACTAGTCCCCAAACGTTTCCTTATTTGTTGCCTTAATAACTTTGAAGAGTTTTATTGAATTTTTAGTGGTTGTTTTATTAGTTTATTTAATTAAAGTGTCATCACGTTTCATCCACTAATATATTGTAATAAAGAGAAGGGGTAATTTTATGTATTAACATTTGGGATGTACATCAATTTATCGGCCATTGTCTTATCCCTTTAGATCCCTGATACTTAACACTTTGCAAATACCCAAATAATATTTGATTAGGATAATGTAATTTTCAGCCTATTTTCTCAAAAAGCTTCGCAACTAATGTGTAATTTTTGTTGTTGTTCTTGTTACAGGTCCAAGAAACTGAACTGTAGTTAACAGGACAAGAAAGTCGATGTTTTATAAACGTGTGCAAAGGATTTATTTTACGATTTATATCGGTGTATCTCTTTCATATAAATTATATTAGAATTGTCTTTTGTACTTTTTTATATACTAGCGGCTACGCCCCTAGAGGCCTCTAGTGGCACTTTAAATGTTTTTAAAAAATAATAATACGTAACCTTTCTATGTTGCGTTCAAGTCTCTACGTAAAAAAATCGTTTGTGATTTCTCTTGGGAGGGTGGCGGTACCCTCACAAAAAATAATTATAAACCTTCTCGGGACCTATGAGAAGGTACCCTGTTAAGGAGAACCTGATCGGTTCTGCGGTTATCGAGTTCCTTCGGTACAAACAAACTGACAGACAAACAGACAGACAAAAACACATCCTGTTACTTTTTATAAGGATAGCATTCGGCGGTGGACAATGGACAAAAACCTATTTTTTAACTTTATACATAAAACCTGCAGGAAGGCCTAACATGCGGGGCCTTACCCTAATGTATAAAAATAACACAAAAAATGTTAGGTCTTATGTCTATTAGTATTAGGTCTAATGTTTTAAATCTTAAGGTCTTGTGACTTTTGTACCTTTTATGTCTTTTATTCCCTCTTTATAGTTATACTATTAGGTTAAGTAACACACAACGGACAACCAACTCTTTGATTGCACGGCCTTCGTTTGTAAGTTCCAAATTTGCATGGTAATAAGTTGCGCATTCACCCTACTCTTATTATTGATGTGGCGCACCTGACATATTAGCAGTCACTGTTTTTAACGTCTTTAGTTGTTATGCGGGTTTAAGCCAAGAGTCGAACCTATCACATCCCCGACGACGAGTGGATGCTCAACGTGTTGATCCGCGGCCGAAGATTCACTTGTACGAAAACAGCATGAAATGCATAAAAATTATCAAAATATATCAAACACCATTTTAAAGTCAACGTTACAATTATTACATTTATATTCTTTAATTTTTGAAAGTATTGCAATGTAAATGCTGTTATTAAAGTTTTAACTATAATTAGGTGACAGGTTAAACGGAATACAAAATAGGATTAACTTATGCTTATACAACTATTTAATAATGAATGCAATAATTCCTTAAATCTAGTAGAGTTCACGATAAAATGTTTCTGGAATCGAACCTTTTCTATATACTAGAAACATTATAGACTGACAACTAAATATACATATGATTTACAAAAATTGATATAATCTAAACATATCTACTAATAATTATACATGGTAAGTGCATGACTTGAGAAAACGCGCAAATAGACCTTTTCAGTTCATGTAAGCGCGCTGCGAAAAAATGTGCTTTATTGAATTTTGACTTGCAAATTTATGAAGGTTAATAACTATTTTGGGGGATAACAGCTCCATCCTACCAAAAGAAAAAGATACCTTATTCCCCGAACTTAAAGGTCCTACATATGCAAAGCCGCTAGTATTATAAAGTATTAATTTGAACGTTTGAATCCAGTATACATATGTTTGTAAACTGTACTAGATCCAATTGCTTGAATAAAATGCATGTAAAATAACATTCACTGCATATCCGGATATAAACTTAATGAACTTGGGACATAGTTTATGGATACTATATAACAACAAGGACATTAATGTCAATAGGTATTTAAAAATAAAAAAAGAAAGGTAGTAAAATTGTCATAAATCAGAAATTAAGCCATTTATATGAAGGAGGAAAACGGTCGGACAATTGAATATAGGTATAATTATACAGAAACTACACTTCTATAAAATTCAAACTATTTACATTGTAATAAACTAGCGGCTACGCCCCTAGAAGCCTCTAGGGGCACTCAATGTAGGAAGGGGAAAAGTCGTCCCATTTTAAATTTGAGTTTCAAAAGAGTAAAAAATATTTTTTTTTGGGGGGGGGGTGAAGACACCCTCCCCAAAAATAGTTTAAAACCTTCCCAGGACCTATAGGAAGCTTCACTGTAAAGGAGAACAATATCGGTTCAGCGGTTATCGAGATCTTTCGGGACAGACAAAAAACGCTTACTACTTTATATAATAGGATAAGATAAATGTTTTAAAAAATTTCTATGAATTAGATAAACAGATGGATAGACGGTCCAACGGATAAAACTCGCTTACAAAAGAGAGAATACAATGAGAGGAAAAGAAACAGTGCTTGCAGGGGCGTCCAAGCTTTTTTATTTCGGGGGGGGGGGGGGTACTTTTTTTTAAAAAAAATGAAGAAAATAATAGATAGATAGAAAGATTTTTATAAAAGTAAAGTAAACTTGGCATTATATACCTAAATTTTACCATGAATATAACAACATGATTATAATATTACATTCACTAAGGCACTGTAAAAATGCACAATCTAAAAACTTTAAACTTATAAAAAACAATAAAACACATAAACTATAGAAAATTTGGAAGCAGCTTATTGTGCCTAATAAAAAATGACGTCATACATTACAAATGAACATTGATAGGCCAGTATACATTGTATTTGAGCAATGGTGAAATGTGTACTGGCCTATCATTGGTCATTTGTATTTCAATGACGTCAGTTTTTATTAAGCACTTTAAGCTGCTTCAAGGATTTGAGAAAAACCTTTATTTTATACTAAATGCCATCCATTGTTAAGTATTTATATAAAAAAAATAACAAAAGAGTAAAAATTGAAAAATATAACAAGCTTAATTTAGCCGGAGGGACTTTTTACCGTGCATCAAATTTGCCAAACTTTACAAAGTTTTCAAGCAATGTTAGTTAAAGTTCATTAACTCCTTAGTTCTAGTTAAAGAAGTATAAACAAGGAAAAAAATCTACATAACATCACAAATTCAAATTGTTTACAAGGGGTCTTATGTGACAAGACAACAAAACATCTATATTGAAGAAAAATAAAATTGCCCCTTCTTATTAAAAGTTTGGAACATGCCAATTAAAATGCAATATTATCCAAAGTTTTGCGGCAATGAATAAGAGAAAATTGTTCCACCATTTTTTGGGATATTTTGATTAACATTCCACTCCTGTTGCTATTTTAGTTAACTACAAGCTACTCTTTTTAGCATTTAGGAGCTCTGTATTCTCAGGAGTAAGGAACGTAGGAAAATAGACTAAAACCAAACTTAATAAAAACCTAATACCCTCCAGATACCTATGAGAAGCTTTCATAAAATTAAGAACTCAATCAGTAGTTATCGAAATCTGAAGCTACAGACAAAAAAAAACTTTACTACTTTATATAATAGAATACGTTTTTGAAATGGTGAATACAAAATCCTTATACTAAAGTAACAGGATGTTTGTCTGTTTGTCTGTGTGTCTGTACCGAAGGATCTCGCTAACCGCTGATCCGATCGGGTTCTCCTTAAAAGGGAAGGTTTATAACTATTTTTTTTTTGAGGATGGGACACCTCAAACCCACCTAAAATGAAAAATACCCCCCCCCAAAAAAAAAATTAAAAATTTCTACTCCCCAAAATATTTTTTTCTCACTTTTTCTTTTAAATCTAAAATAAGAAATTGGGTTATCAAATTCGACTCCCCTTTTCTCAAGTGCCCCTAGAGGCCTCTAGGGGGCGTAGCCGCTAGTAAAAAATAGTGTTAGATGTGTTAACTATCAAATCTTTATCACACAGTAAGAAATAAATTTTCAAATTATAGAGAAATTATTCATCCTTAAACAGCCTATTTCTAAACTTTTGCCCTATTGTGAAAAGTCAGGGATCTAAAGGGATGAGACAAAGGCTGATAAATTTATGTAATCCCCAATACATATATTACAGATTCTGAAGATTAGATTAAGTGGCTGAAACGTATAAAACTCAACTTAATAAACCTACCAATTAAAATTCAATCAAGTCTGCAACAGATAAAAAATATTATTATTATTTAGGGATCTAAAGAGATAAGACAAGGTCCGATAAATTGATGTAATCTTTATAATGATTACACACAACTTTACCACTTCTGTAGATTAAAATTAGTGGTTAAAACGTATGAACTTTATAAACCAACCAATCAAAATTCAATCAAGTCTGTAACGTTGTTATGCAAACAAATAAGAAAATGTTATAATAAAACTTTGGGGACTAGTGTAATAAACATCCCATTGTCCCCTCTCTCTGATAAAAAGTAATATTCTGAAAATCCGCCAAAAGCTATTAATATAAAAATCAAATGTTTCTATTTGAATGAATAAAATGAAACAGAGTGATAATTCCAACAAAACATTTACATAATTACAAAATTCACAGAAATTTAACTGTCAATTCAAAAGGACAATACATAAGACTTTGATTTGATTTTAAAGTTTCAATTGCTTGTGGGGGGGGGGGGGTGGAGGGAAGTGCTAGACACTCTAAAAGCGTCCTAGGACAAACGCAGAAGTCCCAAAATTCGGAGTGGCCAAACGTCGGAGTGGTAACTTAACCTAACCTATTTTAAAATATCCTATAGGTTTTTACATGCCTAACCCCTGCAGGGGGCTTATTTCATAACTTTCAAAAATATATTTACCATTTTAAGTAAAGATTCAAAGTAACCCTTTACCCCCTAACTTACACCTACTATTTCAGCTTGGGGCTTACCAAAAGATAATTTAGTAAAAATAAGATTAAAAGAGTCTTAATTTTTAATGAATTTTGCAATTTTTCTTAGCATGACTTAAGGTTAGATTTGTGGCTGTATTATTTTTAAACAAAATGTCCTTTTTACTGAAATCCCCCTTGACTGTTTTTTCAAGGAAATATATCCTAGGAACAGATGAGACACGGATTTGGGCTAAACATATTTATCTATAATACAAAGTAGAATGATGTATGTTCGTCTATCCGTCCCTTGAGATCTCAGCAACCGCTGAACCGATTGGATTCTACGGTCCTACGACAAACGCAGGAGTCCCAAACGTCAGAGTGGACAAACGTCGGAGTGGACACTTAACCTAACCAAACCTATTTTAGACCATCTTATAACTGTTCATGGAATATATCTGGTCTTTTGGTGGTTTTATGCTATTTTCTTTTAGGGTTGGAACCCCCCCCCCAAAAAAAAAAAAATTTCACCTCAATTTTTTTTAGGCAGTTAATTTGAAATGAGGTGGTTGCAGCACCAGAGGTACTTCGTTCGTTTTTTTTTCAATTACCTCTTTGTGCAACGCCCCTAGAGGCTAAAGGCAAAGCCGCTAGTATTTTATATTTTAGCAACTTTCAGAAATTAAATATTTTTAAGAAGAAAATATAAAAATCCGTAAGCTTGCAGGAGGGGTCTCAAATTCAAATAGGGAAGGCCTATCATTATCTCTTTTCACTTTTACTAGCCTGCACATCCCCTGGTGAATCTATGTGCCCGCCACTGTATGAATAGAAGTTTGAGTTGTGTTTGTAAGCTATCATAACAACAGTACCGCAAACTGTGGCAACCTAAAATAAATAGTTTTGTGATGATAAGGTATAATCAAGGAAGCGTTGCAACCAGTTACTTTAAGGGGATGAACCAGAGGGTAAGGTACGCCTTTCCAAGATTAGTTTCCAGGAGTATATTGATAAACTCTTAAACCCCCCTTCTAAGTGCAATACTAGAAAAAATGGGTATAGTCCCTTTCGTGGCAACGCCTTTTATTTTCACATTTTTTTTATAGGTTATTTTAGGTTTGGTTATGTTAAGTTGGGTTAGGTGATTGCCCCATAGTTGACCGCCAGACTGAACGGACGTGTAATAAACATATCCCGTATGACCTATAAATAGAAATTATTGGTGACAGGGTGTCCAACAATTTTCTATTTTAACAATGGCTACAAATCAAGTTGAACAACAACAAAGTGATAGTAATATTGGGGATTTAACTAAAATTCTCATTGACAATAAAGTGACGCCAGAAAAACTAAAAGAACTGTTATGCAATGCTAACAAAAGTGATTCAAAAATATCTCTGGATAAGTCAAACCTCAAAAAATGTTGCAGTGATTTAAAGTTATACTGCAACAGTAATGAGCAGTATAATCGCAATTGGACCATTAGAATTCATGGGCTATCTGTCTCTTCTGAGCTAGTTAAGAAAGTGGGAGCTGATGAGGCATGCATAACTACTGCCTACAATGCTATCATTGAGCCTGTGCTGAGGAAGCTTACCCCAAAGCCTGAAGACACTGATGTGAACACAGAATGGGGCCCTACAAAGATTGACTCTGTTCCTAAAGTTTTTGATCTCCTTTCAAATGGTCATTTTGTTGGTAAAAAACGAGATAATCTTCCGAGAACTATCATCATAAGATTCATGTCAAGGTATATGAGAAATCTGTTTCTCAAATATAAGAGAAAATTTATGCCAAATCCAACGGCAGCAGAGACAACAATGGGTGTTAAATTTTATTTGCATTTCCTGATCTTACAGCAATGAACCATAAATATCTGATGGCCCTGAAACAAGACCCTAGGGTTAGGGCTGCTTGGGCATTTGATGGGAACCTGAGATTCTCTCTGGCTGACAGCAAAGGTGAGGAGTCTAATGAAACTGGAGCTGGGTTCTCAGAGGTATTCTTTGTTGAGGATATAAGGACAGATCCCACAGCAGAGGTTGACAAAGCTGTTGCCTCCCACAATGACTCATCACCCTCCAGAAAAAGTAGAGCAGATCTTCCTACAAATAATCGCCAACTGAGATCTAAGGGCCCAGTTAGAGGCAATGGAGGGCCTTGGAGCCAATCATCTGGACATGGTGGACGTAGTGGAGTGCCAGCTGGACGTGGAGGTGTTCCTGGTGGACGTGGAGGTGTTCCTGGAGGACGTGGTAGAGGGCGTGGTGGACAGTTTTCTGGTCGGGATGGACAGCATGCTGGTGGAGCCCTAGGAGAACATAAGGATTCAGGGGAAAGCAGCTGGCAGGAGGTAAAGAATGGAGCTACAAAAGGTGAAATTGAAAAAGGTGAAGGTCTATTGCCAAATGATAATGATCTTGCCTGCTCTACCTTTAATGTAAATTCATTTAAAGATTAGATATATCAACATATTCCTACAAGAATCTTCTTTTAAATAAAAAAACCCTATTTTTTTCTCCTAAATTTAGCATTAATTCTTATCTGATTCCTCTGTTTTTTTTTCTCAATATACAATAATTTTAGCTCTAGATAAAAAAAATATTTTATTATAATAATTAGGATTTTATTCAGTACCATACAAACTATCTTTTATACCTCTTCTAAAAAACATTTGTTTTTCTTTAATGATTTTAATATTTTAAAATTTGTTGGACACCCCAAATATAGGATATGAAAAATAGTAAAAATTGTCCGTATTACCGGAAGTGTAAGATCTATACCTACCCCCTCCCATTCTCCTACCCTTCTTACAACCCCTACACCCCTTGTACACCTGTATGTATTTATGACTTTCAACCCCCCCCCTTTTTCCCACCCCTATCCAGTCCCTCCTTTCCCTGCACCCCCTCTCTATCCTTTCTTACTTTTGGTTTGTGTGTTTGTATATTGTTTCTTCATACATTGGATTTATTATAAATGAATGAATCATTTCATAGATTTGGGACAGACAATCTAAGTAACAACAATTTTCACAGATTGCTTTTTGAAGAAAATGAAGAGGTTGATATTTATCGAGAATTAGACATACAGAGCTCATACTATTCTCCTGATAAATTTTGTGAAAAATTTAAAAATTCAAAAAACATTTCTATCCTCAGTTTAAATATTCAATCTATTAATTCTAAATTTTCTAGCCTTTCTGATCTAATTCATTTTTGGAAAGAGAAAGGGGTTATTTTTGACATTATTTGTTTACAAGAATGTTATTCCATTGTTATTCCATCCATTTTTGAAATATCTTTATTATACCA
This sequence comes from Acartia tonsa, assembly GCF_053477335.1. NCBI lineage: Eukaryota > Metazoa > Arthropoda > Copepoda > Calanoida > Acartiidae > Acartia > Acartia tonsa. The sequence goes on from NC_137261.1 coordinate 23,575,512, forward strand.
CCCGATGAAGGAAGATCTCGATCATAACTATTTTCGGATAGATTCACCCCCTCTCTTTCTCCATTCCCTTTGAACTGGATGGTTCTGGATTATTTATTCCAAAACTTGTTAGCGATAAGGTGTTTATACAAGTGCGCCAATGTTTTTTTTTATAAAATTGTTAAAAAATGACATCTGTTTGGTTTTCCTTTGCAATTAAGCTTTTTTTTAGGTACAGGGAAGGTTTTTAACTATTTTGGGAGAGCGTATCTCCACCCTCCCAATTTAAAATCACACCCCCAATTTTTTTTTCTAAATATTTCTTATTAAAACTCAAATTAAAAAGTAGAAGGGCGGTTGACTTATCCCCCTCCCACCTTAAGAACACCTAGAGGCTTCTTGGGGGCGTCCGTTGCCCCCAGTCTTTCTTAAAATAAAAGCTATGTCTTGCATTTTTTTTCAATTAGGTGTTTGATCACGAATTTCATATGGTAAAAATATTTTTCTTATTTAATTGTTATCCTAATAAGATAAAAGTTATGCTTGAAAATTGTTTTAATAGCTATTATATGTTGCATTTTTAGATAAACGTCAGAATTTGCGTCAGAATTTGCGTCATTTGCGTCATTTCTATTTCAGATTTTTATTACCCGTCATCATACCACCCTATTCTATTTAAAACAAGAACAACTTTTGTGGGTGGAGGCGTAGCTTTCTATATTAACAAATCTTTAAATTTTTCTGTTCTAAATGAGTATTCTATTTTTCATGAAAAAATTATTGAAAGTTTGTTCATAGAATTGGAGTTTAGCAACAGGAAAAAACTTGTTATTGGTAATTTCTACAGACCCCCTAGCACTGAGTTAAACAATCTTACACCTAATATGCAAATAGAGTTATTTTTGGAACATTTTCAAGGCATTTTAGACTCTATCACGGAGCGAAAATGTAAAGCAATTCTTTGTGGAGACTTTAATTTAGATTTGTTTGCTTACAATGTACATAATTATACAGCTGATTTTGTCAGCATGCTTTTTAGCGCTGGCTTCCTGCAGCTGATCTCTAACCCTACAAGAGTCTCAGCCCATAACAATACAGCTACGCTTATTGACCACATCTGGACAAATGATATTAAGGATCAAATGGTTTCTGGAGTAATAACTACTTATTTGAGCGACCATTTCTCAACTTTTCATTTTATTAGCACTAATAAACATAAGACAAACCCAAAAGTAATTTCCACTAGAGATTTTTCTGACGTTAATATTGAAAGCTTTAAAGATGACTTAAGTAATTTGTCTTTTAATGAAGTCTATGCCAAAAATAACCCCACAGAAAGCTATGCTATCTTCCAAAACTTATTTCAAGCTTCTTTTGAGAGAAATATTCCTGTTAAGGAAATTCGATTTAATAAAAACTACCACATGATCCAAAATTGGATGACCAAAGGCATATTAAGGTCTAGGAATAAGAAATTTGAATTACAATCTAGATTAGCAAAAGTTCCAACAACTGAAAATAAGGAATTGTATACTAAATATAAAAACGTGTATAACAAAGTTCTGAAAACTGCAAAAAAGTTATATTATAGTAATCTACTTGTCTCCAACCAAAACAATCTTAAAAAGAGTTGGCAAATTATTAAAGATGTCGCTGGTTTGAATTCAAAAAGAAAATTTTCAACTAATAAGATTATTGTTGATGGTAATGAGATCATTGGTGATAAGAACATAGGAGAGGCATTTAATAGGCATTTTTCTAGCATTGCTTTTAACATTCGACAGGCTATACCCCCTACTGAGAGATCCCCTAACTCTTATCTTGAAGAATCTGGCAACCTATTTAACATTCCCCCAATCACACCTGCAATTATAACTGAAATTGTTAATAATTTTGACCTAAAAAAATCCTGTGACTACCTTGGAATATCATCTTTTTTATTGAAAAAAGTCGTTTCACAAATTCTAGATCCTTTATGTCATATTTTCAATAAATCAATTGAACTTGGCTCTGTACCTGAACAATTCAAAATGGCTAAAGTAACAGCTGTCTTCAAAAAAGGCGGAGATCCTTTCAATCTTAATGATTACAGGCCAATTTCTCTTCTTCTTATTATTTCAAAAATTCTAGAAAAGTTCATTGCCATTAATTTGCAAGCTTATCTTTCTGATAATAATCTTATTGATGAACTTCAATTTGGATTCCAGGCAAATAATTCAACATATCATCCTATGATTCATTTACTCAATCATGTAAGTAAAGCTATGAATAATAAGGAGTATACTATTGGAATTTTTTGTGATATTCGCAAAGCATTTGATTGTGTGCCTAAAAATACTCTTCTTATGAAGCTACAGAAATTTGGTATTAATGGGAACTTGCTTAATTGGTTTGAATCATATTTAACAGATAGAAATCAATTTGTTAAATTTGGCCTTTTTGACTCTGATCCATTAGAGATAGATAGTGGAGTGCCTCAAGGTAGCATATTAGGTCCTATTTTGTTTCTTATATTTTTTAATGACTTGCCTAAGTCAACACTTTTAAAAGTCCTACTTTTTTGTGATGACACTACTATATTAGCCTCTGGTAAAAACCTAAATAAGCTTGTTGAATTTGTTAATGCAGAACTCAAAAATATTTCCCAGTGGTTTAGGGCTAATCAAATGTCTTTACATCCCAACAAAACAAAATTCACTATATTTTATCCTACTCCCTCCCTTATTCCGTGGAATGAAATCAATCTCTATTTTGATGATAATGATCCAAATACCCTTAACCCTAACCCTTTACTTAGACATAGAATTGACTTTGTCAACCATGAAAGTGATATTCCAGCTATAAAATTCTTGGGTATTTATTTGGATCCAGCCTTGAATTTTAAGGTTCATATAAATGAATTAAACAAAAAGCTCTCTAAATCATTATTTTGTCTCCGAAAATGTCAAGGTCTACTCACTGAAAAAGCTCTCAAAGCTCTATATTACTCTATTTTTCATTGTCATTTAGTTTATGGAATCCTTATCTACTCATGTGCATCACCCACAAATCTTACTGGCATAATCACTAAACAAAAAATGGCTGTGAGATGTATTAAGCAAGCAACTTACTATAGCCATTCTAGTCCTTTATTTAAAAATCTCAATATTTTACCCTTTGAAACTCTAGCACATTACTTCAAACTAAAATTTATGTATGAGTACAAAAATAATTTGTTGCCAAGGTCTTTTAATAATATGTGGCCTAGACGAGGTGAATTAAATGGTAACTTCGTTTTGAGAAACAATAATAATTTAACTGTCCCCTTTTCTCGAATTAACTTAGTAGAGAGGCTTCCTATTTGTTCATTTCCAAAGATATGGAACAGTTTTGACGACCGTGATAATATATAAAATGCCTTAAACCTAAATCAATTTAAGAGTAAGCTAAAAAAATGCCTTCTAGCAAAAATAGACATAACATGTTATAGACTTCTTTGCCGTTCTTGCCACCTAAGAATGTAAAACATTTATTCTGTCTGTTCTACAAGTCTTCACTGATTTACCCTTCATATTAATTATAAATGTTTATAGTCAATATTACAAACACACATCATGTTACTTTCCCCTCCAATTCCCTTCCTTTCAATTCCACATTATAATCCCCATCATATATAATGTGTAAGTTCTTATTTTAAATAATTAAGTTTCATGTTATCTATTATATTTTTTTTATCATTTTTTTCTTATCTGCAAAGGCTACTTAATATTACCTCGAGAGAGATTACTTAGTCCTTTGACACGAATTTTGAATGTGAATACTATTATCTTTATTATTAAACTGTAAGTAATCATGATCAATTTTATTGTTTGTTTGTGATTATACCATGTAATGTATATATATTTTTTTGTATGTGTCATAAAATAAATATTTCATTTCAAAATATTTCATTTCATAGGTTAGGCAATTGGCCCTAAGGGTTAGAGCCCCCCGAAGTGGCTAGTAATAGGGGAAAAGCTACTGTGAAAAACGTCAAAACGCCTCTTAAGAGGCGTTTCCATGAAAGGGACTACACCCCCAAAAATTTATAATGATTTTTTATGTATTAGAATCAATTACTTGATATAGGTATTGTATTGTAAGCGTAGCACCTCTATATATTGGATTTATAATAGCCTAATTTAACCATTGCTAAAACTTACGTACAGTATGATACTTAAAATTCAGGTATTATTAAAAAAAAAAACTTTATATAAATGATTTATCCTCGAATTTTAACCTAGGCGTGATTGCATTTTTTGTAGGGGGATCATGTGAGATTTAATAGACAACAAAAGACCCCTTTCCTTGTAACATACAATGCAATGGTTCAATATAATTAAATGGATATGTTATTACTTGGATCTTCTATATTTTCATGTACTCCAATAAAGTGAAACTTGTAGTGGGTCAAAATAACAATTCTACCTTTACCCCCTCCCCTTCTACTGGATGAACGAACTGACCAATAAATAACTTTCATGTTAGCAAGCTAAATTGATGACTTCGCCCCCAAAAGTATTTTCTATGTGTGGAATAGTTGACAATAAACCTTTTGTAAATATGAATCTTGCAAAGAATTTTTATCTAGAGTAGATTATTTAATTTTCTGTTTATCAGCAATAGAACCCCCCTTATGTTTATAAGAATTCTAGCACCTTATGAGAGAACTTTTTTATCATTAATCATTGATAAGCCTATTATGTGTTAAAAAAGCCCACATGTTCAATATAAAAGCATAAAAGTTATTCTAGTAAGTAACACCCCTCCCCTGTTAAAAAAGGCACGCCACTAAATTGAAACCTTTTTACCATTTGTGCATTATGGAAAACTGATAACTGAGTTTAAGAAGATTCACATCTGGACACCTGGAAGGATGAAACCTGGATTCTGGTGACACATAATCACGTCTTACCACATATGATTTTCAGACCTCAATACACAGAATTTTAAGTGTGATTTTGTCTGACTAACGACGTTAGATATAGTCCTAAAAAATATCAACTTTTAAACTTTCTATTCAATGGAGAATTGATAAAAATGTTGTATTTTGATTTATTTTTTTACTTGCGATTTGATAAGGAATACTGCGTCTAAGCTTTTTGTTGGCTTAACTAGAAATTATCATGCAAAAGCTGAAATCGATGGAACGATTCTAACATGGCGATTGAAAATAATAATAAAAGCTATTCTTTATAATAGATGGACAAAGGGATGGACCAACAAACGAACATTAACACTTTAAGCGAGTTCAAAGTTTGGGATAATTTTATTTAGAATTCTTAACATTGATTACAGGATGTATTATAATGTCACCTCTTTGATGCCCAATCTTTCTAAGTATTATCATTAAAAATCGAGATAGAATATTTACATATTGTAAAAAAGTGTCAAAATAACTCAAAAATATACAGTAGGTATTCTTTTAAAAAATATTATGTTTCTAAAGAGCTCAAGCATTAAAATTGCTACAGTTTGTTTATTTTTATTTTTCAATTGAGCTTCGCTTTCATGGATAATGTCATACTTTTTCTTGAGGATTATCAATGATGATATATTTCTAGAAATTAATTTTGTCAAAATCCTGCAACTGCTAGTTCCTCACCCGTTTTATTGGATATGATTTTTGTTTGTAAACTATATGTAGTTAAGCCTAAACCTTACAATAAATAATTTAAATTTACATGTATTTACTTATCGTTAATTGTCTTATCCTTTAAGATCTCAGAAATTTATCTTGATTTTATCTTTAGTGGCTAGGTTTAGTAGTATAAAAAGAGCCCGCAGGGCTTAAATTTCCTTTAGAGATGGAAATTAAATAGTTGAAATGTTGGAGAGGGGTGTTTACTGCTTAGGGTACATCACTAGCAAAATAAGTAATTATTAACAAAACCTTTTTACTAGAATACAGGATAGGACAGGAATCACAAAACTATAAATTCTTTTCCAAGAATGTTTCAAATAAGATTTTTACTCTATCCCTCTTTAGCAGATTTTGAAGCATACATACTTTACTAATTTGTACCAAACTAAGGTCCGATTTTGTACAGTTTATTTTTTTAAACATAAGGATTTTCAAAATTTTTGTAAATATCTTTAACAGGTTAAATTTACTGAAATATACAAAACAAACTTGTTTAAAAGATGTTAATTTAATATTAGAAAAAAAGTTATCTTTTTAGGATAATGGAATATAAATTGGTTTAGGTTCCTAATGATGATAAACAAAATACCCTCTCCGTAAATTAATGGTTGAAAAGTTCGGCGGTATTGATTTAGAACAAACTAATCAAATTCGATAAAAAGTGCCAACCAAAAGTTTTTATGCTAACGAATAAGATAAAATTGTTATAAAACTATTTATACAAATGTAGTTTGCGGTCCAATTTGGTCTCCCTGCCTGTAAATATTAGTAAAGCAACTATGTAATAATCTGTCTAGTATATTACAAGAAAATATAAAATTGGAGATAAATAAAAAATTTGTGGTGTTCAAATACCCCAAAGCCACATATTTATATTTCCTTATTAAAAGCAAAGCTTTTCGATAATTAGGTTCGTTCTGTCATTACGTACGCCGTCCGGAACGTATAGCTTTTGTCGTTAATTTAGGCAGGTTAGAATTATCTTATCAATTTTAGACTTTTTAAAATCTTAGTAACTATTTAATCTTTACCAGAATGTTCGTACGTCCCTAACACATGTTGATTTTTAATTTTTATCAACAAATTTTTATTTCATATAATTATTCTAATGATTCGGTCTTGAATACTAATTCCCTGGACAATAAAGTACAATGATAAAAACAAAGTATCTCTATATTTAACTTCTAAAAATGTATGGATGTCCTTAAACTTATCCTGTATGTTTTGCTACAAATTTACTCACAATTTTGTTTCGAGTGGTACATTTATATTCTGACTATTCAGTTCTGACACTCTACAAGTGTTAATGTTCGGTTGTCCTACAATTTCAGAGATTTGCTTTTATAGGTGTTGTCATCCTTGTTTTTTATTGGATATCAACAACTTGCAACTATATAGAAAAGCTGAACACCAACTTCATTCTCATTTAGATCTCTACATTTTGGGAAATGCAGCTACTCTTTAATAAAGTTTTTTTAAACAAAGAAGAAATTTAGCCATCTCAAAGACTCAAATCAGTGTGGGGAACTGCGTTTTTTTCAATAGGATGTAAAACTTTAGAAGGTGATGGCATTTCTACCCAATTTTAATATCAAATTTATCATGTATCCCTTTTCCGCACGCAATTCTGTTAATTTTGCTCAAATATAGTTTTTTTTTGTCGGGATCTAGCGGGATGCAGGGGAAATTATGTACACCCCAATATATCAGTCCAAGGATCAAGTTTTTTTTTTTTAAAGCGAAGCTTTTCTATAATTAGGGTCGGTCAGTCCGTCCGTCAGTCCGTCCGTCCTTCGTCAGTCTGTCAGTCCGTAACGGATAGTTTTTTTCTTTTATTTAGACATGTTAGAATTGTCCTATTGATTTTAAACTATACATGGTGATTCCTGTAGTAGTTAGGTACGCTTTAGAAAGCGCAGCAACTCTATAATCGATACCAGAATGTCCGTACGTCCATTTGAAACATGTTGATTTTTTTACTTTTTTAACAACAAGTTTTTATGTGATAAAATCATCTGATTGATCTGATTTTTTTATTACTGATTCCTATTACAATAAGGTACAATATTTTGATCGACGCATCTCTATAATCAAGTCCTAAAAATGTCAGTATGTCCTTAAACAGAATCCTGTATTTAATAAGTTTTGCAACAAATTTACGTATAATTTTGTCAACTTATATATTCATATTTTGGAACCTAGTAATAGTGGCTAACTTTTTATCTTTGTGACGTAACTAAAATCGAAGGATGAGAGGGGAGGTGGGAAAGGAAACCCCTAAAAAAGAGATGGATTTTTGTTACGTCACAAAGATAAAAAGTTAGATACTATGTATTACTAGGTTCATATTTTGTATATTCAGTTCTGACACTCTACAAGAGTTAATGTTCGTCTGTCATACTGTTTCAGTCCTTCGCTTTTATGGAAGTTGTCATCCTTGTTTAACTATAGTCAATTTCCCTTTCATTGTTTAATTAGTATAATATTTCAAAAAAGGACGTAAAATCGAAACCTTGTAGTTAGCATTTACTTGAGTAATAAAAGTCGACACGGTTGGAGCCCATTGGCGAATCAAATGATATATTTAAAGAAAAGGCATATTTGAAAAGAAGCGCCACTAATTAAATTAGAAAGTTTACATCCTTCTTAAATCTAATAAATTAAAAGTCAAAACAGAAATTCTAAGTTGTTTACAAGGGAAGGGATGGTTAATGTCCATTAACTTCTTAATAGCAAGTAACAGGGGGGTCGTAAGCATCAAACTTTATCAAACATCCAGAATTCTAATGAATAATTGTCTATAAAACAAAGCTTTATTGTAGCCGCACGTTGGCTGGCCTAATTGCTAAACAGGACAACTAGGAAGCTTAAACTTTGGACCAACTGTCCACCACTTAAGTTGGAAATTAATGATGAAAATTTGCAAGAATCTTGCCAGAATAGCACAAATATAAGTTGCCGGGGTTGGGAAGAGGGGGGGGGGGGTATTTAATGCCAGGATGCAGCAATAATTTTAGAAAAGGGACGTGAGGAAGTAAAGGGATTTGATCTGGGGTACGGGGGATGAGGGTATCAGAGGTGTGTTCGGAATCTCCGGAAGATAGAAACATTTTCTCTGAGAGATTTTCTGAATTTCTCGGACCAAAATTAAGGGGGGGGGGGGGGTGGTAGGGATGAGAGGGGGACTTGCACTCTGTAAAAGTAAGACTTCAGTCAAACTTTTAGATTTGGAATTTTCGCAAGGGAAATATATGTATATGATTTTTAGCAATGTTCATATTACTTGCTTTATATGTGATGTGATTTGTATATAATTAAAAGATGTTCGCGCAGATTCAATTAATTTCAGCAATTCTCTTTCAAGTTTTCCTGTTAGATACATTGTTGTTCTTGCATGTATTATGGGTAGCTATAAGGAAATAAGTTCTATGAGCTTGAAACACCTTGGGTCGTTCATATTGTCATTTTTATGATTGCGTTACTTTTATTTACTTTTCTAATATATGTATTATGTACACATATAAAAAATTAAATATGTTGAGAAAATCCCCTAAAAACCTGGAAAAAATCATCTAATTTTTTTATTCTGAAAGTTGCAAAAACATGAAACTTTTATTTAAAGATAAAAAAAGAAGTAAAAAAACGTTGTTTTACTATATGAAATAACAAAATTAGAAACCAACGTTTATATACTTGAAGCAGTATTATTCTGTTTTTATTTTGATAACTCCGCAAATCTGTATTTTTAAGATCATTTTCCACTGAAAGGAAGTTTAAATAAACAAAAATGTTACACATACTATTCCTAAACTGTTTATTAAGCTTATTCATGATAAATTTGATTTTAATATGTATGTTTTATAGCGGTTTAAATCCCAATTTTTAAAGCAAGTTATGATTAGATTATTGTACAGTACATTAATACAATTCAAATCTAAGTTAGGTTTAAATACCAGAACATAGGTATATAATTAAAAAAATTGAAGGTTGTGTTTTGAATAGATTTTCATCACATCGTATTAAAGACAGCTTTTCGCTGATATTAAGATAAAGATTATTATAAGATTTATAATTTTCATTTTGACATTTGTGGAAAATTGTCTGTAAGACACTGGTATGCATGATTTTTCAGATTTTTTTATTACTCAAAAAATATATAGTTTTACATAATGGCCGAAATATTCAAAATATAAATCAATAAATACTAAAACGTTCAGCACATAAACTATTAATTAAGTTAGTGATAATCTGCAATAGTATGTCTATGATTTCATTCAAGAAATGATTTGCGACGCTAAACTGTGTACATTTTATTGAACAGATTATACATTGATTAATTATATTGGCTTATATTAACCAGGTTTATTTGACATTTCCACCACTTAAATCCCACAATTTGGCAGTTAGCTTTTGCTAAGCGGAAAGTAATTTTAAAGTGAAGTTTTTTTGTTTCGTAAAGCATTTTTTTGTATGTGTAGACTGTAAAGAACTTGGATTGAAATGCAATTATTAAATATTAAACAAGGTTATGATTGTTTAAGCAAAAAAACAGAAAATACCTGTTTGGCAGTGCCAAGATATCTTAATTTTATTTTGTAAAAAGGGGACTGTTTTGATTAGTAACTTGCAGTAAACTCATTAAATATGCTTATAGTGACATCGCTATATGTTAAGTGTAAGATGGCCTTTTGCTTTGAAAATTAAATGCAGAAAACTTATTTTTTGTAATTGGCTTCAATTGCAAATTTGAATTCAGCGGCATCCGTGCGGCTGAAGAAAAGCTGCCTACCCTTGCAAATAGATTAAAATATTTATTATGCAATAAAATTAGTTACCAATAGAGATAAAATTTCAAAAAATAAGAATTAAATATCTGAAACTAATAAAAGGCTTATGTTTTTATTAATAAATCTAATCTTCATTTTCAACAATTACATAAGAATAAACATTTTTGTAGCATTAGATTGTTCTAAATCTGGACAGGAACTTTTAATTATGTTATTGTATGATACATTACATTATATGAATTACAAAAAGGTAGGATAGGTTAAGGTTGAACGAGTCCTGTAGGAATAGGGTCTTGCAGGGTTTGGGCATCACATTAAATAAGGGATGGAGGTTTTGCTGATCAAGAGAAGGTTTGTGTAATAGCACCAAAACATTATTATTGAAGAAACTTTATGACTAAGAAAACATCTGAAGATTTGAAACATTGAATAACTGTCCACTAACTCTGCTTGTTACTTGGACTAATTGCAGAAATGTTTTAATTTCGAGCACAAACTTTAACCCCCCACGACGTCTGCAAAACTTTAAAGATTCCCAAGAACCAGAAACGAATATAACAGAATACTGAATAAGCGTGGTGTTTTATACCTCCCACAGAAATTAACATTATGGTGACTTAGAAATGATAGGAAAATTGAGGGTCCGATTTTATACATGTGTATTTTGTACACATTAGTTTTATTATGTTAAAAAGGTCTACAAACTAAAATGTATAAAACAAAGAGATTTCAAAACCAATGATAATTAATATTTTAGAAGCAAAATTGTACAGTAAGTGCAGTCAATAATTTTTTTTGGGTGGAAAATTAGTGCAGCTACTTTAAAAAAGGTAGTTAAATAATAATTAGTTTATGAAAAAGTAATTTTATTTTAAAAGATCCATCTAAATCACATTTGAAGTTCAAAAATTTTCTTAGAGTAAAATTTTCATTTCGAAGACGACATTATTATATTTATAATATACGCAGCATTTATAACAAATTTAAAATCATCGTTACGTGACAACCAGTGGACGGATTTTTGATTGGTCAACGGATTTGAATTTATTACGACCAGGACTATTTTTTTGCCACCTTGGACGACTAAATCGGCCAAGGAATAGCCGGCTACGGTATTTTTAAATTTTACTTCTATTTTATGCAATTATTATCATGTCTACAACTTTAAAATCATCATTACGCAACAACCAGTGGACCGATTTTAGATTGGTCAACGGATTTGAATTTATTACGACCAGGACTATTTTTTTGCCACCTTAAACAACTAAATCAGCCGAGGAATAGCCAAATACGATATTTTTAAATTTAACATGAAGAAAATGTGGGCCGATTATTTTAATATGCCAAATCCGGCCGATTTCCGGCTGGCCGATAACGAAAACAGCTTGCTAATACTGTTCCAATTTGGTTACACTTTTAAGGGAAGGTTTATAAATGTCTTAGGGTTGGTTTTAGGCTTTGTTCCTGACCTCCATCAGACTCCCCAATAGGATAAGGATCAAACAACTAATATTCTAATATTATAGCTTCTAAAATCCTTATTTCTGAACCGATTTTTAAAAAAGAAAGGTCTAGCAGCACAGTTATGGGATCTGGAAAACGATTAAAGCAATCTTTATATGCGTGGATTGAATCATAACAAAGATATTGAAAACCGCATGAAGATTTCCAGTTTGCAGAGTTATAAAATTTCAAAAAAATGTCATATCAAGGATATAAACTTTTCAGATAATTGGTAATTAAAATCCATATTTGTATCATAAAAGGTAATAGCTGCACTATTTTTCCAAATGTTATAGCCATTTTATGGAATATTGACTGCACTTATTGTACAGTTTACATGCCCTTGTACAGGGTGTTTTTTTTAATAAGACAAAAATATTACTTAATTTAACCCACTTGCCATTGACAAAAGTTAATGATCTATATCTTAATTTCTTCATTGGGTTGAGGAGTTTTGTATAAGAAATAAATACTTAGAGATTTTCAACAAATTATGCCTTAAAATCGGTTTTTCCAAAGTACCTATTTTTGGAAGATTTTTGGATCATGACAAATTTAAAGCGTGTGCAAAAATGCATACATTTTTAAAAATTAAATTGCGCAGCTTGTGTTAGAATGCTATGCATACCGTAAGAATCGTCATTAACTCTAGTTTTTGGAAATATATGTTTCATACTTATGCTATTTGTAGTATAGAAGCTACGTTGGAAAATGTGAGAAAGGTTGAAAAGTTTTAAGTCAGTTGGGACATTTTACCTCGTAGCTCCTGAACTATGCGTAGTACATGAATAGTTCTTTAATATCTAAAAACCTGAGTTTATGACAATTCTAACGTTGTGCATAACATTTTTCTACTATTAACACATGCTGCGCAATTTAAATTTTTAAAAAGTATGCATTTTTGCACACCCTTTAAATTTGTCATGATCCAAAAATCTTCCAAAAATAGGTACTTTGGAAAAAACGGTTTTTAAGGCATAATTTGTTGAAAATCTCTAAGTATTTATTTCTTATACAAAACTCCCTAACCCAATGAAGAAATTAAGATATAGATCATTAACTTCTGTCAATGGCAAGTGGGTTAAATTAAGTAATATTTTTGTCTTATTAAAAAAAACACGCTGTACTTTTTAAAACTAATGTACATTCTTGAACTACTGGTTATCCTTCATAAATTTTTATGAAACAGTTTAAAATTACGAAATTTTAAATAGACAATTCAATTAAGGTTAGGGTTAGGTATAAACCAAAGAAGATAGGCCATATAAAGGGGTTAAACTTGGATTATATTATGAAGAAATGGGTATTTACAAAAAAAAATTAAAACTTTTAAATCCAGGGAGGAAATAGAGTTATATATATAATAATCTATATTTATATACAACAATTAATTTTAAAAAATACCAATGGAAAATTTCACGCATAGACTTTTGCAATTGGTGAGGGTCTCTTCTCGGATTTAATAATTACATTGTCATGTGTAAAAGTTTACTAATTTTGATATGTGGAACTGATAGAACACCTTCATACCTGCATCTTTGTCCACTTGTATGCAATTCAATATTGGAACAGGGATACACGGAAAGGACAATCGGATATTATTATAATATATCTAATGAAGGCAAAAATAAATCTTGAAATAAAAATAGTTTAAGTTTCAACTTTTAATAACAAACTGTTTAGATTGATTTTTCAAATTAACTTAGAATTAATACATCTTATTTTTGAATATTATCAAATCAATCAACAGATAACTGAAAGGTTTCCATTATTTTCATTTCCTAAAAAAACATTTGCATTAAATCTTAAATATGAACTTTTTAAATCTATATGTAATATTGAAGAATGTAATGAAACCCTTACATTTTTAATTACAGAAATGGTTTTAAAATTGAAGAAAAATTAGCCTTGAAATTTGTTGTAACCCTTCTTTCCTTTTCCTTTTCTCCTGTCTATAATAATATTACCTACTTTTATTTTGACATTATTATTTTTTATTTCTTGTTAACTTCATGCCAACCTAAAACAGGCAATGCAGACATCTCGGATACGCATATTCCTAATTTTAGGGAAGCCTACTTAGTGCCACACATAACATCCAGTGTTAGTCATGCAAATTTATTATGAAAAATTGTAAAGTACACCTGGTACTAAGCAGTAGCTTGGTGTACTATTGTATGTACTGCTTCGTAATCTGTCACTGAATAAATGTTTGTTATGTTTCTGTTAAATCAACGCCTCCAGGCACTAACCAGGCCCTTCTTCCCTTCACCTTTTTACAATTATTAGATAGCTTTGCTTATCATTCACGTAATCGTCCTTGTTAGCAGTGCAGCTTTTTATCAGGATTTGTCCGCTCGTCCATCTGTTCATCTGTCCTTTTCATAAAATTCTTATGATAACAAAAATATTAAATTTTTAAATATTGCACTTTCCCTTAATCTCTGAAATTGGAAATATTTGGTTATTCAAGTCTCAATCCATTTAATGGAACATATAAATTTATTAAAAGCAGATTTTTTGTTAATTTATAGTACAAAAATATTAATTATCATATAAAATTGTGCGACTGAATGGTTCTTTAAGTTCTTGGGTATACTAAGTGTGTCAATTATTTTCTCGTATTTATTCGAATCCGGTGGATAGGAACCGGTTCTCATCCATACGAAAAAACTATGTCTATCATCGTATTATATCCAGCTTTCTATGAATATAAAAATGTACAATCATAAGATTAAATATTATAATTGAACATTCTATATCCGCGGAAAACTATTTATAATACGATGCGAGAAATAACTATTAATTGTTTTCGAATCACGTTATTTATGTACTTATTTTTATGTTTAAGATCTATTTTAAATTGAACATTGATTTTTTATTGACCCTTAAAACCTTTATTCCCATATAAACAACCCCTTAAAAAGTGGATGTAAATATTCATTTATTTCCCGGGTATGGGGTATTCATTAAGATATATAAGTTTTCCGGAATTTTAAAGTTAGGGGGATATTTGAAATCTGCATCAAATTTTGAGGATTTTTTATAAAATTCGTTTTTTCTATAATTCTTTATCTAAAAGCGGAAATGCAAATTAAGTTAATTAATTTTGGCATCTGTGATTGGTGGATTTCAAAAATCTGCGCTCTGATTGGATGGCGTACATCATTCAACCAATTAGAGCGCAGGTAGTTTACAATCCACCTATCCTATTGGTCAAAATTAATTAACTTAAAATGCATTTCCGCTTTTAGATAAAGAATTATACAAAAAACGAATTTTATAAAAAAAATCCTTAAAATTTGATGCAGATTTCAAATCTCCCCCTAACATTAAAATTCCGGAAAACTTATATATCTTAGTATTCATTCCTAAACAAAAAACTGGACAGGAATATCATTCTCATTTAAACAAAAAACTAATTTTTTTATGCTAAAATGTGGTTTAATTTTGGTTTTTAATTTTCATTTATTTCCCGGCTATGATCATTTATATCCCTGATATCAAGTTTCTTTTAATAATTAATTAAAATTAAAAAATCTTCCAAAAAAAATTTAAAATCTTCTAAAAATGACTACCTCCGGGAAATAAATGATTACCTCCGGGAAATAAATAATTATTTACATCCACTATTTAAGGTGTTGTTTATATGGGAATGATCATTTATATCCCGGGTATCATTTTTAGAAGATTTTTAACTTTTTTTGGAAGATTTTAGAATTTTTATTAATTACTAAAAGAAAGAAAATAATCTCCTTTTTTTCATATTTATAATATTTTTTGAAAAGAACACTTATTTTCAATATATATAATTAGCATAAAAATGAGTTTTTGTTTAAATGAGAATAATATTCATGTCCAGTTTTTTGTTTAGGAATGAATATTTTTTACCCTCGTGAATAAATGATGACCTATCGGTCCATCATTTATTCATATATAAATATAAAAATATTTATTCCTAAACAAAAAACTGGACAGGAATACCCTATTTAAACTTAAGAAATATATTCTTTAAGATTTTGCGTTGTTTACCTCAAATTGCTTAGTCGAGCACAGAACAACTCCCCCCCCACACCTTCGTTTGATGAAATAAATGGAAAATATAGGAAGGGCGGTGGAGGTTTCTGTTTTTTCTTTTACATTACATCAGGTTAGGTTCAGGGTAGCCCCGAAGGGAAAAAGAACCTCAGACATAAGTCACACAGGTTAAGGGACTTCCGCAAGGGTTGGACATAAAGAAAAAACTGCCCCATTATGATTTTTTTAAGGTTAGGGGTTTTAAGTTCGCTATGCACTTTCAGGGAAAGCACATGATATTGAATCGAATGTTATCATTAACTATAAAAGACCACAAACCTTTCAAAGTCTTTTTTAAGGGTTGTTAATTCTTAACACAAAAAAATAAACGCTTATTGTACCGAAAATTTTCTATGTAAAATGAAACAATGTTTCACAAAGCCTGCTTTATTTTCTTATTTATATAAATGACAATCATAATAAAATCTCATAAAAATGTGTTATGTAGGATGACAGGTACATGGAAGTTATATTTTACCCACCAATTCTTCTGTGTTAAATCGAACCATTTTGTAGTTTTTGGAGTGAAGAAAGTGATGTAAATTTAAAGAAGCATTGTCGAATATAACATTAGGTCTAGCTGCAGCGTGCAAGCTTGCTGTCGAAAAGGTGTCGGGTTCGAGTCATGCTAAAGACTTTAAAATTATACCAACTGCAGATAGCTCTAGTTCTGAAAACAAATGGTGAGAGTAGGGAAAATGATTTTACCCATAATCAGGTTCATTTTATTGCCATGCACAGTTTTCCAGATTTCCAGACAAAGGATGTACAATCAAAGTGTTGTTTGTCGTTTGGTTGTTATTTAATAATATTTCAGAGGGTGATAGAGCAACATGTTTAGAAAATATGAACGACTACAATTTGGATCCAGGTCCACGCCCTTACTAGGTAAAAGGTTATAAAAAATAAAAAGCATTTTTGTCCTTTTCTTCATAGTTAAGTACAAAGTTTTAAAAATTGAGTTCTCGCCGCGAGTGGGAAAATAAATTTTTAAGTTGGGTAATTTTTCTTTTTTTAAGATACTCCTAACTCTGTCCTCTCTATCTCTTTCTTTCTGTGTGTATCCTCTCCCTATCTCTCTCTCTCTCTCTCTCTCTCTCTCTCTCTCTCTCTCTCTCTCTCTCTCTCTCTCTCTCTCTCTCTCTCTCTCTCTCTCTCTCTCTCTCTATCTATCTATCTATCTATCTATCTATCTATCTATCTATCTATCTATCTATCTATCTATCTATCTATCTATCTATCTATCTATCTATCTATCTATCTCTCTTTATCTTTATGCTTGTTAATAATTCATACTGCATAAAATTGCGCGTAAAAAGAGCCATTAGTATTCATTAACATGAGAGATACAGTTTACCTTAAGTGTGAGACAAGTTTTTCTTTGGTGGGAGGATACTCTTTAAGTTTTGGTGTCTTTTTGTCTGTCTGTCTTTCTATCAGTAATGCTAAGGTTGTCAGATATATACAGTATGGGTTTGAAACCAATTGTTTTCCGCTGGAATAGAACCGGTTTTCAGCCTTGCTAAAAATCATATATAATCGAATTATAGGCAATTAATTATAGTTTGGTTAGCCTGGGCCTTCGTTACCTTGGTTCTAAGAATTATTGTTTTAATCTTAAATTTTTTAAATTTAATATACGCGAAAAGCTGCCTGTAATACGATGCAATAAATTACTATTCCTAAAATTTACCTCCAGCCCCCCTTTCTTGTCTCAATAATTTTGTTTTCAAACAAATTAAGTCCATATTAAGCAATAATATTCCCTATGTTTGAATGTGTCTATTACATTACGTTTGTCAATTTTTGCCTCTTGTTTTGGATACTATCATCCTTGTTTGAAATGTAGAGGGAGGATACGATTAATCTTACCCAAATTTCTACTGCATGGAATTATGACTTTTCATTATTTTAAGATTGTGTATAGGTCATCCATCTAAAGGCATAATCAATGGCCAATCAATTGATGTAGAAAATTATTCCTTCTCTAGATTAAAAGTAAATTAAAATTGGTGTTTGAAACATTTAGACACTGAATTTAATAAACAAGCAAATCAAAATTCAGTTAAAGACCCTAAAGTTGATAAGCCAACAAATAAGAAAACGTCATTAAAAACTTTGGGTACTAGTGTAATAAAGAGCCTATTGTCCCCTTATTCCCTGGATATAGATAGATCATTGTCAGTACTATTGTCCCTTTCTTCCATGGTTAGAATTAAATATAATGGAACTATGAAATATAATAATGCAACAGAAAAAGTTTATCTCCAAAAAGGCAACTCAGACAAACAAGAATATAAATATAATATTGATATAATAAAATTTTGAAGCCTGTACCTATAAGTCAGTGACTGTCTAACAATTAAAAGCTATTGGACAGATTTTTCAAGGAAGTTTATTATTGTTCTTGGTTCTTTCTGTACAAAAATTTAGTTTGATTTTTTTATTTAACTAAATATAAAATGGTTCCTATCATAAATGTGTTGAATCTAACTTTTCTCAAATAACATTATTTATAAAACATTGAAAAAATTAAATATGTTACATAAATAGAAGGTTGACTATTACCTACATGTTTGTTTAAATTATCTATTTTTATATATCTTAAATAAATATGTTCAAATCCCACTACTCGCTCTCTGCACATGATATTTCAGTTAGGAATTAGACAATGATAAATATATATACAATAAATTATGTTTAAAAATATTACCCATTATGTAGATTAAAATTATTGGTTTAAAAGTTTGGACATTACTAGTTTAATAATAACTAATTAGTATTCATTAAAAGTGCCTAATGTTCTCAAATTTTTTAGCCAACGATTAAGATTACTATGTTATCAAACTTTGGGTACCAGTGATATTTTCAATACAGTGTATTTTCCTAGAATTCTACTTTAACAAGTTTACATCATCTGTAGATTAAAATTGTTAGTTGAAAAGTTTTGACACTATTAGTTTGAAACCAACCAATCCAAATTCCATAAAAGTACTTAAAGTTTTTCAGACTCGATAACTGGTTGTAAAACTTTGGTGACCAATGTAATTTACAGTCTATTGTCCCCTCCCTACCTGGAATTAAGCTAACAATTTTAGACTTTATCTTTTACCTCTATTCAATCTGTGTAATTCTAAATAATAAATACCTTGATAAATTGGTAAATTTGTAACTCTCTAAAAATTACTTCTTGTAGATAAAAATCAAGTCATACATAGAAAATCAGATGTTCATTCATTTTAGCATAAAGTTTTGGATTTTTACTATTATACAAGATTAAATCCTTGCCCCTTAATATTGTGGAGAAGACTCTAAAGACTAGGGAATAAACCACTAGTAATTTCAAACAACTGAAAAAATTTCAATCTGGAAATTGACTGCGTCCTTAGCCTGTGAGAATGAGATACATTGATCATCTATTTCTTTATCTAATTTATTTCTAAATCAATATCTCTCATACAAGAATGGCAACATCTACAAAATTGAAGCTCTTAAACGTTAAAACAAATGAATATTAACTCTTGTAGAGTATTAGAACTGAATAAGCAAAATATGAATGTATACGTTTTGGCAAAATTGTACGTAAATTTGTTGCAAAATTGTTAGATTATTGTCAAAAAAGTTTAAAGTCTACATAGTTTAAATGACATTTTGGTAACGATTATAGGTTTTCTACGCTTTCTAAATCATACCTAACTGTTATAGGAATCATCATGCATTAAAGTTTGAAATCGATAAGGCGATTCTAAGATGTCTAAATTAACGAAAAGAACTAACCGCGTCCTAACCGTTATTGACCGACTCTAATTATAGAAAAGCTTCGCTTTTAAAAAAGGATTTTTGATTGAAATGTTTGAACACTGAAACTGGAGTGCACTTTGTGCAGAGATAATTTGAAACATTATTTTTCATACAATTTTCCGATACTAACCAAATACATCCCTTGTTAAACTTTGCTTCTGCAAATTTATCAACAAAGGATTAGGGGGAAAAATCAGCTATGACCACTTTTATTTTTATATTGTATGAGGTAGACAAAAACTGAAGGTGGGTGGGGACAATTTTCATGGGTTAAAAATTTTAGGCATTTTTTATTTGATCTCAATTGGTTGATTTAAACTAGAAGTTTCCAAACATTCCAACCATAATTTTTAATCTAAAGGAGTGATAATTTTGTTTGTCATCATTGGTGAATTAAATTAGTTTATCATCCAAAAATTAAGAATTCTGCATGACAACAACTTCTCAATACGGGGGGGGGGAGGGGTAATTTAAGTTTAAAGTAAAATCACGCGTTAATTTTTTTTAATTGTAATTTTTTTGGTAAGGGTAATAACTTAAATTTGAAATGTACAAAATTTACCTAATTTGTATAATCCTAGGGGTAATCCCACACCCCTAAACCTTTTGGTGGGTAAATCTTAATTACCCTTTTCAGGGGGAGTAAATACCCCTTTACCCTACCTCATTGGACGTTTCTGGGACTAAGCATAAATTAAGTTAAAAATAAAATGATTTTACTGATTTCCTACTTGAATGATTTTCAATTTAAACTTTTAAAGTGGTTTTAGTTTGCAAAATTGAAAGAAAATTTGCCAAGTTTGTTTATTTTATTTATGCTACAATAAGCTAAACATTAAATATTGCAAATACATAAAAAAAATTAAAATATTTTTGCATTAAATGATAAGATTGATGTTAAATTTACATAAAAAAAAATAAAAAAAGCAAAAAATGTAGACAGATTTCAAAGAAAATTTAGGCTTAAAGTAGTACAATTATAGTGCATTATGCAAAGTATGCGAATTTAAAATATTTTTTTTCTCATAAAATTAATATGTATTGCTCTTGTAGTTCCCATTTTTTAACATCTACTCTATAAATCATTTGTCATTTTAGTCTTTTGATACTTTTTTCGATATGAGAAATGAATCGGCTTTTATTAACGATAGATAAAATGTTTTTGAAAATTCTTCTGCTTGTTGAGCTTCTATTCTATGATTCAATTTGTCACCTGTCTGTCTGTTCGTTTGCAATACAATGTTGCCAGGATGATTTGATTTTTAAATGGGAAAAGTAACTTTTAAGATAATGTCATCCTTGTTTTTTATATGCTTTTTTATATTACCATATGTACATGATTATTCAAGAGTGGTATAAAAAAAAACAGGAGGATAGGATAAAAAATGTATTTCTACCTGTGTATAATGTTATTGTCCTATTCTAACATTAATTTGTTATTCATATTATCCAGAGACAAAGGTAGAATCAAATGTTTTCAAAAAATTGGATTGTTTTGCTTTTTTCAAAATATATTAAAACTTTAAAAAGTTTATCTTTCAAAATGAGAATGTAATATTATTCATTTATTGCTGGTCTAAACAAGGATGACAACATCCATAAAAGCGAAGCACTGAAACGGTAGGACAAACGGACATTAACACTTACATAGTGGCAGAACTGAATAATCAGAATATAAATGTGTAAGAGTCGATGCCAAATTTTAGGTAAATTTGTTGAAAAACTGCTTTATACAGGATAATGTTTATGGACATACTTACACTTTTAGGACTTGATTATAGAGTTGCCTCGCTTATAACATTATACTTTGTTTACCCAGGAATCAATATACCAAAAATCAGATCAATCTGATGATAAGATCAAATAAAAATTTGATGTTAAAAAAGTAAAAAAATCAACATGTTTAAAATGGACGTACGGACATTTCGGTAATGATTATAGAGTTGCTACGCTTTCTAAATTGTGCCTAACTACTAAAGGAATCACCATGCAAAATTTGAAATCGATAGGACAATTCTAACATGCCTAAATTAGCAAAAAAAGCTATCCGTTACGGACGGACGGACGGACCGACCCTAATTATAGAAAAGCTTCGCTTTTAAAAAGTATTAATCCTTTAAATTTTCGTACACTATTTCTGACTTTAGAATAATACAAGAAATATTTATTTTAAGCTTTTCTTATTACATTTTTTACAACTATTGCACGACCCTTGTTAGCAAGTCTTAAAAATGTACTGTCTGCCTTTGAATGAGACAAAGAAATTATTCCTTTGTATATTCTAATGTTTTTCGTTATAGTCATTTTGTGATTAGTTTTGATAGCTTCGAGTTTTATATTGTCTGTAATACGATGCTACACATGATTTTTCAGTATTTCTAAGATTTATGTATCCTTTAATTCCAGATGATGTAGAATTGTGCTTGCTTTTCTTGTTGAGAAAAAATAATATTGTCAAGAGTCTGTAATAATTATCCCGGAATCGTCAGCCGCGTTCATGCAGTTTTTTTTATAATTTTTTCGCAGTTGAGTGTCTTTGATATTTGCTTATTTAGCCCTTAACGGTCGGGGGGGAGGGGTTGTTGTTGAAAGCCAACCCCCCCCCCCCCCCCCCGACTGATTAAGGTGCGGCAAGGGGCCCGACTGTTAAGGATTAAATAAGGTGCTTTCCCTTAATGTACCTTGTTACTTTTTTTCCTATTCTAAATAGCTTTGATGGTGAGGGGGGGGGGGAGCTATATCTACAGTGCCTTAACCCAGCAGGACTAGCTAGTATATCATATAACTTAAAGCGATAATTCAACAAACAAAAAACTATACACCCCTTCTTTTTGATTTATTCAAAAACTTAATGTGTCGGGCATAGACGTCCAAGGGCCCCCCCCCCTAAAGGTAAAGGGGCGATTAGTCCCCCCCCCAAAAAAAAAATTAGGATTTTCAATTTTTACCCCCCCTCAAATAAAAAAAATGCCTCTATGAAATCAAGATTACCCCCCCCCCCCAAATGAGCTTTTTTTTCTTTAAAATTTTACCCCCCCCCAAAAAAAAAAAATAAAAAAGCTTGGACGCCCCTGGTGTCGGGGGTTAGTGCTCATCAGGTAATCCGTCGATATTAAAAATTTAGAATTAAACTTATCAGTCAGAAAAGGGTACTTTTTTTATAGCAATCCTCAGCTATATACAAGCCCACAACTCTATAAATTATGCGGCTAGCAAGCCCTTTTATTGTGTAAATAATATGTATGATATTTTTATGCATATGATATGATATTCTTATGGTTTATACCTTACAAATACAGAGTCTAGTATGGTAGGGAAGGAGATAAATTAATGTAAAGAAAAAATCATATTCAGGAATAAGATTTAGCATTATAGTAGAAATTACAGGGATAAGACAATGGCCAATAAATTGTTGTACATCCCCAATTATGATACACCAAATTACCACTTCTGGAGATTAATATTAGTGGTTGAAATGTTTGAACACTGAACTTAAGGAATCGACCTATGAAAATTTACTATAAAACTTTGGGAACTTATGTAATAAACTATCATTGTCCGTAATTATCCTTCCTTAAATAAATACATTTATCTATTCCATATCAGCTTTTACTTTTCTTCTTAATCCAAATATTGTTAGAAAGAAAGTTAGATTTAAGTTAATTTTAGTTAACCCCCAGTTAATTAAAGATAGAGAGAAGAGTTTTAATATCATTAATACTAATTTTGTATTTTAGCTTTTCACTTTCTTAAAAGTTTATCTTGTCTGAAATTTATTAGTTTTATAGATATTTATCATTTATATTAATCTATTATAAAAATTTTCTGGGAGCATTTAGTTATAGAGCTAAATAGAGGTAATTTTTCTTATGAACAATAAATATAAAAAGAAGGTTGGTCAGACTCGTAATACCCGTATAGGCAAGTGGCTCAGCCATTAAACCTTAAAAATGTGGTTTAATGTTCATTTGTAAATCTGTCAAATCGGATTCTATAATAGATTTTTGAAGATATATGATTTAATAAAGTATAAAT
This sequence comes from Acartia tonsa, assembly GCF_053477335.1. Lineage (NCBI taxonomy): Eukaryota > Metazoa > Arthropoda > Copepoda > Calanoida > Acartiidae > Acartia > Acartia tonsa. The sequence continues at coordinate 23,599,356 of NC_137261.1, forward strand.
AAATTATTAATATATGGATAAGTTTATACATAATACATGCATAATCATATTGTTGCTCAACTTAGTTACACACACACACATCAAAAATAGATATCATTTAATCTCGAGATAATCAAAGTTTTTCCATTTATCATTCTATATGTTACTGTAGCCTCGGGATAAATAGAAAGACCAACGATATCTTTCCCAGGGATCGTATGGGATAAGTCAATTGGCGAGAAATTAATAAACACCCACAAAATTACCCTCTCTACGGTTTGAATTAAATGGTTAAAAAGTTTTGATACTGATAGTAAGACACAATACAAGACATGATAAGGTACCCAAAATTTAAAGTTTTATAAGATTTTGGGTATCAATATAATGTACAGTCTAATGTCTCCTCCCTCCATCCTTGTATCTTTCCACTCGTCCTACTTACATTTCGTAGGAGATAAAAGAATTATCAAATGTGTATTTTTTACAAGATTTTTCTGGAAACCTAAAAAAAAATGCCAAATTAGCTGTTTATAAAATACAATAATGACATTTTTCATAAGGAGCGAAAATAAATTAAGATATCCTCCGTTAGGTGAGCTTTTATTACGGGCGGATGGACGCAATATAGAGAAGTTTCATCAATGATAAAATAGTTATTTATCGCAATTTATTATAGACAACTCTCCGCGGATATTATAATGAAAAATTACAAGATTAAAACTAGTTTTGTTTGACCCGAGTTGCGAAAGCCCGAGCTAATAAAACTGGTATTAATTTTATTATATTCATTTTAATATTTGTGAAAAATTTATTTAGATGATTTTTTAGTATGGCTGATAATCTGTACTAATCCAGCGGATATTAATCGGTTTCGAAGCCATACTGGAATACAAATTAAATAGTTATTTTTTTTTCATAAGTGAAATGAAATGAATATATATTAAATACTTATCTCTTAATAACTGGCTTTTTAATGTGTATTTTTATATTCTTGGAGAATATTGTATGTTTCAATCAACTTATAACTATTTATTAATGGTAGCACAACATTTAACTTTAACAACTAAAAAAAGTTGAATGTTTAAAAATATAACCGACAAAAGAAGGCCTGCAAAAAATCTAGAATAGCCATAACTCAATTATGCACAGTCTCGCAGTGCATATAAATGCGCGAAAAAGACTTATTTTACGCCTTTTTTTCAGCGAATTCTTTCCTGTGCATCATTGATCTTGGCTATTTCAGATTATTCTTAAGCCGCTTAACGAGGTGTACGGTCATGACATGTGTGTTCAGCCGTTTGACAGCTAGCAGTCTTTAAAATTCATAGATTTTGGAAATAATCGTTACCAGGAACATTTTACCATGAACTTTACTAGATACAATTTTCTTGCTACAGAATTACAGATATTTATAAACCCCGAACCACTTCATTATGCAATCTACATTTTCCTGGATATTTTGTCTACGGTAGACCATAAGTGTACAGCTTTACAGTACATTGTTTCTATTTGTTAAAGCAACATGTATGATAAAAGAAAAAGATTCTGTTTAAAGTAAAATGCTTATATTTCAATCAAAATCTATATTTTTGTATTTTTTACCGATCCACTTCATTATGCAAATCAAAAGAAAATCAATGAGAAAACGTTTGTTTTGCCCTTTTCTCCACTTTTAAAAAATGATTCTGATAAAATAACAATTTTTTAAGGGATTTATGCATTAATTATAATGAAAAACAGTTTAAGGTAGATTTTATTGATTTTTCTAAATAAGAAATAATTGAAAAAAAGAAATTCTATCCCTATCACTTTAGAGGACAGCTGCCGACCCCCAGTCTTATGGATGAAGCTAAATACATGTAAAAAATATAAATTTGCCTGAAAAGTATACAAAAATGTTTTTTGATGTGTTAAAAAAATCCATTTTAAAATCTTGATTTTGAGGATGATGGCCTTTAAGATGCTCTTACTGGTGGTGATGGTGAGCTAAATGTGCATGCCCTTGAAGAAAACTTATATATTGAACTATGGTCCAATTTTTGTAGTCATAGCAGCCTCCAGCCCAGCAATATTAAAAAAGAAAAAAATTGCAACTTTAATTACTAAAATTCATAAAGTAAATAATGTAGTTTTTAGATAATGGTTCTATTTCATGTCGAGAGGCTCCACTGGAGGCTGCTATGACTACAAAAAATGGTACATAGGTTAATAGACAAGTTGTTGTAATGGTCATGTACTTAGATAACATTTAGCTCACCTTCACCACCAGTAAGAGCATCTTAAAGGCCATCATCCTCAAAATCAAGATTTTAAAATGGATTTTTTGAACACATCAAAAAACATTTTTGTATACTTTTCAGGTAATTTTTATCTTTAACATGTATTTAGCTTCATCCATAAGACTGGGGGTCAGCAGCTGTCCTCTAAAGTGATAAGGATAGAATTTCTTTTTTTCAATTATTTCTTATTTAGAAAAATCATTAAAATCTACCTTAAACTGTTTTTCATTATAATTAATGCATAAATCCCTTAAAATATTGCTATTTTATCAGAATAATTTTTAAAATTGGAGAAAAGTGCAAAAAAAACGTTTTCTCATTGATTTTCTTTTGATTTGCATAAAGACGTGGATCGGTAAAAAATAAAAAAATATAGATTTTGATTGAAATATAAGCATTTTACTTTAAAAAGAATCTTTTTCTTTTATCATACGTGTTGCTTTAACAAATAGAAACAATGTACTGTAAAGCTGTACACTTATGGACTACCGTAGACAAAATATCAAGGAAAATGTAGATTGCATAATGAAGTGGTTCGGGGTTTAATTATCATTGTGATACCATTAATACCCAATTCTTTTCTAAAGACACTGTTATAATTTGTATATTTTCCACGATAGGAAAAAAGTTAAAAATATGATATGTACAGTAAATGAATTTTATTACATAAAATTAGTAGTGTAATAATGTATTTTTGTAGTGGATGTTTACTTGTATTTACCATGAAAGTAACTTAATCCGTTTTAGCCAGATAAACAGCATTAAATAACCTAGAAATCGTCCTATTTTGTTTTTATTAGTAGCGAAGCTATTGTATAAGTGTTTGTGTCTGTCTGTTCCTCTGTTTTAAATATTATGGTGGTCTTATTTTTATGAAAAGCGAAGCTTTTCTATAATTAGGGTCGTTAAAAGCGAAGCTTTTCTATAATTAGGGTCGGTCCGTCCGTACGTCCGTAACGGATAGCTTTTTTCGTTAATTTAGGCATGTTAGAATTGTCCTATCGATTTCAAATTTTGCATGGTGATTCCTTTAATAGTTAGGTACGATTTAGAAAGCGTAGCAACTCTATAATCATCACCAAAATGTCCGTACGTCCATTTTAAACATGTTGATTTTTAACTTTTTTAACAACAAATTTTTTGTGATCTAATCATCCGATTGATCTGATTTTTGGTATATTGATTCCTGGGACAACAAAGCATAATGTAATAAGCGAAGCAACTCTATAATCAAGTCCTAAAAATGTAAGTATGTCCATAAACATTATCCTGAATCAAGCAGTTTTTCAACAAATTAACTTACAATTTTGCTTTGACTCTTATACATATATATTATGCTTATTCAGTTCTGACACTATACAAGTGTTAATGTCCGTTTGTCCTATCGTTTCAGTGCTTCGATTTTATGGATGTTGTCATCCTTGTTACATGAAAAATAAGAATTCTAGTTTTGACTAGAATATTCTCATTCTTTTTAAAAAATTCTTCTTCTTTCTCTTTTTCCCCTAATGGTTGACCTATATTGTGCTTAAAATTTCAATCAGCTTCGCTACTATTGGACTTTATTTTCACATAATCCTATGGTAATTTGGTAATACCTTCACACTAACTTACTTCCCACATTTCCTTTTTATTTTTGTGTATTTAGAAAAGTGAGAACTTTCCCCCTCAACCATCACTAGATCACACACAGGAATCAACCCCCTTTTTTGTGTTGTGATGAGAGGTTAGTGGAAGAAACTTAATAAAAGAATAGTTATTTCTTTCATCGTATTATAAACGGCTTTTCGCGGATATAGAATGTACAATTATGAGATTAAAACTAGTTTTTAAGCCCCGAGGTGCCGAAGGCACCGGCTAAAAAACCTACTTTTCCCCATCCCCTCCCCTCTTACTGGATGAATGAACTAACCAATAACTGATGTCCATGTTAGCAACTTAAATAGACGACAATTTTACCTCTGTCATAATATCCACGTATGTTATATTCATTGTTTAAGCATGGCTAACCAGAACATTCCAATCAACCTAAACTAAGTCTTTGCATTTGGCTGAACCCTCTTAGAAATTCAATTTGTTGTTTAATAAGCTTTAGGGGTAGAGTGTGGTCCCAGAACTATTAAAGGAACATTACCAAAAAGTTGGATATCATTTGTTATTTTTGCGATATATAAATATGGAATGAATTGGAACAAACAATTTAAATTGGAACACTTTTTCTTATATTCGTTCGAAACCGATTAGTATCCGGTGGATTAGAACCTGTTCTCATGCATACGAAAAAACTAGGTCTAGCATCGTATTATATCCATTTTTCTACGAATATAATAATGTACAATCATAAGATTAAAACCAGTTTTTTAGCCCGTGCCTTCAGCATCTCGGGGCTAAAAAATGGTTTTAATCTTATAATTGTACAATTACATTTTATATCCGCGGAAAGCTGTTTATAATACGATGCGAGAAATAACTATAATGTTACACGAAAACAGCTTAAAAATTTTACACACTTACACTTTAATAGAATAATTAAACTGCATATAATGTGAAGAAGCATAATTTAATCTATTTTACTGATTGTCTTAAAATTTTAAAGAATGTATAGGTTTGGCCTAGGGCAGGTTAAAGACTTAAGTGAGAAATAGGTGAGGGCGAAGTCAAAAGTCAAACTAAAGAATAACTCAAAGTATAAAAATAACTTAAACTCTGTTTTCCTTGTTTTCTAATCCTGTATTGATTTCCGCTGTAGAAATAGGGAAAGAAATTAACATTACGAATTGATATTTTTTGATGTAATGTTAAAGTTGACTTTATTTTCTTTTTGGAAATCCGTTTCTAATACAATGCGATAACTGATAAGTAATTATTCTTTCTCTAAATTCTTATTTTTTTAAATAAACAAAATTTCTGAATGTCTCTCTTTTTCCTTGTCTAAATTACAAAAAAATAGTAGAGTACTAATATTTTATATGGAGTTCATGGAGCAGCAGCTAATGTCCTCATATCTAGATTCTAATAGAGTGTTCGATTACTAATATTCTAAATGGAGTTCATGAAGCAGCAGCTAATGTTCTAATATCTATATTCCAATAGAGTATTAGAGTACCAATATTCTAAATGGAGTTCATGAAGCAGCAGCTAATGTTCTAATATCTATATTCCAATAGAGTATTAGAGTACCAATATTCTAAATGGAGTTTATGGAGCAGCAGCTAATGTTCTAATATCTATATTCCAATAGAGTAGTAGAGTACTAATATTCTAAATGGAGTTCATGAAGCAGCAGCTAATGTTCTAATATCTATATTCCAATAGAGTATTAGAGTACCAATATTCTAAATGGAGTTTATGGAGCAGCAGCTAATGTTCTAATATCTATATTCCAATAGAGTAGTAGAGTACTAATATTCTAAATGGAGTTCATGAAGCAGCAGCTAATGTTCTAATATCTATATTCCAATAGAGTAGTAGAGTACTAATATTCTAAATGGAGTTCATGAAGCAGCAGCTAATGTTCTAATATCTATATTCCAATAGAGTAGTAGAGTACCAATATTCTAAAATTAGTACATTGAGCAGAAGCTAATGTCCTAAATCTAGATTCTAATAGAGTATCAGGGTACCAATATTCTAAATTGAGTACATGAAGCAGAAGCCAATGTCCTAATATATAGATTCCCATAGAGTATTAAAGTACCAATATTCTAAATTGAGAACATGAAGCAGAAGCAAATGTCCTAATATATAGATTCTTATAGAGTATTAGAGTACCAATATTCTAAATTGAGAACATGAAGCAGAAGCTAATGTCCTAATATATAGATTCCCATAGAGTATTAGAGTACCAATATTCTAAATTGAGTACATGAAGCAGAAGCTAATGTCCTAATATATAGATTCCCATAAAGTATTAGAGTACCAATATTCTAAATTGAGTACATGGAACAGAAGCTGATGTCCTAATATCTATAATCCAATAGAGTATTAGAGTACCAATATTCTAAATTGAGTACATTAATATCCTTTAATTCTCAATAAGTTGGTCAGTCTCTTTTTATCATCTTATATTTTTTTTTTAAACATAAACCTTTGGAAAGTTTCAGCTATTAAATGAAAATATTATTTAGTGATGGACAGATAAAGAATCTACAAAAAATATTAAGTTTTTTTGCAACCAAGAAAATTGTTTTTAAAACTAAACTATATAAATTTAAGTTTAAAAACAAAATAGAATTGGTTAAAGTATGATGTAAGGAATATTTAAGTAGAAGTTAAATCAAGAATGTTATTTTATACATTATTTAAAGCATAGCATTTCTACAATTAAGGTTGATTCGTCCGTCAGTACGTCAGTCCAACCATCTGTCCATAATGGATAGGTCTCATCGTTAATTAAGGCGTGTTAGAATTGTCCTATCGATTTCAAACTTTGCATTTTGATACCATAGAGGACGTTGTGATGCTTTAATATTAACCCTTTTCTATAACAAGTGATCTATTGTTCCATTATTTTTTCTTAGAGGAAAATCTGGTAAATAGGATTAGATTTAGTAAAAAGAAAACATATCATGAGGTTGGGGTCAAGATAGAAAATAATATTAAAATAATTGTAGATCATACAGAACATTGGGTCACATAAAAAGTAACCACTTAATAATATTTTTTGGAAAATAAGGATGAAAACATCCAGTTAGCGAAGCTGTCTGAAATTATAAGCTTAACATTATAGGACATACTTCAAGAGAAAGTGAATAAATACGAAGTTGAAAGAAAAAAAAGGGAAAAACTTATAGAATAAGAAAGAAACAAAAAAAAACAAAGAAAAAGAAAAATGAAAGAGAGAAAAAGAGGATTGGAAAGACAGTGAGAGAGATATATCTGGTGCTAATGTCGCGCCATCCAGAAAAAAAATAAATCCTGTTATCATGTTCTAAACTGACCAAGCTATAATCGATGGTTCAGAGGTTAGCGAGATCCCTCGGTACAGACACACAGATACACAGACACACAGACAAATACACATCCTGTTACTTTAGTATAAGGATACTTAAGTAACAGGATGTTTGTCTGTGTGTCTGTACTGAAGGATCTCGCTAACCACTGAACCGATCGGGTTCTCCTTAACAGGGTAGATTCTCATAGGTCCTGGGAAGGTGTATAACTATTTTAGGGGAAGGTACCACCATCCTCCAAAGAGAAATCACAATAAAATAGAAAAACAATTGAAATATACCCGCCGCATAGTGTCTAGTTTCTTTATAAAGCAGCAGTAATTACTAATTTAAATGTTATAGTTCAGATAGATTTATAACTGTTAAAAGTGCTTGGTTAGCTTTTCAAAGAGATTTTGTAAAGTCTGCATTAAACTTAAGGAAACCTTCTTTCTATATAAATACCCCCACCCCCTCCCTCGTAGAGCTATGTCCCTGAAGGCTATATTTGAAACACAAATATTATTATCTCAATATCTTCAATTTCATGTACTAATCCCTAAATTCGTGATCAATATATAACTATTTGTATTGTATTTTATTTGGTCAGTAACATAAATAAACTTCTGTGATTTATAACAGAAAAAGGTTTTTTTTTTTTTGGGGGGGGGGTACTTCTATCCTACATCCCCACCCCCTTCAAAAATATTTTGTCTTCCTTTTAAAACTAAAAGGTTAGGTGGAGAGTCGATCCCCCGGAATTTTTAATCGCAGTGGTCCTAAAAGTGTCTACGGGCGTAGCCGCTGGTTCATTACAAAAAACAATAACTAAGACATTATTTGTGATATCATGATATTATTTGTATGGCATTATAAAAATGAGATGATATAAATGATTAACTATCTATTTTTTACAACCTACTAGAAATTTTGACAGTGAAATATTTTTATAGTATTTTCTTTTTTTTTTAATTTTCTGTACGCTGCATGTGAATATAGTTTTGTTGTTGTAACCAACATCTATTCATGAACCTAACTGTTTTCCAACTGTTTCAGAGAAAATGTTGTTAAGGAAGAGTATTGGGTGCGAAGTTGTAATTCTGATCATAATTCTTCCTGCATCGCCAACTACCAGTAAGATTTTCACAATATATATACCAAGGGGTAGAGACACTCAGCCGCATTCCTAAGTATTTTAAGCCATGATAAATTGCGGTGTAGATGGATAAAGGAGGTGTATTCTCCCACTTAATTTTTGTATGGGGAAGAATACAACCTTCTACAACCCCATTGGGACACTATAGCTAATCAAGCAACGAATCAACTAGTTTTAAAATTGTTTTAGCTAAAAGAAATAATACTTAAGCGAAAAGAGAATAAATTTTACAAATTAAAATACCACATAAACATTCTCTTGAAAATTTTGTTCAATCGTTTAGAAAAATATACTTTAATAACATAGCAGATTAACCAAAAGTTACCTAAGTAAAAAAGAAATACAATAAAGGTTTTAAAGTTTGGGACTACATATTTTTCATTTTGGTGTAAATTCGCTATCACTATAGTCTATCACAGCACTTAATTGGTAAGGAGAACAGAATTTTTAGGTGTTTTCAAAAAGACATAAGATAGGTTTATCTACATGAGACCAAATTTTAGAGTTCTACTCCTTTTTTCAAGTCTTAAAACACCCATCTATTCGCAAAATACGCAAAAAAAAAACGATACCCTTTTTTATCACAGGGTTGATAAAGATATTTTCAAGGCCTTCCAACTGCGGCTATTAAGCCCTGCAACCCTTTTTCTTATCATTTTTATATTATACCAAAGATACTAAGAATACTTTATTACACTGTCTATTTCTACTAATAATAAAGCAAGGATGGAGCTATTATTAAGAGCGAACATAAAAAAGCTAATAATAAAATATGTCATACCTTTGACCGCTATCAGGAACTATAAATGATTTAGCTGTTTAAGAGATCCCAACAAAAATATATGCCATTTTATAAAAGCCTATTAAACAGGGAAAAAGGTTGGTATTCATGATATATTATGCATTTTATGTGAAGATTTCTTTAGATTTTCCAAAGCCATGCACTTAAAAACTATTTTTTGTTGTGAAAGTTTGTTCTTCTTGAATCAATTTCACACTATCGGGTTATATCTTTAAAAACTCACAGAAAGAGAATATAACTAGAAATAGATTTTACTAAGTTTTTTTGCAGATAAGTTGCAAAGGTTAAAAAAGTGCATTTTTTCTCCACCTCACCCACCTCCCCTTACTTTATCCCTAATTCCCTACTATTCAACTGTTTTTTTATCTGTACATGGTTTAGTCCAACAGTGGAAAAAATAGAAAAATATACATAGATATAAGATTAAGATAAAAAAAAGAGCAGGGAAAAAATTAGTGTCGCCAAAATTAGAAGAATATACACAAAAATAATATTTGGTTGTAATTAGTACATGCTTAGTCATAGACGTCCAAGGAGGGGGGTAAAGGGGTGATTACCCCCCCCCCCTGAAACAAATTTAGGGGTGCCGTAGGCACCCCCAACCATTTAGGAAGGGGTATTTACCCCCCCCAAACAATTTTACATTATCAAATTACCACCCCCAAAAATTTTACCCCGGGGCCGGGTAAATTTTGGGGGGAGATAAACAAAATTTACCCCTGCCAACAGATTTCACGGGGGGTAATTACCCCCCCCCCCCCAAGCAAATTTTACCCCTGGGGTAAAATTTTTTTTGGGGGGGTAAAAAAAATTTGCGGCGCGCTATTTTACCCACCCCCCAAAAGCAAATTACCCCCCCCCCCTTAAAAAAATTTTACCCCCCCCAAATAAAAAAGCTTGGACGCCCCTGTGCTTAGTAGTAAATAATGGATAAAAACAGCTAATAAGCAAATAGGAAGCTATTGGCATACAATTTTATAACCATTTTAGAATCATCCAAAATAACCTAAACTAAAAAAAATTCTCCTCTATCTTGGTTAATTTAATTTTGCAGATTTACGGACGTTTTAAAGGATATATGAGGGCGTACATAATGACAGACCCTTGTATAATAGTAGCTATTCTTCTCAAAATTGGTCAATTTTTTAATTTTTATCTATATTGGTTTCTTAATTTAAGCTATTTAATTTTCCTGATGTTCAAATGAGCAAAAAAAAATAATTTTATTTCAATTGAAGATTTTGATATTCAGTACAATGAAAACACAAAAATTACTATAGTAGGATATTTGGATATGGTAATCTGAAAATTTGTATAACACATCTTATTTCAAAATTAAGAACTTTTTACCAAAATTCAAGAAATTTAAATTATTTTTCCACTGTGAAGCCCAACTTTTGGCTAAATACACATATACTTATCCACACACAATTGCATTTAGATAATTCCATTTAATTCACTATTTTCAACAATTTCACTTTTACTAAGCTAAAAACTTTTCTCACCTTCGGAGAGAGAATTAAAACAAGAAGGATTGTGTCCAAAAGTAGGAAGTATTAAACATTATGTATAAAAAAAGCCTTATGGATGAACAAGCCATTGACAAAAAAGCATCTAGGACAAAATAGCCTTAAAAGTTTATATAATTATAAACAATCTTCCAACCACTTTTTGTAAAATCCACTAAATTCTAACCCACCTATGTGTTTATCATTATTAACAGTTAAGGCTATTTTTCTTAGGAGGTTATTTTTCAGACAAACACTTATGGCTTATATAGAAACTTTATAAAATTTCAATACATAAAAGTAATCTTCATAATGAATTATATTGATTTTAACAGTTTAGGTTATAAAAAACATTTATACAGTTGAAAATTAATATCTGGAGGGAAAGATTAAATAGCTTAAAACCAGCCCTTATTAATAACAAACAATCATTATTGTAACATATAAGCTGACAAACACACAGACATTGCATTTGTTTTTGAAATATTAAAAAAATAAAGAAATCTTTTAACTGTTGCATCTTTATTTTGTCAATAAAAAAGTAAAGAAATCACAGCCTGTCAAATAATATTAACATTCTACACAATATAACTAGTAGAGATTAGTAGAGTGTTTGAAACCAAATATAATAGATACCATATAAAATAATATTAACATTCGATTCATCACAATAAAACGAATAGAGAATCTTAGAGTGTTTTACAATAAATATAATGGGTATGCTGTCAAATAATATCATTCTTAACTACAACTTGTTGTGGAAAAAATCAGCCATGTAACGTCATATGACGTCACATGGCTGACTTTTCAGACACTTTGTCCCACTACTGTAAATGTAAATGCTAAATCCCTTCAATTATTATCTGTGACTCGTACTAATGTTTTTTAATGACAGGCTCAGGGCCAACAAATTCTCTCTTACCATTATTTTAAAAAAAGGTATGATTGGAATAAATTTTCTACATTCTGTAATTAATTACTAGAAAAATCTCCCTGGAACTCATTCAACCCATATTTCTAAAGTTTAAATGCCACCATAAACTCAAGGGTTCTTAGATTGTTTATTATACAAATATCACAATGAATTTTTTTGTCCATGAAATGATATTTTTTGGAGAAAATTTTTTAAAACCAGTCATTTCATAACAAATATAATCATCTGCTATGTTCAAAACTAACATAGCGAGTTAGTGGCATTTGATGCACAAGTACCCAAAGTCAGTCAGAACCTGCTAAATTATCGCACATTCCCTTTAAGCCAGTACTTAAAGTCTGAGACTCCTAAAAATTGAATATTCGATCCATTGTCCCCTCCCTTACTCCCTGAATTAAACCCTTCTGTAGATATATATTTTTAGAGGACAAGTTTTGAAAACTTAATCATTATTTAAAAGTCATCAAAGTTTTGAAGTGAACGAATTAGAAAACGTGTCTTTAAAACTTTGGGGATCATTATGAATTACAGTTTGATATCCCCTTTCTCCCTGACAATTATCTGTCTACAACTCCCCCCCCCCCATCCACACAGAAACACACACTTTTTCAAGTCAGGAAAATATTTTTATAGAATTATAGATGGTGTTTTTATTTCATATCAAAATCTTGTGAACTGTTTTTATTGTAGTATTTTATTGCAGTTTTATATATAGACTAGTGGATGCGCTTAAGGTAACTGGGGAGGGGGGGGGGGGGGGGGGGGAGGTTAGTCGACATTTTACTTTCCATTTTAGTTTTGGTGTTTTATTATTTTTTCCTGGGGTGATGTACAATTCGCTTATAAAATAGCCATACACCATCTCTGAATCTTAACAGTTAGCGATATCTTCAAGCACAGAGAGAGAGAGAGAGAGAGAGAGAGAGAGAGAGATAGACATCATGTTCCAAAAGGATTCTACAGCAAGTTTCATATGGACAAACAGACATGCATACAGACATTGTTCTACTTTGAATTATAGATATTGGATGAACATAGAAAATAAAATAGCAAGACTTACCAAAATTGTTCTTCAATAATATAATTAATGTCAAAACAGCGGATGATAGTTATTGGTAAAATTGTTGACAAAATTGTGTATTGTAAATAAAAATCAAGGATAAAAATATTTGACATGCCGTAAATTTATAATTAAAACTGAATACTCTTTCTCCTTTCAACTAGGTTCGTTCAAGTCTATAGAGAAAAAAATAATCTTATGTAAGGTTTTTTTCATCACATAACATTTTAAAATTCATCATTTTCATCTATTATTAGACATAACCTCAGAAGTTTAATTAAAAATATATTTATCAATTCAAACATTCAAACAGCTAGACCAATAATTGCACAATTATATATTGGTCCAGGAAAGGTTTTGGGCTATATCGAGGGGGATATTATCCCAAGAAAGATCTCAAGGGTAGACATAGGGGCGAAGCAATTAGTTTACATGGAAAGTAGGAATAGTTATTTACCGCATCGTATTATAGACAGATTTCCGCGGATATCAAAATGAAAATTATAAAATTAAAGTTTTTGAGTTAATAGGACTGGTGTCAATTTTATGATTTTTACTTTGATATTCGTGTAAAACTGTCTGAATACGATGCTATACATAATTTTTCACTATGGTTGAAAACCGGTTCCGATCCATCGGATTTTATTCGGTTTTGAAGCCATACTGGAAAATTTGTTCTAATTTTCTTTTAGTTACCGTATGTTTCTGAAAAATGCAAACTAACCTTCTGATAAAAATAATAATAAAAATATATTCTATTCTAGAATTGTTATTTTCCTCAATTTAAAATAGCACGCCTTGTTTCCTTAACCAATGAAAGACATTCTGTGATTTCTTTATACAAGTTAAATTTACCAACAATAGAAATGCTGCAGTGCATTTTCAAAAAAAAAATGCCTGAGTTTGCATTATAAAATGAGGGCAGTTAATGCAATTTTCAGTGTGTGAGCGTCCAACAGACCATGGTTATAAAGAAGCTATGCTTCTAAAAACTTCCAAAAGATAAAATTAGGTTTAATTCAAAAGTAGTAGATATGACCAATTCGGAAAAATCATGTATCGCATCTTTTTTCAGACAACTTTTCGTGGATAGTAAAATAAACTTTTAAGATAACTACCAGTTTTGTTGGCCCGACCCTTTATTTTATGTTTTTTTTTTATTTCATTACTCCTAAAAAAATGTGTATAATATATGTAAAGGCCATGACTAACATAACTGTTATTGATTTTTATGATTTTTGTTTTATTATTCGTAAAAACATTTTTGTTTAATTTGATGCTATACATGATTGTTTAGTATAGCTGAGAATCGGTTGTTTTGAAGTCATACTGTAAAATATCTTCTTATCACTAGGGAATGGCGTGATTGTCTGTCCCCGACGCTGACTAACATATTCTATAAATGTATTTTTAGAAGGAAAATTCAATGTTAAACATACCTTATTACATCCAATAGAAGGACAGTTTAAATTTTTAAATTTTTAAATAAGGATGACAACATTCATATGTAGCGCAGCCCAAAGAGATTTCGGGTGCATTTGTTAATTTAATTTTGTTACCCTTATCTCCAAAATTTTAAAAATCGGAACAAAACACCAAAGATATGAAGAAAAGTGAAGAATATAGAAATAGCCAAAAATCTGCTAAAAAAGGCAGTAACACCACCATAGATTTATAGATGTAATTGTGCTCCACAGTAATTGGAATGTTAACAAGATGTTCCAGCCTTCTGTTTTAAAAAGGAGCTGAGAAAATCACGTTCCCCCACTCTGTCTCTTACAGACGGACGGACATTTATAAAATAGGTTAGGTCACAGGTGCAAAAGGGAAACACAAAACATAAATATTAACTATGAAAAATTAAAACAAAATATATTAAATAAAAATTATGTTATTCAAAGAAATTCGTATTTCCGAAAATTTACTTTTGAAAGATTTTGTCCAAAAAATAGGTAGATTTTTTACCTAACATTGAAAATTAAGAATTTTCTAATAAAAATATATTTTTGGTTTCCAACAAATAGAATAATCCAATAGGAATATAAAGGGCGGAGCAGTTTTATTTTGGTGCGGCTCCGGTTCCGGCTCTGGCTCCGAGCTAAAATCAAGAAAAACTCGACATATTTTTTTCCCACGTCTATTTTTTACTTTTGAAGGTTTTTGATAAAAATGGACTTGAAAAACTTAACTTGCACATGACAAAACAGAGTTACCAAATTATAATTTGGTAAAAGACCCCAAAGTTTTTAAGCCAACAAATAGGTAAAATTTATTGTAAAAACTTTGGGGACTAGTGAAATAAGCAGCAACATAGTCCCCTCTCTCTCTTTCTCTCTGATTATCCAACCTGTTAACCGTGTTTGATAATGTTGGTTTATTTGATGGTTGGTTGTTGTATTAGGTTGGACCTGCATGCATGCAATTCTAACATATGTATTCAATATAACTCAAGAATAAAGGAATAATTTTAATTATTTACATTCAATTCAACCAACTTTATTGAATATTTTGATGTATACATAGCTCGGGATACAATTTGTCACATAAATATCAAAATTATTCTCATAGGGTTAGGTTAAGTAAAGGTTATAATTGCCCCTAAAACATGGTACCCCACAGGGCAAGTGCTTTGCAGAGCTACAAACCTTAACAGGGTTAGAAATGTATCTTGTTTCAAAAGTTAAAGAATATTGGTTTGGGGTGGGGGTGTCGAAAAACATTTAAAGCATAAAATTATTGCTAAAATTTTCTGCCTTTCATTATAAGCATTTTAAGAAACAAATATTTTGTACCTTTGCACCTTTATTCCTGAAGAAAGCACACAACCAAGGGAAAAACCAACTCACACACACACACAGAAACACACATCAATAACAAATTCACTCACATTTCAAATCAGCACCTTGGCCGGGCCCTGTAGCTAATGCTTCAACATACTTTTATACAATTATGTTAAATTTATTTTCTTATGTACTGTATGTTCTTAAATAAAACAAACTTAACAAATATTTCTTGATGAATTTAAACTTGATTACAGGTCTTCCACGAGCTTTATAAATATTTTGAAAAAGGTTTATTTATAAAATATACAAAAAAAAAACAATTTTTAAACAGTAATTCAACTTTAAAACGCAATAATTTAAGTGATGTCTGTCTTTGTATATTTTAACGTGCATAAGTTCTTGGTCATCTAAGTGTCTGAAATCTGAAAAAAAGATGATGATAGGCCGACATTGAGAGGATTTTTAGTAGCATTTTATCTATCCGTCCGTCCTACGTCAGACTGTATCTCAATGGGAGGAAATGTTATTTTCTCTGCTGCTTTTAGAAGAAAATGCTAGTTTTTTTTGTGAAGAGCCTTAAATTTTAAACTATATTGGTTCGCAGGTCTATCGGTTAGGCTTCTAAAAAGTATACTTGATTTATATTTAAGCATCATATCCTTCTCTTATAGCCACTGAATAACTGACCTTTTAGCCCCCGTCCGTCTATCAATTTATATTTTTTAGGTGCTTCGCGCTACTTATAGATGTTCTTATCCTTGTTTATTTATATAAATTGTTTGTAATACAAAATGCTTGTAATACTTTTTCATATATTTTCCTATTCAGGTGCATTACCTACAACAAGATTTATTGTCTTTTTCTATTTCAAGTAATCTTTATTCTTTAACATATATTTTCAAGATTTATTTATATAAACTTTTTAGATTTTTATCATTTTGTTTTGTAATTCCTGTTTATTACATCATAAATTACTAGTGGCTACGCCCCTAAAGCTATCAAGGGAACATTAGAAGTGGATAGAAGATGATTTAAAGGTCTACTCCTTCATTTTGATAAAAACCTTCCAGAGATCTATAAGAAGCATATCTTTAAAGGAGAGTCATATCAGTCAAGCAGTTAGCGGGATCTTTTGAAATAGAATAAAAAATTAAACTTTCAGATACACATATAGACATCCTATTATTTTATATTGGGATAGTATGCTGCATTGTCAGGCGGATTACGATGTTATTTTCCATATTTGGGATACCTTATTGGATGGAGACTATTATATGCCATGCACATCATTGAAACATAGTTTGATGTTAATTTTGTTAAACCAATGAACAGAAATTTATACTTCATCCTAGTTTAACTCAGGAATCTAAAGGGATAATTGCCGATTAAATTATGTAAATGATGATACAAAAATTACCCCTTCTACAGATCAAAATTAGTGATTGAAACTTTGAACACTCAACTTAATTAATCAACCAATCAAGTCCCCAAAGTTGTTAGGCCAACGAATAAGAAAACTTTGTAATAAAACTTGGGGGACTAGTGTAAAAAAAATGTTTCTATGTCGACTCTAGTTAACTAGAAATATTTTCAATTAAACAGCAAATAAGTATTTAAAACTACATACGTGAAAATTTGATAATCAATTTATGTTTAGAATGCATTTGCTAAGTATGAACTCTTATTAGTTAATTATTTACATTACATCTACTGTTTTTACAGAGATGAAATTGAAATTTTTATTTCATATATTTCTTTTTATACGCGAAGCTACTCCATAATTTGCTTTGTCCGTCCATTTGTAACGAAAGGGGGAAATGTGATTATTCTAGATAAATAGTTATTTTTTAAAAAGATTCCCTTTACCAATTAGCATCCAGTATAGAATTAACTCACTCGGTTTTTCTGTCATTTACGCTACAAAAATATGGGTATATAAAGCATATGAAAACACATGAGCATCTCCTGTTAAAATCCCTTTGTTCGTATACATCCATGATTTTGTGTGCCGCTAATTATGAATGATTTCATCTTTGTTTATAGTACGTAAACCTATTTTTACCAATTTTAATACGTAACCTCTGGATAATGGCATCCTTGATTGATATGATTAATTAATTTTTATTTTTTGCTTAAATGGTTCCGCTTTCAGAAATTTTTTTTTTTTCAATATTGAAAATTTGAGTACCCCCCCCCCCCCCCCCCCCGACAGCGAACTATGAACTCTGGCCGCAGCGCTCGGATCCCTAGCATGCCTAGCCGCAGCGCTCGGCCCCCTTGCCTAAAACCTAACCTAACCTAAAATAGTTGTTCGTCGGTAGTGGGGGGGGGGGGGGGGGGGTACAAAATTGAAAAAAATTGAAAAAAAAATTTCTAAGAGGATAACGCCGTTCAAAGTTATAAAACTATTCTCGCAGTTAAATTAAAAACATTATCCAATTACTAATCATTTCATTAGTGTAAAAAGTGTAAATATATGTACAATTTTAATTATGGAATAACCTGCAATAATTTAAATACTGCCGAGTAGTTGCGGCTCTAGCTAGTGAGACATGCTTAAAAATGTCCTTATAATTTAATTATTTAGATGGAGATACATGGCGACACGATCAAGGAAAAGATAAAGGTTTAGTAGCCTCCAGAATGGATGTTCCTGTTGCAGGCAGGATGGATATACCTGTGGCCGCCAGGATGCAGTCTGGATCCAGTCTCAGTATTTTCATTGATGGGTCTGTTGTTGAAACAGATATGGCAAATCCCAGGTATAGAAAAATAACAAAAATATTAATTAAACTTTTGAAAGCCATGGATCTAACGGGATAAGACAATGGCCGATAAAATGATGTACATCCCCAATGTTAATACACAAAATTACCCCTTTTGCAGATTACAATTAGTGGTTTAAACGTTTGGACACTCAACTTAATAAACCATCCAATCAAAATCCGTGTAAAGTCCCCAAAGTTGTTTACTCAACGAATAAAAATACGTTATTAAAAAACTTTGGGGACTAGCATAATAGACAGCCCATTGTCCCCTCTCTATCTGTTTAGAAGCAGTATTTTGTGTGTTAACTTTCCTTGTACTTTTAAAACTTGTGTACATTCTCGGAGTTCTGGGTGTTTAACATCACTGAAATAAATACATTACCTGGTATGTGTGTGAGTGTATGCACTTGAGTCACCGTCAAATTTAAACTATTCTGATGACACTGTAAAGTTTGATAGTAAAAGGACTCTCTTATAGTTTAAATTTTTAAAAGAACATCATATGATATAAAGTAGTAAGGTGTGATTTTGTCTGAAGCGAAGTATATCGCTAACCACTGAACCAATACGGTTCACCTTTATAGTGTAGCTTCTAATAGGTTCTGTTAGGTTGGGGAGGGTACCACACCCCCCAAAAAATCCCCCCTAGATTTTTTCCTTCTCTTTTTGAAACTAAAATCAAAATTGTCGAGAAAATTATTTTTCTGTTGAAGTTTGTCCCACCCCTCCGTAAATAGCTTAAAACCATCACAAGACCAGTAAGAATATTCTTTTAATTGGCCGTTGAAATAACAGAAAACAATCATCTTGAAATGAATAAATAAATCAACAACTCACAAAATAAGAACAAAAATAACCATAAAAAAAACGAGAATGATTTTCGCACAATTTCCTTTTAAGTTACCAATACAAATATATAGATTACCTATTGATACATAATATATGTTTACATTTCAGTGGGAGCTACAATATGCCCTACTTTGATCTCACAGCTCAAACAAATTTTTCACACGAGGTAAGATATGTATGTCAGGGTTTAGGGATAATATCCTATAATATAAAGTAGTAAGTTTTTTTTGTTTAAGCCTAAGGTTTATTAAACTGATTGAGATCTCCAATTGATGGAGTCTTGATATAAGTTCTGGGATGGTTTTAGGCTATTAGTATGTATTTACCAACCCCATTTTAGATCTAATAAAGTGATACACGCAACGGGCAAACAAATGATTCCCCCCGCGGTCTCCTACTGGATAAACTAACTGACCAATAAATGTTAGTTAGCTAAATAGGCGACAATTTTTTCCCAGTAATAATATTCACGTGTATTCTACATCCATTTACATACCTTACTATAATTATATTCTATAATAAATCTATAGTATAGATGTTTAACCAGACAACTACCTGTTGGGGACCCTTTTCGTCTGCTAGCAAATTGCTTTCTGCTCATTAGTAGTGACTTGGTTGTGTTAATATTCCCAAGCTACTGGTTGATTTTCAAAAAAACAAATGAAAGTAGCACGGAGTCCTCGAGAAGGCGACTTACAGTTATTTAACCCCTTCCCCCTTTATTGTTTTACTCTAATTATTATAAATTCCCTTATCCCTGGAATTCTAACATGCTTGCAAAGTGTAAGAGTGTGTATTTCAAGTCATAAAATTCCAATAAGCATGAAAAAGAAATTTAATTCAAGTTAGATTTCCTTCCTTCTCTTCAATATATCATATTTTCTCAAGTTAAATAAATTTATTTAATATTTCATTAGATAATAGTTATTTAACACATCGTAATTAAAGACAGCTTTTCGTGGATATTGAAGTGAAAAATATAAGATCAAAACCATTTTTAATAGCTCTGAGAGACTGAAGGTACGGGCTAACAGAACTGGTATTATTTTTATTTTGATATTTGTGGAAAATTGTTTGTAATTTGATACCAACATGATATTTTCGTATGGCTGAGAACTAGTTCTAATCTACTAATCATCAATATTAGCATATCATTAGAATAATAAATAGGTAGGATATCTGCCTGTCTCTCTGTTAAGCTTGCCGTTTAATTGATTGATATACTGGACGATTTTTAAAAATTATTGTCTTTATTTTTATTGATTTTTTATCAAATGATCTTGAAGATGGTATAAAAACTTCTTGAGGCACAGCCGTTAGTTTATCAGATTTGAGCAAGAATTCCAATTCAAGCTAACAATATGTGAAACAGTGAAAGTTCAAAAGAAAAATCATATAACAAAATAAATTTCAAGAGAAAAAGAAGTAGGTTAATCTATTAGTCCAATTTTTAGAAATTTTAAATTTAGGTGCAAGGTTTTATATTTTGCAATTTGGATTTACAGTTTGAATCAATCAAACCACTTTCCCTTTTATAAATATTTTACAGACCATCTAATCCGAAATATGGACGGTTTCAATTCGATTAAATTCGGTGAATATATATTTTAGAATTTCACATCTCTTGAAATGTTTTTTGCCTAACATTTTTTCGATTTTTTCGCACTTATTTATTTGCTTAATATCATATTATATGAAGTAGTAAGCGTTTTTTGTCTGTCCCGAAGGATCTCGCTAACCGCTGAACCGATATTAATCTCCTTTACAGTGAAGCTTCTTATATGCCCTGGGAAGGTTTTAAACTATTTTTGGAGAGGGTGTCTTCACCCCCCTCTCCCAAAATTTTTTTTTAATCTCTTGAAACTCAAATTTAAAATATAGTCTATTTCTATTCCTCTTTGACGAAAGATGCATTTTAAACAATAAAATTTGGCAGTTTTTATTATTTTATCAATTTTATAATTTGTTCTGTTTTTATTTTGAAATGCATTTATCAGCATATCAATTCTATTCTGACATTTCTGACCCAATTCTAGTTTTTTTAAAACGAAGCTTTTCACACCACATAGTCCGTTGGCCCATTCAATACACTGTTTTTGTTTTAACCATAAATATTTTGGAACATTGATTCCTAGGACAACAAGGCACACTATTATAGGCGAAGCATCTAAATCATTAAAAACTGAAAACGTAGGTATCCTGTATTTAAGTAATTTTACAACAAATTTGCATTAAATTTGGATTAGACTTAGATATTTATATTCTGCTTATTAACTTCACAAGTATTAATATATAAAGTGATTTTTGTAAAATCAAAAAAAAATCAAGATAAAAAGTAAAATGCCTTCAAGGAAGGTAAAGTCAATTGGTAAGACTGAATTAAGAGTCAAAGGCCAATATAATGTCATGTGAAATCTAAAGATTAATATATGATTAATATAAATATTTACAGTTTAGTTTATTTGGGTACAACTCATCATTAATAATCTTTAGTAAATATTATTGAACTTAACATTGAGAAACTCAATGAATGATTTTCAATTCTTTTTATCTACATAAACATAAGTTATATGTTTTAAAAAAATATTTTTTCTCAACAAAAATTTATAATACAAAGTAGAACCATGTCTGTCTTTTTGTTTGTTTATACCGAAGGATCTCGCTAACCGCTGAACCGATCGGGTTCTCCTTTACAGGGTAGCTTCTCATAGGTCTCGGGAAGGTTTATAAATATTTTCTTGGGGGTTGCGACCCCCAACCCCCCAAAAAAAACTTTAAAAACTAAAATTAAAATAGAGAGGTCGTCTAGCCCCCCCCCCCTAAAAAAAATTCTCTCCCCCAAAAGTAATTTTTTTAAATTTTTTCTTTTAAATCTAAAATATAAAAAAATCAGGTTGATCAAACCTCTTTGGGCGAAGCCGCTAGCTAGTGCTTTATATAAAGTAGCAAGTTTTTTATCTGAAGCTTTAGATTTTAATAACTACTGAACCGATTGAGTTATCCTTATTATGGAAGCTTCACATAGGTCCAGGGATGGTTTTGGGCTATCTTTCCATATTATATTTTGGGATGGTTTTAAGCTTCTTACCTCTTCGAATATAGAGCACCTAAATGCTAGGGGAGTGCTAGCTAGTACTATTATTTAAAGAAGTAATGTTTTTATATCTCTAACCACTGAACCTTTTGGATGCTAAATTTTAGAGAAGTTAAAACTCACCCTTCTATGAACTTTTTTGTAACCTAAATAAATTCTATTTTTACCCACAAATCTAGATAGTTTTAAATATTAAAAAGATAAATTATGAAACTAAATGTTCAGGTATTAGAGTAAAACAAGAGAGGGGGAAGGGGTTAAATAACTTTGTCCCCAGTCCCACCCCGAGGACTCTGTGCCGACTTTCAATTGGGTCTTTGAAAAATCAACAATTAGCGTCGGTAATATTAACACGCCAAGTCGCTACAAAGAGCTTATAGAAGTTTGCTAGAAGATGATATAGGTCGCCAACAAGGGGATCCCGGTAGTTGTATGGTTATACCTCTATATTTATAGATGTATTGTTTAGGTGACAGAGACAGCCAGATTACCGTGCATAGTTCGCCAGCTAGGATCTAAAACGGTAAGAAGACTGCAGTGTTCAAACAACTCAGCAATTTTACATTTTAGAAGCGAAGCTACTCTATGACTTACTTAAATTGTCGGTCCGTCAATCCCAGACTAATCAGTGATTTGATTTCAATAACTAGCTTTATCGGAACTTCTGATCTAAGCTCTAAGAAGAAAAATAAATTTTAATGCATGAAAGGATTTACTCGGCTGTTATTTGAAATAGGCATCTAAAATAATTATTAAAGATTCTACTCTGCAAATAACTTCATGGCAGAAAGAGGAATTAATTGTATGTGGTAATGAGCTATACATATGTTGATAAAGTTAGTGTTATTGTTTGAGCACCATGCAAGATGATTAATTGTTAATTCATTCATAGGATGTGTACAAGCTACATATTGCGAAATATTTAGTTTTAGAGAAAAAGTTTAGTTTAAGGGGGAGGTGAGGAGGTTGACATTTCAAACAAGAATATAGTTTTTTTTTTAAATTAATCAATGCAATGGAATGGGGAGGGGGGGAGAGGGAGGATTTACACTATCTGTAAGAATTATCTGAAAGGTTTTCAAATCCCATACCTAAACATTTCATTTCTTATACAATTTGGGTATTTTCAAAGGTGTAAAATGATAGAGGTTTTTTGTATATAAAACTTGTTATGCTTTTAATTAGGGATAACACAAATTTGAATTGAACCAATCATTTGTCAAAATACATTCAATAGCACGCTTCTATTTTACATAGAGACACATGATTTGTTTTATTTAACGGCAAATTCGTATTTGTTTGGTTGTGAAATCTCAAGAAACCTATCAGCATAATTAAAAACTTGGTTATAATATGTAGATATTATATTTAAATATACAAAATATGAAGGTTCTCATTTACAGGTTAGTTCCTTTCGTGGTTTATAAATATATTGGGGGAGGGTAACACAACCCTGCTTATAGAAATCGATCATAGAACTAAATGAACCCATCAACAACAATTTTTTAAAAATACAATTGAAAGGGGGTGGGTTCTATAACACCCCCCCCCCCCCCCAACTCAAGGGCCCCTGAAACAGAAACATTTCTGTTGTTGTTTTAAAGATATGTATTTCATAAAGAATTACATATTATAGTACGAGACTTTTATTTACATTAACATAGTTTGGTAGCTAGGAATTAATCAGAAAAAAAGTAATCACTGTGTTATTAAAAAATCAGAAATAAAATTATTTTCTTGCCCTGGATTTTGTAAGAGTTTGAAGGAAAATGGGGTTAGGATAATTGTATCGGCATACAGGTTGTTTTTATTCCAATTTGAAATACAGTCTTCTTTGCTTAATCTGAGTGATTTGTCTTTTGCAGCTAGAATAAGATTGGATAGTTGAGTATATACATTTAACGAGAAATCATCATAATACATATTAAATAGGTAAAAGCTTTCTTTTTGAAAATAAATTGAGGTTGCCCATTATTATACTTAATATCTAAAAAGACAGCTAGTTTATGAATAAAATAAGAAGGGAAGATACAAAAGAATAATACATGATCTGTTTTGCTTTCTGTTTTTTATTTGTTTCAAATATTTGAATCGACTAACTTAAATTTAAATAGTTTATTTTTGCTTGGTAGCGTTTCGATTCAATTGTTCTAGATAAAAGTTTTTAAAATGTAATATAAATAATTGGTAAATTAAATAGTTTCTGAATCGTAATTTCAGTTCCTTGTCAGGAAAGAACAGTTTGTCTCTTTTTCTTGTCATTGTAGAAGGTACTTTTATGTCAATTTAGATTTATAAATTTGTTTGAAATGAAAAGAAAAGAGTTTCTTGTTCTTTACCAACAAAGAAATATGAACAATTATTGTGAATTTATTAAGGTTTATTTTTTAATGTTAATTTTCTGAGGCCTTGAGCTCTGTATATTATTTACCATTTGTATTCCGCCCCGGCAATATGGAGAAATGCACATCAAACTAGGCATCAAGGGGTAGTCTTTTTATATTATAAAGCGTAAGGCGAAAAATATTTATTGTTAAGCTCAAGCACTGTAACAAATTGTTTAAAAAACTGATATAGAGTGTAAGAATACCGCATCAGTAAAAAATAATAGGAAGTAAAATTGGGGAAAGCACTTATCTGTTTAGTTACACATTCCTTTGTCCCTGTATACATCAAACTTACTTTATTGGAAGCGAAGCTATTCTTTCATTCAAGGATTGCTCTGACGATGGACATACAGATTAATTTCTCATAACAGGGTCTTTTGCCATTTGGTAAAAGTTATATGTAGCTGTTACCCCCTTTATTCTTTTACTTCCTTTTTTTTTTTAAACTGTACTTTATAATATAAGATTGTCCTTCTGGTTTTGCGAGGATTGTTTTTAAATTTCTTTTAAGACAGACAGATAAACACACATCCTACTACTTTTTTCACATGAACAGAGTAGAAATAGAATTTACTTTTTGTGCTTTTCACCTTTTTGTTATTATTAGGTAAAGTATCTCTCACGAAAGAATGTGTTTTTTGCTTTGCTAAAGTCTTATTACAGCAAAAACCATGAAAAATAACAAGAAATCTAGATGATAGAATAAGATGGATAGAAAAATAAAAGTAAACATGTACCTATCAGACAATTATTTTTATTAAAAAAATGTTGAAACACAACAGAAAAAGTTTGTATGTAGTATAAGTGAAATAATTTTATTTCATTTATTATTCATGTTTGCTAAAATAAATGTCATATGTTCTTTTCTTTGTAGAGTTGGAGTTACAAACTGTAGTTTATTTTAAGTAGGGTTGGTTGGGTTTCCTGCAATGCTAATAGATATAAAAACGTTACTCTGAGAAAAAAAGAGATACATTTGAAACATTTGTCTGAAATGTCCCGAATTACATCATATTAGAATTATCCATTATTTAAATATGACGCCATTCGGGTTTGGCCAAAAAAACTAGATTTATCCCATTTTTATAGAAACTATAAAGAGCTTCAAAATAAATACAAAATTGTGACGCCAATAATTCATGCAGAAGCGTGCAGAAGGGAGTGTAGGAAGCCGTATCCACCCTCCTGGCAAAGTTATGGGGGTAAAACTTATACACCCCTCTATTGCAGCCAAGGGGGGTGTCAAGTAAAAAAAGTCACACGTTCATTGATATTAAGGGAGGTGTAAAAAAAAATAGATTTTTTATAGTTAATTTTAATGAAAGCAAATGCGAAAAATATTGTTCTACCAATTGTGTTCTAATTTTAATTAAAGTTTCCAATATGGAACAAATTGCTCTAATTAGCTCTCAATATTTTTGCAATATAGACTTTATTAAAATTTAATTTACAAAACAAATTGGCATTCTATTGTTGTTCTTATTTTACAACCTTCAACCTACAAAAATTTCTGTATCTTTAAAGTAGATTTTTTTTGTTTTAGGTATCTTGGATTCGAAAAACTGACTCAGCCATTTTGACTGTCGACGATCAGAAGTTTTATTCAGATAAGAGGTAAATTAAAAAATAACTTTACATAATCCCCCCACCGCTGTTTGGGATTTTAAAATCTATAATAAAAGTAGAACGATGCCTGTCTATCTATCTATCTATACATCCGTCTGGATAAAGCTTAAAATCTCGCTAACCGCTAGGATACCTCATCCACAGCATAAAAATAACTTTTTACACAATGCAATGTTGGAAAATAATCTTAATTAAGTAATTGTAATAAATATTCCGCGACGCAAAAAAAACTCTCCCAGTAACTCCCATCTATATTTCTATATTTAATCATTATTATTAATTATTACACTGTGTTTCTATTGGTCTATTAAGAAATTGTTCATTTAGACGTTGTATTTTTTTTATTCAGGATCCAAATAAAGAAAATCAAGGAGAGTAGCTTGTGGGAGCTTCAAATAAGGTAAATTAACCAAATTAGCCTAATACCGAAAAAATGACATCTCACCATTGGTCAATTAAAATGTATACTAGCCTGTCATTGGTAATTTAGTCTGTATATTGGCCTATCTTTGGCCAATTGTATTGTATGACGTAATTTATAGGCACTATAAAGAACTTCTTTAAGTTCTTACAATAACAGTTAACGTTTTTGTCAGGTTTTTTGTTTAAAAGTAAAGCAGCTACCCTATAGCATTTAGAATTCCAACTTTTTAGTTTTAGCGTCCAACCTTGATAACAGTTTTCCTTATTTATTGTCCAAAAATATGATGATGCATCTTAAATTATGAACATAATTTGCCATATTAAGATTTTCACTGCTCCACTACTTCTGTAAATAATTCTGCTTGTCATAACTCTATTACCTATGTTATAATACATAAAAATTATGAAGTTTTGTTACATGTATTTTGAATGAATGTTATTTTAAAACAACATTAGATGATAGTTGTTAATCCGGCACTTTCTAACAAAGTGTCTGTTAAGCACTGTATCCCCCTCCCCTTAATTTTCAAATCTTTGTATCTATACATAACCCGTTATGTGGTTGGCCCAACCCTATAGGGCTACCTAGTACCAAATATAACTTAACCTAACCTGATCTAAAAAAAACTAAATCTACCCTCCCTTCTTATTATCAATTTATTTAAAAATAAGACGGGGGGGGGGGTCTAAGTGTTCAACAAAAACTTTGAGGGAATACGCCAGTAATTCTCTATTCATATTACATATTTTACCAGGCCACTTTTATCTTGGCTTAAATTTAATACCCTAATGCGGAGAGTACCATGCTCTTTATGTTTGGTATATTATACCAGTTTCAACCTGGTTATCCATTAAATAATTTAGATGCTTTTATTTCAAATTTTAGGTACAGGGTGTTTCAAGAGAAATGTCTTTTTAAAAAACATAATCATTAGACCGACTCAGAATTACCACTTTTTTTGAAATTCAATGGGCGCGCTATTTCAACCCATTCCTTTTATGATATAAAGACCAATGATACCAAAAAAAGTGTTCTGGTAGCTTTTTTCAGCAATATGTCAAATTCGATTTTCATAAAAAAGGGGAAGGTTCCCCCCTGGGGGTGAAATTTTTTTTTCGTTCAAACCATGGCTTTATACACCTTCCTGAATTCGTCTTGAAGAGTACATTAAGGATCAAAAAACGATTTTAAAATATTTTGATCATAGCAAGAGCTATTCTCAAAAAACTAACAATTTTGGCCATTTTAGCAAAATCAGGTGATTTTGACGGTTATTTGAGGATAACTTTTTCTGGGATCAATATTTTTAAAAAACGTTTTTTGATTCTTAATGTACTCTTCAAGACGAATTCAGGAAGGTGTATAAAGCCATGGTTTAAAAGAAAAAAAAATTTCACCCCCAGGGGGGAACCTTCCCCTTTTTTATGAAATTCGAATTTGACATATTGCTGAAAAAATAGTCTGAGAACACTTTTAAAGGTATCTATAGTCTTATATTTATGAATAGAATGGGTTAAAATAGCGCGCCAAAAAATTTTGCATCTTGAGTCGGCCTAATAATCATGCATAGAAAAAAATTATTTATTATGTTTTCTATATTTCGACAATAATAGTTATTTAAAAATAATTATTTCAACAAATTAAATATTTGAAGCATAAATGTCCTATAACAGGTTTTCCAAATATATACGGCATTTCATAAAAATGTGATTTATTTCTATGCATAAATAAGTTTTAAAAAACTTTTCTCTCAAAAACACCCTGTAGTAAGAAATATAATATGTTACTGATGGAAAAGCAAACGAAAATAGATTCTAAAAACAATTATATTTGCTAAGGAAAAAGTACATTAAATGTTTCAATTTCATGTTTTTAAAGTAAAATACATTTTCTTTTAAAATTTCTAATTTTATATTTTAGGGAACATTTCCTTGTCTAAATATTTATTCTTATATAAGTATAAAAATAGAAAAATAAAAAGAAGAGTTTTTATTTACTTTTAATGATTCCCTCTTGATTAAAGTACCTCTCTAATTTGAAAATTTATCCTAACTCGCATGTTAGCTTAATTTTAAATCCTTTCCTCTATATTGAATATTAAACCAATCTCTAACTTTATTGTCATCCACTTTAGTTGGGAAACTTCAAACACTAGAGACTAGAGACTTCACTGTAAAAAAAGCTTTTTTCTAATTAGGGTCGGTCCGTCCGTCCGTAAGTAACGGATAGCTCCTATCGTTTATCATAATTCTAAATTTAAGTTATTAAAGTCAGAATGTCAATTTTAAAAATGTAAATTTTTAGCTGTTTTGATTACATTTTTTGGAATATTTTTGGAATATTGATTCCTAGAATTATAAGGCCGCTATTATTAGATTTTATCAAAATAGTACATCATATTAATTAATTTTTTGTAAATTACTAATTTTCTATATCATATAAATTTTGTTTTCTAAAAAGTTTCTTAATTGAATCAGATTTTAGCAGTGATATGTAATTGTAATAATTAAGAACACCTTGAATTTAACAAAGCATTTGATGTTAAAAGGACTCTCCACAGAAAAATCAACTTTAGATTTTTGAAAATCTAACCTGAAATTATTATTCTCTGTTCAATTTTAGGCATTTTTTGTTTTTGTGGCATCGGGATCGAAGCCCTTTGAAATTTTTTACCTCCTTTAAGTGAATCCTCCCGCCATTTAATTTGTGCTGCTTTAGTGATTTTTAGCTTCTATTTTTGCCGCCGTTGCCGCATTCATCGCCCTTCTCCGCCGCTACTCCGCTGTACGTCGCTTTTTAATACATGCTCCCCTCTCCCTTGTTCAGAAATTAAATGGAGGCTGGGGGTGTTGTGTATAGCTACGTAGGCAATGTATAGCGGAGTAGCGGCGGAGAAGGGCGATGAATGCGGCAACTGCGGCAAAAGATGGTTATATTTGGCGGAGGCGAACACAAAATGGAGGCGGCAGGATTGTCCAGTCAAGGAAGAGGATAAATTGTAGAGCGGCCGGTTGCAATGGAGCAAATGTTCTTTAGCGGCGAACACATATTGAGTGGAGGAAAGTGTAGTATATATTGTTATAGCGGCAGTACAAATAGGCGGCGGACAAAATTTTCAAAGGGCTTCGATCGCGATGCCACAAAAACAAAAAATGCCTAAAATTGAACAGAGAATAATAGTTTCAGGTTAGATTTTCAAAAATCCAAAGTTGATTTTTCTGTGGAGAGTCCTTTTAATATCCTATATTTAGCTTTTTTAATTAGTTTTTGGCTTTGGAAAGATGATTACTAAGTTAATTGTCCAGTTCCACTAGCCCATTGGTTTTGAAAACTTTGCATTTAACTATATAATTGTACTTCCTTTTTCTGTAAGTTCTAAGCGAGCATGAAAATAAATTCAATTTAAGGTATTTCAAATACTTCAGACGGTTTGTTATTTTTTGATTTCCATGTAGAACAATATTTTTCACAAGAGCTAGGTCTCGAAAAAGGTGAGAAGATTCAGAATTCAATATTATTTTCTCATTGCCGTTTCAACAGCATTAACTGGGTTATTTTTATTAGTTTTTGACCAAAACTGTATTGAAAGCAATTTGTTATTTTTTAACAATATTTATATGATTTATTTTTTAGAGAATTGACAGCTAGCGACAGTGGAGTCTATGAATGCCAAATCAGCTCAGAACCAAAGCTCAGCAGATTTGCAAGGCTCAATATTACAGGTGGGTCTTGTTTATATGAACCAAAGTTGCTTAAAACCACCGACGAAGCCCATTTTGTTCCGAATTTGTATCACTTTTGAAAAGTGCGACTCCAGTTACGTCATATTTTTCTTTCCTAAAAAAGGGAAGGGGGGAAAAAATCTCTTCAAAAGAGATGGGGAAAACCCCCTTTTCTCTCATCTCTTTTTTCTTCCCCCCTTCCCTTTTTTCTCTCCCCCTTCCCTTTTTCGGGAAAGAAAAATATGACGTAACTGGAGTCGCACTTTTCAAAAGTGATACAAATTCGGAACAAAATGGGCTTCGTCAAAACCACCGCAGGACCAGTATCTAAATTTCCTTAAAAGTAGAGCCTAATCGGTTCATTGGCTACTGAGATCTTAAGCTTTAGAAAAAGACGGACGGACAATCATCCTTCTACTTTGAATTATTGATTAGTTAAGATTTTTCCTTTCATAATAAAACCTAATAATAGAATTTAATCAAACCTTCTTATAATTACAAAACTGTCATTTTACAACTTGTAATTTGAAATTTAATAAAAGAAAACCTTTTACTAAAATCAGTCAATAAATAAGGAAATTATGCCCCAAAACATGAATATCCCTGTAATAAGGTTTCCCCTCTGGTATACTGGATTTTCTTGATTTACCTCACTCAACTTTCTGGCGTGTTGCACAGTGAAAAAACTACCCACCCCCTTATTTTTGATTTTCTTCAAAATTAAGGGGGGGGTTAAGTCTTTGCCTTGCTGAGCACTTTTCCTCCTTGCCGTTTTCCAGACATTAAAAAACTACCCCCCCCTTATTTTTAATTTTTGGCAAAACTAAGCGGGGGGGGGGGGTTTCGGTGCTCCAGTCTACCACATGTAAGCAAGTACCAATATTTTTCTTAAATAAAAAGATTTTGTAACCAAAATTTAACCAGAAAAGGAAAAATTAAATTCTTAGGTTGGATACAGATAGAGAGGGGACAATGGGCTGTTTATTACACTAGTCTCTAAAGTTTTCATTCGTTGGCTTAACAGCTTTGGGGACTTTTGAATTTTGATTGGTTGTTACATTAAGTTGATTGTTTGGGGCCATTTATCGGCTATTGTCTTATCCCTTTAGATCCCTGGGTTGGTAATGTTTACTGTAGAATTAGATTGACTAATCTGTAAAATTAAATCAGGGACATGGACAATGATATTACACCTGATAAGAATTTAAATGCATTCAAATTTTTCAAATGCTTAAATTTATAGTAATTAATGAGTTCTTAGATATTTTTGGTTATCTAAAAATTAGGTATCAGTCATATTATAACAGATAACCCTTTGATTGCACGATATTTGTCTTGAAGTTCAAACTTGATTATGGGCTAAGGTAGGAGCAATTTATAGTGCCTATAGAAATGACATCATATAATACAAATGACCAATGATAGGCCAGTATACATTTTAATTGACCAATGTTAAAATGTCAATCATTTATCATTTGTATTACATGACGTCATTTCTTTAAAGTCACTATAAGCTGCATCCTAAGGTATTACAATTTAACTCTTGCTTAGTTGGTCACTCGCCTGATACTGCAGAATCAAGATATTTTTTTTTCATTTTTCAAATCCCCGTCCGTAAATGTAATGGTTTGTTTGTACAACTGCTAGGTGTCGGTCTTATCTAAATATATTGTCTTTATAACCAAGGGATGAATGGTGTACCTTAATGTAATAACAGCAGGAAGGGAGGGGGAATTGGACTGCACATTATGCCGGTACTTAAAGTTTTATAACCATGTTATCTATTTCGTTAGACAAAAAACTTTGGATACTTTTATGGAATGTGGATTTGTTGGTTCCAAACTTTTTTTTTAATTATCCTGTATTTTTGTTTATCATCATTGGGGATGTATACAAATATATTGTCATTGTCTTATCCCTTAATATCCCTGAATAACAGATAGCAAGATTATCATATCCTTAAGATTTAATAATTTATTTAAAATTTACAAAATATTATTTTGTGAATTAATAAACTGTAATGCAACCATTCTTGAATCTTTATATATTTATATATTTTTTACATAACTTTATCGAACAATATTTTGAAAAGTCTACAACGAACATTATTAATTTTGCATATTTCATCTGCAATTTTAAACCAGGGCTCGTCAGCCGCGTTTATAGACTGCGTCTTTTCCATAAATAATTCAAAACCTGTTTGGATGCTTAAAAATTTACTGGACGGACAGATTGTCATGTGATAAAACATTGATTTCAGTCCGGTTTATTAGTGGCTAAGGCTAAGGCGCAGCTGCCGAGCCCTGTTCTAAACTAACCTACGACAAGAGAATTTCAAATTTGTAAAGAATGAAAGAAAATTTGCTTCCAAAATTAAATTATGAATATTTTATATGTTTTACCCCGTAGCCACGTCTCATCAACTTTGGTTGACCAAGTTTTCGTGCTGAATTCCATAATATGCTTGTGGACGATGTGTAATACCCCCTAATTCTCACTATTTTTGTCTCAAAAATACGTAAAGATGTTTTTTTCTTCTGTTAGATTTATTAAATCTAATCAAGGATTTTGTAAAATAAAGGGGATAGAAAAGAACTTTTTAAGTCATTCTAAGTGTTTTAAAGATTTAGGGGAATTATTGATATTTCATTTTTCGATAAGGCGGACACTTCCATCTTTTTCAAGACTTAATGGCTACTATACAAATTTAACATGATTATAGTACCTTTAACTGCAATGGATCGAATGGAATATTGGACTTTTTCTCCTATTTCTAGCCACTACGGGGGAGGCTCCAAAACCTGCGGGGCAATTATTAACATTTACCTAACCTAACCTAAAATAGCCTTTCAAAAGCTACTGCGAAAATACAACGAAACCCGATACTTCGTTTTCTTTTCATAATCACTTTTTGGATCATGGAAAGAAAACGAAGTTGCCGGTTTCATCGTATTTTCACAGTAGCTTTTGAAGGGTTATTTTAGGTTAGGTTAGGTTAAGTAATTGTTAATGATTGCCCCGCAGGCCTAGAGCACCCCGCAGGGGTTAGAAATAGGAGAAAGGCTACTGTGAAAAAACGACGAAACCGGAAAGTTCGTTTTCTTTCCATGATCCCACTTTTCTTCTTCATTCTGTAGAGTTTTGGTTAAAAGAATAGTGTAAAATTTGTATAAAAACTTCTCCTCGTATAATTATAACTCCCATTGCATTACAAAAAGAATGTAAATTTAAATTAACACACTAAATTAGTCTAACAAACCTTGAGTGTATTTAACACAGAACTAATTATGAGTTAAGTTAGATAAATTACCATGTTTCCCAGGAATCTAAAGGGATAAGAAAGTGGGATAAGTTGATATACATCTCCAATAATGACACACAAAATTATCCCTTCTGTAGATTACAAATACTGGTTAAAACGTTTGGACACTTAATTGAATAACCCAATAAAATTAATAAAACAATCAAAATCAATGAAATTGCCCAAAGTAGTTAAGCCAACGAAAAAGAAAACGTCATTATAAAACTTTGGGGAATAGTGTAATAAAAAAACCAATGACCCTTCTTCCCTGCTATGTTTCCCAGGGGTAAGAGTACAAAGAGTATTTATATAATATATTTATCAGGGATCTAAGAAATAAGAGAACGGGCGATAAATTGATGTACATCCCCATAGATGACACACAAAACTACCCCTTCTGTAGATAAAAATTAGTGGTTGTTGAATCGTTTGAACACTCAAATTAGTAAACCAATTAATCAAAATTCAATAAAGTCCCCAAAGTTTTTAATCCAACAAATAAGAAAACGTTATTATAAAACTTTGGGGAGTAGTGTAATTAACAGCCCATTGTCTCCTTTCGCTCTCTCTCTCTTTCTCTCTCTGTATCAGTGTATATATTCATTCTCTTAATTTTAAATCTTACTTTTTTGAGATTGTATAATAATTCAATTTTAAAGTTCACCAACTCTATACTTTGTTATATATATTATATATAAAAAAAAGTTACAAAAAACTCAATATGTAAACTTGTAAAGTTCGAAAATATTAGATTATGAAGGTGTTTATTAAATTCTACCAGTTACTTTTTTTGTGATGGATGAATTACCGTTATTGTATCCAGTAACAATGATGACAACATCCAATAATAGTGAAATAAAACATGATAAAAATACGTATTCCCTGAAAAAATATGTTTATTAAAATGTAAATAAGACCAACTGACAATATGAATAGGTCTACTCTTTAAAAATCTGAATTAAATTAAATAGCTTAAGGATAAAATCACATTCACGCTGTATATGTTTGGTTCCTGCCTGATAGAACACAGTCAGGAGAATCTTTACAAATATATTCAGTCAGTCCATCTTAAACTGCAGTCATAGTTTTATTTTATCTTTGTAATAATAAAGTAGCAGGATCTCCAGATGTCTGCGTGTGTATACCGTAGGATCTCGCTAACCACTGAATCGACATGGTTCTCATTTTATAGGGTAGCTTCGCATAGGTCCTTAGAAGGTTTATATCTATTTTAGCTACCCTCTCAAGTAAAATCTATCTAAAAAATAGATTTTTTCCTTTGTTTTTAAAACTAAAATTTAACTACTCCCATGTGTCCCTAGAGTCGTCTAGGGGCGTAGCCGTTAGTATAAACATTTAAAACAATCCTGAATAATGATAATGAAAAAACATAATATTAACCTTTTTAGTGCCGGAGTTGTGGATAGACGGTGCACCTGAAATTCTGGCGAAGGTAAATTTTAAGTTTATCAATAAATAAATTAATTATTAGCTTTTTATAGTGTCTATAAAAATAACATCATACTGGCCTACCATTGGTCAATTAAAATGTATACTAACCATTGGTAATTTGACGTCATTTTTATAGGCACTAAAACAGCTTCAAATAATCTACTTATAGATAATGAAACAATAACAAATTTAAATCTTTAATGAAAGAATATACAGAAGATAATTAAGTAATAAGATCTATGTCTGTCTGTCTGTACCGAAGGATCTCGCTACTTCCTATTTAAAAGAAAAAGTTTATCGTTCTTTTAATGCACATAATTGTCCTTATTTAACAACTTTTTTTAATTTAATTTTTTAAATATTATAAAATTTAAATATTTTATTTAGACTGGAAGCAAGTTAACTCTGAAGTGTCTTGTCAAGGGATCTAAAATCAATAGAAATATTACTTGGTAAGTTATAATTCAATTCAGTATCCAAGTTAATATTTACAAATTAACATATATAAATAGCGAAGCACAAAGATCATGGATGGACAAACTGACAGGGTAAGGAAAGGCAGACAGACAGACAGACAGACAGACAGACAGACAGACAGACAGACAGACAGACAGACAGACAGACAGACAGACAGACAGACAGACAGATAGACAGATAGACAGATAGTTAGATATATATTTAGATAGATAGATAGATAGATAGATAGATAGATAGATAGATAGATAGATAGATAGATAGATAGATAGATAGATAGATAGATAGATAGATAGATAGATAGATAGATAGATAGATAGATAGATAGATAGATAGATAGATAGATAGATAGATAGATAGATAGATAGATAGATAGATAGATAGATAGATAGATAGATAGATAGATAGATAGATAGATGCTGTTATCATTGTTTTTAAAAGTTTCTTGTACCACATCACAGCAATAATGAGTTGCTTCAATTCTCTAAAACAATAAATCATCCACTAATAAAAATTTTAGCAGAAATTTAATTTGTTTAATTAATTTCGTTTAAGGGTAATTAAATTTAATATATTAGCAACATTACTGTAAAAACATTATTTAAGAACATAAATTAATAAATTTATAGTTAAGTGAAAGTTGAAAATATTCTCAAACGCAGATTTTCAATTTTTGCGTCTTATGTATTTTTTATCCCAGGGTAACAAGCATTTTTTTATCCATAGAAATATAAATAAAAAAATATTTTGCAGTGTGGCTTCGAAACCGGTCAATATCCGCTAAAAGAAAACCGTTCTCCTGGGCTTACAAAACTGGTCTTAGGCTTGTAATTTTTAATTTTCGTATCCGCGGAAAGCTGTCTATAATATGATGCAATAAATAAATATATTAAAATTTAATATGATGCGTGTTTCCACTATAATCTACTGTTTAATCTAATTTACTGTTGATTGAACCTATATGGTAATATTACAAATAGGCGAATTCCCTAGAGGCTAGGAGCAAAGCTAAGCAATCCTATACATAATTTAAACTACAATAATAAAAGCAAAATATGAAATTAATTTCAAATAAGAAAAAGTAAGATATGTAACTTGAACATTTCTGGAGCAGCTATATGGCTAATTAAGAGGATGAATTATTAAAAAGGATGCGAAATATATATTTTTGTGCAATATACTGATGTGAATGTTGTGTGTGGACTTTTCTATAATAAATGAACCAAACTTTTGACATCTCTTAACAAATCTTAAATCTGTATGTATAGTAGAGGTAAAGGGACAGCATAACTCGTAATAACTCACGTTGCGTGTTGTCAGTTTTGGTAGGGGGTTCTTTTCTCGACCTAACACCACCGCGTCATAACTATAGAAGTTAAAAACTGTCTTACTGCTGCTTTGTTGGATGTACAATATTTGTATGAATGCCTGATCCCTAAACTGGTACAACTAATTTACAAGTATAGTTACTAGATTCAGACAAAGGCCGTGCAATCAAAGGGTTGGTTGTCTGTTGGTCATTTAGCTGCATAATTATGCACTTCAATGGTAAGATTTTTCTCTGGATTGTACCAAATAAAGAAAAGGGTTGTAAAATATTTTGAAAAAAGGAGTAAAGCTGTGAAATACTACCAATTTAATAAGAATATTAAATATCAAAAATGATATATTATCTACTGAAAAAAAATAGAATAATGCAAAGATTAAACAACGAACAGGCAAATATTAATTTAAAAATGTTTCTTTTTTCACACTTAATAACCATTGCTTAAAAATAAGAAATTTTTAAATCTATTATATGATTTACCAGCGGCTTCGCTCCTAGCCTCTAGGGGCTTTGCCACAAGAGGTTTAATCAAACCAATTTTTGTATTTTAGATTTGAAAGAAAAATTAAAAAAAAAAAATTTGGAGGGGGGAAATTTATTTTTTTGGGGGGGGATAGTTGACCCCACTATTTTAATTTTAGTTTTAAAAAGAAAAAAAAATTTTTTGGGGGGGGGTGGTTTTTTTAGTTTTTGGGGGGGTTAGGGGTGTCCCAGCCACCAAGGAAAATAGCTTAAAACCATCACAGGACCAGTAGGTATAATCCCTAAAAAATAGAGCCCAATCGGTTCAGCGGTTACTGAGATCTTAAGCTTCAGATGGACAGACTTTGTATTATAGATAAGATTTCCCCCAACAAGAGAATAATAATCAAATAAAATTGTAAATAGACAAAGGATTGTGAACCATGTAAATTGCATAAAAAATTGTACTATTATAAACATACTTTTTTTAAAAAGTATTAAAAATATGAAACCCAAGAGATTCTTTTTAAGAATATCATTTCTAAAAATGTGAATGCTAGAAGTAAAACTTTTATATTTACAAAATAGTTTTCTTTGACCAAATTTACCTTGAATAATGTCGTATACAGACTTTTCTTTAAGTTTATTGAGATTTATGTTAACTATTACAACCATAAATGACAATAAGAATATTAAAACCTAACATTAAAGTAAACATAAAAAGTAGAAAGTATGGTTTATGTTTTTATTTTAGTTTAAAGAATTAAATGAAAAGAATGTAGCATTGCAAATTGAACTTTTTGCTTTTTCGTGTCATCTTAAATAATTACACAGCAAAGTTTAAGCAGAAAGAAAAAGTAAATGTTGGCCACTGTGCTTGTAAGAAAAATTAATTTTTCTTCTGGTAGCTGAATGCAAAATCTGGCTACAATTTATCGGTAAAGTTTATGTTTGTTGGTGCATTGCAAGGTGGAACATACACTTGCCATCCCACAGGAATACAAGGCAGTCATTAATTTACATTCCAGAATCAAAATTAGCTTAAAAGTTGTACAATGCATAAATCAAATGACAATCTATCTGTCCAAAGTAAGAATTAACCTTTAATCTTTCAATTAAGTACAGTTGTAAAAATATTTTTTAGACACAACTTTTGGTAATAAAATTTTTGTTGTCTTTAATTTGGAGAAAGAAAATCATCTTTTAGTATTGAATTTTTCTTATACACCTGAATTGCAATATTCTGTATTTCCAAACGATGATAGTTTAAAATCAAGACTTAAAAATTAATTCATTTGTCAAAGAAAAAACTTCTAAAAAAATGGTGCACTGTTCCTTTATTTAATAATTTTAAATGTTAAGTGTAACTGTAAAAGATTGAGAAAGATTTTAAAATCCTAATTCCCACCTGAGTCTGGAATCCTAAAGATCAAAGACTAGAAATTACGAAAAATAGTTAATTTGAATATGTAATGAAAACATTTGGAGTCGTGGACTTCAAAACGTCACCCTCTTTTTGGAAGGAATAGTTTCATTAATTGAATTCGTTGAGTTTATATTCTAGTCCCCGTGACCAGTACATCGACTCAGTACACCGAAAATATACGCAGGTTTCAAAAGTACATTTATAAATAAGCACTTTCTTCATGAATGCAGAAGTTATATTAAAAAAACGCCTTATTTTATAAATTCTAGCAAATAAACCTTTTTTAAAAAATATATATTATAATACTCAAAAAAGACCCTACTACAAAGTATGATTTTCATTTATAAAATTTGACAATTGATGAAATATAATCGTTAAATACTTTGCTGTAGTAATAATAACCACTAAGGACAATTAAAAAGTATATGATTTAATTCTTCATCACAAATATTTCATAAAAGAAGCATGTAAAGAAACAAAACAAATAATCTAGAAAATAAAATTTTATTGAATATGGCCAAAGGTGTAGGAGCGTTTCTTTAAAAAATATACTGGTTGATTTGCTTTCACTAAAATAAACGAGAATATAAATAGATAAAAGTTATCAGAGACCAACAAAATATGAATCTGTGTGTGAGTGTGTGTGTGTGTGTATTATGATAATTATGAGAATGACTGGCAGAAACTTAATCTCATGAGAACCTGGAGGCAAAAATATTTGATGTCTTGGAAAATACTGTATTCAGCAGGCCGAAGGGATGAAAAGTTTATAGAACAATTAACCTATTGTATAAATGTATAACCAGACAACTACCTAGATCCCACTGTTGGGGGGCCTTTTTTCGTCTGCTAGCAAATAGATTTCTGCTCTTTTGTAGCGACGTGGCTGTGTTATTATTTCCGACACTACTGGTTGAATTTCAAAGATCAAATTGAAAGTTGGTACAGGGGACTTCGGGAAGAGAAACTTACAGTTATTCAACCTCCTCCCCCTCTACTGTTTTACTCTGATCATTTTGAAATATACATCAAGTAGAAGAATAAAAAGATATAGAAGTTTTGAGCCTTTAATCATTCCTATGTATTTATATCAAGAGTGCTAAGATCTTTCGGGTATAGTCCCTTTCGTGGCATCGCCCCTTATGGGGCGATTTGTCGTATTTTCAAAATGGCTTTTGAAAAGTTATTTTAGGTTAGGTTATATTGGGTTAGGTGATTGCCCAGCAGGGTTAGGCAATTGACCCCGCACGAAATACGAAAATACAAAGGGACTATACCCGTATTTTTAATTAAATAATTTTCCACAACGTTAAAATGAATTGATTTACTAATTAATTTGAAATTTTTAAAATGACTTTGCAATTAAAACAAGTTTAAACTCACTCAACTTTTGTTAAAACCAGATATTAACAATATTTAAAAATTTTGTATATACTTATTTCCGCTAAAAGAAGACTTACTTGTCCTTGTTTTAACAAAAATGCCAAAGAGTTATCCCTTAATCCTGTAACTGCATTAATGCATTGATGCGAAAATACCTTCATATTTTCAAACAAAATTGTCATAAGCATAATTTTATGAATATTTTGTCTCCCAAAAATAGAATGAACAAATATGTATTATCATATTAATATTGTACCTTATCAAAACTTGAAGCATATTATCAGTGTGCAATTTTTGCAATAATTACTCCTATTGTATGATGAATTTATTAGTTGAAAATATTGAACACTGCTAGTTTGTACTACCCAATCAATTTTTTCATTGACTATAACGAAGCAGCGTAAATTGCCTCCAAAAAATTACGTCATACGATACAAAGTACCAATGATAGGCCAGTTTAAATTGTAATTGACCAATGGTAAAATTTATACTGGCTTTTCATTGGTCACTCGTATTGTATGTCGTCATCTTTTGGCGGCACTTTACGCTGTTTCGACTTTAACTAACCAACAAGACTAACAGACGAACAAATAAGGCATCAATTAGAAAAATTCAGAAAGCTTAGATGATCAATCCCTAAATGAACCCTTTAGTATCAGAGTGTAGAATATATCTGACCACATCATTGGTTATAATGTACATACATTTTTTATGAAATGGCAATTATCCATGTTAAGTATAAATAGTTGAATTTCTTGCGATAAAGCTTTTTTTAAAGGAATTAACGTCTAAACATATTGCAAATGGTTTTATTTGATCATATAATAAACAAAATTCTTTGTATGCTAGAAATTTCTAATTGTTTCTGATTAGTTGTCTAAGGTAATAAATCTATTGGTTACATATTATTTTGAAGTATTTGGAAATTATCCAATGTATTGCAAAGATTTTGCAATCTAAAGGTTTACTTGAATATAAGAGGTGCAAAGGCTGTGTTATATTTCACACTACATATTGTGTGTGTGTGTGTGTGTGTGTGTGGGTGCGTGTGTGTGTGTGTAGATTTGCACACTTGTAATAACAGCAAAGTTTCAAGGAATATTCAACACAAATAATGTTTGTTGAGGGTGGGTTTCAGGGATATAAAGGGATAAGACAATGGCGAATAAATTGATATCCCAAATGATGATACACAAAATTACCCCTTATGTAGATTAAAATTAGTGTTGTAACGTTTGAACATTGAACTTGATGAAACAATCAAATAAAATTCACTGATGTCCCAAAAGTTGTTAAGTCAACGAAAAATAAAACGTTATTATAAAACTTTGGGGACTAGTGTAACAAACAGCCCATTGTCCCCTCTATCTCTAGTGGGTATTACTAAGGATTAAGGAATAGGGCAAAATTAGCAATTTTTAAAATACAATAAGCTATAGGTAGAATAGTTTTGAAGCCTACGAATGAGAGATCATGTTTATGAAACTTTGGGTACTAGCATAATTTACTGTCCCCTGCCTCCCTGAATTTGTTTATCTAAAAATAAGTTGTGGGGAATAGCATTGAAGAAAAGTTGATCCTTATATAAAAGTAACAGAATGTCTGTTAGTCTGTCTGTGTATGTTTGTACGCAAAGATCTCGGTAACTACTAAAATGATATGGCTCTCCTTAATAGTGAAGTTATTTTTATGTCCAGGCAGGTTTTTGTCTATTATTGGCGTAATTTCCCCTAGAGAAAATCAACCTTTAAAAAAACCCTTTAAATATTTTAATAGGTGGATTGACTTTCCACATAATCCACCCCCCCTTTTTTTTAAAGCGAAGCTTTTCTATAAATAGGATTGGTCCGTCCGTCCGGAACGGATAGCTTTTTTTGTTAATTTAGGCATGTTAGAATTATCCCATCGATTTCAAACTTTGCAAGGCGATTCCTGTAGTAATTAGGTACGATTTAGAAAGCGTAGCAATTCTATAATCATTACAAGAATGTCCGTACGTCCGTTTTAAACATGAAGATTTTTAACTTATTTTAACAACAAGTTTTTATATGATATAATTATCCGATTGATCTGATTTTTGGAATACTGATTCCTAGAATAACAATGAAGTACAATGTTGTAAGCGAATCATCTCTAAAATCAAGTCCAAAAAATGTAAGTATGTCTTTAAACATTACCTGTATTTATTCAGTTTTTAAACAAATTTACATACAGTTTTTTTCGACTTTTATTATTTATTTCTGACACTCAACAATTGTTAATGTCCTGCAGTTTCAGA
Organism: Acartia tonsa; assembly: GCF_053477335.1. Taxonomy (NCBI): domain Eukaryota; kingdom Metazoa; phylum Arthropoda; class Copepoda; order Calanoida; family Acartiidae; genus Acartia; species Acartia tonsa. The sequence goes on from NC_137261.1 coordinate 23,641,761, forward strand.
GCTTCGCTTTTATGGATGTTGTCATCCTTGTTTAATTATATCTTTAATTGTGTAGGTCTGTGACATATGAGAATGGTACAGACGTACAGTTGGAGACAGAAATTATTAAAATGAATACAGGTAAATCAAGGGCGTCCAAGTTTGAGGATTTGGGGAGGGGGGGGGGGGAAATTGAAAATTATACATTGGGGGTGCCTACCCCCAAGTTCTGTTTGGGGGGGGGGGGTTAATCTTTATATAATAGAGGCACGGACGTCCAAGTTTTTTTTATTTGGGGGGGGGGTGTAAAATTTAAAAATCAAAAATCAATTGGGAGGGGGGGTAATCATCCCTTTACCCTCTTCCCCCATAGAACGCCCTTTAGGTAAACTATACCTTATTAAAACCGACACTTTTCTTTAAGTAGGATCAGTCTGTTCGTCTGCTCGTCCATCCGTACCTTTGTACGTAACTGATAGCTCATATAGTTAATAAGTTCTCTTCACGTCACCTTTGAACATACATGTAACGCGCTCAATCGCCTGGGGTAAAAACAACCAACCCTTTGACTGCACCACCTTTGTCTGAGAAGTCCTAACTGTGCATGGAAATTCGAGTTGCGCCTGTTTTGGGCTAAGGCATGCCCCCTGCTCTATTTATGTCGCTCATTTGTCGTAACAGCAGTAGGAACCATTTCTAACGTCTTTAGTTAAGACGTTGTGTCGGACCGAGATTCGAACCTATCACCTCCCCGGAGGCGCTACGTGTTAAGCCACGGTCGGTTTTTTTTAATTTTTCTAATTTGTTGTAGGCGTGCACAAGATGATCTCTATAAATGATAAAGATGTTGGAGAGTACAGATGTGAATCTCCGGGGATCAAAACTGTCCATGTCAAACTTCATATTTCACCAGGTTTAACTTTACAAAATTTTCCAGTATGGTTTCGAAACCGATCAGATTAGACCCGGTATAGCATCATATTACAAACAATTTCTCATGAATATTAAAAAAAATCCAGGCTAACAAAACAAGTTTTAATCTTATAATATTTTATTTTAAAATCTGCGGATGGGTGTCTATAATACGATGCGATAAATAACTATTACTTAAGAATAAACATCTGATTATTCTTAGAATTGAGACTAAAGATTTATTTTAGATGTTTCAATAATTGTAGGTTCAATAATTTTTAGAGCTATTGTTTGAAGGGTTTCATGTGAACTAATGATGGTACAGGTTCTGTTTGTTCAAGTGGAAGACGGATAAAAAAAACAAATACCTATAGTGTAGCTTTGCTGCTAAAAGCATAAAATAATACTTTATTGTTGTTAATTCTTTTTAAAACTACAATAAAATAAAACTGAATCTTTAAGAATTTTTGCTAGTGTATATAATGCATTAGCTAAAGCAAAGCTTTTCTACATTTTAGATCGAACCGTAGAGATATTGCGAATTAAAATCTTGTAATGCCTCAATGAGTTTTGTTTAATCGGTGCTAGAAAGTAAATTTAAAACATGTTTCTTCTATATATAATTACTAGCGGCTACTCCCTCTTGAAGCCTCTAGGGGCACTGAAGGAAATTAAGAGATTCGACCTCCCCCAATCTTAGTTTTTAAATTGGGGGTCATTTTTTATTAGTAGTGGGAGATACCCTCCCCCAAAATAGTTAAAAACCTTACCTGAACCAATCAGAAGCTCACTGTACAAGAGAATTATAACAGTTCAGTGGTTAGCAAGATCCTTCGCTACAGATAAAAAAGCTTTCTGTTTTATGTATTAGAATAGATATTTATAAGTCATACTGTCTGGACGGTTAAGCTGCGCTTTTATTATATGTTTATGGTCATCCTTGTGTATTGAGTAAGCGGTGCAAATAGATATATTATTACTTGGATCTTATATAAGATTTTCACGTTCTTTAGTAAAGTGAAACTTGCAGCAGGCTTAAATAAAGATTCCCCCCTTCTATCTTCTTTTGCCCATTCTCTCACCCTAGATTGAGGGTACTTACTAGTAAAAGAGTTACATGTTAACACCCTAAATAGACGACAATTTTTTTCCTGTCATAATATCCACGTATGTTCTACATCCATTGCGGTGCACTATTTAATATTTATTAGAATTATATAAATCCAAGTTAGAAAATGTAATGCCCTACAAAGACCTAATTTTATTTTGTATTTACATTGCACTTGATCAGCAAGTTTAGGAAGGGTACAATATTATATTGGTGCTTACTTGTGTAGTTTTAGTCAGGGAAAGAGAGACAATTTGCTGTTTATTACACTAGTCCCCTAAGGTTTAACAACTTTGAGAACTTTTAGTGTTTTTTGATTGGTTGGTTTATTATGTTGAGTGTTTATTAATTTTCATCTATTATAAAAAAAATGTTGTGTCATTATTTGGGGTGAATATCAATTTATCGGCCATTGTGTTATCCCTTTAGATCCCAGCTTTTAGTAGCCAAGATTCTCTTAAAGTAATTGTGTCTGTCCTTCTACCTGTCTGTATTTCAATATTGTCAGGGGTAAAAAAATATAATAATAGCCAAAACCCTCTATTTAATTTTTTCTCCACAATGATAGGAATGTTGACAAAAATCTCAGACTTTTATCTTAGAAAGCATCCCAGACAATCATATTTTTCCCATGACTGACTGGCTATGGACAGACATAGAGAATTATCAGTTTTCATTTTACTATTACTGTAAAGGCAATAGGTATTTTCTTATTATACTGTGCCCAATCAAAGGGACCTAAATGGAAAAGTTAATAGCAAATAAAATGATTTTTATCCCCAATGATGATACACAAAATTCCCCTTTCTGAATATTACAATTAGTAGTTAAAACGTTTAGACACTCTACTTAATAAACCAACCAATCAAAATTCACTAAAAGTCAATTTGTCAAGCCAACCAATAAGAAAACGTTATTATAGAACTTTGGGGAATAGTGTAATAAACAGCCCAATTAAAACTTCCTGGCCTTATCAGATGCCGAATTCTACACTTAAACCTTCGGCTTCTCTAACAACTAATTTTAATTTCAGAACGGACTCCGAAGGCAATAACAAAGAATTCTTCAACTAATATACTCAGGAAATTTTAGTTTACAACAAAAAATATGTAAAATCGGAATATTCGGCTGTATTGAAGATAGATGGCAGAATCTTATCGTGAAAATTATCCTTACCAACAAGCATCTAATACTGTATAACATACTAGGTCTTTTGGTCTGTCTGTAATGCTCTAGAGTACATCAAATTTCTTCTTCATTTTGATATAGAAAGCTAAACGATGCCATCTATTTTAGATATCTTATTGTTCGTTAGTCCCTGGAATAAATTTCTTTGATTTTCTTCATCAAATTTTTCGTGAGGATTTATATGACGACTAAGCATTATTGTTTATAGACGGCGAATTCTAGAAGTTGGACTGCTAGATACTCTTTTAATTTTCTTTCAAAATTAATAATAAAACTAAAATTAAATTTCAGGCAATCTTCTGATGTTTTATTACTCCTAATCATACTGTTAGTCAGAATTGTTTGTTGATTCTATCAAGAATGTTATTTTTTGCGATATACGTTTATTAATAAATTTATAGATTTGTTATTGAACCTTTATGAATGATATAAAATTTGGGATATAGTTCAGTTCACGGTGAAAAGTTCCGGGTAACGATTATCCCAAAAAATCTATGAACACTCGCGCAAAATTTTAACCGACAAAAAGGCCTACAAATAATCTGGAAAACACAATCCTCAATAATGCACAGTTATCTCGCAGTACACATAAATGCGCGAAAAAGACTAACTTTACACGTTTTTTCTTCATTCAATTTTTCCACGTCCATCATTTGATCTTAGCTATTTCAGATTATTTATAGGTCTTCTCATGCCGCTTAAAACTGGGGGCTGACATGTACGTTAAGCCGTTTGGCAGCTAACAGCCTTGAAAGTTAATATATTTCTGGAAATAATCGTTACCAGTAACATTTTACCGTGAACTGCACTAGAATCAAAATTTGTTTCAAATTACTTTCAAGAATCTTTAAAAATAGTTTTATTATTTCTTCTAAAATGTTTAAAGTTAATCAACAACAATTGTTAAATTTTATTTTTGGAATTGTTATTTAAATTTTTATGTAATGAAAATTTTCTTTTTGGTAGTTTTCTTGTTGATAAAATATTTGGAAAATCCCTTTTTCTGTAAGAAGAATCTTAAAAGCCCGTTTTTATGAGTTTACTTAAACCAATTCAAAAGACCTATGAAGATATTTTAAAAACTTATAGAACTTGCTGCTTTTTTGGTATTAAGAATATAGAATTAAAATGAGATGAGGTAAAATATTTTGCTTTAATAATATTTTCTTTATCGTTGACTTAACAACTTTGGGGACCTTTATTAATTTTTAATTCGTTTGTTCATTAAGTTCAGTGTCCAAACATTTCAACCACTAGTTGTAATCTACAAAAGGGGTAATTTTGTGTATCATCATTGAAGATGTACATCATTTTAACGGCCAAAGTCTTATCTATTTAGATCCCTGACTTAGGGTATACTTACAGAATATGGGATTTTACCAAAAATTTTAATTAAACTCAGTTTTTGTAATTGTTACATACAATGTATGTAGTAAATACAAGCATAAAGTTTATACAAATATAAATGAAATAGTTTCTTAGTTTGGAAGGTTCTCTTCACTTTTCAGCCATTCTTCTATTTTTTTCATAGAATTATTGCGTGTCTTAAAAATCAGCCATGTGAAGTCATAAAAATGAGGTAGATGAGAGGAGAAGTGGGAAAGAAGACCCTAAAAAAGATAAGGATAATCCCTCATTTTTATGACGTCACAAGGCTGATTTTTTTAGACACTTTGTCCAGCTATATTATTGCTAAATAATATATTTTTTTCCCTTCAAATTGTACATTCGAGTTTCATTATTCATTTATTTTATTTGTACTCAGAGCATTTGATTTGAAACTATATTTGTCCAGAAAAGGTTTCTATATTATTTCTTGAAAATTTAATTTCAAGTTTATTTGATTACACTTTAATTTAATGAAAATTATTAGGATATTCTATTATCTAAACTAGTAAGGCTTTTTAGTTTGTTTGTCCTTTAAGATATCACTAAGCATTCAACTGATTGAGTTCTCCATTTTAGGAAAATTCTATTAAGCTAAGTTAGAAGCTAATTTCTGTTTCTATCTCCACCTAATTTTTGAATGCAGGATCCCTAGGTACTAGTGCGCAGCCGCTAGAATTTAATTATAAAATCTGTAGAGCCCCTTAGTTTTAAAAAAAGGGTTAAACTTTATATGAACTGTAGATTGAAATTTATTATGACTTGAAGATTTATTTTTTGTAATTTTATCTCATTGAATAAGTTACTTTTTTCTCGGTAATTTAAAATATTTTTAAGAAATTGATACTTAAAGTTTTATTTTATTTGTATACATTTTTGTGATTTTGGGATATTCTCAAGAAACTATTTGTATTAATTGTTGTATTTTTGTCATCCTAGAATTTCATAGAGTGAGAAAAATAATTAATAAATACATTTTAATAATTGTAAAATGTCTTTTTTTCTCTTAATTTTATTATAAATTGGTTTTTTTTACCTAGTAACTAATTGGTACGGGATTCTTCTTCGTTTTCAAGTGATCATCTAGAGAATCCAAGGACAGTGCTGCATGGTGGATATTAGGTTAAGTAACAACCAACCCTTTTATTTTATTGCACGACTTTTGTCTGATAAGTCCTAAATGTGCATAGTAATTAGTTGAGCTTGTTTATGGGCCAAGTCATTCCCCCTACTGTAACTATTTATTTCGCGCACCTGACATAGCAGAAAAAGGAACCATTTTAAACGTCTTTAGTTATGACGCGGTTAGATTCGAACCGATCCCCTCACCGACGACGAGTGAGTGCGCGTGTTAAGCCAAGGTCGCGGGTAATAAATCTTTTATTTACACATAATAACTTTTCAAGATCAAATATAATGTTTACGTCATATTATTTGCTGCATCTAGATGCATGAAAGTATTGCACACTAATATCACGCTTACGGTTTCAGCTTTTACCAAAATTATTACTATTGAAGCTACTCTATAATTGATTTTGTCAGGCAGTCCGTAATAAGCTGTTATTTTAAATACCCCGCTTATATATTAGTTTAAATACCAATTACCAAAAAGCATCCAGTAAACAACTTACTTGGTCCGTCGGCCACGCCACAAAATACAAATTTTATTTTGTACTCTTTTTCTTTTTGACCATTGCTATAACTAGCCTTCCGCAGGGGCTAGAAATAGTAGAAAAGCTACTGTGAAAAATACGAAGAATTGCCCCTTATGGAGGGATGTCGTGGAATGGACTATACCCTGTTTTTTTTTTGTGCTTCGCTGCTTTTGATGTTGTCGTTCTTGTTTATTTACAGGAAAATGAGAGCAAAAATAATAAATTGACTTTATATAAACTTATTTTAAAAATGAAAATAAAGCATAGATTATCAAAAAAGGAAATATTCATCTATAAGATGGAAAACAAATTATGAAGAAAGCTGATTAGGCAGGGGAATCTTCACGAGAAATAAGATTATCCCCATACATATGCTGCATAAATCTAACTATTCTTAAAAATTCAAAAATATATGTAAAAACGCGGCCCAAAAAGCATTTGGTGTTTTTCCGACCATAGAAATTTTAGATTAGCTACCCTCCTAGTAAAATAAAACTTTTTTTCAAGGAAACATTTGGGTAACATTAATTGAAAAGAAAAGAGGGGGGGAGCACAATTGTTAACATAGAAATGTATTGAATTCATGTTATTGCATCTACACTGCAAAAAAAATTATCTGTACCCCAAAAATTTACTAACAGATTTAGTAACAGAAAATGCTGTAAAAGACTTTCCCATATCGCTTCGAACCCGATTAACATCCGGTGGATTAGAACCGGTTCTCAACAATACTTTAAACTATGTCTAGCATCGTATTATATCCAGTTTTCTATGATTATAAAAATGTACAATCATAAGATTAAAATCAGTTTTTTTAGCCCGTGCCTTCGGCATCTCGGGGATAAATAACTGGTTTTAATCTTAAAATTGTACATAAAGCTGTTTATAATACGATGCGAGAAATAACAATTATATCATTATTAGAAAAGAATTACAGGGTAGATTTTTTCGTATTATATTCATAATTGAAATTTTGACGTTAATGTTTAGTAAGACACATTATACAGCAGTGTAGCAGCTTCTTAATTGCATCAGCTTTGACCAATATAGTACACACAAAATTATGAGTACGTTAAAAATTACTAGAACGTTAACAACTTAACATATTGTTTTTCTTCAACGAAATTTTACAGTATACAATTGTACATTGCAACCGCTGTGTAGATCTCCAAATAAATACAATTTCTCTCTACTTGACCTATATCAATTCCAAACTCAAGTAAATAAATGCAAGTTTTATAGATCTCATTTTTATGCTTTTCAGAACTCTTTTTGTTTATTCAGTTGGGTATATCATAAGTTTTTTTACTTACTAAAGCGGATATTCTCCCCTTTTATTATTTTCAGTTGTTTGCATAGGAATTGACACCCTTTTTAAGCCAAATGTGAGCTTTAGGGGGGTGTATTATAAACAATGAGATTGGTGCATACATTCTTAAAAGTCAACAAAAGGGTTCTTTGCATTTTTTTTTTTTTTGGGGGGGGGGGGTGGGTATCAAGGGGGATTTGACCCTTGACAAGGGAAGTGTAAAGGGGTGCAGAGTTGTGGACAAAATTTTAGAAAAATAATATCATTCAAAGAGTAGAATAGAATATTCGGTAAACAGTAAACAGAAATACATTAGTAATCGCCACTACAATTTTTTAGGGATTTTCTTTATTTAAGTATGGTACTGCATGTGTGTTTGTGTGTGTTTGTATGTGTGTGTGTATGTGTGTGTGTATGTATGGTAAGCTAGAATTTAATTGTTTTTATAGTCCAATTTTTGTGTGGTAAATAGGTTGGGTAGCAATATGTTGGCATTATGTTGGCATCAAGCCTAGATTTCAACATAGATAATTGTTTCTTTACTAGAGAGTTGAAGTCACAAACATAAGATATCTATTGAAAATATTAATTTAGAATCTTAATTTAATTATTTATAATAGAAATATTTTTACATTTTACCAAAATTACAAGAGAAAATGTATTAGATCAATTCATTAAAGCCATATCGTTTGTTACAAATACATATATTATAAAAGGCAAAAGTGAGAGGAGTACAGAAACGATAAAGAGGGCTCGTTTGTTTCGTATGCCAAACACCCGTATGGGTTTCTAACATTATACTCAAGATAACTTAACCTAGCTTAAGGTAATACACAAAAAATACCCCTTCCCCCTAATATAAACTTTTTTAAGGGTGGGGAGGGGGGGGGGAGTTTCTGTGCACGTAATTTACTTACTCCTGTATGGCTGATATCAAGAAGATTATCTTTGCACAGTTGTTCTGATAGTTGTAGAAGTACATGATATGTACAACAGGGAGACAGGGATAAGATCATCAAATTATACATAAAGTAAGTCTGTATTTGTACAGAGTAAAAAAGAACTCACCTCTCCAGAAAGATCTTTTTGCGGAAGCTGTTTATAGTGCCTGTTAAAAAAATGATTTACAATACAAATGACCAATGATAGGCCAATATACAGACTAAATTACCAATGGCAGGTCAGTATAAAACGTAATTGACCAATGGTAGGCCAGTATAACGTCATATTGAGGCAATTCAACAACTTCCTTTTAGTGAAGCCAGACACACACACACAAAATAAAACATCCTACCTTTTTAAAATTATGGAAAGGTTGGCAAAATATTTTTCTTTTTTTGTCTTGTCCTCCAAGCTAGGAATTGGCGACTTGTTTATTGGCTATCTCTGTGTCCCTGACAAGAGATAACATTACATGAGAACACAAGATTGTTATACTCATAGTAATTGCTACATTAATTTCATATATAATGGCAGGGATAGGTAAATTTGTGATAAACCAAGTAAGGATGGTGGGCATGAAAAAGGTACTTGGGTTGCTTTCTTCAAGCCCTTAAAGTTATGACTGACCGGTGACTAACAATGCATGGCTATCATGTATTTATTATAACCTAACCCAACCTAGTGTACATACCAATACGAATACATTTATGAAAAAATAAAGGGGTGAGTTGTGGTCTCTAGGCATTTTGAGAGAAACAGCCGGTTTTAATTCTTAAACTTAATATTCTATCAAACACGCTGTTTATGTCAAACTGCATAAAATTCGTAGAATTTGATATTATGATTTCTCCTAATATTAACGTATTTTAATAAGACAATGGACGATAAATTGTAGGCCCAAACTATTAATAAGAAAATTAAGATTAATAGACTCAAAATTAATGTTGGAAAAGTTTGTACCACCCAATCAAGTAAAACAAGGGAAAATAACGTAATGGCAAAGTAATAGTTATCGCCAAAACAGGGTTGTAGCTTCGCTACTAATAATATAAATAGGTGTCTTTTATATTGTTTGATTTTTCTTTTATTTATTATAATTTTTCTTGCCAAAAGACAGTTGTAAATACAACAGACAGGTCATAAATTTTGCACCAGTATTGCTTTTGACAATCATTTCACTTATTTTATGTTGGATTTATGTCTTTTCAGTATTTCGGTGTATGTATATTTGTGTAAATAATAATGCATAATAATAATGTATAGTATTGATTATACAGATATTCAGCCTTTTAAATGATGCCTTATTTTTTTAGGAATCAAATGTAAGAAATCAAGGTAAAAAATTAAAAATGGACATCCGGACATTTTGGAAATGCTTCTGAATATAATTATCAGTGAAATGGATTGGACTAGAATGCCTAAATAAACGATAAGAGCTAAAAACGGACGTACCTATTTATATTATATAAAAGCTTTGCAACTGATAATCATATTATGTAAGTTGAAAGATTTATTGGTTAGCTCGTATGATTACCACTGAACTGATTGAATTTTCCATTTTAGGGAAGTTTCATATATAGATCGCATTATGATTTTAGGCTATTTTATTTTTAATTTAGGTCTTGGTATGATTTAATTTCTTTCCCCCGAAGCTCTATATAATGTCTGTAAAGAAATACGTAATTATGGCCTATAATTGGTAAATTAAATTTATACTGTCTATCATTGGTAAATTATTCTGTGTATTTGGCCTATCATTGGTCACTTCTATTGTATAACGTTATTTATAGGCACTATAAAAAGCTTCTTTTCCCCTTAAATAGATGCTTGGGGCTCAGTATATAATTTAACTGCCGTATTTTCTTTGTAAACATGAAAAGAAACAAAAAATGTAGATCTTGCAACAAAGCTGCGTAATAAAGAGAATAAAGTGAGGAGATTTAAAGTTTATCAAAAATATTTGATGGTATGTCTTTACCTACACACATAGTTAAGTAACTAAACTTACAAAAGGTTATTAAACATTAAATTTGTAGTAAACAGGAAAAAATTATGAATAGCGGCATATACTGTTATTTCTAATTTTTACATTATAGAAAAAGATGAATGTCTATTGTCTAATCATGATAATTTTCCTGATTCAAAGTTTTTTTATTATCTTTTAAATTTTGGTTAAAACAATATTAAACAATTTTGAAATAACAGTAGAATTAAACCAAAAAAAAATTATAAAGTTGCTTTGGAATGTACAGCCAATTATTACCATAAATTTTTCTAGTTCTTTATCTTCTGCCATAAAAAGCTCACAATTTTATATAATAGAAGATAAACTAAATGTAAAACAATAAGATCCTTCGGACAGCCGGAACGACCCTAGTTATAGAGTAGCTGCGATGTCAATAACAAAACTATTTCAAATTATAAGTATACTGCCTATATATTTGTGCTATAAATTACAAGTTAATTATCCGGCTAGGCAGTAAACTTTTAACATATTTGTTACTAAACAATCCGGAAAATTAATTTTTTATCAATTTTATGAAAGTCAAGAGCAAGGTTTATTAAAATCATTATGTTTATTGAATTAAGGAAAATTTAAGCTTAGTAGTAAAGTTTGAAAGTTGAATTTATTCATTTCTAAAAAAAAACTTTGAAATAATTAGTTTGTAAGTTTGGATTTTTTTTTAGGTTTAATCTACACGTTTTATTAAACGGCTTAAAATCTGTTTAATTTCTACTGAATTCAAACCGGTTTTGAATCGTGAAGAATCTATCATGGTTTTCAGCATTTTAATCTTTCTTTTTTAATTCGATTTTCGTTATTTTTCCTATAGACACTTAAAGGAAAAAAAACCTCTCTTATTTTGAATTGAAAATAACGAGGGGGATATATTTCCCTATACCTCCCTACTGACTGCGGAGGTCCTATTACTGCGGGGCCTATGCCAGCAGTGATCTAACTTAAGTTGAAAAAAAGTATTAAAAAAACTTCACTTTACTTGCATTTACAATTCTGTAGAAAAAAATTGTCCATGAAACGAACATAAATATTTTTTTATTTATACAATATTCGAAATCCAGGTTTAAATCACATGATTTCATTAAAAAAATCCTAGATTTAACTTTAAAAATTGTGGCCAGACTTATAAATTTGAGAAGGTATAATATAAAGTCCTGCTTTTATTACTATTTTCCTCGCCTAGCCGTCCATCCATCCATCCATTGAGAAAACTTTGTTCATATTTCTTTACCCTTATAAATAGAGTGAGGCCTAAGTTTATATGAGCAAAACTTTTTTTCTCAGGTTATTTTTATAAACATAAGCTATGATACAGTACACTGGCTATGAAACATTCAACTTATTTATTTATGTAGTGAAGATACTCTATAATTTTGGTCAGTGCTGTTGAATTGACTATTTTCTATTTATACACCAAATCAAAAACAAACATATATGTTCATACTTTATGTATAAAGATATTTTATGTCAACAGCTAAAAAATATTATTTTTCAGATAGAAATCTAATGTTCTTCATAACTAACTAACTGAAAAAAAATAAATCTACTTTGGGGGACAGCGGAAAATGTCATGTGTGACGTCACAAAAATGCGTCGAAAAGGAATAATGAAAGAAGAAGTGGGAAGAGAAACCCCCCAAAAAGGAATAATGAGAGAAGAAGTGGGAAGGGAAACCCCCAACAAAGAGATGGATAACATACGTATTATTATGACGTCATACATGAAACTTTTCCCTTTCCCCTTTCGATTCTAATTAATCAATGAGATATTCACATAATATTTCAGCCATCTATCTTAAATTGCAGCCGGAAAAATTACAGTTTTGTTGTTATCTGTAACCTTGAAATTGATGGGTTGATGTTTCAAATAAACTATTTATGGATAAAATAACTCTATTTTTAACAAAGGAAACAAAACATGTCAATTATGAGAACCATTTTATTTTCTAAATTTCGTACATTGGAAAAAACAAGGAAACAAGACTGATAAGAAGTAGCTTATAGTGGCTAATAAAAATGACGCGATACAATACAAATTACCAATGTTAGGCAAGAATACATTGTAATTAACCAATGGTAAAATGTTTTCTAGCCTATTAGAGGTCCGATCGGATTCTACTCTTCAGGGAATATACCTACTGGTCCTGTCGTAGTATTAGTCTATTTTCATAGGGGGTGGGTCACCCCTAACCCCCCCCCCCCCCAAAAAAAAAAACTGAAAAAAATACTCCCCCATTTTTGTCTTAATGTGGTTGTTATTGCACCAGTGGTACTTAACTTTTTTTTAAATGTGGTGCTTGTTGCACCAGTGGTACTTACTTTTTTTAATCACCTATTGGTGCACAGCCCCTATAAAGTGCTTTGAATAAAAACATCCTTTAAATAGATTTAATTAATAAGAATGAACAAGAAAACGGAGGAAACGGCAAAAAAATGAGTGTTTTTTCACACAGTGCAGTGTTGCGAAAATTACATATTTCTTTAAAATATTAAATGTATTATCTAAAATAGGAGCCGAAAATTCAGTGTTTTCTTAGCGTTGCTGTTAGTCGCACTAACAAACGCACAGTTATAATTGTAGAGTAGTTGAAAGGTAAACGAAACTATAGGGCAAGAAAAAACTTTTAAAAGTATTCTCTATTATTTTCTTTAGTGTCGAAATACCAATAGTTTTTAGATGGAATGTATGCAATTAAAGTTAAAAATCATATTATTTGTACCTGTCCATTTCCAGCAGTGCTGGTCAACCAGGAAGTGCCTCCATCCAGGTATGATAGGTAAGCACCACTCCAAAATAATAGCAAAAACCTCTTTTACCAGCTATAAATATTTTACCTGTGTCAACCCAGGAAGCTTTTTGCAGCGGATACCCAGGAAATTAAAGATTATTCTGCACACTATATATACGCTGGGAGAAAGGGGACATTGGGTTGTTTATTGCTCTAGTCCCCAAGGTCTTATAATAACGTTTTCTTATTCGTTGGCTCAACAACTTTGAGGACTATTTTAAATTTTGATTGTTTGAGTCATTAAGTTGAGTGTTCAAAGGCTTCTACCACTGTAGTCTACAGAAGGGGTAATTTGTGTAAAATCATTAGAGGTGTACATCAATTTATCTTATCACTTTAGATTCCTCATATATATGATTCATTAAATTCAGTGCTTAATTTTGTACAGTAAATATTATTTGAAATAATGGTCTCCCTCGAGTTTTATAGATATTTTTACTGTTAAAACAAAAAAAAAGTTTAGAAAAGAAAACACTAATTCTTCTTTTAGTAGCATTATCATTATAGTTATTTTCAGGTTTCTAACAGTTTAAGACAATGGCTGATAAATTGTTGTACATCCCCTATGCCTATACACAAAATTATCCCTTCTGAAGATTACAATTAGTGGTTGAAACAGTTAAACACTCACCCTGATGAGCAAATCAATCAAAATTCAATAAATGTCCCTAAAGTTGTTAAGCCAACCTTAAAAAAAACGTTATTATAAAACTTTGGGGGTTAGTGGAATAAACATTTCCCTTCCCTCATAGTGTTTATTTGTATTTGTGCCTTTCAAACTTTCGTACATTCTCGGTCTGTTGGGTGTATGTATTCGTTCATACTACATATATCATGATTTTATCACGGTTTAACGGAAAGGTAAATAACTATATTTATTATATATATAATATATCCCTGACAGTTAGCTCTTTTCGACATGTTATAACTGTCCTATCGATTTCAATCTTTGCATGATGATTCCTTTACCAATTAAGTACGATTTAGAACGTGCAGCAACTACATAATCATTACCAGAAATTTTGTATGTTAATGCTGATTTTTAAGTTAGCCCTATGTAATTGTTAGGCTATTGTAATGTTTAGACCCCACTTGGGCACGGGTGCATATGAGAAAGAATTATAAAAGAATATCATTCACTATTGAATTTCTTAAATTTTGAAATTAAGCGTAGCAACTCCATAATCGTTACCAATTTAATCCTATAAAAATGCACCTATATAAAGGTTCTATAGGCTAGTTTATGTTAGGTTAGGTTATTATTTTTAGGATAAGTTTAGCCAAACGTAATTTTTATGCTATTGTAAGGTTTAAGCCCCCGCTTGCCTTAGAACACGAGAGCAAAAAACATAGAAAAACGTCACTATTAAAAAGTATATAGTCAAAAATATCATTCACTATTGAGTTCTTAAGGTTTAAAAATAAAAATAAATTACTGATTCCTTCATCTAAATAAACACTCGTTCTCATGAAGATGGGCAGTAATAAAATGCCGTTTCTCGAAGTCGTACGCGGTCATACGTGATTTTGGAAGGGTGACGCAAATTTCAGATACCAGTTTTTGGGATTTGAGAAAAAATCATCTTTATATCATAGCGAATCTTGCAAGCATCACGATTACCTTACAGAGAAAATAAGTAAATCAAATCGCGAAAACTGAGATCTGAAGTTTGCATCATCCCAACATTGCGTATGACCGCGTATGACATCAATAACGGCATTTTATTACTGTCCATCTCACATGAAATATATAGCTCTCTCTCTCTTACTATCCAATCCTAACCAATCTGGACAGAGGAAATTGAAATAGTAAAAACCAATTCAAGTTTATGTGGCTCTACATTCTATTTGTCAACAATCATATTGAAAATGGTAAAAAGAAGAGTTGCAAGAAATAAATAGAGAACACGAGTCCATTTAGGTTCATAAAAGGCGCAGCAATAATACTGTATGTACTGTAATAAAGTAATAATAAAGGTAACGGTGTAGATACTGTAGACGAAGCAGCTTATAGTGCCTTATAAAAATTACGTCAATAATACAAATGACCAATGATAGGCCATTGGTCAATTACAATGTTTACTGGCTTATCATTGGTTATTTTTATTGTATGGCATTATTTTATTAGGCACTATAAGCTGTTTCACTATAAACTAAATTTATACTGTATTCAATTAAGAGCAAGGCCATTACATTACTTGGACGGACGAACGGATGAAATGTCCCATGTTAAAGAGTTTTTTGATAAAGAAGTAAATTGAAATATAGAAGAAGATATTATTTTTCAAGATTTTCATTTAGATTTCAAGATGGACTTCAAAATTTAAACTTTTAAATGGCGATTCTTTTTCTACAATTAGGGTATTTCCGTCCATGACGGATAGCTCTTACCGTTAATTTAGGCATTTTGGAATTCAACCTTGGCATATGATTTATGTAGTTCAGGATGATTTAGAAAGGGCAGCAACTCTATAATTGTTCCATTTATGTATATTTAAAACATGTCTTGAATACGATTTTTATATGATATAATAAATTTTTTATAATAATTCCTAGGGAAAAAGGTACAATATTTTAAGCGAATCATCTCTTATAATCAAATTAACGTAAAGATGTTAGAGATGGAGTACTTTTATTGGACTGGTAAAGCATATTAAAATTTAATAAAATAGAATTATAGAGTAAAAATGTATATAGAGTTTTTTTTAATTTAATATTAAATCTGCACAAACATTATGTAATTAAAATATAAAATATCTGGTACTTTAAAGCAGCAATATGCACTTAAACTCATTATTTAAGAGAGAATAAACCTTGTGTAATGATTGATTTTATTGTAAGCATGCAATGTTAATCTTGTTTAAGAAACAAGGACAAATACGTCCGTAACACACATAAAATGATTAAATCTTTATATAAAAGAGACAGGATGTTTGTCTGTCTGGCTGTAACTAAAGGAAAACTGATGATATGAGTCTTCTTCACAAACAGCGATCCCCAGTATACTTATTTTAAAGTTTTTATAGAGGCCTCTAAAGGAGGGGGTGTAAAGTATAGAAAACACCATTTTTGGTCGATATAATTTGATTAACATTAGTTAAATATTTTGTTAGTTTTTAAATATGCACAAAAATTCAAATTGAAGCAAAAATGATTGAACTCTTATTTTAAATCAAAACAGCAAACCCCTGAAAAGTGTCATGTGTGACGTCATAACAATACGTCTAAAAAAGAGGATTGATAGGTGAAGTGGGAAAGAAAAGGACAAAGAGATGGATTTAGACGTATTTTTATGACGTCATACATTGCACTTTTAACCGCTTTCAAAACAGAATTATAGATGACGGATGTACTTACAAACAGACATATAGACACACATACACAAAATTTAATTGAACCAAAGCTTTATAGAATACAATGTCGCGTAGTAACAATGTTTGTGGTTATAATTAGGGCGTGGATAATTAAGAATTAATTAGTTGCAGACATAAATAGTAAAAGGGTTAGCCATTTTGCCTTTTATGTGTAACATAAAAATTTAAACCTATTTTTTTGTAATTTGAGTAATTTTTAAAAGCGAAGCTTTTCTATTTATAATTAGGGTCGGTTTTACCGTCCGTCCGTCCGGATAGCTTTTTTCATTAATTTAGGCATGATTTGTGTCCTATCGATCTCAACTTTTGCATGATGATTCCTGTAGTAGTTAGGTACGATTTAGAAAGCAACTCTATAATCACTACCAAAATGTCCGTACGTAAATTTTAAACATGTTGATTTTTATATTTTAACAACAAATTTGTAAGTGATCTAATTAACCGATTGATCTGATCTTTGGTATATTGATTCTTGGGACAACAAAGTACAATATTATAAACGAAGCAACTCTATAATCAAGTCCTAAAAATGTAAGTATGTCCAAAAACATTAATTTGTATCAAGCAGTTCTTTAACAAATTTACCTAAAATTTTGCTTCGATTCTAATAAATTTATATTATGGTTATTCAGTTCTGACACTATACAAGTGTTAATATCCGTTTGTCCTACAGTTTTGGAGCTTCGCTTTTATAGATGTTGTCATTCTTGATTTCTATGAAATGATATGTACAGGGTGCGCCACACAAAACCGGACTTTTTCTAATTTGTGAACAAATGAACATAAAATCGTTAATTTTAAAGATTTTATTAAATTTTAAAAACTGGGAAGCAAACTAGGTATATGACTATTAGATCATTCAATAAAATCGCCGCCAGGATCAATCACCGCCTCCACCCGCCTCCTCAACCGCCGGCAGGCCCAGGTCAAAATGTACCTGTCCAAGCTGGCGAAGTTCTCCTTGATAGTGGCAATAAGGGAGGTCTTTGTGGTATGGGCACGTCTATTGGTGCATACTTCAAAGTAGCTTGAGGCCCAAAAGTCACTTGAATTAAGATCGGGCTGCTGGGAGGCCCTATTTCCTTAGGAAAGTGAGTAACCGCAGGATCCAAATTCACCCAACTTTCAAACAGCCCTTCGACACGGTGGCTCTCATTTGGGCTACAGTTGAGCTAGAACGACGTTCTATACCTTTTTGGAAATGGCATGAAGATTCAGCTAGGGTTGTCAACGCAATCTATAGTCTAAAATGAGTTTTTAAGTTCCATATGGGTCTCTAACGTCGAGAATCGAGAAATTTTCACGATTTTTGACGTTTTTGACATCTCTAAATCTGCCACGTTTCACTTTGCCGGAGTACTACAGCCAAGCCATTTTAGATAAAGAGCTCTAGTCTTTTCTAGTGTCTTACTTATGTATCTAACAGTATCCCCAGCAAGTTGCATAACTCTACCTCATCTACAAATGGGCTGAGGTCCGATTTAGTGGGCCCTAGTCGAGAACCAATATTATACCACCAGCGCATTTCGAATCTGCCTTGTTGAACATAAGCGCGGCCAGCTTGGAGTACGAGCCCATCTTCGTTCAAAGATTTTTTTGTGCTAAAAGGTCATTACCTAGGCTTTTTATAGTGGGGGCAAACGTCCTGATTGATCAAGTAGTTTTGACGCTATGGCCGTTTTAAAAAAGTCCGGTTTTATGTGGCGCACCCTGTATGTAAATTAATAACATATTTGCTAATTTATGGATATTCGGCATTAGAAATCGGCCGGATATCAGATATCCAGTATTCAGCCAAAGAAGTATCCGGCTCAACCCTAGTGTTTACCCTACTACAACAACTCTAGTTACTCTACTACAACAACCCTAGTGTTTACCCTACTACAATAACCCTAGTGTTCACCCTACTACAACAACCCTAGTGTTCACCCTACTACAACAACCCTAGTGTTTACCCTACTACAACAACCCTAGTGTTCACCCTACTACAACAACCCTAGTGTTCACCCTACTACAACAACCCTAGTGTTCACCCTACTACAACAACCCTAGTGTTCACCCTACTACAACAACCCTAGTGTTCACCCTACTACAACAACCCTAGTGTTCACCCTACTACAATAACCCTAGTGTTCACCCTACTACAATAACCCTAGTGTTCACCCTACTACAACAACCATCTGAACGCCACTGTAATACTAAGAAAAATTGTAAAAGAAATAATCAGATTAATTTATGATTAAAGTTAGTCTCAAATGCAAAGATTTAGAATTTTTCATAAAGAAAAATAAGAAAAGTACGCATCCAAAAAAATCTATAAATCATAAAAAGACTGAAACGTTTATGAATTGCGTGTTATATCTGAGGAAAAAAAACTATTTATCTCTGCTGTATAAAGTTGCATCTATAAGACTGCATATGAAACTTTTATTGAATATAGAATTGATCTCTTTTCTTCTTCTTTTTCCAAAAAAAACTTTGTACCTAGTGAGATGCAAAATTTTGGCACAATCCTTAATTTTACAATGAACATGTCCACCCCCTCCAACCACCCCATTACCTATGAATTACCTCATATGGGCGAGGATGCTGTATAACATGACACGAGGTCCAACAACCTAGGATAACTAAGGTGAGCCAAATGTCTCCTTTTCTGTCCACTCGGGGTATAAGGTTATGAAACACCCAACAGGCAAACAACTCTTTGATTGCACGATTTTTGTCTAGAAGTCCTATGATTTGCGCTTGTTTTAGGCCAAGGCATCCCCCCTACTCCGTCTATTTATGTCGCACATCTGACATAACAGCAGTGAGAAATAATCTATAAATATACCACAACCAAAACCCCTTGTTTATTACTTTTCTAGTTCCTGCGGGAAGACCCAACCAATTGAGCACCATTCTTAAAGGTTAATATCTCTTTGGAGCTCTTCAAACCCTTACTTGACCTAACCTAGAAGTGAGTACAAGTATTGTCTTGTTTCCTCCAATAGCAAAATAATAAAACCTATCAAAATTTGGCATATGGCATTTGTGACTTTTTCTATTTGAAAGATTAATCTACATGATACTTTTTTTCCTCATTCAGCCTGTTTCAATTTGGTAGGTGCCAATTTAATACATTTTTAGTCAATATTATATAGAAAACCAATGGAAAATAGTTATATAATTTTTTTTAAATCGATTTTTTATTCAAATTTACGAGTTCATTAATAGAATTACGTCAACGCTCCAACCAAAAAAATATAATCTGCTGTATTCTATTATACAAAGTAGTAAGGTTTTTTTTGTCTGGAACTTAAGATTTCAATAACTACTCATGGAAGCTTCTAATAAGTCCCTGGATGGTTTTAGGCAATTTAATTATTACATCTAAGTTTCGCATTAGGCTATTTTCCTACTCCTTCGAATACAACGCTCCTAGATGCTAGATGCGTGGCCGCTAGTAGTTATACAAGACAAAATAATCAACAAACAAAAACATATTTCAAATATTTCGACTTCAGGGAAAGGTAGTGTTTTTTTTTCAGAACCGTAGATGACACACCCCCTTCCAAGCATTTAGGTAGGGTTTTATAATATACTAGCGGCTTCGCCCCTAGCCTTTAGGGGCTTTGCCCATTGAAGTAATTTAAGAGAAAAAAATCTATTTCTGGTGCTGCCGCCAATAATTTATGTGAAGTAGTTTCCCCAGAATTTTTTTTTTTTGGGGGGGGGGAATTTTCATTTTTGGGGGAGTTGGGGGTGTCCCACCCCCCAAAAAAATAGCTTAAAACCACCACATGACCAATAGGTATAAACCCTGAAGAGTAGAATCCGATCGGTTCAATGAATACTGAGATCTTAAGGGACAGACGGACGGACAGACAGACAGACAGACAAGCAGACATCATTCTACTTTGTATTATAGATATTTGTTTGTAAATCTAAATATTGAGATGGCACCCTATTACAATTATATGCCCCTCTGGAATACAGAGCCAATGATTAGGGGAAAGCAGCTGGTATTATTTAATGAAGGAAATGTTGATTAATATTTAGATTTTGTGAAATTACATTTTTAATAGGTGTATCTTTATTCTGGAGGATTTTTCTGCCCTTTTTTGCAATAAAATGTTGTGTATTTGTAATTCTGGCGTTTGTGTGAACCCAAGCTTGAAAAAGATTAGATTCAATTTTTCTCAACTTGCTAAACTCCCCTCCCACCCCTTTCTACTCCCTTCAGGATCTTGCTCTCGTCTCTTCTGCGAAGCTAACAAACAGTCCGGTTCTTAAACAATATAGTATGTTTTTTATCATACTGTAAACGTAGAATTTTGCTCGTATACATGATAACTTTATTATGTTCAATTATTGGGCTCTGATTAAATAATTATAAAAAAAAATTGGATATAATGTCGAATTAAACTTGGTTTTCGATCGAAACCAAGGAAAAGTGGATTCAAAGGAAAATAAAGTATAGATTTAAAAGAAAGCATCCAATCCCTTTAAATACTGAAACTTTGTCTCTTGACTCTTGTATCCCAAAGTTTTTAAGCCAACAAACAAGGGAAATTTCTTATAAAACTTTGGGGACCAGTATAATTTACAGTACAATATCCCCTGACTCCCTGGTTTTATATGTGTTCATCAATTTGCTAGGGTTAAAGCCTTTTACAGGTAGGGTAATAATAACATTCTTGTTATCAGAACTAGAAAATCTATTCAGCATAATATCCATTGATGAAAAAATTGATTTTTTAATTTAGTTTATGCATATAATGACCTTGACATGAGATTTAATCAATCTAATCAGTGGAAAACTAAGTAGGTTTTAAATATGTATGTAAAATTTAATTTGATTTTTAAAAATACTAGCGACTACGCCCCTAGTTTCCTAGGTGAGAGAAAGGGGTGTGGTGACTTTAAATTTTAGTTTAGGAGATGGATTTTTTCTAGGAGCGATTTATTTTGGGAGGGTGTAAGATCCCTCCCCGAGAGTATTTAAAAATCTTACCTGGACCTTTAGGAAGCTTTATTGTAGAGGAGAACCACAACGGCTTTGCGGTTAGTGAGATCCTTTACTTCAGACAGACACACAGATACAGACATCCTGTTACTGTTATATAAGGTTTAATGCTAATTAGACTCAATTTGTACTTAGTTCTTTTTAGTTTTTACTAGTAATATTTTTGTTTTGTCCGTTAACATATTGCTAACCACTGAATTGATTTAAGGGAGCTTTATATAGGTCTTGGGATGTTTAAGTGTATTATTCATTCCTCTCCTTCTTACTTCCCTATCTAAGGTACCAAGAACCCAGGGATAAGGGATGGGAAACGTAGGAAAATATTATTTCAGGCCTATTTCAAGCCTAGGCCTATTTCTAGCCTAATAAACCAGTTTTGGGATAGCGCAGTGGTTTGTATAAAATGCTAATGAAAAAGCTGTGTGTGTGTGTGTGTAGATAAAGTATAGAATCAAATTCAGGTAGCTAGTTTAAAGTAAAAAACATAACTTTTTATAAACCTATATATTAATGGCTTTTGTTAAAATGAAGTTTTTTCTCTCCCAAAATTTTTTATCTTTTACTTTGGTAATTTGAACTGTCAGAAAGCTATCGTTGGGTTTCCCTCAGACAGATTTTAGTTTGTATTATTTGCATTTTTATTAATGAGTAAAAATTTTATTTGAAAATTTCATTGCTAATTAAAATTTAAAATAAATAAATAAATATGCAAGTTCTTTGGATACTATACTGGATATAATGTAATGATATATCTGTACTGTGTTGTATTGTACAAAAATTAGGGTGAAGGTGTTGTATCAACTCCGTACTAAATTTTTTAAAATTCAAAATACAACATCTAATTTATAAACTACCAAATGAAAATTCGTAGCTACCTTCTTTCCAAAAAAATAATCCCGTTATTTTTGTTTTCTCTATGTGGCCCTTTTTTAATGTTTAACTCTAAGCAGATTTAATAATTAAACTAATGTGATCTAACACCATTTATATTTATTTTTTCGTAGCAGACGAAATCATTATTTTTTCTAGAATTGTCTGCTTCTAAAATTTCCGCCATCTGTGATTTGGGCTTGTTTTGTATCAACACTATTGGTTTAGAGCGGTAGCCAATATGAGCCGTCTGCCAGTAAGGTCATTAAATTAGGCAAATGGTAAAAGTTGCATGATCCCTTTCAAAACCAGGCCGAGACCTAATTTATGGCCAGGTTTCCTATCCCTTATCCCTGCAAGAACCTAATGGCTCGCCTGCTTATCTTTATTTATAAATAAAAAAAATTTTGATCAATGCTAAACCAATAAATTTATTGTATAGATGTATAACCAGACACCTACTTGAATCTGTTGGGGACCTTTTTTCGTCTGCTAACAATATGCTTTCTTCTCTTGGCTGTGCTAAAATTCCCGACACTTTTGGATAATTTTTAAAGACCCAATTGAAAGTTGGCACATGATCCTCGGGAAGGGAATTTAACCCCTTCCACTTCTATTGTTTTACTCTAATGCTAAACCTAAGAAATTGTAAAAAAGAAATACATTTTTAAGAATCGAGCAAAGGCCAGTTTGTAGGAGGCTTTACTATCTGTTGATACTGTTTACTCAAGAAATATCACAAAGTCTAGAAAGACAAACAAAACTGTATAGCCAACAATTTTTCACCTGTCTAACATGAAATTAGATCTATTTGATACATTTTATACAAAATAAAATAAAATTACAGTTTAAAACACACAGACTAATGTAAAAATAACCTAACGAAAAAAAATAGCTTTGCTTTTTTTTGTATTTGATTTTTCAATCTTAGATGTTGGATGTCTGTCTTTCAGTCTGTGTTTTTGTACCATAAGATGTTACCAACCGTTAAAGCGATATGGCGCCATAGAAAAGTTAAGTTTCTTATTGAACCCAAAAAAAGTACCACCCCTCCCCAAAAAAAAAAAATATTTGGTAATTAACCCACCTCATCACCTACTCTAAAGTGCTCCTAGAGACATCTAGTTAAAAATAAATTACTATAAAATACATTTAAAAGATAAAAATATCTTCTTAAAAGATATATTTCAGTACACTGTTTAGGAAAAAATTTGGGGTAAAAACAATTACAAACTATTTTTACGGGGAATTCTTTTTTGTACTTGATACATGTCTATAAAAACAGGTATAGTTGTATAACTCAAACATAGATATTCAAAGCAAAAGGGCAAAAAATAGATGTTTTTAACTTTAAATGTTTAAATTTTAAAGCCTGTAAAATCTATCAATAAAAAGTAGAAACCTATTTGATAACAGGACAAATTTTATTCAAATATTGCACTATTAAAAACAAGGTTGACTTAGTTCAGTGCAGGGATAAGGGATAGGAAACCTGGCCATAAATTAGGTCTCGGCCTGGTTTTGAAAGGGATCATGCAACTTTTACCATTTGCCTAATTTAATGACCTTACTGGCGGACGGCTCATATTGGCTACCGCTCTAAACCAATAGTGTTCTGTGATTTGGGCTTGTTTTGTATCAACCAATCACCAATTGGCGGAGCCAATTGGTGATTGGTTGATACAAAACAAGCCCAAATCACAGATGGCGGAAATTTTAGAAGCAGACAATTCTAGAAAAAATAATGATTTCGTCTGCTACGAAAAAATAAATATAAATGGTGTTAGATCACATTAGTTTAATTATTAAATCTGCTTAGAGTTAAACATTAAAAAAGGGCCACATAGAAAAAACAAAAATAACGGGATTATTTTTTTGGAAAGAAGGTAGCTACGAATTTTCATTTGGTAGTTTATAAATTAGATGTTGTATTTTGAATTTTAAAAATTTAGTACGGAGTTGATACAACACCTTCACCCTAATTTTTGTACAATACAACACAGTACAGATATATCATTACATTATATCCAGTATAGTATCCAAAGAACTTGATAGAATGTTACCCAAGTGCATATTTATTTATTTATTTTGAATTTTAATTAGCAATGAAATTTTCAAATAAAATTTTTACTCATTAATAAAAATGCAAATAATACAAACTAAAATCTGTCTGAGGGAAACCCAACGATAGCTTTCTGACAGTTCAAATTACCAAAGTAAAAGATAAAAAATTTTGGGAGAGAAAAAACTTCATTTTAACAAAAGCCATTAATATAGGTTTATAAAAAGTTATGTTTTTTACTTTAAACTAGCTACCTGAATTTGATTCTATACTTTATCTACACACACACACACAGCTTTTTCATTAGCATTTTATACGAACCACTGCGCTATCCCAAAACTGGTTTATTAGGCTAGAAATAGGCCTAGGCTTGAAATAGGCCTGAAATAATATTTTCCTACGTTTCCCATCCCTTATCCCTGGTTCAGTGGTAGTAAAACTTAAACTGAAATAGAATGTAATTATGTAAATTAATTATTGTGTTAAAAGACAAAATTTAATCTAAAGCTCTTGAGATCATTTTTCCCATAAATCAATGATCACAAATTTAAGAATATGCGCAATCTAATTACAACCTAAAAGATTTAATCACTCTACATTATTAACGTCTGTTTGTCTGATTTATTTTAGTGTCGCTTTATAAAAGTTGTCATCCTTGTTATATATATTTTACATACCTATCACGTTTTCTCTCGCAAGAGTTGAAGCTCCTATAAATGATTTTGTTTAAGAAATATAAACCGGTGTTAACTCAATTCCTTAACCTGTAATCTAATATTGTAAACTTTATCTTTTCTTTCCGCAGAGAAACATGTAGAAAGATAGCCAGGCATGGCAAAATAAAATAAGAATGCCTGACCCTTGTCAATTCGGGGCATCTAAACCTAACAGAACCTGACCTAGGGTAATAAACAAACAGCATACCCTCCCCCCCCCCAAAAAAAAAAAGACGTCGAAGGAGTGGGTGTTGTTTACCCCCCTCAAACTTTGAAACTCTTACCCCGCTTAAAATTGTAAAAAAAAACATTATCTTATATGTTCTATGCTTTGAAACACCCTCATTCCACCCGCCTAAACTTAAAAAGCTGGGACGTCCTTGCAACCCCTCTCCCCCCATCCGGTTACTCAATTAATTTTAAAAGATGAAAGGAGAGATTGAAGTGCCATACAAGGTACTGTTCGGTAAAAGCGACGACAATACTACTTTTCAGATATCCTTCATATTCTATATTTTTATACTTTCCTTCCAAATATCTTCTTTTTCTAATACTTAGTCCGTGGTCGGACTCAGATGTTCAACAACATAAAGAGTTAGATAAACGTCTTATTTATACACATATATATAATCGTCAAAAAAGTATATTTTTCTTGAGGCAATAAAAAGTCTTAAAAAGATTTTTTGTCATTAAAAAGGAAGCAGTGTAGCCCAAAAGCAAATACAAGACTTTGATTCAGAGATAAAATCTCACTGATGAACAACAACTAATCATGAAAAAAATTAAAATTTGTTCCTTTTTCTATGCACTATACATGCTACAGTACAAATTCTTTTACATAACTCCAGTTTTATCCCCTGTCGACAAATTTTAGTAGACTGATATATTCAATTTAAATTTTCAGTTTATTTATGTAAATATGAAAAAGTATACAGTTTACCTCAACAACAATACATGATATGAAAAAAAAAATCCATCGTGTTTTTTTTCTACCCAGAAAAAAAACCGGTCCTATTCCATGCAGGACTAAAGCGTTCCATATTTTGGCAACAAAAAGATGATAGTAGTGGGATAAAGTGTCTCAATAATCAGCCTTGTGACGTCATAAAAATTAAGCATTTGCTAAGAGAAGTGTGAAAGAAAACCCCCTAAAAAAGACGTTGATAAACTCTCATTTTTATGACGTCACATGGCTGATTTTTGACACACTTTGTTCCATTACATTAATCAATTATTTGAAGGGCGTTAAGAACATCAACTTTGAATTTAAAATAAAATTTTAAATACTTGTCCGCAGACAATTTTTTCTAAGACCATATCATTTTTCTGCTATGAAAAAAAAAATACAGCACGGAATGGTTATCATTAAGTGCTTAGGTTCAGCACTGTAATCATTCTGAAAATGTAGAAAAAAATGGGGGTCAAACTGGGTAATTGGGTAACAAACAAATGGTTGATTTTTTCAACCCATAGAAATAGTTATTTATAGCATCGTATTATAGACAGCTTTCTGCGGATGTTAAGATTTAAAATTAAAACCCGTTAATATAACCCAAGGGTGCCAAAGGCTCGGGCGAACAAAACTTTATTAATTTATGAATTTATTTTTATATTCGTGGAAAATTGTGCTTTACACGATTTTTTCAGTATGTCTGAGAACCGGTTCTAATCCTGCATATTGATAGGTATCGAAGCAATACTGAAAATGTCTTTCCCTTGTATCTGGTTTATATAAAAACTAAAATTTTTGGTAATGTGTAGCTTTTTAGTAACAAATCTCAATCAAATGTTATCCTTTAGTCAACGTGTTGTTAAAAATGCAAACTAATAATAAATTATTTTTAAGTAGGGCTTCGAAATTGAATTTTATCCGCTGAATTATAACCGTTTCTCGGCAATACTGAAAAATAATGTATCGTATCGTGTTTATATATATTCTATACGAATAATGATATCAAGGCTAAAAAAACTGGTCTTAATCTTTTAAATTTACAATTTACTTTCCTGGGAAAGCTGTCTATGATACGATGAGGTAAATAAATAATAAACACAAAAATAATCAGAACAATATTTAACAGAAGTCTTTTAGATACCAGACCCCCTAGGGGATAAGACAATGCACTTCGAATCAATGGATTCACCCCAAATGAGTTTTTAAAAAACTGCTTTTCTTGTTTGTATAACCTAATCAAGATTTTAAAAGTGTTTAGGCTAACTAATAAGAGAACGTGTTAATAAAATCTTGAGAACTAATATAATTTAGTTTTTTATCATCTTCCTCTTTGATTCGGACGGAAGAACAAGACGTTTGTTTGGACTATGAAGAAATATAAAATATATATCTTGATGAAAATACAATTATTGTTGAAATATTTGCGGACCAAGTTGACAACTATTTCAATAAAGAACATACTTTTACAGTTTATACAATATCTATATAATAGCGGCTTAGCCTCTAGCCTCTAGGGGCTTTGCTCCAAGAGGTAATTTAAAAAAAAGTATTTCTGGTGCTGCCATTTATTTTGAAGTAACTGCCTAAAAACAATTTTTTTTGGGGGGGGGAGTTAGGGGTGTTCCATCCCCCAAGAAAATAGCCTAAAACCACCACCGGACTAATAGGTATATACCCTAGAGAGTAGAATCCGATCGGTTTAGTGGTTGCCGAGATCTTAAGGGACAGACGGACGGACGGACGGAGAGACATCAAGCTACTTTGTATTATAGATATATCTTAGAGACTGAAGGGGCAGTGGGCTGTTGAATACACTAGTTCCCAAAGTTTTACAATAACGTTTTCTTATTTGTTAGCTAAACAACTTTGTGGACTTCAGTGAATTCTAATTGGTTGGATCACTAAGTTGAGTATTGAAACGTTTTAAGCACTAATTTTAATCTACAGAAGGGGTAATTTTGTGTATCATCATTTATTCCATTTTCTTCTATGATTTACTCCTTTTCTTTAATTTTTTTATTTTGCTTCCATTCTTATGTTTTGTGCCACCAAAAAACTTGTCTTATGCTTTGATTATTTTGCATATAGGTGTGCTATTTCATTTTCATATAGACGTCATGGGATGGTTTTAAGCTATTTTTATATCACGTTCCTTCCCCTTTGAATACAGAGCCCCTAGATGCTCGGAGCGCAGCCACTAGTATCTTCTAAATTATATAAGAAAACCCCAAAATGCAATATGTCAGTACAAATTTCATTGTTTTTCTCCTCATATAAAAGTGGGTCTCATAATTCTTGCAAAGACGAACAATAAAGATTAATATTGCTGCAAGCTAACAAGGATCATATGGCCTAAATAAAAGTGGTTGTTAGGGATCTAAAGGGATAAGACAATGACCGATAAATTGATGTACATTCCAAATATTTAAACATAAAGTCATCTATCTTGTAGATTACAATTAGTGGTTGAAAGTTGAAACGTTTAGACACTGAACTTAATAAACCAAAATCCATTAAAAGTCCCCAAAGTTGTTAAGCCAACGAATACGAAAACTTTATTATAAACTTTGGGGACTAGTGTAATACAGATTATCCGAGCTCTCTCCCTCCCGCTCTCTCTCTCTCTCTCTCTCTCTCTCTCTCTCTCTCTCTAAGTGGTTTTAACTTAAAATTAGGAATAACCAGGAAATTTAAGGGTCACAACAGTGGGTGATAGATAAATTGATGTACACCACAAATTATAACAAACAAAATTACCTCCTCTGTAGATTAAAATCATTAGGATACTAGTTATAACAATTTAATCAAGTATAAATAAAAGTCTTGTAAGTTTTTGAGCTTACAAATAAGAGAATGTTTCTTACAAGTAACTATTTTAAAGTAATAAGAAATTGACTTTTCAGCCTCTCAATTGTTAAATAAGTTTTGAAGACTATAGAGAAGCTTTGCTCCCAAAAAAAACGTATTTTTTACCAGTGCACTATTTAGCACTATACACACAAAATTGAAAATACACATCCACACACACACACAGCATGATACACTAAATAAATCCCTGGTTTATCATGGTAATCTCTGTTTATGATATTGTTATGAGAATAAACACACGCCTCAGTAATCATCATTCTTATTTTCTTAGCACAAGTTATCATTTATTTGGTAGGGGGGAGTCTTAAAAAATTATGAGTTTTCTTTGACCTATTTGAAAAAAATATAAGTAGATATAAAAATTTGTGCTTTTCCTCAAGTGGCTAGCAAGCATGAAATCTTCCCGCCCTCTTACTTTTTTGAATAATTGGGAGTAGTTTATCTTATTATAAGGAACACAGCCAAAAGGTACAGGTTAGGTTTAAAAAGGATTAAAAAGATCCTGCAGGATGCGAGCTCCCCACAAAATCCTAATTAAAAAAGAAGAAGAAAATATTTTTCTTGGGAGTTTAATGTTGATTTGTACTCCCCCCATAGAGTTGCAACATGTGCACTTGTAATACATACACACATACATATACTATTTATACAGAATTTACAGTGAGATCAAGTAACAGTATTTTTTATGATTTATTAGAAAATATACTCCACAGGTCGAGTTGATTAGATCTTCTCTTTATGTAATCTAAAATTTTCTTCCTAAATATTTTTTTCCTCAATTTTAATTAGAATTTTTCACATGCTATTGGACCTAATTGTCTTTGTCCTCTTATGAAATATATATAAATAAAATTTTATTTCCTAACCTTACAAATCAAGCTTTATTTTACCTAATGAACTTTTTCATAATGTAACCATAATGTATTTTCTAGACCATGCATACTGAACGTATTAGTTATTATTTGTATCTAATGTCCCTCAAAAAAAGATAATCCAATTTTGCTGTATCGCCCTGTTTATTGGCAGGATCAGTATAAAAAGATAAACATCAAACAAAGCTAATCCTCTACAGTTCTTCAGTAGGGCAGATAAATATACTTTTCTTGTCTTGTTGGTTATCTTTTGTTTTATTCCAATTACAGCCATAAATAATTATAACGTAATGAATTCATAGGAATATTTTTATTGTTATGTGTCAGGATTTAGATTATTAAATGGGTTGAAAGTAAAAATTTGCTTTCTAAAAATAGTTTTCCTACTATGTGGAGGGAGGGGGGGGGGGAGTGTGTAGGGTGTTTAACTATATAAGGGGGGTAAACAACAAAAAGAGAAAAAAGATAGTAAAATTTTTTTCTGTCCTTAAAATTTTTATCGTAGGGGTAAAATTTGTAATGTTGAACTATATTTTGAGGGGCTGGGCATGAGAAAAAAGAGAAGACACTAAAGATTGAAATTTGAAATTTGTGTTAGGATGTTTATAACCTACTCAGGTAAAATTGTATTCTCACTCAAAACCGCCCGAGAGAAGGAGAGAACAATAGTTTTAAAGATATGTTTTCAACCTCCCAATTGTTCTATTTACTTTGTTTCACTTGAAAATATTCCAAGAAATTGTTTTCTATTATATTGATAATTTTTTATATATTTTCATAGAAAATCATACCTATTTTTATCTTAAATCGTATGATTTAAATGAAAAGTAATTCTAAATATTTTAAATTAGTTAATAAAAATGTAATTTTCAAAGGAAAATAAAAGTAATTGTATTTGTTTGGGTGTACCACTGTACCTATCTGAAAAAATAGAGAAGTATAATGAGCATTGGTAGGAATTTGATAAAACAATAAAAGTTTGTAAACAAGGCATTTCAAATAATAACATAAAATTTTAAGGCTATTCTTTTGAAATGAATATCTGAATCTTAACTTTCAAGTCAATTTTAAAGATTCCAGAATAACATATCAAGTCTGAAATATTTTCTTGTACAAAAACAATGATATTATTTTCATAAAAAAGTTATGAATTTATATTCATATATATATGGCATTATAGGATAAAACAAAAACAAGCCAAACACCATTCATTAAATTTTACCTGTAAAAATCTTATTGAATCCGCTTGATTAAAATTGGTTGTTATTGCACCATCAATATATTCATTTCTTGAAAGCACATAGTATTAATCTTAATCCAATTCTTTAAATTCTTTTTCAATGCTCTTTCTTCGTCCTTTTTGTGAAAATAATAAAGAAATACCTTAATATCTTCTCCTAGGATTTTTTTACTTAAAGTTTATTTGATTAAAGAACCATTTTTCTCGTATTCATTCGAATCCGGTGGATAGGAACCGGTTCTCATCCATACGAAAAAACTATGTCTAGCATCGTATTATATCCAGTTTTCTACGAATAAAGAAATGTACAGTCACAGACAAAAAAAACTAGTTTTAATCTTAAAATTGTACATTCTATATCCGTGGAAAGCCGTTTATAATACGATACAAGAAATAACTATTAAAATTTCCTACTCATACCTAAATTTAACCAAAATCATATCCCTTGAAAAACATCACTAAATGTAGAAAAGTCTGGCATTTGGAAAGTACGCTTATATATCACAAAAAAACTTATGATAGTACAATTTTTACATCAGTCACTACTGTCATATTTGTAACAAAAATATTTTCATAAAATTTTAAAGCTAAAAAAGTTTTGAAAAACATTGCATTTAACACTCTGTCTTTGTGTAGGCATAGCTGCTCAATGGTTAACTCTGCTCATGCATGTATCTGTCAGGGAGGAAGGAGAGGAAAATGGATCAAAAATTAAATATTTATGGGGTCTCAAACTTTGGGGACCTGCTTAAAGTGTTTGTGAAGGATTTTGCAAGTCCTGACTGACTTTGGTAACTAGAGCACAATTGCTGCGGAATTTGTAATAATTGTTGCAGACAAAAGTAAAAACAAATTATTATCACAATTTCTAGCAGACATATTTATATTCAATAAAATCATTTACTGTTTTTAAAATATAATTAATGAGTTGATAGTTACATTTTTTCGGGATCTTATCTCATCAGAAGCATTGTACAACCCTGCAAGGACGTCCAGGGGAGGGGTAAAGGGGTGGATACCCCCCCCCCCCCCAAACAAATTTGGGGGTGCCGTAGGCCTTATGCAGCCAATCATACTTTGACTGTATGATCTTTTTCTGATTGCCAATTATCTGTGTTGCTCTAAAGATAAAATTTCCAACTAATATAACGCAGTTTAATTCAGACATGTTTCCGCTGTGATGGATCTAAATAAGCCTGTTATCACTTGAATTTGAAGGATGAATTGCAAAGAAGAACAATTTGTATAGAATTAAAGTTTTGAATAAACAAAACATTGCCCATCTTCCCAAGTATACACATATATAATTTTTATTTTAAAAGCAAAGGTTTCACACTCTTAAGCATTGTACGTTCGTCCATACGTTTGACCGTATTGCTTAATCTGGGAATTGTTGTGCTTTTTGACATGTCGATTTACATCCATTTAGAAATTTTAAACTGTTATTATTTAATTGAAATATTTAACCCAATAAATATAAACTTTCTTGTTGGTTTCACTTTGAAAACTTTTTTTATATTTTATAGTACTATTGTGTAATTTAAAAATAACATTTTGGAACTTCATCTTTGGATCTTCATATTTTGTTAAGCAACCCTAAAAGAATGTTTGTGTGTTTGCATGGCTGCTAGGATCTTGTGAACAGTAGAAAATCTATCTATAATTTTCAGGGAAGGTTTTCCAATGAACAAGAGACGTATAGGTTGTTAGGAAGAGAGATTATAAACCCAAACTCTAGGGAATAGAACCCCGAGAAAAAAAAGAAAAAAGACAGTCCTTTTATAAAACCGGTTTTAAATCAGCTGAAATGATTCAGATTCGGAGCCATATACTAGAATATACTTTAGCTTTCTCAAATCTTCATCAATTTTCTTATACTTAAAATGAAAGGTTATTTCGACAAAAATGTAAACACAAAAAGTAGAATGAAGAAAGAGTTAAAAATACTTAAGATATGAAAAAGAAATATATTTGATATTAAAGATAACTTACTGAGAACTTTTCACACTATGCTACAATACAGGGATGGAGGGGATATTGGAATATTTATTACATTAGTATCCAAAGTTTCATAATAACGTTTTCTTATTTGTTGCTTTAATAACTGTGGAGATCTTAATGAATTTTGATTAATTGGTTCATTAAGACAGGCGTAACTCTTTACTATGTATAGAGTAGGAGCAACATACACTAAATTAATACTATTTTTATTACAGTGAACTCATATTCTATTCTGTCCTAGTGTGACCACTTAAAGCTCTGTCCTAGCCTGCCCTGTCCAGTTCTATACCAACTTTTGCATTGAACTTATATTCTATTCTGTGCTAGTGTGACACTTGAAGCTCTGGCTTAGCCTGCCCTGTCCAGTTCCATACCAACTTTTACATTGAACTTATATTCTATTCTGTCCTAGTGTGACCACTTGAAGCTCTGTCCTAGCCTGTCCTGTCCAGTTCCATACAAACTTTTACATTGAACTTATATTGTATTCTGTGCTAGTGTGACCACTTGAAGCCCTGTCCTAGCCTGCCCTGTCCAGATCTACCAACCAAACCCCCAGCCAACTTTTACAATTTCCAGTTCAAAATGTATTATTAAAATCAAAAAAGTTTTACAAAAAAAGTTTCTATTTTCTTCTACTTTTGTGGTATGATAGGATACATTTTAGACACTTTTAGATATATATCATTTCTTACCAAACAAGGGTGAAAAGTTGACAAAATCCATAAAAGCGCAGCTCAACAAATCAGAAATGAAATAAATACAGTATGTATATTCCTTTAATTTAATGTTTTAGTGACGTTTCGCTTGTACCTTACCGTGCTAGCAATCAATATTATAACAAGGATGACAACATCCATAAAAGCGAAGCACTGAAACGGTAGGACAAACAGACATGAACACTTATATAGTGTCAGAACTGAATAATCAGAATATAAATGTATAAGAGCCGAAGCAAAATTGTAAGTAAATTTGTTAAAAAACTGCTTTATACAGGATAATGTTTATGGACCTACTTCCATATTTAGGACTTGATTATAGAGTTGCTTCGCTTATAACATTATACTTTGTTGTCCCAGGAATCAGTATACCAAAAATCAGACCAATCGGATGATTAGATCAAATAAAAATTTGTTGTTAAAAAAGTAAAAAAAATCAACATGTTTAAAATGGACGTACGGAAATTTTAGTAATGATTGCTACGCTTTCTAAATCGTACCTAACTACTAAAGGAATCACCATGCAAAGTTTGAAATCGACAGGACAATTCTAACATGCCTGAATTAACGAAAAAAGCTATTCGTTAAGGATGGACGGACCGACCCTAATTATAGAAAAGCTTCGCTTTTAAAAATGAAGAAGATTATCATATCAAATTATAATCACCAAAATTGAATTAGAATTATTATATCGCAGTATCAAGAGTTGCAATGTCAGAAAAGTATCCATAGAAAAGATATGCTGATAATATTATCGTCTTAGGGTTGTCTATTTCAAGGATTAATTCACATTAGTTATTTTTAATACAAAATCTGTATTTCTAGTAACTATTATAGAGTTTCCACGCTTTTCAAATCATAGTTGTAAAACAAAACCTATCCAAAATAAACGGACTAATGTACAGACTGACCCTTAATATTGAAGAGCTATTAATACAATGCAAATGGATACTTATTTTCGATAAAATAATATCAAATACTTGTTCGTAAATAAGCTTTATGAAATTAATATTTGATTTTTCTGCATAAATTCATTTTTTTCATAAGCACCTTATAGTGTCTAATAAAAAATGACGTATACAATACAAAATGACCTACAAAAAAAATACAGTATAGAGTGTAAAATAGAATTAATCAATGTTTTTAGAATGATAATATCTGGTAATAAAATCCAAGATTTCTATGATACATTGTAAAACTTAGGGTTGACAAATCTGAAATTCTCACATAAAAAAAATACAAATAGCTTACCACGTAACATGAAAAGTTATTAATTCACGTTTTTTTGGGCACTTAACAAACAATAAATGAATGTTTGGTATGGCTGAGAACCACTTCTAATCCAGCGAAAATGAATCGGATTCTAAGTTTTACAGAAAAATGGTTTGCTTATTTTCTAAATGTAAGGCAATATCGTTTTATTTACTGTAGCTTCGAACCTCGTAAAAGTGTCTGACTATGACGTCAGAAAAAATTAACAATTAACCAATGAGAGATCGCTATATATTTTACCATTGGTCAATTACAGTGAATACTGGCTTCTCATTGGTTAATTGTTAATTTTTTCTGACGTCATAGTCATACACTTTTACGAGGTTCGTAGCTTCTCATAGGTCCTAGAAAGGTTTTTAACTATTTTGTGGGGAGGAGACCACCAACCTTTTAAGAGAAATCGTCTCTATAGAAAATGTCAGTCCCCAAAAAAATTATAAATGTAGGGGTCGAATTCAACCCTCTACCACCTCTAAAGGCCTCTAGGGGCATAGCCACTAGTTACTTAAGAAGTATAATACGTTACAGTTATTGATTAACTACTTAAAAGATATCTGTATAAGTAAGTAAACGTTGAAAAAAAAGATCTGAAAAAGACCAATATAGCCCCCATTTCCAATGATATGCCCGATAACCATGTCTACACACAATCTCTTTGCATTTTTTTGCACAAATAATTTCTCCCCAGAATAAAGACAATAAAAGCGTAGTAAAAGTAAATGGGTCGTAATATCCCATGTCCATATATCTTGATGTATGTTATATTTTGTCCATAGGAACATTTTATTTCAGGGACGCGGCATCCGCGCGCAGAGCCGCCATTTCATCCGTCCACCAAAAGCAGGTTTGGATAGCGATGTTTGAAGATTAATTCCAACTCAGGGATCTAAAGGGATAAGATAATGGTCGATAAATTGATTTACATATCCCCATTAATGATACACAAAATTACCCCTTCTGTAGAGCAAAATTATTGGTTCAACCGTTTGAACACTCAACTTAATAAAGCAAGCAATCAAAATTAACTTAAGTCCCCAAAGATCTTTAGCCAACGAACAAAAAAAAACTTTGGGGATTAGTGTAATGAACAGTCTATCTGACTATCTTTCAAGTAAAGGTTGATAATCAAATTGCGGCATTTTGGCGGATTTTTAAGCGGCTACCGAACCCAGAATTTTACTATTCAACCCACCGCACAACCACACACATACAAACAGACTTATAACACACCCACATCACTTTACTTACTTACAAGTAACAAACGCACACACACACTTACACATACACAAACCCACACACACACACACACACACACACACATAACATCAACTTAGTTTCTTTAAAATGTTAAAAGATTAGATTTTTTCCATGAATTGTCTTTTCATTCATTCAAAATTTATAAGGTTATTTAAACTTTGACCTTATACAATGAACAAGGATGATAACATCTATAGCTGCGTAGCAAAATAAATCAAGGATTGTGAATTATCCATTAAATGTGCAATGGTCATTAAAAAAGAGAGGGAAATGGCCATCGAATAGAATATATTAAGAATAATAGAAAATCATGAAAACTTCTTGAAAAATATTTATATGTCTTTTGATACATGTCCCATTGACTGGCAGACAAAGTAAGTTGTATGCTAGATTCTCTTTTGCTCTTTAACAATAAAAGCTTCACAAAAAAATCAGTAATGTAATCTATCTTCAATGCCGGCAAAGCTATTTGTACTTTCATCTGTGAACCAAAAAAACCCCATAATGTTAGAAAGACAAATAATGGGTTTAGCTTTAATAGCAGCTGAGTAATTCCCATCTCCCCTATAGCGTTACTTACTAACGGACGGACAGACATAGTGAATTATAGAGTAATGCGCTACTTAAGATGGAACATTTTTAAAAATATGATGAAAGTGCTTTGATTGGAAGGATATTTTCATTCTTGTCTATATTTTTACAACATATTCCACTTACTAAAAAAATCTAATGCTTGGGGTGGGGAGGTACTTAGCTAAAACATTTCAAAATATGAAGAATTCTACATTTATAAAAACAAGTTTGTTATAACTGAACTGAACACAAACAAATAAATTATTTATGTAATAAAAATCATTTTTCCTCCTTTATTTTAAAATTGATAAGGCAGCAAAAATAGAATGAAATAAGTATCTTTAAGATGAAGTTAAACTAGAATACGAAGATAAACAAAAAATCAAAGATTTTAATAGATTTGAATATTTCTGTTTATTTTTGCCCCTGAAAGCAAATTTACTTTAAAATATATATAAGAAATGAAGTCTACAGATTCTAATTAAGTAGCGCTGCTACTCTTTGCCTGGTGTTTGTCTGTTCATCATGTCATTATACATCGGGGAAATAGACTTTATATTCTTTGCTTGTTGACTGATTAACTATAGTTGTTCTTTTAACACCCTAAATGTTGTCAGCTTGTGCTGACATCCTTGTTTTAAAAAAATAAACACCATTGAAACATAACAAAAATTTATTAAAATCTCTTTATATATACGATACCCCTATTCCTGCAAACGAAAAATGAATATAATGCAAAATCATTATGAAATTTTCCTGAATAGGAATACTGAGATCTAGTGCAGTTCACTGTAAAATTATCTCTAAAAATCCATGAACTTTAGCTGCTAGCTGCCCGCACACCGTGTTAATCAGCATTAAAAGGTTAATAAATGATTTGAAATCACTAAGATCCAATGATACACTACACAGGGAAAGCTTCACTGAAGAATAACACGGATTTATGTGCACTGTGAGATAAATTTGCATTATTGAGCAATAAATATTCTAGATTATTTGTAGGCCTTTTTTGTGGGTTAAAATATAGTGTGAGCATAATCTATACGGTCCACCCTTTAGCTTTTAGTAGCCTCTTAAGTTCAGGATAAAGTTCAGTATAATCGTCACCAGGAACATTTAATTATGGACTGCACTAGATCCGAATAATGAATATAAAGTAAACTCATTATGAAATTGCCTCATTTCACTTTCAGATATTTCATACATACATACATACATAAAGGAACAGGGACAAGCTTATGGAAGAAAAAAAAATCGATATATATTTTCTTTGATAGGATTGTTGTTGGCTGATATATAACATTGTAATGTCGGATCCAACAACCTATATGGTTCTCCTATATAGTAAAGCTTATTATGGTCCAGGAATGGTTTATAACTATAGTGAGGGTGTACCACTTACATATTAAGAGAAATCTTCCTTTGAAGAACACAACCAGTCCCCATAAAAATTGATTATTT
Organism: Acartia tonsa; assembly: GCF_053477335.1. NCBI lineage: Eukaryota > Metazoa > Arthropoda > Copepoda > Calanoida > Acartiidae > Acartia > Acartia tonsa. The sequence continues at coordinate 23,680,293 of NC_137261.1, forward strand.
AACAAATTAAAATTTAACTACAGAAAAGACTACCTTTCCTTTACTCACATGTCCCTAGAGATCTCTAGGGGCGTGGTCATTAGTATTAGATAAAGTAACAACCTTCGAATTGTTTTAAATTGAAAGCGGACCTAGGTAGAGTTATAACCATTATTGCATGCTTTACTAAATATTTTTTTCTCATAAAGCTATTCCTTTTTGTGAGAATTAGACTGTTAATTTGAATTTGCATAAAAAATTCAAAATTTATGATAATTTCATTGCATTATTGTCTGAACTAACAATGAAAAGCGGAAAATATATAAATGAAATAAAGAAGAAGGAAAGAAACAAACAGAAAGATAAAACACATGAAGCTTTATTACATAAATTGCATTACATTTAATTTAAGTGATTTTTCGAGGCAAAAACTGAAGTTAATTCTCATAATTTAAGGTTTTTCTTAAATTGATACATTAATTGCAAACTATTTTTAATTAAAGACACTTACAGTTAATAAGCTAGAGTTTACAGTTTGATAATTCAAGAACATTTACTTGACTATTTTTATCAAATACCTCTGATATTATAGTAAAACACTAAAGGCCGGGTGAAGGGGTTAAATAACTGTATTTCTATATCGCATTGACCTTATGCCGACTCTCAATTGGGTCTTTAAAAATCAACTGATAGTAACGTGAATATAAACACAGCCAAGTATCAGAAAACAATTTGCTAGCAGACGAAAAAGGACATTGAAGAAAGTGGGAGGTAGTTATCTGTATATACATCTGTACTATAGATCTGAGGTGGATTCTTTAAAAAAAATTGCCCCACTAAGCTATTTTTGGGGCAAATTTTTTTAAAGAATCCACCTCTGTTGTTCTTCTTCTCCTGGTAGCCCATTTTTCCTACCCATCCATGTCTTTATTGGCTGATATCAGATTCAGGAACCTGGCCACTTCCAGTGGTTCTATCAAAAGGCCCCTGTAATCAACTCCGTGGGTTTTTAAAGGTATCTTTAAGGATATATGAAGATGCAGCTTATAGTGCCTAATAAAAAATGACGTTAAACAAAACAAATGACCAATGATAGGCCAGTATACATTTTACCATTGGCCTATCATTGGAAATTTGTTCCTATGCCGTCATTTAAAATCAGGGACTAAAAGCTGCTTCATATATGAATTCACTTTTATTGCACTTGAAATAGGGTCATGTACACTAATTAACGCCAAGCCAAACCAAACCAAACATTTGTATGTGTTGTTGGTGTGTAAATATGGAGAAGATTGAATACACAAGTTTCTCATGTAGAATTCAATTTAAGTGCAAATTGTAGACAGTAAAACATGAAATTAGAGCTATGCAAACTTAAATTTCATAATTATGATAAAATAGATACTTAATTCATGCGACCAATGGAATAAAGACCGAGAATAAATATTGGTCGCATGATTCGCATCGTATTTTAGACAGCTCTCCGCGGAAATTAAAATAATAAAATTGTAAGAATAAAACCAGCTTTGTTAGCCCCAAGGGGTAGGATACGAATCAGTATGAAGCTATACTAGAAAAATTCAATTTTTGTAAAGTTAGGTATTGGGTTTTATTCAAATGCTCTTATTAAGTCAAACTGTACTTAAATATGGACCCTATATACATATTTAAGCTCTAAAGTAATTATATTTTCATTAGGCTAAATTGTTGGCTAAAATATTTGGTGCTTTACACTTATAAAAATATTTGCATTAAACTTTCTTAAAGATCTTAGGGATTAGAATTAAAACATTAATATTGTGTTATAATTATAATTAGAAGGTCTTCTGAAATTAATAACTCTTTTTAATTTTATGTTTAGTGTTCTACAAGTTGAATAAATCCTTGTAAATGTGTATCTAACATTTGTAATATCTATTACATAATATAAAAATTTAAATCAGAAATGTACATAATACAAACACTCGGCTGTGTTTCAATGGATAAATATTTAATTTGTGTTGTATTCAAAACAAAATTAACATAGCAAAGTTTAATTACATGTAGCCTGTTGCATTTAACATTTAACACTACATAATATGCATCAATAAGATTAAATACATTTTATACACTGTACAGTTAGGGGTTGAAACCATTTTTATAAAAGCAGAAAGTAAGGGTTTGTTCCCCTAACAAAGATAATGTGTGATATTTTTCCCTCTCTTCATTATGATATCATTATGGCCGGTACGATTTTTGTATTGTACCATTCCACTTTTAAGAGAGACGAAACTGGTTTACTTTTTTAATAGCTATGTTTCTATAATCTTCCATTTCATATTTAAGAAACAATAATGACTAATGACAATATATGACCATTTTTAGAGGGACAAACCGTAATCACTAATCATCCTATTATTGTATAAAGTAGTTTTAAGTAGAAGCTTCTAATAGATCCTGGGAGGGTTTTAAATTTTTTTGGGGGAGGGTGTCTTCACCCCCCTCCCCCCCAAATTTTTTTTTATCTTTTTAAACTCAAATTTAAAATGGGATGAGGTCGACTTTTCCCCCTCATTTCTTAAGTGCCCCTAGAAACTTCTAGGGGGCGTAGCCGCTAGTTGATTATATTTCTGCTTTTGTAAAAATTGTTTTTACTTTCTAACTGTACATATTATTCTGTTGAGTTGGTTTTAGCCAAAGAGGTTGTTAAGTTGCTTAAAACTAGCATTGTCTTAAAGTTTAACCAAGAATTTCAGTTTCAGGGGTAAATTTGTTTATAATAAATCTATTTATCATCCATTGACTTATTCCTTGAAAATTATGTTTGATATCCTATTATACAAAGTACTAAGGTTAAGATTTCAATAACTACTGAACTCATTGAGTTCTTCTTTTTAGGCAACTTCCCATAGGTCACAAAATGTTTTTATGCTCTTGCCTTGGAACGGTTTTAGCCTTTTTTTGTCCCTTAATATAGAGATCCCTATAATTGCAACCGCTATTTACAAATATGTAAAACAAAATATAAACTAAATCAATTAAAATTTTAGCTTTATACATTATAATTAAAATTGAAAATGAAAACATAATCCCCCCCAAAAAATATAAATATTCTTCCTGTTAATATTTGAGTTTAGTAGAACAATATGGGAACCAAAACAACAACATATTGTCAAAATTCAATAAAACAGATGAAGAAATCGATATTCTAAACTAAATATTTAGATTTATACAATATTCACTTTCAAAGATTCTAAAAATATACAAAAAGAATCGTTTTGTCTTTTCCAGAAAAAAAAACAAGTATTCATCTAGTTTATCATAATTTGTAGCCAACTTTCCAAATAACCTTTTTTAACCTTTTTTGGGGGAAAATTTTTTTAACAATGGATAATATGAAAGGATATTTTTTGTCAGCAAGTTCTTTCAGTCAGGGGTGGGGGGTAGATCGGTATAAAGATATGACGTTATATATTAGCCAGCTGGAAGGACCATTTTATAGGCGAAAATATAGTGCAATAACTAAGAAATATCGCTTTTTATAGCACATATTATAGGTTATAATTTCTCATTTTTTAAAACATTTTGTCTGTCCGTGAGGCATTCAGCCCGGAAATGAGAAACATAACGATCTAGTGGTTAGCGAGGTACTTAATTACAGACAGACAAACATCCTGTTACTTTTACATAACGATAAGCAAAATCTTAACTTTCATTTTAAAAAGGCTCCGATCAACAAACTTCTTTTTAATTTTTGATAAACCAATTTGAATAAAAATATTTTTGTTTGGCTGAAATAAGATTTTCACAATGGTTGTAAATAATTAATTCAATGGAAAACAAAACTCTCAGAAGATTGATTTATATCTAATTTATTTAACCTTTTTTTCTTCTTAGCTTTTCAATTATGAAAATTACTCTTTGATTAACGCAGCAACTTTATAGTTAAATGTATGTGTGTACGTTAGATCTTTTCATGAAAATACCCTTTTTCGAATTTCAATCTTCTGCTAACCTAAAAAGTTACTTTAGGGGCCTAGAAATATATGTACAAAATTTCAGCTCTCTATCTCTACTGGCGACCTAGCGCCAGGCATGTAAAATATCAACAGATAACGGTAGCACGGCGGTTTTAACAATATCTCAGTAATGTGCAGGTTTTCAGCTCTTCTGCATATTTCAATTTAAACACATAAGGCCAAAGATATTATATCCAAAAAATCTTTTGTCAAAGTCTACTCTAGACCTAGCGCCAGTCAGTTTTCTAAAATCATGCATTTTATACCTGTGAAAAATGAAATCGCCAGCGCTAGGTGTAGAGTAGACTTTGACAAAAGATTTTTGGGATATCATATCTTAGGCCTTATGTGTTTAAGTTGAAATATGCAGAACACCTAAATTCACCTTCCAAGCCATTCTCTAAGCATTTTAATATATTTTTTGAAATAACGGGATTTCAAAACTGCCTTTTGAAAAGGCCTAAAAATTATCTTTTTTTGTCCCTTTTTTCACTGTTTATAGTTACAACTTATTAAGATATTATTTTCAGGTAAAAAAAAATTGGCACTTCCAGCACCAAAACCGGCAAAAACAGCCAGTTAAACTTCTGAACCCCTACTTAACCCCCTGACAGACCCCCCCTCTATCTCGGCTCCTGTTACAGATAGAGATGTAAAACTTTTTTCTGGTTGTTCATGTGTATTTTTAGAGAATTACTTTTTCTAGTCATAGCGGTCAGACCGCTCCTTATCCGCTTTTTAGCGGCCAGCTGCTAAATATTAAAACAGCTGTAGAGCGGCTAATTATAAAGCTAAGAAAACTAAATTTTATGACAAACTATTAATTTTTAAAATAAAAAAAATACCTTTTATGACCATCGCCAAAAAACGACAAATAACTGAAACCGCCAATTTTGGCGGTAAAACGGCGGTTGGCGGCGCTAAATAATATTTTCATCTGTTTATAGTTACAACTTATTAAGATATTATTCTCAGTTAAAAAAAAAATTGGCGCTTCTAGCACCCAAACTGGCAAAAACATGCAGTTAAACTTCTGAACCTTTACTTAACCCCCTGACAGACCCCCCCCTCTATCTCGGCTCCTGTTACAGATAGAGACGTAAAACTTTTTTCTGGTTGTTCATGTGTATTTTTGGAGAATTACTTTTTCTAGTCATAGCGGTCAGACCGCTCCTTATCCGCTTTTTAGTGGCCAGCCGCTAAATATTAAAACAGCTGTAAAGCGGCCAATTTTAAAGCTAAGAAAACCAAATTTTATGACAAACTATTATTTTTTATAATAAAAAATACCTTTACTGACCATCGCTGAAAAACGACAAATAACGGAAATTTTGGCAGTAAAACGGCGGTTGGCAGTGCTAAATAATATTTTTATCTGTTTATAACTACAACTTATTAAGATATTATTCTCAGTTAAAAAAAAATTGGCGCTTCCAGCACCCAAACCGGCAAAAACAGGCAGTTAAATTTCTGTATCCCTACTTAACCCCATAACAGACCCCCCTCTATCTCGGCTCCTGTTACAGATAGAGACATAAAACTTTTTTCTGTTGGTTCATGTGTATTTTTAGAGAAAATTACTTTTTCTAGTCATAGCGGTCAGACTGCTCATTATCCGCTTTTTAGCAGCCAGCCGCTAAATATTAAAAAAGCTGTAGAGCGGCCAATTTTAAAGCTAGGAAAACCAAATTTTATGACGAGCAATTATTTTTCATAACAAAAAAATGCTTTTTCTGACCATCGCCAAAAAACTACAAATAACGGAAACCGCCAATTTCGGCGGTAAAACGGCGGTTGGCGGCGCTAGTTTTATCTGTTTATGATCACAAACTACATACAGACTACATACAAAAATTGGCTGGTCTAGAACTGTTTTAGAATTCCGCTACTGGCAGCTTAAAAACGGCAAAACTACAGGTAGGAAAAAAAAATCAGTTAAAAATCAGTCAAGGAGTGGCCAAACGGTCATGGCCTTACTATTCATGGAAGTTTATTATTACTCAAGAATTAACAAAAAAAAATTCAAGGTCTCTAGCTGTAATAGAAGCCACGATATTCATGATATAAGTCAGTCTTTTAACAGTTTGGGAGGAGGGGATGTAACATTAAATGTCTCTTCCAATTATCTTAACTAATTTTTGAATGGCCAGTGTATTTACTTTTTTACTTATAGACTTAAAATTGTAAAATTAAGCTTATCTTACATGCCTACATGACATATTAAATTTTTTTTTTAAATCAGCTGTTGTTTCCAGCTGACTGCAGCCAGTGGTGGCAATCCATGTAAGCTTCAAATCAATTAAATTTTTTGATAAATATATATTTTAAAAAATTTACATATTAATAAACATTTAAAGAAATAAGAAAATTACAGTCATTTAAGTTTTTATGTTTAAAAAGGATCTAAAAACAAAGGATGTTTGATAAAGGGGATAAAGAAATATAAGACTTAATATGACTAATGATGGGATAATTCTTTTTTAAATAGGAAGCCTTACATAATTTTAACCCGCTTGGTATAATATTAGTTAAGATAATTGGAAGAGACATTTAATGTTACATCCCCTCCTACCAAACTGTTTGTCATAAAATTTGGTTTTCTTAGTTTTGATAGCTGTTTTGATATTTAGCGGCTGGCCGCTAAAAATCGGATACGGAGCGGTCTGACCGCTATGACTAGAAAAAGTAATTCTCTAAAAGTACACATGAACAACCAGAAAAAAGTTTTACGTCTCTATCTGTAACAGGAGCTGAGATAGAGGGGGGGTCTGTCAGTGGGTTAAGTAGGGGTTCAGAAGTTTAACTGGCTGTTTTTGCCGGTTTTGGTGCTGGAAGCGCCAATTTTTTTTTACCTGAAAATAATATCTTAATAAGTTGTAACTATATACAGTGAAAAAAGGGACAAAAAAAATATTTTTTAGGCCTTTTCAAAAGGCAGTTTTGAAATCCCGTTATTTCAAAAAAAATATTAAAATGCTTAGAGAATGGCTTGGAAGGTGAATTTAGGTGTTCTGCATATTTCAACTTAAACACATAAGGCCTAAGATATGATATTCCAAAAATCTTTTGTCAAAGTCTACTCTACACCTAGCGCTGGCGATTTCATTTTTCACAGGTATAAAATGCATGATTTTAGAAAACTGACTGGCGCTAGGTCTAGAGTAGACTTTGACAAAAGATTTTTTGGATATAATATCTTTGGCCTTATGTGTTTAAATTGAAATATGCAGAAGAGCTGAAAACCTGCACATTACTGAGATATTGTTAAAACCGCCGTGCTACCGTTATCTGTTGATATTTTACATGCCTGGCGCTAGGTCGCCAGTAGAGATAGAGAGCTGAAATTTTGTACATATATTTCTAGGCCCCTAAAGTAACTTTTTAGGTTAGCAGAAGATTGAAATTCGAAAAAGGATATTTTCATGAAAAGATCTAGTGTACGTCTAACATTTACCTTTTTGCAAGAAAAAACGTGAGACAAATATAAAAACTTTTTGACGAAGCCCATTCTGTCCCACTGTGAGGAAGACGATTCCTATATGACGTCATATAAAGGGAAAAGAAAAAGGGAAGGGGGAGAAGAAAATCTCTTCAAAAGAGATGGGAGAAAAGGGAATCGTCTTCCTCACAGCGCAGTGGGACAGATTGGGCTTCGTCAAACTTTTTTAATGGGATTGCAATATTTGTGCGCGAAGCGCATAAATTTTGTGTGAGGATAGAGGGGTTATTGGGTGGACCTCTAGGGGCGTGTATCCACATCTCTTGAACTTGCAAGGAAGGCCATACCCCCTTCTGTACGCCTGTGCTTTACATTTTATACTTAATGTAATATTTTGATTAAAATTACAAAATTGTTAGAAAATAATTTTATATAACGCAAAAATTCAGAGAGAAAAATCTTATATTGTTTATTGAATACAATTATTGCAAAAAAACATTTAATATATACTTTAGTAGTTTTATAAAATATCTTTAGAGCGAAGCAACAATACATGTAAAGTTTGGTTTATCGGTCTGTAAAACGTTTGTACTTAGATCTATGTCAAGTGTTTTAGTTGTCTTCTTATAACTACCCGAAATAATTACAATTAAATGTTTAATAGACGTTAAAATGGTAAAATGGTAAAAAACAATTATAAAAAACAAAACTACCCCTTCTAAATAGATAAAAAAAAAAATTTAAGAATTTTAGGCCAACTTATGAGAGAACATAAAACTTTGAGCACTAGGTATGATCAAAGCTGCCTGAACAAGATTGCTTTAGTCACCCCATAAGTCATAGTCATAGCTTAAAATTGGGATATAACTTGGTATAAATATGTACTACATTCACGTAACTATAAATAACAAAACTAACGGGAAGTGCATCCTTTTTGCGTATTTTTATGAAGTCACACACGACACTTTCCGCTGTCCCGCAAAACTAACTTAATAAATACTAACGCCTACGCTGCACCCCCTGAAGGGAATTTTAAGGTAAAGGGGGGGGGGGGTAAATTCTTTTCTAGTGGTAATTTATCTCGGAAGTTTGTAGTACCCTCGCAAAAAATAGTTCTAAACCTTCCCTGGACTGTAAAATCATAAATCCGTTCACCGGTTAACGAGAACCTTTGCTACAGACAAGAAAATCTTACTACTTTATGTAATAGGATAGAAATTCTATAATCAAAAAATTTAAAATCTTACAGATTAGGTTAAAGTTAACCAAATAAAAACAAAATTCTTTGACTACAAAAAAAACTCCTTTTCAAGTTAGACAAATCTAATTGAATTTCTAGGGTAATATATCCATTCCTTACTAGCAAGAGTTGAATTCATGGAGAAAGGGGACATTGGGCTGTTAATTACACTAGTCCCCAAAGTTTTATAGTAACATTTTCTTATTCGTTGGCTTATCAACTTTGGGGACTTTAATAAATTTTGATCGTTTTTTTTCATTAAGTAAAGTGTCCAAACGTTTCAACCACTATTTATAATATACAGAAGAGGGTAATTTGATGTTTTATTTTTGGTGATGTTCATCAATTTATCGGCCATAGTCTTATCCCTTAAGTCCCCTGAGTTGAATTGCATTTAATAAGATTTGAGTGTTGTTTTCTAAACAATTAAGTAGATAAAGTTATGAATTACAGAACTTTGCTTAATTAACTTCCCAGGTTTAGGTATAGTTCAATGGCAGTTTACTTCTCTATTATCATTCTAAAAACTGAGTGAGAGGGGGGGGGGGGGTTGGCCTTATAACCCTTAATGGGCTAGACCCTAAAATGCTAAGCTAAGCAAAGACAATTAGAGGATTTTATACATAGCATTGAGGTTTTAAAGTTGCTATGCTTGTAAGATAATTTCAAGTAGTTCTTAAAACCTTCTAAAATTAAAAAGCAAAGATTATTTATTTAAAATTTTGAACAAGTTTGCTATTATTAAGTTCTTCATAAAATAATTTATTGCGTATAAAAAAATTCAATAGCTTATGGGGCCCTGATTTGTTTTCATATATCACCCAAAAAAGTCTAATGAAATCCAATAAATCTAATATATTCAGGGAAGGAGGGGACATTGGGCTGTTTATTACACAAGTCCCCAAAGATTTTTACTTCGTTGGCTTAATACCTTTGGGGACTTTGATTGGCTAGTTCATTAAGTTTTAACCATTAATTTCAATCTACAGAATTGCTAATTTTGTGTATCATCATCGGGGATGTACATCAATTTATCATTGTCTTATCCCTTTAGATCCCTGACTATATATCTGATTTGTATGTAAGATCAATTACTATTTGAGTAACAAATAGCAGAGAAATAAATTTTCTTCTTCACTTTGCAATGTGAATCTCAGTTCAAATTTGTCTTTCCATACAAGTTGGAGGGATGAAACTATTTTTGTTCCATTGAAAATTTTGAATGCTTCTCCTCAAATTGCCTAACAAATGCATAAATACCAAAGTAAGACACAATCAACTTCTCTTCTCCCCTCCCCCCCCCCCCTTTATTTTCAATTTATTCAAAAAATAATGGGATATTTCTGTGCTCACTAAGCACATTGAGGGAAAGCACCTAGTCTTTGAAATAGGGAGGGCTAGAAACCTTGCGGGGAACTGCCGAAGGTTGTTTAAGATAATTCTATCATTCTTTTAAAAATTTGATGCTGGTTTATATTAACACTATAGATGCTACACTCTTAGCGTTAAAGAGGAAAGCACATTCGGTTTAATGTTGCTTTGGACACAAATCTTAACACTTGAAGGTCGGGCCCCTTTAAAATTGTAAGTATCTAATTTTAAAAATTACAGTCACAGGATCCTTTTAAAGATTTTTGGAGACCTGGAGGATCGTGAACTGCAGGAAATTGACTTGAACATCTAATATAGGATATTTTTGTATTTTGGTTACATTTTAGTAAAAAATATTTTTTTCTTGAATGACCCTGCCAGGTTTGCTGGTATCCTGTGCCCGCCAGGTTGAAGATACTAAAAAATTCCAACTCTCAGTTATGTATCAAACCCATATTTAAAAAGTCACTCAGTTATAGCTCTCTATCTTTCATACACAGAAAATGAGAAAAAAACGTTAAGGATATAAGGATAATTGTTTCCTGTAAAATAAAATAATGTTCAGCATCCCAACTGAAGATGTTTGTATTACTGTAAATAAAACACTGGAAAGTTTCCGAATTATTTTTCAACATAAAAGGCGAAGTTGCTAATTTCTTTTTCTCTCATACAATTTACAATATATGCTACAATATTACGATTACACAAATAAACAATGAAAACAGCATCCATAGGTAGCGAAAATAGATAATTATAGAGGTACGGAAAGTGTCATGTGTGACGCCAAAAAATACGAAAAAAAGACGGATGAGATAAGAAGTGGGAAAGGAAACTTCTAAACTGAGATAGATTTAAACTTATTTTCATGACGTCACACATGGCACTTTCCATATCTCCAAAAATTATGGATAAACAGTGAGTTGTATAGTGAATGCACATTATTGAAGGGAATTCCCCTCCCAAAAAAATAACAAGACTTTGGAGTAATTACAATTTCTCCTATAGCATTACGGACTAATTTATTGATGATGATGGTCGGACATACAAAATGAGCTACAGAGTGGCTTCGCTACAAAGAAAAAGCATGGAATATTTGTTAATTCCATTTTTTGGTGTTCATTTGCCTATAAGTTGTGGTGTAATTTGAATTTTAGCTTATTACTTTATCGTATGAAAACAGAAAAACAACAAAAATTGGAAATATGTACTTAGCCATTATATAAACTTAAGAGTTATTTAAAGTTTTCTGTTTTGTTTCATAAATTATATAGAATTGTGTGTGATGGAGCCGCTGTCATCTTTAATAAGACATATCTCAACTTTGCAAAATAGAAGGATTTGATGTATTGGAATAAACTTTGAAAATTAATCATTTTACTTTTCTATACTTTTTTTTAGAGTTTAGCTTGTAAAAGTCGTATTGATACAGGTTATACCAACAACGAAATTAATTCGGAAAACAATCATGAAACCTGCAGCTGTCGTTGGGGGGCAACACAGTAAAATTGACGACCTTTCCATCTGTCCCCTAAATATTATTTTAGATTTATTTCGCTTGTTGGTTATACCTATACTTGGTACTGATATAGAAAAAAAATTATTTTTAAAGTACTGAATAATAAAAAATAGTTTTTAGTTATATTTACACACTAGGCTGCAAAGTAACTGGTACCCAAAGTTTTATTAACATGCTACCTCATTCGTTAACCTTAAAAGCATTGGGTACAATTTTGCATCAATATTGAAAACTTTAATTATATATGATTAAATTTATTTAAATTGAAGGAATAAAAAGCTTTAAACTAGGGCTTGAAGATCCCTTTTACTTTTTTTTCATTTTTCAATATCGCACTCTACATAGAATAAGAATTCATATGATAAACTGTTTACATTATACATTGAAAATGTATGAGTACTCAAAGTTTTATTATTTTGTACCTTTACATAATATTAATATCTATATTCTGTAGTAAATGGGTCATGACCTAGAATTTAAATTTAACATTCCTTGTTAAATTTATAACAATTGGGTTGGCATACTAGTTGGGTGGTTAAAGTCAGACACAAAAGTGGACATAACTTTTAACATACCGTTAAAGAGATAACATGTCTGATATTTACGTCGACATAATGTCCATACCATGTCTGAAAGTCCTAATTGTAATAAGTTCCCCTGTTTTTGGTCAAGGCTCTTCCCTCTACTCTAAATATTCAAATTGCGCACCTCAAATTACAGTAGTAGACCATTTTAATGTCTTTTGTTTTGACGCTGTGTTGGACCGAGATTCAAACCTGTCACCTTCCCGACAATGAGCGGCAAAGTGTTTCGCCACAGTCGTTGGTACAACAAGGAATGGTATATTTTCAAGTGGCGAAGCTTTAATAGATGACAAGCTGAAATAAAAGTTATGTGTCTATTTAATCATCTTGTCACGTCATAATCGCATAAAAGAAAATCTACCAACCAGCCATCGTTTGATCATTAGCTAAGACTTGAAGAGTAGCTTCGGTACTAACGACTTTAGGTTAGGTACAAAATGGATATATGTTATCAAAACCTAATAAATTATGCAAAGTCAGCATTACATGCAAAAGATGAATGTCAGTTAGCCTGGTAAACTTTTCCACGGATCTGTCAGGCTGTTATAAAATTAGGAATTTCAACAAGGGTATTAATATCCAACATAAGAAAAAGGTTTGACACAGGCAAGATTGGAAGATAAAGGGATGAATGGAAATAAATAGAATCCCCCCCCAACCTTCAAAAAAATTATAATACCTATAAATTGGGACACCTCTAGCCCCCTCCAATCTTTCATTTTTACGCTTTGCGCCATGGTTCAAAAAAGCCCATGGAATTTTGAAATGTCACAACCTAAGTGACGATTTTTACCCTCTTCCACCACCTCCCCCATCCCTTAAAAAAAAGTAGTGTTTAATTATACCCTTACCCCCTATGACTGTTGAACATGACGTTACAGTGTCAATAGGAGCATTTTCACAAGTGATTTTTCTAAGTTACTAAATGAACAAAACACACAAAGAATTTTAAGATTTAAACATTTTACACGTGATATTTTTGAGCAAGTCTATAATCGAAGACATGTGTGTCTGATATTCAAAAATGTTGGGTTAGATTGGAGTAATTTTTAGCATGTATATTTACATTTTCTTTAGCAGTAACCAAACATTTACAAAAAATATAATGTATTTTGAAGATTCAGTCTTTCATTATCAAAGAGAAAGGAGACAATGGGCTGTTTTTTACTTTAGTTCCCAAAGATTTATCACAATGTTTTCTTATTCGTTGACTTAACAACTTTGGAGAATTTAGTAAACTTTAATTGGTTAGTTAATTAAGTTGAGTATTTAAACGTTTCAACCACTAATATTAATTCAGGGGTAATTTTGTGGATCATCATTGGGGATGTACAACAATTTTTCCGTCATTGTCTTATCCCTTTAGCTCCCTTACAGTCTTTACAGTCTTATAAATAAGCTCTAAACACACATCATACTACTTTTCATTAATAAAATTCTTTAGAGATAAAATTACCCATGGATGGACAAGGAAGAATTTAATGCATATAAGAAAAAGCCAGACAGACGTCTCGATCAACAAAATAGGTAAAAAAAAATCAGGGCTTGGCAGCCGTTCAGATAAATAAACCTTTTACAATATTAGAAATCAGCTGGAAGACTGGACCTGGGCCAAATTTGGCAATACCTCTTTTTACAACAAAAAATACCATTCAAACGAATTCAAATTTAAGGCTGGTAAAAATAGAAGCAAAACTTTTGATGCTTTATAATACAACTAATATTCAGAACTGTTATAAATCAGTAGGGACAGAACACTAGACGGGAAATTATACTGTTCTTTGGCTTCAAAACTTTGGGGACTTTTATTAAATCTTGATATAATTTGTACAAACAATTTTTATTAATAGAATTGTAGGCTATTTTAGATATTGTTTTAATTTTTTTTTTCAAAATATGCAACCGACGATTTCGACTGTTAAATGTTTGTAAAATCTTTTGATATAATTGAGATAAAGTTACACTTGGAACAATTTTCTAACCAAGTTTCTACAAATTTCACTATTCAATTGATTCCTACATCGAATAATTTAGAATTGATTTATAGTAGCTTATGGTACAATCTTAGCCTTATTTCATGAAATGGCTGTTTGTCTGCTAAACGGCTGTATATAACACAAAGGCCAATAAACAAGTTGATTATTGGCCTAGGGCAAGTTTCAGCCTTTTTTAGGACAAGAGAAACGCTAACCTTCCTTTGAGATATAGAAAAAAACTCCATTTTTTGCCCCATAGCCATACTTCCATTTAATTAAACAATTTTGAATTTTAAATTTACTGAAATAATTTAAATTCAATGTATATGTTTTCTATTTATTTTAACATTGTCATTTACCTAATTGATTATCTATATGAGAACTTGATCTCTGTTTCCAAATTACAATATAAGTTAAAATCTGTGGTGTAGACAAAAGCATAATCTAAATCTATTGCGCGGCATTCAACCATGGATAACACCAAATCTTTACAAATTCTGGTTCATTGTTCAAATATACTTTCAATTTTAATGCATTATTCTTCTTCTGTAAAGGTTCTGGTTTCTCCTCTCTACTCAGGGATAGGCCAAAAGAAATGAAATTAAGTTTGTTAATATTATTACCAGTAAAAAATGAACTGAAACACATTTTCAATAATTATATGGACTATTTTAACGGCTGCCATAAAAAGGTAATTTAAAATCTATATTTCATTTACAAATATGCAGTGACAGAGCTTATTGACTATCATTTATAATTCTATTGTAAAATTATACAAATGATTTAAAAATGGTACAAAAATGTTTAGAAAGGACTCGTTAACCAATTCCTGTATCTCTGCCCAAATTGAGATTGATATTTCAATGTTCCAGTTGAGTTAGGTTAGAATAGGTGCATCTAGGATACAGGACAGATATTCAATAATTTTAATCGTGTGTGCCATTTTTCATTTACTACTTAATTATTTTTCTAACCCCCAATCCTGTAGGACAAACAAAGGAAAAGTTTTCCACAATATTGTCTTTTATTAAGTTTAAGAAATGTTTTAGATCTTTTAGTCCGACCTACTATCATTTGATTGTATCCATTCAGAAGACCAAGGCATATTTTGAAGTCGTGTGAATTATGTAGATACATTACTCAGTATGTGAGCCGAATTGTCAAAAAAAATTACGAACACAACAAAAATGAAAGAAATTTTAACTGGACAAAATATGGCTTGTGTCCTAAAATATAATAAATATGTTGCACAATTAAAAAAAAACAGGACACACTTTTATTTAAATACTTTTAATAAATAAGTATGTAACTATGTAGGTATTTTATCTGTAAAGGTGGCAGCTTCCCAACTGATGGACAACTACCCCAAAAAATGTGTATGATCAAACAGCACCTGGAGGTGCTCGTTGTCAGTCCAGACGAGGTCGCAGCTTATATCATATGTTATAATGCATTTTATGGTTCTTTCTCCTAAAAATTTGACAAATCAATAACTAAAATAGATCAATATCTCGTAGCTAGTAAAGGGCTGACTCAGATTATGACGTCAAAAAAAATTAACCAATGAGAGGCCACTATAAGTTTTACCATTTGGTCCATTACAGTGTATACTCTCATTGGTTAATTTTTTTAACGTCATAATCTGAGTCAGCCACTTTTACTAGTTTAAAATATCTCCGAATATCTGTTCTTATCTTAGGATGCAACCCTGCATGCAGATCCCCGCAATTACAAATTCCTTTCCAGAATAAAAAGGTTTTAAAAGCATCTAGAACAATATTAAATTATGTAATTTAAGTATTTTTATTTCACTTTGAAACATATTAATATCTGCTGGATTAGAACCGGTTGAGCCTTGCTGAAATAATTATGTATTTTTATCTTATTATTTTCGGAAAGCTGTCTATAATACGATTCTTTTTGTATTAAAAGCTTTGTTAAGTTCAAACTGCATAAAATATTTTAATCTTAGTTTATGCATGAAAGAAGAATCTTTTTCTTCAATATATTCGTAAAAAAATAAAAAATAATTCAATAGAAACAAAGCGAGCAAACTAAATTTAATGGGCCATTGATTTAAATTACAATTAGCAATAAATCTATGTTTTCCTATGTTTAAAAATATATTGCTGATATCCTTCACATTGGGAGGGGACAATGGGCTGTTTGTTACACTAGTTCTCTAAGATTTATAATAACGTTTTCTTATTCGTTGGCTTAACAACTTTGGGGACTTAGGTAAATTTTGATTGGTTAATTTATTAAGTTGATTGTCCAAACGTTTCAATCTCTAATTTTAACAAAAAGTGATAATTTTGTGTATCATCATTGGGGATGTACATCAATTTATCGGCCATTGTCTTATCCCTTTAGATCCCTGAATATCCTTACTAATGGTAGAATTTGTATTTGGTTTATTGAATGTGTATGTGTTGTGTTTCAGGAATCTAAAGGGATAAGTCAATTGCCGATAAATTGCTGTACATCCCAATGATGATACACAAAATTATCTCTTATGTAGATTACAATTTGTGGTTAAACGTTTGAACACTCAACTTAATGAACCAACCAATCACAATTCTATAAAAGTCCACAAAGTTGTTAAGCCAACGAATAAGGAAAGTTGATTAAAAACCCAATGTCCCCTCCCTTCCTGGTTTATTGTATGTTTGGGTGTTGACTCTCTAGCATTTAGATAGCACATCATTTTCAACTAGAGCTGTGGACCCGTTGAGTATTAGGTCATTGGGCGGTTTCCCTTAGAGTACCTAGTCGAATAGAACACCCTAGATTTTATATAGATTAAAAATAATGGGTGGGGGTAGTTATTTGTTTTTTTATTTGTGCCTGAAGTCAGATTAGGTTAGGTTATATTAAATACTAAGAAGCACCACATGGTTAGAGCCCACCGCAGATGGTAGGCATAAGAGGAAAAACTAACCAGTGCTCAATAGGCATTTCGTGGGAAAGAACCATTATTTCTCATATTTTCACCTTACTAAGAAAACTCTGAATATAAAGATTCTGGATCTTCTACCCTGTTCCCATATCACTAGACATCAAATTGAAATACTAGTGCTTATACAATTATACATGCCACTCTTATCTAGTCTTACAAATTTATACACTCTAATTTAGCATAAATTATATTTCTCTTTGATATAATACAGGAATAACCTAACATTTAAGAAATAAACATCGTAAGCCCAAATTCTTGTGGACCTTTCCCCCATGGGAGGATATTTTAAAATAACAATAGCTAGAGGTAATTTTTTTATGGGTTACTTACAGTACAAAGTTTTAATGGTATATAATTAACATTTAATGGGCCAAATGATATAAATATAGAGCTGCAAAAGGGGCCTATTAAAGTTTCTGGGAGACTATAAAAGTCTGTTCCAGCAGAATCATAACTTGAACCCAAGATTGGCTTGGCCACTTTTAGGTTGATACCTATTTTACCTAAACTTTGTTAAGCTATTTTTTATCTGGACCTGAATGACCCAAAAAGGTAAACTTGCAACTTGTTAACTCCTAAACAAATCTCCTTTTAAAACAATTTAAATTCACAGTTTTGTAAAACTTTTAAAATAAAAGAAGTTATATGAAGATTGCTTTTATTGTTAAAAAAATGCCGTCATTCCACTTGAAGGTATTAAGGTTTAAACTATTTCAACTAACATATTTTAGGCAGAGTAGTTGTACAATTAATTATGCTTCGCTTCTATTTCAATGTTTTTTATTCATTTTCACATTCTCTGCAGTTTCCATGGGTGAGGAATCCAAATTTACGAATGTTTACTTGTGTGATTAAACTTTATTGTAATGTATAGATGCCTTTAAGGGAGGCGGGTTGACCCATTTTTTATATTTTATACATAAAATGGGACCCTTCCTTAAGATAGCTTAAACCTTCCCAGGACCTATGAGAAGCTACCCTAAGCGGTTAGCGGATCCTTCAGTACAAACAAACAAATATAAAAATAAATAAAATAGTCAAATGGAAAATTATCATGTCCATATTATCAAACAGAACTCCATTCAAAGACCCCATCGTTGATGTTGTTAAAGCAAGCATCCAAATAAAGTTAAATGGATTGAAAAGAGAAATAGTGTGTCTTAAACCAGTAATTTATTCCAATATATCGGGGGGACATGTATGAGGACTCGACTTGGTTAGGTTCTTGACAGAGGGGGAATTAGGACAAGACTTTATGTTACAAGCAGTGTTGCGGAGCCAGAGCCGCCATATTTTGCTTGAGCCATAATTTTTGGGCTTTGAACTCATTTTTTTAAAAGAAATATATTAAAATTTTGCCAATTTATACACAATAATAGACTACATCATACAACCCCTTTAATCTTTTTTAAAGGGGGACGATTATAATCCCCATCGTTTAAATTTTATCCTCTGGGTTATTCTTTTACATTGGACCATTGGATATTTTAGGTCTTATTTGGTTATATCTTTGAACTAAATTTTGTTAGTAAGGTTCTCTACTACGTGAAACTTGCAGCGGGCTAAATCAACGAATCCCTCCATCCTACTGAATGAACGAACCTGCCAATAAACGAGTTTCATGTTAGCAAGCTAAATTTATCACAATTTTTCCCCTGTCATAACACACGACCTAATCTCCTACTCCTAATTTTTACTAGTAACTGTGCATGGAAAAGAGGTGCGCCTGATTATAGGCCAAGGCATTGTACTTATAATGTAGGATTATTAATGTTGCGCATTTATATAATATTAGTATGTAAAATTTCTCACGCTTTAGTTATAACGCAGTTTTAGGCCTATATTTAAAAACCATTATCTCCCCGACAACTAGCGGGTTTCTATCTCTCTGTCAAATAAACTTAAAAAGTAGCTTCAATCTCTAAGATACATATTCCTACAAGTCAATTTAAAATGTGGGGAGGGCTGATGAGTTGAACTTTTGGTATAAATTATTTATTACGCCTAACCTAGAAAATCTTTATTATAAACTCTAAATGAGATTGGCAGCCATTTTTGCACAAAGTTGAAAGTTGTGCATTAGATGGGTTCAAAATGTTTACTTTTTTTTATATTTTTGGTGTTGTACTGAAACAAGGATGACAGCATCCATAAAAGTGAATCTCTAAAATGTCACAATGTTTCAGAAATTAATAAGCAGAACTTTAATTTGTAAGTGTAAACAAAATTGTAAATGCAGGATACATTATACGGACATACTTTCATTTTTAGGATTAGATTACAGAGCACCCCTGTCCTGGATAAAATGTTTATTTAAAAAAACATGCGCATTCAGTTTTTTTCATTTTTTGATTTATTTTTGTCCCCCAATTCCAAAAATATCTTTCCCGAAATCCTAGCTGTTCTATAAGATCTCCAAAAATGCAAATTACTTTTGGCACAGATTTTTTAAAAATTTTTCAATAAACTAATAAGAAATTTTGTTCAAACAAATTTTAGTAAGTAAAACACATTAGATTATACATTCCTAGAATGCTAACAGAATCAATAAGAAATGCCTTCCATTTTGACCTTTATTAACTGTTAAAAATAGCCATTTCTGGTTTTAACCAGAAAAGACATTGAATGAGCAGTTTTTGGGACTTCTCTAGTAGTAAACTCTATATAGATTTAGGTTTCAGGTATAATCCTCCAAGTCTCCAGAAATCTTTAAAAGCCTCCTGTGACCAAAATTTTTGACTTAGAGACTTCAAATTTTAGAATTAAGCTTTTCTTACATGTCTACATAACAAACTATGATCTGTTTATCTGCTGACTGCAGCGGCTATCAGCTGCCAAGTACAGCTGCTGCCACTGAAACTTTTGTTTTAAGATTTTTAATATAAAATTTACTTAAAAATATACATTTTCTGAAAAAATTGTTTTTCTAGCTTCAAAAATAAGAAAATGACAGCCTTTTGAAATTTTTAAGAAAAAAAAGGACCTTAAAACAAAGGGCGAAGGAAGAAAAAATTGACTTTGACTTTCTTATAGTCAGAAATTCATTATTAAACAGGGGACATGCACACAAAGTCCTCTAGCCCTTATAGGAGCTGAGAAAATAGGGCACATTACTTTTGGGACTGATTTTTCAATATCTTTTAATTAACTAATAAGAAATTTTGTTCAAAACATGTTTTAGTGAACAGTAAAAAGGGTAAAAAAGGGTAACACACCTGAAATTATACATTCATTTAATGTCAACGAGTCCTAACAGAATCAATAAAAAAATACCTGTCATTTTTACTGTTATTAACTGTTAAACATAGCCATTTCTGGTTTTGACCAGAAAAAACATTGAAGGAGCAGTTTTTTAGACTTGACTAAAAAAAACGCCCACCCCCCCCCCCCCCCTTTTTCCTATTTTCTCCTATTAGGCCTAGAAAACTTTGTGTGCATGTCCCCAGTTTGATAATGAATTTCTGACTATAAGTGAGTAAAAAGGCAATTTCGCTTCCTTCACCCTTTTATTTCACAACCTTTGTTTTTAGGTCCTTTATTACTTAAACATTTCAAAAGGCTGTCATTTTCTTATTTTTGAAGCTAGAAAAACAATTTTTTCAGAAAAAGTTAAGTAAATTTTATATTAGAAATCTTAAAACATATGTTTTTATGGCCGCAGCTGTACTTGGCAGCTGACAGCTGCTGCAGTCAGCGGAAAACAGATTTTAATATGTTATGTAGACATGTAAGAAAAGCTTAATTTTAAAATTTGAAGTATTTAAGTCAAAAATTTTGGTCACAGGAGGCTTTTAAAGATTTCTGGAGACCTGGTGGATCATACATGGAACCTTAAATAGACTTGAAACCTATATTTTATATAAGGGTTTACTACTAGAGGAGTTCTACATCTTTGTTTTTCTTAGTCAAGACCCAAAAACTGCTCCTTCGATGTCTTTTCTTGTTAAAACCAGAAATTGCTATGTTTAACAGTTAATAAAGGTCAAAATGGCAGGTATTTTTTATTGATTCTGTTAGGTCTTGTTGGCATTCAAGGAATGTATAATCTAAGGTGTGATAAACCCTTTTTACTGTTCACTAAAACATGTTTTAAGCAAAATTTCTTATTAGTTTATTGAAAAAAATATTGAAAAATCAGTGCCAAAAGTAATTTGCATTTTTGGAGATCTTATAGAACAGCTAAGATTTCAGGATAGATATTTTTGGAATTGGGGGACAAAAATCAATCAGGAAATGAAAAAAACTGAATGCGCATGTTTTTTTAAATAAACATTTTATCCAGGACAGGGGTGAGAGATACCTATCTTATATTATTGTACCTTGATGTCCTAGGAATCATTATTACACAAATTAGATGAATAGGATAATTATATGTAAATTATTATTTGGGCTTATGCATATAAAAAAAACTACCTCCATCGTTTATTTTTGATTAAATTAAAAAAAGGGAGGGTTTCTTTGCTCGCTAGGACATTTGAGATGAATCACCATACATTTTCCAGGCCATTTAAACATTTTTTTGTTTAAAACAACACAAAAATTATTGAACAGGCCTACTGTGCATATTATGTGGGGTGTGCCATTTGGTAGCAACATTTCTTATGAATAATTTCTTACTTGGAATAGTCACGTTATATTAAGTACATTGCACCCGCGTTTTCCAATAAAGCTGTTTTTAGGGTTGTCAGCAGGTTCGGCAGGGTGGCTGCGCCTCAATCTGATCAATGCGGCTAACACATCGCCAAAGACGCGCGGATGATATGGTTTCACGCCATTCAGTATCTGGATTAATGAAAAGTTGGTGGCTTTATCTGATTGTGGTCTCGGCTATGGCTGGACATTTATTTCATCATATTGTCTTGCATAGCTTGTTCTTTTAGAACTTTCGCCTGTTTTAACCTCTTAGAATATTTGATAACAGCCTCAATATTATTACTGAGACAACAAAACCTTTGAATTGCTCGTCCTTTGTCTGGTAATTCTTAATTTAGTAGAGCCTATTCTGGGCAAAGGCATTCCCCTACTGAATAGCAGCAATAGGTAAAACACGCTTTGCAAGTAAATTAGGACCATTTGATAGAATTACAACTGCTTTAATTCAGCTGAAAAACAGGAACACACATGCAACAGATAGGTCAAGGCTGTTCTTCTGAGTACAATTCTACACATTCTTGCAGTTCCATACCTTTCATTCGAAAATGGACGGCTTTCAAATCAAAATAAATACTGTTAATTAAGGAGAATTATGTTAATGGTGAAGTTTTAAGGGGGGGGGGGGAAGTTCTGACACATTTGCGTAAACCTGTTGTATAGGCTTCATCTTTGGACTGAGAGGATAGGTTATTAGGGATAAAATCATTCTTATATGATGAATTTCCCCCAGATTTGAGATTTTTTTGGATAGGCCTCCAGGTGGTCTCTGTACAGGTAAAAATAAAAATAAATTTAAGAGTTAGATGTCAGCTTATGAGACAAAATATGTATGTTCTTTTCTTCAAATATGTGAATAACAATCAAAAAGAAGCATATTTTGTTTTATAAGTTAACCTCTAACTCTTCAAAAAAAATCTTATTTTTAATTTTTACCTGTACAGAGACCACCTGGAGGCCTGGAGCTCCGGAACCTGGAGGCCTATCCAAAAAATCTTAAATCTTGGGGAAATTCATCATATAAGAATGATTTTATCCCTAATAACCTATCCTCTCAGTCCAAAGATAAAGCCTATACACCAGGTTTACGCAAATGTGTCAAAACTTCCCCCCCTCCCCTCCCTTATTTACAAGATGTAATTATGAGTTTCAGAAAAGAGCCATTCAAAGAGTTAGTTGTCGGTATATTTTTTTCGAATAGTTCTTGATGTTTGTGCCCACTGGTGTCCTGGATAGGAAACAGGTTTTTTTTGAGTTACGTATGACAAGACCTATATTTCTATGACCGGGCGTGTATGACGGTTCAGCACATAACTTTCATTAAATCACAGCTGATCATTTTTGTGGATTTTTTTGAAAATTACTTTTTTACTTAGATTTTCATAGTTTTTCCCAAAAAAATCACAATCTTCTCATATTTACAGTTTAGTTAATCTAAAGGGATAGTTCTACGAAGTGTATTTAAAGAGTTAAGGTACTTAGAGTAGTGAACTTTTATATGTCTTAGTAGAATATATTAGGCATTGGATAGATATGATTATATGTTAAAGAATTTTTAACATTGACCAGACCAAACTTTTTATATTTGACAATATCTAAAAACGTTAAAGTGATTTGCCACATAAATTACATGAGAATGGTCTATTTTTTTCCAAATATGTATAGCCAAGAGACCAATATCAGAGAATCTTTTTCCACATATTTCACAAGAGTTATAAAAAAATTGAACAGGGGTTCTCCTTGGGACAAGTTACTTAAAAAACATAAAAAATAACGTCCGGTTCATAATAGGACAGGTTTTCTATAGATTCTTTAAAAAAAAAAAAAAAAAAAAAAAAACGTCCGGTTTACTTACAATATACACATAATCTCACGCGGAAATACCAACTAACCATACAACATATATATATATATATATATATAAAAAGACCATTCTCATGTAATTTATGTTGCAAATCACTAACTTTTTGAGATATTGTCAAATAAAAAAAAGTTTGGTCAGGTCAATGTTAAAATTCTTTATCGCAATCATATCCATCCAATGCCTAATATATTCTACTAAGACATAAAAAAAGATCACTACTCTAAGTACTATACTAAATATTTCATAGGTCATTCTTTGTTGTTATGTGTATTTTGTTGTATAAAAAGTTTGAAGTTCTATTAACTAGTAAATGCTATCTAAAGTTGTATTTATGACAAAAAAGTTTTTGCCATATATAACATGCAACGAAGTTGAAAATAAAAATGAAAAACTCATTTTTTAAGGAAAATCTCTGGTCAAATCTTTTAATTTTAATCAATAACTTTATATTATGCACTACTACGTTATTTAAAATAGAAAAAACTTGCAGTTCACTATTTTTTTTTAAATGCACTTCGTGAAACTATCCCTTTATTCAAAGAAAAGTATAATTGATGGCAGCTGAACCAAAGATTATGTTATTATCAATAACAAGATCTTTCAGAATCAATTAACTAATCTAAGATTTGTAGTATAGAAGTTTGGTAAAAGCTATTTGAAGTTGTTATTTGAATTGTTTAAGTTAAGTTTGTTTTGGTAGTCAACACAAAAAAAAATACTCACTTGTTAAGTCCCTCATGCATGCCTCATTGTTATAGCATAGTTCCTGGCTGTAATAAGATGTCCCTCTGAGGTTTCACCAATGAAGTTTAAACTAACATGCTTCAGAATCAGCAATGATTCTGTATAAAGTTTTCCTTGTAATATTGACAAGTTATCTTGCTCAATATTGGTTCCTTGCTGACTTGATGTCTAAATAGTTCCTGTGTTATTGTTTGTTCCTGCTCATCATCATTGGAAACAGTCAGTTCAGTACTGTGGCTGCTTTTAAAGGTTTTGATGGGTTGTGGTTGCAGTTGAAATGATGGTGGTTGTGTGAAATTCTTGCCAGTGTCAGACACAAACTGCACCAGATTCTGGTTTACTCTGGCATTTAAGGTATTCAGGTAAACATTGTAACCTGAAAGTATTGGGACAGGGTGGTTTTAGCTGTTCTGGGTAATGAGTTTGGATCTACTGCAGTTCATGGTAAAATATTGCTGTTAATGAATGCTACCTGGTTCATGACATGACAGTAGATGGCTGTTCTCAGAGCAGCTTTTCCAGCAAACAGTAGGCTGTCCCAGCTGGCATTACTAAATATGGAACTGCAGAAGAATATCAGGGACTGGCAAATTGCTTTTTATGTATTTACTATGACTTACTTTTTTCCCCTCTGGTGGAGAGAGCTTAAAGCATTTTGTTTTTGGGGTTTAGTTTGTTGTTAGGCTCCTTAACAAGATGGTCGATATAGAAAAGATTGTCACATGTAACACCTAAGAACTTAGGATGTCTGACTCATGGTACTGTTTCAACAATGACTACAGTGCCTGCTTCATTCGAAAAGGTGGTAAAAACTATTGTAGATGATTTGGCTAGATAAATGAATGGGTTCTGACTTTTTAACCAATCATTAGGAACTGCTAAGTAAGCTTTTATGTCCTTGACACAGCTAGCTTAAGCCAGGTACAGGTTTACCTGAGCACGCCAAAGAAACTAACTAGCAGGGGTGTTCTAGGAAGGTATTGTGAGTTCATAACTACTCTTACTTAAATCGTAGCTGTAGCTTCCCTACTATGATTTTTTTCAAAATACATTTTCTTGGCTGCTGGGTTTCAAATTTTCTTTCTACAAGAATTATGAAATAAATTGTTTGTTTCAGCGAGCTAGTTTACAAAGTTTAAAGAGCAAATCTAACTGTTGACTGGATATTTCAATCATATAATCCAATCCATCAATGAAAAATAATTAAAAAAAATTCATATTCTTTTACTAATTATAAAGTTGTATAGTAGATACTTTCAAAGTTATATAATCTACATTTAGGCTAATTAACCATTCTTATCTTCAATTTAATTGATGAAAGCAATGATAAAAGCCTGGTGAATCTGTATCAGATTGTCCCAGAATATTTCTGAGACAATTCTGAAACACCAAGTCTATTTTCCATTTCTCTACTGCAAATTATATTTTTGAATCAAAGATAAATAAGATTATTTTAAACTTAATCATCTAAACTACAATATGTCTGAAACAAGTAAACTGAAATAATCCTTACACTAACAGGTAAATATGGCAAGGTATGTGTCCATTGTGGCAAAAAATATAAATAGAGTAGATCATACTGAAATAGTTTACATAGTATACTTAATTCTCAGCTATACTACACAACAAGAACAAACTTCTTAGTAGAAAATATATTTCACTTTATTCAAGCCTTCTCATGCTTAATCATTTGAGAGTTTCTGTATATTTAATGAATGTGAACTATAACATTAACAATACAGTGTTTCCAACTGGCACATGCAGTACATGTTGAAATATCTTAAGTACTGCCAAAAAAATACTGGTAATTTAACAAAATTACTTGCTATGCTTAATTATTAAGATCTTATTCTGCAAACAAATACCTGTTCAGATGATAAAACAGAGCAGAAATGCAATTGTAATATTTGTTTGACTGCAAGATCCCAAAGATTGAAAAAAAAATCAGGTCTGTATAGATCATCTGAATTAGTATATCAGATTCTAAATAATAAAACACTTTAAAAAAAGAAGATACCTTCTTTATTAATTTCTTCAACAAACAAGAAATAGGTTCTGGTATCAATCATCAATGTAATTTGTGTCATTTATCTGATCATATTGTTAAACATGTACTGATATTACCTGTCAGAAACTCTCAAATGATTAAAATTGAGAAGGCTTGAATAAAGTGAAATATAATTTCTACTAAGAAGTTTGTTCTTGTTGTGTAGTATATCTTTTGAGAATTAAATATACTATGTAAACTATTTCAGTATGACCTACTCTCCTTATATTTTTTGCCACAATGGACACATACCTTGCCATATTTACCTGTTAGTGTAAGGATTATTTTAGTTTACTTGTTTCAGACATATTATAGTTTAGATGATTAAGTTTAAAATAATCTTATTTATCTTAGATTCAAAGATAAAATTTGCAGTAAAGAAATTAAAAATATACTAGGTGTTTCAGAATTGTCACATAAATATTCTGGGACAATCTGATACATATTCACTAGGCTTTTATCATTGCTTTCGTCAATTAAATTAAAGATAAGGATGGTTTATTAGCCTAAATGTAGATTATATAACTTTGAAAGTATCTACTATAAAATTTTAAAATTAGTAAAAAGAATATGAATTTTTTATTATTTTTCATTGATGGATTGGATTATATGATTGAAATATCCAGTTAACAGTTAGATTTGCTCTTTAAACTTTGTAAACTAGCTCGCTAAAACAAACAATTCATTTCATAATTCTTGTAGAAAGAAAAATTGAAACCCAGCAGCCAAGAAAATGTATTTTGAAAAAAATCATAGTAGGGAAGCTACAGCTACGATTTAAGTAAGAGTAGTTATGAACTCACAATACCTTCCTAGAACACCCCTGCTAGTTAGTTTCTTTGGCGTGCTCAGGTAAACCTATACCTGGCTTAAGCTAGCTGTGTTGACATAAGGATAAATAAGGGGACCTATGCTGTTGGAGTTGTCAGCAGAGGAAACTAGATGTAATTAGAGTGAGGTGTTGGCATTTATGAAATTTACAGTTCGAATAGTATATGGTATAGGACCCCTCCTTTGTATGCATTTGTATCCTATGATAACAACAAATTGTTGTCTACCTTTAAAATGTTACAAGTACTCTTTCAAGTCTAGTTTATCAATATTATGCAGTAGAACCTCATTGTTTACAGTGTCAAAAGCCTTTGAAAGATAAGTGGCAACTGGCACTGTTCTGATAACTGGTTTCTTATTGTTTAGGCTGTTGTTGATTAAGGTTTTAATACTCTGTAAGGCAGTGGTGGTGAACCTGCCTGTGTGAAAGCCATAATGTTGGTCTGCAAGTTTAACAGCATTATTCAGGTAGGGATGAATCATGCAGGCAGGATAAAGAGGTGAGAAAGGGCAGTAGCTGGAACCCTAATTGTCAAGTTTCCCTGGTTTCAGTAATGAAATAATTTACCAGTTCTCCATATGCATTGTGTCTAGAAGTGATTTACTTATCAATACTACAATGAAAACATTGTACAAAATCATTGCTGATTCTGATTTGTTTAAATTTTTTTGGTGGAACCTTAGAGGAACCTTGTGTCACATCCAGGATCTATGTTTTACCTACAAATCTTAGAATAGTCAATTGAGGTTATTGATCTTGATATAGCTGTCATCTATTTTTTTTGCATGAATTTAGAATAACTAAGCTGGAAATGTGAGAATATTGTGATTTTTTTGGGAAAAAACTATGAAAATATGAGTAAGAAAGTAATTTTAAAAAAAAACCACAAAAATGATCAGCTGTGATTTAATGAACGTTATGTGCTGAACCGTCATACACACCCGGTCATAGAAATATGGGTCGTGTCATACGTAACTCAAAAAAAACCTGTTTCCTATCCAGGACACCAGTGTGCCGCTTTAATCATTAATTTCTAATATGAATTGTTAATAATAAAACAAGGATAACAACAGTCATAAGTAACAAAGAAAGATAAGTCTCGGAATAGACAAAAAGAGTTTTCAGAAGATGTTCAGTTGTAATAAAAAAGAAAAGAGAGATAATATGAAAAAATCAATAAGCATTTAAAAGTTGAGTGTATATCTTTAGAAGCATGACCAAGAAACAGACGGACGAAACAAGGTTTAGTCTAGATGCACATGTCGTAGAAATTATCACACAAAATTAGTTGTATCTTCAATAGCACCCGAGAAAATCACATTTTCTTTATAGCGTTACGGACTGACTGACGGAAAGACAAAGCGAATTATAGAGTAGCTTCGCTACTAAAATGAGGAACAAATACATGAAATTAAAAGAAAGGAAAAGCATAACTTAAATTAAAGTAGCTTTGCTAATCAAATAGTCTTACAAAACTTCTACAATCTTTAATTTTAACTTAATCTATTTATAAACTTTTTCAAAGCTATTAAAAAAAGGTTTTGCAATCGTTTTATATAAAAGATGTAATTTCAAAATTGATTAAACTCATAATTCAATTATCTAATTTTTCTCTCTTAAAAGTTTATCTGCTTTATTTGTTCAAGTGCAAATTTGAAATTGATATTTACACAACCTCATTAGATTCTCTTAACATTACTTTTATCTAATTTAAACTTGATTCTTTTTCAAAACTTGAAATTAATTTGATCTATCGAAAATTTAGAACAAACAAGGTTGACAGTTTTCAAAGATGAATAGGATTACATAACATGAAAACTGTTATCAAATAAGTTAATTATCAACATGTTTTAAATGGGCGTATGGACATTCTGATAACGATTATAGAGTTTCTACGCTTTATAAATCGTACATTACTACCACAAGAATCACCCTGCAAAGTTTGAAATAGAAAGGACAACTCTAAAGTACCTAAATTAACGATAAGAGCTATCCGTTACGGACGGACCGACCCTAATTATAGAAATGCTTCGCTTTGTAAAAAGGTAATTTAGCAAGCATGGATTTATTGAAAGAAAACAAAACACTATACAATACTGTAACAATTCATCACCTATAATATCACTGTAGAACACAGTTTAGACATCAAGGATCATACCCAGTAATACATACAATATCATATGTTATCCTTCGTAATATCTAACTTTACATTAAATATTTAAATCCGGGAAAAAACAAGAAAAAAATGTTGAGACTAGATTGGTGGATTTGCTTGGACGGAAAATGCAAAAGGTTCAGACTTTTATCAGTGGAAAATTCACCTGAAATAAATATCATAATCTGTAAGATTTTTTTATTAGGTTATACTTTTAAGGAAATTTTCCTATTAGTTCATTTAAGGTTTTAGGCTATTCTCCATAACAATAGGGCACTCGCCATCTCTGTTTTAAGCCACTATTTTTGTATTTATGTATTAAAATCGACAAATAAAAAGCTTTTTAAATTTCAAAATATTCTGTTATAATATTTTGTCATTTCTTTACCAGTATGGCTACGAAACCGATTAATATCCGGTGAATAAGAACCGGTTCTCAGCCACACTAAAGAATCATGTATCGTAACGTATTATATCCATTTTTCAACGAATATAAAATATAAAATCATAAGACTAAAAACAGTTGTGTTAGGCCGTACTTTCGGCATCTCGGGGCTTACAAAACTGGTTTCAATCTTATAATTGTACATTTTTAATCCGCTGAAAGCTGTTTATAATATGATGCGATAAATAACTATTCTTTGTTTCCTATACTTTATCAATCTCACCTTAAACATGAACAATAGTAGGATCATCTTTGATGGTAGCTCCTCTATCCCCCTCAATAACATCCCCAATGATCCATGCAGGACACCCTTCCCTCTCCTGGATCTCCTTCAGAAATTGTTCAGCTCCTTCCCTTGGGATTGTAATTAACAGACCTCCGCTTGTCTCTGCACTGTAACCCTGAACAAATATGTGTAATGTAGAAGGAATAAGGTATAGCCAACAAGCAAAATAAATCTAAAATAATATTTAGAGGGCAGATAAAAAGAGGACAGCCTCAATGAATTTCATGGGTGTGAAATTGACAGTATAACTGTGTTTATGACAGCAGTGAAGGTGTAATTTTGACAGTGGATAAAAAATTATTGCCATAAATACAGCTTAAAACGAAATTGACAAAAACACACCCACTTTATGTCAAAAACACAGTGGCTGTATTTTTGCTAGTTGTAAAAGTGGCAGCAACCCGTTGCCCCCCTCCCCCTCAAACGAAAGCTACTCCCTTTCGTTGGTTGGGACCGTGAGGGATAAGACAATGGACGAAAAATTATTGTACATTCATAACCAAAATTTATTGTTCTGTAGATTAAAACAATTTGTTTAAAAGTTTGGTTGGACACTGCTAGTTTGAACCAACTAATGAAGAGACAATAATATTATCTTTTGGGACCAGAATTATAAAGAGTCCAATGATCCCTCCATACTTATGTAGTTTCCACAGGGTATGAACAAAATTTGCTGATTATAACATTTTAATCATGTCATATCCTTATATAAAGTAACAAGATTTCTGTCTGTCTGTCTGTACCGAAGGATCTCTCTTCCCACTCCCTCCTTCGTCTCACCTAAAGTGCCCCTAGAGGCCTCTAGGGGCCTGCTAGGACAATATAAAATGACTTCTTGATTGACAATAATGGAAAGACAATTTAATTCATTTAAAATTGAGAGTTCCAAATTTCCAATATCTACAATAAAGAAATGCATTTATTGGGATACATCACATTTGACTTTCATTTTAGATTAATGATCAAAACAAAATTAATCCCAACCTTTCTCTACAAATAGGTAAACATAGAAAGTTTTATCATTTAGAAGAAGGTCACAAACAGAAATACAATGTAAGTTAAGGGTAAAAGCTTTAAGGGGGATGGAGAATATTCTTTTAAAGAAGATATGTCACTCCCCTCCCCCCCCCCACTTTGGAAGCCCCTGAAATGGTTAGGAATGTACATTTTGGGCGGTAATATCAGTGAAAAAAACAGAAAAAAAACCTTCCCAGGACCTACGAGAAGCTAAATTGTAAAGGAGAACTAAGTCGGTTCAGCGGTTAGCGAAGCAAACAACAACACAAATAAATCCACTTGTTTGGGTTATTTGAAATGGTTTTCTTTCAAACCCTGCCCTCTCCAGTTAGAATGTGTATCATATTGGGACACAAAAATATAATTTAGGAGCTTGGGTTATTTATTTTATGCACATCTTTCTTTTTCCTATAATAAAAACACATGCGTGTTCTTATTTTGTACAATTTATACATTTAGTATACTAACCAACTCCTCAAATCTGGAATTTTTTTGTGAAGCCTAGCATTTGCATTTTAACAAGAAAACGCAGGAGTGGGTTTTGCTGTATTTTCACAGTAGCTTTTGATAGGTTATGTTAGGTTTGATAAATGTTAATGATTGCCCCTTCAGTGTTAAAACCCCCCGCAGGGGCTAGAAATAGGAAAAAGCAACTGTAATATACGACGAAACCCGCTACTTCGTTTTCATTCTATGAACCAATATTTTAAATAACAAAATTGGCATAATATTGTTCATAAATGTTTTAGACAAAAAACATTATGCTTCATAATGATTATTGTTTGTTAAATAAATACATTTTCTTCAATAGCATAATACCTGTCGCTGTGAAGTTTTACCTGCAATAATTGGAACATATTTCCAACAGCCTGGGCAATTTTAACCAGATCTTTGATTATCGGCAGCGTATGCAATACAAAACTAACTCGTTCCTTCTAAAAATTAATAAATATTTATAATATGATTACAATACTTTTATTATGTAAAAATAGTCATTTATCGCATCGTATTACTTAGAGCTTTCCGTGGATATTAAAATGAAAAATTGTAAGATTATAACTAGTTTTTTTAGCCCCGAGGGGTAGAAGGCCAGGGCTAACAAAACTGGTATTAATTTCATGTTTTTAATTTTATTATTCGTGGAAAATTGTCAATAATACGATGCTATACATGATTTTTCAGTATGGCTGAGAGCCTGTTTAAATCCAGGGGATATTAATCAGTTTTGTAACCATACTGGAAATTTCATTCATTACTTGCCCCAATCATAATTAATACCTAGTCTGAAAATTAAGTATGGTTTGGTTTAAAGCTATTTTATTGAAATAGCGTCAAATGCAAGATCAATACCAGTATTTGATTTTGTTTTCTTGCACTTTTTCTATTGCCCTCATTTATTGTAAACTTTGTCCTTCATATGTTCATGTCACGCAGCTCCTTAGTTATTTTAAGATTTTTTAATGTTATAAGTCGGACAATCTAACGTTAGAGTAATGGGATGATTGACTGTAGAAATATTAAATTTCCAGAAAAGAGGGTTAAATAACTGTATGTTTACAGGGTGGAAACCCTGTGTCAACTTTCAATTGTGTCTATAATTATCATCCAATAGCGTCAGAAATATTAACACAGTCAAGTCGCTACAAAAAGAGCAGAAAGCATTTTGCTAGCAGACGAAAAAGGTCCCCACCACCGGAACCAGGTAGTTGTCTGGGTTATGCATCTATACTTAAACTTTTATTGTAGAAATTGTTTTTAACTAAAACTAATACATGAATCTAGCTAACCTATCTATAACTGTTTGTTATTAATTGGAAAGATTGTCCTATATTTTATTTTTTAAAACTCGCGTTTAATCTGGATTTTCTAGAAGCAATGCCAAAGTAACGTGGATTACATTGATACACAATACTGTTGTTATTGGATTGACATTCTTAGTTCTAGAGAAATAGGAATGTGAGGGTTGATATGCAGGGAGGGAGGGGATGTAGGACTGTAAATTATTTATACTAATACCCAAAGTTAAACTTTGGGACTTTTTATTTAAATCTTGATTTGATGATACAAACCCTCAGAGTCCAAATTTTCGACCTACAATTCTAATTTATAGTAGGGGAAATTTTATTTTAGTAATTGTGAGTGTTTGTTCATCAAGTTTTGTCAATTGCCTTATCCCTTACAACCCCTTGGGGATATGAGATTATGCATTCAAGTTGAAGCAAAACAAAACTGTTGACATTGGACCTTAATAGCTAAGTAAAAACAGAACAGTACACGCTGTTTGGATTTTATCTAATTTTATATAAAAACAAAAAACAGTATTAATTTAAAAATTACAAGCAACGAAATTAGTTTTATGAGAAAATTGATGCCTTTTTTCAAATAGCACAAATATTCAGGGATTTAAAGGGATAAGATAAATTGATGTATAATCCCCTATTTTGATACATAAAATCACTCCTTATATATTTACAATTAGTGGTTGATACGTTCCGACTTATTGAATCAACAAATTAAAATTCAATTTAAGTCACCAGAAGTTGTTTACAATCGAATATATTATTATAAAACTTTGGGGACTAGGGCAATAAAATAAACAGCCCATTGTTCCTCCCTTCTAAAAATATTAATGTCCATTAATATACAAAAAAATTCAAAATAACGCCTAGAAATAATTTCTGAAACCTATAAGCTGAAAAGATTAAGATTTTAACATTTCATTTAAACAAATACACATTCTACTACATTAGCTGATAGACAAAATGAATATTTATATAATCAAGCAAACTTGCAAAGAAAACTATCACATAACAGGAATAGGGCACTAGAAAAAAATGTGAGACCATTGTTTTGGAGGTCTCTAGGGCCATAGAAACGAAAAGAAAGTATTTAAGTTAGGTAGCATTAAGTGATTTTTTTTTCTCAAAATGGCCAATATGGTGATATATATCTGAAGTCAACACTGCTTTTATTTTGAAATGTCACTTGCCTGATTTTGTGCAAGGTTATCAGCATGGCCCAGAATTCCAAAACCCGTGACGTCAGTGCAGGCGCTTCCTTTATACTTGTGCATTAGCTCAGCTCCTATCCTGTTATTGGTCAAGTCGTAATTTTTAGTAAAGAACCTGTTTTGCAAAACTTTGATTTAGGTAGGGGACCTAAGGGATAAGTCAATGAACAATAAACTAATACACAACATGAATTACGATGAAAAAATTACATATTCAATAAAATTTATTGATGGACAAGTTTAATGTTTCAAGCTAACAAATAAGAGATTATGTTTATAATACTTAAGAGACCAGTATAAATTACTGTCCAATGTCACCTCCCACCCTGCGTTATATCGACTTGATTCCCCAACCCCCCAAAAAGCAAAATGTTGACTTGAAATCAATTCCTATTGAGCCTCGCCATTGACAGTTCAGCTGCTCTATAGGCAGCTTTCACCTCTTGTACTGTTGTTATCTTGCTTATCTTTTCCCACCTACAAAATAAATAATGAGTTGATAATACTATTAGAAGGCTTACCTAATAAATTTAAAACAAGGATGACAACATCCATAAAAGCGAAGCTCTGAAATGGAAGGACAAACGAACATTAACACTTGAAGAGTTTCAAAACTGAATTAACTGAATAATAATGCATAGGTATGTCTATTGTCTATACAAAATTGTAAGTAAATTTGTTGCAAAACTGATTAAATACATGTTGATGTTTAAAAACATACTGACGTTTTTAGGACTTGATTATAGAGATGCTTCTCTTATGTCACTATACCTTGTTGTATTAGGAATCAGTATTCAAAATATCCGATAAATAGGATAATTTTAACATGCAAAAATTTTTGGCAAAAAAGTAAAACATTAGCTTTTTTAAATGGACGTACGGACTTTTTGGTAACGATTATAGAGTTGCTGCGCTTTCTACGTCGTACCTCACTGTTATAGGAGTCAGCAGGCAAAGTTTTAAATCAATATGACAATTCTAACCTGTTTAAATTAACGAAAAAAGATAACCATTACGAACGTGCGGACGGATCCTAATTATAGAAAAGTTCGCTTTTAATAATGGAAGTATGTTATTAAATTCATAAAGTTGTAAGGTTTTTCTTTAGTTCTGTTTAAATCCTTCTAACCACTGAACCCAATGGTGTATCGATTTAAAACTTAGCATGGTGATTCCTATAACTAGTAGTTTTGTACCATTAAGAAAGCGTAGGCATTCTAAATTTTTTCATCTGATTTTTAGAATACTGATTCATAGGACAACAAAGTACAATGCTATCAACGAAGAATCTCTATAATCAAGTCCTAAAAATTAGGTCCTAAAACAGTAGGTATCCTATATCTATTCAGTTTTGGCACTCTACGAGTGTTAATGTTAGCTTGTTTTACCGTTTCAGAGATTCGCTGTAATGTATGATGACATCCTCGTTTTATTTACCTTTCTGGAATATCAATCCACTGGTGGGCATTGACTGCAATTTGTGTACCAAGAGGTTTGGTCAGGATTAGCACTTCTCCAGCTTTAGCTCCTTCGGGCATTATTATCTTAACAAATCAAAACTAGGTATCTACAATAAATTACAAAAAAGAGAGCATCTTTAATACTTTTTGGTGAAAAGTTAAAATCTTGGAATTTCCCTGGGTAAGTTTTTTTGGTATCCAATTTGCAGAATTAAAGTACGTATCTTTATATTTACTCCTTAGCACCTGTATTTGAAGGGATAGGGATAAGCATAAAATAGCCTGAAATTATCCAAATCAATCGGTTTTGTAGTTAATAAAAGTTTAAGTTACAGTCAAAATACCTTACTACTTTATATATTAGGATAAAAATCTAATAATACCAGAGGAGGCCGCGGCTTGTAGGAAATATATATTATTATTATCACCTTGTCCATAGTAAATACACTACTAGCTACACCTCCTATGGTACACCTACCTTGTCCATAGTACAGACACTACTAGCTACACCTCCTATGGTACACCTACCTTGTCCATAGTAAATACACTACTAGCTACACCTCCTATAGTACACCTACCTTGTCCATAGTACAGACACTACTAGCTACACCTCCTATGGTACACCTACCTTGTCCATAGTACAGACACTACTATCTACACCTCCTATGGTACACCTACCTTGTCCATAGTACAGACACTACTAGCTACACCTCCTATGGTACACCTACCTTGTACATACAGACACTACTAGCTACACCTCCTATGGTACACCTACCTTGTCCATAGTACAGACACTACTAGCTACACCTCCTATGGTACACCTACCTTGTCCATAGTACAGACACTACTATCTACACCTCCTATGGTACACCTACCTTGTCCATAGTACAGACACTACTAGCTACACCTCCTATGGTACACCTACCTTGTCCATAGTACAGACACTACTAGCTACACCTCCTATGCAGGGAGTAAGGGAGGGGACAATGGATCGAATATTCAATTTTTAGGAGTCTCAGACTTTGGGGACTGGCTTAAAGGGAACATGCAAGAATTTAGCAGTTTCTAACCAATCTTGGGGACCAATTATTAATGACGTCACGCAAAATCATGCATAATCTCGCGGCAAACTAGCGCGTCAACAAAAAGATAAACAATAACAAGCAGACAGAATATTTTGATTTTGAAAATTATTTTGTAAATTGAATCATTACATTTTTTATATCTAATTCTTGTTTAATGTTAATTCATTCCGATTAGTGCGTTGTAGAAAGAAATTATATTAAGATTATTAGTTATTATGAGCAAAGCCTTCCTATAATTAGGTCCCGCACATTTGTACGTCCGTAACGGTTAGCTCTTTTCGTTACTTTAGACATGTTAGATGTTTCTTATTGATTTAATGTAAAGGCAAAAGTTTTTTGTCTTTAGCTTAATATTTCTGTAATTAATGATCCGATTAATTTCAAAATTTTAGGGAAAATTCACGAAATCCTGAGTTGTTCAAGGTTTGTTTATCATTAAAATCTCAAGATGGTGTTATTTTATTTTTCTGTCCTGGATGCTAGGAGCGCAGCTACCAGTTATCCTAAGATTTGTTACTTATACCTTAAGATCTTTAAAATTAAGATGTACTTATGTTCTCAACTATTTTATTTATGTAGTATGAAATTTTGACGCAAGGTATCTCATTTTTATTTCGTTAAATTAAATAACTTGAGTTAAAAGTTCTGTAGGAAGGTAATTGTTTTAGTAAGTTTTGTAATATAATTATTTAAAGGCTTTTTCATGTCTAAGCTTTTTAATAAATACAATACAAAAATTTGGGTAAAGATGTTGTAAAAGTATAATGGTATGTTTCCTTAATTTTCCGAAGTTTAAATAGTAACAATTATGGAAATGAATTGTAAACAAGGGTTTTGATCTCTAGAATCAAAGGCTTGTAGTAAAGCATCAGTTTAAGGATGGTGCATTTCGAATTAAAAACAATTCAAAAAGTCAAAAATTTCCACTAAAGGTTGCTATATTGCAAATACTTGTTTTATCTGGAAATATCTGGGTTTTCAACCTTAAAGGGTCACAACTATAAAATTGAATTAACTGCCCATTGTCCCCTCCCTGCCTCCTATGGTACACCTACCTTGTCCATAGTACAGACACTACTAGCTACACCTCCTATGGTACACCTACCTTGTCCATAGTACAGACACTACTAGCTACACCTCCTATGGTACACCTACCTTGTCCATAGTACAGACACTACTAGCTACACCTCCTATGTACACCTACCTTGTCCATAGTACAGACACTACTAGCTACACCTCCTATGGTACACCTACCTTGTCCATAGTACAGACACTACTAGCTACACCTCCTATGGTACACCTACCTTGTCCATAGTACAGACACTACTAGCTACACCTCCTATGGTACACCTACCTTGTCCATAGTACAGACACTACTATCTACACCTCCTATGGTACACCTACCTTGTCCATAGTACAGACACTACTAGCTACACCTCCTATGGTACACCTACCTTGTCCATAGTACAGACACTACTAGCTACACCTCCTATGGTACACCTACCTTGTCCATAGTACAGACACTACTAGCTACACCTCCTATGGTACACCTACCTTGTCCATAGTAAATACACTACTAGCTACACCTCCTATGGTACACCTACCTTGTCCATAGTACAGACACTACTAGCTACACCTCCTATGGTACACCTACCTTGTCCATAGTACAGACACTACTAGCTACACCTCCTATGGTACACCATGGATTGACAACAGTCTGACCGCCTGTCACAAGGCAACCAGCTTCTCGAGCTGTGTCCTAAAAATTTATTTAAGTGTCAGAAATTTATCGCATGCATAGTTATTAAAATAAAGATTAAAACAAGTATCGTTAGCTACGAGGGGCCGAAGGCCCGGGCTAACACAACTTGTATTATTTCTAAATTTTTATTCTAATGTTTGTCAAATTGTCTGTAATACGATGCTATACATGGTTTTTCATTATGACTGAGAAGTAGAACCGGGATCTAATCCAGAGTATACTAACGAAGCCATACTGGAAAGTCATATAAATGATATGGAAGGGAATCATATTATTTTTGTCTAAAGCAAAGGAGTTTTTAAATTGACCCTGTTAAAGAGGGGGGGGGGGGAATAAAAAATATTTGGTTGGGGGAAAAATGTAAAAATTAAGAGATTAAAAATAGGGTTGGGCCGGATATCCGGCCATTTTCAATATCCGGCCGGATACCGGATATTGAAACTATCCGGCCGGATATCCGGCAATATAGTCTTTTATATTTTTCAACAAAAATCTCTGTTTTTTTTTATCCTAAATGGCTGTAATTTTCTTATTATTGAAGGTAGAAAAACAAATTTTTCTAAATATGTTTATCTTTATGTAAATTTTATATTAGAAATATCAAAACATAAATTTTGGCGGTGGCAGTAGTACTTGGCAGCTGCCAGCCGCAAACCGACGGTTGGCAGGTAAACAGCAACGGATTTTATGGAATTGTAATATGTCATGAAGATATATAAAAAAGTTTAAAATTTGAAATCTTCAAGTAAAAATTTGCGGTCACAGGAACCGTTTAAAGATTTCTGGAGACCTGGAGGTTCAGGACTTGCAGGATTATACCTGGAACCTGAAATCGACTTGAACACCTATATTACATATGAGGATGTACGACTATAGGATATTTTAGTATTAGATAACATGAAATGCTTTGTTTAAGTAAAAAAATATTTTTACTTTCTACCTGAATGACCTTACCAGATTTGCTGGTATCCTGTGCCCGCCAGGAAGGAGATATTTAAAAAATTTCAACTCTCAAATATGTGTCATACCCATATTTTACCTTTTATACACAGAAAATGGGATAGAAAAAACAGAGGGAGGGGGGGGGGGGGCGGCAGGCATTTAACGCCACCTCTCCGCCCATCCTCCAACCGTTAGGGGTTGATATTACAGATTGAGGGTAGTAGTTAATTAGATTTATATGCTAAGAAGAAAGATTATTTAATAGTTACCTAATTTTTAAGTTTTAACTTTAATTTTATCCTATTATATAAAGTAGTAAGCTTTTTTTGTCTGTAGCGAAGGATCTCGCTAACCGCTGAACCGATATGGTTCTCCTTTAGAGTGAAGCTTCTTATAGGTCCCAGGGTGGTTTTAGGCTGTTTAATTTTTATAAAAAAGTCGTTGTAAGGTTTTAAGTTATTTTTCTGCACTTTCATGTCCCTTCTAATATCCCTAGATACTAGGGACGCAGCCGCTAGTATAATATAAAACACCAGTTTATGAATAAATTTTTTTGCGGGTATAGTCCCTTTCGTGACAACGCTCCTTAAGGAGCGATTATTCGTATTTTCACAGTAGCTTTCCTCCTATTTCTAGCCCCTCGCGGGGGACTCTAACCTTGCGGGGCCAATTGCCTAACCCTGCGGGGCAATAACCTAACCAAATATAACCTAACTTAACCTAAAATAACCTATTAAAAGCAATTTTAAAAATACAACGAATCGCCCCTTAAGGTGCGTTGCCACGAAAAGGACTATATCCTTTTTTGATACTTTAATATGTAGTAATTTTGCCTGTTATCCGGCATTTGAAATCAGCCGGATATACGGTATCCGGCCAAAAAAATATTCGGCCCAACCCTTATTAAAAACTTATTTTTCCATTCCCCCCTCCCCCTCCTTGGCGAAAAAAACAAAAGATATATGTGGGATAAAATGAATAAAATATTAAGTTCTTTAAATATTTTTCCATTGTCCCCCACCTTAGGGGGAAAAACTAGGGGGGGAGGGAATAAAAAAAATTGTAGCAGGGATAAAAAAAATGAATCTTGTGCAGAATACCCCTGGAAAGTTGTTTTAAAAAATCTAGGTTTTTAAACCAAAAGCCATATCCCTGTCCTATTTTAAGTTTGAAATATACACAAGGCCAATTATACCTGAAAACCTTTCATGAGAAGTGGTACAACAACATCTCTCTCCTCGTCTGTAAACTCCTTGCTGACACCCAGGAGCATCAACATGTTGTGACACCTCTCAACACCCATGGCGTACAGGTCACTCAGTACGTTTGCACATGCTACACGACCCTAAACATTTTTTGGCACACGTGGTTACATTTTATTTGTCATCAATAAGCAAAAAATACTGCTTCTTGTTGAGTGGTTGATACTTACACCATGGATTTGTGACAAACGACGGTGGAACCACGCCACATTCGGATGCAGCGGTGTTTTGGCCACCATTCCATATTTTGCCTCATTCAAGCATTTGCCTGCGCAGTGCACCAAATTTTATGATTTTACCCGTTTTAAAGTTTTAGAACACATATCTTTACGGAAAAAAACATATATGCCCTCCCTCCCCCCTTTAATCTCAAAATCATTATTTTTTACCTGTAAATAAGGGTCATCAATGAGAGGGTAAAAGAAGTCTGTTGTTTGAACCAGAGAAAGGTTAGGTTCATCCGGTATGGGGGTGACGGACGCATCCATGCCAATTCCAAGCCTACAATCAGAATAAGCCTCAAAACAGGAATAGGGCACTTGAAGCAAAACTGTTTTCATAACATTATTTTCAGGGACAAGGATTCTGACAACAGATCAATAGTATAGATGTACATACAGATAATTGTAACTATCTCCCCCATTTTTCAATGACCTTTTTCGTCTGCTAGCAAATTGTTTTTTTTCTACTTGGCTGTGTTAATATTCCCGTTTCCTTTGGTTGATTTTCAAAGACCCAATTGAGAGTAGGCACAAGGTCATTGCGATAGGGAAATAGTTATTTAACCCTTTCTTCCTCTAGTGTTTTACTCTAATATTCTGACAAATGAATTCCCCACCACCCAGTCCCCCCCCCCCCTTCTTATACATTTCCTAGTTAAAACACAAATTTGAGATAGGCGTTTTTTGATGTGACCCCAAAAATGCATTTGGTATTAATGCTGATCATTTCTACTTTATTTCTCTACATTTTAAAATAAACTTTTACAGACTATTGTTCTACCTGGGTCGGTCTTCACCGTTGGCTACTGGGACAGGAGCTACCTCTGCCTCAGGAACCTAGAATTAAGTAAAATTAAATCTATAAGTATATATTAGAAAACAATCAATTATAAAACTTTGGGTACCCCCTTCCTGATTACCTATATAAGACTGATCTTTATTAGATCTCTAAACTTTCTAAAAATTTCATATGTTACTATAATAAATCTATATACCTAATAGATATTTTATAATATCTATACTTAATTTCAAAAAATGTTCTCATTAAATCAATAAGAGATTCAATCTTCAAAACATATCAACCTTTCCAACAGGAAAACATTAATTTCACAAGGAAAAATAGTCTTGAGAAGTACAACTGTTTGACATTTTTAATTACAGTACATAGGTCTATTTATTTTGTCCTGTATGTGCGTATTGTAGGTAAAGGGCAAAATTTAAGAAATTAAATATAGGAATTGCTATCAAAAGCACCGTCATGTCAAATGCAATGGTACATATTGGTCAAATATAGATATTTAAATAGTAACTATCACGGAGGGAGCGGACAATGGGCTGTTTTTATAACACTAGTCCTTAAAGTTGTATAATAACGTTTTTTTAGTTGCCGTATTAATAACTTTGGGGACTTTTATTGAATTTTGATTGGTTGGTTCATTAAGATGTGTGTCCAAACCGTTCAACCACTTATTGTAATCTACAGAAGTGGTAGCTTTGTGAATCATCATTGGGGATGTACAACAATTTATCAGACATTGTCTTAGATCCCTAAGTAACTATTAACCAACAACAGATTGTTATGTTCAAACCCCCTTTTTTAGAGGTAGGGGGAGGCTTAAGTTTTTCCTAGCATGATTACATTTTGGATGGCGAAGATCCCCTCACCCATAATTGATTTTTAAAAACATTTCCAGACCAAATAAAAGCTTCCATGTAAATTAGTCTTTCGTTACAAACACAAACTCAGACAGAAAAAAAACATCATGTTACTTTTATACGAAAATGTACTGTAATGTTTTACAGGCATCTAAATGGATAAGACAATTACCGATAAATTGATATACATCCCAAAATGATTATACACAAAATAACCCATTTTGTAAATTACAATTAGTAGTTTAATTTAAACTTTTGGACTTCATTTTAACAAAATGAACCAACCAATCAAAATTCAATAAAAGTCCCCAAAAAGACAACGAAAAAGAAAGCGTTATCTAGTGTAATAAACAGCCCAATTCCCCTCCCTCTCTGGTCAAGATAAATATAAATTCAAAGAATGAATTATCCATGCATGCAGACAGAATGACAAAATTCATCTGTTCAAAAATGATATTCTATTTAAAAACATTCTTACAAAACACAACTTCTGGAGAAAAAAAGTTACAAAATAGCGCATTTCTACGATACCATATTGAAAGTGACATCTCTTCAGAGATAATAAGGGATAAGACAATGGACGATAAATTGATAAAACATCTCCAATTACTCCTTTTGCAGATTAAAATTATTGGTTGAATTGTTTGTACACTAGGAAATAGTTTTGAAGTACACAATCAAAATTCAGAAAAGGGTAGGTATCCAAAGTTTTTGAAACAACGAATAAGATAATGTGGTTATTAATATTAAACTTTAGGTACCAGTGTAATTCACAGTCCAATGTCCACTCTCTCTCTCTCTCTCTTTCGGATTTGCAGAGCAATATTGTAAAGTTGTCAATAATATAAAACTTGAAAGAAAACTGAAATCACTCGGTAGAAAAAAACGATATTCATCATATATTTACCTACATTTCTAAAAACAAGGATGACAACATCCATAAAAGCGAAGCTCTGAAACGGTAGGACAAACGGACATTAACACATGTGTAATGTCAGAACTAAATAATCAGAATGCGAATGTATAAGAGTCAAAGCAAAATTGTAAGTAAATTTGTTGAAAAACTGTTTGATACAGGATAATGATTATGGACATACTTACATTTTTAGGACTTGATTATAGAGTTGCTTCGCTTATAATATTGTACTTTGTTGTCCCAGGAATCAGTATACCAAAAATCAG
This sequence comes from Acartia tonsa, assembly GCF_053477335.1. Taxonomy (NCBI): domain Eukaryota; kingdom Metazoa; phylum Arthropoda; class Copepoda; order Calanoida; family Acartiidae; genus Acartia; species Acartia tonsa. Next base: position 23,723,975 of record NC_137261.1, read on the forward strand.
ACCAATCAAATAATTAGGTCACATACAAATTTGTTGTTAAAAATGAAAAAAAAAATTTTAAGAGCCACAATTAATTTGTCTTTAAAGTACCTACAGGAATAAAATACACATGTTAGCTATTGATAAGACAAATTGAAGATTCTATTATTGATGTACACCCCAAATTATGAAAAACAAAATTGTCCCTTCTATCAGTAAAAATAATTGGTGGAAAAGTTTGGACTAATTAAGATAACAAGGATTACAACATTCATAGATTCCAAAGCACAAAATACATCATGGAATAAACAAATTTGGACAACAGGAGTTTTAGAGCAGATGTGTTCAGTTATTATAAAAAAGAAAAGAAAGGGAGGTAATAAGCAAAAACTCAAACGAAACCTTTAAAGAAATTAGATTTGTCTTTTGAAGCATGACCGACAGACAAAACTATGTACGGACATGATGCGAACATGTCATAGGAATCTTCACTGAAAACTACAGTTGTATATCTTCAATAGCAGCTGAGAAAATGAAGTTTCTTCCATAGCGCTGCGAACTGAAGAACAATATGGCCAAAAATGACGAAATATAATACTTTTGATATGCAGGGCGGGTGACAAGTAAGCGTAATTGAACGACAATAGCGTGTACTTAAGGATTGAAAGACTTAAACAGTACAATAAGGTAATGGGTTAAATGGCTAAAAAAGACAACATATAAACTAATTTAAAAACTCTAGGCAGTATATTAAACCTAGTTTTGCAATCTAAGAAAAATTAAGAAAACAAAAAGTTTTAGAGACGCTAAAAATCAATAAACTGTATGTTTAGAACAAAAGAAAAATAAGAAAAACAATTTCAAGATTTAAAGAAGTTATAAAACTTTTCTTTATCTAATATTATATATCTCAATGTGATTGTTTTGTTTTTGAAAAGATTAAAAAAGTAAGAAACTGAAACAAGAATGCTGACATTCAAAATTGCGCAGCAAACTTTACCTCCTAATAATGACAACATAATTCCCTATTTTTTTAGATTAAAATAAGGGGGGGGGGGGAAGTTTTGCCACTTTCGCGTAAACAGTGTTCTATGGACTAGGTATTGATTTTAGATTATTGGTTATTTGGGATAAAAGTTTACTTTTGGGTATTAGTTCACGTATATTTAATCATTTTTTGAATAGGTCTCCAGGTTCAGGTGCTGCAGGCTGGAAGGTCGTTTCTGGACAGGTAAAAAAAAAAAAAAATTTAGTTTGAAGAGTTAGAGAGCAACTTATAAAACAAAATATGCTTCTTTTTGAATGTTATAACCATATTTGAAGAAAAATTGACAATCGGCCTCCAGGTTCAGGTGCTGCAGGCCTCCAGGTCCACTCTGGACAGGTAAAAATTAAAAAATTTTATTTGAAGAGTTAGAGGTACACTTATTAAACCAAATATGCATCTTTTTGAATGTTATTACCATATTTGAAGAAAAAATGACAATCGGCCTCCAGGTTCAGGTGCTGCAGGCCTCCAGGTACAGTACACTCTGGACAGGTAAAAATTAAAATTTCTTATTTGAAGAGTTAGAGGTACACTTATTTAACCAAATATGCATTTTTTTGGATGTTATCATCATATTTGCAGAAAAATTTAAAATCGGCCTCCAGGTTCAGGTACTGCAGGCCTCCAGGTACACTCTGGACAGGTAAAAATTAAAATTTCTTATTTGAAGAGTTAGAGGTACACTTATTAAACCAAATATGCATCTTGAATGTTATTACCATATTTGAAGAAAAAATGACAATCGGCCTCCATGTTCAGGTGCTGCAGGCCTCCAGGTCCACTCTGGACAGGTAAAAATTAAAATTTCTTATTTGAAGAGTTAGAAGTACACTTATTAAACCAAATATGCGTGTTTTTGGATGTTATTACCATATTTGAAGGTAAATTGACAATCGACCTATAGGTTCAGGTGCTGCAGGCCTCCAGGTACACTCTGGACAGGTAAAAATTAAAATTTCTTATTTGAAGAATTAGAGAAACACTTATAAATCCAAATATGCGTGTTTTGGATGTTATTATCATATTTGAAGAAAAAATGACAATTGGCCTCCAGGTTCACGTGCTGCAGGCCTCCAGGTACACTCTGGACAGGTAAAAATTAACATTTCTTATTCAAAGAGTTAGAGGTACACTTATTAAACTAAATATGCGTGTTTTTGGATGTTATTACCATATTTGAAGGTAAATTGACAATCGGCCTATAGTTTCAGGTGCTGCAGGCCTCCAGATACACTCTGGACAGGTAAAAATTAAATTTTATTTAAAGAGTTAGAGAAATACTTATTAATCCAAATATGCGTGTTTTTGGATGTTATTATCATATTTGAAGATGAATTGACAAACAGCCTCCAGGTTCAGGTACTGGAGGCCTCCAGGATCCAGGTAAGGTGTCCAAATCAAAAAGTATCAAAAAATATTATTACTGCCTGTCCAGAGTTGACCTGGAGGCCTCCAGTACCTGAACCTGGAGGCTGATTATCAATTTATCTTCAAATATGATAATAACATCCAAAAACACGCATATTTGGATTAATAAGTGTACCTCTAACTCTTCAAATAAGAAATTTTAATTTTTACCTGTCCAGAGTGTACCTGGAGGCCGATTTTAAATTTTTCTGCAAATATGATGATAACATCCAAAAAGATGCATATTTGGTTAAAGCACGTGAACCTGGAGGCCAATTGTCATTTTTTCTTCAAATATGATAATAACATCCAAAACACGCATATTTGGATTTATAAGTGTTTCTCTAACTCTTCAAATAAGAAATTTTAATTTTTACCTGTCCAGAGTGTACCTGGAGGCCTGCAGCACCTGAACCTATAGGTCGATTGTCAATTTACCTCCAAATATGGTAATAACATCCAAAAACACGCATATTTGGTTTAATAAGTGTACCTCTACCTCTTCAAATAAGAAATTTTAATTTTTACCTGTCCAGAGTGGACCTGGAGGCCTGCAGCACCTGAACATGGAGGCCGATTGTCATTTTTTCTTCAAATATGGTAATAACATTCAAAAAGATGCATATTTGGTTTAATAAGTGTACCTCTAACTCTTCAAATAAGAAATTTTAATTTTTACCTGTCCAGAGTGTACCTGGAGGCCTGCAGTTCCTGAACCTGGAGGCCGATTTTAAATTTTTCTGCAAATATGATGATAACATTCAAAAAAATGCATATTTGGTTAAATAAGTGTACCTCTAACTCTTCAAATAAGAAATTTTCATTTTTACCTGTCCAGAGTGGATATGGAGGCCTGCAGCACCTGAACATGGAGGCCGATTGTCATTTTTTCTTCCAATATGGTAATAACATTCAAAAAGATGCATATTTGGTTTAATAAGTGTACCTCTAACTCTTCAAATAAGAAATTTTAATTTTTACCTGTCCAGAGTGTACCTGGAGGCCTGCAGTACCTGAACCTGGAGGCCGATTTTAAATTTTTCTTCAAATATGATGATAACATCTAAAAAGATGCATATTTGGTTAAATAAGTGTACCTCTAACTCTTCAAATAAGAAATTTAATTTTTACCTGTCCAGAGTGTACCTGGAGGCCTGCAGCACCTGAACCTGGAGGCCGATTGTCATTTTTTCTTCAAATATGGTAATAATATTCAAAAAGATGCATATTTGGTTTAATAAGTGTACTTCTAACTCTTCAAATAAGAAATTTAATTTTTACCTGTCCAGAGTGTACCTGGAGGCCTGCAGCACCTGAACCTGGAGGCCGATTGTCATTTTTTCTTCAAATATGGTAATAATATTCAAAAAGATGCATATTTGGTTTAATAAGTGTACCTCTAACTCTTCAAATAATTTTTTTAATTTTTACCTGTCCAGAGTGGACCTGGAGGCCTGCAGCACCTGAACCTGGAGGCCGATTGTCAATTTTTCTTCAAATATGGTAATAACATTTAAAAAGAAGCATATTTTGTTTTATAAGTTGCTCTCTAACTCTTCAAACAAATTTTTTGTATTTTTTTTACCTGTCCAGAAACGACCTTCCAGCCTGCAGCACCTGAACCTGGAGACCTATTCAAAAAATGATTAAATATACGTGAACTAATACCCAAAAGTAAACTTTTATCACAAATAACCTATAATCTAAAATCAATACCTAGTCCATAGAACACTGTTTACGCGAAAGTGGCAAAACTTCCCTCCCTCTTAATGGAATGGGATTGGATGGACAATATAACTTTGCACAACCCAATCAAGACCCCCCCCCCCTTTCAACTAATTTTAACTAACGATTTGCAGAACGTGTTCATAACCGGGGCATTACTATTTACTTTCCATCAGTTAAATACAGAATATTACTATAAAATCAACTAGAAACTTTTAAAACAAATGTGCATTAACTTTTTCTTCTGTAGCTTCGCCACTAATGAAAGCAATCGTTCTTAGTTATATGGCTTAATGGTGGTTTTCCTAAAAGTACCTAGCGAGCGCAGACCTACTTATAACAGCGGTGCCCTAAATCCAATATCCTAAGATAACCATTAAAACTATAAAAAAACCTCCCCTTTATTTAAAAGAGAGGGGTAGGTTTCTGGTAGAATCCGTAAAGGTTATGTGTTATACCTAAGTTAAAAACAGTAGTAGAACGATAAAAATTTATGTTAACTTAAAATTTTTTTTTTGTCTATAGTTCTTTTCAATAAGAAATAAACATATTTAGTGAATAGTATCGTTCTACTACTATTTTTAAGCCTTAAAACGGATTCTTCCAGAAACCTACCCCTCTCTTTATTATTTAATAACAAGGGGAGGAACTTTGGGGGAAACCTCCACTTCAATTTTTACCTGAAGTCCCACAAGCAGTTTTTTTAAAACTGCCTGAGGGATTTTACATCCTCATCCTTTCAGTTTCGTGTAGTTAGTTAACCTTAAAAAAAGTTTTTTTTTTATTGGTTTTGATTAAATCTTATAGGGTAAGGGAAGGGGGGCATATAAAAAACAGTAAGTATTAATATTTTTAAATGAAACCAAGGAAGCTTACAGAAATTGTTGTCAGGTCCAAATAGAATGTTATCCTATATTTTTTGAAGTTGGTTAAAATTGGACTAAAAAAATACTGAAATAGCCCCATGATTTATAACGGATTAATTGATTAGATTATGTAACTTTCCTGTTCCCTTTATTTTTAAAATAAGGATTTCTATGATAATTAAGTATATTATTTGCAAATCATCTCTATAATCAAGTCTTATGATGTAAGTATGTCCAATCATATAAAACAAACTCTTTTAAAGTAATTTTGGGACGGTAATTTATATTATATGAGTTTCAGGGCGACCACTCCAAAACAAAAAAAATATAGTATTTTTATAGTATATTTTTTTAATCCATATAGTATATATAGTATATTTTTTTAAACTCATATAGTATGATATAGTATCGGACTTATAATTATTTAGTAGTACATAGTATATACAATATACACCATCAATAATAACTCAAAGCATAGCTGTTATCAAAGCAATTTCACATATAAAGGTCTTACTCTGTGATAATTAGGCTAGGTATTAATGTGAGACTATAGGTTATTAAGGATGAAAGTTTACTTTTGGTTAGTATTTCACTTATATTTAATCTTTTTTTGGATAGGTCTCAGGTTCAGGTGCTGGAGGCTATCTGGAAGGTGGTTTCTGGACAAGTAAATTTCTGTTTGAAGAGTTAGAGATCAACTTATAAAACAAAATATGCATCTTTTTGGATGTTATTAACATAAATGAAGAAAAAATTAAAATAGGCCTCCAAGTTCTGGTCTTGCAGGCCTCCAGGTCCACTCTGGACAGGTTATAGATAATTCTTAACATATATATCTAAAGAAAAAATTTCAAGTTCTGGTCCTGTAGGCCTTCATGTCCACTCTGGACAGGTAAAAACTTCGAATTTCTTATATGAAGAGTTAAGTGGTCAACTTATAAAAAACTTATAAACTTATATAAAAATAATATGCATCTTTTTGGATCAACATAACATAACTAAAGAAAAAAAATAAAATCAACCTCTAAGTTCTGGTCCGGCAGACTCTGGACAGGTAAAAATCAAACTTCCCTCAATTGAACAGTTAATGGTATATTTGTTAAACAAAATGAGCTTATATTTGGACGTTCTTTATATATTTAAAGGAAAAAATAAAATTGGCCTTCAGGTTTAGGAGCTGCAGGCCTCCAGTTGGACTCTGGACACGAATAAAATATAAAGGGGGGGGGGGGGGGGAAAGTGACACTTTTTGAAACCAAAACTAAAAGTCAAAGGAACTCAACTAAAAAAAGAGTTACAAGTCTGACATTTTGCATGGCAGTTGCTTTATAGGGGTACTATATGGAACTGTGAAAAAACGGCGGCGCAACCGCCGAAAACCGCCGAGAAAGGCAAAAAAAATTTCGGTGAGAAACGACGGTTGCACCGCCGTTTCTTCACAGTTCCATATTTTACCCCTATAAAGCAACTGCCATGCAAAATCTCAGACCTGTAACTCTTTTTTTAGTTGAGTTCCTTTGTTGACTTTTAGTTTTGGTTACAAAAAGTGTCACTTTCGCCCCCCCCCCCCCCTTTTAAATTTAAGGAGTTAGAGGTTAATTAAACAACATAAGCATATTTATAGAAGCTATTTATATGTTTAAAGAAAAAATGACAATGGACCTCCAGGTTTTGATGCTGCAGGGCTCCAGGTGGACTCTGGACAGGTAAAAATCAAAATTTCTTATTTATGTAGTTAGAGGTTAGTTTATAAAACACCATAAGCATATTTTTAGATGTTATTTGCATATCTGAAGAAAAAATACAATTGACCTTCAGGTCCAGATTTTGCAGGCTTCCATGTAGACTCTGTCCAGAGAAAACCTGGAGGCCTGAACTTGAACTCTTCAAATAAGAAATTTGAGTCATTTACCTGTTCTCAATGAACCTGAACTTGGATCCCGATATGTTAATATTGTCCAAGTAAATGCATATTCTGTTATATAAATAGACCTCTAACTCTTCATATAAGAAATTTGATTGTTTACCTTTTTAGAGTGGACCTAAAGGCCTGCAGGACCTGAACTTGGAGGCCAATTTATATATTTTCTTCAGATATGCTAATAAGATCAAAAAAATACATATTCTGTTCTTTAAGTTGACCTCTAACTCTTAAAATAAGAAATTTGATTTTTTATCTGTTCAGAGTGGACCTGGAGGCCTGCAGGGCTTGACCCTGGGAGCTAATTTTCAATTTTTTTTTCAGATATATTTATAACATCCAAAAAGATGCATATTCTGTTTTATAGGTTGACCTCTAACTATTCAAACAAAAAAATTGAATTTTACCAGTCCAGAGTGGACCTGGTGGCCTGCAGGACCAGAACTTGGAGGCCAATTTAATTTTTTTCTTCAGATATGTTAATAACAGCCTGAAAGATGCATATTCTGTTTAATAAGTTAATCTCTAAATTTTACAATTTTTTACCTGTCCAGAAACCACCTTTTAGCCTGCAGCACCTGAACCTGGAAACTTATCCAAAAAAATTATTAAATATAAGTGAACTACTACCCAAAAGTAAACTTTTATCCCAAATAACCTATAGTTTCACATTAATACCTAGCGCAGCCTAATAATCACGGAGTAAGCGAAAGTGGTAAAACTTCCCCCCCACTCTTAAGTTAATTCTATGAAAAATAACTGATATTTAAATCATAATCACAAACAAAAATATATTTTAAAGGATTTTCTTCATCTCTTTTTTACTGTAGAGCTTTATGCATTTTTGTCGTATCACAGTATTTTTGAGCCACCCGCAGGGGCTAGAAATAGGAGAAGACCTACTGTGAAAATTAGACAAAACGCTCCTTAAGAGGCGTTGTGACAAAACTGACAATATTCGTTTTTTGTTATATAAATGTAATATTATATAGTATATATAGTAAATTTTGGTCAAGTAAAGGTAATAATATATAGTATATATAGTAAATTTTAGTCATATAGTATGATATAGTATCCAAGTTCATCCTATATAGTATAAATAGTATATATAGTATGCAGTGGTCGCCCTGGAGTTTTTACTATATATTTGTTGATGTTCGTATGTCTATCAGTCTGATTTGTAATTGTTACCTAAAGTCTTTGCTAAGACCATGCTCCGCAGGATCGAAAGGTTTTCTGGTCCTGTAATCTTCCATTATTCACTCTAAAACAATTAAATAATGTGCCGACTTTCAATTGTGTGTTTAAATATCAGCCAATAGCATCTGAATATTAACACAACCGAGTCGCTACAAAAGAGCAGAAAGCAATTAGATAGCAGACAAAAAAGGTCCCCAACAGGGGCCAGGTAGTTTTCTGGATTTTCCATTTATTCTAAAACCATTCAAATCTTATGCTTGTTTGTAATAACTTCCCTTTATTCAATTTCAGAGATGGCAATTCAAAGCGTTTTGCTTTTCACAAATACAAAGTATATATGTTTTTTTTTGCCAAAATTAAAAATAGATAAAAACTGCCTGGTTTTTTGGAGGGGAAGGGGGGGGAGGGGGTTACTGGATGCAGATTGTCATCCATGATTTTTAGCATATTTTTCTTAAAATAAGGCCACAAATATCCATTATCATTTTAGACATAATCTTTAATTCACTTACACAAGCCTTAAAATAAATCAGAATATGAAAGCTTAAACTAATGTAAAATGATTTGGTTGACTCACACAACTCTATTCAAAAAGGAAAGTAAATTAGCAAAGAGCATTACAAACAGACGGACAATAAAATCACAAGTTATTTAAAATCAAATCACAAATCTAATACTTTATATGAAGAATTGTACTAACTAACTAACGTGAAACGTAAGCATTTTTCATAGCTTTCACTTTAAATTACAATATTGATTTGTGAGAATTTACCGGTAATTTCAAGATATGTGTGTAGAAGGGTATGGCCGGATATCCGGTAAAATCCCTGTTAACAAACAGTTACAAGCATTATTTCTAAAATTTTTATAACCTACATTTATATTACAGAATGAAGGACTTATTTTTTAGTTTCAACCCTTTTTTATACCTATTGTAAAACACCATTTTATGAAAAAAAAACTTTTTTTTGCTACTTCAATATCCGGTTATCCAGCCCAACCCTTGATTACAATAGTGATTAATTTGAATTTACAGGTAATTTCAAGGTTTTTGCGAATGATTAATGTAAGGTTATTATTTGTTACTGAATTTGTATGAATTGGCACATTTACCAGAGATCTAAAGAGATAAGACAATGAACGATAAATTGATGTACATCCCCAATGATGATATACAAAATTGCCCCTTCTGTGAATTGAAATTAATTGTCAAAACGTTTGAACACTCAACTTACTAAACTAACCAATCACAATTCACAAGTCCCCAAAGTTGTTGAGCCAACGAATAAGAAAACATTGGGGACCAGTGTAATAAACAAATCATTGTCCTCTCTCTCTCTCTCTCTGTTCAATTACTGACTTATATTTGCTAATGTTTGAAAAACATAAAAAAAGTAAAAGTTGAAGTTTAAACTTGATTGTGTTTTTGTTTGAAACATGTCAGGGAGTAAGGGAGGGGACAATGGATCGAATATTCAATTTTTAGGAGTCTCAGACTTTGGGTACTAGCGCAAGAAATGCCGCTACTCGCTGTGTTAGTTTTGAATATAGCAGACATAGAGTAGTTTAAATATAAATACACGGCCCCCCCCCCCCTCCCATACTATATCTCACTCCCTTCTCCCCCACCTCCTTTTTTAAAGCAGACGAGAAAGGGAAATGGAGAAGGGAGGTGGAGGCAAGGGAAATAAACAGGATAAAAAGTGGCAGGAAGGCTTGTTTGTCATATCCTTGCCCAGCCAGCTAGCAGTTAACCTACACGCCTGCCTGCCCCTTTTTTCACTGTTCATATCCCTTGCCCCCAGCTCTCTTTTCCCTTTCCCTGTCATCTGTAGAGTTCCAGGGAGATTTTTCTAGTAATTAATTACAGAATGGTTATGCCAGTCTGTAATACTGGTAATCTAATTTTCAAATGATCGCTTTTTTTCTTGGAACTTGGAATTTCTTAGTTTATGGTTTTCTAGATTTAATGAACAATCCCTTTACAAATTCCTCCAAATTTTCTGGATTAATTTAGATTTCATGGCCTTTTTTTGAAAACTCTTAAATTGAATTAATTGCCCATTGTCCCCTCCCTTACTCCCTGGGAACATGTGCTTGTAATTAGCAATATATTGAATTTTTCTGAGCTTCTCTTTAATTAAATATCATTTTAATTAGTTTTCTTTGACTTATCTAATTTTTGGTGCTTTCCCTTAAAGTGCCTAGTCAATCACATAACCGCCCGACTACGGCCCTTATGTTAAAAAGGGGTAGTTTTCTGTATTTAACTTTAGGTAAGGGAAAGATATGTTGGTTAGAGGGGAACCGGGGAAGACCCCAATTTAAGGCCCAACAATGTTAGCCTCCCTCCAATATCTCCATTTTATTAAAATAATAAAGGGAAAAGGAGGTTTCTGTCTTTGATAGGTACTTTGAGGGAAAGTACCAATTTTTCAATGTAGATTAATTTGACATATTTTAAATTTTAGAGCTTAGGTAGGTACTAACTTAAAGAATATTTTTAAAATGCTTTTGAAATTTGTCTAAGGTATAGATCATCCTTGCGTACAGTGTATTGTATTATTGTTTATAACAAAATGTAAACAAAGGAATAATAACGAAAAGGGCCTTGGATGGATATTCATTTTGAATAAAAAAAAAGAATTGGCCTTGAGGTTTTTGGCTAGTGAACAAATAGTTTTATATTGTTTTTAATGCTGTTTAGTCACTGTGTTTAAAACAATTACGAATCATAGAAGTCTGGGCCTAAAAGAGGTTTCAATGTAAAGGTCCGGTGGTTGGCGAGATCCATAAACACACACATATAGACATCATGTTATGTTACTTTTATACGTTCCAAGATTGGTCTATAAAATATTCTCCTTAGATATCTTTTTTAAACCTAAAAATTCCATGTTTACTGAATTTTCTTAGAATATTTTATAAACTGAACAAAAATTCTAAATAACCATTACTTTAGGTGTCATTGCTCGTTAAACCCAAGTCCATGGAATTATCCCTTAAAATCAGCTAGCAACTCAATTATTTACTACATTATGTGGACTCTAACAAATAAATAAATCAAACATATTTCTATATATAGACATCTTTAAAATTTACATATTCTACACAATGAAGTAAACATTTTATGATTTCTGAAATAATAGCAAAGAAAATATAAAAAAGTTCCAAAACTTGTTTTGGTATAATATAAATAAGGCACAATAAGAGATATATTAATTTAAACAGATACATGAATTGAATATATGCATGAATTTAATGAATAATAAAAAAATAGATGTTGAGTTTATCTTTACTTTAATAACTTAATTACAGGATATAAATGCGCAAATTATTTTATGAAGTAGAAAATTAGCAAGTATCAAATAATATTTATACAAATCACAAGTATTTTAATTATGTTTACAAAAGAATCTTTTTCTTAAAATTATTATTGATTGACATTTGTTTGGGTATTCTACACAAATGACAAGTATTTTAATCATTTTGATGTTTACAAAAGAATCATTTAGATAAATATTATTTTAGTTTTTGATACGACATCTTTCTAGTTGTCCAGTTGAAACATTACCACTTCATTATATGAGTAATTGTGATATTAAGGGTAGAATCCCCCCCCCCTTAAAAAATATATTTGTAAATAAGAATATTACATTTTGAATTTATTATGCTAAACTTTTGGCAGTTTCAATGGCATGCAGAAATCTTTGATTGCTGGTAACTGTCTCAATATCATTTGTAAGCTGAATAAACTTGTCTTGATCAACACTTATTTGCTTGGATAGTGTAAGAATAAGTGAATCCATCTCTACACTTGTGTCTGTACCAATGTAGCCGTGGGATATCTTCCATATAGCTTGCACCAAAGCAGGTAATATCACCTTTTTAGAGCAAAGTTAATAAATAAACAAATAAAAATGGTACCTATCACTTGTAAAATTATTAGTTTCTACGCTTTAAACATAAAAAAATCTTTTGAATTTATGGAAGAAGTAAAAACTATATGTCTTTAATTCATTTAAAAATTAAAACCTTTCTAAATGGGCATTTAATAACCTTTTTACCCATACACCTTATGGCAAAGTATTTAAAGAAAAATTAACTTTAGCTTTCCTTTGATTCCCTAGCCGCCGGACCAGGATAATCCAGGCAAACCTTCCGCCACATTTCCAGCAATATTCCACAGGCTACACTGGATACCAAGTCCACTTCTCCAGCTACAAGAGACGCCAATCTAAATATTATAACATATCAATATATCTATTCACAATGCTGAAGAGGACTTTATTTGAGACACCTGCCATACTTGGCGAGGGTGAGGTAATAAAGAGGAGCTCAAATAAGGCATTGTGTCAAGTAATATGGTACTTAAACTTGGAGCTTAGGCTGGTCCTTGTGGCCTAAAATACACAAAAATATTTTTCCATTAAATAAAATATCTAAAATAACACTGACCTTGGAATCCATCTGTTGGCTGCCTTTTCTAAAATGTTCCAAGTAGAAGATAAAAGCTCGACCTTTTCAAGAAAAGTCAAAGTAGATTTAATTCAAGTCTATTTGATTAGTTATTAATATAATGAGCCTTTAGGTACAAGGTGGTATTAGAGTAACACAGAAAAGTTCGATTTTATTTGGATACTATGTAATCCAAAAATATAAAATTGTTAGCTTTTTCTGTCTGTGGCGAAGAATCTTGCTAACCGCAGATATGTTTATCCTTTACAGTGAACTTCTTATAAGCCCATGGAAGGTTTAAAACTCAAAAGACAAATCGCCAATTGAAAAATTTAACCTTCCCCCACCCAAAAAAAAAAATTTTACTTTTCTTTTTAAAAATTAAATTGAAAATGAAAGATGTCGCCTCCCCCCCCCACCACTCTATGTTCCCTTAGGGGCTAGTATTTAATAAAGTATAAAACAAGAATCAGAAATAATATACCTACTAAAAAATAATAAAAAGATGAATATTCCACAAGTTTGGTACTAGGTATGTATTTTGTTTAAATCATGCTACTTTCCAATATTGAATATACAAATTATACCTTTAAATTCTTTTTATCCACTTTAGTCTCTAGATCAATGCTTGTAAACAGCTTGGACATAAAATGATCAATTGTTGATACAGATATTCTATCCTCATCTTTACATGTCATCAATAGTGCTTTTCTCAGTGGGCGTAGAGAAACCTAAATAAAATCTGGTGGAATGATTAAGATTTATCTGAATACATTTTTAAATATTAAACACGTACAATTACGTCATTTGGTAGTTAACCACAAAAATATACAGCAAACCAAAGCCATTATTTTTCCTCATGTGAACCATTTAAAATCAAATTTAATATAGTCTAATTTGTGCAACATTGTACTATCAATAATAAAATACAATATTCTTTACTAGCGGCTACGCCCATAGAGGCCTCTAGGGGCACTTGAGGAGGGGGGAGTCGAATTTGATAACCCAATTTCTTATTTTAGATTTTAAAAAAAAATTTTTTTTTTAAATTGGGGGGTGGAAATTTTTTTTTTTTTGGGGGGGGTATTTTTCATTTTTTTGGGGGGGTTGGGGGTGTCCCACCCCCCCAAGAAAATAGGGTAAGGGGGGGGAAATTTCGGTTTTTTTTCGTTTTTTTTGAAAAAAATGGGGTAAATATTAATATTTTCAAATAAAACCAAGACCAGTAGAAAGCTTACGGAAAGGACTATCAGGTCCTAAAAGGACATTATCCTAGGACTTTTAGAAGTTGGCCGAAATTGACCACAAAAAAGTTACCGATATTTCCCCACCACAGGGGGAAATATCGGTAATTCTTAAAAAGTCCATATGGAATAATAGATTTGACAAAAGAAAACATGAAAACATGACCTTAAAAGTTGAATTTTAATTTCTTTTGAAATTACCGATTTTTCCCCCGTCGCCAACTTTGGTCATTTTTGAAAAAAATATTAACCCGATTTTAAAGCTCTCAACGGATTTGGAAAAAGCGGGCAATTTCTAGTTCAAAAAGTTTTTCAGATCAGCTCTAGGTCTTACCAATTTTTGTGTAGGTCGATCTTTACACACCTACTAAAAAATTTTTGGAAAAAAAAATTTTTCGTCTGACTTTGAGACCCAATAAGTACCCTTAATATTCATCTCACAAAAAATTCATTTTATACTTTTTTGTAGGCAATTTAATAAGGAACAAATTTGCTTTTATGTTTTTTTCTGTCATTTGAAAGGAACATGGAGAAAAAGGTCATTTAATGAAGGTAGGTCGAAATTACCGAGAATAGCCCCTTACCGAAACTTCCCCCCCCTTACCCTAGTTATAAACCTTCCCGGGACTTATGAGAAGCTACCCTGTTAAGGAGAACTCGATCGGTTCAGCGGTTAGCGAGATCCTTCGGTACAGACACACAGACAGACAAACATCCTGTTACTTTAGTATAAGGATTTATATTCCTTTAATCTTTAAGTGGTATTTTTAAAAATCTATCTAATAACCTGAAGAACACAAGCATCTTGGCAACTGAGGGACTTGATCAGAGCATCGTAGACAACCTTATCACGACCAAACTTTATGAAGCAGGAGCTGGGAATATCAAGAAGGCGATCCAATAGTCTTGCTGCCAAAAGTCGGGGCCTAAAATACACATTTTACTGAATTTGTCAGCTAAATTACTACATTAGAAACTATATTTGGACATATTTAAAAATACATTTTTTTTTGTATATAATAGGTAGGTATAACATAAGTAAAGTATAGCATGTTAAATATGGTAAACTAGCGGCTTCGCCCCTAGCCTCTAGAGGCTTTATTTCTGAAGGTTCAGGGGAGAATTTTAAAAATTTTGTTTACATATTTTTAGATATTTTTTTGTATTTTATAACATTTTATTACTCTTTATATCATTTTATAACTCTTTTATATTGATTTATATTATTTAAAACCTTTGAAATTTTTCTTCTTTTTTATTGTTTTTTAAAATTTCTTTGCCATTAGTCTTTTTGGGGCTTCTCCCCCACAGGAGAAGGAAGTTTTCACAATCTTTTTGAATTTGATAAAACAAAGTTTAAAAGAAGAAAAGAAATTTAAAAAGAAGAAAAATAATTGAAAAATTAAAGAAAACATAAAAAAGTATAAAAAAATATAAAAATTAATAAAAATATATAAAAACATAAAAAACATTAAAATTAGAAAAAAATATGAAAATTTTTTTTTTTTTTTTGGGGGGAAATTTTCATTTTTGGGGGGGTTGGGGGTGTCCCACCCCCCAAGAAAATAGCTTAAAACCGCCACAGGACCAATAGGTATATACTCTGAAGAGTAGAATCCAATCGGTTCAGTGATTACCAAGATCTTAAGCTTCAGACGGACGGTCAGACGGACGGACAGACAGACATCAAGCTACTTTGTATTATAGATAAACAACCCACAGCGGTCTAAGGCCGGACATTTCGCCAAAAATCAACAATGGAGTTTCTCGAAATTAATAAATTATTTTGAAAATATATACCGTGACATAAGTTTTATGTGTTTTATTTGTTTTAGACTATTCCAACGACAAGCTATATCCAGCTGGAGAAGTGTTTTATGAAGATTTTAATACTACTGTAATTGTCAATATTGTTAGCTATTTAAATGATCTTTGTGATGAATATTACACAGTGATCTATTTCATGAACATTACAAAGTCATGTCTCTTCAGATTAAATAATGGTCCGGGCTTAGTGCTTCTGGGTGTGTCTGATCTTAAAGTTATCCAGGACTGGAGGTGGGCCAGGTGCGCAGCCGCGGCCAGGCAGCGCCCGCCCCAAACTCGTGGAGGCTTGGACAGAAATCTACCTGTACCTAAACCAGGTGAGAATTGATTAATCTTACGTGGTGACAGCTGGAACGACCCAAACCCTTAAAATGGCTGCTAAGGTTCCCTATCCCCGTCAATTATCAAACCGAGAAACTTTGGACACCCTTACACATTGGAAGAGCCATGTCAGAAATTATTTTCGAAGGGATGAATCCATGAAAGAGTTTTTTTCGAGGACAGCTACATGGAATCCGTTAGTACCTAATTTTGGTTTTACAGGGGACGAGGCTGATGTCAAGGCAGACAGTCTTGAGTCTTTATTAGACACTATTTCTGGGCTTTTACCTGGCCCATATATTACAACACAAATAACTAAACAAACTAAATGTATTGATGATGTATTCAGGCTAATCTGGCGTCATTATGATGTGGATCCTTCACCGTCAACCATACATGCAGTACTTTTCAGCTCCTCAGTTCCACTAGATGGCCCCTCTCCTCCTTATAGAAAAATATCCTCTTATAGGTCTGCATTTAGGTGTTAAAAAAATTTTTTGGCGCTACGCGCCAAAAAATCACTAAAAACAATTTTTGGCGCTTCGCACCATAGTAACACTAATACAATGGTAATTAATTTTTATTAGAATTAGATATTATGCTGAAGACAGTCAAAGAATCCCCTTCTTAACAATCTTAAAGCAATTTTATAGTTTTTTTGTGGAAAAGAAATATTTACAACTTTTTTTAGAAACTGAATTTTGATCAATTTGATTGGTTAATTAAAATGATTGATATTTTTTACTTATTGTTACTTAGGTAGTTATTTTTTAGACTTCAAGAAATATTTTTGTATAATGAATATTAAAGGGGGACGTAACTGAAGCTTTTTTGATGCAGAGGGGGGGGTTTTCTCAGGAACCACTTGATGAACCGTGTAAATTTTTTGGACTTAAGCTTTTATGGGTATGAACATCTTATGGTTTCAAAGTCAGCCCCCTAGCCCCCCAGGGCTCAAAAACCCCCTAAAAATGAACCTAACCTTAATTTTCTCAGAAACCATTTGACCAATAGGGATGATTTCTTAAACTTAAGCTTTTATGGTTATAAACTAACTTCTATTTTAAAAGTTACTCCCATGCCGCCAACCCCTAGCCCTCCCTGGCTCCAAAAAACCCTAAAATGGACCTATCCTTAATTTTCTCAGAAACCATTTGACCAAAAGAGATGATTACTTTAACTAAAGTTTTTATGGTTATAATCTAGCTTTTGGCCTAGAAGTCACCCCCCAGCCGCCAACCACTAGCCCTCCGGGGCTCCAAAAAACCCTAAAAATGAACCTAACCTTTATTTTCTCAGAAACCATTTGACCAATAGAGATTATTTCTTCAACTTAAGCTTTTATGGTTATAAACTAACTTCTAGTTTAGAAGTTACTTCCCTGCCGCAAACCCCTAGCCCTCCGGGGCTCAAAAAAAAACCTAAAATTGAACCTAACCTTAATTTTCTCAGAAACCATTTGATCAATAGAGATAATTGCTTAAACTTAATCTATAATGCTAATGAACTAAATTTTGGTTTAGAAGTCACCCCTCTGCCGCCAACCCCTAGCCCTTTGGGGCTCCAAAAAACCCTAAAAATGAACCTAACCTTTATTTTCTCAGAAACCATATGACCAATAGAGATGATTTCTTATACTTAAGCTTTTACGCTTATAAACTAACTTCTAGTTTTGTAGTTACCCCCCTGCCGCCAACCACTAGGCCTCCCGGGATCAAAAAAAAAACCATAAAAATGAACCTAACCTTTATTTTCTCAGAAACCATTTAATCAATAGAGATGATTTCTGAAACTTTTATGCTTATAAGCTAACTTTTAGTATAGAAGTCACCCCACCTGCGCCAACCCCTAGCCCTCCGGGGCTCAAAAACCCTAAAAATTGACCTAACCTTATTTTTTTCAGAAACTATTTCATCAAGAAAGATGATTTCTTAAACTTTTATGCTTATAAACTAACTTATAGTTTCGTAGTCACCCCCCTGCCGCAAACCCCTAGCCCTCCGGGGCTCAAATAACCCTACAAATTTTCTCAGAAACCATTTGATCAATAGAGTTGATTTCTTAAACTTATGCTTTTATGCTTATAAACTTACTTTTAGTTTAGAAGTCACCCCCCTGCCGCCAACCCTTAGCCCTCCGGGGCTCAAAAACCCTAAAAATTAACCTAACTTTAATTTTCTCATAAACTATTTGATCAAAAGAGATGATTTCTTAAACTTAAGCTTTTATGCTTATAAACTAACTTATAGTTTAGAAGTCACCCCACTGCCGCCAACCCCTAGCCCTGCGGGGCTCCAAAAAAACCCTAAAAATAACCTAACCTTAATTTTAAAAATCAGCATGTTTTAAATGGACATTTGGACTTTCTGTTAATAATTATAGAGTAGCTACGTTTTTTAAATTGTACCTAAATACTATAGAAATTATCATGCAAAGTTTAAAATCAATAGGACAATTATAATATGTCTAAATTAACGAAAAAAAGCTAACCCTCACAGACCAAACCTTATTAAAGAAAAGCTTTGCTTTAACAAAATTTTTAATTAACAAAGTATAGAGTTCAAACTCTTTTTCCCATAACAGCTGAAGTCCAAAATATCTGCATTTAATAATGCGGTTCCTGAGAAAACTGAGGTTAGGTTATTCCTCTGAAAGCCTACTAAAAAAAATTTACTAGAAATTTAAGCTAAAGTATATTTTTTAGGGGGTTTTTGAGCCCAGGGTGGCTATGGGGTGGGTGACTTCTAAAATAAAATTAAGTTCATAACCATATTTCTGCCAAACAAAGTAGTTTATACACATAAAAATTTATCTCTATTGATCAAATGGTTTCTGAGAAATTAAGGTTAGGTTCATTTTTAGGGTTTTTGAGCCCCGGAGGGTTAAGGGTTGGCGGCAGGGGGGTGACTTCTAAACTAAAAGTTAATTTATCAGCATAAAAGCTTAAGTTTAAGAAATCATATCTATTGATCAAATGGTTTCTGAGAAAATTAAGGTTAGGTTCAATTTAGGGTTTTTTGAGCCCTGGAGGGCTAGGAATTGGAGGCAGGGAGGTGACCAACTAAACTAGAAGTTAATTTATTTGCATTCTAGCTTAAGTTTAAGCAATAATCTCTCTTGATTAAATAGTTTCCGAAAAAAATAAGGTTAGGTCAATTTTTAGGGTTTTTGAGCCCCAAAGGGCTAGGGGTCGGAGGCAGGCTGGTCAGATCTAAACTATAAGTTAGTTTGTAAGCATAAAAGTTTCAGTTTAAAATTTAAGAAATCTGAGAAAATAAAGGTTAGGTTCATTTTATGGTTTTTTTGATCCCCGGAGGGCTAGGTGTTGGCAGGGGGGTAGCTTTGCTTTAACTAAATTTTTAATTCACAAAGTATAGAGTCCCAACTCTTTTTTCCCATAACACCTGAAGTCCAAAATATCTGCACATTTAATAATGCTGTTCCTGAGAAAACTGAGGTTAGGTTATTCCTCTGAAAGCCTACTAAAAAATTTACTAGAAATTTAAGCTAAAGTATATTTTTTAGGGGGTTTTTGAGCCCAGGGTGGCTATGGGGTGGGTGACTTCTAAAATAAAATTTAGTTTATAACCATATATCTGCCAAACAAAGTAGTTTATACACATAAAAAATCATCTCCATTGATCAAATGGTTTCTGAGAAATTAAGGTTAGGTTCATTTTTAGGGTTTTTGAGCCCCGGAGGGCTAAGGGTTGGCGGCAGGGGGGTGACTTCTAAACCAAAAGTTAGTTTATAACCATAAAAGCTTAAGTTTGAAAAATCATCTCTATTGATCAAATGGTTTCTGAGAAAATTAAGGTTAGGTTCATTTTTAGGGTTTTTTTTGGAGCCCCGCAGGGCTAGAGGTTGGCGGCAGTGGGGTGACTTCTAAACTAGAAGTTAATTTATTAGCTTTATAGATTAAGTTTAAGCAATTATCTCTATTGATCAAATGGTTTCTGAGAAAATTAAAGTTAGGTTCAATTTAGGGTTTTTTGGAGCCCCGTAGAGCTAGGGGAGTGACCTATAAACTATAAGTTAGTTTATAAGCAAAAAAGCTTAAGTTTAAGAAATCATCTCTATTGATCAAATAGTTTCTGAGAAAATAAAGGTTAGGTTCATTTTATAGGTTTTTTTTGATCCCAGGAGGGCTAGGGGTTGGCGGCAGGGGGGTGACTTCTAGACCAAAATTTAGTTTGTAACCATAAAAGCTTAAGTTTAAGAAATCATCTCAATTGGTCGAATGGTTTTTGAGAAAATTAAGGTTAGGTTAATTTTTAGGTTTTTTTTGGAGCCCCGGAGGGCTAGGGGTTGGCGGCCTGGGGATGACACCTAGACCAAAAGCTAGTTTATACCCATAAAAGCTTAAGTTAAAGAAATCATCTCTATTGGTCAAATGGTTTCTGAGAAAATAAAGGTTAGGTTCATTTTATAGGTTTTTTTTTATCCCAGGAGGGCTAGGGGTTGGCGGCAGAGGGGTCACTTCTAAACCAAAATTTAGTTTATAACCATAAAAGCTTAAGTTTATAAATTAAATCATCTCTATTGGTCGAATGGTTTCAGAGAAAATTAAGGTTAGGTTAATTTTTAGGGTTTTTTTTGAGTCACTTAGGGCTAGGGGTTGGCGGCATGGGAGTAACTTTTAAACTAGAAGTTAGTTTATAACCATAAGAGCTTAAGTTTAAGTCTCTATTGGTCGATGGTTTCTGAGAAAAATAAGGTTAGGTCAATTTCTAGGGTTTTTTGAGCCCCGGAGGGCAAGGGGTTGGCGCAGGTGTGGTGACTTCTATACTTAAAGTTAGTTTATAAGCATAAAAGCTTAAGTTTAAGAAATCATCTCTATTGATTAAATGGTTTCTGAGAAAATAAAGGTTAGGTTCATTTTTATGGGTTTTTTTGATCCCGGGAGGCCTAGTGGTTGGCGGCAGGGGGGTAACTACAAAACTAGAAGAAGACTTTGAAACCATAAGATGATCATACCCATAAAAGCTTAAGTCCAAAAAATTTACACGGTTCACCAAGTGGTTCCTGAGACCCCCCCCCCCCCCCACCTGCATCAAAAAAGCTTCAGTTACGTCCCCCTTTTACTCATATTAGCAACTATTGAAGCTTCATGAAGAAATTGTAAAAAAAAATCGTAAAAAGTTAGCTTTTTTGTGTAACACAAGAGAAATAAATTGTTAAAAGTTAGCTTTTTTGTTTAACACAAGAGAGAAAAAATACATGATGTCAAGTTCTTATTTCTGTATACAAACTTTAAATGAAGATAGCTAGACTTTGAATAAAGGTAATAACACAAAATCAAAAGTTTTTTTTTTAAATTAGGTTATTGTTGTTTATATCTGTAAAAAAGGGAGGAGGCGGATTTGCCACTTTTTGAAACCAAAAGTAAAACATGCATGATCTCAGCCCTTAAAAGAGTTACAGCTCTAAAATTCAGCTCAGCAGTTGCTTTTGTGGAGAACAATATTGAATTGTGAAGAAACGGCGACAGAACAGCCGCTCCCGCCGATTTTTATGCATTTTTTCGCCAAATAAGACAGTTCTCAATCAACTGAGATAAACTTTTTTCTCATAAAGTGTAAAATCTTATAAGTGTCAAGGCAAAAGAAATTTCGGCGGGAAACAGCGGTTTTCGGAGATAGCGGCTGTTCCGCCGCCGTTTCTTCACAGTTCCATTTTGTTCTCCACAAAAGCAACTGCTGTGCCGAATTTTAGAGCTGTAACTCTTTTATGGGCTGAGATAATGCACGTTTTACTTTTGGTTTCAAAAAGTGTCACATCCGCCTCCCCCCTTTAAAACATGCATTTTAAGTGTCCTATTTTACTTATACTAGGCCTACCTAAAAATACCGGGACTCGAACTGGGCGCACCTGACGCTATATTCTTTAACACAAACTTTGTTTGCATATAAGAAATATTTACATAGACGTTGATTTTGCTAAAATATTCCTATCCTAACTAAAATTATGATAATTTATAGATTTTTTAAAAATAGGGTAGCTTCGCTCCTCCAAAACAGCCAGACGTGCTTACCAAATGCACATTAGAAGTTAACAGAAGCAAATTTAAGTTATTTCCGAGCTTAAGCAAAAAAATTACATAATTTCTTCAAATACAAGCCTAGATATTGAAGTTTACTTTTGTCTAAAGATCGCAATGTGTAGTATAGAGAACTAAAATCAAAGAGGTTGCTCCTCTTTTTTAGAGGTTGGCCCCTCCTTTTTAATGTGGTGGCCCCTCCTTTTCAAGGTTATAACACCTTAAAATAGAACATAATTCTAATCTATAATACAAATTAGAACGATGTCTGTCTGTTTGTTTGTAGAGAAGGATCTCGCTAACCGCTGAACCGATCGGGTATTCCTTTACAGGGTAGCTTCTCATAGGTCCCGGGAAGGTTTATAACTATTTTCTTGTGGGGTGGGACACCCCCAACCCCCCCAAAAATAGTGGGGTCGACTACCCCCCCCTAGATATACCACACTTTTCTGGGATCTTGCCAAGTCAAGTATCAACTGTTGGGAATATCAAAGGATGACTCCATGCAAAATTTGAGCCGGATCCGGCCAAAACCGGCCGTGAATTTTATGAAAAACCGGTTTTTTCCGGTTTTTAGGGGGTATCTGTAAATCGATTCAGCTGGAGCAAAACCGGTTAGAGGTACAAAAAATTTTACTTCACATGAAATTTAGCCAATGCAATTGCCTACAAAAATGTACTTCATCACCAACTTGATTGGACAACTCTTTCCCCTCCTAAATGTCCATTAAAACCTCGGAAACGGCAAAAATCGCCAAAAATCACGCCTTCGGCGGCAAATAACGGCTAAACGGTCAGCCGGAGGCGAATGAAACATAAATAAAGAAATGTCTGCCTCAAAAAGTTGTTCAACATCAAAGAGATGCTTGAAGTCTCTAAAACGACTCCTTCCCCTCCTTTAAGGGGAAAAACTGAAAAAACGTGATTTTCAAAAGTATGCCCACTTCGTGGGTGTGGGGGGCACTGAACCCGTCACCCCAGGGTCACCAAATATAAAGTCTAGGCGGCCCACAATGCTGAATTTTCACCAAGTGAAAGTCTTGTGTCTTTATCTCTTATGAGAAAAAAGTTATTAATTAATTAAAATTTCAAATTGTGATTTTTTGATGGATTTCTTTGATGAAATGACAGGCTGGTCAATTTTTAGGCCATTTTTTGCGGTTTTTGGGCCGTCACGCCCAAACGGTTTGAGATAATCTCACGGGACCTTTTGCCCAACCTAAGTCTGGTTATTTGTGAGGTCTAGGAAAAAAAAACAGACTTACGCAAAAGATTATTATTATAATCTTTACACAGAAAAATGGCACGAGGTGAGGGTTTGAGGGGGCAAAATGAGCCGACCAGCGATTTTTGACGGCGCGCAGCGACGTTGTGCTTCATCCAATCCGGGATTTTTTTTTCTTAGACCTTACTAATAACCAGGCTTAGGTCGGGCAAAAGGTCCCGTGAGATTATCTCAAACCGTTTGGGCGTGGCGGGCCGAAAACAGCAAAAAATGGTCTAAAAATTGACCAGCCTGGTGGTCCCTCCTTTTTAATAGAGTGGCCCCACCTTTTCAGGGTTAAAACACCTCAAAATAGAACATAATTCTGATTATTTAATAAAGAATCATAATATAAAGAACTAAAATAAGAGGTTGCTCCTCTTTTTTAGAGGTTGGCCCCTCATTTTAGGGGGGTGGCCCCTCCTTTTTAGGGGATGGCCCCTCTTTTTTTGGAGTGTGGCCCCTCCTTTTTGGTGTTGGCCCCTCCTTGCGAGGAGGTTGGCCCCTCCTTTTACTAGGGTGGCCCTTCATAAGGAGGAGAAAAGTTGGGTTCCAGTTGGGTTCCAAGAACCCAACTACTGCATGTATGCCGTCAACATTTCTAGATTTTAATTCTATTAGCCTGGAGAAAGAAGAAAGATATATAGATCTTTATTACAGACTGCTCTACCATGCTGAACAACATCAAGTTAAATCAGGTGATACTGTAGAGGGTGAAGTCATTACATGTTCTGAAATTATTACCCATTCCCATAAAAATTTGATTGCGATGAATTGGTTGAACAAAATTAATCCAAATCTTGTTAACATTGTCAAACTGGAGAAGTCAAAAGAATTAAAAAATGGTCAGCAGTTGCACACTTTAGTGCATGATATTAGTAAAAACGTTGATGAGTGGTTGCGTAGACATGGTTATAGTAAAAATGAGTCTGAAACACAAGTAAGAAATATGCAGTGGGAGGGCAATTATTCCCCCAGAGGCACTACCCGAGGCAGAGGCTTCTCTAGGGCCAGAGGCCGTGGTTACAATGGCCGTCCTAGTGTAAACAAATTTTGCCCTGGCTGCAACTACCTTGCTAAAGAACTTCATTTAAATGTTGATTACGCCCATTTTCCATCCCAATGTCCACGGAAACGGTCTGTGTTAAGGTTGTTAAAACTTGAAGAACATCACCTGGACGAGGAACATGAGGATGAACACCATGAGGATCCTGTGGAGGAAGAACAACCTCCTGTGGATGAAGGTAATGTTTCTTTACAATTAAAGCAAAGTAGTAATATGAGACAAATTTGGAAATCTAAATCTCCTACTTTACAAGCCTATATTAATGATAAAGAAGTGTCCGCCATAATTGATGAAGGTAGCGAAATTTCTGCCATAAATGACAAAATCCAAACTAATTTAAATATTCCTTTATCTAGAAGTGTAGAGAATGCTAAAGCTGCTGGTTCACAAAATCTTCCCATTATTGGCGAAACAACTAATGATGTAAATTTGGTTGTACCTACAGTTACTGGTCACAATACTGAATGGAACCTTGGCCAGTGTCTAGTGGTTAAAGACTTAGGTGTTGACGTCATCATTGGAGAACCAGCCAAAATCCACAACAACATTACAACACATCCTACACTTCAACAGGCAACTTCAATCGGCTTGGATTGTAAAGAAAATATTGTACCTTATTCTAGTAATAGTAGCAATTCAATATCTTGTGTAAATAATATTTCTACTAAAGCAACTGTTTATCCAAATCAAATGTTATTTGTTAA
The DNA here is from genome assembly GCF_053477335.1 of Acartia tonsa. NCBI lineage: Eukaryota > Metazoa > Arthropoda > Copepoda > Calanoida > Acartiidae > Acartia > Acartia tonsa. Next base: position 23,749,045 of record NC_137261.1, read on the forward strand.
TGTTCCTTCTGAATTCAAAGATTGTAAACAAATAGTCGTTGAGCCCAATGAACAATCATCTTTCCCTCATCCAGCAATTTATGATATCAGAAATGGGAGAGTTATGCTTACAAACAAAAATAATTTTGCCGTTAATATGGATGAAGAAACACCATTGTTTTTTACAAGTCTGCGTAAAATTTATGATATAAATAATGATTCCATGAAGCAATTTGAATACTCTCCATCATTTTCTGAAGATGTTTCTAGCTTTGAAAATGTTAAGATTGATCCAGATAATATTTTAACCAAAGAATGGAAATCTGTTTTTAAAAATGTTTTATCCAATTTTACAGATATTATAACAGATGTACCTGGCAGATACAATGGAGCCTATGGACAAGTCACATGTTCCCTCACACTCACAGGTACATTACCTCCATCTATTAAACCAAGAATTCCTAATTATCCAGATGAAAAACTTCGTATTTTAGCTGATTTAATGGATAAAATGGAAAAATGGGGTGTTCTTGTAAAACCTGAAAATATTGGCGTTATTCCCACACATATTCATCCATGTTTGTTGGTCCCCAAAGAAAATGGCACTTTTCGACTAGTTACAGATTTTAGAAGCATACAAAATAAAATACTTCAACTTCCCTGTGTTATGCCAACGGTTGCAGATGCAATGAAAGATTTAGCCTCTAGTAATTTTCACATTGAATTAGACTTTTCTAGTTATTATTGGCAAATGGCCATTCCGCGGGAGGATTCGGAAAAATTGGCGGTTATGCATCCATATGGTGGTCTGAGAGTATACACTGTGTTGCCCCAGGGCCTTCGGAACTCTGCAGAATGGGGCTCAGAAATTTTGGCACGGATTTATGGGGATATGATCAAGGAAAAAAAATGCACGCGGATAGCAGATCAGGTATATATTCTTGGTAACTCTTTAGCGGAATTGAATGGACATCTAAAAGAAGTCTTAACAAGAGCGAGAAAAGCAGGTCTTACTTTTAAACCCTCTAAAGTAGTCATTTGTCCAAAAACAACAGTCATTTTGGGATGGAAGAAAATTGACAATGAATGGTTTCCCACTGAACATGTTCTTTCTCCCCTCTCTTTGGCAGAACCCCCCTCGACGGTAAAAAAAATGAGGGGATGGTTAGGTTCTTACAGACAGATTTCCAAAACAATCCCTAATCATGCTTCTGTTTTACAGTGTTTTGAGAAAATGGTTGGTGGAAAAAATTCTAGAGATAGAATTGAATGGTCTCCTGAACTGTTAAAAAAATTTGATTCTGCAAAATTGTCAATTTCAACAGCTAAACCCATTTGTTTTCCTAGGCCGACAGACAGCTTACAGATTTTCTCAGATTGGAGCCAAGATTGTGACGCAGTTGGAGGAAGATTGGTTATCCAGAGGTGTGTACAAGGTAAGAAAATTTCTCTTAATGGGGGAGAATTTTCATGTCGTCTGAAAGGGGCCCAAAGTAAGTGGACACCATGTGAAAAGGAATGTTTGGCTATCAAACTCTTGATTCAACATTTTCAGCCGTTTATAAGGGAAAACAAAAACATTACAACCATTTTTACTGATAATCTGATAACTGTACATGCCTGGAATGCTATTCAATTGGGAAAAATTTCATCTTCATCCCGTGTAGCTTCTTTTATTTCTACATTGTGTGAAAATAACGTCCACATCACACATATCCCTGGCAATAAAACTCCAGCAGCAGATTATAATTCGAGACATCCCACAGAATGTAGTGACACAAAATGTCAAATTTGCGGTTTTATCAAAAAAGAAGTTGACACCCATGATATTTTCAAAATTACGGACATTGAATCTGCGCCTTTACATCAAAGATCTGCGTGGCTAGATTTACAGAAAAAGGATCCAACACATATCATACTTTATAAATTGATAACTACTGGACAGGCCCCGGAAAAAAAGTCGAAAGATAAATCTGTGAAACTTCTACACAATCTGTTTAAAAGAGGTTTATTATTTGTTGCAAAAGATGGCCTTATACAAGTTAAACAGCCAGATTTAATTCATGATATCAATTACAATGCTATATCTGTACCAGTCGCATATTGTTCATCATTAGTACAATCTCTACATTTAAAGTTGAACCATCCTTCATCTTATCAACTTAATAAAATAATGTCAAGACAATTTTATTGTCCAGGGTTGCCAACAATTATTAATGAAATTTCCGCAAATTGTAACATTTGTATCAGATTGAAAACCTTGCCAAAAGAAATACGAGAATTTTCTACTTCACCAACAGAATGTTTTGGAAAGCATTTTTCAGCAGATGTTATGATTGAAAAAGGTCAGAAAATACTTGTATGTAGAGAGAAATTATCACAGTTTACTCTAACTAAAATAATTTCAGATGAAACAGCCGAGAATCTAGAAGCAGCTTTAATTTCCTTGATTTCTGACTATGTTCCAGATACTGGATGTATTGTTCAAGTGGATGCAGCAACAGGTTTCCAAGCACTGGCGGACGGCAAATCTAAATTTCTTGGTAAGCTAAAAATTTCTTTAGATATTGGCAGAATAAATAATCGTCAAAAAAATCCGGTGGCGGAAAATACAATTAAAGAAATCAGAAAAGAATGGCTTCGTTTCAAACCTAATGGCGATTTATTGAATGACTCTGAACTGGCGATTATTACATCCATTATTAATTCAAGAATTAGATCTAATGGTTTGGCCCCTAAAGAAGTTTTACTCAAACGTTCTATCCATGATCATAAACCAATTTCAATTGATGATTCACATGAAAGTTTAGCCCAATTTGAACGCAGAACATTAGCCAATGAAAAGATTGCTTTAAAAGACAGTTTAAAATTAAACAAAGTAGTGGAGAATGTCAATGTTGGTGACCTCGTATTTTTAAAAAATGACCTTTCAAAATCACGGGCCAGAGAAGAATATATAGTAATAAAAAAATATTCCAAAAATCACGAAACCTTCCTTTTAATAAGAAAAAGTCAAAAACAATTCCGAAACAAAGACTACTTGGTAAAATTGTCTGAAGTGATTCTTGCCCCAATGAATATAAATTCTAAAACTGTTGCTGCTGACGATGATGATTTAGATTCTTTCCATGGTTTCCACGAAGATTTAAGTTTGGAGAAGAGAGACAAGATAAAAAAAACTATTGAATCCATGGAAAAAAAATGTCCTGCTACAAATAACAGAGGTAGGCCTAAAGTTTTGTATCCAGATTTTCTTAAACCTTTACCTCAGGATGTAATTGTGGATGAAAGTGATGAAAGGTTGTGTGGCTTCTCTACAGAGGAGGTAAATCAAGCTATTAAAAGGGGTGAAGTGTTAAACAAAACTGTTGAAAATATCGAAAATTATGAAGACATTGTTGCAGAAAATATTCAAAGACAGGAGTTAAAAAAAAATAAACTTGAAGCAATTATTAAAAGCTTAGAAGCTGATGTAGATTATGATTCAGATGATGATATTGAGCAATGCCAGGGTTTTACAGATGCTGAAGTTTTAGCTATGTCACATAAATTGAAAAAAATGAAGGATAGCCATAATATCAATGCAATTAATTGTAAAAAAACATATGTTTATATGGATGGAATCAACAGGAGTGGCTCAATTTAATCGAATTGGAAGGAGAGTATGATTTAAAAGATTTTAATAAATCAAATCAAAATCTAAGTAGTTTTTTACCCAACTATGAAGCTATGAATTTATCAATCGATGAATATCATGAAAATAACAAAGATGCTCTAACGTTTGATGATTCAGAATTTCTTTCTTGTACTGAAGAAGAAACACCAACACAGAAACCAAAGAAAAGGTCAGAAACAGATCCATATCTTCTTGATTATATTTCTGTCGTGACTAGTAGTGAATCTGAATCTGAGTTTGATTGTACCAAATTATTACAAAGTTCATCACCAATAAGTTGGAGCCCTCAAAAAATACAGTGTGATAAGGTTCAGAACCTTGAAAGTGTGCTTGAAAATATCCATGAAAATCATGTAGAATTTCAAAAAATAGAACAAGGACGAGTATATCCCATGGAAACAGTACTTGAAGCCGTCCATAATCCAAGCCAAGCACACACTCATGCCCGTAGGACCAAAAAGAGACATGACTATAATATAGCTAACAAAAAAGGTTTTAGTGAAAAATAAAGGAGGAGAAGAGAAAGAGGAATCACGTGACATAAGTTTTATGTGTTTTATTTGTTTTAGACTATTCCAACGACAAGCTATATCCAGCTGGAGAAGTGTTTTATGAAGATTTTAATACTACTGTAATTGTCAATATTGTTAGCTATTTAAATGATCTTTGTGATGAATATTACACAGTGATCTATTTCATGAACATTACAAAGTCATGTCTCTTCAGATTAAATAATGGTCCGGGCTTAGTGCTTCTGGGTGTGTCTGATCTTAAAGTTATCCAGGACTGGAGGTGGGCCAGGTGCGCAGCCGCGGCCAGGCAGCGCCCGCCCCAAACTCGTGGAGGCTTGGACAGAAATCTACCTGTACCTAAACCAGGTGAGAATTGATTAATCTTACGTACCCTATCTCATATAAAACAGAAGAGTTTTTGTCTTTTTAATTATTGGTTGATGAATTATGAACTTTGAAACATGAAGGTTAAGGATTATTTTCACGTCATGAATTTTACCATTTGAATTTTCACCATCTCTGGAAAAAATATTTTTTTTCAGTGTTACATTGATACAATCAAGTTTCTTCACCTATTTATATTTATAATACTTCGTGATCTATTAGGAAACTGGGGTTTAAAATTTGTTTTTACTTTTTTCATCCATTTTTATGTTGTTTTTGAAAAATTTTCATGTCATTTCTTAAATATTTTTGCAAAAAATTTTGGCAATAATTTTCAGTTTTTTAAGTTTTTCACTAAAAACCGGGCCCCGCAACACACCAAACCATATATTATTCTTAATATACTGGTATAATGCCATAGTTTCATGTTTAGTTTAGGTTGTTGCAGGGCCCGGTTTCTTGCAAATTTTAACTTTAATTTAAGGGGCCAAACTCTAAAATTACAATACAAGAAGAAAAAATTGTTGCAATTTTTTTTCTTTTCATTGTTAATTTTAATTTCTGATGCATTTAAACTGCTTATAAAGTGCCTACGATAAATTAAGAGACTTTATGAGATTTAAGATGAATGTTTTAATCTTTTTAAGGGGGGGGGGGGATGTTTAATGCATCCTTTTCGTAATCAGTGCGCAAATGGCACTTAGAATCCGAATTTCGTTATGAAACTTCGCATGAATATTCCTTGGTAGGTCTATTTTCCCTAAATCAAACAAAAAGTTGGAAAAGTAATGGCTAACAGCTGGCGGCTCAGCCGTTTAGCAGTTTTTTTGGCCATTTTCAGGGCAAATCCATCATTTATTTATTACATAGGAAACAACTTCTTGAAACATAATTTTGCTATAATTGATGTAAAATGTTACCAATAGGCAATACCTAGCCATTTTAAAAATTTCTTGTACCAGCTGCTCAACGGCTAGAACCAGCGGAAAACGGCTGGGAGTGGCCAAGACTATGATGTGTAGATAGGGCTTGTGTCGTGTCTAGGGGTAGGTTTTTATGGGTGCTGAGCTCAAAAATACTTCCAAAAATAGTGGGGGCCCATCCATATGGCAGCTGGGAAACGGCTTCTGCTCAGCTGTTAGCCATTTTATAAGACTATTTAATGATATTTTTTAACAATAAGAATTTCGGTAAATTTAACTTCTTTCATTAATACCCATTTCTAATTAATTTTACTGGATATATTAATAATTTTATTAATTTCTAGATTTAGCTGTTAAACAGCTAAAAACATTACTATATAGATTAAGTATTATTATTACTTATCTAGGAGAAAATAACTTCGTAAAAAAGGGTGAAGAAACTTGAATTAGTTGTATCAAATGTATGTTGCACAAGGTTGGTGATTGGGCATTTACCTTTATACAATCATTATAATATAATCATTTCTACAGTAATATTTATTAATGCTTCAAGGTTTTTCAATGTTTTATTGCTATAAAACATCGAATTTAGGCACTTTACCAATTAAGAAAATATTATGAAAATATGAAATTTTAGCTAAGTTTCAAAGTATTTTCTAGACCAGTTAGCTTTTGTTTTACTTCTCTAGATGAATATACGAGTTGCATTGGGTAATAATAAGGCGCAGGCTTTTTATTTTGAACGATTCTATCAACTACAAGCTGAGAAAATTGACTTTGAGTAGAGGTAGGTGAAATGTCCACCAAAAGGCCAAAATAGACCACTGTGCAACCCTTATCAAACAAATCTTTGGTTAGTATTAGACTTGTCTAGGAATATTAAAAAGTTCCTGTATTTTATAGTTATACAAAAATGATCATTGATCCTTAAGCGATAATAACATTGCAAGAAAAAATATTTTACCTTATAATCCAACTGTCACTAAATCTTAGAATAAAGGGCAACAATCTTCCTATATGCCAATAATCTTTAATATTAAAAACAAAACAATATTTAACAAGGATGACAACATAAAAAAGTGAAGGTCAACAAATCGGACGGTCAGACAAAAATAACATTTTAACAAATATTAAGTAAAAACGTAATTAATTTTAACATTTCTACGAAATTTCTGTACATTTCCAGAATTACTGAAAAAAAGAACAGCTACCTAGGTACTAAATTTCTGATTTTTTAGCTGCTACGTTTTGTAAATTGTACTTGACTGTTACTAGAATTTAATATCGACTGGACAATTCTTGCATGCCTTAATTAAAGACGTACCAACCCTAACTGTAGAGAAATAAATTTTAACAATAGGAAAGTATTAGGAAAAGTTTTAAAAGGATTATTAGCAACATGCCTAAATATTTTTCTATTATTTCGTTGTTTAGTTGATTTATAATGTGGGCCAAGGCATGACAAGCCGCGGGATTCTCTGACCAGTTCTTCAATTTTGGTTCTAGCTTGGTCAATATTTCTTCAAAGACGTCAGTCACTATCATCTATTTTATTTACAAATGTATTTTTACATACTGTACCTACCTAATTAGATTGTAATAAGCTCAAAATTAATAGGTAGGAGACATGTAAATGGCAAAAAATTTTAAACTTCCGTACTACAAAATCAAGAATTTTGAATACTACATATAAAGGTAGGAAAGACCTACATTTAAAAAAAAAATAGTTAAAACTCTAAGATATGACACATTGCAATAATTTAAGGCACAATGTGTAACTGTAGAATGCGATACTACCCCTGCTGCCAAAAACAGTCAATTTCCACCTAATTTTTGTTATTATAACTTCTGCTTTAAAATAAAAATTCATTCGAGAAAAAGACCTGAAATGATTTATTTTCATGATTAACAATCTTGTTTTTAATGATTTCTGCTGCCACTGAATGATTTTCAGAAGACCAGCACTTTGATTCTTCCTCATAACTCCATCCACTGATATTTGAATGTTCTGCAATAAATATCATTGCACAGTTTATGCTTTCTTTGTCTTTTTCTACGTCAAATTCATTTATACCGCCTAACAAATCACTACTTGTCTGAATATAATTCTCATAATCACTTTTGTCAATTGGACGTTCCTCAGCTAACTTTAAGCTAGGCACTAGTAATGATGCTATATTCATTTTCAGTCTTAACAAAATATTATTCTAATGACCGTAACTGTTGGACACTGAAATAGGATGTTCTTAGCTTTGATGCGGACACGTCAAGCCTCGATCCAATGTCTTCAACTGTTTGAAGAATTGATGGCCAATCTTGGTCACCAAGCCAGGTGGCTGAACCTGAAATAATTAATTCTTTAAATATTAGTAAGGTTTTATTTGATTGTTGTTGAGGTAGCCCTGCTTCCTTGAAGTTAGAATTCAGATGCACACGGAGATTGGTTGCTTTTATTTGATTGTCCGTTAAGATCTCGCTAATCACTGAACCGACTGAGTCTTTAGGTCTTTATAACAGAAATATGAGAATTGTCCATTTTGATGTAATTTGTATTTATGTAAAAATTCTAAAAAAAGAAAGTTGATACAGGGGAGTTATTTTGTTATGAAAGTTATAAAAATAAAGCATTTATGACGATCGAAACCTTACCTAATAATCTGTCTGCATTTTCAACAACATTAGCGATGTCAACAGTAGCTTGAATAAGATCTTGTTGGCTGCTGGCCTCCAGGGGAATACTGTTCTTAATAACAGGATTTGAAAGCTTGTTTTCAATGGACCCAGTTTCTGCAAGCAGACACTTTAGTTTAGTATTGAAACTAGAAAGAAGACTTTTCAGACTATGAGTACAACCATCTACATCATAATCTCTTGTCACGTCACCAAGTCTAAGTTTTTGTTTCAATGTCTCAATATCCTCTTGAGCTGAGGAAATTGAAAGCAAAATTTTCCCATAATCAACTGGGATTGAAGAACTTTTATTTAACCTTTCACTTGTAAGACCAAAATTGTCAGCAATATGGAGAAATATATTGTATGATTCTTTTCCTTCTTTGTCCATTATAACATTTCCAAGTAATTAAGATCAGAATATCTGCTGAATTAGAAAATATATGAATTAATTATACACGTAAGAATGTAGAAATATGTATAAAATATGCAAAATAAAATGGAAACTAGACTTTTAAAATAAAATTGTTACACGTGGATTAATTTTATTGTTAAAATACAAATGCAAATCGTATACTATAACCAATCCCATGTAAATTTAGATATTTGGCATAGATTCTACATTCATCCGGAATCCGATTCATTTCAACTACAACCACATAAATTTTCAGCTAACCAGATCAAAATTCTTAAACAAGCTGCTAACTGATCTAAATTAAATAAGTGTGGTTAGGTTACTGGACTCAGTTCAGTTATTAATAATAAAGTACGCACAAGTTTAATTATTGTTTCATAAATAAACTTTTGTGGACAATGCGTCATTTTTAACATAGGTTATAAGCTGTCACAGTCACCCGATGAAAGGCAGGGTTGCCGTTTTAAAATTGATTTCAAATAGCATATAATAAAGGCCTATTTGTGAATAATGTCGTCTTGTAAAAAAACCCTAATACATCTTGGTGTTTATTTTATTAATGGTATAAGTAATGAAAAGATGCAAAGAGTATAGAAAATAAAGAAAAAGTACAAAGAAGAAATTTTTAATTAAGGTTAAATACTTATAAAATACCTATTATTAATTTATGATAAAATTTTTTTTTAAAAATCCCTTGTCAGTAAGATCTTCAACATAGGCGAATGCAGAATTTTTCTATTTTTTTTTGGGGGGGGGGGGGGTGGCTGGGGGCTGGACGCGACCGCAGTCCTTTAATAAGTAATTAATTTTATAATGTTTCCCCTATATAGCTAATTCCAAAGTTTTCTAGTCTTTCCAATACACGAGATTTCAAATAATAAAAGGGAAATTTGTAAAGATAAAAGGTCTCTTTGAGATAGGATTGTTATTTTGAGGGAAGCTTCATTCACAAAGTGCGTTCCCACATGAAATACCTACCGGCCAGGAAAGGAAATGCATTTAATGGAAAATTTAGAGACTAACAGCAGCAGCATTGACATACATTTACAAATAATATTTATTTGTTGCTATGAAAAAACAATATTTTAATAGTAAAACATTAACATTACATTGAGAATAATATCTTTCAATACAAAGAACACGGAAATAATTTTTTTGTTTACAAATTTGAGGCATGCAGCGCTTTTGCCGCGGAAAGTTTAAAATTACCAAGACGACATTTTATATTCTTGCATTTTCAATTTTTTAACATGTTGTCAGAAATTTTATTCAAGAAATGTCCATTACTCTTTAATTGAACTTTAATTGAACTATTAAAAACATTAATTATTAATTTTTTATTTTTCACTTTCCCAGTTGGGGATTGACAGTTCCTCTGATTCTTTTAGTGATATGCTTGTCCTCAATAGCAAAAACTTTTTAAATCAATAATCTAATTATATGTGATTTTTTATTCATATTTGTTTTTGATAACGACTGAATCTAATGAATTGTATAAATGTATTCCATTTTTTGTTTAGTTTTTAAATTATTAGGAGATATGTAGAGGCTAGGATGAAAGCATAATTATACCTTATTTTTTACATCTGGCGACATTATAGTAATGGAAACATTTTCATAATCAATCAATCAATCAACCATTTTAAAGCTTGCTTTACTCGGACAAAAAAATCAACATTTTAGGCTTCATAACTTTTCTTATCACTTAAATCTAACCTTTTGTAATGATTTAAATATCATGTGATGAATTTATCAATGTTTTATTACCTATATTTTTATTTGTTTATAATTTTAGTCAAATATTCAGCAATTTTATAGGAGTAAAATTACGATTGTACTTTGGATTGAGTTTGTTTGGCCAATGAGATTTTTAGGATCTAAAGGGAAAAGACAATGACCAATAAATTGATCTACACCCCCAATGACGATACACTAAATTGCCCTTTCTGTAGATTGAAATTAATGAATGAAACGTTGGTATTTTCAGACTTTTACTTGAAATTAATCAGAATGTCTGGTCGCGAAGGAGGAAAAAAGAAGCCCCTGAAGGCCCCTAAGAAGGAATCCAAGGACATGGATGATGATGACAAGGCCTTTGCCGCTAAGAAGCGCGAGGAGGAGAAGAAGTTGAAGGTTAGAACTTAGATGAATGTGCTTTATCTCCATATTAAGACATTTCATTTTACATTCACCTACATTTTTTTGCTGAAATTCAGTTCAATTGGTGTGTTTACAATAGTTGTAAACACAATATCCATAGAATTTTTTATATCGAATGCTTTAACGTCATCACAACAATAAAAAAATTTAAGCAATTTTCTATGTTTTTAGCCCATTAATTAGATTAACACCGTTTATTGAATTTTCATTGTTTGTGTTTTTATTGCGGGGCACTTTCTACGGGGCCACTACAATCCCAACGGGACTTTTATAACATTAACCTTATCTAATTTGTTTGTTCTTCAAAAGTTCGTTTGTGGTTTCATTTTCGGTTTGAGGGAAACCGTCCGGATCCCTTGTCCTTTTAATTTTTAATTAACAACCATTTTAGTATAATATTTCGAAAACTCCGTACTTAATGTGCGCAATTGTTCTTGATTTAAATGCCTTTTTTTTTATATATTTCTTAACTTTCAGGAGTTGGCTGCAAAGGCTGCTGGCAAGGGACCTCTGACTTCTGGAGGTATCAAGAAGAGCGGAAAGAAATGATCTCTCAATCAAAATAAAAAAAAACCTGTTCAATATCATTTTGTTACCCAACAAGAATCAAAATTAAATTATGCAAACTGTTAGATATTAACATGATTATTTTCAGTTAAGGATGCCATATTATTAAATGGAATTTATTATTTTTTAAGTTTTTACCTACTTTTTTATCTACGATGTTTGTATATTTTGCTCATTTCTATAAAACTTTGTAATTAAATCATCAATCATTAAATGTTAAATTGCTATATTTCATTTTCTAATTTTGTACGACTGTTCCAGATAATTTTTGTAAATAAAGATGTCTGTATCAAGCTTTGTTCGGTGTTTAGGAAGACAAAATCAAGCAACAAACAGACTGTTAAGTAGGTTTATTTTACTTTACATAACTTTTGACAAGGATAACTATTGTCCGAGTAGCGAAGCTGTTAAGTTCGGGTTATAATGTTATCAAGACGTAAAAGCTTAGAGTGGTCCGAAATCTTGTCATAGAATTCAGAGTTAAATGGACATGGTTGGCTTTCATAAAGTTTTTCATAAATCAACCCTATATATAATTGTAGTACTGAATTTGTATGACTCAAATCAAAGCAATTGATAAAATGATTATGCATTTTTCCCATTAGGAGTAGTGTTATGAAGTACTTTATAAATGCAAACTTGAGAATTTCAAACTTAAACTTCTATAATGAACTGTGTACCTCAACTCGTTAATGGGCATTAGAGTACAATCTCTTTACAAGTAATATGATTGTTCTTGTAATAAAAGATTTGAAATAAAGTGTTGACTCAAAAAAAATCACCAATACAAATATTGAAATAATATACAGGGTGTTTCAAGAGAAATGCGTTTTTTAAAAACTTAATTAGGCATAGAAAATGAAACAATTATATAAAATGCTTTATATATTTGGAAAACTTATTCTGGGACATTTATGTTTCAAATATTTAAAGATGATTTCTTCGACAAATTATGCCTTAGTAACCGGTTTTTCCAAAGGCCTTATTTAGAAGATTTACGAATTTAATCTTTTGGAAAAAATGTGCACATTTTCAAAATTCAAATTGCGCGGCTTGTATTAATAGTAGAAAAACGTTATGCATACCGTTAGAATTGTCATAAACTTTAGTTTTAGGAAATATAAGTGCCATTTTTGTGCTTTTTGTAGTTTTTAATTGAAAAATGTGAGAAAGGTTGAAAAGTTTTAAGTAAGTTGGAACTTTCTACCACGTAGCTCCTAAACTATACGTAGCACAGGAATGGTTCTTATAGATCCAAAAACTAGAGTTTTTGACTATTCTAATAGTATGCATAACATTTTTCTACTATTAATACAAGCCGCGCAATTTAAATTTTAAAAATGAGGGCATGTTTTCCACAACCTTTAATTCTGTTAATCTTCAAAAATAAGGCCTTTGGAAAAACCGGTTTTTAAGGCATAATTTGACGAAAAAATCATTTTTAAATATTTGAAACATAATGTCCCAGAATAGGTTTTCCAAATATATACAGGGTGCGCCACATAAATCCGGACTTTTTTTAAACGGCCATAGCGCCAAAACTACTTGACCAATCAGGACGTTTGACCCCACTATAAAAAGCTTAGGTAATGACCTTTTTGCCCATGAAAATCTTTGGACGATGGAGGGCGTGTACGCCGAGCTGGCCGCGCATATGTTCAACAAGGCAGATTCGAATTGCGCAGATAAATTACCGTGGATTTATGACTTGGGCCTACTAAATCTGACCTCAGCCCATCTGTAGGTGAGATGGACTAATGAAACTTGCTGGAGATACTATCAGATTCCTAGTGAAAACACTAGAAAAGACTAGAGCTCTCTATCCCAGCTGACTTGGCTGTAGTGCTCCGACAAAGTGAATCGTGGTAGATTTTAAGATGTCAAAAACGTCAAAAATCTTGAAAATTTCTCGGATCTTGACTTCAGGGGCCCATATGGAACCTTAAAACTCGTTTTAGACTATGTATTGCGCTGATAACCCTATCTTAATCTTCATGCCATTTTTAAAAAGGTATAAAACGTTGTTCTAGCTTAACTGTGGCCCAAATGAGAGCCGCCGTGTCAAAGAGTAGCTTTAAAGATGGGTTAATTTGGATCCTGCTGCTACTCACTCCTTCAGGATATGTGGCCTCCCAGCAGCCCCGATCTTAATCCAATGGACTTTTTAGCCTAGAGCGCCATTAAAGCATGAACCAATAGACGCGCCCATACCAAGAAGACCTCTCTCACTGCTCCTATCATGGAGAACTTCGCCTGCTTGAACAGGGACATGGTGACCAGGGTCGGCGGGCGGTTCAGGGGGCGGGTAGAGGCGATGATTGAGGCTGGCGGCGATTTTATTGAATAATCTTATAGTCATATACCTAGTTTGCTTCCCAGTTTTTAAAATTCCATAAAATCTTTAAAATTGACGATTTTATGTTCATTTGTTTAAAAATAAGAAAAAGTCCGGATTTATGTGGCGCACCCTGTAAAGTGTTTTATATAATTGTTTTATTTTCTGTGCCTAATTAAGTTTTTAAAAAACGCATTTCTATTGAAACACCCTGTAAAATAAATTCACCATTTTATGGAAAAATCCCTGTTGATTTTTAAATTATAGATATCTTAATCTTGAGCATTATTATAGATTAGCAGATAAATCCCATTGGAATCCTTGTCTTCAAACTATAATATGTTTTAACAAAATTTGTAACTACCTTTAACGTTTCAACCATTACTTATACTAAATGCTCAGGCAATGTTCAAATAATGACTAATCAATGCTGCAATATCTAAATCTTTTCAATTGGCAGGGCAATGTGTTGCACCTTCTGTATGTAGCAGCAATAGAAATTCTTCCTCCTTGGGTGAGGCCACATTTACACAGTTACCTGAAATTCATCAAATGCTGAAGGATACGTGCAGGTAAGGTATTTTAAATCCGTACAAAATACCTATTAACAGAAAAATACCTTTTAAAGAGCAAACAAAATCTTTATAATTCTAAGACTCTCGTGTTTTCGAGTAGTATAGAGATAAGATATAAACATATGATGTTAAGGAATGTTTGTGCTCCAAGTCCTGATACCAGATAAACAATTTAGCAATAGACGTTAATTAGGCGTTCTTAACCTGAGGTTACACCAGTAGTGTATACTCTGCATAGGATCTCCGGCCAAGGGGGGGGGGGGGGGGGGTAAAACAAAATGTGTAGAAGGGGGGAAAATTAATAAAGAGCATCTAGAAAAATAAAGGGAAAGTACTGAAAAGATTTCTAAGTTTTTCCCCTGCTTTGGGAAAAAAATGAAGGGGGAGGGGAAATATAATATTTAGCAGCCGGAGAAAAAATTCAATCTTGTGCTCATTTTACACCCCTGCTTAAATACCTATTCTTGTACTTGCTATGGCAGGTGTCCCTCTTTCATTCCCCCTAATTAAAGTAACTTTATGTTGTTGAGTAGTTCAAATCGACCCATTTTTGTGATGCTATTTGTTAAACTCAAAGTATCTATCTAGAGTAATGAGGCTAAACTTGAAAGTTATCAATGATCTCCGACTAATTTATAATTAAAAGGGTGTTATCTTTTAGGCAGTTTGCAGAAAATGAATTATGGCCAATTGCTGGACAGATTGATAAATCTTGTCAATATCCTGAAAAACAAATTCTTAAAATGGGAGAATTAGGTAAGTAAACTTGTTTATATCAAAATGTAGACACAGATTTACTGTTTGTGTGAATAATATAGACATGTTACCCTGCTAATATAAAGTCACGAACCTTGCATCATTTTGAAGTTGGAATAACAACCATTTTCCGTGTTTAAGAGCTTATTAAAGTTTTGTTTGTTGATCAGAAACATAACAAAATATTGTCAGGCTCAGTACCACTATATATTAACACTTAGATCATTTTTAAAATTCTCCCTTTTAAGGTTTAATGGGAATGGAAATAGCTGAAGAATACGGTGGACCTGGCCTTGATGCCCTTGCTTATGCAGTAGCTTGTACAGGTAAAAAAAATCTTATAACCCCTAATTCCTATATAAATATAACAGGATGTGTATCTGTTTGTCTGTACAGAAAGATAATCCCTGTACCGATAGGGCTTTTCCATTAGTAAAGGGTTCTTTCATCCTACGATATGAATCACCCTCCAAAGTTAGTACCTACCTATAATCTATTAAATTTTTTAAAAATTTTTCACTTAAAGTTATGTGTCGCCGTCCACAACGCGTCTCTAGGCCTCTAGGGTGTAACGGCTATTATTATTATAAATATAAAGGAACTAAAAGGATAAGGCTTCCTTAACCTATAAAATATCATTAACTTTAATCATTATAGAGTAAAACTTTTATCTAGTTTTGAAAAGCTCTCTTTGTAGAAATTTCCCGTGGTTGTGCCAGTGCCGGTGTCATTATGAGTGCTCACAATTCCTTGTATTGTGGTCCTGTCAAATATTTTGGCACACACGAACAGAAGTTGGCACATCTGGCACCCTTTGTGGATGGAACACAGATTGGCTGCTTTGGCCTCAGCGAGCCAGGTAAAGACAAACTACTATCTTTTTTTTCTACGTAGATTATTTTGAAGAAATAAATATCACATGAAACTAAAAAGTCACATTTACATACACCTAACCTAAATATTTTCATGTTAGATTTATATGTCTTGAGTTTTTTTGATATGAGGATATTTATTGTTGTGTATTGTTTGTATACTCTTAAGAACCCAAGTAGGGAGGTCTGAATGACTAGGCCAAAGTATGATTATGATTATCAAGAATGTAGGTAAAGTCAGGGCCTTTCTCACATGAACAGGAAGATCATTCCAGAATTTATCTGCTCTAACACTGAATACATTTCTGGATATTTCTGTTCTTTCACTGGAATTGATGTTGGGTCCGTAACTATTCATTCTACTTATACACTTCGTGTTAATAGGTAATGGTAGCGATGCCGGAGCTGCTAGTACAACTGCCAGAGATGAAGGCGACCACTGGGTCCTGAATGGTACCAAGGCCTGGATTACAAATGCACATCAGGCATACAAATGAATCATAATAGTTAGCTATAAGTACACTAGGTAATGTGTTATGTGTTTTTTTTCTTATACCAATTCAAAAAATTTCGTACTGTCTTTTCGTCATTTTGGGACCTACAAAACAATGTGTTCTCCAATAATATTAGTTTCTCTTTTTTTGTGTGTTTCTTTAGTAGGCGAACAGAGGGTTTTGTCATCTAATTTTTTTTTATTTGTTCATAATCATACATTCATGAATTGAAATATATTGTGATTATTTTTTGTAACAAGGCTAAAGGAATCGTTGTGTTTGCAACCACAAATAAATCTATGAAACACAAAGGAATTAGTGCCTTTATTGTTCCTATGGATACTCCTGGTGTCAGCTTAGGTAAGTTTATAGAGTCATCAACACAGCTCATTTAAACATTTTATGCAATCTGAATGACATCTGAACTGAAATATTGAGCTAGATTCTTAAAACTTGGTACATAAGCCTAGTCCTATAGGTTCTACATCTAAATGAAAAAAAAAAATTTATGTTTAGGTTAGGTAAGGAAACCCTGCGGAAATGGGATTTTTAGGCCTATTTTGGTCTATTTTGTTGTAAAAACTTACTTTTATTGTTTTTTCTTAAGTTTTTTCCTTGAATACACTATATCTATTTATAAGGACACCATTTAAGATGATTTAGCATGTTGGGGACCGAATCTCAAAAAACCTATATGTGTGTGTGTGTGTGTGTAGCCATAATTATATTTGATATTTAGGTAAGAAAGAGGATAAATTGGGTATACGTGCATCTTCTACCAGTAATGTCATCATGGAGGAAGCAAAGTAAGAGTTTTTAATAGCGCTGCGGAGCCGTTTGATTTTGGTGCGGCTACCTGTGAAGATGGCGGATCCAGCACCGGATTTAGCTCCGGCTCCGACCTAAAATCAAGAAAAACTCGACATATTTTTTTTCCCACGTCTATTTTTGACTTTTGAAGGTTTTAAAAGTTCTTTTGATAAAAATGGACTTGAAAAACTTAAAAGGGACATTTTCACATGACAAAACATAGTTGCCAAATTATAATTAATAAACAATCTCTATATTTAGCTAGTCCGAAGCTGGAGCCGTTTTTTAACGAAAATTACGACTCCGGCTCCACCAAAATATTGCGGCTCCGACTCCACATCGCTGGTTTTTTTTTATCGTATTTAGAATGATAATGTATATATTACCAGGGATCTACAGGGATAAGACAATGGCCGATTAATTGATTTGCATCCCCAATAATGATGATATGCGAAAAAACCCCTTCTGTAGATTTCAATTTATGATTGAATCAACTGAATCAACCAACCAAAATTCCAAAGTTTCAAAGTTTTTAAGACAACGTATAAGAATAGTTATTTCTCGCATCGTATTATAAACGGCTTTCCGCGGATATAGAATGTACAATTAAGAGATTAGTTTTTTTAGCCCCGAGGTGCCAAAGGCACCGGCTAAAAAAACTGGTTTTAATCTTATGATTGTACATTTTTATATTCGTAGAAAGCTGGATATAATACGATGCTAGACATAGTTTTTTCGTATGGATGAGAACCGGTTCCTATCCACCGGATTCGAATGAATACGAGAAAACGTTATTATAAAACTTTGGCGACTAGTGTAATAAACAGCCCAATTTCCTCTCTCTTCCGTATATATTACTTATTAAAATTAATGCTTGAATATGCATTCCAGTATGGCTTCAAAACCGATAAATATTAGAACGCTTTCTCAGTCCTACTGAAAAATCGTGTATAGTATCGTATTATAGAGAATTTTCTACGAATATTGAAATAAAAAACATAAAATTAATGCCAGTTTTGTTTGCCCGTTCCTTCGGCCTCGGGGCATATAAAACTTGTAAAGTGGCGAATATCCCTACCGAACCACGCCCCCTTCCATTGGCAAAGACATCATAGGCTAAGGACAAAGTATTCATTTAAAAGATTTCAACTAATGAAAATAATTTTAGGGTACCAAAGGAGAATTTATTGGGTCAGCCTGGAATGGGATTTAAAATTGCCATGATGACCCTGGATTCTGGTAGAATTGGAATTGCTGCACAAGCTTTAGGTAACAATTAATCGGTGCTTTTCTCTTAAAGTTCCTATCGAGCACCGACCACCACCTTCTACCTCATTTTTGATACAAATTGAAAATAAGGGAAGGGTAGTTCTTTTTTGTTTGCCTAATCCTTGTGGATGGAAGTGGGGTACTTACCTTTCTTGGTCTATACCTGTCATGCCCTAACCCTGCGAGTCGACCCAGTACCTGCAATAACCTAAAATAAAAAATAAACGGAAAACTAGGTACTCCATTTTTTTTCAATTTATTTAACAAATTAGGAGGGGGCACTTATTGTTCAACTCGGCCTTTTAGGGAAAAAGCTAATTAATCATTAAGAGCCCTTAATAATAAGCCCTTAGAGGCTAAGGGCTAATACAGTAGTTTTATCAAAATTATAATTGATGGTGAAAATGAAAAAATGATAGCTCACCTATATGTTCTTAATTTTAGGTATTGCTAAGAATGCTTTTGATACAGCCGTAGATTATTCCTCCAAAAGAACCTCTTTTGGCGCCCCAATTTCGAAGCTTCAAATGATTCAGTCAAAAATTGCTGATATGGCTTTAAAGTAAGTTTTTATTAAAAGCGAAACTTTTCTATAATATAATAACCTCTTATCGTTAATTTAGGCATATTAGAATTGTTCTGTCGATTTCAAACTTGGTATAGTGATTCCTGTAGTAATTAAGAACGCTTTAGAAATCGTAGCAACTCTATTGGCAATACTAGAATGCCCGTTATACTATTAAGATTGGAGAAGGATTAATTTATCTTTCATTGTCCTAAATCCTTCACGAATATAAATAACTTTACTTTAGAATTGAGATGTCTGAGTTGATGATGTATAAAGCCGCCGCCCTGAAGGATGCTGGAAAGCCGTTTACAAAAGAAGCCGCCATGGCTAAGCTGTCCTGCTCGGAAACTGCCACTTTTGTGGCTCATCAAGCTATTCAGGTATTGAGAATATTTAATCTTATTTATTCCCTAAAAGAAAAAGAAGCAGCTGACTAATAAATATTAAATTACTAAAGCTTTATATAATATAGGAGAAATTATCATGAAACTTTGTTAAATTATTTCTAGAATGCACAATACATTATTAATTACGTAGGTACCTAAATAATATTTGTGAAAATAGAATAAAGTCAATACCTATGCAATTACAGGCAGCCACACACAACTCAGCACTCGACCCCCATCTTCCTAGGTTCTGTAAAACATACACATATATTCGTGTGGGACACCTGCCACAGCAATAATATCAAAAACCCCAGGACTTGTCTGGAATGAATACAGACATTAAACATATTAAATGCACAACATAGTATATATTACAAATATCAATGGAATAATAATCACGAGGTAGATTGTTGATCTTGATTGAGCTTGGACGTCGTCTCCTCCTCGGTAATGTCCTAGATCACATTACAGTTAAATATAAAGATTCACATTCATTATAATTTATAAAACTTTTTAATCTGCCATGCAGCTTTATCATGATTTAGTATCTCCTTGCTCGCTTGGCACTGGAGTGACCTCTGGCCCTGTCAGCTATTTCCTTCCACTCTTCACAGTCAACTTCCGCTCTGGCCAAGTCTCTTCTTAGTTCTGATAACAGTCTGTCCTTCTGTCTCAGCTTATCTTTTAGCCTGTCTATTTCCTTCTCGAACTCCTCATACTTGCTCTTACTTCTACTCCTCGCTTTCATGGTCTCCAGCTTTAGCTTGTTTATCTCAAGTGTTAACTGATGCTCTTTATCTTCTTTCCTCTTCTTGTCTCTTTCATCTAAACGTTCTTTACCAGTCTTCATTCTATTTTCTCTTCCTCCCTTTTTCTGTTTGCTAGGCTCCCCCTTTTCATCATCAAAATCTTGACCATACTTAGCTTTGCTCTCTTCTGCCAGTTTTCTGGCTACAGCTCTTGCTTTTTCAATCTTCTTCTCCTGGTCAGTTCTGTTATCGCCCACAGGTTTTGCTGGCAACCTTAATCCCTTAATCCTCATGAATTCCAGCATTGCTTGATTGTTCTTGTATCCTCTGGTGAAGCATAGCGGCGCTGGCGACCCGTCACCCCCCAAGGCTCTCACTAAAGGTCCCTGTTGATCCTTGAATCCCCCTTCATGTATGAACTTTAACAGGTAGTTCTTGTATCTTGTCAGACCTTCAAAGTTGAGTGTAGACCCTATCCCAGTGTTGTTCATTCTCTCCACCCATATGTTGTATCTGATATAACACACACGCCCATCAGTGAAAGAGAAAAGCAGACTTTTATGGACATTGTTTGGTGGCATCCCCATGTCTAAATTCAACAGACGTAAATGCTGATTCATCATGGATATTTTTTCCCAAGATTTCTCTTCCTCTGGAACATGAAAAAATGTGGCCAGCGATATCTTGTGAATTTTTGACTCCCTAGCAGCTTCCATGATTTTAACCAGATGTCTCTCGATTGTAGCACTGTTGTGTGAAACAATGAACTGCTGATAAGCACTAACAGTAATCCATTTGGCCTTGTTAGGATCCGATTCTTTAAGCTCCGCCAGAATTCTATTTGTTACAGAATCAATCGTTATTCTAGGCAGACCTATCCAGGTTATCCCCGCTTCCTTTGTGTCCAATATTGTTGGTGGCATAAAAAAAGGCGCTATAATCACTATATTCGGTTTTATTTCATCAGTCTCCATTTGCATAGCAACGTCATTCTGCTCAGCAGGATGGTCTTTACCAGCCTGGACATTCACCCCTCCTTGATCCGCTGTTTTTAAATTATTCAAAGTGCCTGTGATTTGTTGGATTCCTTCGCTAATAGCGACCTCAACCTCGCCCTCCTGAGACTCTGTCTGGCATCCTTTGTCCTCCACATAGTACTCATCATTTCCCACACCACCTAACGGCTCTTCTATTTGGCCTTTAGCTTCCTCCATTTAAAAAAATCTGAAAATAAAATAATGCATCTGTTTTGTGATATTTTAGAAATGTTATTAATATTCCTATACAGAAGCTTGTAATCCTAAAAAAAACGTCAACAGAAAGAAAAAAAGATTATCTATCTATTGGTAAAAAACTAAAAGAAATCTAGTCATTTTTGCAGTAGAAAAAAAAAATACTAGATAGGATTCACTGTAAAAAAATTTATAACTTTTGAAGTATGATGGGTTGTTACTGTTGTAACAGTGTCGAGGAATTTATGATACGAATTTTGAGCTATTTTTCCTGAAAACAAAAATCGTTCTCTACGTGTAACTTAAAAAAATTGCTAATAAAACAAAAAATAGTTATTGTTGTAACAGTGTGGAAGGGTTTATGGTACGAATTTTTAACTATTTTTCCTAAAAAAAATTTTCTACGTGTAGCTTTAAAAAAATTGATAATAAAACCATTCACTATGTTCGTTTTTGCATAAAAAAAAACTTTTAAAAAAAATTATGATGTAAAAAAATTGGTTTAATACAATACTCTGTGTGCCTCGCACATGAGATTGTTTACATTGCGCAATTTTCTGATATAATGCCGCAATGAATTTTGTACATAAATAATAATTTTTCATTAACAACGACCTTCTTCGTTATTTTTCCTTCAGGGATAATGGATATTTGAATTATGATTTTTATGTCTTAGCTGAAAATGTAAATAAATTGATTTATTAAAAATAATCCTGAGAAGTCAATTAAAGATAAAAAACCTGACTAAATTATAGGATATTTTTGATATGTTCTAATTCTATGTAGAATTTATAGCCATATTTAACTATTCCTAAAAAAAAACTGAAAATAAAATATGCAGGGTTTTTATCCGTTCCTGGTTATATCTTGAAAGAATTAGAAATTAAAATAATAAAACTAAAAAAAAAATTCTGAAAATAAAATAACCTGAGGGAATGAGGAATCATTTTTGATATATTCTCATTCCATGCAGATTTTTAGCAGTTCCTTACTAATCCTGCCTTGTTGCATGACACTCATGAGTGGAAGAGGGTTTACCCCACGTTTTGTCATAACATCTGCCAACATATGTTGACCTCTCACCCATTTCACTTCAGACACTGTCTTTTCATCTATAAGCTCCTTGATGATAGCAATGTCAGGCCTTAAACGTCTTTCATCTACACATGTTGAAGAGTATACAGCATCCCTTGTGGATTTGTTGTCAACTATGGCTTTGATCTGTAAATCCACTCTATTGTTTGTGATTTCTGATATCATACCTCTAATTGCTATAGCAGCATCAAGAGCTGTTCCTAAACTGATTGCTTCAGCTGCAAGTGTAGATGCAACTTTCCTCTTGATCTTGTTTGCTTTCCAATCTAGCGGTGCACACACTCCAGTCTTAGTGTTTACCATCAGAATCACGAAACCTCCTGCAGAATCTTCTTTCTCATTTAGGTTCCTAAATGCTGAATCTGAGAAACACCAAATCTGACAGTCCTTGATATTATGGACATTTGAAAGTCTTATGGTTGCCATGTTCCTCTGTAGATTCGTAAGAGTTTTCTTGGCTTGGTTCAGATCCTTTACCAAACCTCCTTTGAACTTAGTTGAGAGATCTATCATTTCAAAGCACAGATCTGGACGAGTTGCTCTGACTGCCCAGTTTAAGGATCCTACCATTTGTCTCAACTTTGATAACTCCTCTTGATCCATTTCCTCGTCTTTCTCTTTCAGTCTTTCAGCCTCAATGTCAGGAAGTTGTATATTCTTTACATAGCCTGATTGGTCAAGAGTTATACCAGATTTATCTTGTGTGATATTAAATCCAGTATACATGAACTGCTTGATTTCACATTTCCCAATCTTAAAAGCTTTAATGACTTGTGGCATCACATGATTGTTAAAATATTCATTCCCTGCTTGCAGGAAATCATCAACATGAATACCAATCATTCCAATTAATTTACCTCCATGAATTAGGTAAAAGAATCCTGGATCATATTTGCTCTTCTTAAAACCTAGCTCTAGTAGACGGTTCTCAACCTTGTTGTACCATTTTCTACTAGCGTCTTTAAGTCCATACAAACATTTCAACAGTTTCCACAACTTCCCAACAGCATTTGCTTCTTTGGGTGGTTTCACATACACGTCACGATCTAGTATATTCCCTTGTAGGAATGCACTAGCTACATCAACTGCTTGTATTATCCATCCGAATAATGTTGCAAGTGTAAGAAGCAGCCTTAGTGATGGTTTTTGCATGGTAGGTGAGTCTTTGGGGAACTCTGCTGTTTCTTCATACCCTCTTGCTGTAAGTCTAGCTCTAATTTCATCACCTTTCTCTGTGAGAACCCAAGTTGTCGTGATGTATTCCTGACCTTTGTCTGTCACCTCCTTGTATGTCTCAAAGGATTTTAGCTTGTCTAGTTCTGTCTCTTTAGCTGCTAAACACTCTGGAGTATTTCTCCTTTCCTTTGGTAACATAACAGCCAGTACCTCTTCATGTGCCCAGTTGAACAATACATCTTCTGGATGCATTTTTCTGATTTTCTGGTCTTCTTTGTGTGCTGTAAAGGGTTTTGTTCCATTATCTAGCTTCACTGTAACCCAATTTACTTCCTCTACTCTCTTTTCATGAGTATCATTACGACCTACATCATTTGCTGCTTTCCTAATATTACCATTATCTAGAATGTCAGTGCTAAATGGAGTTGATCCATCGTCTAATTGAATGTTCATCCAATTAGCAGCTGCACCTGTTGCCTTTCCAGCTTTACCTGTGACCATACCTGGATACCATTTATCATCTATCTTCCATTCTATTCTATCGTTTCTTTTGTAATCATGCTCTACCATTTTCTTTTTCTTGGTAATTGTCTTGCTCCTTGTTTGTGTTCTAGTAGGTCTTGTTGGTCTTTCTGGTGTTTGTTGGTCATCTTCGGTTCCAACTGCATTTGTGTCAGTAGCTATTTCTGTAGCTACTCTTTCTGTGCTTGCATCTTGATTGTTATCCTCTTTCCTCTCCTCTCTTTCCATTCTTCGTTTTTCCCTTTCTTCTACAAAGAGTTCAGGAATGTATTTCTCTTCTCTTGTTTCTTCATCCTTCTTGTCTTCTTCTGTACCTTCATTTGTTGCTCTTTCTACTGTGATTGAAAAATCACCATTCTTTCTCTTGATCTTGTCTACTAGCTCTTTCTTAGCTTTGATCAGTCGGTTAGCACTGACTTTGATTCCAAAGCCACCGTGTCTAACAAAGATAACTTTTCCATCTTGAAACATGACTTTCGCTGGACCCTTCCATTGATCTTCATTCTCACGCTTGTAGTACACTATATCTCCATATTGATATACTGTGTCGCTGGTTCTAATTCTGTGTTTTAGAGCTTTCTTTATCTTCTCACAACTCTCTGACTTAATGAACTCTCTTCTTGTTGCATGTAATGCTGTCAAATGTTCTGTCAGTTTCTTGCTCATTGACTTCACTTCCCAAGCTGGGGGTGGATCATCAAGTATATTTGGCAATCTTGGATTTTGTCCCAGTACCAATTGATATGGGCTGTATCCGTATACATTGGCTAGAGAGTTTTTGGCTGTACATGCCCATGCTACCGCAGTATCTAGCGACATATCTGGGAATTCATGCAATGTACCATGTACCATGCCATCACAAATTGCGTGGTTATTCTCTTGGGTTCCATTTTGCCAAGCGGCTTCGGCTCCCGTGGTATAGAGATGTACCCCTAGCTTACTTGTGACATCATTCATCAAATGTGAGGTGAATTCTCCTCCATTGTCAGAGATTATTCCCTCCATTAAACCAAAATACTTGATCCAGTGTCTCATAATCACATTTACTATTGTCTCTGGTTGTTTGTTCTTGATCACTTCACCCACAGTGAATCTAGTGAATACATCAATCATGTATAAGATGTATCTGTCTCCCCATACCTTTAAGTCAACTGAAAGCACTTGATTAAAATCATTGGCCATATTCATTGCTACTACTGGTCTGTCAGGTGTTTTACGCCTTAGTACACAGCCTTCGCATCCATCAATGATTTTATCAATAATCTTAGAGTAGCTTTCATCCCATTTATCTGCTGCTTTTAGTAGGTTCACAAAGGACTGCTTACTTTTATGACCAAATTGAGCATGCAACTTTTCAAGAACTTTCTTTTGTTTTTTTGCATCTGCTCTTTTGATATCAATCATAAGGACTTGGTGCATATCGTATACTGCTCCTTTGTCCAGTAAGTCAATGATATAATGTCCTGCTGAGGTTGTGTTAACTACTAGTGGTTTGTCATTGATAGTTACTCTGTCTCTTTTCATATCAATGCCTATTCCTAAACGTCTCATTTTTTTGGACAAAAGCAGAGGTATGTCACTATCAATTATATCCACTTCAATCTTGTAGTTTTCACCTCCTATCTTTACCGGCAATCTGTAAAATCCAATGGAAGACATCTCACCTTGATTTCCAAATCTGAATGTTGTCTCACATGTGAATGGTCCTTCTAGTCTCTCTCTCATGCCCTTTGTCATAGATTTTATGAAAATATCTGTCCATTTCTTACCCGCCACATTTGCTGTGCAACAAGTGTCCATCGCTGCACAGTTAATTGTCTCTGAAGTAAATTTGCTCAGCTCTACTTTATCAGTGGTCAGGTGCACAGATTGTGTGTCTCTTGCTGTCCTACTGTCTCTTGATGAGTCTCTATCTTTATCCCTGTTGTCCCTGTGTCTCCTTGGACTATTTTCATATCTTCTATTGTGCCTAGATGATTTCTCTTCATCTGAACTATCACTCTGTGTTTTGACTAATGATTCTTCAGATGATGCATTCTTTCTTTCTGTCATGTATGTATCCCTTGTCCCTGATCTTCTGTTTCTGTCTCTGTCTTTCTTGTCTTTTCTGTCATATTCCTTACCTCTTTTATCTTGTTTCTTTCTATTCTCGTGTGCATCTGGGCAATCTGCTAGTAAATGTCTACGGCTACCACAACGATGACATGTCATCCTCTTACCATTTGTCCCATAGGGATTTAGATTTCCATTGTTCCTTGTATCCCTGCTGTTGTCCCTGCTAGGTACTTTCTGGTAAGATCTGTTGTTACCTCTTCTTGGTGGGCGCCATCCATTTGCTACTAAAACATCATGATCATGGCTGGATAAAAATGCATCATTCTGTCCTGTAACATGTCCCATTGCATTACATAAGACATCTGTCATTCTGTCTTTGATCTCCTTGTAGAGTGTCCCTGCTTCAAAGTTTTTCTTAATATTTACCCCTGTCATAACCATCTTATAATCAATGTCTGATAATTTTGCTTTCTTAAGAAGCATATAAGCAGTTACGTTATCCTTAAATTCTATTTCATTAGCCGCGGCTAATTGGATAACTTCTTCAAAACCTGAAATGTATTCTGAAATGGACATGCTAACTGTTTTTACATAATCGTAGAATTGTGTGAACACCTCTAATTGCCTACAGTGCTCGCTCTTACCTATTTTCTCCTCTAAGAAATCTAATATTTTCTTAATCCCTTCAGCATCATTAGCTAGAGATGTTGGTTTTACTACCTTCATTAATTTCTTTCTTAAATTCCCCCCAAACTTTTTCGAATCAATGGGTATAGTTGAGAAAAGCATTGGGGCTCTACAATTTTCTTCTATATCTGTGCATAGTTCCCATAGGTCAACTAACTCTTTATACTCTTCAAACGAGTCACAATCATCTAGATAGGGTATCGGCATGGATGTGTGATGTCTAGCCCTATTTTGGTTACCCCTCCCACTTAAGGGTCTATACCTGTCTTCGTCATCGCTCATTTTTTAATTATTATTGCCTGGGGTTTGGCTTTAATCTGAATAAAATAAAATTATCTGAAAAAAATACACAAAAAAACAATCCTTGAATTGTTATTTTTGTTATCTGAAAAGAAAACAATAAAGAACTATAATAAAGAAAACTGTTGTTTTTATTATTCTTTATTTTTCATTATCTGAATAAAATATTTGAATATACATTCTGATATAACAAGACACTGCGAATTTTAAAAGAAAAAAAGTTGACCCTTAAAATTCCACCTTGAAGTGATACTTTTCTAATAGTTTATAGTCCACTAAGTCGTAAGCAGTAAAAATTAAAATCCATTAAGTCCCTTCTAACGAGATATTGGCAACTTTTTGCACACATTTTCGCAAACGGCAATTATTTCCTTTATTTGGAGTTTTGGTTATTAACATTTTCATAAAAGTTTTCAGTAATAATCATTTAAGATCCATTGTTGAGAAGAAATGACTGAAAAAGTGTGTTTCCATGCAAAATAAGCTTAAAATGTAATGATTTTAAAAATTTGCGATTTAATAGTAAAAAAAAATATTTTTAACTTTTTGATAGCCTGAATATGTTTAATTTAGTTTTTTTATTTAATCTATTCTTTAAAAAGACAGGCATATTCTTTCAGATTTTTAAAAAAATTAAAAAAATAAAAAATCGGAATTAATCAAAATTAATCTATAGCCTTTAAAAAATACTTTTGATATTTTTAACCTATATAATCAATAAAATCAATGGAAAATAAAATATTTTTATAAAACAAACTTTTGGAAAAGGTTTAAGATAACTTCATAAAAGTAGCATTTAAGTAGGATATTTTTCTTGTCTTTTAAAAAAATGCAAATTAAACATAGTTAACGACTATTTAATTAACAAGAATGGTAATAAAATATTTCAATAACTGCTTAAACCTTTTTGTGGCCATGTTATTTACTTAAACAGAAATTCTATTTTGTCAGAATTATAAAGATAATGAAGTATTTTCAAAAAAGCTTGCAAAATAAACGTAATTTTATCAAACTTCCTCAAGGTTTATAGAGGGTATTGTTGTAAAATGTTAATTATCAAAATAAAATCTTCAATTTACAACGTTTAAAACACCTAAAAGTAAATTCTAAACAAAATTAGATTTATTTCCTAGATTTAGAGTAGCTGCGCTACTTAAAAAAACATCTAGTATTAAAACCAATCAGCTGATCAAATTGCTATAGACATCATTTGTTGGGTTGTTATTAACTGAAACATTTATTTTCTTTTTAATACTAAAACGATGCTTGCCATGCTAAAAACGCTACGCCCCCAGCAATCATTATGGGCACTAGAATTTAATCCCCTCTATTTTTTAATTTAAGTTTTACAAAAAAAACAAGGACCACATCTGTTCAGCGGATAACGAGTTCCTTTGCTAGAGACAGATATACATACATCCCTACGGCTAGCGGCTACGTACCCTTAAATCCTCTAGGGACACTTGGGGATAGGAAGGGGAGGGGGGGGGGGGGGGTGGAGAGTCGCAACTACTCTTAAGATCATAGTTTTTTTAAAAATTTTAGAGGGTTATTTTTTGTTAGGAGCAATTTTTACCCTTAACAGTCGGGGGCCCCTTGCCGCAAGTCTTTGTGTTATGGTGAATTTCCGACCTTAAGTAAGTCAAGGTCAATTTCCGCTTCCTTCACCCTTTTTTTTAACAACATTTGTTTTTAGGTCCTTTTTTACTTAAAAATTTCAAACGGCTGTAATTTTTTTATTTTTAAAGCTAGAAGAAAATTTTTTTTTTGCAGAAAATGTTTATTTTATTTAAATTTTATATTTGAAATATCAAAACATAAGTTTCAGCGGCCGCAGCTGTACTTGGCAGCTGCCAGCCGCCGCAGTCGGCGGTCGGCGGGAAAACGGCGGCGGATCTTTATGAAATTTTAATACATTATGTAGACATATAAGATAAGCTTAAGTTTAAAATTTGAAGTCTCTAAGTCAAAAATTGCGGCCACAGGAGCATTTTAAAGATTTCTGGAGACCTGGAGGATCAGGTCCTGCAGGATCATACCTGGAACCTGAAATTGACTTGAACACCTGTATTTAATATAAGGATGTACTACTAGAGGATATTTTAGTATTTTGGTAAGATAAAATGCTTTGTTTAAATCAAAAACAAATTTTTGTTCTTTACCTGGATGACCCTGCCAGGTTTGCTGGCATCCTGTGCCCGCCAGGATGGAGATATTCAAAAAATTCCAACTCTCAGTTATGTGTCATACCCATACTTAAAAAGTCAAGCAGTTTGGGCTCTTTATCTTTCACACACAGAAAATGAGATAGAAAAAACCGGATGGGGAGGCGTTCAACGCCCCCCCCCCCTCCCCGACTGTTAAGGGTTTATATTGTGGAAATACCCTTTCCCAAAATAGTTATAAACATGGCCAGGACTATATAAAACCATATCTGTCTAGCAGTTAGCGAGATCCTTTGAGACAAATAGATAAATAGACATCATGTTACTGTTATATAAGGATAAAAATCAAAGACGCCCAAGCTTTATTTTGGGATTCAAATTAAAAAAAGAGTTATGCGACAGGTTTGTGAGTAAAATGATGCACGGAGTATCAAAATGCAGTTTCACACTAACTTGAAACTTATATTGTGGGATCAGAACAAAAATTTTAGTATTATTTTTTTATGAACATTCTTCTTATTAATATTTTTGACACACTGTATTTGTGATATATTTTTATTCATGAAAGTACCCCCTTGCAAAAATTCAGAACAAACTAACATGCTAAAATTTATTGGGTTATACTTTGATCATTGTCAAAATAAAACATTTATGACAACAACCATTAGTAGCAAAGCACAAAAAATCTTGTAATGGTCAAATGCACAAAGTGAGAGCAGATGTGAAGTTTTCTTAACAAATACAAATGAGAGGAGAGAATATGTAATATGTCTTTTGAAGCATGACCAACAGACAGACAAAAAGGCATTGTAAAGAATAAATGTCAAAAGAATCTTCACTGAATATTTCAGCTGTCTCCAATAAGACCTAAGAAAATTACATTTTCCCCTTAGTGTTACGGACTAACTAACACACAGAAAAAGTGAATTATAGAGTAGCTTCACCACTAAAGATTTTGTGACCGCAATTTTTGAATTAGATACTTCAAATTTTAAACTTAAGCTTTTCTTATATGTTCACATAACATATTTAAATTTCACAAAGATCCACCGCCGTTTTCCAGCCGACCGCCGACTGCGGCAGTAGCCAAATACAGCTGTGGCCGCTGATATTTTAAGATTTCTAATATAAAATATTAATAATTAATAAAAATATTAATAAAAAATAAAATAAAGGCAGCCGTTAGTAATATTTAAGTAAAAAAGGACCTAAAAACAAAGGTTGTTAAATAAAAGGATGAAGAAAGCGAAAATTTACTTTGACTCACTTATAGTAGGAAATTTATTATCAAATAGGGGACATACACAGAAATTTTAAGACCTCTAGCTCTAATAGTGGCTCAGATAATAGGGGAGGGGGCGTTGAACACCACCCCCTCATCCCCGACCGATAAAGATGCGGCAAGGGGCCCGACTGTTAAGGGTTAAGTAAATTATACAATATGACATTTAGTCAAATTTCAAACAAATATTTTTTGATTAATTCATTTATAAAAATCAATATTATAGATATGAACTCACAAAGAGACGTTGTATGTTATCATAATACATTTAGTCTGCTATGTAAAACAAAACAAATTTTTTTCTTCTTTCATTGCAGGGATGATTCTCGTACAAAAAAAAACAAAAAAAAATAAATTATTTTTAATTTAATTTGATATTACCGTACAATATTTTTTTATATACATAATTTAAGAAATATATTCCTAACATCTTCACCTGTCACAAAGACGACATATAAAATCAACATCCTGATAAGGATATTAAAGTTTATGTTAAAAATTTTCAAATTCATTTTATGCTTAAGAAGGAACGAGAAGGAATTGAATCTCAACATTAACTTGTTATTTTGCTTGTATATTTATCATATTTGTTTACAGTTTATTGGTAAAGTTTGGTAATACTTTATTTCGAGTCTATCATGCAGTGAAGATTGGTATAAGTTATTCAGTGTATATTATTCTAAAATTATCTGAATAAAAATAACTATGTATACATTCTGATATAACAAGAGTGGTATAAGTTATTCAGTGTATATAAACGGTGTTACAAAAAAAAATATAAAACTTGTTTGGTATAAAGTTTATATTTTTATCTCCTTCTTTATGTTAATTAATGACAAACATAAATACACTATCCGCTAGTGTCTGTAATCTATATTCCACTTATAGATTTTTGTGTATACTTTCCACTAGTATACTGTAAGCATTTCTTACGCTAATGCTCGGTTGAGTAGTGGGTTGTGTGTCTCCCGTATTTTTTTATAGTCAACTGGCCCGTAGATCTTTACACTTTTGCCTGTGCTACCATTGTGAAAATAGAATAAAGTCAATACCTAGGCAAATACAGGCAGCCACACACAACTCAGCACTCGACCCCCATCTTCCTAGGTTCTGTAAAACATACACATATATTCGTGTGGGACACCTGCCACAGCAATAATATCAAAAACCCCAGGACTTGTCTGGAATGAATACAGACATTAAACATATTAAATGCACAACATAGTTTATATTACAAATATCAATGGAATAATAATCACGAGGTAGATTGTTGATCTTGATTGAGCTTGGACGTCGTCTCCTCCTCGGTAATGTCCTAGATCACATTACAGTTAAATATAAAGATTCACAATATTAACTTAAAAACTTCAATAGATATTTCATGTTTATTGAAATAATTTTAATACTGTATACATTGAAATGATAGGGATCAAATGTTGGAAAAAATAAAAATGTGTCACTAATGGCTCAATTCAGAACTTTTTTGGTCAATTACTTGATAAACTATACAAGATATTACAGAAAAAAATACTTCAGGTTCTTGGAGGCATGGGTTATGTTTCTGATATGCCTGTGGAAAGAAATTATAGAGATGCAAGAATTACAGAAATTTACGAGGTAAACTCATTTAAAAATAATAAAAGTAGCAGAATGTCTTTCTGTATGTGTCTGTGATGCTTCTTCAAGGTCCAGGGAAGAATTAAAACTATTTAATGGGTACCTCTAAAATTTTAAGATATTTCAATCATAGAACTTTTCCCTCCCCTCCACCTACATCAAGTGCCTCTAGAATAGGATTAGCAAATTCTTATTTTCTTGAATGTTTTATTTTTTCAGGGAACATCTGAAATCCAACGCCTGGTGATTGCTGGAAATGTGATGAAAGAATACGGATTTTAATTATAGAGTAGCTGCGCTACTGAATACATATTATATCATTATTTATCTTTTACAAATATAGATTTTATTTCGGAAACCCTTAAGTACAATAAAAATGTTTTATTGCAGTCAAAAAAATTACATTCTCTTAAAATAGTCAAAAAAAAATAATATTTTTAGCTTTATTTATCAGAATATTATTACTTATTACATAAAGGAGATTATTTTAAATTCTCTTTAATAAAAATAAATTTCTAGAACACTGTGACATAAAACCTACTGTTAAGAAATCATGTATTTATTACAAATACTTTACCACATATATTATATATCTTTATTAACTAACTAAATAATTATGATAAATTGAACTGATTTCAGAATTTCAAAATGTTACATGTAATGAAGAACTGAATTGTTTTTGATATTTTAAAATGTGGAATCGAGATAATCGTGGTGGATATGGGAGAGGAGGAGGAGGTAATCAAATATTGATTTACTATGAAAAGCTGAAATCAAGCATTTCCTAAAGACCCAAGATATAAGCTGTCAATTCAATGACCAGCCATTTGACGGAGAGCTGCCTATAGTTCCCGATTTTTTGACAATATTCGATTCTAGCAATCATTCTCCGTGAACTTCGCTGTATTTAAAAAAAAAAGGGGGGGGTTTTTAATGCAACCATCTCGTAATCAGTGAGCAAATGGCACTTAAAATTCGAATTTCGATCTGAAATTTTGCATGAGTAATCCTTGATAGGTCTATTTTCCCTAAATCGAACAAAAAGTTGGAAAAGTAACGGCTTGCGGCTGGCAGCTCAGCCGTTTAGCCGTTTTTTGCCTATTTTTAGGGCAAATTCATCATTAATTACGTAGGAATCAACTTTTTAAAACATATTTCTGGTTTAATTCATGTTAAATGATAACAATAACCATTTTTTAAAATTTTTAGTACCAGCTGCTAAACGGCTAGAACCGGCTGAAAACGGCTGGGAGCCGCCAAGAGTATAAAGGGTAGATAGGGCTTGTGACATGTCTAGGGGTAGGTTTCTATGGGTGCTGAGCTCAAAAATACTACTAAAAATAGTGACGGCCAATCAATATGGCAGCTGGGTAATGGACGCAGCTCAGCTGGGTAACGGCCGCAGCTCAGACGAGATAGGCCAAGAGTAGAATGAGTACATGAGGCATGTGACGTGTCCAGGATTAGGTTTTTATGGGTGCTGAACTCAAAAATGCCTCTAAAAATAGTTTTGGCCAATCCCTATGGCAGTTAAGTAATAGCTGCTGCTCAGCTGCGAGCGGCTAAGAGTAGAATGATTAGATAGGGCTTGTCACGTGTCTAGAGGTAGGTTTTTATGGGTGCTGAGCTCAAAAATGGTACCAAAAATAGTGGCAGCCCATCCATATGGCAGCTGGGTAACGGCCGAAGCTCAGCTGGTAGAGGCCAAGAGTAGAATGAGTACATAGGGCATGTGACATGTCTAGGGGTAGGTTTTCATGGGTGCTGAGCTCAAAAATGCTACAAAAAATAGTGGCGACCCATCCATATGGCAGCTGAGTAACAGCTGCAGCTCAGCTGCGAGTGGCCAAGAGTAGAATGAGTAGATAAGGCTTGTGATGTGTCTAGGGGTAGGTTTTCATGGGTGCTGAGCTCAAAAATGGTATCAAAAATAGTGGCGATCCATCCACATTGCAGCTGGGTAACAGCTGCAGCTCAGCTGCGCGCCAACAAGAGTATAATGAGTAGATAGAGCTTGTGAGGTGTCTCGGGGTAGCTGAGTAACAGCTACAGCTCAGCTAGGAGCGGCCAAGAGTAGAATGAGTAGATAGGGCTTGTGATGTGTCTTAGGGTAGGTTTTTATGAGTGCTGAGCTCAAAATGCTACCAAAAATAGTGGTGACCCATCCATGTGGCAGCTGGGTAACGGCGGCAGCTCAGCTGGGAGCGGCCGAAACTAGAATGAGTACATAGGGCTTGTGACGTGTCCAGGGGTAGGTATTTATGAGTGCTGAGCTCAAAATACTACCAATAATAGTGGCGGCTCATCCATATGGCAGCTGGGTAACAGCTACAGCCCACAAGCCCTATCTACTCATTCTACTCTTAGCCTCCCCCAGCTGAGCTTCGGCCGTTACCCAGCTACCATATGGATGGACCGCCACTATTTTTGGTTGCATTTTTGAGCTCAGAACCCATAAAAACCTACCCCTAGACACGTCATAAGCCCTATCTACTCATTCTACTCTTGGCCTCTCACAGCTGAGCTTCGGCCGTTACCCAGCTGCCATATGGATGGACCGCCACTATTTTTGGTTGCATTTTTGAGCTCAGAACCCATAAAAACCTACCCCTAGAAATGTCATAAGCCCCATCTACTCATTCTACTCTTGACCGCTCGCAGCTGAGCTTCGGCCGTTACCCAGCTGCCATGTGGATGTGCTGCCACTACTTTTGGTACCACTTTTGAGCTCAGCACCCATAAAAACCTACCTCTAAACACGTCACAAGCCCTATCTAATCATTCTACTCTTAGCTGCTCGCAGCAGCTATTACTTAACTGCCATAGGGATTGGCCGAAACTATTTTTAGAAGCATTTTTGAATTCAGCACCCATAAAAACCTAACCCTGGACATGTCACATGCCCTATGTACTCATTCTACTCTTGGCCTCTCCCAGCTGAGCTGCCGCCGTTACCCAGCTGCCACATGGATGGGCCGCCACAATTTTTGGTAGCATTTTTGAGCTCAGCACCCATTAAAACCTACCCGTAGACACGTCACAAGCCCTATCTACTCATTCTACTCTTGGCCGCTCGCAGCTGAGCTGCAGCTGTTACCCAGCTGCCATATGGATTGGCCATCACTATTTTTAGTAGTATTTTTGAGCTCAGCACCCATAAAAACCTACCCCTAGACATGTCACAAGCCCTATCTACTCTTCATACTTTCAGCCGGTTCTAGCCGTTTAGCAGCTGGTACTAGAAATTTTAAAAATGGTTATTGCTATCATTTAATATGAATTAAACCAAAACTATCTTTGAAAAAGTTGATTCCTACGTAAATAATGATGAATTTGCCCTAAAAATAGGCCAAAAACGGCTAAACGGCTGAGCTGCAGCCGCCAGCCGTTACTATTCCAACTTTTTGTTCGATTTAGGGAAAATAGACCTACCAAGGATTACCCATGCAAAATTTCAGCTCGAAATTCGAATTTTAAGTGCCATTTGCTCACTGATTACGAGATGGTTGCATTAAAAACCCCCCCCTTAATATATATATTACTGGACAAAAGAACTTGATTTTTTAGTAGGTATAAATTAAGATTAAAAGACCTTTAAAAGAGAACCTCACTTCCAAATCATAGATTGTACATTTTCGCACAAGTCGATCAAAAATTTGATTCTGCTAAATTGTAGGGGGTGCTGGTGGAGGAAGTCGGGAGAGGTCCATGATGTCCCAGGCAGAGATGATCCTCAAGAAGAAAAGGGAAATAGAGGCCAAGATGGCTGAGGGAGATAACAAGAAGGATGCCAAGAATACAAATACAAGCAGGAGGCCCCCCTCTATGAGTGTCAGTAAAAGATGGTTAGTGCAATTTTAGATTTGATTTTGAAGAACCTTTAGGGCAGAGTGAGAAGCTTGAGAGCTGTATCAGGGATCTTAAGGGATAAGACAATGAACAATAATACATAAATTAAAACCTTTGAACTTTCTGCTAGTTTGTACCAACTAATCAAAAGATTTTAGGCCAACTAGTATGTATAAAACTTTGGGTACCAGTATTATTTGATCTAATGTTTACTCCATCTCATGGGGGCTATCTTTAAGGGCTTGCCTATAGTTAGTACTATGATCTAAATGGAATGGAGATATTTTTTTTTTGAGAGTATGAAAAATGAACTAAAACTAACCAAGATAAATTAACTTTTCATAAGCTAACAGTTTAATTAACATCCAACTACTCTTTTGTATGTAAATATATAGGATACAAGGGGAGGGGGGAAAGTTTGTACACTTATAGGAAATGAAAATTCAGTAACAAATTTTGCCCTGGACGTTTGGGCTTGTTTTTATAGTTATCAACCTAATTCTTTTTGTAAACTCTCTTATATGATTGGATCTACCTATAAAACTTTGAAAATTGAATTTTGGGACTTTCC
The DNA here is from genome assembly GCF_053477335.1 of Acartia tonsa. NCBI lineage: Eukaryota > Metazoa > Arthropoda > Copepoda > Calanoida > Acartiidae > Acartia > Acartia tonsa. The sequence goes on from NC_137261.1 coordinate 23,785,696, forward strand.
TTCTAGGGGCTAGTGGGGCAAAAGACCCCCGCAAACACTAAAATTTTAACTTATGAGCTTGTTTTTAAAGATATCGAGCTGATTTTTTTAATGGAACCTTTTATTACATAAATGAGTTGATTAGCCACACCATATTACATTTTTGCACTTTACTTCTAGGGGCTTGTAAGCTGAAAACTTATCAATTTTGTATTTGGGGGGGTTGTTTTACCCCAAAAGCCCCTAGAAGGATAGTGCTCAAATGAAATCTGTAGTTACTACTTATTTGAGTTATGTGAAAATAGTTTCTAATAAAACAATCAGCTCGACATCTTTAAAAATAAATTCAGTACTTAAAATATAGTTTTTGGAGGGGTCTTTTGCCCCACTAGCAACTAGAAGGAAAGTCCCGAAATTCAATTTTCAAAGTTTTATAGGTAGATCCAATTATATAAGAGAGTTTACAAAAAGAATTAGGTTGATAACTATAAAAACAAGCCCAAACGTCCAGGGCAAAATTTGTTACTGAATTTTCATATCTTATAAGTGTACAAACTTCCCCCTCCCCCCCCCCCCCCCCACCTTTATGCAGATGTAATTGTTGAAATATCTTTATTGTGTAAATATTAGCAGATATGTAAATATAAGCTTATCTTTTATTAACAAAAACAAAAATAAAATATCAAATAAATACCTTTTTAAGTCTTGTCTTCAATTTTAACTAACATGAATATAATGATATTACATTACTAAGTAAAGAAAGTTTATTTACATACCTATTTTATTTCAAATGAATTTTATATTTCAAATTTCTATTGAATATGCTATTGCAAGTTAAATTGGTAACAAAGGTTGGTTAGAATTGTTCTCTTTTTGTAATGGATACTTGGATACCATTCAAAGGTCTGAGAATTACTTCTGGCAATAGTTTCAAATCCTCCAGTGGCATGCTTGTCTAAATATTAAAATATTTGAATAGTTATTTCTCGCATCGTATTATAAACGGCTTTCCGCGGATACAATTATAAGATTAAAACTAGTTTTTTTAGCCCCGAGGTGCCAAAGGCACCGGCTAAAAAAACTGGTTTTAATCTTTTGATTGTACATTTTTATATTCATAGAAAGCTGGATATAATACGATGTTAGACATAGTTTTTTCGTATGGATGAGAACCGGTTCCTATCCACCGGATTCGAATTAATACGAGAAATTTTTAAATTTTTTTTTTAAAATTAAAATAAGCAGATCATTTTTCTTTATCTTTGTCAAAGTTAAAAATGTTATCAAATTACATTAAGTTTGAGTTGGAAACAAATCGCTTTATTTGTCCACCAAAATTTGTTCGTATTTTTTGTATTTTGTCTTGTTTGTTAAAACTTTACCTTAAGATTAAAATTTCTCAGAACAGAAGATAAAGTAACCTTTTCTTCCATAATAGCAAACCTGAAAAATTGTATAGTTTTTACATTTTAATGCAAGGTTAACTGTCTTTAAATGAAGTGCAGGCTTGTATGATAACATTACTTAAACAAGTCAAGATAGGTAGGTATTTTCATTTTACATTTAGAAAATCTTTAAGCTCACTTAGAAATCTAATGTATAAAGATTATTCTCCTAATGATGCACCCATTTTATAGTTAAAGGGTGAAAAAAAATGTTTAGGTATCATAATTCCACCTTACTGAATCGAGAAACTAGATAAACTTACTTTTGTCCAATGCAGTTTCTAGGCCCAGCAGAAAATGGAACATAAGAGTAAGGGTGGCGGGTATCAGTATTCTCTGACGTAAATCTCTCTAAATATTTAATTTTCATTAAAATAAAAAATGTATTTAATGGCTTTATAATTTAAGATAAGACTCATTTTAAAGGCTAAAAAAATGAGCTTTGATTAAGTTACCAGGGTTGAAAGTGTGGGGATCATTGAAGGTATCCTTGTTTCTATGCAAGAAGAAGTTAACCAGCATTACATTTGTGCCAGCTGGAATCATATGGCCATTCAATTCCATGTCCTCTCCTGAATTACAATAGAAGTATCATAATCTTTGTTTCTGTATTTGTTTTGATTATAAAAATTAAGTTTTGAATATCTAATAACCTGTTATTCTGGAAATAACTGGAACACTCTGATATAGCCTGCAATTATTAAGATTTAAAATATGTAGTTTCAAAAACATTTCATGTAGGTAGTTAAATTTAAGGGGGGGGGGGGTTAATGCAACCATCTCGTAATCAATGTATAAATGGATGGCACTTAGAATTCGAAATTCGATCTAAAATTCTGCATGAGTCTTGGTAGGTCTATTTTCCCTAAATCGAACAAAAAAGTTGAAAAAGTAACAGCTCAGCCGGCTCAGCTGTTTAGCCGTTTTTTGGCTATTTTTAGGGCAAATTTGTCATAAATTACATAGGAATCAACTTTTTGAAACATATTTTTGCTTTAAATCATGTGAAATGATACAAAAACAACATTTTCAGATTTCTAGTACCAGCAACTTCCGGCTAGAACCATTTGAAAACATTTTGGAGCAAAAAATAGTATTATGTGGAGATAGGTTTCGTGATGATTTGCATTGAAAATAGCCCCAAAAATGGCTAAACTGCTGAGCCGCCAGCTGTTAGCCGTTATTTTTCCAACTTTTTGTTCAATTTAGGGAAAATAGACCTACCAAGGATTACTCATGCAAAATTTCAGATCAAAATTCGAATTCTAAGTGCCATTTATACATTGATTACGAGATTGTTGCATTAACCCCCCCCCCCCCCCCCTTTGTTGTGATAAACTACAAATGAATTGTGGTTATAATGAGTTCACCTTAAAGATTCTTTGAGACAAGCATCCAGGAACTTCAGTTTAGACAAATCCTCTGATGTGGCAGGCCTGTCAGATCCTTGGAATACCTGATCCAGCTCTTCCTGAACTCTTTTCTGGTACTGAGGATGTAGAGCCATCATATAGATGGAGAAAGCCATGTTTGCTGCTGTGGTGTCATGACCTAGAATGAATTTTAAAAAAACATACTTAAGAGTTTAGTATTATTACATATAACATACCTTCAAACATGAAAGTATCCACTTCTTCTCTAATGTCAGCATCAGATAACACTGTTCCTCCCTTTGATTCTTTGATCAGAAGATCCAGGAAGGCAAATCTCTTCTTGATTCCAACATCGTCAGTTTCCATAGCTTCATTTTCCATGTTCTCATGATACTGTTTTCTTTCGGCAATAACTTCATTAGTAAACTTGTGCATAGTTTTGACGGCACTGCTCCATTCCCATCCAAGAGGAGTTAAACTGAATAGTTTATCATTCCACAACCAGGGAGATCTTTGCCTCTACAAAAAATTTGAATTAATCTCAATATTTATTTTCATTGAATATATATTCATACCTGGAATACTATTTCAGAGCTTCTGTACACTGCCTTCACATACTTTGTATCATCATTGTCTTGCGCATTGATACATTTACCCATTGCTGTCTCACAGATGATATCAAGAGCACAATGTGTAATGTAGGGAAATATGTTGAATTCCCCTTTATCTGCCTTTTCTCCTAACTTCTTGCACAGAACACTACACTGACTATTCATCACCTCTAAAAACTCTTCTAGAATTCTAAAGTGAAAAGCAGGGGTCAACATCTTTCTTCTGGAGTGCCACTTGGTGCCAGTACTTGTTAGAAGGCCAAATCCCAGCCATTCCCACAGAAACACATAATCCTTGCCCTTGGTTATGTGCTTATTGTTGGACAGGATTTTTTCAAATGCCTCTGGAGAACTGACAAGCAAGTTTGGTCGTGGGCCCAAGTGAATTCTCATAACTGATCCATATGTATGAAACAGATTTGTGATGACATCTATAAATAACTCATGGGGTCCGAGGAACAAAAGAGCATTGCCTATGAAAGAAAATAACTTTAATGTATTAACACAGTTGACAACATACATACCTAAGTAGCAAGCTTCTAGATTTTAAACAGATTTCTAATAAGTGAAAAGGCGATTTGGCAAATGTAGATATTTAATTGATATTGAATCTATGAAAATTTCATCTTAGAATTCCACTTAGTGTCTAGTATCGCATGAATGGACGGACAGCCAACAGAGTTAACAATGTAGTAGTTTCTCATGTATTTAAGGAGTTTAAATCCTCAATTGCAGCCCAAAATTAACATTTTTATCTTCAAAGCTACGCTAATTAAAAGATATGTTTCAATTTCGAAAGAAACAATCTTTTGCAATATTTATAAATTCAATTTGGTAAAATAAAATAATTTATTGGACCTATTAGCTAGTTATTAAATTATTATTGTACAAGTTTTACCTAGCAGAGGAATGGGAAAAGGGCCGGGGACATCCAGCAAGTTCTTCTTTCTCTTTCCATAGAGTTCTTTGCAGGCAATGATGAAAATGAGGGTTGGGATGATAATCAGCAACAGCAATGGCGTGCCAAGCCCAAGCTAGTAAAAAAGAATTTTGGAAACTATAATTGTTTGTTGTTAATCCCAACTGTTGGCTTGGTAGCCTTAATATTTTACACATTTCATTTAATCCCTCCCCCCCCCCCTCTCTAATCATCCTTAACAAATATACATATAACAATCTGTCAAGTTGTTTACAAGAAAAAACATAGAAGAGACAGACGAAAATCATGATCATACAGTTGTTTATAAATGATAAATGTCAGGGACGTCCAAGTGGTGGGGGGTAAATGGGTGAAAACCCTCCCCTCCAAAAAAAAATAGCTTGAACGTCCTTGCCTATATCAAATAAAGATTCCCCCCACCAAACAAAAAGCTTGGATGTCCTTTATAAATGTCGTTTAAACAAACTTCTTTGTATATAAAAAAAAACATTTTTTTTCAATATTGGTATAAAAATATATTAAGGCGAAGCTCATTAACAAAGTCAGACAAACGAATATTAACAAATAGTGGCCTCGCTTTCTAAAATGATCCTAACTGTAAAAAAAGTTTAAAAATTGATATGACAACTATACAATGCTTTAATTAACACTCATATCTATCTGTAATTTACAAGTTTTATTGTAGGAAAACTTTATTTTTATTTTTTCTAAACATTTTTTTCATTACAAGAAAAATGATTGAAAATATCCAACCTGCCGTATTTCTGAAATAATGCTCATTCTTCACTTAGTTTTCATATGATCCTCTTACGAAAGTTCTGTACAAACTAAAATTAACATATCTTCGTACATTTTATTATTGTGTTTATTTGTTTTTTTTTATCTTATCTTTGATGCAATATTAAGCAAAAATATTCCACGTCTTAAATGTTTTTTCTTAGTTCAAAGACTTTTTACTTAATTATCCTAATAGCTTAAAACCACCCTGGATCTATGTAAATCTTTCCTGAAATTGAGAAATCAATCAGATAAGTAAATGTCTTGAACTTAACGGAATAACGAAAGATGCTTCGTATAAGAGTATTATAATTCTAAAACAATTCACGTTTTATTTATTTAGTTAACTTATCATTGCTGCGTTTGTTATCAACATAATTTTACTTGTTTTTTAATAGAATTTCACGTAACGTGAATTTAAAAAAAACAATATGTTTTTAGTTTTAACCTTTTGTTGATCTTTTGGAACTTGCTTTCTTTCACACAAATGCGCAATAACTAAGATAGAAACAACATCAAGTCTATGTATAATATACATACAGTAACTCCGTATATATAGAAACTATGTATAACAATACAGAATTGTGTGCTAGAGAGATTATTTGGGAAGATGCACGAAAAGATATATGTATATTGTATGGCATTGTATTTTTGTATTTTACCAGAGATGGCAAAAAAAACCACGTGGTTTTAATCAAGTGGTTTAAACCAAAAAAAAGCTAAAAAACCAATGTGGAATGGTTTAAATGGTTTTTTTTTTAAATATTTATACAAAGGCCTATCTTTCCAGTTATATCTATAATACAAAGTAGAACGATGTCTGTCTGTCTGTCTGTCCGTATGTCTGTCCGTCTGTCTGTCCGTCTGTCTGTCCGTCTGAAGCTTAAGATCTCAGTAACCGCTGCACAATGCAGCAAAGTTGGACATTTCAAATTTTCGAACTTTTAAATCTTTAGCTTTAAACATAATATTTGTATAATATGAGTATATTGATGAAGCTAGGAGTTGAAATTTCATTTAAATTATTAAAATTGACTGAGTACCAGCCCTTCAAAGTAGGCCACCTAAACCAAAAATATCATAAAATTAACGAAATTAAAGTTTTTGACGTCACATCATACAAGCAATTTTTATCCATGCAAGTTTATCTTCTATTGCTTTTTATGTTGAAAATCATTTATGGCAATACATATATTAAATAAAAAAAATTAAAAAATATTTATTTCTTATATATAAGTTGTATTGCAGACATTTAAAAAAAAAAAAATTACTATTTTTCCTTCGTCTTTACTTAGATATTTTCATATTGATTACGTAATATTTCAAAAAAAGCCGCGAGGGCACACTTCACACGTACATTTCTAACTTAATTTGATTATAGTAATGACAAAAAAAAGTATCCCAGTGATGCCCTGAAGGCTTCTTACGAGAAATATTCGATCTTTTAGAGGTCCTACTACTTGTAAAAGTATTAACTATTTGACTTTTTCATAGCACTTGATACGTTATTATATCTATTATATTTACAAGAACAATATAAAAAAGAAAGTTATATTTAATCTAAATAAATCAATTGAATATTTTAGAACATTGCCTGTCTTTCTATATTGAAATTAAGATCTTGGTAACGGCTAAGTCAAATGTTTACTACTTTTAATGGAATGAACTTACTGTTCATATCATTTTAATTAAGTTTCATGGGAGACAATGATTTATTGATAAAAGAAAAGAAAATCTAAAAGGGAACAATTAGATATTATGTTTAATTCTTATTTCAATTTGAAACAAAATGTGTCAAGGTTCGTTTGTCTACCATATACCTTTATTAAGGGAGGTTGTGGAATCTAGTAACACTACATACTAGCAATTTTATTTTTCTACTCGCTTAGTTTTAGAGATAATTAAGTATATCTTTATGGTTGGGTCAATACTAACCCAAAGTTTGATATCTTTCATATAAAAAAAACGGTGACAGGACAACCGCTCCGCCGTTTTCTGCCAGGGCCAAAAAAAATTTCATTCCTGGCTGAATTAGGCGATTTGGAAACCATTTGAGATTATGTTGTTTTTATTCCTTTAATCTTATCCTTCTAACAAACTCTACAGGGACTTAAAAATTCTTGTTTATGAAGGAAATCCTAAATTCAGTCCTTTTTTCATGGGTCAGTAAATCCTAAAAAAGACGGAGGGGTGAACGCCACTCCTACCGTTTTCCACCTCTGCTTAATTTTATTTTACATTTCTTGCCGAATTAGGCTATTTGGAACCATTTAAAACCTATTTTTTTTCTATAAATTTGGCGGCGGCAGTCCCCCCACAGGCTTATTATAAAGGGTAAAAAAACTTAAAAAAACAACATGGTCTCAAATGATTCTTAATTGTCTAATTCAGCAAGAAATGTAAAAAAAATTGAGGCGGCGCAAAACGGCAATGAACGGCGTCACACCACCGTTTTATATATTAATATTTTTTAATGGTCCACCGAATAAGATTTTGTTTCTATATCTTCTAAATCACAGGAAAAGCACTGAATTTAAGATATACCTTTTAAAACGAGAATTTTCAAGTCCGTTAACAAACAAAGTATTGTTGAATTTCATAAAAATCTTAAAGTAACCAATGTTTGCAAGGACAAATCAAAATTTCTAGAGAAGTTGCGCTGCTAATTAGAAACCTACATCCATCTAATTATATAAAGTAGTAAGCTTTTTTCAGTCTGTAGCGAAGAATCTCACTAACCACTGAACTGATATGGTTCTCCTTTACAGTGAAGCTTCTTAACGGTCCTGAGGTGGTTTTAGGCTATTTTTTGCCCTTCCATATCCTTTTGAATATAGAGCCCCTAGATGCTAGGGGCTCAGAAGCTAGTTGATGAATAAAGTACTTAATAAAAATATGTTTTAAGAATAAGACATTTGAGAAAAAATTCGAATATTTTGAGGTTCAGTTTTGACGGTAAAAAATCATCTTAAGAGATTAAATAACTAAAAAAGAAAGACTGTATTCTTTCCTCACTTCAATGCCGATTCTAAATTGATATTAAGTAACTATATACATCAAGAATTGATCGATTTATAAAGGTTTTAGTAAACTTAGATAAAATGTCCAAAAAAACGTACATTTGCTGCACTGTGCGCTGAACCGATTGGGCTCTACTTTTCAGGGATTATACCTACTGGTCCTGTGATGGTTTTAAGCTATTTTCTTGGGGGGTGGGACACCCCCAACCCCCCATAAAATGAAAAACACCCCCCCCCAAAAAAAAAAAAAAATTTTCTTTTTAAAACTAAAATTTAAATAGTGGGGTCGACTACCCCCCCCCCAAAAAAAAAAAAAAAAAAATTTCCCCCACCCCCCAAATAATTTTTTTTTTTTAACTTTTCTTTAAATCTAAAATACGAAAAATTGGTTTGATTAAACCACTTGGGGCAAAGCACCTAGAGGCTAGGGGCGAAGCCGCTAGTCCTTATAATAAAGTAACATGATGTTTGTATGTGTGTTTGTGTGTTTGTATGTTTGTACCGAAGGATCTCGCTAACCGCTGAACCGATTGGGTTCTCCTTAACAGGGTAGCTTCTCATAGGTCCCGGGAATGTTTATAACTATTTTCTTGGGGGGTGGGACACCCCCCCCCCAAAAAAAAAAATTAATTTCTTTTAACTAAAATTAAAAATGAGAGGGGAGGCACCCCCCCCCCCCCAAAAAAAAAAACAACAAACTTTCGCTCCCCCCCAAAAAAATTTTTTTTTTACTTTTTCTTTTAAAATGAATTTCTCCTCAAGTGCCCCTAGAGGCCTCTAGGGGCGTAGCCGCTAGTATTTTTATAATGTATAAAATACAGTCAAAAACATAAATACCTGATTCAAAATTCTTTTAAAAATTCTTTATATCTTTATACTAAAGGGGTAGTTTCACGAAATGCATTTGAACTTAATTTAGTGAACCACATATTTTTTTTTAACTACATTTAAATAGCATATATTTGAAATGAATTAAATTTTCTAACACGTAGTCATTAAAATATCAAGACCTGAAAATTGTCTTTTTGTGATATATGCAATTTAAAAAGACGATTTTCAAGTCTTGATATTTTAAAAACTACGTGGTAGAAAATTAATATTTTTTCAAATATATGCAATATAAATGTAGTTTAACCATTTAACCAGGATAAAATATGCGGTTCACTAAATTAAGTTCAAATGCATTTCGTGAAACTACCCCTTTATACTAAATTAGAATACTATAATTTGGATATTATTTTAAAAAAACCAAAAAAACTGGTTTTTATTAATAAAAACCAATAAAAACCGGTTTAAACCAAAGAAACAAACTGGTTTGGTCTTTAAAAAAAAAAACTGGTTTTTTCCATCTCTGTATTTTACAGAAAATATCCATAAAAAAGCTTCGCTTTTAAGAAGGTTTCATTATACTCGCGTGCAAGAAAATTTATGTACCAAAATAGATGGAATTATGTATGTATAATGTATTTTATGTGTTGATTAATATCTCGAAAACGGGTTGACCAAATAAATTTCTCCAAAATGTTTAGAATCGTAACCCCTACCCCAACTTTGTTCTGTAATTTTAGGTTATAGGATTGTTTTCTATGTCCGTTAAGAATAAGATCTCACTAACCTCTGAATAGATTAATTACTAGATTTCAAGGAAGCTTTATTTAGGTTTTTATCTATTTTTAAAATTGAAAATTCCAAAATTAGTCCATATGATACCTATTTTATCTTTTCTCAAGACTAAAATTTTTTTCTCTTTTAGATCAAGAAGCATTTATTTGATATTTTTTAGGGGTTTGAAGGGCAAGAAAGAATCTGATGACTCCGACAGAAATAGATACAGAGACAGTAAGTTTTAATTTTTTACCTGATTCACTTTGCATTTTGTATTTACATTTATTATTTGTAAAAAATTAACAAAATTACCTAACTAAAATATTTTTTTCTTCATTTTTTTAACCTTCGAACTACATATAATTTCAAGAGGGGGTTGATAGAATGCTCCGTTTTTGAAACAAAACAAAGAAATTCTGTAACACTTTTTTGTTGAGTTACACTAATTTAAGTATTTGTTAATAGCAAAGCAGCCCTAATGTTTTCTTTATTTGTCTGCAGATAATTATTTTGCAGAAAGGAGGTTGTTTACAAAATTTACCAATTCTGCGACGTTTGGAATTCTCCGTTGGATTTTGGACATCAAGGGGGAAGTTTCCACCCCCTAACACTAAAAATACACCCCTCTTTTGTTTTCTGCAATACACACACCTAAAGATGGTATTTTTCCCGGCACTTGATTAGAAATATGTGTAATTAAATAAAAGACTTTAATAATCTGTCATTATCAAGGATCAGATAACAGAAATGACTCGCGGCCACGCAATGACCAGCCGCACAGTTCGCGCAATGACCCCCACCAACACAGCAGCAGGTCACGTGATGACCAACACCACAGTTCACGAGATTCACGCGGTAGTTTTCAGCAGCAGCAGCAGCAACAACAACAACAGGCGAGCAATCTAGTGTTTGTTAAGATTATTGGTCCACTTTGAAATTATATTGAATATTTTTGAATACAGGCTTCAATATTATACATATGAGGTTTTTCCATATTGACTCCCCCTCTTTCCCCCTGTGGAGAGGGAAAGAAATTATTATTTTCATTATATTTATTGGTGACAACTTGGTTGGAAAATATACTGATTGAACACTTTTATCTTGATTTGATTTACCGACGCGACTACGTGTAGCATATTGGTAAGAAAACTTGATTGTACGTACCTATCAGTATGAACTACAAATGGAGGCACAGAAACAAATGCAAAGTCAGCAACAACAACAAGAGGAACAACATCAGCAACATCAATTGTTACAACAACAACAACAGCATCAACAGGTAAAGATTTAAAAAAAACCTACATGAAATGAAAACACAGAAAGTTTTTTAGAAAATCCTTTTTAAGTTATAGGTATATTATAATAAAATTTGCGCCTGCGCTCCAACCATCTAGGAGCACAGTATTCGAAGGGGTAGAAATACTAGAAAAATAACCAATCATATCAGTATTTATTGAGATCTTAAGCTTTAGACAAGAAACTATTACTACTTTATATAATACAAACTTTATTATTTAGTTAGCATTTAAAATTATTATGTTATAAGGTTAAGTTGTTATAAATTCATTTAATAGGTAATTGTGTTATGCTTTTGGTTCCAATATACAAATTAAAACCCCTAATGTAAAACACATATGGTATTTCAATTCAAAAGTAAATAAGTGTGACAATTTTACCAGAGAAATTATCCAAAAAAATGGAAATAAATATTGAAAATAATGTGTGTAATTATTTAGACAATGCCAGTCCCGCCTCCACCGAGCGGCGTGCTTCCAGGTACTGAACAACAACACATTATGATGATGCAAATGGGGCAACCGCCATTGCATGGGCAGCCGCAGCCTCCAATGCACCAGCTGATGCCTGGGCCGCCACATGAATATGGCCCACCGCCTCCAGGTACAAAACGATGTTTGTTGGAAATCTATTTACGTTGCTTAAAGAAGTGAATGATTTTATTCATTTAAAGGGAAAGTTTTCATATGTTTATTAATTGTGAAAACATTGAAAAATTACTAAACATTGTTGCGAATTTCCCCTTGGGTATAACATAATAACATTATCAATATTTTTTGTTAGTAGTGGAAACATTACCTCACTAGTGTAACTCTTTTTGGTCGAGTTATTGTCGAGTTATTTTGATTTAGTTTGTTTGTCACTCTACAAAGTTACAAAATTCCAGAAATACTTTTCCCTTTGTTTTGTTCATATTTTATACTGATCTTAGAGGAGCACGACGTACTACATCCTCATACAGCATATATTCTTAGTAAAATAGAAAAAAATATCAGCCCTTGTCTCAATATTTAGGTCTGCAAATGTCTTTGGCACATGGACTGCCCCCAAGATATGATGTTCCCCCACAAAGTCAACCTGGTCCACCCATGGGGCCGCCTGGTCCTCCACTCGGTCCAATGGGACACCTTGGACCCCCTGGTCCTCCTCCTGGCCTACCCCAACCTGGACTTAATCCAAATCCACAATTTGCAGCCCTGGCACAACCCCCACCCCCTCCACCACCAATGACAGTCCACAGCACTGCAGGTGGAATGCCCCAGCATTTTCAGCCCCCAGGAGGCCCGCCTCAACCAATGATGTCTCAACTGCCACCGCTATTGCCCCCCTCAAGTCAGCCGAATATTTTCACAACAATGGAGTCCTCGATGCCACCTGGAATGGGGGGACCACCTGTTCCCCTGATGGCCGTATCACAGGGTATGATTCACCAACCACCCCCTCACCCAATCACATCAATGGCGCCTGTTTCATCGGCCCACTACCCTCCACAACAAATATTCTTTTCCCAGCCAGAGCCAATGACATCACAGCAAACATTCATAACTTCCCAACCCGGCGGGGCCGGCCTATTACCACCTCCAGGTCTTGGAGCACCTATTCCCCCCATGATTTCTACAGCCCATATTCCACTGACCGGCGCCCCGCCCCCAATGGTTACTGTATCAGCCCCCTCGTACGCCCCTCCTTCTGCGTCTAACCCGTATCAGATGCATAATCAGCAAAGATTGTCATCTTCATTTGATGGTCCTAATAATGACAGAGATACTAGGGATAGACCAGAGGATAGAGATTCAAGGAGACGAGGCGGGGATACTGACAGAGATAGGGATAACAGGGGTAGGCGTGATTCTGGTGGTCGTAACAACAATCGCCGTGATGACAGAGACGGTTACAACAACAAACGGCGGGAGGATGATTCTGGCCGCCGTAACGATTTTGATGGTCCGCGACGGAATGAAGATAGAAACCGGGGTGAAAACAGACGAAATGATAATAATCGTCGGGGCGATAATAATGCGGGAGGGTCACGGACGGATAATAGCCGCCAGACAGATGCCACCCCGCCGATAGACAGATCGGCACCAGCTTCTAGTCAACCTGGTCAAATGCAACAGGTTAGATTTGACACAATTTTTTTTTTATTTTTATAAAAGTAACATATGAACAGCTAAGTTTGATGATTCCGTCTGTACTTTCATGAACTTAATAATTTTATTCATTTCAAATGTCCTATGATGAATCATGATTTTGGCTTTTTGAAAACAAAACTTTTAATAATTCTTTAACCATCCTATTCCCTTGACTTTTGGAATATGGATTCCTATGACCATTGGGTATAATGATATAAGCGAAGTATCTATAATCAAGCCTTAATATGGAAGTATGTCCATATAAAGCATCCTGTATTTAATGGAATTTTCGTGAAGACGTTTCTGGATGTTGATATCTATGTTTTTTTTTACAGGGTCCCGACAAGAAAGATCCTACGTGGTGGAAAGATGCTCTTGCCAAGGCTAAGAACATTGCTACATCTCTCAGCAAAGAGGGACCAAATGATTCTACCTCAGAATATTTGAAAGTTTTGAATCAGAGTAGCCAAGGTGAGCATCAATAATATTTACTTTTATCTTGAGTGTATATTTTTAAACGGATAGCTTTTTTTTTGTTAATTTAGGCATGTTAGATTTGTCCTATCGATTTCAAACTTTGCATGGTGATTCCTGTAGTAGTTAGGTACGATTTTGAAAGCGTAGCAACTATATAATCACTACCAGAATGTCCGTACGTCCATTTTTAACATGTTGATTTTTTACTTTTTTAACAACAAATTTTTATGTGATCTAATTATCCGATTGATCTGATTTTTGGTTTACTGATTCCTGGGACAAAAAAGTACATTATCATAAGCAAAGCCACTTTATAATCAAGTCCTAAAAATGTAAGTATGTCCATTAGATCTTTTCATGAAAATACCCTTTTTCGAATTTCAATCTTCTGCTAACCTAAAAAGTTACTTTAGGGGCCTAGAAATATATGTACAATATTTCAGCTCTCTATCTCTACTGGCTGATAATGACATATAATTACCTCAATATTAAATCAACAATACACCAAGTCTATACTAGCCAATCATTATAAATCTGGAATAAAACAGAACAAACTTAAAGCAAATTATCTTAAAACCTTAAACAGCTATTCACTACTAAAGTATCTGCAATGTAATAAAGACGTCCAAGCTTCGATAAATGATAAAAGATAAATAAATACACAGCATCAAAACATTTAAGATATTTATTAAATAACAAATCTTCATAGATGAATAAATATCTCAACAGCAAACAAACTGAAATAAATAAACAGATCATAGATAAATAACACAAATATAAAACTGACATTCATTATATATCATCTCTTCCTTCTTCTCTCTCTACTCCTTCCTCCTCTTTTTCTCGTCCTTCTTCTTCTCGCCCTCCACCCACCGTTCCCATACCGACAATTGAATTTCGAGGACCTGGTACCTCTCCTTCTCCCTCTGGAGCTTCTGCTTGTACTCGTCCACCTCCTTGGTCAACTCCTCTGCCTCCCAGCGCAAGTCATACACGTCTTTCTCTAGGGTCTCTCTCTCCTCACGCCAGTCCATCATGTCTTGGTATGTGGATTCATCCAGCTTTCTGTACTTCCTGGAAGTCCGGCGGCTCTCTTCCTTGTAACGGTCCCTCTCCGCCTTGGCCCCCTTCAGCTCCCCCTTCAGCTCCTTAATTTCCGTCATAAGCTTGGTCACATGAGCTTCAGTATCTTTGAGGCCACCTTCTAAGAGTTTCAGATCGCTGCGCAATTCGCAGTTTTCCCTGAAAACTCTTTTGAAGGTGCCCTCATCGATAGATATGACGGAAATGGGCTTTGGGGCAGCATAGGTGACCACACCAGCTTTACCTTCCCCCTTGGATTTCTCCCCTTTACCTTTCTTCCCCCTCTTGTTCATCGCTCGGGGCTTGAGCTCGCATCCAAGTCCCTGCAAAATCTCAGCGGTCTCAGGCTTCTCCACATATGACCACGTCTGGTACAGGGGTAGGGGTACCACCGGGCTGGACACTTGACACGGGGGTTCCTGGCGATGGAGGCTAGCATGGAACTGGAGCAATCGGCTGGAATACCTGTATTTGGCATTCACCGTAAGGGTATGGCCAAGCCCGGTATCAGTGACGTATTCTAGATACATCTGCGGGCAAACCACCCACTTATTTTGCTGTCTGGATAAGAAAGACTTATGCAATAAAAGTATGGGGATGGCCATCTTCACGTGTCTACGCCAGATATGCTCATTGACGCGCTCCACCTCTGGCCATACCATAAATTTGTCAGGTATAAACCTGAGGGACGGCACACTAATAATGTGGCAGGAGCCACGTACGGCGTCAATAATTTGATCAATGGCTCTGATCAAGTCCTCCGGGGGAAGCACACCGACGAAGGCCTGCAGGACGGGCAGCGTCACTCTCACCGGCATCTCGTGCTCCATCTCCGCCATCACCATCTCCGTGAGCTGCTCAATGTCCTGGGATTCAAAGTGAACCCAGGTTATTTCCTCGGGGCAAATCATCGGGCGGTCATGGTCACTGAAGATCACATGGCGGGTGTCTTTCTCCAACTGCAGGACTAGGTTGGTGGGGGCGGTGGCCACGCTCTTATTCGGGAACATCGTGCTGGACAAAAAAATGAATTATGTTTAACTTTTTATTTCATTTATATTATAAACTGAATAGTCTTTCCAAGATTACTTTTTAAATACATTCAACTAAGAAATTGATTTAAGTAAATAACATGAAAAGAAATCAGGTCAAAATGGGTAATGTGAAAATTCATGACCAAAATAATTATCATTTTTAAGGATAATCTTAGTCATTGTTTTTCATGAAATGATAGTTATCACTTTACAAATTAATGCTGTAGACATGCTATAAGTATTTTTGAAATTGATGCTAATATTTTTCTGTTAATCAAAACAGTATCATTTTTAATTAGATAAAGTTCTGGTAGCTCGAAAATAAATTATATTACGTGAAGCTGGACGTTTCTCAAATACTAAATACTAAAACATTCTTTAAAAATTTCATAAAAACTATAAAACAAAAATACGATTTGTATACGAAAAAAAAAAAATTCTTTCACTGTTAAAAACTATTAAGCACTCTTATTAGTTATGCATGGATAATTGTTAATTGTTTTTACATGGTTCAAAACACATTTTGGAAAAATTTATTAATTAATATTATAAAATAACAAGAATTTACCTTGAGTAATGCAAAAGGATGATTAATGTCCGAAAGCAATAAAAGGCAAAACTGTAATGATAAACTATGTAAAAACAATCAAAAAAGTAAACTTATCCTATTTAATACGCATTTTCTTCACATTTTTAACATGGAATATTATTTCCGTAAATTTTTCAACACGACTGCAGCCATGTTTGTTGTTTACATCTTTGCGCATATTTGCCGCGTTCAATTATGCTGAAATTACGTCAGCGTTGACAACACAAAAATGTTTAGTGAATACCCAAAATTTTTAATATTATTGGAAGTTGTCACCTTGTCCTTGGTGGGTTGTGGCGATATTGTAAAACATGCAAAGACATTTAACATTATTGCTGTTGTTATTACAAGTACCTAACTATATTTATTAGAAAAATTAATTTCTAAGCACAAATTAACTACATAAAATGAATTGTATGGGAATTTATTTACAAGATAGGTTATATACACGTATCTAACATGGATTTAACCTTTTAGGCTTTGATTACAGCCATGATCTCCCTTGGGATCTTTCCTTCTTGCATGACCTTGCTCAAGGTTTCTCCATTGGCTCCCAGTTTCGTTAACGGATCCGCTAATTGAAATTGACCAGGTGCCCAAATCAACTGCTCAAGTTCTTTGTCTTTGAGCATTTGCTTCACCACTCCAATCTCCCTGCGAAGTTTTCGCTCAGCAACATCAGTGGTTGAATGTACACTCTCATAGGTGTCCTTATTATCTATAATTGCTCTCACAGGTAGATTACCTTCTTCTCCCAGCAATTGTTGGAGGGTCCATTTGAATGCTATTGCTGCATCCAAACCTTTGGTCAAGCTAACTGCTTCAGCTGCCAGAGTTGAAGTCACCACTCTGTCAATCTTGTTCGCTCTCCAGTCGATCGGTGCACACCTTCCATCCTCCGGTCTGACCAAGAATAAGACGTATCCCTGTGTACTGTCAGTACCTCCATTCAAGTTGCCATATGACGCGTCTGTAAACAACCAGATTTCAGTTTTCTTGAGGTCATTGAGGTTAGAAAACCTCAGAATCGCCTTGTTATCCTTAAGATTCTGTAAGGTCTTCTTGGCAAATTTCAAATCTGCCACTGATCCACCTTTGAAGTGAGTGGAACATGCAATCATACTGAAAGAAAGTTCAGGTCTTGTGGATCTAACTGTCCAATTCAGCTGACCTGTCATCTTTCTCAGCATTGACAGCTCCTCGTATGTCATTTCTTCATTGGACTGCCTTAACCTTAACTTGTCTATCTCAGGAACAGTTAGACTTTCAATGTAGTCAGACTGATCCAAGGAAACTCCATCCTTGTCTTGATTGAGTTGAAAGCCCGTGTACATGAAGGCCATGTTCCCCTCTTTTAATCGGAAAACAAAGCTTGTAGCTCTGCTACTACTGATAATGACATATAATTACCTCAATATTAAATCAACAATACACCAAGTCTATACTAGCCAATCATTATAAATCTGGAATAAAACAGAACAAACTTAAAGCAAATTATCTTAAAACCTTAAACAGCTATTCACTACTAAAGTATCTGCAATGTAATAAAGACGTCCAAGCTTCGATAAATGATAAAAGATAAATAAATACACAGCATCAAAACATTTAAGATATTTATTAAATAACAAATCTTCATAGATGAATAAATATCTCAACAGCAAACAAACTGAAATAAATAAACAGATCATAGATAAATAACACAAATATAAAACTGACACTGGCGACCTAGCGCCAGGCATGTAAAATATCAACAGATAACGGTAGCACGGCGGTTTTAACAATATCTCAGTAATGTGCAGGTTTTCAGCTCTTCTGCATATTTCAATTTAAACACATAAGGCCAAAGATATTATATCCAAAAAATCTTTTGTCAAAGTCTACTCTAGACCTAGCGCCAATCAGTTTTCTAAAATCATGCATTTTATACCTGTGAAAAATGAAATCGCCAGCGCTAGGTGTAGAGTAGACTTTGACAAAAGATTTTTGGGATATCATATCTTAGGCCTTATGTGTTTAAGTTGAAATATGCAGAACACCTAAATTCACCTTCCAAGCCATTCTCTAAGCATTTTAATTTTTTTTTTGAAATAACGGGATTTCAAAACTGCCTTTTGAAAAGGCCTAAAAAATATCTTTTTTTGTCCCTTTTTTCACTGTATATAATTACAACTTATTAAGATATTATTCTCAGTTAAAAAAAAATTGGCGTTCCAGCACCAAAACCAGCAAAAACAGGCAGTTAAACTTCTGAACCCCTACTTAACCCCCTGACAGACCCCCCCTCTATCTCGGCTCCTGTTACAGATAGAGACGTAAAACTTTTTTCTGGTTGTTCATATGTATTTTTAGAGAATTACTTTTTCTAGTCATAGTGGTCAGACCGCTACTTATCCACTTTTTAGCAGCTAGCCGCTAAATATTAAAACAGCTGTAGAGCAGTTAATTTTAAAGCTAAGAAAACCAAATTTTATGACAAACTATTATTTTTTATAATAAAAAAATACCTTTTCTGACCATCGCCGAAAAGCGACAAATATCGGAAACTGCCAATTTTGGCGGTAAAACGGCGGTTGGTGGCGCTAAATAATATTTTTATCTGTTTATAGTTACAACTTATTAAGATATTATTCTCAGTTTTAAAAAAATTGGCGCTTCCAGCACCCAAACCGGCAAAAACAGGCAGTTAAACTTCTGTATCCCTACTTAACCCCATAACAGACCCCCCTCTATCTCGGCTCCTGTTACAGATAGAGATGTAAAACTTTTTTCTGTTGGTTCATGTGTATTTTTAAAGAAAATTACTTTTTCTAGTCATAATGGTCAGACTGCTCCTTATTGGCTTTTTAGCAGCCAGCCGCTAAATATTAAAAAAGCTGTAGAGCGGCCAATTTTAAAGCTAGGAAAACCAATTCGGCAGTAAAACGGCGGTTGGCGGCGCTAGTTTTATCTGTTTATGATCACAATAAAGACTACATAAATTGGCTGGTCTAGAGCTGTTTTAGAATTCCGCTACTGGCAGCTTAAAAACGGCAAAACTACAGGTAGGAAATAAAAAATCAGTTAAAAATCGGTCAAGGAAACTAGCACATAAGAATCTAACTTCATTTTCTTTCCATGATCCAGAATTTTCTATGAACAGTTAAATTTTGAAAATACATCTTGCAATTGAAAAGGAAAATAAGAAAGATAATATGTAATAGGATGAAAAAGACCATCTTGATGTTTTTAATAATTAGATTTTTATATTTTGATTTTGTTGTTAACCCTTTGTAGACAAATTGATAATATTTCTAAATGTTATTTTTTTTTAATTGTCTGCGTCTGGCATCTGACTAAAATAAAAATCTATTACATTAGTTTAAACAATTAACTCTCTTGACCCTTTCCAGACCTTAATCTTTTCCATCCTATTACATATTATCTTTCTTATTTTCCTTTTCAAATGCAAGATGTATTTTCAAAATTTAACTGTTCATAGAAAATTCTGGATCATGGAAAGAAAACGAAGTTAGTTTCTTATGTGCTAGTATCCTTGACCGATTTTTAACTGATTTTTTATTTCCTACCTGTAGTTTTGCCGTTTTTAAGCTGCCAGTAGCGGAATTCTATAACAGCTCTAGACCAGCCAATTTTTGTGTGTAGTCTTTTATTAAACAGATAAAAATATTAATTGGCGCCACCAACTGCTGTTTTACCGCCAGTTTCCATTATTTGTCATTTTTTGGCGATGGTCAGAAAAAGCATTTTTTTTGTTATGAAAAATAATTGCTCGTCATAAAATTTGGTTTTCCTAGCTTTAAAATTGGCCGCTCTACAGCTTTTTTAATATTTAGCGGCTGGCTGCTAAAAAGCCAATAAGGAGCAGTCTGACCGCTATGACTAGAAAAAGTAATTTTCTTTAAAAATACACATGAACCAACAGAAAAAAGTTTTACGTCTCTATCTGTAACAGGAGCCGAGATAGAGGGGGGTCTGTTATGGGGTTAAGTAGGGATACAGAAGTTTAACTGCCTGTTTTTGCCGGTTTGGGTGCTGGAAGCGCCAATTTTTTTTTAACTGAGAATAATATCTTAATAAGTTGTAACTATAAACAGATAAAAATATTATTTAGCGCCGCCAACCGCCGTTTTACCACCAAAATTGTCGGTTTCCGTTATTTGTCATTTTACGGCGATGGTCAGAAAAGGTATTTTTTTATTATAAAAGATAATAGTTTGTCATAAAATTTGGTTTTCTTAGCTTTAAAATTAGCCGCTCTACAGCTGTTTTAATATTTAGCGGTTGGCCGCTAAAAAGCGGATAAGGAGTGGTCTGACCGCTATGACTAGAAAAAGTAATTCTCTAAAAATACACATGAACAACCAGAAAAAAGTTTTACGTCTCTATCTGTAACAGGAGCCGAGATAGAGGGGGGTCTGTCAGGGGGTTAAGTAGGGGTTCAGAAGTTTAACTGCCTGTTTTTGCCGGTTTTGGTGCTGGAAGCGACAATTTTTTTTTACCTGAAAATAATATCTTAATAAGTTGTAACTATATACAGTGAAAAAAGAGACAAAAAAAGATATTTTTTAGGCCTTTTCAAAAGGCAGTTTTGAAATCCCGTTATTTCAAAAAAAAATTAATATGCTTAGAGAATGGCTTGGAAGGTGAATTTAGGTGTTCTGCATATTTCAACTTAAACACATAAGGCCTAAGATGTGATATCCCAAAAATCTTTTGTCAAAGTCTACTCTACACCTAGCGCTGGCGATTTCATTTTTCACAGGTATAAAATGCATGATTTTAGAAAACTGATTGGCGCTAGGTCTAGAGTAGACTTTGACAAAAGATTTTTTGGATATAATATCTTTGGCCTTATGTGTTTAAATTGAAATATGCAGAAGAGCTGAAAACCTGCACATTACTGAGATATTGTTAAAACCGCCGTGCTACCGTTATCTGTTGATATTTTACATGCCTGGCGCTAGGTCGCCAGTAGAGATAGAGAGCTGAAATTTTGTACATATATTTCTAGGCCCCTAAAGTAACTTTTTAGGTTAGCAGAAGATTGAAATTCGAAAAAGGGTATTTTCATGAAAAGATCTAATGTCCATAAACATTATCCTGTAGGTATCAAGTCGTTTTTCAACAATTCGATTACTTTGACTCTTATACATTTATATTCTGATTATTCACTTCAGACACTATACAATCCTTAATGTCCGTTTGTCCTTCCATTATAGAGCTTTGCTTTTATGGATGTTGTCATCCTTGTTCATTATTGAAGATAAGGATATACTCACTAGGGTGGGTTCATATCGGAATTAGATAAAGCGGGGATATGCAACAGATAAAATTAACCTTAAAAACATTTCTGACCGAAAAAGAATTTTAAAAAATTGAGTTTTAGAACACGACCACTTAAAAATATAATTCATTAATTATTAGTATGCAAAGACGACATTCAAAAATTATTTTTTGAATCAGAACTATGGCTTCGTGGTGCTTTCTGGAAAGGCCTTGAGGAGCTGAATCAGGAACTTTTGACCGTTTCAAAATATCTCGTTCCTAGCCTTAGAAATCACTAAAAAACCAAAAAATTTTAAGGTTTATTGAGAATTGTCTAATTTGTAGAGGTTTTTTAGATTTTCTCAGGCTATGAACGAGATTTTTTGAAACGGACAAAAGTTCCTGACTCAGCTCCTCAAGGCATTTCCAGGGAGCACCATGAAGCCATAGTTCTGATTCAATAAATTTTTGACTCCCATTTACAAATAGCTATACAATTGAATGTCTGGTCGTCAGCGGTTTTAAGACTTAGGATAAATTTTAAATCAACCAGAGGTGTATTATATCTATATAAATTAAGTGCAGATCCCCGCTTTGGCCTCAGAAAAAAAATGTCCAAAATCGACCCACCCTAATACTCACTCCCCTATTTTTATTTCATTATTTGGGGAAAGAAACAGAGAGGATTGAGGGCCCGAGGGGAGAAATAAAATTCAACTTGCTCGGATAATATATACGGTATATACCCCGACCCTGCTTCAAAGGTGTTCTCATTGTATTTGTTTTGAATAAACAAGGTAGATACAATAATGTTGATATTCCAATATTTCAATACATAAGATTAAAAATCATCCTAAAAGCTCAGCAGAAAAGGGTTTTTTTCTTTTCTATTAAATACTGCCATATGATTTATTTTACAAAAATTAACTTGTTATTTTTGTAAAGGTAATTCTATCAACCAGCCGCCAAGCTCTAACAACCAGCCTAGAGGATATACAAACCTGAAACCACTTAACAGTGAACAAGGAAAGGATGATAAATTTTAAAAAATCCTATGACATTTATAATAAAGAAATCTAATTTTAACTCGCTACCTTTATTTAAAGTTATGCTTTGTTTACGTACATTTGTAAAAATGGTAAAAATAGTTCATGTAATTTTATAGGTATATTATTATATACAGGGATTTAGTTGTAACATAATTGAGATAAATAAGCTTACTTATCATTTTATGAAAACAGGAGGTCAAGAGTACCGAGGTCAACAGGGAGGCCAAGATCAAGATTTTAGAGGCAATATGAACAACAGGTAGTGTTTTTTCACGACAAGTATGGTTCAGAATTTGATTGGCGGTTCTTCAAAGTGTCTAGTCAAGCACATACCATCTCCTTATTTTGAAAAAAAAATTTGATATGAAAAGGATGGTGTTTCGTTTGTTTATTACTAAAGGTAAGGTTAGGTTATATTTGGTCCTGGGTAGCCAAGTAAGGAAAGCTCCCCTCCCCCCGCATTCCCAGCGCTGGGATTAACTTAGAAATATAAATTATCACCTCCCTTATTTTAAAAATATGTTGGGGGGTGGGAGAGGTCTTGACTCTTCAGTGCTCGACAAGGCACTTCAAAGAATAGCAACATTTTGTTCTTGAAAGTTTGGTTTCATTTTTTTACCTTTCTGAATTTGTTTGATTTAATTATAATTTGTTAAGATCTCAAGAACAGTCTAGAAGATTCGACGACAATAAACGCGGTGGTAACAACGGAGACAACTTCACTCGTGACAACCGTGATAATTATTCCTCCCGCGACCGAGACAATCGTGACCGCCGTGGCGGCGGCGGCGGCGGCGGTGGTAGGGATAGACAACGGTCACGTAGTCGGAGCCGTGACAGGTCCCGCAGGGATGAGTCTGACTCGAAACAAGAACAACCTCGGGATATTGATATGCGTCAAGAAAAGTCGGATTCATATTCCCCAACCCGGCCAGATTATAAACCAACCATCAAGAAAGGGGGTAAGGATTGTTTTTGTTTTGTCAAGAATTCTAATGTTTAAGAAAAAAAACTATGGAGAATGAGAACAAGGAATGTTTGATACCTAATTGATTAGTAATCTAAGAAAGATAAGAAAGCATACAGGAAATTGGTGTTTTCCCTTATTTCGCAAATAAACAATAAACAGAAACTTTAAGGAAAAAAAGTAGGTTGGGTTAGTTTAAGTACCTAATGATATAAAGAGCCCCGCAGCGGCGGGATATGTTTTCACAAAATCGGAAAAGTTAAACAGTTGTAGGGGACCAAATTAGGTTTGCATTTAAGCACAGTAAAATCTATTAAAATAGGTTCTATTTCTTAACCAAATAAATTTCGTACCTAGCTTACCTAGAAATATTTCAGCTCAACTGTACAGCGGACCTGTGGTGGACACAAGTGAGCCGCTGCCCACAGTTATAGAGGAGCTGGCCAACATGGTGGCTGTTTCCGGGGAAGAACTCGAGGATATTGCCAGAGAGAGGAACAAGGACACTCCAGAGCTTAGGTAAACAGCAGAAATCTCAAGGGATAACACAATTGCCGACTAATTAATGTACATCCCCAATGTTAATACACAAAAATTAAACCTTTAGATTATAATTAGTGGTTGAAAAGTATAGACACTCAAATTAATTAACCAACCAATTAAAATTCATTAGAAGTCCCTGAATTTGTTAAGCCAACGAATAAGAAAAACTATAAAACTTTGGAGACTTGTGTAATAAACATTCCAAAGTCCTCTTTTTTTCGAGGTAAACAGAACTTTATGTGCATTTGCGTCATTTTAAATCTCTATGGTATGTATGTCCCATCAAATCTCGAAAATGTCTCAACCAATCCTTCCACAATTTTCAGGAAGATTAAAGTATTAAGTAATGGTCCAGGGGTGGATTTAGGCCATTGGGTTTGGAGATTTATTTATTTTGGTATTAACATAACTTTATTATTAATTTTTCTTTGTTTTACAAGCCACAATAAAGTTTTATATGTAACTTATTCATCCTTGTTTTGTAGATTTTTATTCGAGAGGACTGGAACAATGTACAAGAGGTATAGAGCCAGAATTACAGAAATTAAAAATTCATTAGATGTTAACAATGATTCTGCACCTTCCCAAGGTATAATATCCTAAGGTTTTGTTTGTTCAATATGATCTCGCTAACCATTGATACAGTTGAGTTCTCCGTTTTAGGGAAGCCTCACACATAGGTCAGATTTGGTTACAGGTTATTTATTTCAAATAAAAGATTTAAATGCATCTATAGATTTAAGAAAATGATTTTATTAATTCATACCTACCTATCTCATCTTCTAAAAATCCTATATATTTACATAAATTTTTACCTACATATCTAATGAAAAATAGTTTTCATGTGAAACAAAAATAATATAAAGTTTCAACTTTTTACCCTTTTCCCCTTAATAATTTTTCTTAAAACTATCTCTTTAATTTCAGGCTCCAGGTCGCGGGATGGTCCTTCCAACGAGCGCAAAAGTCGGTGGGGAAATAATAGCACAAATAATTGCCAACAACAAATGCCTGGCCCATCCATGAGTGTTCCACCACCAAGCCTTTTAGGTAAATATTCAGTGAGGGAGGTGATATTGCACTGCAAATTTTATTGGTAATCAAATATTATAACCACGGTACCTTATTCGTTGGTTATGTTTTGATTATTTAGTTTTCAACTGATAGTGTTGTCCAAACTACAATATTTATTGTATCAGGAAGAAAGTTCAAGATTATAAATTTACGGTCGGAATGTCCTTACAACATTTTAGATCTACGGGTACATTATAAATGTATTAAAGTTTTTCCACTAAAATAAAGTCAGAAGTTACTTGGAAATATGTATTTTGAAGGAGGGCATAAGTTACTTTACTTAAAAGAAACGAATAAAGTAAAATAAATATGTACAGGTTTGTCTGACAAATCACTTTCTAAAATAAATAGATACATTTTTCACTTTAGGACCAGGTCCAGCAAACATTGGTCCTCCAGGAATGGCAATGCCAACCCAGCTAGGTCCACCTGGCGTGGCAACACCCTCTCACCTCGGCCCTCCCGGTATGATGGCTCCAGTAAGCCTGGGCCCACCAGGAGTTGTCAATCCCTCCATCCTAGGTGGTCCACCCCCCAATCAATGTCCTCCCCAATTAGGGCCGCCAGGAATGCCGCCTGTACCACTGGGCCCACCTGGAATAGCAGTGCCGACTCATTTGGGTCCCCCTGGTGGTGTAGTTTCTACGCCGTCCTTCCAGCTTGGCCCACCTGGAGTTGTCGCGCCCACACAGCTAGGTACTTTTATTTTATTGTTTATTTTGAGGGTAAAGTTCCACGCATTTAATGATAATATCTGCATTTACAAAGTATACCTTGAAATGGTATTCTTGTAATTTATTAAACAATCTTATCTCAGTTTGATGTCTGACATATCGATATCACTAGGCTTTAAAAGCTCAGCATTTATGACCTGCCTCATAAATAGAATTATTTCAACTATTCTTGAATATTTACCTATCTTTTTATTTGTATGCCTAGTTACCGACCTCTATAACTTATCTAGGTGCACCTGGTCTATCCTTGCCTACTAGCTTGGGTAGTATGGTATCACAAGTTCCAGTTTCTTCCAGGGTAAGTACATTAAGTCCATTTTAAGCGAAGCTTATCCATAATTATGGTAAGTCCGTGTATACCTACTGTATAGTTTTGATCATGTTAGAATTATCCCATTCACTTCAAACTGTGCGCGATGAGTCCTGAGACAAATGGGTACAATTTCGAAAGCGTAACAACTCTATTTTTTTTACCAAACTTCCGTATGTCCATTTTAAACATGTTAAATGATATTTTGACATGAATTAACTTGTGCTTTTACAATGTTTATTTTCTTAAACCTACCTTATTTTTAATTTTATCTCTAGTCACATTGTACATATTTGTTTATTATAGGATCCTGGCTTGGTATCGTATGCTACGAAGGTCTTTGGAACATCTAGTCTTACTGATGCTCAGTGGAAACAGGCTGAAGATCAACTTAAGGTTAGTTTAAAGGAAAATAATACATTTTTATGGTCTATATATATATCCAGTATCGTTTCGAAACCGATTAATATCCGGTGGATAGAAGGTATATCCCTCAGGCATTCGTCTCCTTTAGGTTAGAAGCGTGTTTATGGTTTAAATTGTAAAAAATATGTTTTAAAATGAAAATTATTTTTATTAAGATGTCTGTCATGTACGGTCAGATGGCTGCTAAGCAGGCAGCTGCCAAGATCATGGCCCAGGCTGCTGCTGCCAAGAATGTTGGCAACAAGAACAAGTATGAGTATGACAGCGATGAAGAAACTGAAGGAGGTAAGTATTTTTCGGTGTAGACGGATCGCATCAGAATATCAATATAATTAATATAATTCATTTTTATATTACAGGAATATTTGATTGTTACTAGATGAGAAAACCTTATAAATAGATACATTATTTCAGATAAAAAACCTAATTTACTTTTTTTTCATTGTGCTTTGTAGATTTCTGGAATTCTATACAGAGAAGCTAAATAATTTTTTATTTTTTTTATAGATTTGCTTAATTTAACGGATTTTTTCTAGCTGTTTCTGGCATGATGAAATTTTTGTGAATATCAACTTTTGTTTTAGAATAATTTCATAGAATATTAATGTTCATGCTAGCCTAAAACATGGTTTCTGGGAAGCTTTTTATGTGACGGTTTTCTTATGCAATAGGTTTTTCTGAAATGTGATGAATTCCTCCATATTATTAAGATAGTCATGTGGTTGGCAGATAAGAGGTTGTTCTTATTATTTTAGGTGTTGCAATTTGAAGAAAGCATTTTTTAGTCAATAGGTAGGATGTTGTTCTGCTGGATGAAGTGATTTGAGTCAAACAGTCTTGAAATTCCTAAATAATTATAGCATTTTAGGTAATCTCAATTTACATAGAGTTCAAGTTTTATCTTTTTTTTATATTTTTAAGATAATTAAAACAAAAGCTTGGCAAGGGACTTTCTAGTGGATCTCTGTTGAATGATAATTTCTAGGTTCTAGGAAAGACAAGAAGAGCAAACAGAAATAAGCATTAATCTTGACACTTCTTTTTTCAGATAACTGAAACTAAATCTAGAGTCTTAACATATTATTTTGTAATAATATGCATTTAGAAAGTGTAGGTTATTCTACGGAATTGTTATATAAAATGAAAATTTTGTTTGTATATATAAATGTATCTTATTTATACCTGAAACTGATAACAGTGAATTATCATGTTTTTCCAATGTTTAATGGGTTTATTTGAAGGTACGTGGGAGCACAGGCAGAGAAAGCTGGAGATGGAGAAGACTGCCAGGGAGGCCGCTCAGTCAACCCAGATGATGGAGGCTGGCAGGCATCATATTGGAGACTTCCTACCTCCAGAGGAACTTAACAAGTTCATGAATAAGTACAAGGTATATTAACCATATTTGTTTAAGGTACCATTGTGGATAATTGATTCATTACAAGAAGGTTTTTCTGTAGGTACTTATATTTAGTTGGAAAGCCAGATTTTTAGCCATCTACATCAATGTTTTGACAGGTTTGTTACCTTCATATTGTCCAGGTTTTGAAGAAAAATACTGCAAATATGGTTTTGAAACAAATTCAGTTATTTTATTCCATCATTGATTAATTGATTAGACTCCTGGAGTATTACGAGACACTTTAATATAGCCACCAGGGCCAGCTCAAGTTCCACGTTCAAGTGTAACTTAACACACTGTCTCATGAGAGCTCCAAGTTAATACATCACCCTCTCGCCTATTTTTATTCCATCATTATAATATTAGGTTAACTGCACTTCCTACTATCAACGGTATATTTCCTATTTTGTGAATGAATAAAAATGATCCTATTCCTAAGGATATGATAGAATTTATGACTGCTTGATGGAAGTAAGAGAATTTGGAATATTTGACGAAGGTGTTTATATTAGATATAGGAGGTATCGAGTTTATGATATACATTTAGGTAGCTAATTTAGAGAAAAGATTGTGAAGCACAAACTACATAGATTTCTATTCTTTTATTAACAAATTAGGTACAACAATTTCCTATAATGAATGGTATGTATTCTCCTTTAAGGAGTAGATAAATTTTCTTGAGATAAGTGTTCACTTATTAATGTAACAGGTACAAGATATCAAAGAAAAAGAAACTAAAAAAATATTTCTAACAGAAAATTTTGAGTTTAGGCCATGCAGGGCGGTCAGCCGATGGACAATTCAGAGTACCAGGAGAATAAGTTGACCCAGAGCAACATTGGCTTCAAGATGATGCAGAAGATGGGGTGGAACGAGGGGGCTGGCTTGGGTAGCTCTGGCACGGGTATCACGGCTCCCATTGGCAAGTAAGAAACTTCTTGACATTTTATTTGTTTTTCAGGTTTTTAAATTTGCAACTGAACTGAACAAGTCAAAATAACAACTTAAAGCTAATTTATTTAATTGAATTTTATCCAACTTCATAAATATACAATATTATTTCAATTTGTGATTATTACCGATTGTGATTTTTAGGTTATTCCTGTCTTTACCTTGCTGAAACAAAATTTTTTATATTTAAAACTTTCAGTTGCCTCTCGATCTTATAATCAGAAGTCAATTGTTATGGAAAGGCAAAAAACTATTTTGAAAACTTTCTAGGCCACTAATAGTCTCTTTTTTTTCTGTCGGACTGGAATACAAGAAAAAAATGTTTTGCCAACGGCTAAAGGATTTTATGAGTTTAGGTCCGGGAATCAGGTGGCTGGTGCTGGTCTAGGAGCTGCCAATCCAAGCCAGGCAGATGAAGATGATGACGAGTTCGAGTCCTACAGAAAAAGAATGATGCTGGCCTACAGGTTCAGGCCAAACCCATTGGTGAGATTTCATTAGCTATCTTTTTTATACTAACTGCAATTTGACTTTAAATTTGTGCATTTAACATTAAAATATAGAATTGCTGATAACGTTTTACCTGAAACTATGGAAGGGAGTAGGAACTTGAAGATTATATTCATATCACGCAGATACCTTAAAATAAGAACCCTCTCAATCAAAAAAAATCCGCAAAAACATTTGTGGAATAACTCGGGATCTTAATTAAAGGAAAAGACTACGTATGAGAGAGCGTGTTTTTAAAACTTTGGGGACCAGATAATTTCTAATGTCCTCTCCCTCCCAGGGAAAAATATTTCAGGAGACTAACACCCTTCTATATTTTTTTCAGAATAATCCCCGAAGACAATACTACTAGTGGAAACAGTTGTCTACATTTCACACAGTTATTTAGTTTTCAATGGACAAAGAAGAAAAAATCTTCTAAAGATTATTATTTAATTGCTAGCAAATGAGAGGCTTTGATGCTAGCTGCTAAAAGCTTTGAAGCCGAGAAATCTTTATTGAAATATTCAGTGATGACCGTTGTGAAGCATTTGTATATTAGTATTGTACATTTGTTATGTATTTGTTGTTTTAAGGTTTATTTCAGGAATTATGTTGGAGTAAAGAAAATGAAAATCATGCACGTTATATATGTAAATTAAATAATAGTTAGGTAACATGTTTATTAAAACAAAAGAATTAACTGTCCATATATGATATATACCAATCTTGATGTAGGATTGTCTGTTTGGTTTCTTGATTATAGAAGTATGAATTCATGGAGATTTGTATATTTTTTTGCAGATAATTCAAACAACATTAAAATAAAAAATTGTGAGATTTTGTATAAACTTAGATTTAACCCAACAAGAGAAGCAATTCGAAAAAATACCTGTAAAGGTTTCGTGATTTTGACAATTTTGTAGGGGCAATCCAGATATTATGTTAGATTTATTCCGCTTGTTGGCTATAACATATTCCTGGATTTCACCTACTTTTGGTTAATAATAGGAAGCAATGGTGTGAACAGCAATTCACCAGGGGGGTGTAAAACTATCTGGGGTGAAAAATTAGCCTTCAAGGAGGTGTTGAAACCCTCTACGCCACTGTTAGGAAGGAACCAGTTGTTCATCATCTGATTTTAGACTTTTTGCCCAATAGGTTCTGAAAGTAAGAAATTCAAACGAACTACATATTAACATTGTTATGTCATTTTGATTAAACTTAGATATCACCTACTTTTGATGGAAGAACCAGTTGGTTACAAGATTGTCAAAAATTTTAGATGTTATGTCGGATTTTTGTAAATGTGAAAGATATGAATTTCAGGGACAAATATGAAATTTAGATACCCTGCATGCATTTTTAGATGGTTGCTGAATAACACTATACTTAATGTATTATCATCAATACTATATTATTATGTTTATTATATCCTTTTATTAATGTATTTTAGTTTAGTTTATGCTTAAGTGAAAAGGTAAGTTTTTAACACATGTATATTCATTTTGTTATTAAAAGAAAATTTAGTCCCTTGGTTATTATTATCTGAATTTTTTGAAATACACTTGGATTAAAATTGTTTTTGTTGTTATTAGCACAGCAGCTTTACAATTAACTTTGTCTGTTCTTAGCCAAGTAACTCCCAAGGATTTTAGGGGTTAAGATAATTTACTATTATTGTAGAAATAATTGCTCCTTTTTGGGTAATTTTTTTTTGAATTTTTGGGTAAATCTCGCATGTTTTATGTGTGATGTCAAATTTTTAGGGATCTAAAGGGTCAAGACTAGCGTTGTGGAGCCGCCATATTATGCCGGAGCTGGAGCCGTTACTTTCATTAAAAATAGGCTCCGGGTTAGCTAATCTAGGAGATTTTGTATTACTTATTACTTTTTAACTCTGTAGCGTCGTGTGCAAATGCACCTTTTAAGTTTTTTCAAATCCATTTTTATAAAAAATTTAACTTTCAAACCTTCAAAAGTCAAAAATAGACTTGGCAGAAAAAATATAATAAGTTTTTTTTATATTAGGCCGGAGCCGTTTTCTTCACAGGCTTCGCAACGCTGGTTAAGACAATGGCTGATAAAGGGGGGGGGGGCGTAATGACATTTATTCGTAATCCGTGAGCAAAATGGTCTAAAAATTTAGCTAGATCCTTCAAACTTGGTATATAAGCCTAGTCCTATAGGTATTACATCTAAATGGCAAAACATCCAAAAAAAATTATTTTAATGTTAGGTTAGGTAAGAAAAACCCTGCGGAATTGGGGTTTTTAGGCTTTTTTTGGTCTATTTTGATGTGGAAACTTACCTTAAATTGTTTTTTCTTAGGGTTATAACTTAAATACACTGTATCTATTCATATGGACATTATTTAAGATGATTCAGCAAGTCAGACCGACCCCAGGGGGCTAGGAGGGTGGCCCGCAGGGGTTAAGTGCATTTTTCCCAATACATATGTTGTGATACATCTAATTATAGGTTTTTTAGGTCAAGGAACTCAAATTTAGAGATAAAATAAGCATTAGACTATTCTGAAGCTAGCCCCTCGGGCTAGGTTGGTGGCCCGCAGGGGTTAAGTTCATTTTTTCCAATATATATCTTGTTATATATCAAAATATAGGTTTTTTTAGGTCAAGAAACTCAAATTCTGAGCGAAAAATAACATTAGACTAACCTGAAGCTAACCCCCCCCCCGGGCTAGGTTGGTTTTCTGCAGGACTTAAGAGCATTTACCTAACCTAACCTAGAAACTTACTTATATTTTTACATGTTTTTCTTGAATAAACTTTGTCTATTAATGAGAACTTTATTTAAGATAATCCAGCAAGTCGGGAACCGACCATAGCGAGCTAGGTTGGTTAAGTAGGGGTTAAGTGCCTTTTTTCCCAAAATATATGTTGTGATACATCTAATTATAAGTTTTTTAGGTCAGTTAACTCAAATTCAGAGCTAGAATTAGCATAAGACTAATCTGAAGCTAGCCCCAGCGGGCTAGGTTGGTGGCCCGCAGGGGTTAAATGCATTATTTTCCAATATACATCTTGTTATATAACAAAATATAGGTTTTTAAGGTCAAGAAACTCAAATTCAGAGCTAAAATTAGCATAAGACTTACCTGAAGCTTAACCCCGCGGGCCAGGTAGATCTTCTGCAGGGCTTAAGTGCATTTTACCTAACCTAACCTAGAAACTTATTTATTTTTTGATTTTTTCCTTGAATGAACTGTGTCTATGAATGAGGACATTATTTTAGATGATCCAGCAAGTTGGGGACCTCCTTGGGTCAGCCTCCTGTATGAAGAATCTTTTAAATGATGGCTTTAGGACTGAACACTGTATCTAAGTATAAAATGCATTTAAGCCTTGCAGGCAACCCACATAGCCCGCAGGGGCTAGCTTCAGATTAGTCTGATTCTATTATTAGCTCTAAATTTGAAATTCTGGACCTAAAAAACCTATAATTTTATGTATGACAGCACATACTTTTTAAAAATGCATTTAACCCCTGCGGGCCACCCACCTAGCCTGCTGGGCTCGGTCCCTGACTTGCTTGATCATCTTAAGTAATAATCTCATAAATAGACACAGTTTATTCCAGAAAAAAACCCTAAAAAAAACAATTAAGGTTCCAGGTTAGGAGCTGGAGCCGTTACTTTCATTAAAAATAGGCTCCGGGTTAGCTAATCTAGGAGATTTTGTATTACTTATTACTTTTTAACTCTGTAGCGTCGTGTGCAAATGCACCTTTTAAGTTTTTTCAAATCCATTTTTATAAAAAATTTAACTTTCAAACCTTCAAAAGTCAAAAATAGACTTGGCAGAAAAAATATAATAAGTTTTTTTTATATTAGGCCGGAGCCGTTTTCTTCACAGGCTTCGCAACGCTGGTTAAGACAATGGCTGATAAAGGGGGGGGGGCGTAATGACATTTATTCGTAATCCGTGAGCAAAATGGTCTAAAAATTTAGCTAGATCCTTCAAACTTGTTATATAAGCCTAGTCCTATAGGTATTACATCTAAATGGCAAAAAATCCAAAAAAAATTATTTTAATGTTAGGTTAGGTAAGAAAACCCTGCGGAATTGGGGTTTTTAGGCTTTTTTTGGTCTATTTTGATGTGGAAACTTACCTTAAATTGTTTTTTCTTAGGGTTATAACTTAAATACACTGTATCTATTCATATGGACATTATTTAAGATGATTCAGCAAGTCAGACCGACCCCAGGGGGCTAGGAGGGTGGCCCGCAGGGGTTAAGTGCATTTTTCCCAATACATATGTTGTGATACATCTAATTATAGGTTTTTTAGGTCAAGGAACTCAAATTTAGAGATAAAATAAGCATTAGACTATTCTGAAGCTAGCCCCTCGGGCTAGGTTGGTGGCCCGCAGGGGTTAAGTTCATTTTTTCCAATATATATCTTGTTATATATCAAAATATAGGTTTTTTTAGGTCAAGAAACTCAAATTCTGAGCGAAAAATAACATTAGACTAACCTGAAGCTAACCCCCCCCGGGCTAGGTTGGTTTTCTGCAGGACTTAAGAGCATTTACCTAACCTAACCTAGAAACTTACTTATATTTTTACATGTTTTTCTTGAATAAACTTTGTCTATTAATGAGAACTTTATTTAAGATAATCCAGCAAGTCGGGAACCGACCATAGCGAGCTAGGTTGGTTAAGTAGGGGTTAAGTGCCTTTTTTCCCAAAATATATGTTGTGATACATCTAATTATAAGTTTTTTAGGTCAGTTAACTCAAATTCAGAGCTAGAATTAGCATAAGACTAATCTGAAGCTAGCCCCAGCGGGCTAGGTCGGTGGCCCGCAGGGGTTAAATGCATTATTTTCCAATATACATCTTGTTATATAACAAAATATAGGTTTTTAAGGTCAAGAAACTCAAATTCAGAGCTAAAATTAGCATAAGACTTACCTGAAGCATAACCCCGCGGGCCAGGTAGATCTTCTGCAGGGCTTAAGTGCATTTTACCTAACCTAACCTAGAAACTTATTTATTTTTTGATTTTTTCCTTGAATGAACTGTGTCTATGAATGAGGACATTATTTTAGATGATCCAGCAAGTTGGGGACCTCCTTGGGTCAGCCTCCTGTATGAAGAATCTTTTAAATGATGGCTTTAGGACTGAACACTGTATCTAAGTATAAAATGCATTTAAGCCTTGCAGGCAACCCACATAGCCCGCAGGGGCTAGCTTCAGATTAGTCTGATTCTATTATTAGCTCTAAATTTGAAATTCTGGACCTAAAAAACCTATAGTTTTATGTATGACAGCACATACTTTTTAAAAATGCATTTAACCCCTGCGGGCCACCCACCTAGCCTGCTGGGCTCGGTCCCTGACTTGCTTGATCTTCTTAAGTAATAATCTCATAAATAGACACAGTTTATTCCAGAAAAAAACCCTAAAAAAAACAATTAAGGTTCCAGGTTAGGTTAGGTAAAATGCACTTAAGACTTGCAGGCAACCCACCTAGCCCGCTGGGGCTAGCTTCATAGTTTGATACTTTTATTAGCTGTAAATTTGAGTTTCTTGACCTTAAAAAACTATAATTTGATGTATGATAACACATACTTTTATGCATTTAACCCCTGCAAGCCACCCACCTAGCCCGCTGGGGTCAGTCTTCGACTTGCTGGATCATCTGAAATAAGATCCTCATAAATGGACAGTTTATTTGAGAAACAAAACCTAAAAAAATAATCATAAATGTAAGTTTCTAGGTTAGGTTAGGTAAAATGCACTTAAGCCCTGTTGGCAACCCACCTAGCCCGCTGGGGTTAGCTTTAGATTATTCTAATGCTTATTTCAGCTCTGAATTTGAGTTCTTTGACCTAAAAAAACCTATAATTGGATGTATCACAACATATATATTGGGAAAATGCACTTAACCCCTGCAGGCCACCCACCTAGCCCGCTGGGGTCGGTCTTCGACTTGCTGGATCATCTAAAATAAGGTCCTCATGAATGGACAGTTTATTCGAGAAAAAAAACCTAAAAAAAATATTGAATGTAAGTTTCTAGGTTAGGTTAGGTAAAATGCTCTTAAGCCCTGTGGGCAACCCAACTAGCCCGCTGGGGTTAGCTTCAGATTATTCTAATGCTTATTTTAGCTCTGAATTTGAGTTCATGACCTTAAAATCCTATATTTTGATATATCACAAGATTTATTTTGGAAAATAATGCACTTAACCCCTGCAGGCCTCTGACCTAGCCCGCTGGGGCTAGCTACAGATTAGTCGTTCCGCGACTTGCTGGATCATTTTAAATAAAGTCCTAATTAATAGAGACAGTTTATTCAAGAAAAAAACTAAAATATAAGTAAGTTTCTAGGTTAGGTTAGGTAAATGCTCTTAAGCCCAGCAGAAAACCAACCTAGCCCGGGGGGGTTAGCTTCAGGTTAGTCTAATGCTAATTTTCGCTCAGAATTTGAGTTTCTTGACTTAAAATACCTATATTTTGATATATAACAAGATATATATTGGAAAAAATGCACTTAGCCCCTGCGGGCCACCAACCTAGCCCGCTGGGGCTAGCTTCAGAATAGTCTAATGCCTATTTTATCTCTAAATTTGAGTTCCTTGACCTAAAAAACCTATAATTAGATGTATCACAACATATGTATTGGGAAAAATGCACTTAACCCCTGCGGGCCACCCACCTAGCCCCCTGGGGTCGGTCCCTGACTTGCTGAATCATCTTAAATAATGTCCATATGAATAGATACAGCGTATTTAAGTTAAAACCCTAAGAAAAAACAATTTAAGGTAAGTTTCCACATTAAAATAGACCAAAAAAAGCCTAAAAACCCCATTTCCGCAGGGTTTTTCTTACCTAACCTAACCTTAAAATAAAATTTTTTGGATTTTTTTGCCATTTAGATGTAATACCTATAGGACTAGGCTTATATACCAAGTTTGAAGGGTCTAGCTAAATTTTTAGACCATTTTGCTCACGGAATACGAATAAATGTCATTACGCCCCCCCCCCCCCCCCCTTAATATACATTCTCAATGATGATTCACAAATAATTTCTTCTATAGTTTACAATTAGTGTTTGAAACGTTTGAACACTCAACCTATACAATTTATATAATAAAATCTCCCAAAGTTGTAAAAACAACGAATAAGAAAGCGTTATGTGAATCTTTGGGGATTTGTGTAATAAACAGCCCAATATCCCCTCCCTCTCTGCAAATTTTACTTGTGTGGTAACCATCCCTTTACCCCTCCCCCCCTATACAATATTACCTCCTTGACTTTAATATTATCGATATAACAATGTTTGCTGTGATTAAAACTAAGCGAATCTGCAGATGCTAAAGCGACTTTGGAGCCGTAAAAACGGCCAAAATATTTCCAGTCTGAATACAATAAAACATGGAAGTCCCGTGGCGTGTACACTGCAAAGGGTTTGCACAAAAATCCTTATAAATGTCTTTGGGGGCCCCTCGACTAAGTAGTGCAAAACAAATAGTCTATAATTAAAAGCGAAGCTTTTCTATAATTGGGGTCTGTAACGGATAGCTTTATTCATTAATTTAGGCATGTTAGAATTGTCATATCAATTTCAAACTTTGCATGGTGATTCCTGTAGTAGTTAGGTACGATTTAGAAAGCGTAGCAACTCTATAATCATTACCAGAATGTCCGTACGTCCATTTTAAACATGTTGATTTTTTTACTTTTTTAACAACAAATTTTTATGTGATCTAACTATCCAATTGATCTGATTTTTGGTATACTGATTCCTGGAATAACAAAGTACAATCATAATCAAGTCCTAAAAATGTAAGTACGTCCATAAACATTAACCTGTATCAAGCAATTTTTCAACAAATTTACTTATAATTTTGCTTCGACTCTTATACATTTATATTCTGCTTATTCAATTCTGAAAAAATACAATTGATAATGTCCGTTTGTCTTACCGTTTCAGTGCTTCGCTTTTATGGATGTTGTCATCCTTGTTTAAATTAGGACGAGGTTTATCCGTCCCTATGATTGAAGATTTTTTAGTATTATGGTCGGTCCGTCTGTATGTAACGGTTAGCTCTTTTCGTTAATTTAGGCATGCTAAAATTGTCCTATCGATTTCAAACTTTGCATGGTCATTTCTGTAATAAAGTACGATTTAGACAATGTAGCAACTCTATGATCGTCACCAGGATGTCCGTACGTCCAAAATAAACATGTTTTTAAACAACAAATTTTTATGCAATATAATTATCTGATTTTTGGAATGCTGGTTACTAGAACAACAATGTACAATGCCATGAGCGAATCATCTCTATAATCCTATCCTAAAAATGTAATTATGTCCTTAAACATTATCCTGCATGTAAGGAATTTTTTTAACAAATTTACATACAATTTTGTTTCTAATTTTATACATTCTGATTATTCAGTTCTGACACTCTACAAGTGTTAATGTATGTTTTAACTGTTTCATAGCTTCGCTTTTATGGATGTTGTCATCCTTGTTTTTTGACAAATTTCGAATGGTATCCTTGGATTTATATAGTTTGATAGTATCTCTATAACCTTAGGAACGATCCTATAAAGGAGGGGGACTTGACATTAGCTCTTGGGGCGAAGCTTAGTATTTAGTAATGGGAAGAGGTTTTTAAAAGCGAAGCTTTTCTATAATTAGGGTCGGTCCGTCCGTCCGTAACGGATAGCTTTTTCGTTAATTTAGGCATGTTAGAATTGTCCTATTGATTTCAAACTTTGAATGGTGATTCCTGTAGTAGTTAGGTACGATTTAGAAAGCGTAGCAACTCTATAATCATTACCAGAATGTCCGTACGTCCATTTTAAACATGTTGATTTTTTTACTTTTTTAACAACAAATTTTTATATGATCTAATAATCCGATTGTTCTGATTTTTGGTATACTGATTCCTGGGACAACAAAGTACAATATTATAAGCGAAGCAACTCTATAAACAAGTACCAAAAATATAAGTATGTCCATAAACATTATTCTGTATCAAGCAGTTTTTCAACAAATTTATTTACAATTTTGCTTATTATGATTATTCAGTTCTGACACTATACAAGTGTTAATGTCCGTTTGTCTTACCATTTCAGTGCTTCGCTTTTATGATTGTTGTCATCCTTGTTTAATGTATCTTATGAGTTTGGTCAGTATTGAACCGATTAAGTTCTCCATTATAGGGACGCTTCACACTGATCCCGGGATGGATTTTGGCTATTTTATTATTGTGTTTGTTCCAGGCGGTATTTTGCATATCTCTATCCCTTCCAATACAAACCTCATTCAGCCGCTTTTAATTAAACTAGTGAAGATATAAACACACAAAAAGAAAAATCACGAAACCTCTTGTTTAGAGAATTACATGCTTGCAATTGAATATTAGAATATATGAATTTATTTGTCGTTAAGTTTATGTAGACATAAAGCATAAATATCATAGCAATTAAACACAATTTTAAAAACTGAAGAAAAAAAGTAACAGTCTCGTGTGTGTGTGTCTGTCTGTACCTGATATAATCTCTGAATTGATATGGTTCGCCTTTGCAGTGTAGCTTATCCTATGGTCCAGGAAAAGTTTAAACTTTTAAACGAACATTAACATGAACAACCTTTTTTATATTATATTTTATTTCGAAATTAGTACAAAATATTCATGTCCACACTTTGCAAAATAGCCGAAAATTTTAACGAGATGTTAAGTATGTTCCTAGCTCCTAATTATACCTAATTGTTCTAGGGTTCTTCATGCAAAGTTTGAAATCTATAATAGGAACCAAATATACCTTCATAACTATCCGCTACAGACGTTCACTAAAGTTTTGACCCTAAATGTAGAAAAGCCCTGATTTATATGATATATTAACAATATAGCGGCAACGCCCCCCCCCCCCCCCAGAAGTCTCTAGGGGCATTTAAGGGAAAGACACATTACAAACTTTCCCGATTTTGTATTACTTTTGAGGAACATGATTCCAGTTACGTCATATTTTTCTTTCCCGAAAAAGGGAAGGGGAGAAGAAAATCTCTTCAAAAGAGATGGGGAAAACCCCCTTTTCTCCCATCTCTTTTTTCTTCCCCCTTCCCTTTTTTTTCTTTCCCCCTTCCTTCCTACTTATCGGATAAATATATTCTTAAATATTGAAAATATATTATTGACAAAAAAATCACCAAACCTCTTCGTAAGAAATAAAACTAAGTTTTAAAACTTTTAAAGAAACTTGAAGTTTTAGTTCATTAAAATCTCAGTAATGGCTGGTCCACAATTTAAAGCTTCCTATTGGTCCTTGTAAAGAATAATCTATGTAAAATGCATTTATAGCAATAATACAAAAGAAAAAAATAATTTCAACAAATTAAATTTACGTGTGTTTTATTAAGTATTCAAAAACGTAAAAGTGTTTTTACTGTTTAAAAAACAATAAGTTTTTTAATTATTAGCAAAATTTAATAATTTCTTATTTAGTAAAAAATACCTCTTTTTATGCAATAAGTAAAAATCTCCTGATTCGATTTTAGACCTGCTTAAAGCTTTAAGGATTCATCAAATAAATTTCTTTTAAACGTGATGCTGTTCTATAATAAGGGTCGGTCCGTACGTCCGTAACGTTAGCTTTTTCCGTTTATTTAGACAAGTTAGAATTGTCCTATCGATTTCATACTATGCATGATGAATTCTACAACAATTAGATACGATTTAGGAAGCGTATCAACTCTATAATCGTTTATGAATAATCCAACCTTGTTTGTTATTAAACAAGGACAATTTTGTCTACAAAAAGCGCAAATAATATAATAGATGAAATAAGACTAGTAAATGGTTACATAGTACTCATATAAAAATCTTCAGGATAAATTAGAAAATCATTAGGTAATTCGTTTTGTAATTTGCTCCTTTGAGATGGAAGAAACATATAAAAAACCTTGAATTTTAAAATGATTTTTGAATTTTTTAAATTATAAGAGTATGCAATTAATTTGAAAAAAAAAACTTATTTTCTTAGTGTTTTCACTAATTTAAAAGGAGAACCGTATCGATTCAGTGGTTATAGAAATCTTCGCTGCAGACAAAAATAGCTTACTACTTTATACATTAGGATATTATACATAAAATTTATACCAAATATTGATTATTTATGCATATTTTGTTTATTTTGTGAACAAAGAAAATTAAAACAAGTAAAAATATGAAATAGTACCCATGCATGATATTTCACCGCGTAGATCTCCCTTTTTCTGCGTAGACACTTGGTTAGGGCTGTAAAAACATTAATATACACTTACAAACACACAAGCACACATCATGCAATCAATTTTAGATAAACCTATAGGTAGATACTTAGATAGAAAGAAAGAAAAAGGCATCCCAATTCTCTACCCCCCCCCCTCCCCCCCAGTACATCTCCCAAAAATTAAAAGGTCGGAAGAAATAAAATTGATTCAGCGGTAAAAATGTGAAATAATTTTGATTTGATATCTTGCGAGACTCGAGAAGGGGGAGGAGATTTAATTCTCTGGTTTTATATCAAGCATAATCTTCTGATATAACTTTAATCCAAGCTTTTCATTGGCCCTCTCTCCTCTCCTCTTCCAGGCCAGTTTTATCCACTTTTAGCTGGGTAAAGGGAAGTGGATATACATGGGTCTATGGTCTATAAAGGGAGGAGAAATAAAGCATTACACACACACACACACACACGATAACTCTCTAAATGTGTGTGTGTGTATCGCATTATGATGATGCTAGATATAATATATATATGTATAATGTGTGTATATATCAAATATAAACTGGCGGCAATACCCACCTGTCCTTCCCCTGGCTACGGCAAAGTGGCCGCACAACCCCCCCGTTAACATAATCTCAATCAGTACAACATCGCCGCTTTATCGGAATTTCTCCTTCTTACATCTATGTGTGTGTGTGTGTGTGTGTGTGTGTACCTTTCTCTTTTAATCTAATGCGATAAACCTTCTCCGCTTTGATAACATCCCCTTTTTTCTCTTATTGCAGCATCTTTTGCCTTTTCTCTTCTTGCACCACTTCCTTGATCACAAAAGAGAGGTGGGAGGTGGGGGAAAGTGATCAATCCCCCCTCTAGCACCCCATTTCTAGACCCACTTAATTTGATTCATGGTGGGCGGGTGTGGGTTTGATGTCCGTACGTCCGATTACGATTAGATATATATATATATTGATGGCGCGGCCCGACTTTTCGCGCACTTCCGTGCTGCGTGCCCCGGACTTGACGAGGGCCGCGCCTTGCCTCGCTCATCAATCAAAGTCCCAGCCGGTCATGTGAATGTGTGTACACCTGCGTAAGGTATATTTACACACACCACACACCCGGACTGGGACAATTAAATCAAGGGGTAGGGGGAAATAAAAGATAAGATTTCCCTTAAAAAGAGAAAGACAATATAGGGGAGGTGTAGGGGATGTCAGGGCAAAAAAAGAGAGAGGATCACATTACGGAATTATTGAAGACAATCAAAAATCCGGCGAGAAAGAGAGGGGCTGCAGTTATATCAAGTTTATTAAAGAGTGTATGTATGTGCGCTACATATCAGAGGGAGAAATCATAATTAACACTAATTTCTCTTTATAATCTGATATTATTAGAATATTAATAAAACTTATATAATATTATAGTGAAAATATAATAAGACATTATTATAATAAAAATACTAAATTAGTGGGTTGTCTGTTGGGAGGTGACACTATGGTTAGCATGGATACTGGTATCAGACATGATTTAATGGTGAGTTTTTTTATTAATTATGTAAATAGAATTATAAGGTATATAACTCTTTTTATATAAAAAACTAAAATTTTACTAAGTTAATAAGAA
Source organism: Acartia tonsa (assembly GCF_053477335.1). Taxonomy (NCBI): domain Eukaryota; kingdom Metazoa; phylum Arthropoda; class Copepoda; order Calanoida; family Acartiidae; genus Acartia; species Acartia tonsa. Next base: position 23,828,139 of record NC_137261.1, read on the forward strand.
GTTATCTTAAGATGATATAAATAGGAAATGAAATTAGAATTTTAAAAAAGGAATTAACTGATTATTTGAGATAAAATTAAAAGTTATTTTTATCAATCTTTAAACAATTAGCATTACCATAACAAAAAAATGGTTTACAAACAATAAAAGATTTTGGTAATGTAATATTAAATACAACTTTTTTTAATAATTAGAATTATTAAAAATTTAATTTAAAATAAATCATTTTGCAATAATTTTTAAAAATTCAATTATTTTTTTGAACATTTGAAACATTTGAACATTGAAACATTTGAACTAAACCCATTTTAAATTTTAATTTCAAGTAACATTTCTTTGTTAAATATTAAATTTCATACTTTATTATCGGCGGCAAAGCAATAAATGATATTATGTTTCAAACTTGAAATTAGAATGATTATTATAAATATAAATTCTTTAAATGAATATTAGGTTTAATCGCCTGAAAGTTAGGTATATCTATCCGGCTGGTTACTTCTTTTTTGCAAGAGAAAAAATGATTTTAAAAATGTTTGCAGAAATTAAAATATATCTTCATTTTGGAAAAACATAAAATATAAATCATTTCAAAAAGATACACCTTTGCTGATTTTGGTTAAGGTATACATATCTTCATGTGATATCAATTGCAAAATTTTATTATTTTAAAATCCTGGGACTGGATTAACTAAAATTAATTATCTGTTATCATAATTCTATTGACAGCCCCCTCCCCCTTGGTTGGTTAGTCCCACCCACTTCCCCTGACCCATAGCCCCTTGTCTAAAACGAGCGGTCAGGCCGCTCTGATACTGATGGATTATTAAGGTATTATTTGATATAAAACTTGATAAAAAGGGTTTAATTATCCACAATGGATTTGTTTCGCTATGATAATGTTTTAATAAAATCTTGGATGTTTTGTAAAAAAAAATAATAAAAATGTTAAATTATCAAGAAAATTAAAAAAAAAATACAGCTTCATTACATTTGTAAGCAGCTTTCTATAATAATTCCTTGGATATTAACTAGTTTTAAACCGTTAAGAAAAAACATGTATGTTGTGTGGCTTTAGATAATTTTTCATGTTCTTATCCTTGGAAAACTTTATGAGAATAAAATTTCAAATGATTTGAATATGTTCTATTTTAAGAATCTAAATTTATCATATTGTTTATTAATTTTTTTTTTTTTAATAAACAATTGAAGGGGGTATAATATAATCATAGGGCTAATCTTTAGATATCAAACTAGGGGTGTATACTTCATTATTATGATGGATATAGTGATTGTGGGGAGGGGGGGGGGGGGGCTGATCAGGTAGATTAAGTTTTTATTTTTGTTTAATAATAAGCAGTTGATCAAAATACATGGACAGATAATGAGTGAATTAGGATTTACACAGTTTCATCAGGATTTCGCGGATTTCCAAGTAATTTTTAAATAAATTTTAGTGATTTTAGACTTTTAAAGTATCAGTTTTACTGTTTTAAATTGTTATAGTTATGAATGTGTATGCAATTATCTATGTGTCAATAATATAAAATCTAAAACATGTATGTTGTGTGGCTTTATATAATACAATGGTCAATAAATTGATGTGCTTCCTTAATTATGATATACAAAATTACCCTTCTGTAGATTAAATTTAGTGGTTGAAATATTTGAACACTTCATAAACCAACCAATCAAAATGCAATGTTATCCATTGTCTTCTCTTTCTGTGTAAAAAAAAATGTTTAAAAAAATTATATTTTTAATTTTTTTTTATAATTTTGCAGGGTGCCCGAGGAGTGGACCTTTTAAGCCGAAATATCAACAATATTGTTGGAAACTTGTGGCAGAGACAAGAGACAGAACATACAACAACTAACACAAGCAATAGCTCAAACGGAAATATGGTAAGCATCTTTTTTGTCTAATTTTATGTCCTTTTCCCCTAACATTTTATGTTTTTTTCCTCTAACTTTTTATGGTCAACAACGATTATTTATATTTTTGAAAATTTAATTTTTATTTTTATTCTTAAGTATTTATTTCAGTAAGTATATAGAGTTAGTTAAAGAAACTCATTTTCTTAAAAATTTAGAGAACTAGTCATTCAATTTTTTTTGCATTAAGTACTATTAAAATATATCTTGATAAGCACTCTTTAACCTTAAATACCTGTTTTATTACACTTTACCATTAAAGTACCATTTTTATAACACCCTGTATCAATAAAATACAATATTTCGTATCCTTTCAATTTAAAGTAACACGTTTCGGCCTCCTGTACCATTAAAGTACCATTTTTATAATCACCCTGTACCGTGAAAGAAAGGCTTGTTTATCAATGAATTTGAAATTTATCAAGCATTGATTAAAATCTAAGATATTTTGGCAGTGGTGGGAGGTAAGGTCCAAGATTTTCAATCATGAATATCAAAATCGTGAAATTCTTTCATATTTTTTATTTTCTTGGGCCTAACTCATTTTTGGCGACAAATTTATCATATTAATAAAGACAGAAATTGGTGTACTAAGTATGAAAGGTATATTTTAATGCTGGAAAATTTCATTTTTTCCTTTCACCGTTACTTTCCCCTTATTTTTTTTTTTATAGTTTGTCATATCTCCTATATGACTTTGACCACCCTCTTATGGGAGCTATGGCAACCCCCCCCCCCTCTTTCAGCCCCCACACACACCCTCCCACAGCAGGAATCCAAAATAAAACATAATAAACTGATAAAATATTCAATTCTTCAAGATGAAAACATTGATAGCCAAGGCTTACAAATAAAATATATGAAAAAGATTGGCATCTTCCCTCCATGCCATTCGGGGGTGGGTAATTTTTATGTTTTTGATGGGGGGGGGCCCGGGGGGGGGCAAAATATGCAGATATGACAATAACAATAAACTGGCATGTTAGGCATTTTTTATGCGATATATATCTTCCATTTTTTATAACCTGTAAACATTATTATGTCATACAGGTCCAAATTTTAAAAATCTTAAAGTATTTATTTAAATTGAAAGCATTTTGTAAGTAAAATAGGCTAAAAATAATGCCTAGCTTGTTGTAATACAATAATCAATTAATGTCTTAGCTTATTCATTTTCCTTCAGATTTTATCACATTAATTCCCCAATATTCTAAATAATCCCCCCCCCCCCCCATTATAGCCTTCTTCTATTTTAGGATCTGAAATACCCACTTCCACATTATGATATCCCCCTCTGTTGTTTCCCTATTTCCCAATAAGTTTAGGATGAATGTGTATGACAATAGAAGTACTGTTTGTTGTTCATATGGCTTTCCTAAGATAGATTATTGTTCAAAGATTTGGCCTAGCCATGGAGTAATAATAACGAGAGTGTTCCTGTTCTTCAATTTTTGCTTTAAGTCAAACTTTACTAAAATCAAGATGGCAAACAAATATAGGTTGCAATATATTTAAAATTTTATTTTTTAAACAAAAAACAAACACTTTTAAACGAATTTTGAAAATATTGTCCATTCTTAAAAATATACAGGTTACCTAGCATATCTTATATATATATGGGGAATCTTTTAAATCAAATACAATGAAAATGAACATATGTAGATTTGTACATGCATTGTACATCAAATTAAAAAGTCAGTTAGGGCATTGAAAAGTAATTCTACATGTATGCTCCTTAAAGGTTTGTAAGGATAGGTTTCTAGCAATTAAAAAATAACTTTATTTACACCATCCCCTTCCCTTCTATTTGTTTTATTATACAGGTATTGTATATAAATCATTAAATCTTTGAGTCCTAATTTTCTTGTTTAAAATAAGAAGCTTTTAATTAATGTTTGAAACGCTTAACTGGAATTATAAGAAGCTAGAAGGAGAAATTAAAAGCTTTAATATAGAAATAGGGAAAGAAAGGAAGAAAAGGGCAAAATAAAAAAGGGATGGGGAATATATATATATATATATATATATATATAGTACTTAATCAAAGTCAATAACTTTCGGGCACAACAATGATATTTAGGCTATTGGGGGAGCAGGGGGAGGGGAGGGTGAGGGGGGTAATTGAATATTAGGGGGGAAATTAATGAAATTCTTGATTCTAAAATATTTAAATATCTTCTTGGACATTTTTGAATTAACTTTTGTTCATTACTCAAAAGTTTACCCATACAAAAATATATATGTACATAATTGTGTACAGACTTATAATGAATTTCTTGTAATTTATAAGGCATTGCTATGCTTTTTAGGGCTTACTATTGTGCGTCATTCAAAAATTATCTTCATATTTCTTGTTTCCAAAATTGATTTGAAAATACTCTTTTTTTTATGCGGAGAGAAAAATGTAAAATTTATCTTTACGGGTGTCAAAGAGCATGCGATGTATTTAAATTCCGTTTAGGATCGCAGCCTATCTCTTTATTTAAATTAATTTTGTCTTGACTTGTTTACAGGGCTCGGCAGCCGAGTATAAGCAGTTAATTTAACCTGTTTTAGGTGTTAAATAAATGGATTACAAATATATCAGACGATGCGCAATTTAGACAATTTTTAGACATACAATTGATTTGTAAAGTTATTATACGTCAATTTCAAACGGAGTTGGCGCGATGCTGCCGAGCCCTGCATATTTATTTTGACCCTATTTTGATAAAGTTCAAGATATAGTTAGTTCTGCACATTTGCTTGATATTTAGATAATTTAGAGGTACAGACATTTTAATCTGTTTGTTTTTACGGCATAAATGAAACAAAAGTGTGCCTGTGTCTAGAGTAGGAATATGTTTTGTGACAAAAAAATTCAGAGTGGCATTAAATTAAGTATTCTAAAAAGAAATTACACTCCTTACAATTGTCTTAGCTATAATTTTTTGTTGAAAAATTATCCTTTTTTGTGTAAGTTTTTATATATTTTTTTGCTTTGATGTAATGAATCCATCTGTGTATAAACTGTGATAAAGTCACTCTAACGTCCACATTTTACACCCCTTATCTGTTTTGCAATGCGACTAATGAGGGAAATAATGTCTCTATGCAAAAATTGTCTTTGTTTGCCATTTTTTCTCTCTCTATGTATGTAATGTTTGTTTTTAAGTAAAGAATTTGCATTTTATAATCAAAATATAATTTGTAGATTAAAAAAATCAAGATTTTTTTATTTCAAAACTTGTTAATTGTGTTATTTTTGTAAACAATTAAAGTTTTTTTTTTACCTACAAAAATGTGCATTTTAAGAATTAGTTTTGGAGGATATAAACTTTCGTATTGTACTGATTAAATATCCAATTTAATTGGGAGAATTTTCACTAAACAAATGAAAACAAGTGTCACTTTTTATCTTGATTCCAGTCAGCCTAAATTTTACATTTAATTCTCAGGGATCTAAAGGGATAAGACAATGGGCTATAAATTGATGTACACCCCAATGATGATACACAGTATTATCCCTTTTACAGAATACAATTAGTGGTTGAAACGTTTGGACACGCAACTTAATGAATCAATTAATCAAAATTCATGAAAAGTCTCCGAAAGAAATGAGATAACAAATAAGAAAATGATAATATAAAGATTTGGGGACTAGTGTAATAAACAGCCTATGTTCCTTCCTCCCAGTGTAATTTTACTCTTTTATCCCGCTTTCCCTCTCTTTTTTTTTATTGTATTGTATTTATCTTTCTCTAACAGTGTTTGTTTTGTAAGTGTCGGAATTAAATACTTTCTACATTGAATTTTTTGAAAGAAATTTAAAAAGTTCTTATTGTAGATAATCTTAGATATGTAGTAATATTATATTTAGTTGTGAGCAACCTTTTCTAATCTACCTCTAGCTTGGCGAGCAATATGTTTTATGTCAAACTTATCATCTATCTGTCAAGCTCACAAACTTACAGGGAAAAGGGATGGGGCACCTAAAAATATTAGTCTATCTGAAAAAGATACGAATTCTTTTATTTTATGATCAAAATTGAAAAACTGTACAGTATTATAAGCTACTATAAATATGATTTTTCCTAATTAAGTTAGAGGCAAATTATTTTTCTTACTGTGATATATCCTTGTCCCTGATCAAACTTATGGTCAAGATATTAAATTTATAATGTTATGCTAGTCTTCAGAGATCTAAAGGGATAAGACAATGGCCGATAAATTGATGCACATCCTCAATGATAACACACAAAATTACCCCATCTGTTATTGCAAGTAGTGGGTAAAACCAAACAGAATTCAATAAAAGTCCCCAAAGTTGCATAGTAAACAGATAAGAAAACATTAATATAAAACTTTGGGGACTAGTGTATTAAACAGCCCATTGTCCTCTCCCTCCCTAGCTAGGATTCACAACCTTGTGTAGTTTTGTATCTTTTCAAAACTAATCAAGCAACAAAAATGGGTAAATTTGAAAAATTGCAAATATCCACTTTTGGACAAACATGTATTGATAAGAATATGTTCATGTTAAACTGAGAGCTTTTTATTGACATACTTTATGGCATTTACAATGCAAGGAGGAAGGGAACATTGGGAGTTCACCCCTTTCGTTGGTTTAAAAACTTTGGGTACTTTTACTTATTGGTTACTTTTACACCTATGATCTTAACCTACTTTAGGAGTTATTATGTTAACCATCATTGGGGATGTTCATTAAATTATCATCCATTGTCTTATCCTTTAGGATCCCTGACACATACCTCTGTTTAGAAATGTAATAGTCAGTGATTTGCTTATTTAAGGGAATCTAGAATTCTAAGACATTGTAATGTAATGTTGTTTGTAAACAGCAAGGTCCATTTTTTACCCACATTTTAGATTTGATTGTTTTCACTAGAAAAATTCTTTATATTGAGGGGGGAATTGTGAGAAATTTTGGGTTTTGTGAGAATCTTGCACTTTAATTCTTGAATTAGAATTAAATTTAGTTTGTAAGGCGAAGGTCAATGCGAGAATTGCTTTCATTGTAATTAGAGACAAACATCTAGTACATAGAACAGCAAATAATATAAATAATAGTTGCGTCGCCCCTAGATTTTAGGGGAAGGAGGGCTTCTAAGATAAATAGCCCTAAACCACCCAGAGACTTTTCTAAAACATCCCAGAAAAGGACAAGCCATTATCGAGATCTTAACTTCAGACAATAATCCATACTACTTTTTATTATGGGATGTTTTTTTTTAAAACTAAATGAAATTCGCCGCTGGCTCCTTGAATCTGTTTACATGTAGTAAACTATTTTATAAACTATAAAACATCTTTTTATTGCCAGCATTTAAATCCCTATATTTCTCTCTCTGTTATATAGTTTTACTAAGATTTATTATTACTAAAGTTGGCCTGCAAGCATTTTTATTAAATTCTGGGTATTTTCTTTATTTTTGTGCAAAGACTGGCTGTAAAATTATGCACTAATTCTACTGCTGTGAAATATTGTTCCAAAACAACCCTGACAAATTTCTTAAACAGAAACATTAATAATTTTATTGATTTTCATGAATTTTTAGCAGCAAAGCTACTCTTAGAATAAGGATCAAACGTTGAAATTAATTTTGATTTCGTTTCAGAGCCCCGGTAGCGGTGAATCCTGCCCTGAGAGTCCACATGGCAAAAGTGACGACCGCCGAATGGGTGACGAAGACGGCGGACGCACGAGCAGCAACGGCGGAGCCGATCACAGCGGTATCATGGACGATTCCGGCCGGCCCAGCATCGGTATCCGTTCAGATTTACTACCACAACTGTCCAAAGACGGCGGCTTTGGCGATATTACCGGTCTTCCAGCTTTAGAGGCTCTGCGCCGTCAGGCAGGCTACCAAAATCCTTTTCTCAGCGGCATGGGCTCCCCGCTGACGCCCAGCGGCGGCATGGGACTGCAGCTGACATCCAAGAGGCCGTCACAGCCGCCCACCCCACAAAGCTCAACAAGCGGCGGTGATCCCTCGTCTGCCTGGAGCTTTGAGGAACAATTCAAACAGGTAAAACAGGTCAAATTTTAAACAATAATTTCACCACACCGTAGATTTTAATATTTTTTAAAATTAGAACGTAAGAAAATTGTCGTTGATATAAGAAAAGTATTTTCTATTGACGTCACAAAAGTCATCGAAAATTTCAGGAATATGGAAAAACATTATAAAAATTTGTAAAAAAACCAGTTTACTCAAAAATTTGCTCTAAAAGTCGATTGTTATGATTTTCTTCTATTCCATTAATCTATCAATTAATACTTCAAATGTTTGTCTGTTCTTTTCTTCTGTTTTTAGAATAAATTTCCTTATCCTTAAGTTTTCGATTGTCGTCAATTACAATTGTAAGATTTGCCGGAAATACCAAATTTTTCCCCCCTTTAAAATCATTAACATTTTAATTTAAATTATCTCATTATTTTAATTAAATAAGATTAGAATTTTGTTTAAAATAGTATAATTTTAAATAATTTTAATATTTTAGCTGTATGAGATTGATGAAAACCCAAAGAGAAAAGAATTTTTAGATGAACTGTTTTCATTTATGCAAAAAAGAGGTGAGTTGATTTTAAATATTGAATAATATATAAAATGAAGACATTAAAAATATATAAAGCGCAGCTTCTTAAATATTATAAGACTATCAAATTTAGCCGCTAATCCGTACAAATATTTAACCACAAGTAATTTCATATCTTTATAATATATATAAATATACATAATTCTATTCAGTTTAAATCTTGATTATTTGCCTAAGAATGTCTTATTTAAGCATTTATATTATCCCAAAGATTAGGCACGCTTCCTTGATCAAATAAATTTAAATTCATTTCTAAGATGTGATCAGAAATGGCACTTTTTATTTGTATTTTTTGAGTCAAAAGATAATTTTTAAATACATTTTTTGTGTCATTATACCCTTAAGAAAATACTTTTTTTTTTATAAAAGAAACTTGTTGTCACGTTTCATTAGTGCGAAATATTGATCATCTTATAAATATAAAATGGCATGAGGCAGATTAGATATTGTTTACCCAAAGGCCGAAAATTTTATTGCCAGTTTTTAGCATTTTTTAAAAGCTGAATTAGAATTTGTGAAAGCTTTGATTGGATCTGATTTATATGGGGATTTCATTATCTTGAGGCTGATTCTAGGGTTGTTTCATAGTTTAATATTACAATAGAAAATATGCTTTATGATGCTTGTAAGTTGCTGTTATTCTTAGTAAAGCAGTGGCCTTAGTTTAAGTTTGCTGATTTTAGGGATTAAAGTTTTTAAAGCTAAACAATCTTTAATGTATTTTTAATCGTTTTTATTCTGTTTAGGAACCCCTATCAACCGTCTGCCCATCATGGCCAAGCAGGTGCTAGATCTGTACGAACTGTACAACCTTGTGGTCGGCCGTGGCGGTCTCGTAGAGGTCATCAACAAGAAGCAGTGGCAGGAGATCATCAAGGGGCTGGGCCTGCCGAGCTCCATCACATCCGCCGCCTTTACCCTGCGCACACAGTACACCAAGTACTTGTATCCGCTAGAGGCCAGCCAATTCAACTTCTCAAACACAGGCGACTTACAGAATGCTATTGACGGCAACAAACGCGAGGGCCGTAGACTAGGCCCCTATGAAATGGGAGGCGGATTCGGTAGGCTGCCCCATTCCCCCACACAATCTCCCCCACATCCACCCCATCATCCCGGACTTTCTGGTCCCATGGGCGACCCACTTGCCCAGCTGGAAATGACCCGCCTAGCCCTGTGGAAACTGTACAGCCAGGGGCAGACACCGCCACCACCTCCCCACCTTTTGGGCCTTCCCAACCCCGCTGCTTTGGACCTTGACAGTCTTCGTCGCAAGGAGCAGGAGCGCTTGATGGAGGAGCACAAAGAACAAATGCAAATGCGCGCCGAGGACGAGCGGCGGCGCGAAGAGGCCCGCCGGCGTATCACCGACGACAGTCTTACCATGGAGCCGGCCGACAAGCGTCTCCGTCGCGCCGATGACTCCCACCACACCATCGAGGACCCCGAGGTTGGCGTCGTCGACGATGAGGAGGAGGAGATGGAGGAGCCGGAAATTGAGTTGACGCGGAAAAAGGTCTCCGCCGCACCCCACCTGCCCGCCAACAACACGACCACCATCAGCTTGAACAGCAGCGGGGACACAGAGGACGGCGGCAAGAGCATGAAGATTTCCCTGGAAGTCAACGGCATAATCTATACCGGAGTTTTGTACGCTAAACCAAGTTAAAAGTTACAAAGAAAAAAGACTTTTTTGATACAAGAACTAAAGCCTAGTTTTTATCTTATTATAAAATATTATATATTCATTCTATTTGAGTCTAAGTCTTCTTATTATTATATTGCCATGTTTTCATTCTAGCAGTTTTTTTATTATTTTAGTTTTAATTATTGTTTAAAACAAGTGTGTTAGATTCATACAATTTTAAATTGTAATATTTGAAGTAATAAATAATTATAGAATAAGTAGATACATGTATATTATCATTATATGATAGTTTTAAGATAACCCTAGATTAATTATTCTTCTATAATTATTTACTACCTCACCAAGTCTTAGTATTATTAAAATAATAAATGTTTCAAAATATATCTTTGTATCTAGTATTTCTTATTAATATTTCATATGTATATTGTTTAAGGCGTGGTTTATTTTATTAACATTACATAACACAAAATATTGCAAAAATATCAATTGCTAGTTTAAAACAGTATTAGATAGAAAAAATGCCATAAACTTAATATTTTAAAATTTAAAAAAATAAAAGCCACGCTCCTTTGATATGTTAGGCACTGGGTAGAATATTCATATTAATATTTCCTTATTAATATCTCCGTCATTTAATTGTTCTTAACCCTAATACCTCAATAAATTTTGAATCTCTTCCATTTTAATATTCTTTATTGCCGTGTTAATTACTCTGCTCGGTTGCAGATTTATATTTTAAAATACAAACAATCAAAATTTGAATACCGAAAAGGGATAGTATATTTCTGCCTTTTTTCTGGTAGCTAACTTATACTTTACTTAATCCGCATGACCCCAGTAAAAAAGACTTAAAAATTAAAAAAAAAAATAATTTTCCCTTGTTAGGTTAGGTTAAATTAGGTATTAGATAGCCCTTCGATTTGGTGCTAAATATGCTCGATGGGGTTAGGCTTGAAAGCGTAGTCTTAATATTAAATTTTACTATCATTTGATTTCGAGTCCTATGTCTTATAAGAGTATTTTGTGAAGGTGACGACCTCCCAGTCCATCCCCTATTCTTGGTTTTTCAACCCGCGGCATGGCTAACGTGACGGGTTCGAGTATGGTCCATATCGTGTCATACTAGAGACGTTGAAAATGATAACCCAATGCTTTCTGTTAAGCAATTTCTTGGAATAAAATAAAGCTAAAAGAGTTTCTTCTTTCTGGAACGGATAATATAAAACAATTCAATACCGGTTCTCAAAGCTTTGCTATTACTTTATCACAGGAAAGTTTCAGGCTAAATTTTGCTGTAATTTAATCGTTTAAATAACTTAAGGAATGGCCATTAATGCATTTTGCCAAATTATATAAATGTAGTATTGTTGCTTTGTATATTTTTTTTATAGCAAAGCCTTTTCTCATATTAGGTCTGTCTGTCCGTACATAACGTATAGCTATGATCGTTAGCTAAACTTTGTTAGTTGATATTTATAAAGCGTAGCAACCTTATAGATATCATTACAAGTAAGTACGTTACGTATGTCCATATTTGAAATTGTGATATTACAGCTTTTTAAAAACAATCTTTTTTAAAGGTGTGATATAATTATCTTAATCAATAGTATAATAAGGCATAAAAACGTTAGTACGTCGATATAAAATATCCTTTGTCATATCCTTTGTTTAAGATATTTTAGGACAAGAAGATGTACTCTATTGGCCATAATCGTTCTGGTTTCTTTTATAGAATCTAAAAAAATAGATTAAAAAGATTTATAATAATATATAATTTTTAACAGTTGTAAAATTATAAAAATAAAATAAAGAATCATTAATTTTAATATTTTGAGTTATTAAATCCCTTGTTAGATTAAAATTTGATATTATAAATCCTTTACCATAATTAAAGCTAAAAATATATTTTTGTTTGAAAGGTATCTCCACAGTTTAGGACTATATGTCAAAATCGTAGCCTTTGTTTTTTTTAAGATTAATCCTATTACATTGAAGGATCACGCGAACCGAAGAAGCGATAAGATTCTCCTTTACAGGACAGCTTTTTACAAGTCCAGGGAAAGTTTATAACTATTTTGGAGGAGGTTATATTCACCCTCTAAAAAGAAATAACCCCTAGAAAAAAAAATCAAACTATTTTAGTTTTCTTTTAAAAAATTCAATTGAAAATAACAGCGAGGTTGACTTACTACCCTCCCCCCCCCCCTCAAGTGCTCCTAGAGGCTTCTAGGAGCGTGGCCGCTAGTAAAATATAAAGAGAAACAAAATAAAGCACTTTTTTGTTTCACATGCTGTAATGACGTTTTCCTATTCGTGGGCTTAACAACTTTGGGGACTTTCATAGGATTTTTATTTGTTGGTTCATGAGGATCAGTGTCCTAACGTTTTAACCATTAATTGTTATCTACAGAAGGGGTAATTCTGTTTCTCATCAATTGGGATGTACATAAATTTATCGACCATTGTCACCTCCCTCAACTAGTTTTACTCGATTTTTAAGACGATAACTTTTGTGTCACTTTTGATTCCTATGACGTCATAGATGAGAAAGATGAGAGAAGAAGTGGAAAAGAAAACCCCTAAAAAAGAGATGGAGAATATGACGTCAAAAGTGGTGCAAAAGTTATGTATTTTGGTCTTTGTCAATTTTTAAAGTTTAAATATGTATAACGAAGAGTGTCCCTTGAAACGTATAGTCAGGCTGGGTGTTTTATTGCTCGGGATTAGAAATCAATATAAATATCTCAGGAACAGTTGTGAGCACCAGTATTTGTAACAAGTTTAAAAACAGAGTGCAGTCCTATCAATTAGGAACCTAAAGGGACAAGACAATGGCGGATAAATTGATGTACATCTCCAATGATAAAACACAAGATTACCCCTTGGGTAGATTACAATTAGTGGTTTATGAACCAAACAATCAAAGTTTAATAAAAGTCTCCAACGTTACTGCGTCAACGAATAAGAAATCGTTATTATAAAACTTTGGGGACTAGTGTAATAAACAGCCAGTGTCCCCTTCCTCCCTGCCTATCATTATATGTTTTTTTTATCATTAGAAGGCTTCAGTTTTATGGCCAGAAAAATAGCATAAAACCATCCAAGAACTGAAATTTTAAAAATAGCCGAAAACCATCTCGGGACCATTGTGATTCTTTTCTAAAATGGTGAGCTAGTCTTATTCAGAAAAAAAGGACCATGTTACTTGTCGATGCAGCGCTTATCACATGTTACTTGTAGATGCAGCAAACTCATACATGTTACTTGTAGATGCAGCAATATCCCCGCTCCATTCCCTATAGAGATGCTAATATAATTATAAATAGAAACAATTAAGATTAATTCGTTAGCTAAACATTTATTAGTAATGGTTTTGAATATATGCAAAAATATTATTAAATAATTACACATGATATTGAATAGCAATCTGGTTGCACAAATTGTAAAATACATTATAATTATAGCGATCCCTCCACATGTATTCATCCAAATAACTTTGTAAGAAGGTTCAAGATGAAGGATGAAGGAAGTTGTTTGGGGTTTTGAAGTTCTTTAGAAATGACTAAAAAGCTTATTTTCAATAAAAAATATAACTAACATTGTCTGCCTATCTCCTTTTTTAATCTCCCTTTAACATGTTACTTGTAAGTGCAGCAAAGTTAAACATGTTACTTGTAAGTGCAGCGCTGCATCGACAAGTAACATGATCCGAAAAAAATAAATAGTTAAAAAATTAAATGTGTTTATACATATAATAAATAAAAAAAAACTTTATAGAATTGTCAGATAAAATGCTTCAACTTCAAAACAGAAAATGAAAAGTAATATTTTATTGGTGCTTGCAAAGGTTCATTAAAAAATGTGATCCATAAGTAAGTAGTGTTAATTACAGATATCTATACCTCTCTCAAGTCGTAGATACTGTACAGCAAGCTTTGTCCGTTGGTCTTGTTTCTCTACGTAATTTAAACCTTCCTGTTCTTAGGAGTTAGGATGACCATGACGTCCAATGGTGTGGTTAATTGGGTGTTACCCTCCTAAAATTAAAACCCTACATATCATTTTACCTCCCAAAAAGTTTTCAAAAATACAATACCCCACTCAAACCTTTGAAGCCTATCATTTTACCCCTAAAGCTTGGACGTCCCTGTGGATGTCTATTGTCTATCTGCGTGTTCTTATGTGCTTGCCCCTGTTTGTACCAAACATCTCGTCTAATTGATTGGTTCTACTTTCAGAGAAGCCTCATATAGGCCAGGGGAATTAAGGTCAACCATTCCAAGAGAAATTTACCATTCAAAGTAGAGACTATGGACCAAAGTCATTTGTATTTCTTAGATTATGAAAGAACCATGCATTTATTCTCCTTTTTCTTATTTTAAGTAAGAATCTACAGAGAAAATAAATGGAATAAAATTTTATTTATTTTCAATGAGATCTTAATCCCAGAATCAAAATCTTTACGGTTTTAATCAGAATGGGATTAAATTATACTTCATTCCTAAGATTTTATGATAACCAATAATCACATTAGATTATCAGGCTAACTGTTTTTGAATTTGTAGTGTGATTTTAATGAATAAGACTTTTTTAGAATTAAGTTTTACTGTCTGTATGAAAATTGATTCCTTGTAAATAATCAAAGTATTTTTTCATTGTAGCTAAAATGTGTATTATTCATTATTGAAATAGTTATCAAATTTGACTTAGAATAATGTTAACCTCCCATCCCCGTAATTTGAACTTAAAAGCTCTAACCCTGCGGGTTCTACTAATCTAACCTGACCTAACCTACAATAAGAATATAAAAGTTAGTAAATGAACCCACACTTAAATCTGAATAATATAGTGGCAAAATTGTTTATTTTATTTCGCTAATTTAATTTTTTCTCAGCATAATGTTTCCACTAAAAAACAGTGTATAATTAAGAATGTCATGTTATTTCTATAAATAGAGATTATTAAATCCTCCCTCTTCCTTATCAATGCCCTGTCAATTTAGGTTTTTAAGGGGGATGTTTTAATATAAAACAAGGATCAAAACATCCATAAGTAGCAAGAGTCATAGAAAAAATTATGGATGGACAAACGTGCAGAGTGAGCTATAAAGCTGACGTTAAGTGGTTTTAGCATTCTCTCTTAAGAAGTACTGAGAAATAATTGTTTCTGACGGACTGACGGACATATAAACTGATGTAGCTTTGCTACTAGAAAAACAGACATTTAATTATCAAACCTAGCTGTTGAATTCAGTTGACGAAATATCTATAATTTTAAAATTATCTGATTATTAATTTTCCCGGGTCTAAATTAAAAATTTAATCGATACAGCAGTTTAAAGGTTCTTAAAAGGCAGAGTTACCAAATGGAAAATTTCATACTTGATAAAGATTATATGCGACAGTCCATTGCAATATCACTTTTTTCAGTATGGCTTCGAAACCGATTATTATCCGCCGGATTAGAACCGGTTCTCAGCCTAAATTCTCAGTACTAAATTACCATAGATAGCAATATTGAAATAAGAATCATAAAAATGATACTCTAGGTCTTTGGAATTTATAACTTGTTTTTCTAAAATACACTATTTTAAAAATATTTGTATATATAATATATATATATATATAAACAAATTTTTTCTTTTCTCCTTTTATTTATGGAATCAATTGTTTCACTAATAAATAGATCATCAGTTCTAATTAAGATGTATAAAATAAGAGGTTTTTTTTTACAGATTACTGCATTGAATTATTCCCAAAACATTAATTTCTTTATTTTATAGGCTTTAATAGGGTCAAACAATGGTTGTTTATAAATTTTAAGTGAATTTAAAATTACACTTTATAATAGAATATTCCTAGCTATAAATCAACTGCTATTTTAAATAATTCATGAAGAATATAATGTTTTTATTATCTTTATTATGATGCAAAGCTTTATATTAGGTATTAAGAACAATGTTTCCTCCAAACACAAAGCTTCTTAAAACATCTTTTGTCTTGAGTTGTGAAGATTTTGTGTAAATAATCCTATAGTAGTTAGTTCATGTTACAGCAAAAAATGAAGCAACTTTGGCACAGCCGCTTATTTTTAGGAAGGTATAGTGATTAAAAAAGATCTTTAAATAGTATAGATTTATATACAGATAACTACCTACCCAACTTTTCCTTTTTTGTCTGCTAGCAAATTGTTTTCTGCTACTTGGATGTAGTAATATTCTCGACACTATTGGTTTATTTTCAAAGACTCAATTCAGAGTCGGCCCAAGGTCCTTTGGTTGGAGACATACAGTTATTTTACTCCTTCCCCCTCTAGCGTTTTGCTCTAATCAAGTCATGTATTTTCATATAAAATTTTAAAAAATTACTATAAAATAATACTTAGGTTGAATTGGTGTTTGTGTTCATTAAGATCTCGTAAACGGCTGGACAGACAATTGGACAATTTTAGCGCTGAAAGTAAAAAATAATTTCAGAAAAAAATCCTTATTTTTGTTAGAAGTTATAAAAAGGTTGTGTGGTCAAAATTGATTTTATACGATCATAAATATAAGAAAATATTATTCTTTAGTTTTCAATTAAATTGTCGCTTATTGTTTAATTTAGTTGTATTGAGTGTACATATTACTGGAACATGGGCAGACACAAATAAAAGCATAAGAATAGCCATTATTGATAGATTATTGTTTGATGCTTTTTTCTTTATGTTAATTTAGAGGGAAATACATGGATTATCTACTTATTATAAACACCCTCCCCCCCCCTCGCATCGCTACACATATATTTTTAAGTTCTCATGGTTTTTTATGGTTTCAATTTTGTTTCAAGAACAAACTATATGTCTAAGTTAAAGTATCCAGGGAGGGAGGAAACATTGGACTGTAAATTACACTTGTATCCAAAGTTTTATAACTAGTTGATCTTATTCGTTGGATCAAAAACGTTGGATATTTCATTGGTTGGTTTCAAACTAGTATTGTCAAAACTTTTCATACAATAATAGTAATTTTGTTTATCATCAATTTGGATGTATATAAATTTAACGTCCATTTGCTTATCCCTTGAGATAAATCCCTGTAAAGTATCAATTGTTTCCCTTAAACTCACATGTTGACCACAGAAGCCCCCCCCCTCCCGCATATTATTTTGTGGCCAACTTTCAGATGAATAGGAATTGCCAAAAGAACCAATATTATTTTCAATTGTCATATGCCTGAGTCCCTGTCACATGAATATAAAGTCTTATCTAATCTGTAATCATCTAAATCCTTTGCTCCCAAGATAAAACTGAAAATAATCAAAAACCCTCCATGGACTAGGGACACAGATAAATAATATGAAAATTAAATTCCATTGATTTATGTCGAATAAATGACATTGTATACCCGCGACCGTGGTTCATCATGCGTCATGACTAAAGACGTTAAAAATGATTTCTACTGCTCCTTTGTCAGGTGAGACATAAGTAGTGAGAGTAGGGGGAATGCCTTCGCCAATAAACAGGTGCATCTCATTATCATGAACAGTTAGTACTTTTCAGTCAAAAATCGTGCAATCAAAGGGTTGGTTGTCTGTTGGATGTTACTTAAGAACTTATATATCCACCAGTGGGTGTTAGAGTATTGCATCCCATTCTCTAGATGATCACTTGAAATCGAAAGAGAATTAGGTACTAGGTAAAAATTCACATTATATAAAAGTAGCCATTAATGACATATTATCGACTTGACTCTATTCAAATAACTTAGTTGACCTTAATTTATGTCTACTACATGGCTTTAGATTAAAGTGGTCATGAAATCACTATATTGTGCTGCAGGAATCGAAAAGGATAAGACAATGGCCGATAAATTAATGTAAACTCCTAATGATGATACACAAAATTACCCCTTCTGTAAATTACAATTAGTGGTTGAAACGTTTGAACACTAAACTAAATGACCCAACCAATGAAAAGTTCATAAAAATCCCCAAGAAACTAATAAGAAAACGTTATTATAAGACTTTGGGACTAGTGTAATAAACAACCAAATGTCCCCTCCCTCCCTGATGACCTTATGATTATATGCTTAATTAGATGATATAATTACTACACTACACATAATGTCGACGTAAACAACTTAAATGTTGTGTCAACTTTGTCTGACCTCTTTCTAGATTACAATTCTGCATCCCTGAAACCCCCCGGGGCCGGAAATACAGATACAATATCCGGGACCTTTGGACCAGGGGGGTGGGCGTAGGGGCTACCCATAACAAGTAGCGCCCAGAGCCCCACCCCCTGAATAAAGTATCCCCTCCCCAATATTATATTATTATATGAATTCATAATTAATATTATGAATTGTTTATAGATTTAATTATTTATTCCTCAACCTGAAACACGTTTTTTGTCTTTGCTATTGAATGCTTATTGCGTCAAACCCAATAAGCATGTAAAATTTCTATTTTCTTTTTGTAAAACGTTTAAAATTCCAGGGGTCTAAAGGAATAAGACAATGGCCGATAAATGTATATACTACTTCAATGATGATACAAAAAAGTTACCAGTTCTGTAGATTGCAAAAAGTTCTTGAATCGTTTAAACACTCCGCCTATAAAAGACCCCATAGTTATAAGCCAACGAATAATTAAACGTTATGATAAAACTAATAATAAACAGCCAAATGTCCCCTCTATCCCTGTATTCATTTTTATCATAGTTTCAACCGCATTTTATCCGGCGTAAGCGGGTTGGATTCCTTTAATAGAAGTTTATTATCAGGCAAAAATAATTAAATTTTGAATGTGTATATTTTGGTGATGATAATTGACCAAATGTCGAAATCTTTTCCTCTCTCCCACTCCACCCCTTTTTTATACTGCTTACTACTGATTTGGGTGGTGTTTATCCAGTACTGTACAGGTTTTACAATTTTTAATACAAGCTTCCAGTTTAATATAACCTTTAAATATTATTGTTCTTTCATTTACATCAACAGGTTAATGAATTGAATAAAACTCAATCAATTTATAATAACATTTAGCAGATATTTTGGAGTTGAATACTAGATTTTATTCAATAAATAGTTGTCTTTGTTTTAAGATGCTAATACAAATAGTAGTTTCCAATCTGTGTTTTTTTTTATTTGAAAAATTGATAGTTTTGCAGAAGTGAGAGGACACCGCCTTTTGGTTCCACTTGTAATTAGATTGACCGCTGTATTTATCCGACCAGGTCAAGGGGGAGGAGGGAAGAAAAGGGAGGAGAATAGGATGGGAAAGAGAGGGGGGGGGGATAAAAGGGCGGGAACGGAAATGTGGTAACCTCTAAGTATGAATGATTAGGTATTGAAAACCTACTTTCCTGTCCTCCCTAATATTAAATTATCAACATTGCATGCATTTTTCATTTATTTAGGTTTCACAAAAAAAACTGTGTTTTAAAATTAAAAGCTTTCTGTATTCGTTTTGATATGATAAAAGAGTTCATGGCTGACATGTAATGAACATGCTATTATTCAAATGACATTGACTTTCTGGCATTAAAAAGTAGTAATGTCTGACATATTATAAATAAATGTCATATTGCATTTAATCGAAATGTGTTTAAAGACTACTTAAAACATATATCTCCTGCAGTAGTGTCCCTAGGGCAAAAATTTGCCTAAAACAATCCCAGGACCCATGTGAAGCTTTAATAAAATAGAAAACTCAATCGCTGCAGAGGATAGTGAGATCTTAAAGGACAAACTAAAAAACTTTACTACTTTTTCTCATAACTAGCGGCTTCGCCAATAGCCTCTAGGGGCTTTGCCCAAAGAGGTAATTAAAGAAAAAAAATAATTACCTCTGGAGATGCCCCAACAAATTTGAAACAATTAAAAAAAAAATGAGGGGGGATTTTTTCATTTTGGGGGGATTGAGGGTGTCTTACCCCCCAAGAAAATAGCCTAAAACCACCACAGGACCAGTAGGTATATTCCCTGAAGAGTAGAATCCGATCGGTTTAGTGGTTATTGAGATCTTAAGGGACGGACAGACGGACGGACAGACATCATTCTACATTGTATTATAGTAGATAAAAAAATCCTTGACCAAGAAAGCGTTCAGTGTTTGATTATTTATAAGAAAAAGTTGTTTTTCTCTGAGAAATGCTGAAAAACAAAAGTAAATTGTCGTAATAAAATTGATAGCATCACCCATTTATTCTCCTTGCACATTTACTAGCATTCTACATACAAAATAAACATATTTTCCATTTTATTTACATTTTATTGTAAAAAATGTCAATTTTCTAAGCATATCTTTTCTTAAAAACATTTAAAGCCGTCAGTCAATTCAGTTTTTGCAAGTTTTAGTTGGACAAAATAAAACAATTTATTGCTAGGATAACCATTTAATTAGCGCAGCGATAAAAAATTAT
This sequence comes from Acartia tonsa, assembly GCF_053477335.1. Classification (NCBI taxonomy): domain Eukaryota; kingdom Metazoa; phylum Arthropoda; class Copepoda; order Calanoida; family Acartiidae; genus Acartia; species Acartia tonsa. The sequence continues at coordinate 23,848,722 of NC_137261.1, forward strand.
GAAGAATGTTAGTGGTTTAATTAAGCTTTTTATATTGTGCAAATTATGTTTTTCAATTCCGAAAATCCTATAAGATACATATGATTTCCCATAGGATGGAGAAGGTGTCCATATCAGTGCAGTGGTTAGACAAATATTTCTGTACATATACAGACAGACAGAGAGATATCCTGTTACTTTTATAAAAGGATATATGTTTTTTTTAGGATGCACCATTCTATTTCTAATGTTTTGCAGAAATGCTGTTGCAAAATGTTGACACCCGTGAGTATGCAAAAGTGTTGACACCCGTGGGCATGCAAAAAAAATGATGACCTGAATTTAACACACATAGTCATACAGACAGAATAATGAGAAAAAGAGATATATAGATACTTAGATCAATAAGATAGCTAGATAGATAGATTTTAAATATATAGATAGATATTATGCAAAATATAGATAGCTATTTATGCAAAATCTAAATAGAAAGAAATATATGTAGAAAGAGTAAAATAGATAAGAATATTTCCACAATTTTCAGAGAAATTTAGTATAGGTTCAATGCTATTTATTGGTAAGGGTGGGGGTACCCCCTCACTACTTATAATTCCAAGAACCCCACCCCCCCCCCACCTCTAAAATTACCTCCTTTTTTCAAAAAAAAGAACATAGATAATGGGAGCAAAATCATTTATTAAGGAAAATAAGAAGGGAAAGAAAAAATAGAAGAGTAATCGATTTAAAAATTGGAGAAAAATAACTAAAGCTGTAGAAAATTGTAAAACAACAACAATATTACCTCTGCAAAAAATAAAACTCATTAATTACACATAAACACACAAACATACACAATTCACAGTTACATAGGATGATTATATCCATGACAGACTTAAAATAAAGATTTGTTTAAAGAGTTATAGAACTGTTTTGCTTCTTATATGAAAACAAAACCTTTCCAGATGGAAAAAAATACACGAGTAAGTTTTTATAATGAGTTAGGTCAAATCGGCTTAGGAATCGATTCGACAATGTCATGCATTGTATTTATCTATTAAATCAAATTGTGTTATATTTGTTCTTTAAGATTTCCCTCATTACTCCTTTCTAAGAAAGTTTTATAGAAGTCCCAGAATGATTATTTAAATTTAAGTCTCGGGAGAGTTTTAGATAATTTTCTTCTTCCCCCCTTTGCTTCCAATGGAAATCCCCTAGATGGAATGATTTTAGAATGATTTTGCCTTTGACTTCCTGGTAACGATTATAGAGTTGCTACGCTTCATAACTAATACCTAATAGTTTTATGAATCTTCGTACAAAGTTTGAAATCGATAGGACAATTCAAGCATGTCTAGATTAACGCAAAAAGCTAATCGTTATGGACGGACGGACTGATCCTAATTATAGAATAGCTTCGCTTTAAAAAAGACAAACTCTCACAAACAAAAGCACAGACACATAGATTTAGGAAAGCATATTTCTAAGGGCAAAAAAATTGTCGGGATGATTTGACATTATTATCTTCTCTATATGCATTAACAGAGACAAAAAATTTTGTAGATAGAACATTTTAGTTTGAAATTAACATAGATTCAAAACTTTATAGATTATAATGACATATCTTTTTCTTTGTACTTTGGCATAGACTAAAAATAAGACAGAATTGACACTATCTTCTTTATATACATTAGCAGAGATTAGAAATTTAGTAGATACAACATTTTATTTTTATATTGACATAGACTCAAAACATTAAAGATTAGAATGTATTATCTTTTTCTTTATGCTTTAGCATGGACCAACAATAAGATAAAGTTCTCGTATAAAAGATAGGGCAGTTTATTTTTCTATTAACATGGACTAAAATATAATATTTTACATAATAGTATATTTTCTCTTATATTCTTCATCATGAACTAAAAACATCATAGAATAAACTTAATTATCCTTTCTATAAGCATTAGCATGGACTAAAAATTTATAGATACAATATTATACCATTTACGAATATATTAAAATTGACTAAAAGCATTATGGAATTACATTAAAAATGTTCATACCTTCTAAGAAAAAGATTTCCTTTAAAATCTTTATCTTTTTTTAGTTAATATCTATATTTTTTTTAGTTTTGTTAGGACGCATACTTTTTCTGCTAGTGATATTGTGTATTACAAAAAGAAGTGTGGCTCAATTTTAGAATAATAAAAAGCGGATGATAAATTACTTAAAATTTTCTCCATAGCCTTGTTAGTTTATTTATTCCATGAAGTATAGATAATGTCTTCAAATTATAGGACATAAACCTTAGATGAAAAATACCACAAGTTCGAAACAAGGCCCCCAACGAATCATAACTAAAGTCAATAAAAAGTATTTCTACTGAATTTGTTTTTGGTATACGACTAATAATCAAAAGATGAGTAGTTAGGACTTTCAGACTTTCGTCTTTTAAAGCATCTAAAGATCTTTACAACTGTCTTATAAGTCATTCTTAAATTTTCTAAACATGTCTTACCGTTAAAACTTTTAAATGTGGATTACTTTTCTTGGGGTATTTATCCTACAAAGAAATATCAGAGGAATTTTAATAAAAAGAAATTTATGCCGGCGATTTAACCTTTTCAAACTTTTTACTTGGTTTTCACACTCTCTTATAAGATCTTACATTATGAAAAATCATTAGATATTTATAGTCCAAAGTAGAACAATAGCAGTCCATATGTCAGTCTGATATCAAAGATCTCTCTAACCGCTGGACTGTTTGGGCTATCCTTATCAAGGAATATATGCAATGATAATTCTATGGTTTTTTGGCTATTCTTTCGCGGGGGGCATGATACATTCTTTAAGGCAAATCAACCCACCACCTTGCCTATTTAAGAAAAGAGTTAATGAACTCTTTTTGTTTTTAAGGATAAAATTTAAACTTGATTGACATAGTAACCGTGTCAATATTTTTCCACCAATAATTTCCACCTAAATTTTAGTTCTCCATATATCGGGGGTACATCTATAAATCGTACATCGTCCAATAAAAATATCAGAAATTAATGAAAATTGTACCCCTTTTATGGATCAACCCTTTTTGTATAACCCAATCAGGATGTAATAAAAGTTTTTAAACCAAACCAATGAGATATCTCGTCACATTCCTCCCTGAGTTTAGGAATAAGATGGATTCAAGTTTCCAATAAGTAAAGAAAAGAGTAAAAAACATAGCAAGAATTTTTGTGAAATTCCTGAAATTTTACTGGGTTAATTTGTTGGACCAATGTTTGAAAACATTTCACCTTCTGCACAAATTTAATTTTGTCTTTTTGCCAGGCAGCGACAGGACACATTTTCTGAAAATAAATAAGTTGGAAGTATGGTTCGGAGCACCAGAATTTTTATTTATTTTTTATTTTTTTAAAAATTCCTCATGGGGCAAAGCACCTAGAGGCTAGGGGAGAAGCCGCTAGTATCTATAAAAAGTGTTATACATGGTGACTTATTTATATTAACAATGCATGCAAATAAATCTATAAATCTATTTGTTTGCCAGAATACCTGTCTTCTCAATTTTTTTGCAATGTTTTGCACAGAATTTCTCAAAAGTATGTTTTGTTTCAACAATTTAAAACACACACACTCTCTCACACACACACACCCAACACACAAACCCACCTACTCTTGCACACATAAAACTTTCTTATTTACTTTTAATTAAGAGTTTTGTAAAAGTTTGCAATAACATCCTCTTGATAGATACACAGATATTACGAAACAAAGACGAAAACATCCATCAAAATAAAACAACGCACGGTCTCTGTGACATAAGGTTTTCCGATCTATCATTATTGTACCCAACGGTTACAGGAATCGTCATGCAAAGTTTTAAATTGAAAGGACGATTTTATTATGCAGAATCTTAAGGGATAAGACAATGGCAGCTAAGTTAATGTAAAACCCGAATTACGATACACAAAATTACCCCTTCTGTAAATTACAATTAGTGGTTGTAACGCTTGAACACTTAATTTATGAGCCAACCAATCAAAATTTAATAAAGTCCCAAAAGTTGTTAAACGTTACTACAAAAAACTTTGGGAACTAGTGTAATAAACAGCCCAATGTCCCCTCCCTCCCTTTAAGTATAACATATGTTTTATAAAAAAGTAATAATATAATAATAATAATAATAATAATATGAAGATAGTATGATTGACCATCTCTAATTATCTATTTATAACAACATATCAGTTGGTTTCCATAAATATACATTTAAAGTTAAATCACACCATAGTTCAATTATATATCTGGAGTAATCTTCTATGTGATTCTTGGTTCTTTTGTTAGCTCTAGAAGCAACTTATAATCTGAACATCTAGAAAACTAATGCACAAACAAATATATGGTATTCTATCCAAACCAACGAAGTTACATAGACAATTTTGTTCGTACGTTTGGGGACTGCTTTCAGTGGTACCCAAGGTGTCAACATTCCCATTTTGAGAATCATATATAGTAGTCTTGTAATTTTTTTCTGAAATGGTAACATTAAAAAAACAAGATTACACATTTATTAATTTCAAATTTGGCATGTTGATTCCTTTAGTAGTTAGGTTTGATTTAGATAGCGTAGCAACACTATAATTGTTACCAAAATGTCCGTACGTCCATTTAAATCATGTTGATTTTTAACCATTTAGTCAAATTAATTTAATATCATCATCATATTAATCTGATTTTTGGAATACTTTATGGCATCTCTAAAATCAAGCCCTAAAATGTTATTACGTCCTTAAACAGTATTCCGTATTTTGAGAGTTTTTACAACAAATTTACTTACAATTTTGTATTTACTTATACAAATTTATATTCTGTTTATTCAGGTCTGACATTCTACAAGTGTTAATTCATGTGTCCTACCGTTTCAGAGCTTCGCTTTTATGTATGTTGTCATCCTTGTTCAAATACATCTTACTTCCTCAGTAAAAGGATTAACTTTTCACTTATGCTATTTTATATTTTTGCCGAATTTTGAGCACACCACAAGTTGTAAAGTAACCATATTTGATTTGTAATAACATTATTACATATTAGAGATGTACATATGAATACAAATATGACTGATAGGTTAGTATTATTCAGAAACTAGAGTTGGCTCGATATAATTATCTCCCTATTGGCTAGTTTTCTATATGCATATCTATTTCTCAATAAATCTATTTTCCTCACCCGGCATTACTATCTAAAAGAAAGTAAATATTTAATAATTTAAATGATTTTAAAAAGATTTTTTAGATTATATTTTTTTCTTTACATTACCATCACCAAAGGGTTAATGATGATGATTACAATTTTAGTTTAATATTTGAACACACAAAGTGTCGCCACAATCGAATTCTTTTAAAACAGAGTTTTCTTAAATTTATTATATTATAAATCTAAATTTTCTTTTTTATGATTAGAAATTAAATACATTGATATAATGTAAATAGCAACATGAAATTAAAAAAAGGAATTTATTTTTAATAAAGTAAAATAATGAGTCTTATCGTTCTGGGCAATGAGAGTTTATTATGGATTATTGGAGCACTATGAGTTTTAAACAAATATTCCTTGGAAATCTTGAGCTCGTTTATAGACATTTATTTCCTATATAGATCTGACATGGATCTTGAAGCAATTAAGCAGGCCGTTTTGTACATGTTAAAAATTGGAAGATTTCACTAAATAAAAGTTATCGAAAATATACTTAGTAAATAACCAGGTATCATCACCAGGGATAAGACAATGGACTATAAATTGAAGTACATCCCCAATGATAATAAATAAAGGAAATCTTTCTGTTAACTAAGATTAATAATTGTAAAGTAATAACTGTACTGGAACCAACCAGTTAAAATCCCAAAGTTTTCGAGAAAAACAATAAGATAGCGAGCGTGGTAATGAAATTTTGGGTAATTTTCATTATTATGCCCCTCGACCTCCGCTCATTTTCAATTTTAGTTTTTAATAAAATTAAAATAATTTTTTGAGGAGCTTTATTAAGAAAAAGACTGAGAAATAGAAGCTGCTTTACAACAAAACAAGGATGACAACATCCATATAAGTAGCGAAGCACAAAAAATCGTAGATGGGAATACGTACAGGTAGATTTAAAAGGTTTTTACTAAAATCAAGAATAGATTTATTGGATAAAATAAATATGAAACCTTGTTTTATTTTGTATGATGACAATGGTCAAAGTAAATTATATTAAAGATGCTCATAACAATGGGAAAAATTATTTTGATACTGATATCCCATAAAAGTTTGAAAATTGAATCAAAATAAACAAAGATATTGGGAAATATGTAAAACATATAAAAATAGCCAAAAACCTGATAAAAGGCAGTCTGGCCGCCATGGTTGTTTTCTTAAAACGACAAAAAATTTAATTTTTAAATCCTTAAAAACTTTTAAAATTTGGAAAATCGGACCATATACACTGAAGATATGGAAAAAAGTGTTAAATATATTTATAAATAGCCTAAAACCTGCCAAAAAGGCAGTCTGGCCGTCTTGGTTATTTCCTTTAAAGACGGGAAATTTAATTTTGATATCTACAACTGAAAAAAATTTGAAAATCGGACTATAAACACTGAAGATATGGAGAAAAATGTTAAAAATATAAAAAAACAGCCTAAAACCTGCTAAAAAGGCAGTCTGGCCGTCATGGTTGTCATCTTTAAAAGACGGGAAATTTAATTTTGATATCTATAACTGAAAAAATTTTGAAAATCGGACCATACACTGAAGATATGGATTAAAAATGTGAAAAATATAAAAATAGCCTAAAACCTGCTAAAAAGGCAGTCTGGCCTTCATGATTGTTTCTTTAAACGACAGGAAATTTAATTTTGTATATCTGTAACTGAAAAAATTTTGAAAATCGGACCATAAACACTGAAGATATGGAGAAAAATGTGAAAAATATAAAAATAGCCTAAAACCTGCTAAAAATCGGTCCGACCGCAAGTGATGTTTTATAGTCAATTGTGCTCCTTAATAATGGGAATGTTGTCAAAAAATTACAGCATTCTATCTTTTATAGGAGCTGAGTAAATCCCATTTCCCCCATAGCGTTACGGACTGACTGACGGACTGACTGACGGACGGACAAAGTGAATTATAGAGTAGCTTCGCTACTAAAAATCAGTTAATACTCAAATCAAGAATATTTATATTTTTGTTTTAGCTGCTATATTTTACCTAAGATTAGAAAATGTAATATGTGATGTATATAGTATAGTACATAAGAATACTGCTGATATATGAATATATTGGGAAAAAGAAGATTAAAGAGAAATAGAATAGACAACCTTATTTAAAGTAATGGAACTTGTCCAAGATAAATGTTCCTGGGATCGCTTATCTCTTAAAATCTATGAACAATAAAGGCTACTAGCGGCCAAACGGCTGAATGTATATATTAGGTACCCATAGAATTATAGCGACATAAGAAGGCCTACAGTACAAATAATCGAGAAAAGCCATCATTCAAAAATGCACAATTATCTCGCAGTTTAAAGTTCATGTATTTTGAAGATAATCGATTCCAGGATCATTCCTCCGTGAACTGCACTAGATTATTATGCTATAATTGTTATCAACAAAGGAGGCAGTAAGATGATATTTAAAATGAATCAACATTTTTGATTTGGGAGGTAGTATACATTAGTAATTAAATAATGGTTATACCCAGTTTTACAGAATACAGACACGTTCTCTCATTCATTTGCTTCAAAACTTTTAACACTGTTTATTAAACTAGCGGCTTCGCCCCTAGCCTCTAGGGGCGCTGCCCCATGTAGTAGTTTAAATTTTTTTTTTAATTTCTCCCCCCATACTCCCCCCCAATTTTTTTTTGAGGGGGGGAAAATTTCATTTTTTGGGGGGTTGTAATCTGTAAACTACTAATTGTAATCTACAGAAGGGGTTTTTTAATTTTGTGTATTAACATTGGGGATGTACATCAATTTATCGGTCATTATCTTATCTTTTTAGATCCCTGAAGAAAAGTAGTCTATTCTAAAAACTGAATAAGTATCATTACAAAGTTGTCAATATTATCATTCTTTAATTATCTAAGATCCATATATTATCATAGGAATACAGTAATAGGTCAATATGTATCAAAGATCTCGCTTACCGCTGGACCAATGTGGCTATTCTTTTCAGAGATGCTTCTTATGGGTCAAAAGGTAGAAAAATCACCCAATCCATTTAAATAGATAAAACCAGTAAAACCAATAGTGTAGTGGGTCTAGGAAAGGTTTATAACTATTTTGGGGAGGCTACCACCACCATCCTATCGTCGCTTTAAAAAAAATCTGCTGCATCTTTTTTTACTTTTTTTATACAAATTGATACAAGTACTCCTAGATGCCTCTAGGGGCGTAGCCGCTAGTATGACATATAGAATTAAACAAGTTGCCTATAGATTCCCTACATAGATAAATATATGTATTTCTAAGTAGGATTTCTGGGCTATTTGTCTGTTTATAAACCTATATCTAATTATCCTTTAACATATATCATACAAAACAAAACAGCGAGAAAATATTTTTAGCAAATATTGCTGGTTCATGCATTATTTTCGGTACTACCAAACTATTTTTGTGGGGGTATTTATCCCCCCCCCCCCCCCATTGGACTACCTTTTTTCAAACGATCGAAGATATCAATTACTGACGCGAGGACAAAATATCAGAACCTAATTTAATAAAATCCTCGCTATTAGAAAATTATTTGTTTTGTAAGAATGCTAATATTCATTTATTTATGGAATCATTTCCTACAAGAAGACATCATTAATTTCTTCTAAAGACATTTATACAATAGCCAGGGGTAAAGAAATAGGAAAAATTGATTCCCTTCCATCAGTTGTTTTGATTAATAGTTGCAAATATTCAAATATCAAGTTAATACAAAATAATTGCACATTACAAAATTAAGAAACAATAGCGCCAAATCATATGACTTTTTAAAGTTTAGCTTACCTTACTCTGTCACTATATATGTAACATCATAATATCTCTGTTTTTTTCTGTTACCATTTTTAGATCACAATTTAAGTCATCATTTTTCATCTATTCTTATGTCTTTTTATACAGTTTTAAAGTTGTTTGATTATCTGTTTGATTATATAACAGCCTTTCAATTATTTCTTATGTTTAGATAATCATTTATATAATTAAATTTAACTTATTACTACATTTAATTTAGTGCAATTATCTATCCCTATTTTCCTGCTTATGAGCATATTATGAAAATAGTTTTCTTATGATTCAACTTTAATGTATTTTTAACAAAATTAATATTGTTTTTACATGACACACTTTTCTGTTTTTATAAAGACTTATTGCTGCGTCTTTACCCTCAAATCAAAAATGACAATAAAATTAGTATATAGCACCATTGTTTTTCCAAAGCAAAAGATCTGGATCATGGAAAGAAAACGAAGTAGCGGGTTTCGTCGTATTTTCACAGTAGGTTTTATCCTATTTCTAGCCACTGCGGAGCCTATTTCCTAACTTAACCAAAAATAGCCTATCAAAATCTAGTGTACTAATACGACGAAACCCCCTACTTCGTTTTCTTTCAATGGTCCTACGATCTTTACTGCTTTTATAGGGTGAGCTTTAACTTTTCAAGTGTTTATTTTAAAGCAATGTTGCGGTGTGTGACACTCGTCAATCTATAAATATTTTAGACATCCAAAATATATTTTTTTTGTATAGGTAAGCTTTGTATTAGTCTTGTGTGGGTTTCACTGAAATATTAAATCAATTGATAGGTGTAAGAACAACAAGGATGTCAACAGTCTATCTTTGATATAAGCAGAGAAAATAAACACACACAAAAGATTTACGGATCAAGTTAATCATGAACTAGATGCTCATTGGTATGGGGAATCTTCACAAAACAGTTCATCAGTCTATCGTTAATAGAAGCAGACAAAAGCACGTTTTCCCCATAAATTTAGCTGACTAACAAACGGACATTAGTTAGTATAGAAGCGCATTTTACTAAAAAAGGTACAATATTTAATTGATCATAAACTTGAATGTTATTTACCTCTTAAATAACATATCATATGTTTGATCTATTTCATAAACAAGCACATATTATCTTAATAAATGGTAATTATAACATATTTATGAAATACATAAAAATAAACAAATATGTAACCAACATTTAAATATGAATTTAGCATTAAAGGCACATGTATCTTTTCTACAGCTAGGTTCCTCTATATTAAACCTATTTCGTCTGTCTGTCAGAAAATGGTTCGAGTAATAAAAGTGAATCACAGTTTCCACATGTGGATTTTGTAATGTTCGGGGATAATCCAATGATAAAAGTAAAAGGATGTTTCTGTCTGTCTGTAGCTTAAGATCATTCTAACCGCTAAACCCATCTTACAGTGCGTGTAGCTTCTTAAAGTATAAGTTAAGGTTTATCAATATTTTGCGGTAGGGTACCTTCGCCCTCTTAAAAATAAGCGCCCCTAGAAATTTATCTATTAACTTTTTCTTTTTAAATTAAAATCGGAAGTGGAAGTTTGACTTATCCCCCCACCCTCAAGTGCCCCAACAGGTCTGTAGAGATATAGCAAATATTAATAAGACGAAGAACAAATAGCAAAAAACAGAAACTTATTAGCCTTTAATTTAAAATCAGAATTGATTCTTAAAACAATTCAATTACATCTAAGTTAAGTTATGGGTATCAACAACAAAAAAGTCACGGTTTAAAAATATAGTCTGTTGATCTTTCTTGTTGGAAGCTCTGTTATTTTTGTTTGAGTAACTACTTTAGAAGCATGTAATTATATGGAATTGATTATACCCATTGTGTAATAATCATGACTTATACCAAAACGTAACGTGTTATACTTTTTGTCATTTATATCTTATATTCTTTTAATTATGCTACATACATAAGTTTACTAAAAGTCTATTCAAGAAAGGAATGAACAATATTTGTCTTCAAAGTACAAACATTTCATGTTTGATATTGGTCATTCTTTATAATAATCTATTGTATCCGCATCCATTAATAGCCCCCCTTAACCCCCCCCCCCTCAATGTTTAAAACTCAACTATTCCCCACATGTATATTGTTAATAAGGAACTTTAAAAGAGAAAGTATTAGTTTGAAAAATAAATATTCAAAAGTCTATTTATAAAGTTATTCAAAGATTATAAAAATATTCGATAACTATAGTTTACAACAGTGTTTTTTAATAAAAAGTAAGTGAAAAGGATTTCCTTATGATAAACGATATAATATAAAAACTCCACATTCTTATAGGTTTTCCCACTGTGCACCTATCTTTATATATAGTCCAGTAGTGTTTGTTATTCAGTCCATCTAAAGACTATCATTATCAGTTATCGCTAATATACCACAGTTTCCTAGACAAGTTACATCCCCCTTATTCAGTTATCTACTTTAAAATTAGTATTTTTATCAGAGAGAGGGGGGGGGGGGACAAGGGCTCCAATATTACACTGGTCCCCAAAGATTTATAATATTGTTTTACTTTTCGTTGGTTTAACAACTTTGGGGACTTTAGTAATTTTTTGTTAGTTGAATCATTATGTTGAGTGTTCACACGTTTCAACCTAGAGAAGGGGTAATTTTGTGGATGTACATCATTTTATCGGCCATTGTATTATCCCTTTAGATCCTTGATTTTTATTCTTTGTTTTGAGTTTTTATGTATTCAAGCTCAGCGCAGCATTGCAATTAATATAACTGTTGTTTAATAATTCTTATTATTTAATTGTCTTTTTTTATTTCTTCTTAATGATCTTGCTAACCTTTTATCCGATTGGGTTCTCATTTTTTGGGAAGCATTATATAGGACCTGGGATGGTATGTATTGTTCTTTTTTAGTATTCACTATCCCCTAGATACTAGCTGCACAGCCGCTAGTGTTACTAACTGTTACATTTGTTTAGTATATGATATTATTAGGGAGGGCTGTGGAAGTTAAAAATAGCATAAAACCGACTCAAGACATCTCATTCGAGATCTTAAGCTTCCGACAAAAAACTTTACTACTTTTTCTCCTTCGTGCGTTAGAATTTCTTGAAAACCCCTTCATATGTCCCTCTGTATGATATTTAGAAAGGCCTCAGCTCTTTCGAACACAATTTGCGTGTTCAAAAACGTTCATTGGTTTAGACAAATTTATGTTTCATGTGTAAACATTTATTATCCAAATGTGTTTGTATGCAGTTTTTTTTTAAGCGAAGCCTTACACCATGTACACTTAACAGTGTGTCCATCCGTCAATTAATAGGATTGTTCTAAGCATAAATTAAGAATAACGATTCCTTCAACAATAAGATACACCCTTGAAGGCGTAGTTGGTTTAAGTTTAACATAATAGAATCGTTCTACTAAATTGAGATTATAAAGTCATAAAAGTGTTAACTAACTTTAAAAATTGTAGATCGTCTGAAGTTATCATAAAAGATTTTAAGCAATTTTTTTTCTGTTTTTTGCTTGAAATAAAATGTGTGTATACCTAACAGTACTCACATGTTATGAAAATTAATGCTGGTATATATGGTAAGTATGAATTATAAAGTAGCTATGCTGGAAATAAAAAGTGTGTATAACTAATAGCCCTCACATATTGTGAAAATTAACTCAGAACTACTGGGATAAGAAAATTAGCTGAAAAATGATCTATTAATGCTTGAAAACTGTAGCAAAAGTGATGAAGACAAAAAAGGTTTTGAAAGGTTTTACTTTGCACTTTTGGCTTAATAAGGATTTCCTTTTTTGAGGGATCTAAAAGGGATCAGACAATGGATGAGAAATTGATTCACATCCCAAATGATAATGCACAAAATAACCCCTTCTTTCGATTACACGTAGTGGTTGATACGTTTGGACAATCAGTTATTGAGACAACGTATAAAAAAAACTTATTATAAAACTTCGGGGACTGATGTAATAAACAGCTAAATGCCTCACCCTCCCATTGACTAACAGCAATTCAAGATTATTTACCGGTCTTTCACCGCCTGAAATTAACTAAATATGAATCTGATAATCTTGCATTTTTAATGAAGCCCCACAATTTATGTTCCTTGTTTCTTGTTAACCATTTTAAATTCACTATGATCTAAAATATATTTTGTATGCCTAAGTTGGGGGAAAATCTTGACATACTTAGCTACTTAAGCATAAATATCTGCCGCCGCGCATGGTCATTTTTGATAACCAACATTCTAATTGTAAAACTGTTAATAGGGCTTGTTCCAAAAGTTGCTTTAATTTTATTGTTGAATGTTTGATGAAGTCATAAATGCATTAAGAAACAGCTGCTGCAATGAAACTGCTGTCTAGCAACATTCCTAAATTTTTTTGGAAATTTTTTAGCCGCTTCATAGGAGCGGCTTTGGTAGTCAGATTTTGCACATTAGAACAAAATATCAAAGAGGAATTAAAGCTTTTTTTACACTCGTACCACTCATAGTGATTTAGTTAAAAAGGGAGCATATAGAGGGTTATGATAAGATAGAAGGAGTGCGGAGGGTGTAGGATTTTAAATTAAATTGGGGAGGTTTAATGAGTTTATATAAGGTGGCCCAGATATAGGGAGTGGGGGGGGGGGATTGGTAGAAGTTATTAACTATTGAAATACTGACCATGTAAATAATTTAAATTAAACGTTCCTTCAATAAGGACAATCCTTATTTTAAAATAACAGGATGTTTGCCAGTTTGTTTGTAACGAAGGATCTCGCGAACCGCTTAACCGATATAGTTCACCTTTAAAGGTCATGGGAAAGTTTAAAATTATTTTGTTGGAGGGTACCACCACCCTCCCAAGAGAAATCGCCACTAGAACCCTCAGAAAGATAAATTTTAAATTCTTTAAAACCTAAAAATGAAAATGAGGGGGGGGGGGAGGGGGGTAGTTAATTAAGCTGCGAGTATTACTTTATCTGATTACATTAAAATCTGGTGCATGATCCAATTAATGATATTTCGATTGTTAAGTGTAAGACATGTTTTAATTTTTGTATTTTTACCAACGTTATTACTTTTATGATTTTATATTTTTACATTTTTGTGTTGATACCTTTTAATTTAAAGATACTTCCTAATCTAAATACTATGGCTTATGATAATAGGAACGAAGAATAATTTATATTATTCAACAGTGTATTCATTATTCAAGATGAATTTAAGGTAAACTATTTCCAGTATGGCTTCGAAACCGATGGATATCCGCTTGATTAGAACCATTTCTCAGCCATACTGAAAAATCCTGCTTAGCATAATATTACAAACAATTTTCCATAAATATTAAAATAAAAATCATAAAATTAAAACCAATTTTGTTAGTCAGGCCGAAGACCCAGGCTTAAATTTTATAATTTCTCTTTTTAATAACCGCGGAAAGCTGTATGTAATACGATGCGATAAATAATATGCTTTAGACCAAATTTTAGGTAAACTTGCTTTTATCAAGAAAGCAAAAATTTGATCAAATTCTTTGCCTACAGAAGGAAAGAGGATTTTTTATAGTTAAAATCAAAAAGTGTAGTAAAAAAATTTTGTTAAAAATAAAAAGCGTTATAATTAAAATTTAAAAACTTCCATGGTTTTTGATAACTCTTAATGTTATTAAAAAGTATGAAAAATCTAAAAGAAAAGATAGCTGCGGTATTAAGAATGCAAAAAAGTTTAGAAAAAAGTATTGAATTTTTCAGTGGGCTGTGAATAAAAATATAGAATAATAGCCTACTTATACTAAATATTTTTCACTATACCATGCATGCAAGTCGACCCACCTTGATATGTTACATTAAGTATGATTTTATGAACTACTCTATATTCTGGGTATGTCTGTGCTTTTGGGCTTTTTATATATAACAAGGATGACATTGGCAACATCCTTAAAAGTAATTTATCAACATTAACAAATAAAGCATGTACTTATTGAAATGCTAAGTTTTCTAAAGTCTTCCTCACTGCTACAGGAATCATCATTCCAATTAACGATAAAAGGTATCCTTTACTTACAGACATACCATCGGATGGATGGATGCACGGACTAACTGAGGTTTAAAAAAGCCGGAAATGATAAAAAGAGGGCTATTTGAACCTTATGAAAAGTTGTATTTAAGTGTGTTGATAGGCTGAACTGATAAAAGTTTAATTTGTATTTTAGGATTTATGAATGTGACTCCGCCCCCAAGATATAGGATAAAGTAGGGATGATAATAATTTATTTATAGATTGATTAAAACCTTAAACTTACTCATCTAGTAGTTATGTTCTTTTGACTGGCAGTTATAGGTTCGAGTCTTTCCCCTATCACGTCTTAACTAGAGATATAAAAATAGTTTATGCTGCTAACAATAACAATAAGTAAGAAAGCCTTGGCTCATGATGAAACAAGCTTCAATACAACAGACGAAGGTCATGCAATTAATGTGTATAGCTAAAAGACAAAATAAACATAAAAGTAAAATAGTTTTTCTTCAGACGTTATTGTGTCATATCCTTGACATTTTATATTTTCAAAAGAATTTTTAACCCTTTTTCTCCTATTTACCATTCTATGTATATTGAAATTGTATTAAGTTAACTAGATTTTTATATTCAGCTTAGTATTTGACCATGTATTGAAAGTTAATATAAATTTAACACATTTTTGAAAATTAGTAAAACATGAATTTTGAAGCTAATCATGATTTTAAGTATAACTTTTAAAAAGTTTTAAATAAAAACTCATCAAATGTTGCTTTTAAAATAAATGCTTATTGGTCATAGACATTTTAAATTGAATCAGTCGTTTTACTTTAATAGCAGCCAAGTAAATTAGTGAATCTTAAGAGAAAAGACATTTGACGATATATTGATCTATAGAAGTTTGGATATTCCTGAGCAGGATCTTTAAATCATTTTAGAAGTGGGCCAGATCGGGGTGAGCCAACTTTCCACAAATGAGAGCACAGCATTTTAAATACCCCCCCCCCCCAAGAAAACAGTTTAAATGAAATATTGTTTTAAGCCGAAGGCTTGAAATGCCGCGCTGTGATTGGCTAAAATTCGGCTCACCCCGATCTGACTCACCACTAAAATGATTTAAAGATCCGGGTCTGGTTCAAATCAAACAAACAAAGTAAATAAAATTTCCTTAGGTTTTTTCGCCAATACGATTTTTATTATGCATTACAGACTGAATAACCAATAAAGATTGTAGGTTACAAAGTTTTACAATTGAACATTTTTTGTACTAACTTTAAAATAGAAATGATATTATTTCAAAAATGATATTTGTACCTATTAAATTTCTAAAGTTATATTAGATCTGGATTTAAAATTGCCTAGAGCAAATTTAAAAGAAAATAATCTTGACATTTCAATTAAAAAATCAATATTAGAACAATACTTTTTATAAATTTTACATGATTTTTTGCGCAGCTACTGTAAAATTTGTAAAAGTCGTGTCGGTTGGTCTGTCTAGTCATGGATTTATCATTACTTTCATCTTACACCAGATATTACGTACTCTAATAAAGTGAAACTTGTAGCTGGCTAAAATAACGAGCCCCCTCCCCTCCACCCCATTTAACACACCCGCTCTCCTCCTACTGGATGAACGAACTGACCACTAAATACTAACTGAATTTAAAAGGCTGTATGTACTTTTAAATTTATTTTTTTTGTGCTACTTATAAACAAAATCGTTGTTGTTAAATATTTTTTTTTTACAGAAAATCATAAACTATTTTAATTTATATGAAAACAATGTTCCTTGTTGTAATAGTAATCAATATTAAAAAAAGTTCGGGACGTACGGACGAACCGACCCTAATGACAGAAAAGCTTCGCTTTAAAAAATATTTTGTTTTAAAGATAGATTGCAACCATTTATGTTGTACTCAAGTAGTATTTATCGGTTTACAGATAAAAATACAAATTTTAAAAACATTTTCAGTGGTGTATATTGAAACCATGATTTTATACGCATATTTTGTTATGGATTCCCTCCACTCTAATTATGTATGTCGCGCACCTGACATAGCAGCAGTAGGAACCATTTTTAACGTCTTTAGTTATGACGCTTTGTTTAGCCAAGATTGTTAAGAGATTTGTACTTACCACCTCCCCGACGACTAGCGGAAGAGCTACGTGTTGAGCCACAGTTGCGGGTTAAAAGTACTGAACAGATACGACATGGCAACCGTAAAAAATAGGCAATATATTATAATGTTTAGGTCAGTTTAAAGATGCTTATAAATAATATAGATAGATAGATACACATCAATATTGATAGATAGATACACATCAATATAGATAGATAGATACACATCAAGATAGATAGATAGATACACATCAAGATAGATAGATAGATAGATACACATCAACATAGATAGATAGATAATTTCCTATTACTGGAATTCCTTATTGATAAACAATACAAGGATAGGTAAATGGAATGAAAATTGTTAAATGGGCAAAAAACTGTCTGTAAATTCGCTTTTCATTGACTTATGTTTAAATTAGAGTAAAACACTAAAGGGGGTAAGGGGTTAAAGAACTGTATCTCCCCATCTCAGTATCCTCAATCGGGTCATTGAAAATCAACCAATGGTGTCGTTCTTATTAACACAGCCAAGTAGCAGAAAATAATTTGATAGCAGACGAAAAAGGTCATTGAAAAAGGGAGGGATGTAGTTATCTGTATAGACATCTATACTATAGATCTGTTATGTCGACTGTATGAAAGTAGACAAAAGGGGCCATCGCTGATATATTAAAAATATTATGATATATGCATCAATATCGTATATTCTTTTATTAAATCAAAGAAAAACAAGACATTTCGTCTAAATAATGATAGTTTTTAAAGTTTCAAAATCAATGATTTTATTAAAACAAAAAAAATATTTCACTTTAACCCAACTTATTGATAGGTTGGTTATTAAAGTAGTCAAGGCCATAAGACCTGTGTAATTTTAATGCATACGTAATTTAGATAATTATAGAGTAGTCTCGATTATACATTTTTAATATCTAAAGTTTTAAATTATATTTAGCATTCTTAATCTATAATACAAAGTAATATGATGTCTGTCCGTCCCTTAAGATCTCGGTAACAACTGAACCGATCGGATTCTACTCTTCAGGGAATATACCTACTGGTCCTGTAGTGGTTTTAAACTATTTTTTTTTTTGGGGGGGGGTGGTTGGACGCCCCCAACCCCACCAAAAACCAGAAAATCCCCCTTAATTTATTAAGAAGCAGTTAATCTTTAATAGGTGGTTGCAGCTCCATAGGTTCCTCCAGGCACATAAAGTTCTTTAAAGAACCAAAACGACACTTCCCAAGAAAATAGGAACCAATTCACCATGTTTTTAATGATAGACAGACAAACAGACAAATATATTTAAGACAAACGGACAGACAGTTAGACACAATGCATGAAACAACGAATATATATATTAGGATATGCTTTGTATATTTGTAAAAGTTGAAATTATTTAAAACTTCCTGTTACTGCATGTAGAAAGTAAATTATTACAATATTTAATTGCTATTTTACCCAACAACCATGCTCAGCTCAGTGCAGCCTAAGCGTCTTTACAAACGTTATAAGTGAGTGTAGCTACTCTGTATGCTTTTTAAATATCTATTTTGTAAGACAAGGAAAAAATATGCAAATAGAAACTAACAATTTATATATAATTTAAACTTTTGATTACATGTTTTAGAGATCTTGAAGGACAAGTCAATGAACGATAAATTCGCAATACCCCATTCATGATGAACAAAATAACCCCTTCTGTAGATCAAATATTTGGTTGAAAAGTTTTATTATTGCATGTTTGAACCTACCGACAAAGATGTAATAAAAGGTTTTTAAGCTAACAAATGAGATAATCTGTTTGTAAGATTTAAGGGACCATTATATGTTACAGTCCAATGTCCCACCCCTTTAGGGGAATTAACTTTTGTTGTAGAAATATTTTTAGATCTTTCAGTATATGAAATATAACTTGTATATGTATATCTTTATCCTTGTTTTTTCTTAGTTCTTTTTATAATTGGATAAACCGTATATAAGATATATAATGTATATCATAACGAGGATGACAACATCAAAACAAGCGAAGCTCAAATTGATTCACAATGCTCTGATTAGCGTTTTCTAAAAAATATTATTTTAGAGTGACTACTTAACCAGTATGGTTTCGAAGCCGATTAATATCCGCTCGAATAGAACCGGTTCTCAGACATACTGCAAAATCATGTATAGCATAATATTACAGACAATTTTCCACGAATATTAAGATAAAAATCATAAAATTATTATCAGTTTTGTTAGCACAGGCCTTCGGTCCCTCGAGCCTAACAAAACTGGTGATTTTTCATTTTAATATCCGCGGAAAGCTGTCTATAATACGATGCGATAAATAACTATTATTCATAGAAATATGAAAAGATTTATTGAAAAATCACCACATTATAAGTTTGCCTAGTTTCATATTAATCAGACAATTCTTTCATGCATAAAATCACGAGAGACATCTCTCTAATGAACTGATATGTTCAAACCTTTATATATAAAAGTTTTGCCTTTAATATTAATACTTTAGTTCATGCTTACCCGACTTTGCGCAACAATTAAAGTTATTAAAGTAAAATAATTGATATTTAAAGAGATACTCATAATGTTAACATTTTAAGAATACTTGAAATAAAAAAAAAATACTTTTCATTGTAATCTTTTCAAAAGATACTCACTATTTTTCTTAATTTTTCCTAATATCTACATTAAATGTAAAAAACAGAGCTCCTCTTATAATTTTTAGCAAACAACAGACACATAGACAATAATTCTTAAAAATAAGGTAAATTAGGTGAGATAAAAATTGAAACAACAACGTTCAAACACATTTAATGTCAAATATCTACATAAAACCTATACATTTTGGTTGAGTTATTTAAGAAATATATTTTTAGTACTTTATAATGAATCTTCATCCCTATAGACTCTTAAAGTTGAGTGATAAGGGCAGCAAAATAGCTTAAAACCATTTCAAGATTTAATTAAAAAAAAAAATGGCCTAAATTCATCCCAGAGCTGTGTAAAGACCCTTAAAATTGGTTTAGTGGTTACCAAGATCTTAACGAACAGACAAAGACACATTGGTAAGAATCCCCATCTCTCTCCCTAGTTGCAAGCCCAACCATTTTTGATATTAACATTAAGTTTTATTGCTCTGTCTTCCTGTTCAAGGGGCCACAGAATATAATAGACAACTATTTTACAGGGAGGGAGGGGACATTGGGCAGTTTATGACTCTAGTCCTCAATGTTTTATATTAATACTTTCTTATTTATTGACTTAAAAACTTTGGAGACTATTATTGAATTTTCTACGGGTTGGTTCATTTTGTTGAGTGCCCAAACAATTCAACTTCTAAATTGTAATTTATAAACGGGATAATTTTGTGCATCATCATTGGGGATATACATTCATTTATTGCCATTTATTTACATTCTATCGTTTTTGATTCCTGACTATTTTATGATCTTAATGGATAAGACAATCCTCCTATGATAAAAAATTAAGGTCTTATACGTCCAAGGGTGGGGTTAAAGGGGTGTTTAACCCTCTCAAATTTTGCAACCTCTTTTTTTACCACCCTCAAAATATAAAGAAATTCATTTGATTACACCCATCAAACCTTTGAAACCCCTAATTTTACCCCCTCAAATTAAAAAGCTTGGACGTTCCTGATTTGATTTTTTAAAGCGAAGCTTTTCTATAATTAGGGTCGGTCCGTACGTCCGTCCGAGATAGATAGCTTTTATTCGTTAATTTAGGCATGTTAGAATTGTCCTATCGATTTCAAACTTTGCATGGTGATTCCTGTAGTAGTTAGGTACGATTTAGAAAGTGTAGCAACTCTATAATCATTACCAGAATGTCCGTACGTCCATTTTAAACATGTTGATTTTTCTACTTTTTTAACAACAAATTTTTATGTGATCTAATTATCCGTTTGATCTGATTTTTGGTATATTGATTCCTGGGACAACAAAGAACAATTTTATAAGCGAAGCAACTCTATTATCAAGTCCTAAAAATGTTAGTATGTCCATAAACACTATCCTGTATCAAGCAGTTTTGCAAAAAATTTACTTACACTTTTGCTTCGACTCTTATACTTTTATATTCTGATTATTCAGTTCAGACACTATACAAGTGTTAATGTCCGTTTGTCCTACCGTTTCAGTGCTTCGCTTTTATGGATGTTGTCATCCTTGTTTTGTCTGAAGCTAGGTCTGCAATTTTCAAGGAAGCTTTATATTGTGTCTGTGTAGCTTTATTTTTCAGATAGACAACCCTCCCTTTTAAGACATAAAATACATGTAGGTAAAGAAGGAAATGTTTTAACCCCCCTAGTGGGACAAAAGTAGGCCAAAGTAAAATTAGGCATGACTAATACTCTATTTTATAACCTCTATTGTCCATAGCATGAGCTAAGCTTGTATTATAAGGGTAGAAAATAGAGAGTTAAAGACCTTAATGATTTAATAAATGCGCGACTATTATCAGGAAGAGCAAGGATAATAGTAGATAGAATATGCTGCAAACTAATCTAATCTAAGTAAGACTTTATAAGTCAACAATAAGCTAGGATGGAAATTAAAATATCTTTTGAAGACCTATACTTGAAACCCTGGGTTATTATACAACAAAATTGCAAACACTTTGATCCAAGTCAGTTTAGACAGGTCTATTATTCTTTTTTTTTGCACTCATGCATTTTGAATGGTTTATTTCGAATATATTGAAATAAATGAAAGTGTCCATGGCTGACTTTACAACATTATAATCAAAATCTTATGTTGTTATGAAAACTACATAATTTTTCTGATAGACTTCCCTTTTAATTACATCTCTCATGATCACGATTTGATATTTATTATTTTAAACAGACTGATGTATATATTTTTCAGAGATTTGTATAGTTTGTATAATGTACTGTAAATCTAAGACAGCGAGGTATTAAAATACAGTGTTTTTTTTATGAGAACCTTTTTGAAAGCAATTTTACCCCACTTGTAGTTATCAGAATTTAATGATTAATGGCTTATTTTCTTTGTTTTTTAAGGCAATTAATAGAACAACAAAAAAATATTTCAGTTTTTATTTAAAAAGTACAGTAAAATCTAAATTTCAAAACTTAGGTGTAAACATATAAAAATGGTTTTAGCGCATTTTTCTTTAAAAAATGGATTTTCTGTATTCGACTTTGGGGGACCAGTACTCCCTCCCTGGTTGAGATATGACCTTCAAACTTTGATATGTTCTAGTACATGTCCCTAATAGTATCTGTATACATTTTCTCTATATCTCAACTTTGAAGTGTTTAGCAGCCATTCTTGTAAAAGGTTGATTATTTGAGCATAAGAAAAATGCGCTAAAACCATTTTTAGATGTTGACACCTAAGTTTTGAATTTTAGATTTTACTGTACTTTTTAAATAAAAACTGAAATATTTTTTTGTTGTTCTATTAATTGCCTTAAAAAACGAAGAAAATAAGTCATTAATCATTAAATTCTGATAACTATAAGTGGGGTAAAATTGCTTTCAAAAAAGTTCTCATAAAAAAAACACACTGTATAAAGATATTACAAGTTCAAAATTTTTTATCTTTTTACAAGTGACTGTACCCTTATCTTCTTAGTCATTTGAGTCCAGAAAAAGTGGAAATCGTCTACATTTTCACAAAAAAAATTAATTAGGAGTATTAAATCCCAAAGAATGGGTTGGCGCAATATGAAGCCTCAGTCAGACAGACGGACGGACATATCATAGGTAAAAATTAGTTATTTGATTTTTCTATAATCCTTAATTTCATTAGAAATTTTAAAAAGTAGTAACTTTATGCAGTATAAAGTGTATACTATACAATTCTCTGAAATAATTGAAGTAAATTCATAGTTTATGATGAAGTTTAATAATAAAATGCAAACAATTGGACATGGTTTTGATTCTCTTAAATACATATCTTTTTTTTTGTAAAAGCAAAGCTTTCAAGTTGTTTTTAGGATAGCACAACACTAACTTTTTAATAAACTAACAAATATAGCCTAAAACCTGCCAAGGATCAATACGAGGTCTCTGAAAGCTGTATATCCTAAAGAGACCTTAATATATACAAACACAATCAACTGTAATGTATCTTTAGAATCCTCATAGCGAGGTTTTTTTGGTCTGTACCTTAAAATTTCAATGACTACTAAAGTGATTAATTTCTCCATTTAAGTAAAGATTCACGCTTGACTTAGGATGGTTTTAGGCTATTGATTTGTAGTAAGGTTTTTTTTGTCTGTAGTTTATGATTTCAATAACTACCGAAACGATTGATTTCTCCATTTAAGGAAATTGGACTTGGATTTTTAAGGCTAATAATTATCTTTTTAAATTTGGGTTTGGGATGGTTTTAGACTCTTTTCATGCCCTTCCTTAACCCTATGAACACAGAACCCCTTGAAGATAGGGTCGCATTGACTAGTATATAATAAATATATAATACTGCTGCTACCTATGGTATCCAGCTGAGATTAAGATATGAAATAGTTTCTGTCGGTTTTGATACCCCCTACCAATGTTATAATTAATATCCAGTCAACTTAATATCTTATTCATCACCTTTCATACATGTTTTAGCCTGGACCAAATTGTCTAGAATAAAAGTTAAATGATATGATAAACATGATACATCTTATACTTCTTTTTCAACGACATACTAACGAAATAGATACGGACCTAGCCTAAAGACGCTTCACACCAATAGGGGTGAGAGGTGTCCCCCACATCTAATCTTATATTTTAGGGGGTGAGAAGTCTGGGGGTTACAATATCCCTAAAGAAAATAGCCCAGAATAGTAGAAGTTTGAGTAGTAGGCATATTCCCTGAAAAGTAGAGCTCTATCCTATCAGCGGTTAACGAGATTTTAAGCTTCATAATGACACACATACCTAAGATGTCCTTAAAGTAGACTAAACCATTTGAACTAGTCTAGTTGGCATTCCAGAAAATTGATATAAAATGATGAAACTGTGGGTGGTAGAAAATTGTTGTGGACAGATTTCAACCCCAGGGACTTTATACTCACAACCAGAGGTGCCAGATGTACACATTTTGTGCGTAATGTACGCATTTTTAACTCTAGGAAAATGGACTTTTATAGGTAATGTACGCCCCCTCTCCCTTTTTCTCTTTCCCTTTTTCCTTCCCCTCCCCCACAAATGTACACATCAAAGGCTCAATGTACACCTTTTTTTCTTGTACACATTTATCTGAAAAAAATCTGGCAACTATGCTCACAACCAACCATGGATAAGGGATGACGTTTTTTTTGAGAAATATTATAGGAACAAAAAAATTCTTTTAGGGGACTGAAAACAAGTTCTTTTTTTTACTAGCCTAGTCTTTGTATGTAATGTCCGATAGTCTGGCTGTATTAAGAAGATTTTGTACAGTTCCTGCGCAGTCTACATTTGTTGTTGCTGTGCTTATTATTGACATTGTTATTCTTGTTTGAAAATCCCTTTTTGCCTGCAAAAAAAGAATATTATATTCAGGGATCTTAGGGGATAAACAATCGACGTTAAATTGATGTATGCCCAAATCCCCTAATTACCACTTCAGTAGATTGAAATAAATAGTTGAAAATTTAGACACGACTGATTTGAATCAACCAATCAAGAATTAATAAAAGAAACTAAAGCGAACGAATGAAAAGGAAGTGTTTATAAAACTTTGGGTATCAGTATAGTATACATCCCATTGTCCCCTCCCTCCCTGCTTTTTTGCCTGTAGGCTGCTCAATAATTATATGTTCATTATTAGATTATGGAAGGAATATTAATACAAACCCTCGGGTCATAAACCAAAGCTCTACATATCAATCATCTTATATCAAGTTAAATTTATTAGGTATTTATTTTTTCATTATTTTCCTCAATATTTTTGTAAAGAAAGTAAACAAATATGGAAGACATTTTACTAGACCAAGTTGAATACTTCCTGAATAACACAATTTGTATGTTTTTTTTATGGGGGGTGGGGGGAGGTCATTATTTTGCTATTGGTGGATATCTTTCTATAAAACAATATATTTTAGAAGTATATAATATGTAGCTTTTTCATGCTAGTCTTTGAGAGTTTAATAAAATATTTAGTTGTTTAAGTCAACTTCCAAAGCATTAATAAAAGCAAAAGTGCCATTTATATAAAAAAAACCTAATTTAACTGATATTTACGTCGATAGAGTATCAAAGTCATTTAATCTTTTTAAATTTTATGAATAATACAATAAAAGTATATCTAAGTATGAAAATTGTTATATAAGATTATGCAAAGAAATTGATACTTCAGTATAAAGCATAAAGGGTTTCATTCCAGGATAGAGTAGACTTTTCTTTTAAAAGGAAGATAGTATTAATTAATTGTAGCCAAAAAGTAGCCATTTTTCCCATGAAAATAAGGAGGTTATATAAAAAAAGTCACAATTAATTAAGTCGTATATCTTTAATATAAGCTGTGAAAATTCCAAATAAGATATATTGTTTATATTATGGATGGACGAATAAAGTTAATAACAGAGTATATGCGCATTGTTATGATGAATCAACTTAGATTAAAGCTTGATTTTTACCGTAGAAGGGCTAGAAAAATAGCAGAAACTAACCCAAGTCTTAAATAAAATTTAGTATCCTAAAACCGTCCTGATACCTATGTAAAGCTTATCCAAAATAGAGAACCCAATCAATTCAATATCTATTGAGATCTTAAGCTTCAGACAAAAACCCTTACTACTTTATATATTGGGATACAGACCGTAGGACCAAGTGAGCTATAATCTGGGTGCTCTTTAATAAGAGAAAATCACATTTTCCCTAACGCCTTATATACAGAAAAAAATTTAAACAGAGGTAAAATTTCTATTTTAAATTCTTATGTTCCTTTTTTCAGCTAATTGTTCTATAGAATATAAGTCACAATCCATGCATTTTGCATTAAATGAAATATAATTCTTTTAATAGTTTTATATACATGTCTATATCTGAAAAACAGGTCATTTAGGACAAATCATAAGAATAGCTGTAATGCTGGTATGAATGGATTTATTATTGCTTTTCATGTTCTTTAATAAAGTGAACCACGCAGTGGGCTAAAATAACGATATACTCCTTATATCCCATCCCCTCTTCTTCTAATGGATTAACGAACTGACAAATAAATGACAGATGATAGCAAGCTCAATTGAAGGCAATTTTTCCCATGTCATAATATCCACGTATATTCTACATCCATTCTGGTAAGGGTTGATGGAATGCCTTGGACAGACATACAAAGCGAGTTAAAGAATAGATGATTATTGGTGCGAAGAATCTTCACACAAAAAATATTTGTCATATTGATATTAGTCAGAAAATCATCACGCTTATAAAAATAGTTTCAGGTGTACCGACAAACGGACATCCATAGAAATAGGTTAACTTCGCAAGTAACATTTTATTATACCAGATATCCTATTATATAAAGAAGTAAGCGTTTTTTGTCTGTTCCAAAGGATCTCGCTAACAGCTGAACCGATATTGTTCTCCATTACAATGAAGCTTCTTATAGGTCCTAAGAAGGTTTTAAACTATTTTCGGAGAGGGTGTCTTCACCCCTCCCCCCCCAAAAAAAAATAAAATATTTTATTAACTCTTTTGAAACTCAAATTTAAAATGGGATGAGTTCGACTTTCCCCCCTATAAGCAAAATATTAATTGAAAGGTGTAAACAAAACTTCCCTAGGAATCATTGTTTCTAAAATCAGATTATTGGAATAATTAACCATATGTACAAAAGAATGTTGTCAAAAAAGTTAAAAATCAACATGCTTTAAATTTTCTAAATCGTACCTAACTGTAACGGGAATCATCATTCAAAGTTTGGAATCGATAGGACAAATGTAACATGTCTAAATTAACTAAAAGAGCCCACCGTGACGTACAGGCGGATTAAAAAAGCTTCACTTTTAATAATTATAGAAAAACTTCGCTTTCAAAAAGTAGCAGCAACACAATGTTTTTAAAAGAATTGAGTGGGAAGTCTCATAAAATAGAGGAATTAGAAAGTCAAATACTTTTTATTCTAATATAAAAGTAATAGGATGTCTACTTATGTTTGTGGGTGTGCGTAGTTAAGGATCTCGTCAACTGCTGAACTGATATGGTTCTTTTTTTTTACAGAGTAGCTTCTCATAGGTCTAAGGATATTTTATGTCTACTTAAAGTTGCAAAACTTAGTATTGTTATTAAAATAAGTTGATCTCAAATTGTGGATTCAATATAGCGACAAGAAGATTATTGGTTGATTGCAGACATTTGTATTGATGTAATAACTTTCAAAGAATTGCACTTGTTTAATTTTTGATATATTTGACATTTCAGTAGCCTGACATAATAGCTGTAGCAAGATTCATCATTATTATTATTGAAAATTGCGATCATACAAAGAAATGTCTTTCAATAAATGATATTTAATTTAAAGTGAATATAACGACCAGTCGAAATGTTAACTCTATTTATTGGTATATAACACTCATATCAGATGTATTACAAGATTAAAATAATATAAGTTAGCAGGGGTTGATTTCAGGGATGTCTAAAACTATCATTTTCCTTTGCTTTTTTATGTGTTGAAAACATTACTTAAATATTATATAAGTGTCATTTTTAGGAAGAAAAATAAGCACTTTTTGCCCCTCAAATGTAAATGGGGCATGTCTCAATATGTACTAGTCTGCATGGACATGGATAGGAAATATTCAATTCTCTCATTGGTTAGCTAAAACAATTTTGAAACTTTTATACTAAAACCAAACAATCGACCCTTTAATTGTACAACCTTTCATAATCCCATGAATGAGCTTTACTCATAATCCAGAAAAACGTGCTAAACCTTAAAATTAAAGTAAAACATCAAATGGTTTTGGGTGATATTTGAATCCTTAACTCAAATCTAGGGGTTAAGGCAATGGAAGAAAAATTGATTGTAATAAACAAAATTACCACTAAGAAGATTAATACTATAAGTCAAAACTTTAAGTAACGGAACAGTGAAAAAAATTTGAACATACCAGAATGATTTATATTCTAGTGTTCCCTCCCTCCCTGTATAACTTCCTAACTACTTTTACATTTAATTTTCCGAATTATTTTCCCTGTTCTCTGATGTTGTGTGTTGGTAGCAATAGAAAGAAAACCTGCCGAGATCTTTATTATTATCAAAACCCATTTTTCCAACTAGGCGGGGGTCTTAATATATTATAGTCTAAACAGCTTCAATCAACCAGGGAGGGTTATTCAGAATATAAAGTTGTTGAACCAGTGACCGTGGCTTTTTACATCCGCTCGTCGCCGAAGAGGTGATTGGTTCAAATCTCGGTTCATTCATAATTAAAGCCATTAAAAATTGTGCCCACTGCTGATATGTCAAATGCGCAACATAAAACAAACAAGTAAAACATAATTATAAAACTTTGGGTACTAGTGTAGTTACCAGCTCAATGTCTCTTCCATCCCTGCGTTTTACACGAATGTGACTGAGATCTGAACCAATATAAAGAAATTTCATAATAGCCAGTTACTTAGAAAATTGTAGTTTTTAGATTTCTTGTCCATATCCGTAGGTATGATATCATACATATAGACAACCATAATTCAAGCCATATATTTATATACAGTGTTAAAAATGCAATCCAATATAGTTTTACTGTTTTTTTATTATTTACTAGCGGCATACTCACTTTCCTAGCCTCGTACAACTTTACAACAACTTAATATTTAAGTTTATTCTTAATAAAAAAGGAAGAAAGTTTGGTCCAGTGGTTAACCAAATTTAAGTGGACATAAAACAACTTAAAAATACCTACGTTATACATTCTTTATGTATATTTGTTTTTAAAAATGGTGCCTCACTAAAACCAATTTTTGTTGCTCTCCCTAATCTTACTTTTTGAAGAAAAGAAAAATCATATTGCGGGGCCTTATCACTCGGGTTGCTATATCTTAGGGTCTTTTCTAAGCCACACTTTACCTAGATTAACTCCTCAAGTCGGGGACTTGTACCCGAAGCATCATAAAGCCCCCAAGAGGTCATCAAGCCAACCGCCAAATATGTTTATATTAACCTAGAAACAACAAACCCATGAAAATGAGACAAATCTGCTAGACGTTTGTGAGATCTTACTATATCTAGATAAAAAGATATAAGAAAATGGAAAAAAATAATGAAAAATGAAAAAGGAGAAAGGAGAAAGAAATCAACAAGTAGTCGCTAGAAATTCAATGAAAATCATGAAAACAGTTTGAATTTAATTTACACAGTGAATGTTAATCCTAAAGACATTTTGTTACATAAATAACAGCTAATTTGATTGCTATGAGTCAGAAGTATACTGCGATGGTATAGAATCAAATTACTTTGGAAACCAATTTGGAATTATTACAATTATGCAATTGTTATGCTTTCAATTAAACATACTTCCCTTCAATTGCTTTCCCTTTTTTCATTTACTCATTGGGTGTTTTTCCTTTCCAGCAAATTACTCAAATAAAATAGTTAGAGTATGAACGTTATGTTACAAAAAATGGTGTATTGAAAAAAGTTAAATAATAATTCATTTCATTGTGTTCAAGTGCTGCGTCCCTAGCAACTAGAAAAGAAATAGAGGGGTTAGAAAAAAAGCCTAAAACATTTTCAAAACTTAAGTTTAAACAATCCCACGTATATTAGGCATACCTGTAATGGAGAACTCAATCGGCTAGAGATATCTTAACATGTAATCAATATGTAATAAGATAACCAATGCATCTATTAATAAATTAGGCAATATTTTTAATAAACTACATTGCATGTACATTGGTATAATATATCTAACCATCCATTGAAACCCGTCCCAACCATATGATCAAGTAAATCAATCTTTGTGATATTTCTATAAACCTGACTTTCCAGTATTGTGAAAAAGACAGACTTACATAAGTTAATGATAGAGTAGACTTAATATTCAATTCAAAATGCAAACAGATTTTTAAGTATTTATTATATTGGATTAAATGCAGTTTTTGAGTAAATAAGATTATATATTGATACTATATTTAGAAATGATTAAATATGTTAATAAGTCAAAACTACTGATTATTCAAAGCTGGAAAGTTCTGAAGTAGCAGGATGTCTGTCTGTATATCAGGACACCAAGCAACAGGATGACTGTCTGTTTAATTAATACAAGGTATTAATTAACTATGCACTTTGAAGGGGTAGAATATCTGCCTATGCAAACTATCTAAAGTAGTAGGATGTCTGTGAATAGCTGTATTGGTCTTAATAAAGACTCGAACCCAAACCAGATAATGTTCTGTGTTAGGACTCTCAATATCAACTGACTTAAATATATTTTCTCTTTATTCTTTCTGAGAGCAATTAAAGAGTAATTAAGAGTAACAACTAAAATATGTCTGCAAACTTAAATATATGACGTCACAACATAAATATATGACATTTACCCCCTTCTGAAACCATCCAGCTAAGCATGGTTTCACCATCCATCAGGCTGATCCAATAAACTGGGATCAATGTCTTCACTGGGTGAACCTACATCGAAATTAACCCCGGCCTCAAGTCCTTCCTCTCCTTCACCCACTGGAGGAGGAGTGTTCAGCGCCCCTCCACCAACCTCAGCCGAGACACCCACTGTTGCTGCCATGACAGCATTACTCGCTGCAGCAGTTACGGGCCCTCCTACAGCAACCATCACAGCATCATTTACCACTGAGGCGGTATCATTCGCAACAGCCACCTCTGCAGCCACCGCTGGCCCATCTGCCGGCATTGCCACCTCCATCTCAACACCACCAGTGACCTGAACACCTCCCGAAACCATCATCACCCCGTTGTTAGCCTCAGCACCGCCAGAAGTCCCAGCCTGTTGCAACTGCCAATATGCCGCCGCCGGTAAGTCATTGTTTATTCTGCGCCGGATCTCGGACAGCTCGCTAAAAATATTAGACAGGTGCCTTTGCACTTCAGCCTCTTTTTGCGCCATCTCAGAAATAGCCTCTTGAACCTTAGTTCCCTGCCCTGCCAAAACACTTTCCACCTGTTGGCCCACCTGCTGTCCCAACTTGGTTGAACTACTTTCCCAATTATCAGTCATTGCTGTCTGTACCCGCTGTACCAGATAAGAAGCCTTTTGCTGTGCAGTAGTAGCCACCATTTGCTGCACCTCCGTATCTACCTTCCTTATACATTCCATTAGATCCTTCTTATGCGTGGCCAACATATCTTTAATCCGTTTATGACCGTCAGTCTGCCAAAGTTTCTGTGCAGTGTTCAAACTTTTGACTGATTCTTTTACAGCCTCACGAATTTTTTCCTCAACCATAGGCTTTAGAGTCACAGCAACAGAATTACTGATCCTACCTATATCTTCATTACTGAGCGGCGCCAAACCACGTCTGTCATTCTTACGCTCAGCCTTATTTCTCTCGACCTCAGCACGTAAATCTGGTAACTCCCTCTTCTGTTTAGGCCCAAGAGAATCTGCCCCAGCAGGCCGCTTGACCACGCCCCTTCTGGAAGTACCTTCCCCAGCATCATCATAAGCCTTGCTGGCTCCCTTAGTCCTGACCGACCCAGCAGCCTGATTTGGCACAAACTTACCAAACCTGCGCCGTCCCTCACCAGAACTAGTATCTGCCACCTTTTGTTCAGGCTTGTCCGTTGGAGGCTCAGCCCAACTGTCTAGCTCCGAACCACTCTGTTCACTAGGCAGACGATCCCTGGAATCAAGCTCAACCTCAAGACTCACGTTGCCAACATCGTCTTCATCATCATACCCAGGCTCATACCTGGGCGATTCTACATCATACTGCCTCCTATCATCTCTCCTATACACAACATGCCGCCGATTAGCTCTACCAGCATCCAGCATCTCAACAGACGGTTCACGCTCCTCCCGCCGACCAGACGCCCGCTGATACCGCCTCTCGTTTCCATCTCCATTTCCTGATAATAATCAATAATTAAATATTAACATTTTAATATTTTAATATTTTAACATTTTTCATATATAAGACGACATTCAAAACGAAATACTTTACACAAATTATATTTATCAGGGATGCCAAATTTTAATTACTGTCTTCCCGAAGGATAACGCGAAAATTTAACGCAGTTACACAGTTTGCCCAAACAACCAACACACAGCAATCCAACAACCACCCCCGCAGCACCCATCACAGCCATAACAAAATGCTGCCAACTATTAGTCAACCAATCAATCGAGGTATTATACAAATGTACAAACCAATCTTCTGTAACCTCTACAACAAAAGCATGTGAATTAGCAGCCAATTCCGAAAGTTTAGCCTCTTCCACAGACTCCAACACCTGTCCTTTCTCTCCCTTATCCAACAGATGCTCAAAATTCAACGGTACCTTCAACCAACTATCCTCCAGCCGTTTAGTCTGAACCAGCTGCATTCCTGCCCCCTTGTTGCCTAGATATAATCCAGGTTTAACTCTCACAAATACTGGATTTTTCCTGCACTCGACAACCATCAACAAGGAAACATTTTTAACTAATCTTGTGAACGGTTCTACAGCAACAATTCTACAGTCCATGAACAAAGAAAAATGACCAAGATAACACGGCAAATTCGCTCCTAAAGTCACATTCAACCATCTTTTTTTACACACAGACACAAGTTCCATCTCCCCTAGATGTTGTACCAACAAATTTCCGACTTGTTTGATGTTGGAATGAAACAAATTATTCTCCCAACACCCCTGTTCTGCCTGCAAAATCCTTTCCACCTGATGGTATGAAGAAGTTAGCTGTAGTAATAAAGCACCATCCTCCTCCTTTCTTCGCATCCAAGGAAAAAAATTCCTTTTAGCTGTTGTAATCCACAAAAATACATCCGGAACGTTGGTATGAAAATAATGCAAATCAGTCAGAAAATCAGAAAACTCCACTTTTTTCCCCAGTTTCAATCCCAACGAAAACTGTGGAGAAATCGTCAACCAACTTTGGCCACCCTGATTATTGGCATCATCCGCCATATTAGAAAATGTAAACAAAGTTAAATTTACAATTTCAACAGTCCGAAAATAACTAAAATGACGTCTATCTTCCTGTGATTTATTGTGAACTATCACTTGATCAAGCCCAAGCCGCAGATCAGACTCCAGACAATGTGCACCAATGAACTGATCCTCAAGAAAACAACTGTTATCAGGTAACATTGAAATTTGTATATTTTTCAAATAACTTGTAATTTGAACTTCTTGAAAAGTATTAGGCACAAAGGTATTATTTAAATAAATACCATCCCCTCTGCACTGAGGGTCAATTCCATACGTCATCATATCCTCATACAGAATTGTACCATTTATGAAATAAGTCATTGACCGGTCATAAAACGCTACAGGCAACCGTCGTCCATCTATGTCTAACACTCTCTGTTCCTCCATCCTTTTACAATCTTCACTAGAAATTAACTCATCACTACTAACCACAGCTGGTGCCCCTAAATGTAAGTGGCTATATTTGCCACAATACCAGGTGTGAACCGTTCTGTCGACGTGACATTGTACCGCGGGCAAAAATCTCACTCCTACTTTTTTTAACAGATGACCACTGATTGTTCCATTAAACTCATGCTGTCCAAACACTGTACATTCTGAAGCCCTCAATTCAGGACCGTCGCCAACACACTCCTTTACTAGCACAGGTATCACATCAGCCCCACAGGATATTAAACACAATCCCCAAATTAAAAAATATTTACCTGATTTGAATTTATTATTATGACCAGACATTATTAGCTGATAACTGTTCACCAATTCACCCGCAAATATCAACTGATTTAGCCTTTCATTGTAGAACAACTCTCCACCTACTAGCTTTGTCAGCACATATTTGTTATTAAAATAACCAAATAACAATTCATGAACTCTTATTATAATATATTTTTATAATATTTATATATATTTATATAATATTTTCTTTTCAAAAATAATTATTATCAGCTCTCCTTTCCCTACTTTCTCCGTCCTCGAGTTCCTATCTGAACATGTACCACAGGACCCCCTACCTGAGATCTTAACCTCCTCCCAGTGTCCCATAAATATTTCGCCACCCGTGATCCACTTTTCTTAATTGTTACTAATCTTTCAGGTGAAGATTGCGGCGGCGCCGTAGTCAAAAACGACTGTTCCGATGGAAGCTCAACCTCGTCAAAATTACCCTCAACTACAGGAGCAGGCACCACAGCTTCATCTGTCACTCCCACCTCTACTCCTTCCCCTACAGGTATAATTTCTCTATTAACGTTCCACTCATTTCCATCCCCTGAAACTCTGTCATTATCAACCTCAACCTCACTCTCCTTCTCCTGGATCTCGTCACTCTGTCTTTCCTCTGCCAATTCAAAACCATCATTTTCAGATGACAAATACACAACATCTTCACTCTCTCTCTCCTCTACAGTTTCCCTCTCTACAGGCATATTATCAACCTCCAAAAATATCTCATCGGACGGACAAATTTCAGGTAAAGGAAAAACGTTAAAATTAACCTCCTCTCCTAAAACTTCCGTTCGAGCATGAATTTTTCGAATTTTATCTCTAGCCACAACCTGATTTTTCTTGATGGGATTATTCCCAAAAGGTGCCAACTCATACAATGCATCCGAAAATTTCTTAACTACAATAAAAGGCCCTCCATAAAAAGACTGTAATTTCTTGGACACGTCAGTCTTCACAATATTAAAGAAAGCATAACAAACATCTGTCACCCTCAATGCTTCCTTCTGTACTCTGTGTTTATTTTGAACCTCTAAATATAACTTGGATTTTGTAGAAATTCTCTTAATTACATCCTCCATATTTTTCAGAAATTCCAAATACGACCGCGAGGATGAAGATTCAACAGACGGGACTGGTGATAGAAAATCGAGGGGAATACGTGGCTGCCGACCGAAAACCAGAAAAAATGGAGAATAGCCAGTTCTAGAACTCTTGGAACAGTCAATCACTAACGTAGCCAAAGGTAATTTTTTAGCCCAGTCCTTTGTTCCATGATTTTCATCTACTTTCAAAGCAGCATACAAACTCTGATTTTGCCTCTCTACAGGATTCGAATTTGGATTCCTGGGGGGAATTAGGACAGTATCCACCCCCAATCCTTTCATCACACCTTTAAACACACTGCTTGTAAAATTTGTACCTCTATCCGATCTCAAAGCCCTAAATAAACCATAGGTAGGTACAAAATTTTCCAATATAGCCTTTACAGTTGTTTCCGTTTTAGCATCAACCAACGGACATGTAAAAACATATCTAGAAAATAAGCAAACCATGATTAAGACAAATTTAACCGTCTGTCCCTGATGATAACATGGAGTCCAAGGACCAACTAGATCCACTGACATATTAGCAAAAACTTCACTACTTTGAACAGAATGAGTTATAGGTGAAACATGTTTAGGATTACTTCCAGCCTTTTTCAAACATGTAATACAACTTCGCATTCTCGATTCCACAAACTTGTTCACGCCAGGCATAAAAAATCTCTCATTTATTTTACGTATTGTCTCCTGCACACCTCTATGTCCAGAACCATATCCACCATGAGCTGAATCAAATATATCATTGTATAAAGAAAGAGGCACTACAGGCCTCTCGACAAAACCCCCTTCGGCCAAAGGCTGTCTGAAAATTACAACCCCCTCTAGCACATACATATGGCCAATAAGATTGTACAATAGTTCTTTTCTGCCCGATAACTCCGCCCTCTCATAAGACGACAACTGTCTCCTTTCCAATATCCATAACCTTATTTCATTTAGGATCTCGTCCTGCTGAAGACTACTTTGCCAGACAAACTCAACATCCACCTCATCCTCTGCAGAATGTACCTGCATAATGGAATATATTTGATCCAGAAATGGTGAATCATCCAGGTAAGGATCCAAAATTTTATTATCTGTCTCTCTACACTCCTGACAATCCTTCAGTCGATGTTCCTTACAATCTAACTCAGTTCTCGACAAATAATCTACATTCACATGCTTAGTCCCCTGTCGATGGATAACTGTAAAGTCAAAACTTTGCAAGAAAGTTATCCATCGATAGGTGACACCGTTTATTGATCCTTTAGCCCAACGTTTATAATGCACTAGTGAAATACTGTCTGTCCGAACTACAAATTCACGAAACCTACAAAAGTGTAAAAAATTCTTTAATGCATATACTAATGCACCTAATTCTCCTTTATAGGAAGGATAATTTTGTTCCGCAGCATTACACTTTTTACTACAGACACCAAACACTCTCTCTACACCATCCTGTTCTTGTGAAATAATCCCTGCAAAATACTGAGAACTATAATCTACATCCACGATAAAAAGATTAGGATTATCCCATTGAGGATAGCCTTTACACATCTCAGTCTTGAACATTTCCATAAATTCAGTCCATACTCTATTCAATTCTTCTGTCCACTTTATTATAGTGTCATTCCTGTGACTATCCAACATGCACGACCTCTTAGCATAATCAGCAAAATATCCTCTGTAATAATTGGTAAATCCCAAAAACTTCTGTAACTCCTTCCCTGTTCTAGGCTTGCCCCAATCCTTAATCCGTTCCAAATATGCAGGATTCATTTTCAATCCATCGGCACTAATAATATGCCCCAAATAATGGCATTCTCTAGTCAATAAATCACACTTATCTAAATTCAATTTCAGGTTGACCTGCCTAAGAACTTGAAACAGTGCCTGCAGATGCTCTACATGTTCCTCTGGACTTGATGAAAACACGATCAGATCGTCCAAGTAACTGATACAGAATCCATACATACCTGGCAGGATAGACAGCACCTTATCCATCAGAGCACAGAACAGGCTGGGTGCATTACACAACCCAAATGGCAACCTGTTAAACAAATACATCCTGTTTGCTGCACTAAAAGCTGTCAACGGTTTAGAGTCCTCATCCATAGTCATCGAATGGTAGGCAGCTGTCAAATCAAGAGTACTGAACACCTTGCCAGAACCCAGCTTCGTCAGATTATCAGAAATCAGTGGCAGCGGCCACGCCACCCGCTTAGTCACGTTGTTCAAATTGCGGAAATCGATGACAAACCTCAACTTAGCCTCTGCTCCAGGTGCAGCCTTCTTTTTCACAGCAAAAATAGGACTAGACCAATCCGAGAAACCCTCTTCAATAATGCCGGCGTCCAGCCATTTGGTTAACTGTTCTTTCAACTTAGCATCGTACTCTGGATTCAATGGAATATTTCTGGCCTTCACAGGTTTAGCTCCAGGTAACAATTCTATGTTATATGTCATTAATCGACAATCACCAATATCTGAATCATTCATTGAAAAGATATCAAAATTTTCCAAACAAATTTTAATAATCCTAGGTTTCAATTCTGGATTTTCCTTAATCATCTGGTTTTCATCTAACTTCAATTTTTGAATAATAAACTGTACCCGTTCATGCATTTTTTGCCCCGACATTTTTTCTGGCTTATCCAACTCATTAATTGTTTTATTACAGGTGACACCTTGATTATCCATGACGAAACAATGCCCCATCTTCACATTTCTCAGCAAGGTAATAGGTTTTATTGACGCATTAACTACATTAACCACGCAGGACCCATCTTTCCGTGGCTGATACACTCCCTCAATAATCATAATCCCATTGCCACTTGTCATCTTAGAAGAATTAGGGGACACGTACCAAAGCCCATCATTCTTTAATCCAGCCACATGCACAACAGCTGTAGATCCTCCAGGATAAAAAATAGTTTTGTCCAGCAACTTCACATTATACTTCGTTGAATATAACTCTCCAAACCCACCCCCCTCTTTTATCCCTGGCAAGGTAGGTTTAGATGGAATTTCAGAATTCATTCGTCCGGACAAAATAGGAATTTTCTGTACCTCCGCCACCACCTGTTTCTGTAAACAGGAATTATTAGGAACAGATTCCCCACAAAATTCAAACTTATCCTCATCCAAACAAATGTTAATTTTATTCTTTTTCAGGAAATCAGATCCAAGATTCACCAACCTACTCGTCACCTCAGGTACATAAAATATCTCTGTAAATACAGCTTGAGTTCCAGCAAATCTAAATTTCAACTCGACATATCCAATAATATTAACTTTCTTTAAATCTACTGAATACGCTGATAATTTAGCAGGACAAAACTCAATTCCATGTTTATCAAGAATTTCTCTAGATATTAAAGAATTAAAATTATTCCCTGTATCAATAATTCCTAAC
Source organism: Acartia tonsa (assembly GCF_053477335.1). Classification (NCBI taxonomy): domain Eukaryota; kingdom Metazoa; phylum Arthropoda; class Copepoda; order Calanoida; family Acartiidae; genus Acartia; species Acartia tonsa. The sequence continues at coordinate 23,887,170 of NC_137261.1, forward strand.
TCCTTCACCGTAATATCAGCCCCTGGCACAAAGAAATCTAAATCCGCACAAATAGGCATTTTAGTTATCTTCAAAAACTTCACAATCTCTTGAAAACACTAGTCATTTCTATCCATATATCTTCGAATTAAAATCTTCATGCAGGATTACAAATAATTAATATATCCATGTCAATTAATTTCAAATTTTAGATATACATCATTCCACTACACAGCAGTCAGCCCTCCATCCCTTACCAGCCGCCAACATACTGTTCGATTTATGAAATCCTGTACACCTTCCAGACTACCAGCAACTCACAGCTACACACCAAGCCTTTTGCCATACAAGTAAGTACCTCTCATTAACACGATCACACCTTGACTGAAGAATAAGCAAGACAGTAATACTTTATAAAGTTGAGAGCAATTATCTGAATACAAAACAGCAAAATTAACTAATTACACATAGCAAACGCAGAAAAAAATCAATTACAGTACTATAGCCTATATAATGAATACGAATAAAAGAACGATCTATAAATTTCATTCATTTCAAATGAAATTTATATATCGAATCAATCATATCCATTACATAGGATATTGCTGAAAATTGTTCCTAGCTATGTCAGCAATCATAGCCTCATACTGTTTCTCATCTCTGCTCTTTTCAGAATCCACAACAGGCCCCACCTGATTGACCGTCTTCTTCAGAAACTGCTCAGGTATTACCCTATTATTAGGCACTCCAGAACCTTCTTTCTTTTCGCTACCCGCTGAGAAAAACCTAGCTTTGGTCTTTCCTATGCGAGAATCAGGAGCTGGCGGCTTACCTCTCTCTTCTGCCAGCAACTAGCCACTACATGACCTTTTTTCCCACAATACCAACAAATCATAGTTTTAGCCTTCGAATTCAGAGCCCCAATCACGTTCTCAACCTGATCCCAAGGAATATCATCATCCCCTTCAATCCACGCATTATTATCGCCAATCTCAGTCCTGCCCTCCATATCAGATACATGCACTTCACTGATTACAGGCCTAGCTTTTACCTCCCTAGAATCCTCTAGCTTCAACCCTTCCATAGCCTGAGAATAACAGGATGTTACATTTTCAGGTGAGACGTGTCCAGAACGGGCCCAGCTTATGTAATGCTGACCTCTGCGAATCAAATAAGTCAAGAAAGCACTATAATCTTCCAGTTAATGCATAGATTCAATGAAATTAGCCATATCTCTAGCTAAATCAGAAAACAGCAAATTCTTAGCCACATTATTGTAGAAATCACGCCAAGATTGTCTAGAAATTTAACCAGGATGCATAAGCCTAAACAGCCGTAACTTAGCATTGAAAAACACATCCACATTCTGACCACTCTTTTGTTTCAGGGCGTAGAAGAATTCAGTAGCTGACTCTGTATCCGCAAAGGGTATCACCAACCTTCTTATCAACAGGTAATAACCTAAAGCACTTAGGGAAGCATTAGCCTCCGGCGTAATAAGCCTCCCCATCTTCTTCCCTTTGCACTCAAAAATCCTATTGTACAGGACGTCCTTGAAAAGCATAGGATCCTCCAACTTTGCGAACCGAGCAACCCTCCATAAGGATAAGAAATAATCCTCAAAATCAATGTTTCCATCCCAAAATGGAGCATCCCGCACAAAATCACTATCCCACTTGACTCCTCTTACAAGACAAAACTCCTTAAACTGCTCCTCTACAGTCTGTTGGCTTACACTACCGCCGGCCACCTTTTTATAGGCCTTAAGCACTTCAGCCCTTTCCTCAATTAAAGGAAATATATCCAATAATTGATTCTCATATTCGGTCAGACAACTCTCACGAACATTCATCCAATTTCCATTCCCAACCGGACCCAAAAACTCAATCTGCGAAAACTTCAAATGTCCAGGAGCACTTTTCACCCTTTTAGCCTCAAAATTTGTAGAATCCAATTTAGCCTCCACACTCAAACGATTAATGAAAGATGTATTAAACGAATCATCTCCCATCGATTTGGCTGCAGATACACTAGCCCCCATACTTGTCTCATACAGAAAACCGCTAATATCCCCATCCGCTGGCAATTGCGCCACCTTTTTCTTAATAGTAGCCAAATCAACATCATAACCTAACTTCTTATGCTCATCAGAATTCTTGAACTCCTTCACCTTATTCTCCAGCCGTTTATTCGCCGCCGTTAGCTTATCCACCTGACCTTTAACAGTCGTATGCTCCTTTAACATTGCCCTAACATATTTTTTTATGCTTTCAGGCACAACGTCATTCTCCACCTCACCCAACGCCGACTCTACATTCGCATTGGCACCTGCACCAACATCCTCATCCACAGCATCATCCTCCTCCCAATTTTCGGGAGTTCCATCATCATCCTGACTGTCAGTCTCCCGAGGACGCTTAGGCGGCCGTCCACGCTTGCCCTCATTTTTACCCCGCTCTCCTTTTTCTCCATCAGCCATATCCGAGCACTAGAACTAGATTCGCCGTGAAATTTAGATCAGAAGAGTTAAAAAGTGAAATTCCACAGAAACCTAAAATATAAATCAAGTTAGAAATATAAAAAATAAAACAAAACTGTGAAAAATCCGAGATAAAAAAATCTCAAAAAGTGATTGAATTCAAATTAAACACCACTTCCCCCACCCTTAACTCAGTAGCAGGTCTAAATAACACGTAGCACAATAAGACTGCGCCAAATGTGAAAAAGACAGACTTACATAAGTTAATGATAGAGTAGACTTAATATTCAATTCAAAATGCAAACAGATTTTTAAGTATTTATTATATTGGATTAAATGCAGTTTTTGAGTAAATAAGATTATATATTGATACTATATTTAGAAATGATTAAATATGTTAATAAGTCAAAACTACTGATTATTCAAAGCTGGAAAGTTCTGAAGTAGCAGGATGTCTGTCTGTATATCAGGACACCAAGCAACAGGATGACTGTCTGTTTAATTAATACAAGGTATTAATTAACTATGCACTTTGAAGGGGTAGAATATCTGCCTATGCAAACTATCTAAAGTAGTAGGATGTCTGTGAATAGCTGTATTGGTCTTAATAAAGACTCGAACCCAAACCAGATAATGTTCTGTGTTAGGACTCTCAATATCAACTGACTTAAATATATTTTCTCTTTATTCTTTCTGAGAGCAATTAAAGAGTAATTAAGAGTAACAACTAAAATATGTCTGCAAACTTAAATATATGACGTCACAACATAAATATATGACAGTATATTTACACAATAACAACAAGCTATTCTTTCTAAATTGCTAGTGTAAAATAAAAATAATAATGACCCCAGGAACAATCTGTTCTGTATCTTCCATATAGTTCAAGAAATATTTACAAACTTTAAAAGGTCACTCTTTCACTTTAGTTCATTAGAATTCTTAAAGTTAGACAACATGTAGATTGTCGTTATACAATTCTGTATTTGTTTTTCTTTTTAAAATAAGTTCTTTTGTTATCAATAATACTTTTGGATTATTAAAATTATCTTTTTTGATAATATTAAAGTATAAGACAATGAACGATAAATTTACATACACTTCCATTTATGACAAACAAAATTACCCCTTCAGGTGTAGATTAAAATAATTTGTGTAAAAGTTTGGACACTGCTAGTTTGTATAATCCAATCAAGATTTAATACAAGTCCCCAAAGTTTTTATGTGGGAATGAAGAACTTATTTTGAACATTAGTTCAAGGTAGATTTTGTTATTGACTGTCCTTTTAAATTGTAGAATAGGGAATGAATGTGTGTAAGTGATAATATATCAACTTGGTTCCGAGGTTTATTTTTATAACAAAATAACAATAGAAATTTACTAAAATACAGTTTCTATGCAGTCTCCCTATCTCTATTTTCTCGAAACATACCCATTAACACTTACAACTTAGGTAACCAAGATATTATGGGGTTTCCCTTAAAGTGTTTAGTCGAGCAAAGAACCCCCCTTATTAGTAGCGAAGCTACTCTATAATTCACTTTGTCCGTCCGTCAGTCCGTCAGTCAGTCCGTCAGTCAGTCCGTAACGCTATGGGGGAAATGGGATTTACTCCTATAAAAGATAGAATGCTGAAATTTTTTGACAACATTCCCATCATTAAGGAGCACAATTGACTATAAAACATCATTGGCGTTCGGACCGATTTTTAGCAGGTTTTAGGCTATTTTTATATTCTTCACATTTTTCTCCATATCTTCAGTGTTTATGGTCCGATTTTCAAAATTTTTTCAGTTACAGATATCAAAATTAAATTTCCCGTCGTTTAAAGGAACAACCATGAAGGCCAGACTGCCTTTTTAGCAGGTTTTAGGCTATTTTTATATTTTTCACATTTTTCTCCATATCTTCAGTGTTTATGGTCCGATTTTCAAAATTTTTTCAGTTATAGATATCAAAATTAAATTTCCCGTCTTTTAAACAAAATAACCATGACGGCCAGGCTGCCTTTTTGGCAGGTTTTAGGCTATTTTTATATTTTTAACACTTTTTTCCATATCTTCAGTGTATATGGTCCGATTTTCCAAATTTTTTTAAGTTAAGGATTTAAAAATTAATTTTTTTGTCGTTTTAATAAAACAACCATGACGGCCAGACTGCCTTTTATCAGGTTTTTGGCTATTTTTATATGTTTTACATATTTCCCCATATCTTTGTTTATTTTGATGCAATTTTCAAACTTTTATGGGATATCTGTATCAAAATAATTTTTCCCATTGTTATGAGCATCTTTAATATAATTTACTTTAACCATCGTCATCATGCAAAATAAAACAAGGTTTCATGTTTATTTTATCCAATAAATCTATTCTTGATTTTAGTAAAAACCTTTTAAATCTACCTGTACGTATTCCAATCGACGATTGTTTGTGCTTCGCTACTTATGGATGTTGTCATCCTTGTCTTTAAAATAAATGGGAAATAATAGGGCTTGGCTAGGAGGTCTAATTTGTTTTATTTTGGTTAGGTTATGTCATGTTGGGTACAGGGTAGCCCCGCAGGGTTAGAATACCTAAGGTATAGCCCATCCCTGCAGGGGTCAGGCATAATGGAAAAAAACTACCCTCTCCTAATTTTCAATTTTGAATTTTCGCTAGGCACTTTTTAATATTACTACGACATTACATCAAATTTTCGTGCGATTAGACCCCAACTGATGTACAACAGCTCGACAGACCATGCAACAATTACATTTCATACAAGTTTACTGTTATTTTGTTAAATCAAATATCTATAGAACTAGGTCAAAGTGATAATATATTGGCTACTTGCTGATTGGAATTTGCAACCAAGACGGATTACATTACTATACACTCATGGTTTTTGGAATAGGTAAATTTGTGGAAATATATCCTTATAAGAAAGTAACAGCATCTCTGTGTGTCTAAGTGAACTGAAGGATCTCGCTGATTGCTGAACCGATATGATTCTCCTTTACAATGTAGGTCCTTGGAAGGTTAAAACTATTTTGTGGTTGGGGGTTAATCTTTTCTGGGGCAATTTCTCTATTAAGGGTGGTAGTACCCACCTCAAATTGTTTTAACCATTCCTATGGCCTATGAGAAGTTAAACTGTAAAGTAGAACCATATCGGTTGAGCCGTAAGCGAGATCCTTTGGTACACAAAAACAGACTTAGATCTTTTATGTAATAATTTATACATATCCGCACTCTCCCTGGTTATTACACTAGTAAATTATTCAATATTCATTCATTTCAATTATAAATTATAAATGAATGGACAAATTATTGAGTTGGAGCGCTGCAGGGCTCCATTCATGCACCAGAGATAATGTATTTCATTGATATTATAGACCCAATATATTCATTATTATCATAACATGTATGATAATACATTATTTCAATGGACAAACAAATTTAAATAAAAATTTTATCATAATTGTTTTATTAATATATTGTAATGCGATTTTGTAAGGGTTATTATTAATCACTTGTATTAAAAGCTGAAAATCAAATAAGCTTTCTTAGATAATTTTAGAAAATACAATTATATTTTTCTTGAATATGGAATATTTTTTTTTCGCATCGTATTATAGACAGCTTTCCGCGGATAATAAAATGAAATATTATAAGAATAAAACCAGTTTCGTAGCCCCGAGGGGCCAAAGGCCAAAGCTTACAAAATTGATTTTAACTTTATGTTTTTTATTTCAATATTCGTGGAAACTTTTTATAATATGATGCTATACATGATCTTAATCCAGAGGATATTAATCGATTTCGAAGCCAAACTGGAAAATAGATTTCTTCCCGAGCTTTGTCACTGTCAGAAGTTGCAGAAAAAAACAGAAAATTCAAATATTTTTTTTTTCGGATTTTTAAAGATAAGCTCAAATATTTTTTTTCTGTTAAAAACTTCATGAACAACTGAAATAAGATTTTTAAAAAATATCAATGTTTTTAAGTAAATAAATGTTTGTTGTTTATTAATCCATTCTTGAAAAAAAATCATTTAGATTTAAAGATAAAACTTATCAAACCATTAATTTAAGATTTCATAGCAACATCAATTCTTTAGAGAGTGATAGTTATAATCAAAACAAGGATGATAATACATAAGTAGCAAAGAATAAAAATGTTAATTAACTTATGAAAATATCTTAAATAGTGATTGACAAAGTGAGTTATTGTCTCAACCATGACACTTTGGTTGAGCTTGACTTCCGAATTAGCGGGAAGTTCACGAGATCAGTTGGCGAACATACAAACCCCCAATACCAGGAACCATCAAGTTTCAACAGCAGGTTTGAATATAGATTTATTGATGAAATTATTTCAAAGACCTGAAATTACAATATCAATTAGTTCATAATTCCAGTTATTTATAACCACGTAATCTTATTTGCTTTTTAAAAATCATTTTTCTCTACGGTAAAAATCTTTGGAAACTTTGGCTTTAAAGGAAAATTATTTGGTTTAATAAATCATTGTTAAATGCAAAAATAAAGGCACATAAAAATTACTAAAACATATATTAATCATAATTAAGTTTCATGCTTAGCTGGCTAAAGCCTTTTTAAAACTACATATAATCGTCCTATACACCATACTTCCCAATAAAATTAACAAATTCTACCTGAAGCTCTTATGGTTTCAAATCCCTGATATACTAGGGTCGTTCACACACAATGAGACCAATGATAGGCCCAATTTTGTTCTCCGAAATCTTCACACTCTCATATCTCATTCAAAAGTAAAGAACGTGCGCATCCAAAATAAACAAACACTCTATGCCGCGCCTCATTATGAAAGGAAAGCCCTAAAAGACGACATTTGCGCTTTGTTTTTGGTTTAATGATAAGGAATTTAATTTCGAACTTGATAAACACAAAGCTTCCTCGAAAAGAGGTTAAGACAGTTATAAAGAAGAAGGTCATTTCTCTATAGCAGTTGGAGGACTATCCTGGTAGACATAATTTAAAGAAGAGATGCTTACTGGTAAGTTAAATGTTTGAAAGAATTTTCGGACATCCATCTCTTATAGCAGCTATGAAAATCTCAGCCTTGGTATTTCTCATTTACAGACAAATATAGGAAATCCTTTAAACATAGAAAGAATATGTTTTTAGTTTTCTTTAATTTTTTTCCTTACCCACTTGAAGTGTCATTTGGTATCCTTGCTAACAAATGACAAACTCTTAATCCAGGATAGTAATCCTTCTGGTATCAGATCTAAGATTATTACTTTCGAAATTTTCAGTTCATTATAAAACTGCAATAAAATTTAGGGATAAAGGATTTTAATTGGCAAAAAAATGTAATCATACTGCATTTGGGGTTGCAGGTGGGTGTCAAGCCTCCCTTTAAAAGTAATTTGGGTCAGGCGGCGTTTTTCGTCAAAGTGCCTTTTTGAGATAAAAAAAAACCTTCTCTTATTAAAAAAAAAATAAGTGGGTTGGGGCAGTTTTTTTGATTGATTGTTATTGGTTTGGGTCAGGTAAGCTGCTCATGGTTTCATACTCAACAGGTAGTTTGAGGTAAAGCGCCTAATATACTACATAATTTTTTTTGTCAATTCTTATCTTCTGTTCATTAAATAAACTTGGGTGTAAATATTTGTTTATATGAAAAGACAGGGAAAACTTTTCTTATAATCAATAGGTACGTTAAACACGAATGACATTTATGAAAATTAATTCAAATTCGATTATAATATGAACTGCTTTATCTTGATATCTTATAATTCCTTTTCTTTTCAGGGAATACCTTTACTGGTCATGCTATGATTTTAGACTATGTTTTAGATGTTTTTGACGCCCCCTTCCTTTCAAATGGTTAATTTGTTTCATTCCTCTAACTTTTTTTTATTATTTCTATTGTTTCTGTAATTGATGTCAATAAAGAAAATAAGTGGAATATATTTATGTGTGCAATATCCCTATCCGTGCTATAACCTGTGGACCGATGATTAATTGATCTAAAATTCATTATGATTATTGTATTCACTAGTGATATTACAACTGATACAACTAGAATAATGGGAATGGTAGATATGGGTTTTTAGAAGCAACTTGGTTATGGTAATTGTTTGACATGAATTCGAGTTTTTGACACAAAGGGATGAGACAATGGCCTATAAATTCATGTACATCCCCAATGATACACAAAATTACCCCTTCTATATAGTATAAATATTAGACACTCGCCTGAATGAACCAACTTATCAAAATTCACTAAAATTACAATAAAGCCAACGAATAAAAAACGTTCGTTTAAATTTTTGAGAACTAGTATAATATATAGACAAGAGCTTAATTCCCTGGTTTCAGATACTTTGGACATAATACCATCTAAAATTTGATGTTATTTATCTCCCTCCCCATTGGACGTCCTTGAAATGCTTATAATTTTCTTTATTTTTTAGACTTTAATACATTTAACTTATGCTCATACCATATCATCATTTTTTTCTTTTTCTAATTATCCCTTTGTCCTAACTGATAGCTGAGTTTATACCATTTATTTTATCATAGGACTTCTGAGATCTCTAATCATATAGTAATCTTAGTAAACAATGGAGTTTATATGTTTGTTTTTATTAGCACACCTATTCTTCAAGTGTGACGTGTGCGTTTGTAGGTATTTTACTTTCACTTTGACATCACATCCATAGTATACTTCTTGTCATTGCTTTCAATTTTGGATACTTCACTCAAAGTGCTTGTAGAACAATGAACTGAAATTACCCCACTCTTATTTAAAAAAAACACTGCTGGAACCTTTATCCTGCGGAGCCTATACCTTGACCCTAACCTAACCTGACATAAAGTAAATCAAAACACACGAAAAACTCCGCCTTGCTTATTTTCAAAATAAGTTTTCACAATATTGAACTCTCTTCAGAGCAATTTTTGAGTTTCTTCTTGTTTATTATCCAGCTCAACAAAAGCTTCTGAATTTAATTTCTATTTGATATGAGAAAATAAAATTTTTCCACATTTAACAGTCGTATGCAGTACTATGTACTATTGGCCAGGAATCTAAAGGGATAAGACAAATGCCCGATAAATTGATGTACATCCCCAATAATGATACACTAAATTACCCTTCTGTACCCTTCTTATGTGGTTCAATATCCAATCCCTGACTATTGGTGGTGACCGTCCTTGGTAATATTAAATGCATTTTTTAGTAGCTTTATAAAATAGCCAATTTAGCAGGGATACGATAATGGCTGATTAATTGATGTACATCCACAATGATCATGCACAAAAATACTCTTTCTGTAGATTGGTGGAACATTTGGACAAACAACTTTATAAACCGACCAATTAAAATTCAATAAATGTCCCCTAAGATGTTCTAACAAATAAGAAAACTTTATTGTAAAACTTTGGGGACTATTGTAATAAACAGCCCAAATGTCCACTCCCTCCTTGCTATTTTAGTGGTAGTACTCATTTAATAGGTATACATATAGTTTATGATCGCCTGCTTACATAGATAACATCATCATGAGATTTTCATCACACTTTAATCACACTCATGCATCACATTCACACACATACACACACACACTCAGACACAAACACCTTTTTCACACATATGGGGTAGCGAAGATACTCTTATATGTACATTTCTAATCATGTTGGTCTGTAGATCAGTAATGTGGTTCTTTTGTGCAGATTCAATAATAAACACGGTTACGCTGAAAGCTAAAAGAAAGACTCAGTAGAAAAAATAGAGGGTTTATTTAAATAATGTAATAGGAGTTAATTGGAAGTGCAAGTTTGTGCAGTAGTGGTATTAATTTACGAAACTGCTATTGTTTTTGATTGTTTAAAAAGCAATGGTACATAAAAATCACTTTCGATAAATGTCTTATCACAACATCCATAAAAAGTAAGATCTGAACGGTAGGACAAACGAGCATAAACACTAAAATAGACGTACGGACTTTTTATTAACGCTATAGAATTGTCACGCTTCCTTAATCGTACCTAACTGTTATAGGAATCATCATGCAAAATTTGAAATCCATAGGACAACTCCTGCATGTCAAAATTAACAAAAAGAGCTAACAGTTACGGATTGATCCTAACAATAGAAAAGCTTTGCTTTTAAAAAAGTACAAAAAGGATATTTACCATATGATACCATTTTAGAACAAGGATAGAGGGGAAAAATGTGTTTGAAAATAGAGATTACATTAGAGTAGCATTGTTACCAAAAGTTTAGAGATGCTCGAACTGCTAACTCACAGCTATGTTCGGCGTGTCACATTAATAGTAAGTGTAGGGGAAAAGGCCTTGTCCCATTAAGCAGGAGGAACTCATTGCATTTCACAGTTAGGACTTTCAGATAAAAGTTATTTTATCGAAGGGTAGTTGTCTATTTAGTATTACTATATTACATGATTCATAGGATCTTACTATTCTAGGTTTATTTCTTATAGCAGGGGAAAGTAGCAGTTTTAATTCAAAATTGGTGAAATGTTGAATCTTAAACCATTTTGCTGAAATGAAATTAAAAAAATTGTGTCGCAATTCAGTGGCGTCCTAGCTTTTTTCATTTGGGGGGGGGGGGGGTAAAAATTTGAAAATAAAAATTTTTGGGGTGCCTATGGTACCCCCAAGCTCATTTTGGTAATCTTTATATCATAGAGGGAAGCTTAGAGGAAAATTTTGGGGGTGCCTACCCCCCCCGAAAAAAAAAAATTCACTTGGGAGGGGGGGGGGGGGGTAATCAACCCTTTACCCCCCCCCCCCCTGGACATCTATGTCGCAATTCAATCTATATAAGTGAACAAAATTGAACTGTTGTCGACTAACTGTTACAATAGATTTTTATCGAACTTTCAATACCATGTTAAAATTGAATTCATTATTACTTGGATCTTTCAGCAGATTTTCATGTACTCTAATAAAGTGAAACTCTTGAAAATGGCTAAAATAAAGATCCCACCCCTCAACCACCTCCCCTCCTACTGAATAAACAGACTGACCATTAAATGATGTCCATGTTAGCAACCTAAATTGACGACAAATTTTCCCCTGTCATAATATCCACGTATAATCCATATCCATTATGACAACGCTAAAGTTGAAGGTTTTTAACCATTTTGTGGAGGGTGCTAACACCCTCCAAAGAGAAATCGCCTCTAGAATAATGTCCTTCAATAAGTTTTTCTTTACTTCCCTATTTTAAATTGGAGGTTGTGGTCCATTTCTCCCTATCTCAAGAGCTTCTAGATGTCCGCTAGTGACAATATAAAGTTTTACGTGGAAAGAACATCAGCTCCATATAATAAAGTTTAATAGGATGGGGGAGGGTATTAAGGGAATCTTTTACCCTTTAAATTATCCGTGTATATCATGCAATATATCTAAACCTGGATTTCATAGACCATACATGACAGTAATTTTTACACCACAATCCCATGCTTGTTTAAGCTTAAATTGTACTGTAACACCGACATAAAAAGTTCCTTAGGACAGTTTCTGATATCTTAATATCTTCATACCCAATAAATATCTTTAGACCATCAAACAGTGCCGTGAATTAAGGTTGACAATTAAACCCGAGCACAAGAACACAGTAATAGTGTCTGACTGATTATGACGAAACAAAAAAAAATAGCCAATGAGAGGCCGTTATTGACCAATGGTAAAATTTATAGTGGACTCTCATTGGCTAATTTTTTTTGTTACGTCACAATCAGTCAGACACTATTACTGTGTTCCGAGCACAAGCATAATTTAAATGATAGATAGATAGTTCCGAATTTTGACTTGATTGGTGAAAAAGTTGCAGGCTAAGATGAAAATTAGATGACCCCCCCCCCCTCCCCCTTCCAGTCAATAGAGGGGCATAGGATTGTTATACTAAAAATCAAGTACTCCTCCCCCCCCCCCCGTAAAAGGCATGTAATGTATTTAAAAATCTGTACAGATAACCAAAATGCCCCAATTTTAAGAAAAAACCTTTGCACGACTTTGATTTAACGCTGATCTATTAATAATACTCTAAGCAAAAAGTTTTAAATGGGTTAAATGCCCTTTGTGCTTTAAGAGTCACCTGTATAAATATCCTTGGCCATTAAATAAGGATAATGCTTCTCTGATCGAATTAAGTAGTTTAAAAGTTTATTGGAGATTTTAAAATTCCTTGTCCTGAAAGATAACATCTAGAAATACTTCCTATTTATTGGCTGATTTAAGAACTGTTTTGCTTAATAAAATCACAATATAATTATAAGCTTCTGCGGAATACCTTTGGTTGTGTGACAGAGTAGATACAAATCTAAAGAACCATCTTTTAAACTAGAGTAGGGTGAAGCAGGGATCAAAAGGGATAAGACAATGGCTGATAAATTGATGTAAAATTACATACCCAATGATGATGCTTAAAATTACACCTGCTGTAGAGTACAATTAATGGTTGAAACGTTTGAACACCCAACTTAATGATAAAACCAATCAAAATTCACTGAATTCTCCAAAGATGTGAAGCCAACAAATGAGAAAACGTTATTATAAAACTTTGATGATAGCAAAAGTATCAAATCTTAAGATTTTGGTCGTAGTCATTATTAGTTTTGAAATATATTAATAATAATATTTATAAAAAGTAGGTATATATTCAAATCTAAAACATTATTTTTTTTCTTGCCCAATTTGAGATATTTTGGATTTAAACTGGATTCTGTCTGTAATTAGATTCTCTATTCATTTATCAAATATTTCATTTTATATTATTCTATTCAGGGCTGAATATAGGAAAATAATAATAATCCGAAAGTCATTATATTACCCTTTTCCCTAAATAAAAAGCTTGGACGTACTTTCCCCCCCTATATTTTCATGATTTGATACAAAAAAGTCTTTAGATTATAAAATTTAATAAAATATAATTATCCGATAGGTCTGGTTTTTGGAATACTGATTCCTAGGACAACAAAGTACAATGTTATAAGCAAAGTATCTCTATAATCAAGTCGTAAAAATGTATATATGTCCTTAAACATAATCCTATCTTAAAGAAGTTTTCAACATATTTACTAATAATTTGGTTTCGACTTTTAAAAATTAATTTTCTAGTTATTCAGTGCTGACACTCTAAAAGTGTTAATGTTCATTTGTCCTACCGTTTCAGAGCTTCGCTTTTATGGATGTTGTCATCCTTGTTAAAATGAAATTTGACCTATGCAAATGTTGAAGAATTATTGAACCAAACCAACAATATTAATTTTATAAATTCAGGGATTAATTTTAGTAAAAATGGTCATTTTGTATATGTCAAGGCTTTTGGGTCTAGAAGGAATAGGACATACCTAATGTATAAGAAACACGTTCTCAAAGTGGTTTAATTAAAAACATTGGGCACTTTCATTGAATATTGATTGGTTTGTACAAATTTGTTGACAAATGAATTTAATCTACACAAGGATATGAATAATGTTACTACAGTATTAATCCCTGATATAAAATAAACTCGTATAAATGTGAATAAGAAATTTGATATCATGTATCAGAATATTAACTGACCCTTCCGCCCCCACCCTCACAAGAATGTATTTATTCTATCCAATAAGGAAAAGGGACAATTGTTCGGGGAAAAAAATAAGATATTAATTCTAATTTTGAAAGATTTTAATAACCTTGAATGTATAAATACACCCCTAGCATCTAGGAACCGTAATGGACAGAGAGGTCCTAGAAAAATAGCTTAAAACCATTCGAAGACGTTTCTCTGAAAAAAATTAGTCAATCCCATCACAGGAGCTATGTGAAGTTTCCTGAAATAGATAACCTAAACGGTCGAGTAGTTATTGAGATCTTAAGCTACAGACAAAAAACCTTATTACTTTATATAATAGGACTATTTACTTCCCCCCTAGCCTCTTGGGGAGGATTATATATGCCAGTAAATAGCTTAAAACCACCAAACAGCATCTACAAAGCTTGACAGAAAAGTGTAACCAATTTGGATTTTAGGGTGATGTACCACTTTAAACATTACTATCCGTTTTATATCCGTTTATTATTAATGGGATCAAATATCATGTTTGATATAAATATAGATAGATAGAAAGTACATTCACACCTTTACTTCTTGACTTTTTACTTTTATGCATATAAAGTAACAGGCTGTTTTTTACTGTTTCTCTATAAAACTAAAATTTAAGAATTGATTTATTATTACTCGGATCTTGAACCAGGTTATCTGAACCTGAATTGACGAATTTTTTCCCTGCCATAATACCTACGTATATCATATATCCATCAATTATAAGTAGTGGGTTGACCAACCCCCTCCCAATTATAAAAGTCCCTTTAGTCCCTGGGACTTTAGGGTCGGAGCAGCAAGTTTTTAAAAAGAACAAATGAAAGGAATTATATAAAAGATAGGTACTTTTAACAATTTTAACAATTTTCAAACCATTTCAATGCTTTTTTTAAAATATACAATATAACAATACCTTTTATCTGATAGAATTAAATAAGTTTACAAGTCTTTATCGAAATTTATTGGATTAATCTAAATGTCTCTACAGCTATTTGTCTTATTTTTAGGCACATTTAACATAGTTTATTATAGTGTATCTGCGCAACCAAAAACCAATAAACCCATAATTAATGGTTAGAATGAAATCAAACATTTAATTCATTACAAATTCCACCTAGCTCACTAGCTCGCGCTACAAGGCCAACTTTTAACAAGATCTATCAAGTCCAAGACTAGCAAAGCTATAAAGCTAATAAGTTACATGCAAAAGGGATTTATTTTTATATGGATGTTACATCAGATTTTCATGTTCTCCAATAAAGTGAAACTCGCATGAAACTCATGATATAACAATATCCCCCATCCACCCCCTTTACCCCATCCCCTCCCTTCTTACTGGATGAATGAACTATCAATAAATGAGTTCCTTGTTAGCAACCTAAATTGACGAAAATTTTTTCCATGTCAAAATATCCACGTATATTTTATCTCTATTCAATTCATGCAAGAGTCTGTGATCTTAAAAAACTGGTCACAAACTTAAATTTAAACCAAGATGTGGAAAAACGTAATAAAAGAAAATATTAATGGCTGCACGTACAACCGATAATAAGAACCAAAATCTAAAAATGTAGAGAATCATTGCTGCTAAAATAGATTAGTAAAAGATAATATTTTATTGTTAATTGTAAACAATTCGGTGTTTAATTGATCACATATTTGATCTTTGATCGCCCTGGGTTAGTGTTGGTGCATTAGATTGGTTTTATTAATGATCCCAGAGCTTTAGAGGATACTCCTTGCTTTCAGTTTAAATTATACATACAAAAAAAAAACAATATAAATTACAATTCCAGTATGGCTTTGAAACAGTTAATATACGCTGAATTAGAACCGGTTCTCAACCATAGTGAAAAATCATTGATAACATCGTATGAAAGACAAATTTGCAGTAGGAGACTTCAGCCCCTCGGGGCTAACAAAACTGGTTTTAATCTTATGATTTTTCATTTCAAAATCTGCGGAAAGCTTTTTATAATACTATGCCATAAATAACTGTCAGTAGAGGAAATACTAAGTTTGGAATTGCTTTAAAAGGACGAACTGAGGAGGGAGTTGATTTTTTTATTTTAGATTTAGGAAGAAAAAGTAAAAACAATTTAGGGAGGATTTTTTGTGGTGTTGACCACCCTTCAATTTTCATTTTGTAAAAAAAATGGTTTTAAAAAAACTAAAATATGACTGTCCTTTTAAGCCAGGAGCCTACCACGGGTCAGGATAATAATTTCATTTTTAGGATTTGGTCCATACCAACTTATAATACATTATTATTTTAATTGTTTTATTTGATTAAGGTCAGCTCATCCGTGTTAAATTTTAGTGGTTCTATTATATCGACGAAATGGATGTTTTTGCCATTCTTATATAAAAGTTAATTTGTCTGTTTCCAGCTTGGGATCTCTGTAACCGCTGGACCGATATGGTTCTCCTTTACAGTGTAGCTGTTAAGGTCCTGTGAAGTTTTATAGCTATTTTTTTTTCGGGGGGGGGGGGGGGGTAAACTACCCTTTAAGAGAAATCGCCCCTGGAAAAAATAACGTCCCAAAAAATTACTTTTCTTTTTGAAACTAAAGTGGATGGTTATGATATAGGTTACCACTATTAACGTCGACAATTATATTTAAGAGTAAGTCAGCCTTAAATTTTCATAAAAATAAACAATCGACTTAAACAATGTAAATAGTATGTCAATTCAATGACTCCTTCTTTTTGTTGTAAAGTATTTGAAAATTATGGGGTAGGGGGACTCAAGGAAGCTAAAAGGAAAATGGTTAACTTTATAGATTGTATAAAAGCCATTAAACTAAGAATGGCATATATAGGCAGAAATCAAGGATGACAATAGTTGATAGTTCCTCCTTTTCTAAAAAAGTAGTAAATGAATCTGTCCCATAAGATCTCGGAAATGGCTAGAATGATTTTTCAACAATTTATAGTTTTAAAATGCTTTTGGGTAGAATTTTGCTAAAGTTTTCCTTTTTTTCTTCAAAAAATCAACTACATTGGCGCGAATCACCCGAGAGGCCAGAAGCAAAGACACTAGTAAAGGACTGAGAAAGAGAGGACAATGGGAAATTATTACACTCGTCCCCAAAGTTTTAAAACAACGTTTTCTTATTTATTCACTTAAAAACTTTAGGGACTTTCAATGAAGTTTGATTGGTTGATTCATTAAGTTGAGTGTCTAACCATTCCAACCTCTAGTTGTAATATACAAAAGGGGTATTTTATGTATCAGCATTGGGGATGTACATCAATTTATCGGCCATTGTCTTATCCCTTTAGATTCCTGAGTAAAGATTATAAAGGGTTAAAGAAGAAATATAAGAAGAAGATAATTATAGCGTAGCTTCGCTAAAGTATAAAAATTCTGCTGCAGGAAGCACTTGTGGCCTTAATACCATGCAGAGATCAACAAATAAATGTGTAATTCAACTATAGAATGCGAGGGTAGGGCGTATTCTGGATTTTTAGTCAGGGGGGAGGAGTGATAAATAATAAAAGCGAAGATACTCCAAAAGTTAACTGTTTGTCTGTAACATATCTTTAAAACTGAAATAGTTGTGACATACCGACAAATAGCCACCATGTTACTTTAATATAAGTAAAATATAATTAAAGTAAGGGGAGGGGGGTATACCTACTTTAACCCTTCCTACAAACTTGTATGAGAAAAATAGGTAGATAATGTGTAATATAACAGTAAACGGCAAAAACTTTATCGTGGTCGTAGACCGTAGTCATGCAACCTAAATTTATAATATTCAGGGAGGAAGGGGACAATGGGATGTTTATTACACTAGTCCCCATAAGATTTATAAGTTGGCTTAACAAATTTGGGGACTTTTATTGAATTTTGATTTGATTGGTTCATAAAGTTAAGTGTCCAAACGTTTTAATAAGTAATTGTAATCTATAGAAGGGGTATTTTTGTGTATTATCATTGGTTATTTGTATTGTATGACGCTTTTTTTATAGGCAATATAAGCTGCTTCAATTGTAGAAATTCTGTGCATGTATAAAAATATATGTATGGTTCTCAAATAGGTTTTCTACTGGAGAATAAATTAGTGTGTTAGTGTGTGTGTGTGTGTGTTAGTGTCAGGGATAAAGGTATATTTTCTCTAGAACCAAAACGTTACCCATTTTTCTATGTTTTACAATGCAAAAATAGCATAAAAAAACCAATACCTACTTTTTTTTTAAAATGACTAATGTAAAGCTTTCCTAAACTAGAGAACTCAATCGTTCCCCATATTTGCAAAGTATGGAAGAAAAGTAAAAAAACCTACTACCTTGCACAATAAAATCATTGTAATTTAAAAGTGTATTTTTTTTAAAGACCAGAAATAAATTTTGACAGTAGGTAAAGATAAAACGCCTGATTGGACACAATAAGAACTAGATGAAAAAAGCTTATAGACATCTGGAATAACTCATAACCTCAAATACAAGGCACACCATGTTATATAAGTGGCAGGTAATGAGGTAAGAGCTCACCGAATTGATGAATATTTATTCTTATTTTCACAATGTATAATTTATATATCCTTTATCTGTGATGTTTATTTGTAGATGTTATATGCATTCTTGTCATGAACATTTCTTCTGTTTGCATTGCACTGCCATGCTAGTAGTAATTCCCCTTAAAGTGCCTTGTCGAGCACTAAAATCCCCCTACTTTAATTTTTGAAATAAATTAAACATTAGTCTATCGTTTATTACTTCAGTTCAGGTTAGGATAGGTTTTATTGGGTACTTGGAAGCCGTGTTAAGAAGGAGTTAAGTAAATTTATTTAAAATCACGGGTTAAGGGGTTCAGTGACTTAAATATAATTAAATTTCTTTTGTAACATAGTTTCAAAGATAATTGATGCAAAAAAGAAAATGGATGTAAGATATCTATCAATTGTTAACCATATGAAAGTATCAATGTAAAAAGTAATACCAAAGTCATGAATAAAGAGATAAGTTTATATGAGTTAAATAACAATAAGTTCTATTAATAGATAGTTGAAACTTTAATGTTTAATCAAAACTTTTATTCTAATACACAAACTTAAAGAAAATGTAAAAAATTAAAATAATAAAAATCCAATTATTTTTGAGCTTTTAACTTATTCCATATATTCAATTTATCTAAAACCAAATTGATGAATAGAGCTACTCTTTTGAAGTAGCCACATCTTAAACTTTTATTTCTTGTTTTGTTTAATATCATGGATAGCTATTCTAAGAAAAACTTAGAAGATGGAAAGGTAATAGTTATTTATAACCTATAAAAAGCCATTTGAAAAATACGACGAATCGCTTCTTAAGGGGCGTTGCCACGAAAGGGACTATTTCCCAAATTTGTTTTAATCTTATGGTTTTTATTTAAGTTTACGTGGTAAATCGTCTGAAATACGATACTATACATGATTTTCTAGTATCGCTTGGAACCGATTCCAATCCAGCGGATATTAATCTGTTTCGAAGCCATACTGGAAAAACCATTATTTATACTTTTCCATATACTTACAAGACATGATCTTTTAAAATCTAATTTTAATTATGTTTGAATAACTGTATAATATGTCTTGTATTTTTATGAATATAGAATCCTTATTCAAAAGCTTGCCGCTTGCAGTTTTTATAGATCATACTTTACCAATAAATTTTGGTTAACTAAAAAGATGAATGGATTATTGATAGGCATACAGGCATTGGTAACTTGAAGACAAAACATTTTTTCTCGTATTCATTCGAATCCGGTATCCATACGAAAAAACTATGTCTAGCATCGTATTATATCTAGCTTTCTACGAATATAAAAATGTACAATCATAAAATTAAAACCAGTTTTTTAGCCGGTGCCTTCGTCACCTCGGGGCTAAAAAAACTAGTTTTAATCTTATAATTGTACATTCTATATCCGCGGAAAGCCGTTTATAATACGATGCGAGAAATAACTATTCCCTCCTCAAAAATCTTTTACATAACAAATAGAATCAATATAGAATATTGAACTGGAACTTCTGTCGTTTAAGAAATTTCTATCCACTGGATTAAGAGGTTTTTTTCAATGTTAGTTTACGTATAAGCCTTATATTGATCAAGGCAATGTGTTAATCTTTTTAGAACCCATACTCTAAGTTAAACTATTCGGATCTACTGCAGTTCACGGTAAAATATTGCTGGTAAGCAATATTTCTAAAAATCTATGAATTTTAAAGGCTGCTAGCTGCCAGACGGCTGGACGTACAGATCATACCCGCACACCATTTTAAGCGGCATAAGAAGGCCTACAAATAATCTGGAATAGCCAAGATCCAATTATGCACAGGGAAAGCTTCATTGAAGAAAAAACGCGTTAAATAGGTCTTTTTCGCGCATTTCTCTGTACTGCGAGATAATTATGCATTATTGATTTATGGCTATTCCAGATTGTTTGTAGGCCTTGTTATGCCACTCAAAACAGTGTGCGGGCATGATCTGTACGTTCAGCCGTTTGGCAGCTAGCAGCTTTTAAAATTCATAGATTTTTGGAAATATTGCTTACCAGCAATATTTTACCGTGAACTGCAGTAGATCCAACTAGTCTTCTTTTAACTGTATACTCAGTTTTAATAGTCCATAGAAGCTAAGGTTCAGCCATAATATATAATAAAATTGCCTATGAGAAATAACCCAAAATGATTGCATATAAAAATGAAGATAAAAAGTTAGGAAGATTTAGTACTTCAAATTGAGTTCTTTATTGGCACAACACATCCTAATAATATTGACTTGGACCCTCCTTTTGAAAAAAAACCTACCAAACAAAACATCAAATAAATATTAAGACCTCTGGTTTTAGGAAGTGGGGTTAAATAAGTGTAGAACCCCCCCCCCCCCTTAAATGAAAATTGGTAATCTCCATAGCAACACTCTTTGCACTAAAATAAGGACAACCATTTATAGTCCAAAGTCCAATTGTAAATTGTGTTTACAAATCAACTAAGTAAGTGGTTGTTTCTCAAAAGGGGGTTCTTTTATGCAACTATGGAAAATTGTCTGGGTAAAAAAGTGTATAAGTTTGTAGCGGGGGCATGATAAAGTTTTTATCTTTCTTTTATTGCATCATTATCAACCCTTAAACATGAGATCAACATATAAAGGGACATCACGGATTGGTGTTTTTTTGCCTAAATTATTAAATTTTCTTATTGCATATTATATTTTGAGTCAAAGTGAAAATAACACTTTTTATGAGGTTGCACCCTCCCCATGAATAGTTGTAAACCTTTCCAGGACCTATGAGAAGCTAAATTGTAAAGGAGAACTATATAGGTTCAGCGCTTATCGAGATCCTTTGGTACAGACAGACAGAGATCGTGTTACTTTATTATAAGGACTTAGATTTGTCAATTTTTTTTATACATACAGTTTTTTTATTTTTGACACATACAATTGACAGAGAGTTTCCCTTTAGAATTACAACTCTTCACTGGATTTCTTTTGACTTTTATGATTCAACTATTCAGATTGAGTTAGCCTCTCTCAGAATTACAAATTAACAAAAATTACAACTCCCATAGAAGCAAAGCTTTAAAACGGTAGGACAAACAAACATTAACACTTGCAGAGTGCCAGGACTAAATAAGCAGCACAGAATAGAAATGTATAAATCTTACCAAATTAGTAAGTAAATTTGTAGGAAATTGTTTAAGGACATACTTAAATCTAAGGACTTCATCAATAATCATATTGAATCTTAAGTTATAACATAATGAATTAATATAATAGGAATCAGTATTAAAAACATCAGGTAAATAGGATAATTGGATTTCAGACTAGTACTTTATTTACATTTAAATAATGAAAACATTTATTTTTTTGTATTTCATTTTCTTTTTATCTCTTCATTAATTAACAAAATGCTCAATATTTTAAAAAAAACAAAGCAAATGACTTTAATGTTAATGAAAAAGCTGTCATATTCTTGAAAAAAGTCTCCATCATATTAAAACTTAAATTTGTTAGCTGCCTTCAAAAGCTTAACAACTTTCCTAACGTCTTTGGAGAAATTTCTAATTATTTTGCTAAAATGTCTAATTAGTTTAAGATGATTTTTAGTTAAAAATTAGGGCTTCATTTCCGGTTCTTGTCCTAATTATTTAATTTTTAAAAAGTATATTATGCAACACTAGCGGCTACGCCCCTAGAGGCCTCTATGGACATATGGTGTCGAGAAAGTAGACCCTTCACTTTCAATTTCAGTTTTAAAAAAGGAAAACAAATTTGTTTTGGGGTGGGCAGTCATTTTTTCTATTATTGATTTTCATTTTTAAATAGTTATAAACTTTCCCTGGACAATAGAAGCTTTACTGTAAAGGAGAAACTTATCGGATCAACCGTGAGCGAGACCCTTCACTACATTTAGTAACATTATTTAGCTCTTACATAATAAAAAAATCTTTCTTTGGTATTTTGATTTATTTTAGGAAGAAAAAGAAACATAAACTTATATTTTATTCTTGTGTCTTGTACATTTTGTCTAGTAAAACTCCTTTTAAGGCAATAAATGAAGTTTTTGATTAAAAAATTATTGGTGCCCTCCCCTGTCCTTGCATAGGCAGGAAGTTTGATGTCTCCCCGGAGATATTTTACAATATTGTCAATATTAATCTAGGCACAGGAATAGATATCAGTAAAATATATTTTTAAGAGGACAGACAAAGATGTTCACTAGTTATTTTTTTAGTAAAATTCTGTCTTTTATTGGTCAGTTCGTTCATTTAGAAGGAGGGACGGGGATGGTGTAAAGAAAGTGGAGGTGGGGGATCGTTATAGCCCGCCTCAAGTTTTACTTTAACAGAGTACATTATAATCTGAGGTGGATTCTTAAAAAACTTGGCTCACTTCCTCACTAAAATTAGTGAGGCTTGCTAAAAAATTTTAATACGATTTTGGAGGATTTTTCACAATTTTTTTTAGCGATATTCATTAATTTTAGTGAGGCAGTGAGCCAAAAAGTTTTTTAAGAATCCACCTCTGGTGTAAGATCCAAGTAATAATAAATCCAGTAATCCAATCTGATAAAAGTACCTGTGTACCTGTGGTTTTTAAGCCAACAAATGACAAAACGTGTTAATAAAACTTTAGAGAAGGTATAAAATAATTTTGATTAAATCCGCTTTATTCGTTTTTATAATCCTTATACCATTTTCCCTGCACTTAACAACAATGTAACAAGTCAAACATTTAACTTTTTAAAAGACATTTAAACATGATTAACTTTGAATTTCTAAGAACTATTTCCATAACTTTGAATGAACCAGAAGGAGCCCCTTTCCTATTTCATGGAGCATACGGGATGAGTTAATGAAAGATAGATTGTGATAAAATAAAACAAGGTTAAAGTTATTGATGGAAAAGTTTGGATACTGTTAGTCCAATCAATCCTATAATATGAAGTAGTAAGGTTTTTTTTTATCTGAAGCTTAAGATCTCGGAAATTAATGTTCAAAAATGGTTGTATTTTTTAGGGAAGCTTGCTATATGTCTAGGGTAGGTTTTAGGCTATTCGCCTAAATGATAGGTGCACAGAAAGAAACCAAAAGTTTAAGATAACAAATAATAGGTCATGTTCAAAATATGGTTATAACATTAACTTAGGTTTGTAAGTTTATAGGCAAATGCATTTGACAAAGGGGGTTTAAAAATTGTAGAACATTTAGTTTTAATGGGAAATTGCTAATTTCTCTGAGAGGGTAAGAATGAGGGACTCTGAGAGACCTCTGACCCTCAAAATATTCTTGACATGGAGAAAATTTTAACAGATTTTTTTCAAAATTAAAAATTTTGATTTGTTTTTGAAAAAAAAGGAATTTTTCAATTTCCTGTATTGATTTTGCTTTTGTATTTGGATGTTATAGATTTTAAAATGTATAGAGAGAAAAAAGCTTCAAATCTAAAAAAAATCAATTTTATATCTCCTAAATTCTTTTAATTACCTTTAATTAATTCTAACAGTTTAAGATAATTATAACTTAATAAGTTTTATTAAGACCCAGGAATTTTTTCTAATGTATAATTAATAAATTTGATTGATTTACGCTGAAAACCTTCATTTATCAATCATATTCTTCCTCTTGTACATATAAAACCACCAAAATTTCAACCAAAAGAGCGATTTTTTTCGGGGGGGGGGGCATTCAGAAACTCTTTATTGTGGCTATAAAAATGACGTCATACAATACTAATGACCAATGCTAGGCCAATATACATTTCAATTGACCAATGGTAGGCCAGTATGACGCCATTTTTTATAGGCAATTAGATTGATATTTCAATAATTTTCAATAAAGTTTTATATTGGTCCAGGGAAGGTTTTAGGTTTTTGTAGAGAGGGCCCTTCATTCCAATTTAGAAAGAAATACCCTACATTATTTTCATTAATAATTTTCATCTGAAATGTAAAGACATCTTTCTTCCGTAGATTATCATTATTAAATTATTAAATTGCCCAAAATTCTTTGTAAGACTGGATTTATTAAATAATAGACATATTTAATTTCTAAAATTTCATTTTAGAAAAGACAAAAATAGGTAACCTAACTTGAATATAGCACTTTATCTGGCTATTCAAAGCTGCGCCCCTAGAATCTAGGGATCTGTATTTAATATTGTAAGAAGGCGGAAACAATAGCCGAAAACCATCCCGGAACCATTGTGAAGCTTCTCCAAAAAGAAGAACTTAATCAGTTTAATAGTTAATGAAATGTTAAACTTCAGACAAAAAACAGTGGGTTAGTGAAAGCTTGTAAATAGCCTAAAACCATCCCAAGGACCTATGGAAGCTTCAATAAAATGAAGATCAAAATCGTTTCTGTAGATCTAGATATAAAAGTATCTGACAAAAAAAAACTTTACTACTTTAAAAAAATAGGTCTATTGTATATGTTTATTATATGATAGGTTAATAATAGGTAACCTGATCTTAATTACCAAGTAATATAATCAATTAAGCAATATATACACACGGACAGGGATACACAATCTCATTTAAATATAAACATTTAATCATTATATAAAATTGTTTTTTTTTTATTTAAAGCAAAGTAATTAACTCAGCTACTATATGAGATAAACGTCTGAAATATCCTGAAAAGATTCTACTAACAAAAATCTAATCTAAAGCTCCTTTTCATCGTATGTTTTTATCGTCCCAAATTATAGAATCACCGATAGACAGGCCGTAAATTGATATACGTCCCGAATGATGATACACAAAATTATCCCTTATGTATATTACAATTTGTGGTTGAAATGTTTGGACACTTAACTCAATAACCCAACCAATCAAAATTCCATAAAAGTCACCAAAAATGTTAGCTGATGAATACATGTTATGGTAAAACTTTGGGGACTAGTAAAATAAACAGCCCAATGTCTCCTCTCTTCCTGGTAAAAACTTCCATATGAACTAACAGAAAAAGGAAGATGATTTTTGTCGTTTTTGGAAGGAAATTTCTGTCCTTTTTATAATGACTTCATTTCCTTCATATGATCCAACTAACTCACTAAGTGTAAGACAATCCTCGTTTTTCCAATACAAGATTAAAGAACATAATATTAAACATGAATTGCTTACTACCCCTGCTTTTTAGTGTTGTCTGATAAAAGAGCCATAAAACGGCAGTGAGGATTTATTCCAGACGTGAACAAATAATAAAAAATACATTCTGTGATCACATGAAGCCATATAATCACAGTACAAGCAGATAACTTAGGGGTAACAATCATACAGTGATGCTATGATTTGAAGAGTCTCTAGAAACCCGCTAAAATTTCACTGCTTGTCACAATGAAACACAGTTAACCCAACAAGGCATTCATGCTTTTTTTACGATCAACAAGAATGAAAATTGTCAAATATCACGACATGTATTAATATAATTTTATAGGTTTCTATGAGATTGATTTTCTTTTAATTTGCAATATTGTTATATTGACAAAGAAAACCTTAAATATTTAAGAAAATGCTTTAAATGCTATAGATAGAGAAGATTCACTTTGATCAGAACTAGGCTTTATTTTAACTAATGACCTATTGAGAAAATATCGTTTTTGATAAAAAATTAATGTAATACAATCTGACTATTTGTGAATAAAAGGAATTGTAAGGCAACTCTTTGATTTTATGATATTTTATAACTTTCCCAAAAGTATCCAATAATTTTATGATTTTTTGTATAGATAGATAAATAAATGTTTTGATTATGTTTGTTTATCTTATTAGAGACTTTGGTCTTTGATATTGCCAGAATTTTGATTTCCAACATTTTTAATTCTAATGCCTTTTGAAATTCTAAGTACTTAGATGCAGACTTAGATGTGTTTTTGTATTTTAAGATCTCGTAAACTGTAAGAGTGGAGTTTTAACCCACCTCAAAATTTTTTTTTAAAAATAAAACTTGTGAAAATGCTATTTTGTACAATCTAATCAATATATTATAAAAGTCCCTTATGTTTCACACAAACAATTGAAAAAGCGTGTTAAATGATTTTCTCGTATTCATTCGAATCCGGAGGATAGGAACCGGTTCTCATCCATGCGAAAAAACTATGTCTAGCATCGTATTATATCCAGCTTTCTACGAATTTAGAAATGTACAATCATAAGATTAAAACCAGTTTTTTTAGCCTGTGTCTAAACCACGAGGCTAAAAAACTGGTTTTAATCTTATAATTGTACATTCTATATCCGCGGAAAGCGGTTTATAATACGATTAAAGAAATAACTAATCATTTTCATAACTCCTAAAAAAATTTTTTTCTACATTTTATTTAAAGGATCAGTATTTTTTGCACTTTTACAGTTATTTTAAGCATCAAAAAACGTGTGTTTAAAAATGTTGTGTTTATTGATATGGCAGAAGTGTTAGGGGCACGCGCACAACATTTTTATACCTTCAATAAACTTCGAGATAGGGACTGTTATTCTTAAAATTAACACAACTAGACAAAAAATAGGTTATATTTCATCAGTTGTATACTTTTTAAATCTTATTTATTTTTATAATTTTCCAATATATAATTTTAAAAGCCCATTAAACTTTAACTTTACAATCTTAAAAATATCCGGATTTGTGTGTTTGTAGCAAAGGAACTTGTCAACTGATATGATTCTTCTATATAGTGAAGCTTCTTATAGGTCTTCTTATATGAAAGGTTTTTAACTATTTTGGGAGAGGGTACCTCCACTTTCACAAGAAAAATTGCCCCTAGGAAAGTAGAGGGTCGACTTCTCAAATCTCCTTCCCTCAAGTGTTCCTAGAGGAATCTAGGGGCTGAGCCATTATTTATTAATACATGTATGAAAACTGAAATCTAACACAAATTAATGATTATAATTTTTTTCTAAATCTATAGTTTTGTTTCTAAAATGTTGTCCCTATTTGGAACTTCCATAAAGTTTTGTTTTGATGTGACCATGTCAAATAAACAGTTTTAGAGTCATCGGGGAATTTGTATATAATGTCATTTCTAAAGTCTTTTTAGTTTCAAAAATATAATAGCAAGTTATAGTAGTAAGCTAGAAATCAGTTGAAAAACAATGGTTAAGAGGTTTAATTTTGGAGGCTAGTTATGCATTGGTTAAAAAATTGGGTTATTTGCAATAATTTTTAAATAAAAGAAAAAGGTTAAAAAAATAAAATATAAATAAATAGACATGAAAATAGATTTAGTATTTATATTTAATTGAACAAAACTAATAAAATAGCTTTGTTATGATAAGTAAATTTCATCTTAAAAACTTAGAAATTTAAAAAACGGGATAGGCTAATGTTCATGTAATAAATAAAACAGGGTTATCTTTCTCTTTACTTTCATTCCTATAATAAATAGATTCTATGGAATTACATTACAGTTTTGACTATATATAACCAGGAGTTGTTATGTAATATTATATAAAATGACGACTTTAAGAACCTATTCTAATCAATTATGATCCAACTTTGATAATGTCAAAATTAAAATACCGTATAAATTTTAGGAGGAACAACATTTGGCTTTGATATCTAGTTTTACTCCAAAAGTTGAAAATTATAACTCATGAGCATATTGTGTCCTTTGAGAGGTCTTCTGTATGAAATAACTAAAACATCATGCCTAATTGTCATAGCAATCAAAATCATGTGAATAGGTTAATTATATAATATAAAATATTTCTCGATATTCTAGTTGAAAATGGACATACTGACTATTGAACAAGGAGTTTTAAGTTGCTACGCTCTCTTAATAAAATTCTTGAAATATATAACTCAGGATAATTAACAATCAGGCATCCGGACCCACAGACCCTAAAAGAAAATTGGTAGAAAAGCTCCACAATTTACAAATTTACGAGCATAGAATAGGCAGAGTACTACATAAAAGAATTGTCAATTAGAATATTTAAATGTATTATACAAGACATCATGAATAGATAAACTTTAAATTGTAAACAAAAATAAAACTAATACTGATCATCAAATTTTTCACCATGTGGATAGGATTTAAATTGAGTCCATAATAATCTAATTATTTTAGCTGGAGGAACAAGGGGAGGTGGTTGATAAAAGGGGTTTCTTCTTCTTGGTGTAAAAAAGTGAGGGCGGGCTACTTTTTAAATCACAAAGTGGTTTCAGGATAGCAAAACATATTAAATAAACATTTTTTATATAAGAAATCTTTATACTATGTTATGTTTTTTTTCTGTATTTGTTTTAAATTAGTTTTATTAGGTTTAAGAATAAATATAGACATATATCTTATTGAAAGGCTTTATTATGTTTGGTTGGTTTATTCCAACTACCCCTTAAAAGTTTAAATTAGATTAATAAGGTGTTGTTATCCAACTTCTACTTGCCCTGCACAATAAATCTAACAAAAAAAGAGTAACAATTCATATAACTCCATTGCCAATAGACAGTCAAAAGTCTCTTGAAATTATGCTTGTGTACAAGCCAAGGCATTCCAACTGTTTCGCAATTGATGTCAACTAACTTTATAGATATTTCTCAGGTACCTTAAGGGATGAGACAATGGACAAAAAAATTATGCACACACCAATGATGATAAGAAATCTCTCCTCCTGCAGATTAAATTTAATGGTAGAAAAGTTGGGACAATGTTAGTTTATTTCAACAAATCAAGATTTAATAAAAGTATCCTCAGTTTTTAAGCTACCAAATAAGAAAACAGACTTACTATACTTTGGGTACTGTGTACTCCCTTGATATTTCCTCTCAGAAGAGGTCTGATCAGGACAAGTAAATTGCTTATAGAGAAACAATGTTTAAACTTACTGTATCTCTATTTTTAAAATTTCCAACCAGAATGTTTTAATATTATACAGTAAAGGTTAAAATTAATAACCTATAAACAGGTAACTATTAAATATTAACTACAAACTATAATTCTTTGCACCAATATTTTAAACATGATTATCTTTAATTGAAAAAAAGGTTAATAACATTTTTTAGCTTATTGGATCCACAGACACCTAATTGAATTGAAAGTTTTTGCTCTGGTTTATCTAAACTTATTTTTTTTGTATGGAAAAAATGGTAGAAGATCACAATTATGCTTTGATTTTTTTTGTGATATCCTGCGACTGTGACGTAAAGCTTATCTGCAGTGTCGGAGAGGTGATTGGTTCGAATATCAGGCCGCCACTACGTCATAAGTAAAGGCGTTAAATGCTTTGTAGGTGTGCGACACAAATAGTTGGAGTAGGGGAAATTCCTTAGCCCCAAAAAGGCGAAACTCATTTCCATGCAATTGCACAGTTAGGACTTCCAGACAAAGGTCGTACAATCAAAGGGTTAGTTTGTTGAAGGATGTTTAATCATGTCACCATGTATATTATTAAGCAAGGTTTGGTTCAGAGATTCATTAAAATAAGATCTCGTGACGTATCGCGTCCTAAACGGCTATCCGAGGCTACATTAGGTAATGCCTAGATTAAAGCACCCTGCTGGGTATAGAAGCCAGTTTTTAAAAAAAGTTAGTTGGGTAATATAACATATCTTCACTTGAAGGAAGCACCTGACTTTTATCCTTAAAAAAAGAAATTGGACATTTATACTAGGCTCTTCATTTGGACAAAATGTTTTATAAGGTATGGTACTAAATAGATGTTAACAAGGAATTCCTATCATAACAAAGTTCACCTATACATCAAATGTTACTTTTATACGATGCTATACATGCTTTTTCAGTATGGCTGAGAACCGGTTCTAATACAGCGGAATTTTATTCTGTTTTAAAGCCATACTGGAATTTATTTCATTAGCATTAAAATCAGATTTAAATTTTTGTTCTCAAACAGCCCAGTGCAGTGTGGCGAAGGAGAAAATGTTTGGAATTTGGTGCAAGGCTTCAAACTTTTTGGCGGGAAACTGAAATTTAAGTAGAGCTTTCTTATAAGAGATATCGTGTAATGAGAATATTGATACACAGAGAAATTTTTATCCATGTTATCCATGAAAACCGGCTCATTTTTAATGGACAAAAAGGGACGATAAATTCCAATTACGATAAATCAAATTACCTTTTGTAGACTACTGAATAATTATATAAGATTGAATAATAAACACACATTGTTTAAAAGCCAACGAGTATCTGAACTAGTTTAAAACACTTGGGGTCAGCTTAATATACAGTCCGTTGTCCCCTTCATAAACAACTAAATCTACTTTTTGGACTCAATTTTTGTTCCAAACTAGCGGAGGTATTGTTTTTGCCACTCTAAAATCTCTGTTATAGCCCTATCTAGAGTAGTTACAAATCCCCAAAAAACTATCAGAGCCAAAAAAATATAACAAATATATTTAATAATAATGCACAGAGCCAGGGATCTAAAGGTATAAGACAATGCCCGATAAATTGATGTACATCCCCAGTGATGATACACAAAATTAGTGGTTAAAACTTTTAAACACTCAACTTAATGAATCAAATTCCCTACAGTCTCTAACAAGACATCCCCTATTTATATGACCTTTGGCATACATTATAAATACACTTTTTTGTTAGGGCCCCATTTTTAGATGTCAAAAGAAATAAGGGTCCAAGTGAGTAAGGACAAGGGGACACTTTAGGGGACTTTTTGGGACATTAGTGGTTTTTATAAATTTTAGATTAACAAAATTACAGTACAATATGACACATGAGTAACTTGCTACCCTGCTGTTACACATCAAACAAGTTAGGACTTTAGGACAAAGGTTGTATTGTTAAGAAATTACCAAGAATTTATGTTCTTTTTACTTGAAATAGAAAGCTAAAATTTTGGCTTCAACTATAGTTGGAGACATGTAATTATTTATTCAATATTCTAGATTCCTTACTTTTATTTGTTTCTTTCAAATTGTATTTTTCATTTACAGTCTTTTCAAAACATACACTTTTCAGAAACTTACATGCAAAAGTTATGGTGAAACTTTTCGTCTGCTAACAAATTGCTTTTTGTTCTCTCTCGGGACTCGGCTGTGTTTATATTTCCAACGCTGATTTTAAAGACTTAATCTAAAATTGGGACAAAGAGTTCCATATGGCTCATGCCCCTCTATTTTTTTATTTCAATGTCTTTTTTTTACTAAATTTAAATTCAGCTAACATTAAAAACAACATATTGCGTTTGCACTACATGTATTATAATTGCCAAAACTAAAAATACAATTAATCTTAACTAGCTAAGACTTACAAAGTTCAAGAAGCGCACCGATAACGAAAACGAGCGTAAAATTAGTATATTTCATCCATCAATTGACTGTTGAGCATATAAATTTACTGTTCCAAAACTTCATGAAATTCTCTCGTATATTCGACCTATTCCAAGCTTATAATTCTAGTACCCATTGTAAACATCCAATTATTACTCTAATAATTGATATTATTCTTGATAAATAATTATTTACAAACAAGCATCTGGTAGTCCAAAGGATTTAACAGCATTTTTATTTATACCAACAACAATGCCTAGGATTCTACAGGAATCAAAGGATCAATAATTTACCAAATTTTAAATCTAAAAAAATCCATGAAGGAAGGGGGCATCGGACTACCCAAAGATTTATAAACACAATCTCTCGTTTGTTGGTTTAAAACTTTTGAAAAAATTAAATTAAGTAAGCTTAAGTATCCAAACGTTTCTACCATTTAAACTTTAATTTACTGAAAGGGAAATTAAGTTTTTTGTAATTGGGACTGTATATGAATTTATCGTCTATTGACCTTTGACGCATGTCTAAATTGTATAGAAGAGTTGATACTCAATAATAAAGTTAAATATATTATTTGGTACATTTAATTATTACTTAAATCCTGATGTTTTGATATTATTATTACTAGATCTGTAACAACCTTTCATGAAACCGGCTAAACAATGGTCAAAAGAGAGATAATGCGCTGGGATTTAGGCCATTTTAATTGGTGACGTTACAATTGAATTTCAGTATAATCCCGTTGCTCAGAAGATGTGATTATGACTATAGAATCACCTTAGAAATCATCTTATAATCTTGGGATTAAGATTAAATTAGTGATTTTATTCAGAGTACTAGAACAAACCGACACTTATTATAATAATTATTAAGGTTTTACAATTTTTGGTAATTATATTCAACTATTTTTTTTCTATTAAAAAACACAATTTTTATGGTATGGGGAGCGAGGGGAGTGGGAGGGGGTAGGGGTCGGTTGCAATCCCTTTGACCAATAGCCTAAAACTCTTCCTATGTCAATGTAAAACTTTCTTGGCAATTGTTAAATGATTTTTCCAGCCATTTACAAGATCTAAGTGGTTATACGTACAGATTGATACTTTTTACTACGTTTTGATCTTCAATTATGCATTATTTCACAGCCCTTTATTTAAGAATCCTTGTCCACCCCAAATTTTCATCTTTAATCCTTAGATTTATCCTTTTACTTCATTTATAATTTTTATTTTAATTTCATCTTAATCCCATTTAAGATTTTAAAAATAACAACAAACTTCAATTCATTTTATTATAGATCCTTAAACAATATCACTTGAAATAATATCCTATCTAAATCATAAAAACAATTACATAAGAAAGACTGAATTATCCAATAAAACAAATTTATACAAAAGCTTCGCCTGTAAAAGATGCCATTTTTAAAAGCGAAGCTTTTCTATAATTAGGGTCGGTCCGTCCGTCCGTCCGTCCGTCCGTAACGGATAGCTTTTTTCGTTAATTTAGACATGTTAGAAATGTCCTATCGATTTCAAATTTTGCATGGTGATTCCTTTAGTAGTTAGGTACGATTTAGAAAGCGTAGCAACTCTATAACCATTACCAAAATGGCCGTACGTCCATTTTAAACATGTTGATTTTTTTACTTTTTTAAATAGCTTTTTTCGTTAATTTAGGCATGTTAGAATTGTCCTATCGATTTCAAATTTTGCATGGTGATTCCTGTAATAGTTAGGTACGAGTTAGAAAGCGTAGCAACTCTATAATCATTACCAGAATGTCCGTACGTCCATTTTAAACATGTTAATTTTTTTTACATTTTTAACAACAAATTTGTATGTGACCTAATTATCCGATTGGTCTGATTTTTGGTATACTGATTCCTGGGACAACAAAGTACAATATTATAAGCGAAGCAACTCTATAATCAAGTCCTAAAAATGTAAGTATGTCCATAATCATTATCCTGTATTAAGCAGTTTTTCAACAAATTTACTTACAATTTTGCTTTGACTCTTATACATTCGCATTCTGATTATTCAGTTCTGACATTATACAAGTGTTAATGTCCGTTTGTCCTACCGTTTCAGAGCTTCTCTTTTATGGATGTTGTCATCCTTGTTTAGCCAACATTTTATTATGCAAAAATTTTGTTCATTTGTTAAAAATACCAAACCTCACTTGGCATCTTTTGCTTTTACCAAAGATAGGTTTTGCTAAAAACATTTTAAACATTATACATATTTTGTCCAATAAAGTAATTTTAGGGTTATTAGAATAGAACGGCCTATTAAAATAGGAAGCAAGCTGCCGTTTTCTTCAAAAGACTTATTTGTTAAAAACGAATACTTATTGTAAGATTTAGAGCCCCACATGGATAGTTCTCGTAGGGATTGGATGAGGAAGATGAGAAGAGAAGTGGGAAAGAAAACCCCTAAAAAGAGATGGATAATTCCCCCCTTTTATGACGTCACAAGGCTGATTTTTTTGACACTTTGTCCAGCTATTAATCCATTATTTACAAATTCTTAACTTGCATATGAAAAATAAGTCCTTCCTCCTTTTTAATGATTTTTGTCCCTATTTATTTCAGCATCCTGGTTTACCTTTTCTTTAAATTTTATAATGTGCCGCCTTTTTGAATACATACTATTTTTACTACTGTAGCAGCTCTTTAGATAAATCTTACCAAAAATTATCTCTTGTTTTTTTATTATTAAAGATTGCTAGCCTTTTTTTTAGGTAATCTTTTTTCCTTAAATAAAGATTCATCATAAAAAACGAGTAAGGGCTCGGCAGCCCGCGTAAGCCACAGAGAAACCTAGGTTTCTAAGTGTAACATCTGCTGGATTAATTATCCTGGCGATCACTTTCTTAAGTTTTATATAGTGCCTATAAAAAATGACGCCATACTGGCCTACCATTTGTCATCTAAAATGTATACTGACCTGCCATTGGATATTTAGTCTGTGTATAATTGGCCTACTATCATTGGTCATTGATCATTTGTTTGTATTATTTTTTTATAGGCATTATGAACAGCTATTTTTAACCTATAGGGAAAACGACAAATATTGGAAGTTTTTGAAACGTTGCTTCCTTGTTGATATTGTTAGTTGTTGTCAGTTTTGCCCCCCTGTGGGGTAAAAGACAATCCAAGGTATCTATACTATTATTTCTTACAGACAGGTATAAGTGATCTGAAAGTTATCATTATTCATGTTTTTAGAAAAAAAAGCTTTAATTCACTACTAAGGATATGAAAAAGTTATTTAGAAATAACTTACTGTAATAGTTTCTAAATAAATAAGAATTGATCATAACTCACAAGATTTCAATTAAACTAAACTAAAATTAATCATTTGTTAATCAATCTTAAAGAAACAAGGATGACAATATCCATAAAAGAGAAGCTCAAATTATACGAATTATTTTTTGAAATAGAGTAAACTTTAAATTTTTTATTGAATTCAATTTCTTGCCGTTTTACCATAAAATTTTCCGAATCCTTATTCCCGTTAATAAAAAGATGGGTCGAGAACCTTTTTATGTTTTGGTGACAATTATTCTTCCTTCCCCTTACCTTACTTAGGATACTAAAATAATTGAAGCAACCCCCTAAAAATTGTCAATACTTATAAACCTGCTATTACACCCTAGGACTCCCCCCCCCTCGCCCAAAATAATATTGGTACTTTTTTACTTAACTATTTAATGTTTTTAAGTAACCGTCACATTTGAGGACAGGTAAATATATTCTGAAAATTTTAATCATTTATTTTGACTATTCTATTAAACCCTGTATAGATGTTTTTATAACTACAATAGTCATAGTACCATAAGTTAAATAGGTTAAATATTAAATATAGGTTTTATTAGTAATGTGGATTTTTGGACATAATGTTGACGCAAATAATAGACAACAAAGATATTATCTTAAGCGTAGAAAATTATCGTTTCCATAAACATCTAAATTAAATAATAAAGTCAACAAAGACCCTTGAACTGTATACAAACACTATAACTCTTTGTTTAACACGGATAAGAAAAATTTATGGAAGATTTTTTTATTAATTGTCTTCTTATGTGTATTGTTTTTCAGAATACCCATACCTATACTTATTTAGTTAGTTAAGAAGGTTTCCCATGATTCTATATCTCATCCTTTATCATCAAAATTTTAGTTTTCAAGTCATTCAATTATCGACTTTCTAA
The DNA here is from genome assembly GCF_053477335.1 of Acartia tonsa. NCBI lineage: Eukaryota > Metazoa > Arthropoda > Copepoda > Calanoida > Acartiidae > Acartia > Acartia tonsa. The sequence continues at coordinate 23,923,167 of NC_137261.1, forward strand.
AAATGTAAGTAAGTAGTTGTAAGTATTATATGTCTAATATAGCGTCTGCGATCCTAGCATCTAGACACTCAGTATTCAAAGGACCTAGATAATTAGCTTAAAACCATCTTAAGATTTAAATTTGAAAATCAAATAGCCTAAAACCGTCCCGGGACTTATGTGAAGCTCTCAAAAATAAGGAACCCAATCAATTTAGTAATTATTGAGATCTTAGGCCTCAGACAAAAATCCTACTACTATATATAATAGGATAATTGATTTACAGTTTTGTGCTTCAGAAAAAGCTTTATATTGGTTCAAAGAAGTTTTTATATTTCTTGAAGGATAAAACAGTTTAATCTTAACACGAGTATGAAAAAGACACTTTGACAATGAATAGTGATAGTGCTTTTAATATTAAATATTACTTAGAAGTCAGAAATAAGGAATAGCTAACAAGCAAATTAAATCGAAAATACTAATTTGGAGCAGATAAAAAGGAAGTCTTTACTACTATGTGCTGTCTCCGAAAATCGTGAAAAATCAGCTAAAATTATAAAATATTTTTTTCGAATCAGCTGGTTACAGCTATGTATTCTGTGTTAATCTATTGTAAAATTACGTAAATGCAGGAAGCTTGAAATGGACATACTTACATTTTAAGGCTTAACTATTGAGATGTTCCACTTGTTACATTACGACTAATATTCGTCGAAATATTCCATAATAGCGATCCATTGCGGTCAGACAGACGCACATTACATAAATATAGAAAAAATCTGTATCTAAGAACCTGTACCTAATAAGGAAACCGATCCTATGCTCGAGTTGGCTTAAAATTTCTGTCCTTGGATTTTTGCCATTTTTGGGTAAATGATGATCTAAAATGAATTGCCAGTTTAAAAACAGATTTTCACCCTCATTCTAAAGATGAATGACCAAAACCATTTTTTAACACCCATCTTTTAACACTTATTATATTTAATCATTTTCAACTTTTTCTTCAAATATTTCTTGAACATTATTGTAAACAAGAATGGCAACATCCTTAAAAGAAAATCTAGTCAAACCATACGGACAAATAAAACCATTTGCAAGCACAGATATTTAGCAGGAATTTTAAGAGATAAGTCATTTGACAGTAATTGATGTACATCTCCAATTGAAATTAAAACAAATTTTCCTTATATGTTGATTAAAAAGTTTAAACACTGCTAATTTAAGGTAACCAATCAAGATTTTGATAAAGTACCCAAAGTTTTGGAGCCAACAAATGAGAGAACACTTTGGGTGCAAGTACAGTTTATATTCTATTCCCCTCCCTCCCTGATTTTAACGTATTTAACAATTAGCTCCCCACATACAATATATATGTTCTTGTTTTTCATTCATTTTCCATCTATCAAATTAAAAGGGGCGTGAAGTAATGAAACATCTTTATTTGATAATATCCATAAAAGCCCCATGATATCCATCAATCAATCAATCAATCAAAACATAAAACACACACCCATACACACACACACACACTCTATGGGGGGTCTATATTATAATTGAAGTTAAATGGGTTTATAACACTTTATCCCCACCATCTTTCTATAGGCATCTCAATCAAGAATTTATATTTCTATTTCCCATATGTTTGATTTGGGGCCTTGATTTAACCCAGCCTATTCATGTAATAAATACACTGAAAATAAGTTGAAGATCTATAGACACATACTCAATAACATTAAAAATTGTATAAAAAGAACACAAATTTATTTTAAGTTAGAATAAAAAGCAGCCAAAAAGCAGTTAAGTAATGATTTTAAAGTCAAATTCATAATGTTTTTTTTTATGCCCTATTGTTGACAAAATCAACAATCATAAATAAGTTAACAAAGCTGAGAAAAAAACTAACGAATGGACGGACGATTGTGCCAAAAATTTAACAGTAATAACTTACATGCTTGAATCAAAGCGGGTGTTCACTTTGAACCATATAGGAAACTAAACTGAGGGTGTGTGTTGTGTTTTAAATGATTTATTCTTCTTATTAGACAAATCATAGACAAATCAAATATGAGAATATTACATATTATAAACATATTTATATATATACATGTTAAAACATAATGTTATATTTTGATTTATATTGATTTCATATTACTTTTTTTAAAACAATGGAGATCGGACGTTATCTAACAGCTAAAATACTTTGTATTGTCCTTATATTCTAAAACAAAATCTATAAAATTAGTTACTAAACTGTAATTTAATCCGATGGAATTAAGTAGTTTTATGGTAAATTGTGCTAACAGTAAAGTTTGTGAGAAAAAGTTATCCTCATTCCATCTTATAATACATTCTTCCTTGCTTGCTTTTAAAGCCCTATCTTTTGCTATAAGTATAAGTAAAGTTATTTGTGTGAAGTCATCCCCTTTAAAACAATCATAATAAATATTAAATAAATAAAAATTTTCTTTTAGAAAGATAAATTCAGGACATTCATTATTATATATTTTATCCAAAAATGTGGCCATACAGTGAGCAAAATATTTTGCAAACTTGCATTCAAAAATTGCATGCTCACTGTCATTTATAACTTTGCATGATTTGCATAAATTGCTTTCAATAATATTCCATTTAAAAAGTTTGTTAGAGCTAACTAATGTACGAATAAATTGTTCAAAAAGAAAACTCTTAAAATACATAGTTATGGGCAAGTTAAGTATTATATTAAAACTATATTTAAAACTTTCCATGTCTGGGAACCATTTTTTGTCAATTTTTCGTGAATTCAAAGAAGGATGTGCTGACCAAATCTTTTTCTTGTGCATTTGCTTAAAATAAAGGGCAAAAATGGAAGGAGAATTAAATGACATTGTCATGATAGTTTTATTTGAGTTTTTGCTTTGTTTTGAAGAAATACATTCTAAAGTATTAAACTCAAATTCATTTGATATATTTTTAACTATTTTTGCTATTTTCTCATATAATTGGTTATGTCCAGACAAGGTTTGCTTTAAATTTTCGTTTATAATAGGAAGATAGAGAAATTTATGTTTAATTTGCATGCATTTAATAATTGATGCTAATGTAACAATATTAGAGTTAGTGAGTATTCTATTTTCTGCGTTAGTAAATTTAATATCTTTAGACCAATAAGATGTTGAGATAGTTGAGTTAAGAAATGTTAAAGGCTTCTTTTCCAATTCTTCCATAAAAACACATAGTTTTCTGAAGTTTTTTTTATCCTGCATTGGATATAGCAAATCGAATTTTGTTCTGTACTTTCTAATAGTCTTAGAGCCAAAATTTTTAGTTATGGAAGAAATTGGAACATGCTTGTTTGCAAGAATTATAGCTAGATTTGATTTTGGGTACTTTTCAGCATGTTTTAATACATTAAAAAAACTAGTTAACCAGATTGAAAAGCTCTGTTGTTCTGGTAACAGCATATTAAGTCCCCCATCAATAAAATCTAACTCTATTCTTTTTTTAGCTACTTTAAATCTATAGCCAGAAGGACTTGACCAAAGAAATTTAGATGTATGTTTCCAAATTTGTTTGTTCATTGCTTCATTTGGACTATAAACTCTATAAATATGAAATGCTAATGAATTCATGAAAGCAAGGCAAACATTTCTTCTTTTAAATATGTTTGATCCATATTTGAAAGATATCTGTCGAGAACGGTTTGAAAACTTTTCTAATAATTCCTTGTATGTTAATTCATATGCATTTTTAAAGTCAAAGGAAAGATATACGCCTAAATGTTTTACATGGCTACAGGGTGCACCCAAAATATTAAGGTTTGCAGGGCTATTTCCATAAACGAGTATTTTTGTCTTTTTAAAATTGACTTCTATATTTACTGTTGATTTTAATTTTTTAAGAACATTAGAAATGGTGTGAACATCATTTTCTGACTTTAATTTGAGACCTTTGAAACCATCATCTGCGAAAAATATTGCTGGAAGATTTTGCTTGTTTATTTTTAGCATTAAATGAGATAGCAGATTGCTATTCAAACATGAAAAAAATAAATGGTTATAAATAACAAATTTATTAGCGCTGCTTGGTGCTCCCTGTGCAAAACCTAATTTTATTTCACGTACTTTGGAAACATAATTATCTACGACTTGAATAGTTTGCTTAGGGCTATATTCCAGCTTTATGAAGAAGACGGGTTGGACATTTTTATTAGTTCTCACTACAGGGTGGTACGTTTACCCCCTTTATTGTATAAAAATGAATCATATTCCTAATTTCTATAAATTAGCATGTAATAGCATAGCCTCACTATAAGTGTCCCCCTACCTCACTCACATAACTTGTAAATATGTATATCACTATCATTTACAAGTTTATAACGTTTAAAATTTCTTTTTTTGCTTGTTTGACAATATCTCTATAGTTTTAAGAACGATTCTATATAAGAGAGGACTTCCCACTACCTCTTTGGACAAATCCCCTAGAGGCCATGTACGCAGCCGCTAGTATATATTTATTATATATGTATGAATAAAATCATAAATTTTCTTGAAACAATGACCTAGATAATAATTGGCTGCTAATTCTACTCCCCTCAATATTTCCTCCCCTCCGACATTGAAATTGCTTATACGCCTATGAATAGATATGCAGCAGAAATGACAGAAGTTTGATATACGATTATATATCATGTAATTTCTTATAATTCTTCTCTACATACTTCCTTTATTTCTCCCCCCCCCCCCTACTTCTATTTCTTTCTGTTTCCCATTTGTAAAGATTCTCTTAGATTTGAAATACAAGGCGTTTCCTTGTTTCATATAAATATCAGTGTACCAGGGATCTTAAGGGATAAGACAAAGGTCAATAGATTATTGTACATGATAACATACAAAATTACCCCTTCTGTAGATTACAGTTAGCAGTTGAAACGTTTGAAAACTAAACTTAAATATAGTCTCCAACGTTGTTGAGCAAACGTTATTATAAAACTTTGGGGACCAGTGTAATAATCAGCTCAATGTCCCCTCCCTCCCTGTCAGTGTCCACATGTTGTAAGATAAATTTCAGAAAAGCAACAGCTAGAATGGCCAGTACTTGTGAAAAAGTTATGCTTTTTCATAATTAGGGTTGGTCCATCCGTTGATTTTTCCCCCTTTTACAATAATTTACTTGTGATATAATTATCCTATTAGTCTGATTTTTGGAAGAATGATTCTTATTACAACAAGGTGTAATGTTATATGCGAGGCATCTCTATAATCAAGTCCTAAAAATGTAAGGATGTCCTTAAACAGTATCCTGTATTTAATCAGTTTTTTCACCAAATTTATTTACAGATTTGTTTAGACTTATACATTTATATTCTGCTTATTCAGTTAAAACACTCTGTAAGTGTTGATTTTCGTTTGTCCTACCGTTTCAGACTTCACTTAGGACTTCTTATTAATTTTAACACATACAAGATTTTATTGATAATAGCTGCGCTTACAGAAGCTAAACCAAGTCTGCAGAATTATTCTAATTATAAAGTTATGCGTTTCAAATCTTGTGTCAAACACAAATTAAAATCAAATTTCTCTAGATATCCCTGTTGGATTAATACTTTGTGCTGACTTAAAATTTTAATGTATTTGTGACGACTTTGCAATCTTATTATTGGCATACTGTGCGAATCAATGGATTGTCAAACCAATACAAGACTTTACCAACCATTAAACTCTAGTATGATAATGACGAAATGGCTATGATTCCCTGTTGATATAATAACATCAACTAGGATTAACAGGGAAGTTTCCTGTGTAATTGGTCAGATATTCGTTGATAGATTGAAGAATTTCTGATTTAAATCATTTGACAACCTATCATTTCTACATTATATTCATAACACACACACATCCACACACACACAAACACACACATACACTCACACACACAAAACACACACCGTACCCAAATAAATAAGATCAGTCAAGGACTTGAATCTCAAATGTCTCCATAATTTGATTAATCTTTTTTAAAAGCTTTGTTTTTGTCTAAAGCAAATTTTAATCTATTTTAGGTCATATGCCAACAAATGATGATTATATAGAATTTTTTGCTAGGAGCCTACAGAAAAATCGGTATGTTTTAATGGGTCCTCATTAATAAGTAGTTGACACAACCACAACACAGCATAAAACCTGCTCTATACAAATCTTAAGTTTCCTTCTGTATTAAGATATCACTAGACATAATTGTTTTTCTTTGGTGTAGATATTGTAAAAGCTTTCAAAACCCCAACTGAATATGTATAAAATGAAAATGCCTATCTTAAAAATCTTTAGTCCTCACTATAATTACATATTTTCAAATATAAACTTAATTAAGTTATATCATACTTATTAGATGCAAAACTACTCTACAATTTTATCTTAGCTTCCCTTATTCTATCTATAATACAAAGTAGAACGATGTCTGTCTGTCTGTCTGTTTGTCTGTCTGTTTGTTTGTAGCGAAGGATCTCGCTAACCGCTGAACCGATCGGGTTCTCCTTAACAGGGTAGATTCTCATATGTCCCGGGAAGGTTTATAACTATTTTGGGGGAGGGTACCACCACCCTCCCTAGAGAAATTAATTTTTTTTTTTAATTTCTCAATTTTAGAAAGAGAGTTCAACGAAAAACAAACGTCAAACGTAAATTTTTTTTACTTTTTCTTTTAAAATCTAAAATAAGAAATTGAATTATTAAATTCGACTCTCTCCTCCTCAAATGCCCCTAGAGGCCTCTAGGGGGCGTAGCCGCTAGTATAATTATAAATTAGAATAATGTCATCAGTTCTTCTGGATGAAGCTCAAGCCTTCTGGAGCGTTTGGGCTGTGCTTTTGAGGGAATATGCACAATTGTCATATGAAGATTTTAGATGGGAAGGACAAAATTTTTTTAAAAATAAGGACATAATTATAAGCTTTTCTATTTTTTACTTTGAGTATGCATTCCATTGTAGTTTAAGGAAGTGGATTTACCCCAAACCCACTTCGGACAGAGCTTATAAAGGCTAGTTGTGCAGCCAATATTTTAAACTGCATATAAAGCACAACACAAAGCAATAACTCAGATTTGATCTGGGAGGAAGGGGACAATTGACTGTAAATATACTGGTCCCTAAAGTTTTAGAAAACTTTTATCTTATACATTGCAGGTTAAAAAACTTTGGTAACTTTTTTTTCAAATTTTGATTGGGTTAAACAAACTTTTACACTAATAATTATTTTAGAGAGCTAGAGTAATTTAGTTTATTATATATAGAGGTGTATGTACATTAATGCATTGTCCCTTGTCTTATTCCTTAAGATCACATGATTTGATCTACTGAAAATGGTGCTCTAAACTTTAACATTACAATGTAATCTTCTGATGGGCCACTTTTATAGCTGTGATTTTTAGGTTTATTTGACTTTAAACCCCACCTCTAGTAGCCTTTACTGGGTGGATATTTATAGCATAATTGAGATCAAATCTTAATATTAGATATAGTATATATATGGTCTTCAAAATTAAGTGCTTTTTATACATATATTATATATAAAAGATACTTGATACATTATATATAAGATGTAGTCTGTCTGTCTGTCTTTCTGTTTTGATAATCTCATCAACGGATCAGTAATATTTGACATAAAATCACTTCACATAAATTCATTTCACATAAAACATTTGGCATAAAGTATCATTTGACATAAACTCATTTGACATAAAGGTACATTTGACATAAAAACGTTTCATATAAACTCATTTGGCATAAAGGTACATTTGGCATAAAGATACATTTCATATAAAGGTATACTTGACATAAAGGTACATTTGACATAAAGGTACATTTCACATAAAGGTACACTTGACATAAAGGTACATTTCACATAAAGGTACCCCGAGCATGGCAACTGGTGAACAGAATCTCAGTTCTGCACCACAAGCCTCGCACGACTGAAGTTCCCATGTCTATACAGTCATATTTATATGAAAATATTTTTAGAAGATTTTTGAATTTTTTTTTGAAGATTTTCTTTTAATAATAAATAAAAATTTCTAAAATCTTTTTAAAAAAATGGAAAATCTTCAAAAAAAAATTCAAAAATCTTCTAAAAATATTTTCATATAAATATGACTGTATAGACATGGGAACTTCAGTCGTGCGAGGCTTGTGGTGCAGAACTGAGATTCTGTTCACCGGTTGCCATGCTCGGGGAAAAAAATGACAACCTCGGGTACACTTTGAAATGTTTCTTTATGTGAAACGTTTTATGCCAAGTGTACCTTTATGTCAAATGTACCTTTATGTCAAGTGTACCTTTATGTCAAACGTACCTTTATGTCAAATGTACCTTTATATCATATGTACCTTTATGTCAAATGTATCTTTATGTGAAACGTTTTTATGTGAAGTGTACCTTTATGGCAAATGTACCTTTATGGCAAATGTTTTTATGTCAAATGTACCTTTATGTGAAGTGATTTTATGTCAAATGTTTTATGTGAAATGAATTTATGTTAAATGATATTATGTCAAATATTACTGATCCCTCATCAACCATTTTGAATGGTTTTCTCTTCAGGGAATCTTCATATAAGTCCTGGAATAGTTATTTATCACATAAAAAACTGGTATCTTAATATTCGTAGAAAATATCTGTAATACAATAACATTCATGATTTTTCAGTATGACTGAGAACCGGTTCTAATTCAGCGGATATTTCTTGGTTTCGAAGCCATACTGGACAGGTTTTTAATAATATAAGAGGAAATGACCCTCTAGAAAACATGACACCTACTCTATTTTTTTTTGCATTTTCTATTAAAATTGTTTTCAGGGGTATTACATAAGAAATCTCTATCCACCCCTTTGAGGCTATGGCGAAGCCACTAGTTTTATATATTGTAAATGGATGCTCAACATAGCCTTGTTTATTAGCTGATATAAAATGCTTGTTGCCAATATTTTTTAGGCTTCATACATTTTACCAAATTTTTCAAAGATCAACTCATTTATTGCATGCAAATTTTTATTGTCACAATAGCGTAAATTCCAAAAGGTATTTCTTTTCAATTAGGGGGGCGTTGACACTACCCTACACGCCCATCTCCTGCATGCTCCTTGGCAAAAACTATCCACGCTATTTTTTCCATGAATTAGGTATGAAACATTGAAATTTTATGACAACATATTTCATCCAGGTCCAAAGACGTAAATCAGTTTGGATCAACAAGATTAATAAGCTAATGATTAATATTTCCTAAGCTGCTTTATGGAAACACTAATATTTCTAAACCCTTTTTTTATTGTGATACGCATCATTTTAGGAACAGTCTTCAAAAATATTTCTTAAATGAAATGGAAAATAATGTTCATAAAAAAACAGAGATAGTAATAATCATTAAAATAAACAATATCTACATTATCTAGACTAATAATGAAGCTCACCTGACAAGTCTAAAATGGATTTTATCGGTACTTTTACAAGAATTGTTTTTAAATTATATCAAAACCTATTCGTAATTTTTAAAAACCCGACTAAAAACTGTTAATGTTGTAAACTTAACTAGAGGATCTTTCCAAAAATCTGAGCTAAATATGTTTGGATTTTCATTGGCAGTGTATCTCATATCGGCTTTGGACCACCTAAAAACTACCCATCTTTATTCCTCTCCTATTAAAGTACTAAGATTTTATTTGATTACCCGTTAAAATATTCCTAACCACTAGACCGATTGAGTTCTCTATGTCTAAGGCAGCTTCGCAAATCTCCAAGGATGAAAGTCATGGGATGGTTTAAGGCTTTTGTTGTACCCTTCAGCCTATATACTAGGAACGAAACCATTTTGTTTGTAATTATTGGGAAATTTACTTCAGAATTAAGGCCTAGCACGATATTAAAGATATTTTAGATTAAAAAAGGGGGGTATTGGCGGTTCACTAACTTTCCAAAGGGTTCTACCCTTTCTTGAAGTATCTGATATAAAAGGGATATAAAAGGAAGTATTTTATTACCATTTCAAATCAATTATTTATTAGGGAAGATGATTTTAAAAGGGTTACTTGTTTGTCAGTTAAAAATAAATGCTCAAGAATTTCAATTTAATGTTTTAAGTGAATTTTCTTTGTTTAATTTTTTTTATACAGTCAAAATGATATTATATAATTTTAGTTTTTTTAATAATGACCTTAATATTAGTTGAATTACTGCTAAATAATAACTACCCTAGTATAAAAGTAGTAATGTTTTTCTCGTATTCATTCGAATCCGGTGGATAGGAACCGGTTCTCATCCATACGAAAAAACTATGTCTAGCATCGTTTTATATCCAGCTTTCTACGAATATAAAAATGTACAATCATAAGATTAAAACCAGTTTTTTTAGCAGGTGCCTTCGGCACGTCGGGGCTAAATAAACTGGAATTAATCTTATAATTGTACATTCTATATCCACGGAACGCCGTTTATAATACGATGCGAGAAATAACTATTATTTCATTTGGTTAATCTTGCTGACCAATGAATCGATTAAGTTCTACAGTGTAGAGAAGCTTCTCATAGGTCCCAAGATGGTTTCAGGCTATTTTGTTTTAAATTCTAAAATTTCAAATTTATTTGATTTATCTATTAAACGTCACAGAACTTTAGGGAACGACAGTCGTTGGAAACTTTAGAGGCTTGGTTAGGGAAAATGAAAGGAAAGCGGGTACTGATCCCTTACAAACAGATTTGTCTCCTACTGCTTTAACTTTTCTGACCTATTGCCTCTAGGTTTGATTGGGATGTTTTCACAATAAATATCTATGAAATTTTCCAGTATGGCCATAATTATTTTCCGCTAAAATAGAACGGGGAATGAGCCAGACTGAACATTCATGTATCGTATCGTATTATACACAATTTTCAACAAAAAAATCATACAGAATACTACCTGTTTATATGCAATGGCATTTGGCCCTTCGAGGCCAATAAAGCATAAATACAATAAAGCGGAAAACCGTCTAGAATACGATGCGATAAATAACCAATTCAAAATGTTTAAATATGTTAGCAGTCTTACTTTCTCAATTACATTAGTTTGCATAAATATAAGTAAAATGAACAAAAAATGAAATGCATCATATGACAATTTTTTCTGTCTCTTCTAAAAACTCGTGACCCCCAACGTTCCAAAATTGACCCCCCTCACTATGAGTTTGACACCCTTTCATTGTAATTGGTTGACCCTTTAAAGCTTCTTGTTTCTTTTTAGTTTGATTTCTGATTTTAAAAAATTGCATAGCATCTGAAAATAATGCTCCCCAACGTATGAGAGAACGTATTTATTTTTACAACTTTGGGTACTAATATACCTCAATATCCCCTCCCTCCCTGACTAGAACCTAAATTTTCAAACCTTAATACCTACACCAAACCTTATGTTCATAGATTAGTATAATTCATTTAAAGCTGCAGATTAATAGAACAATAAAAAATCTATTAATTTTGCTTCAACAATAATTCAACTGAGATCAGAGATAGGTCTTGCGATAGAAAAAGTTATTGTTTGAACTCAGGAAGGGAGGGCATATTAGACCATAAATTAAAACAGTTCAATAATTTCAAGAGATGCTTGAGAGTCTTTTTATCAAATCTTGATTAGGTTGTCCAAACTAGCTACTAACTTTTATTTTCATCTAATAATATTAATTTACAAAAAGGGCAATTTTGTTTATTGAATTTGTAGATTATGTAAAATTTTTGTCTTATCCCTTAAGATCCCTGGTTAATCAAATAATTTTTCATTTTACTATCCGCGAAAGTCTGTCGAAAAACTTACGATAAATTGCTATTCTTTAAGTAACTTATAATAATATCAGAATTTAAAAAAATCATTATCACTAGTTTTCCTGAACACCAAAGGGCAATAAAATTTTCATGACAAATTTGATGAAAAAGCGGAGCTAATTAATTCTTGTTATTATTTATGTAGTAAAAAATATCATTAATTACAGATTATTATCATTTAGGACAAATTTAGTTAGAAATTTCAGGGAGGGAGGGGGCAACGGGCTGTTTATTACACCAGTCTCCAAAGTTTTTTTTTTATAACATTAACTTATCGTTGGTTTTACAACTTTGGGGACTTCAATAGAATCTTGATTGGTTGGTTTATTAAATTGAGTGTCCAAACGTTTCAACCACAAAATGTATTCTACAGAAGGGGTAATTTTGTATATTATTATTGGGGATGTACATCAATTTATCGGCCATTGTCTTATCCCTTTAGATTCCTGTAGAAATGTTCTGTCTTACAGAGAGGAGTCATATTTTTGTATTGTCCAAGTTTATCCTTTACATCCTATAGATGTAAATATAGCATAGACTAATAAATAGAATGGACATTATAAACTTTCATTAAAGTATAATTCAGGGTTGGACATTGGGTTGCTTATTACGCTAGTCCCAAAAGTATTATAATTCGGTGGCTTAACAACCTTGGGTTTTTTTTTATTAAATTTTGATTGGATGGTTCAACTTTTCAACCACTAATTGTAATCTACAGAAAGGGTAATTTGGTGTATCATCATTTGGTATGTACCTTTAGATCCCTGAATTTAATTATTGAAAACAAAAGTGAGGAAGACAATTTTAAAAGGCTTCTACTAAGCAACCAAGAAATATTTAAATATTTCCATTTTAGCAGGAATCTTAAGGGATAAGACAATGGTTGATACATTATTGTACATTCTTTATTATGATATACAAAATAATCCCTTCTGTTCTGTAGATTATTAGTAGAAAAGTTAAAACACTGCTAGTTTGTATAGTTGCTGCTCAACTAAAAATCATTGTATTTTATACATAAAGTGTTAAAAATTATTTAAGATTTAAATTCCTTACTTTTATTGATTATTTATTGGTATGACCCGAAGAATGCCCGTGCTAAATTTTATTACTCTAGTTGTATTAATGACCTTTAAACCAGGGAGGGAGGGGAGATTAGGCTATTTATTACACTAGTCCCAAAAGTTTTATGATACATTTTCTTATTCGTTGGGTTAACAACCCTGGGGACTGAATTTTGATTTGTTGGTTCATTTAGTTAAGTTTCAAAACATTTTAACCACTAATTAAAATCGTCAGATGGGATAATTTTGTGTATCGTCATTGGGAATGTACATTAATTTACCGGCCATCATATCCCTTTAGATCCCTGGCTTAAAACCATCCAGGGAGATAGAATGATATAAATAATTACTGACATAATATCGACATGCAATTGTATGGCCCTATTTGCATTATGTTACCGTCGACATTTTCCCTTACTTTACTTACTAGATGGCAAAAAGAGGTATGTAACACAATTCTAATATTTTTTATATTAACACAAAACGATGTTTTTGTTTTACTTAATACATAATAGCTTACCCGATTCTTTAAAGGGTACTTGGCATTTGTACAGATAACATAAAGCATTTACTGTGTTTAAGGCACTATTTTACAAAAATGTGGATTTGAAAACTTGTTCTCATTACGGACAAATTCATCTATTGAACTGAATAAATTGTAACCAAACTTTTGTCAAAAATACAAAAATCCTAAATTTGCTAGTTGCAGAAATGGCAGCACCCCCATTTTAATGATAAAGCGGTGTTTCATCCCTTCCGTTTAAGGTCATATGCCTACTGTTAGAATTAATGATTTAATTATTTGATGGGTTTAATTCGTAATATAAAATGAAATTTCTATTTCTATTACTAGCGGATACTACCCTAGAAGCCTCTAGGAACACTTGAGGTGAGGGGAGAAAGAAAGTGGACACCGCCCCCCCCCCCCAAATTTCTAATTTAAAAAGAATTCCAAAAAATATTTAAAAGGGGGAGGCATTTTTAAGAGGCGATTTCTCTTTGTGAAGGTTGAGGTACCTTCATCAAAAATAGTTTAAAACCTCCCTTGGACTAAAAAGTAGCGTCACTGTAAAAAAAGACCCATATCTGTTTAGCGGCGAAAGATATCCTTTACTACAGAAAAAATTCTTACATCTTTATTTAATGGGATAGTGACCTTTTTGTGGTTCTGATGGTTTAAAAAATTGGTTTATTATGTGTAAGTGATGCTCCACCTGATTAAGCTTGGTATGAATTTATGAATTTACAACCGGGGGATTTGGACAATTTACAACGCACACCTTGAGTTTCATTTTCTCTTTATATCACTTACCTTTCACAGGGATTTCCAGGGATAAGACAAATTAATATATATACCCATTGATGATGAACAAATTTACCTTTTTTTGTAAATAAAAATTATTGATTCAAAAGTTTGGATGATAGTTAGTACTTAAATTTATAAGTTAGTGAAAAAAATTTAAAGAATTAAAACAGTTTTATTAAGATGATATTTTATAGTCAAATGTATACTCCCTCTATCTGTCTTTAATTCTTTCTATCTATTTGTGTTTATAGATATAGATATTAGATATGTCTGTCCGTCAATCCGGATGAAGATTAGTATCTCGCTAACCGCTGTCCAGATTTCTTATTTTCTGTATTTTTTTCACCATTCTCTTATTTTATTTCTTTTTAGCCTTTTTCATTACAAGTTTCTACTATACTTCAAATTACATATTTCTCACTGTATATTACCGACCGACCAAGTAAGTCATTGAGTAATTTACGTTTCCTTATTTAACCTTACGGATATATGAACAGACGTAGAAACTAAATCATAGACTAGAGTACTATCTAAAGATAAATGTATCATTCATATAAAAAGGTGCATGTCCAATATGGATAAATTAGGTGTTGATTTTTACATTTAACAAAATTATGCCAGGAATTTAGATTCCACGTTATATCTAAATAGTTAAACAAGGGTAAAAACATCCATTGATGTTTAGCTGGTAATAGGGTAATGTTCCTCAAAATTGTAAATAGACCACATTGGTACAAATTTTAAAGATTTTTTTAGGTCATGTAACGAAGTAAGTGATAAGGCCCCGAGGGGATAAACAATCAGGGCTAGTCACTAGTCAGCCCAGTAAATACCAAAATATAAAACCCATCTGGAAGGTTAAAAATTACCAAACGGACTAATTGACTTATTAACAAAAGTTATAGACAGCCAGTTGATTTTTAAATTATAAACAAATGTATCGGCCAACTCGTAGAAAGCTTCGCTTTTTTACAAGGGGAAATAAAATAAAAAATAAATTAAAGAAATCAAAACTGTTATAAATTCAAATATTTTCGTTTTTTCTACAAATATTTCTTTGACATTTTTGCCTATTTTTCCACTTGGGTAGTTTCTATAATCTTAATCCCCTTAGAATTCTGATTTATCTGTTTGGATATAAAGAAATATTATATTGTATATGTGTAACTGATTTTCAATAGAATTTAGCTATGAATATTAAATTAAAATAGAAGAGAAAAACTAATAATACATAAAGTGGGAAAAAGAAAGAGATAGAAATAGAAAGAGAAATAGATAGAATGAGATGGGTAGAGAAAGAGAGATAGGGAGAGAGAGAGAGAGAGAGAGATAGATAGAGAGAGAGATAAGAAAGAGAGAGAGAGAGAGAGAGAGAGAGAGAGAGAGAGAGAGAGAGAGAGAGAAAGAGAGAGAGGGAGATAGGGAAAGAGAGAAATAAAAAGAAAGAGGAAAGGAATAAATGAAAGAGAGAGAGAGAGAGAGAGAGACAGAGAGAGAGAGAGGGAGAGAGAAAGAGAAGGAAAGGAATAAATGACAAATAGAGAAATATTGATAGATCATGTCAATTTAATCTTAATCTAAGCAGAAATATTTCATTATTTCAATCTTTCAATATCTTAAAATTAAATCTTCCCACGTATGACATACCTTCACCAGAAACAATGTATCATACCATACTGTATCAAAATATCTCAGTAACAGTTGGAAAGGTAAGTATTGTTTATCACATCGTATTATAGACAGCTTTCCGCGGACATCAAAATAAAAAAAGATTAAAACTTTTGTTATGATTTTTTGCTATATTCGTGGAAAATTGTCTGTAATTTGATATTATAAATGATTTTTCATTAAGGCTGAGAACCGATACCATCTCCATTGTCCTATCATCCATTATCCCATAATTGAATTAGCTCTTGGTATGTGATACGACCTTTGACCAAGTTTATACCAACTAGATTAGATTCAGATTCATTATATTAAATCTAATGGGAGACTCTGTTGTTTCAATTACAGAATGCACAGATATCTTGCCTATTTCAGCAACGTTTTTTTTGTATGATATAATTTATCTGATTTTTGGAATACTGATTCCTATTACAACAAGTTACAATGTTATGTATGTCTCTAATCAAGTTCTAAAAATTGTAAGTATGTCCTTAAACAGTATCATGTATATAAGCAGTTTTGCAACAAATCATTTACAATTTGGTTTAGAATTATACATTTATATTCAGTTCTGACACTCTGCAGTGTTAATGTTCGTTTATCTTACTGTTTCAGATACTTATATGGATGATGTCATCCTTGTTAAACTTAAAGTATATGTTAAGCAAAGCTACTTTAAATTTATTTTTGACTTCAGCATGCTTTCTATGTAGTATATTAAGTTATTTTTTTATGCCCTTAAAGTCATGCGATTATTTACTGAACGGATGAGCCGATTACATTTATTTGACAAAGAACAACACTCTTTCAAACTGAAAGAATATAAATGTTACTTTTTTTTACAAAAACATACTAAGGCATGTCCCTTTAAATACATTATGTAAATAATCTATTCATTAATCTAACACTAAATTCACTTAAACTGGTATTGGTTTTTCAACTTTGTATTCAGCCGTCAAAACTTAAAATTCTTTAGCAAAATTTTGCATATATTAACAATTATGTATTCTTTGGTTTAATATGACTTTTTACTATATGCTTGACTATGTACTTGTATTTTTATAGAGAAGCTTTGCTATGTTTCTCTTACCTAAGACGTTTTAAAACGAAAATTTTGTTGTCTCAACACTTCTTTTTACACTATTATGCATTTTTTAACACATTGTTAATAGATTCTGTCTAATAAAAATTGTAGGTTGTCAAGAGCTTTCTTTTGTATATGTACAGCTGATATCGGTCAGTGTGTTTCTTGATCGGTAATGCAGTAATGGTATCATATTATACTAAACTGACCAAGCTAACATTGCTTAATTCATTTCTTTAAAATATACGATTTAAAATGAAGATTTTTTCTTTAAAATATATTTCGTTATGAAGTAGCAGTAGTTACTAATTTAAATGTTATGGTTGAGATAGATTTATAACTGGTATTGCTTATTATATTGGTATTCAACGTAGATATCTTGGAAATGTTTTTGTTAGCCATCCAGAGGTATGTCAATTAATTTTAGATTTATAAATTCTATTTAATTTTTAAAAGGTAGGCGTGAACTATTTGTTATAAATTACACTTTATTTGATTAAGTAAAGTAATTCAATCTATAAGAAAAGTAATTTTGTAAAATTTATTTTCAAACTTGCAACCAATCTAATCCAAAAAGCAAAAAGAAATAAAGTCTGAGAAAAAAAAGGATGACAACATCCACAAAGGCGAAGCTCTGGAATTATAGAAAATCTTCTTCTAAAAATTCACTCAAGGAAACAGAAGTCAAAATAAAAGTGGTATTAGTTCTGGAAGGGATAAGACATTGAGCTGTAAATTTTACTGGTATCCATAGGTTTATAAATTTATGTTCTCTCAAGGATCTTAAAAATATGCCATAGTTAATATTTATTTTTTAAAGTATAAGCCATTAAGAAGCCATTAAGGTAATTTTAGGTGCATCTATCTCAGTTGGAAATAGGTATATAACATTAACCAGGTTTTTATGTATTTCAGGAATTTGCAATATTATTGATAAAAATCTAAATCTGAAATAATGATATTAACATAATCATTTATTTTCTTTATTATTTCAATTGATTTCAAGATTAATTTGTTTTGATCATTCTTATCCTTTATGTTTGTTAATATTGCAAAGTTAGGATATTTAAGTAAAACGATAGATTGGAAAGGGTTAAATAACTGTATGCCCCACCACGTGGACCCTGTGCCAACTTTCAATTGGGTCTTTGAATACCAGCCAATAGAGTTGGAAATATTAACATAGCCAAGTCGCTACAAAAGAGCAGAAAACAGTTTTTTAGTAAACAAAAAATTTCTCCATCACTGTATCTATGAAGTTATCTGTATTATATATCTATACTCATACATTTATTAGTTAGATAACCATGTAATAATCCTGAATTTCTAATCCAATTGTTTGAGAACTAAATTTATCATACCAAATCAGATTACAATTTGTCCAATCATGTTAAATATGAGGTTGGTCATTCAATAATGCAAAACTTTAATAATAGCAAAAAATGAATGTGAACAACACCTAGCAATGCTTTTAATTCACTTGCTATAATGAGGGCCAAAAATTTTAGTTGTTCTGTAAATATACTTAAAATACACTTGCCATAACAAATAGCAACAATTTTAGTTGTTCTATGGGGATACTTTGCCAAACAATTTCAGTTGTTCTGTGAGGATAATTTTAATACACTTGCCATAACAAGGAGCAACAATTTGGTGAATTCAATAACAGATCCATCATAGAATTAAACAGTCTTTAAACATATTTCTTGGAATAAATCATTTATTCAAAATTTATATTTAAAGGATCTTACCGACAGACAAACATCACAATTCTTTGAATAATTAAAGTTCATCAAAAGTAAAATAGCTTAAACCAGGCTGGAAGCAAAAGTCATCGGTTTAAAGGTTAGCGAGATCTTAAAAAACAGACATAAAAAACTTACTATGTGAGGCCGGCTGTGTTGTCTCTAGCTTAAGGTACACATCATTTCAGAAGAAGCTGTAAAAGAAATGAAAAGTACTAAAAACTAATTTTGGTGTCCTTTGGAATCAGCGTAAAAAATCCTTTCTTTTCACATAAAAAATCAAATTAATAACATTTACAGATAAAAACAAGAAAAAAAATAATTTGCAAACTGTGACAACATATTTGTTGCTAGAGATTGGTGTAGCCGAATATTATTGATATTAATGATAAACTTCACATTGTAATTGAAACGCCCATATACAATAATATATAAAGATGGATTCTAAAGTTGCTGAGACACAGTTTAACATATAGAGTTAGGCTACTACAGGCTGATTTTCTATTGTGATTTAATCTATAAAACAATAAATGAAATCAAATTTAGATTAGATTAAACATAGATTTATACATTTTTGCATGGCATTTTCATAGATCAGATATAAACTTTTGTAATAAACTTTCTACTTTATAGTTAGTATATGGTTACTTCTACGAATCTCTGTCCGTACGTCTGTCTGTTCGTAACAGTTAGCTCTTTTCGTTAATTTATACACTGATTTTTGGAAAACATTGTACATTGTGTTAACCGAAGTTTCTTTATAATCAAGTACTAAAAATGTAAGTATGTTCTTAAACAGTATCCTGTATTCAAGCAGTTTTGCAAAAAAATTACTTAAAAATTTGGTTCAATATTTATATTATTCTGACACTCCACACGTGTGAATGTTCGTTTGTCCTACCATTAAAAAGATTCGCTTTTATGGATGTTGTCATCCTTGTTTATTGAAAATGTTGTAGGCTACTTAAAAATGCGCTACTTATGTACATAATTGTCCTTGTTTAATCTATATTTTTATTTGTCTATGGCATGTAAAACAAGCAAAGCAATAAAATAATTTATTATATTGAATATGAATTGACAATTAGATCAATTGTGTCAAATGTTATTTAATTGATCGGCAAGGGGATACGGATAAGTATTCTGTAGTATGAACTAGCGAGATAAGACAATAGCCGATAAATTGATGTACATCCCCCATGATAATACCTCTTCTGTCGATTACAATTAGTAGTTGAAACGTTTGGACACTCAGCTAAATGAACCAATCAATTAAAATTTAATAGAAGTCCCCAAGGTTGTTAGCAAACGAATAAGAAAACAATATTATAAACCCCGAACCACTTCATTATGCAATCTACATTTTCCTGGATATTTTGTCTACGGTAGACCATAAGTGTACAGCTTTACAGTACATTGTTTCTATTTGTTAAAGCAACATGTATGATAAAAGAAAAAGATTCTGTTTAAAGTAAAATGCTTATATTTCAATCAAAATCTATATTTTTGTATCTTTTACCGATCCACTTCATTATGCAAATCAAAAGAAAATCAATGAGAAAACTTTGTTTTGCCCTTTTCTCCACTTTTAAAAAATAATTCTGATAAAATAACAATTTTTTAAGGGATTTATGCATTAATTATAATGAAAAACGGTTTAAGGTAGATTTTATTGATTTTTCTAAATAAGAAATTATTGAAAAAAAGAAATTCTATCCCTATCACTTTAGAGGACAGCTGCCGACCCCCAGTCTTATGGATGAAGCTAAATACATGTAAAAAATATAAATTTGCCTGAAAAGTATACAAAAATGTTTTTTGATGTGTTAAAAAAATCCATTTTAAAATCTTGATTTTGAGGATGATGGCCTTTAAGATGCTCTTACTGGTGGTGATGGTGAGCTAAATGTTATCAAAGTGCATGCCCTTGAAGAAAACTTATATATTGAACTATGGTCCAATTTTTGTAGTCATAGCAGCCTCCAGCCAAGCAATATCAAAAAAGAAAAAAATTGCAATTTTAATTACTAAAATTCATAAAGTAACTGGAGGCTGCTATGACTACAAAAAATGGTACATAGGTTAATAGACAAGTTGTTGTAATGGTCATGTACTTAGATAACATTTAGCTCACCTTCACCACCAGTAAGGGCATCTTAAAGGCCATCATCCTCAAAATCAAGATTTTAAAATGGATTTTTTTAACACATCAAAAAACATTTTTGTATACTTTTCAGGGTAATTTTTATCTTTAACATGTATTTAGCTTCATCCATAAGACTGGGGGTCGGCAGCTGTCCTCTAAAGTGATAAGGATAGAATTTCTTTTTTTCGATTATTTCTTATTTAGAAAAATCATTAAAATCTACCTTAAACTGTTTTTCATTATAATTAATGCATAAATCCCTTAAAATATTGCTATTTTATCAGAATCATTTTTTAAAATTGGAGAAAAGTGCAAAACAAACGTTTTCTCATTGATTTTCTTTTGATTTGCATAATGATGTGGATCGGTAAAAAATAAAAAAATATAGATTTTGATTGAAATATAAGCATTTTACTTTAAAAAGAATCTTTTTCTTTTATCATACGTGTTGCTTTAACAAATAGAAACAATGTACTGTAAAGCTGTACAGTTATGGACTACCGAAGACAAAATATCCAGGAAAATGTAGATTGCATAATGAAGTGGTTCGGGGTTTATGACTATGGGGACTAGTGAAATAAACAGCCCAGTGTCCCCTCCCTCCTTGAGAACTAGACTGATATGAATTAAATCAAGAAACTTACATGGTTTGAAATAATCATTTAGAAGAAAAGCAAAAAAATCTTCGGCTTTTTAAATACCTATATCTATTTGTGCATTTTCTGTGTAAAAAAGAACTTTTGCAAAAATCTAACATCCTAAAATATTATTTAATAGTTCAATGATTCAATTTAATAATTCTTATTGAATAGCATTAATAGAAAGTTAGTTTTTTCTTTGGATATAAAATCCCTCAACGTATAATTTAAAAAAAATCTTTTATAAAATCTTATATTGTGATAATCTAAAACTTTAAAATCTTTGAAAAGTATTGAATAATAAAAGATCATATATTAAAATTCATCATTATAAAAATTGCCTCATTTTTTAAAGAAAAGGGCCATTAGGAAGGCGCCAAAGGTTTAGCTAAGAATAAAGGCTTCAATATAAAACATTAAATATTTAAATAAAATTTATTATACTCTAATAACAAAATACTAGTGGCTTCGCCCCAAGTATCTAGAGCTCTCATTACGGGGGGCGAGAGTGCATGAACAATAGCTTGAAACCACTCTAAAATCTATACAAAGCTTTCCTAGTAAGCACTGAAAAATCGAGCCGTAATTTCGAAGATCTTAAGTATTAATAAAAAAATCTTGCTTCTTTGTATCATAGGCTGGCTGCTTTTCCTCTAAACTCTAGGGAACAAAGGGAAATCATCAGAAAAAGAGCATAAAACCACAACAAGGGACATTTATAAAGATTCCCAGAAAGGTACAACCTAATTAAACCAGCCATTTACAAGATCTTTAGCTTCAGACAGAAAAACCTTACTGAAAAATTATAAATTCTAGCTGTTTTTACTTTCAAAAAGGATGGCTTTTAACTTGTATAAATTTCTATATGATATTTTCTTGTGATATATAAAATTATGGAATTATTCAAAAGTTACATGAGTCGGCGAATTCTTAAAGTGTTTATTTAATCCAACTAAGGCTTTTGTTTAGCCAAGTGAAGTATGCTTAAGATAAAGATTTGATTGAAGAATTCATTAAACATCTAAATTTAAAATCCCAAAGAAAAATGCTAAATATGACATAATAATCTTTTTGTTTACTTATGTAATACTACTTCTTGAATTATTTGTTTTTTTAAAATCAAAATTAAGCTGTCAACTTTCAATTTAATTTAGCAAATACTTGTCCTACTATTTTGGTTAGATCACATGAGCACCAATTCTTTTTGAAGGTGCCGATCAATAAATCAAGTAAAGATCAACTTTTTATTCTTTAAGCAGAGATGCGAATAAATGTTATGAAAATTAAAAAAAATAAGACAATCAAAAATGGATATTTTATGACTTGGATGTTATATTAAATTTTCATGTACTCTAGGCAATAAAGTTGAACTCGCACCCCCCTTTAGATCATCCTCTCCCCGCCTTTTGGATGAACGAACAGACCAATAAGTGAGTTCCGTGTTAGCAACCTAAATTGACGACAATTTTTCCTCTGTCATAATATCCACTTATATCCTATATTAATAGATCCTTCTTTAAACAAGATATGATTTATTTACATCTATTTAGTAAAATAAAATACCAGACAATTTCATAGCATTTTATATGATTGACTCTAAAAATAGCTTTGTATATCACACATGATAATGTATTCCATAAAAATATTAGCATCGAAGCTGTTCTATAAATCATTTTGTATTACGTCCATTTGTGCTATCCTGATAATGCAAGGTGTTAAATGAGAGAATTTGATCTAATGTCTATTGTACTATTCCTTATCCCTAGAAGGGTTTGTAGAATAGCTTTTCAATATACAAGGTAGATATGAGGTATAATTAGTAGTACTTATTGCGGAGAATAAGTCATGAATCTCGGTTGTACGATAGTCGGAAGTAAATCCAGATTTATGAAGAACTAAAACATTTCTGTAAATTAAAACTATCTGTGAAAAAGTTTGTACATTGCTTGAACAAACCAAAAACTTCCCCAACGTTTTTAATGAGAGAAATAATTAAATAACTTTGGGGACCAGTCAAATTTATAGTTAAAATGCAAGTTTTTAAAATATAATTCAACCTAAATCTAATTCTCATATGTTAAATAAAAGTAAAAATACTAGTCTATACTTAAATTAGATTTTAAACGTATTTCGTGGCGAGAATAGATTTATTCAACATATCATTAATTCTATTTAATTCTAAAATAGAGATAATATTATAGATAGCTTCTCAAGATTCAAGTAACATTATCCAAAAAAGCTAAAATCTTTAATCAATGCTAATAAAATTGTACGTTCAATAATAGTTACTTATCGCATTGATTATAGACAGCTTTCCGAGGAAATTGAAATGAACAAAGAGTAAAACCAAGCCCTGAGAGAGGCCAAAAGCCCAAGCAAATAAAACTGGTATTTATTCTATGATTTTTCATTTAAAAATTTAAAAATTATATAGTTGTCTGTAATAAGATGCTCTACATGGTTTTTCTGTATGGCTGGGAACCGGTTCTAATCTAACGGATATTAATCGGTTTCAAAGCCATATTGGAAAATAGTTTAGGAATGTTTTTAATCTATTGTCTTGTATAAAAAGTCTAATATTCCTGAATAAAACCAATAAAGACAGTCATGATTAAGGTTGAATAAAGTTTAACTGCCTCAATATGAGAAATTCAAGGTAATATTACCAAGGAAAGGTACAATCATTATCATTAATAAATTGTTCGACTAAATTGTAGATTAAGGTTTCTTGTAGTTATGCTAATTCTGTTTTAATGTTGACGAAAATATTAGTTGAATTAGGTGCAATAATAACTTTTATTAAAAGATAATATGATTTCTATCTTATTCTTCTTTTTGGCATTATAGAATAAATGTCAATGGCACTATAGTTCTTCATTAAATATGATAGCCTGATATCTAGTTGCCGAATGTGTACGCAGTTTCCTGAGTGTTTCCCCATCCTAGCTCAATATTTACTACTAGCTAAAAAAGCTTCAAACTTTTAAAAAAATATCAAAATTTGAAAAATTCAAATTTATAATGTATAAATCGTTTATACATTCAAATTTAGATTTTTTGAGGGAAGTTTGAAGATTTTTAGCTGGTAGTAAATATTGAGCTAGGATGAGGAAACACTCAGGAAACTGCGTACACATTCGGCAACTAATTCGGAGGTCATCTTAAATATAAAGGTATTTTAAAAGGTGTTCTTCCAAAATAATGAAAAATTTTTAGGCTGCCAAAGCCTCAATTGAAAATCAAATCCGATGGCTTAGAAAGGTTCTGAGGCACACTAAAAAATCATGTAAAATACCGAATTGTAGACAATTTTCTACGAATAATAAAATACTAATCTTATATTAATACCAGCTTTTTTCATTTTGCTAACTGCTTGTCTATAATAAGAAACGATGAATAACTATTATAGCATTTATTAGATAAATAGAAAAAATATTCAGCTTTATTTAATCTACCATTACGAATCTTGCTGTTTTAAATTCTAAGCTATTTTGTGTTAACAACTTTTAAACCTTTTTATATATGTAATTTTCTAAGTACAATTAAGCTCAATGTCTTTGGGATTTTTAAAAGCGAAGCTTTTCTATAATTAGGGTCGGTCCGTCCGTCCGTCCGTCCGTCCGTCCGTCCGTCCGTCCGTCCGTCCGTCCGTCCGTCCGTCCGTAACGGATAGCTTTTTTCGTTAATTTAGGCATGTTAGAATTGTCCTATCGATTTCAAACTTTGCATGGTGATTCCTTTAGTAGTTAGGTACGATTAAGAAAGCGTAGCAACTCTATAATCATTACCAAAATGTCCGTACGTCCATTTTAAACATGTTGATTTTTTTACTTTTTTAACAACAAATTTTTATATGATCTAATTATCCGATCGATCTGATTTTTTGTATACTTATTCCTGGGACATCAAAGTACAATATTATAAGCGAAGCAACTCTACAATTAAGTCCTAAAAATGTAAGTATGTCCATAAACATTATTCTGTATCAAGCAGTTTTTCAACAAATTTACTACTCTTATGCATTTATATTCTGATTATTCAGTTCTGACATTATACAAGTGTTAATGTCCGTTTGTCCTACCGTTTCAGTGCTTCGCTTTTATGAAGTTGTCATCCTTGTTTTTTTGTAGATATATTCAAATTTTAGATTTTTTTTTTATCTTAAAGGAATAAATATTAAATAAAAAAATTGGTTTCATTAAGATCATAAAATTAGAGTAAAAGAGTTTTTTTTTCTCTTTTTCTCCCAATTATTTACTAGAAATATATATTTTTTAAATGCGAAGCTTTTCTATAATTAGGGTTGGCCTGTCCGTCCGTACATCCACATTCTTGAGCACTATGATACAATTTGCCTGAATTATGATAATTTTTGATTGACATAAAAGCCTAAAGACATCTTTGAAGTACGAATATTAAAAAAAAAGAAACCACCTATTATTATACTATAATACCAGTATAATTATATAAACTCAGTCTTTTTATTGAAAGTATAAAAACAGGGTTCCTTCAGCCGCGATTAAGCCGCTTAAAATGGACAAAATAGAAGGACTGTCATATTAGGAAAGGTTGTAGATATCCAGCTAATTCTTATAGTTATTTTCCTGCGGTTAATTTGTGATGAAAGTGCAGGTGCCGAGCCCTGATAAAAAGAATATGTATAGAATGATACCTACAGGGAAAATTTTATTACTATAATCCGTCTAGTTTCAGCTTCCAACCATTTCTAGTTTTTTAAGCTCATAAGACAAGCATGCTCAGTTCAGCTCAATGTTATGGAGTCATTTAGTCAGAAGTTTTGCTGATACATTCTCTCGAAAGAAAATATTGTCACTAACCCTTATATATGTCTTCCATCCCATACGGGATGCTTTTTAACCTCAGTTAACCTTATCTAACCTTACCTAAGTTCAATCTTTACATTTTTGGTATAATAATCCTATATGTATGTATATAGCCTATGTCGATAAAAAATATCCTAACCACATTAACTGAATACTTTAAAGTATGTCAACCACATACTCCCAGGTTTAACATGCATGTTTTCTTTTAGTTTCTAAAATTACAGGCGCTAGATTTCAAGGGGATTGGTTTTATATGTTACAAAATAAAGGGGTTGCAATATAGGAAAAAATTGGAGGGGGGGGGGGGGGAGGTAAAAAGGTTTTTATTCCAACTGAGCTATGAATAATTATAGTTTTAATTCTCTTTATATCCCTTTTCCATATTCATTTCATCATAAACGGTTCGAGGTTAAGAATAAGAAGACAATTGCGTTATTTGTTAGATTTTCTCATTAAAGGGACAAGGAAAAAAGGCATAAGGAAACAGAGAAGCTTCTGCACTCGCTGTTCACTTTGAGGGAAATCACTAACAAATTTCTTAGCTGCAGTTCAAGATGTTGGATAATTATAGAAATAAGAATGGATGGACTAATCCTAATCTATTACACATCTTGCAAACAGCTCAAGCGTGTTGGTATGTCTAAAATTTCTTATAAAAATCCTCATAGTCAATGCAAATTTACTTTATAGTTCATTTAATTATTTATTATGGACGGACATATCTTCAATAGATTAATTTTCTTTTTTAGAAAAACATGTTTGATAACTTATCATAAAAGCTAGAAGAGTGTTATGATAATTAAATTCTATAATACAAAGTAGAACGATGTCTTGCTTTCTGTCTATATGTCTGAAGCTTAAGATCTCGGAAACCGCTGAACCGATTTGGTTCTACTCTTCAGGACCTACTAGTCCTGTGGTGGTTTTAGGCTATTTTCTTAGGGGGATGGGACACCCAAAACCACCCACAAAAAAACTAAAACAAATAAGTGGGATAGGGGAACCATCACCTTACACTGCACTGGGGCGAAACGCTTGTGAAAAAATATCTCCCTTCAACTTTCCATACCTCTTGGGGCGAAGCCCCTAGAGGCCAGGGGCGATTCCACTAGTGATTTCTATAAAGTAGTCTAAGTTTTTACACACTTGAATAATATCTAAATGATAGTAGTACATAGTAGCTAAAGGAGAGGGTTTATATCTCTAATACTTTATGATGATAGCTCTCACAATTTGCTACATTATAGTCTTTATCATTTATATATGCAAATCTTTCTTTTGTGGGGCGAAGCTACTATATGGTTCATTTTGTAGTTTTGTTGTAAAATCAAATTTATAGTACAGTGCCATGCATTTATTTAACAAATTAACTTATATTTTTATGATGCCTCTGAGAAATAATGAGTCTATTTTATGAGGTTTAACAAAAATAACCCTCCATAGAAACAAATTTTTTTTCAATATTGTTAGTAACAGGTAAAAAGTTCTCTTTTATAATATCATTATAGTTTATTTACTTAAAATAGAAATATAGAAGAAAGATATTAGTTATTTATCGCATTGTATTGCATGAGACAGCTTTCCGCGGATTTTAAATTGAAAAATTTAAACTCAGTTTTGCTAAACCCTAGAACAATTTGTTTATAAAACGATACGAAACATGATTTTTCAGTATTGCTCAAAACCGGTTATAATCCAGCGGACAGTTTCGAAACTATACTAAAAAAAAACATTCTCAAATTATATGACGTGTTCCAATGAGCAGTCATTAGAATCGGACATTCGACTCCTGGCTCCACACAAAACAG
Source organism: Acartia tonsa (assembly GCF_053477335.1). Taxonomy (NCBI): domain Eukaryota; kingdom Metazoa; phylum Arthropoda; class Copepoda; order Calanoida; family Acartiidae; genus Acartia; species Acartia tonsa. Next base: position 23,951,268 of record NC_137261.1, read on the forward strand.
CAGAAAAAATAAGTTGAACAATAGCTTAGATTCATTAATTGGAAAAATTTTATCTTAAAAAGAAATTAGAGATAAAAAAAATCAATAAAGAAGTAGTAATAATCAAGGATAAGGCAATGCTAAATGAATAAATATCTAACACATAATGGATTAAACTTTCTTGTTGAGAAAAGACTGTCCTTTAAAAAAAAAAAGTAGTAAGCTATTTTGTCTGTAATCGCTAACCGCTGAACCGATATGATTCTCCTATACAGTGATGCTACTTATAGGTCAAGGGCAGGTTTCAGGCTATTTTGGGGATTTCGACTTCGCCCCACCACCTTTAGAGGATTGTAGGAGCCTAGCCGCTATTAATTTTATATTAGAGTTACTTATAAAACTCAAAGATTAAAATTAATACAATAAAATGTTTTAATTAGCTAAATATTGAAAATGGAAGTTTTCAGAAAACACTAGATTTCTGGCTATATAAGACTTGCCTTTGGGCAAGTAGAAGTGTCAAATTTTGAAGAAATATACTTTTAGCCTGAAATCTACATAAAATTAAAACATATCATATACAATATTCTACTTTATTATTCACTTTTTCATCACATTTCGGATGTGTAGCTGTTCTACAATAAGCTATAAGAATTAAGTATACAAAAATATATCTTATGTAAATTTTTTTTTTTAATATCAAGAGGACTCAATGGACTGTAAAATATATTAGTACCCAAAAGGAATATAACACAATAAAAGTTTTATAATTACAATCTAAAGAAGGGATGATCTTGTTTATATTTACAGTTCACTTTTTGGTTGATATTTGGTTGACGATAACTATATAACACATTAACATGCGAAGATCATTTATTTCTGATCACTATGAAACTTTCTTACCAATGAAATCTTTTTTTAAAAGCTGATCTACTATATTTCATATTTGTATTACATTGAAAAAAACTATCTATGCTGTTGTATATATATGCTATGGATTTTTTCATCTTTTTTTCTTTTTCTGAATTCACTTGTATGAGTTCATTGGTTCCTTTATTACCCCTCTAGCTACTTAATACTTAAAAGGTTCTTTTATAGGAAGACTTTTCTACATTTACAGTTAGTGTAAGGTACAAAAAGGTAGAATTTGTTTATCATTTATAAAATTTGTGCATAGTAATCCAAATTTTGACAATCTTAATAGAATTTAGCATCTCTAGAGCTATGATTAAATAACTTCTAACCATGCCAATGATAATCTTAGCTGTATTTCAAATTCCTCAATCAACTTTTGATTAAGTTTGTTCTCATCCTTGCTTTAGTTTAAATTATTCTATTTAATTTTATTGTTTAAATTAAGAAATTTTCCATTTTTCTTTTTGACCTTTCAGTTCAAGGACGTCCAAATAGTGGGGAGGGGAGGAATACTCTTTTTAAAATATAGTAATATAGAGAATCTATTGATATCAACCATCTATAATTAGAATTAACCGCTTAAATTTCTTCTTCTTTTAAAAATCATTCGCATCTAAAAGCATTATTATCAGACCGACGGATAATAAATCTGTAATCCAAAGAATTAGTTTCAAATGTAAATATATTGTCAACCATGTTAAGTTAATGATTCAAAATTAATTAAATTTATGTTTATTATTATAAGATCATTTCCTTTTTAATTCTCATAAGAAAATTTTAAATTGTACATATGTCAATAGACAGAGACTAAGATTCATAATAAATTAAAAGAAAACAGGGCGGGATAATGGAAGATATTTTATTTTTGTACCTGAAGGAATTTCAAAATTAAGCTGAAAAGCGACTGGTTTGATTTTGCCGCACATGCATATTGCGGCAACTGCTCAGAGCTGCTGACGTTGACCTACTTCAGGCCAGGGGCTGAGCGGGGCTGTGACTACAGAGCCCGATATAAAAAAAATGAAAACAGTAAAAGTGTCAAACTATGACGTCAGAAAAAATTAACAATTAACCAATAAGAAGCCAGTATTCACTGTGGTAAAATATATAACGGCCTCTCAACTTTTTCTGACGTCATAGTTTGACACTTTTACTGTTTTCAAAAAAAATTATTAAAAACTATTTTTAAGCTTTCATATGTACATATTTATATGTGTGTATTTGTATGCAGGGATCTAAAGGGATAAGACAATGGTCAATAAATTAATGTTCATCCACAATGATGATACACAAATTTATCAATTCTGTAGATTACAATTAGTAGTAGAAACGTTTAGACACTCAACTTAGTAATCAAACCAATCAAAATTCTACAAAAGACTCAAAAGTTGATAAACCAACAAATAAGAAAATTTCATACAAAAAAATTGGGTAATAGTTAAAAATCAGCTCAATGTCCCCTCCCTCCCTGATTTGTATATGTCTATATGTGGGTGGGTGGTTAATGAATTGTGTTAGTATAAAGGAAGTTTGAAAGCAATATCTTGAGACAAAATCCATGAACAGGAATACGCATCCAGAAAATTTAAAAAATAGAACAGGATAGCTTAATACAAAACTGTCAAATTTTAGAAGCTTATTGGTGAAATGCTTTATGTAGGATACTTCATAAAAGTCAGGGATCTAAAGGGATAAGACAAAGATCGCTAAATCAATGTACATCTCCAATGTTGATACACAAAATTATCTCGTATGTAGATTACAATTAGTGTTTAAAACTTTTGGACACTCAACTAAATGAACCAACCAATCAAATTTCAATAAAAGTTCCCAAGGTTATTAAGCTGAAGAATTAAAAATGTTACTATAAGACTTTGGTAAATTGTGTAATAAACAGCCCATTGTCCCCTTCCTCCCTGGATGATAGTTGATAAAATAATAGAACTAACTAAAAACAGAGCAGATTAACTTTTAGGCTAATATATTTATTTTCAGTATACATGTCCTTCCACAAAAATGATTATTAATGATTGATAAATAATATTTAGAGGATGTCATTCAATTTCTTTTTCCACCTGCCTAAAAATACTCATAGCTACTCAATAATTAAACACATTTAGTTTACCAGGAGAATTTCAGGCTTACATGAAGGAGGCTACTCTAACCCTGTGAAGAAAGCTAACCTTAAATAGGAAATTCTACTTGATCCAAATAATTATATTAACGAACATTAGTTTACATATCAAACATTACAACTCAATAATATCTTGTAAATTTAAAGGATGAAGAACTCAACCCTCAAATTGTGTAGAGTGAAGGAGGCTACCTTTGAGGTTCGCCTTCTTTATATGTATGACCCCAAGATATATTTACAGATATTTCTACCTAACTAGATAAATATACCAACGTAGATACTCAAAACTTCTCAATAATTAAAGACTTTTAGTATTTGAACCAAAAGAATCTGGCGCAGCCTTTTTATATTTAGATATGTCTTTCACTAAATTGGTAAACCTCACTTTTAATTCAAACTTATTTTCTTTTTAAAATAATCATGGAGGGAATTCTATGCATATTTATAGATATACCTATATTAGATAAGTACTCCTACATTTAATATGATTTAAGTTATTATAATGATAAAGAAACACACATTGTATTGTTTAATTTTATTACAGGAAGGTAATACGATGCACATCCTATACAAGATATATCTATCTTATTTCAAAGTCATAATATCAGAGTGTCGCCACAAAAAGACAAATTTTAAATTAGCATTCTTTAGCTTAAATCACTAATATGAATTTATACTAAAAAATTGCGACAGTTACACCCATTAGCTGCTTTTGAGCAATAATCTGAATAAATTTTATTAAGATGATGAAAATCTACGAGCAAATTTTATTTAATTTGACCAGTAAGAAAGTTTTTAATTTCGTGCCCAACTTTTGTCGGTCTTCAGCCAGACATTTAGAAGAATGGACAAACACTAGTTGTAGATTAGTGCCTCTAAAAAATATTTCGCTACTTTTTATTTTAAATTCATTTCATAAACACCAGTTATGCTGAAAAATTTTGTCAACAAATTTAACATTTTGATGATCAACATACTTCCTTATTCATTACTAGCGTGCGGTTGCGCCCCTTGCATCTGAAAGCTAAGGTATTCCAAATTAGAAAGATGTTGTAGCAAAATAGTCTTAAACTATCCCATGGTTGAAAATTTAAACAGTCAAAAAACATTCTGGGACCTATGTGATGCTTTCCTAAAATTAAGAACTCATAAAAAGTGTGAAAATGTATACTATCATTGGTCATTTGTATCGTATGACGTCATTTTTTATTAGGCCCTACAAGCCGATTCTTGGAGACTAGGAGTAAAACAACATTTTTCGAGTTTCGAATGGTTAAGCAATCCTATATATATGTATGTCCCTAAGTCTTTTTTACTCCCAACTTGGTTTGAATCGGATGCTTTCGCGCAGTTGTCAAGCCAAGTAAAAAACCTTACCTAATATGGAAAAAAAGAAATATATATTATAATCCAAGTTTTTATTTATTTTTGTCTCTTAAGAAGACAAATCCTGAAATTGTAGAATTATTTAAATATTGTGACCCTAACTTTTTTTTATGTTTCTATAAATCATTTCAAGTCAAAATACTTTATTCAAAGTTATTTATGTAAGAAGTTTTCTTTCTGAACAAATATTTAAATTAAAGAATTAGTTCTAATGAACTTAAGAAATTTAAATAATGAGTAACACATCAAATACTAGCGGCTGTGCCTCTAGTATCTAGGGGCTCTATAATCGAAAGTATGTGGAAGGAAAGAAAAACTAAAACTAGCTAAGGACCTATAAGAAGCTTCACTAAAAAGGAGAACCATATCAGTTAGCGAGATCCTTCGCTGCAGACAAAAAAGCTTACTACTTTAGGTAGGATGTTTTGTTCACTACCTATCAGTACGAAGTTGTACCATTTCTTAGTTTCAACTATCTACCACAAATGCATTAATGGCTTTTATAGTCTTATGTTGATGTGATAAAAGTACAAAAAAAATTCTAAAATACTCCTTTCCTAATGATTTATCTCATTTACTTACAACTTCAATTTTACATTTTATTGGAATGTTTTATAGTGCCTATAAAAATTACGTCATACTGGTCTACCATTGGTCAATTAAAATGTATACTGGCCTCCCATTGGTAATTAAGTCTGTGTATTGGTCATTTGTATTATATGACGTCATTTTTAAGCTTCATTTTATTGATTAAATGCTTAAATCTTTGTCAGTTCTGCTATTAATAACCTTGACATTTCTCTGAGAAATCATTGAAATTCAAACATTAATTCAAATTATAATAATCAAAGACAGTGACAAATTTTCAGAGAGAGAGAGAGGGTGGGGACAATGGGCTGTTAATTACGCCAGTCCCCAAATATTTATATTAATGTTTTCTTATTCGTTGGCTTGACAGCTTTGGAAACTATTTATTGAATATGATTGGTTCGTTAATTAAGTTAAGTGTTCAAACGTTTCAAACACTAATTTTAATCTAGGATTTTTAAAAAAGCTATTGATCCATCTCAACCCAAGACTACTTTATCAAACTAACATCTTTGTACAGGCCATATATATATATTTCAATAACTAAGGTTATCATTCTCAATCGTCCTGTAAAGGAAAAAACACAAATCAGTAAATAATACATACAAAAAGTATATTTTTTAAGAATCTGAATAAGATATTTGACGTTTCTTTTTTTCTTTTTGATTTGAAGAATTGTAGAGATGCATCGCATCTTTATAATCTAGGATAATTTTTCGTATCATTATTGGGGATGTATATTAATTTATCGTCCATTGTCTTATCCCTTTATATCCCTGCAAATTTCTAAAAGAAAAAATGTATAGTTCTAATAGTATAAATCAACCAAAGAGGTCTTTGTAGAGAGTACTGTAAGGTTTTTTTAGATATTAAAATAATAATCGGGTTTTGATGTTCCATACATAGATATGAGTAAAGCACCATAAAATATTTGTACAACATATCTTTATCTACTTACTCTTTGCTGTTTTACGAATTATTTTTCAGAATACTATCCTGTTTAATTTTGAATTATAATAATGAGAAATATACAAAAGTTTTTCATTAGAATATTTCCTCAATAAATTTTAAAATTACAATGACAAAACCTCAATAATCGTCTTTCTATCAGGGGCTAACGGACAAGTAAATATTCATAATTACCTTGCCTTACCTAGTCTAAGACTCTATTTGTATGTTGAGGAGGAGGGGAATTTTCCCTATAATTTAGTAAACTTTATATCTTAGATCTCTAACAATATCATACGTATTTTGATTAAAATCTATGCTATTTTCATTGAAATTATCTATAATAGACAATGATAAAATAAGAGCAGTTACTTTTCCATTTCACCGTGAATTTCTTTCCTTTTACCTTACCCCTGCTCTTGGTTTGATACTAAACTATAGACATTGTATTACAGGGAGGAAAGGGACATTGGACTGTAAATTATATTTATTTAAAATGTTTATGATCTCGCTCTGCTATTCGTTGGCTTAAATACTTTATGGGTTTGCATTAAATACTGAATTGTTTGTCAAAATGTTTTCACTAATAATTTTCATAATTTGTGAGGTATTTCTTTTTATAGCCCATAGTCTTATCCCTTAAGATTCCTGAATACCATAAAAGGCGACCCCTACACAATATTTAATAGACTTACGAATAGAGTACTAGAAAGGTTTATTCAACTATTGATAAGTATTACAAGATGGTAAAATCGTTTAATTTGCCTGTTATTCACGTCGTTATCTTTAACCATAACTCGATAATGACATGTCTCTATTGTTAGGTCTAATAATAAAAGAATACTTAGAGGAGCAATGTCTCTTTATCTGTTCAAACACACATGTTATCAAAAAAAGTACCACTTAACAGATTCTTTGATTGCACAACTAAAGTCTCTTAAACTATGCATATTATAACAGATAAGTAGTATAGATGTATATACAGATAAGTACCTGTCCCCCTTTTCCAAGGACCTATTCGTTTGCTAGAAAATTGTTTTCTGCTACTTAGCTGTATTAACATTTCCTACAATATTGGTTGATCTTCAAAAACCCGGTTGAAAGTACAAGGTCCGTGGGATTGGGACATACAGTTATTAGGTTTTGTCTGTTTGTTGGCCTAAACATATACACGTATCTCCAATGTCATGTGCCTTGCCTAACAAAGCAACATTGGAACATTTTTAACGTCTCTAGTATGACATGGGATGGTCTACCTGACTCAACCGAAGCAATAGGTTAGAGGTTAAAATTAAACTGTAAAATGCCTCCGGAACCCGCTAACCACATCTAATGAATGTAAATTATATACACAAATTTGGAAATAACATTCATTTATTAATTTCTCATTTTAATCAACTTTTTAAAACAGATAGAATTATTATGTTTAGGTCTTGGGACAGGAATAAGTTTTCTAAAAAACAATAAAGTAGTAAATACAAGCTGCTGAATTGTAGAAAAGTTTGATTAATTTATTATAAAGCAGCGTATAGTGCCTATAAAGAATTACACCATACAATACAAATGGCCAATGATAGGCGAGTATACAATGATGCATTTTACAATTGGCGGATTAAAATGTATACTGGCCTACAATTGGTCATTTGTATTGTATGACGTCAATTTTTATCGACACTATAAGTAGCTTCTTTAGTATGTTTTTTTTTAAAGAATGAAAAAGTTATTTTTTGTTAGATTACAAAAATTTTATCAGTTAACATATCCCTGTTCCAAGATTATGTATATATGCTTTGGCACCAACAATTTTATAAAAAAAAACATAAAACAGATTATTTTATATTAAATATGAATTGAGAACAACTTCTAATTATCAATTGTAAATGAATTTAGTGCGATATAACAATTAAATTCTAGATGATCAAAATGTTTATTTTTATTATAAATTCTTTTGAGATTCTAAAACAATTTTCAAAATAAATTATTATTGAACCATCTGTTTAAATAATTTAATATTGGTTTCACTTGTAGAACATTACTAATTATAATTAATATTATAATTGAGTGTTTATAATATTTGAATATATGTGTATGTATGGATGTATGGGAAAGAAAGTTTCTATTTCTAATCTGCTTCTAGATCAATCATTAATAATCACACCAAGCCTTAATCAAATCAAGAATTTTCCAAACCGCGGAAAAAGATAACAATATTAGGCCTTTAATTATATTAAAAACTCTTAAAATTTAATTCTACAAAAACAGTTTCGTCTGTTTAAGTGTCATTTAACTATTTTTGCAAGTTTGAAAAATGTCTTGATAAAATTAAAGGATGGTGTTTAGTATATAGTATCATAGATAGAGCTAGCTAATAATCTTTTGTAGCTACATAAACACTTTATATGATAGGTTTGCCTCATTTACATGTTAGGGACCAGTAGTCTAAAAAACAAGTAGTAGAACAGGACTGGCTAAAATCCCAAGGGAGTTGTGATGTATAATATTGCCTAAAAGATAAGAAAAGTAATCTTTTTTTAATCTGTTCTACAACTTGTTAATCAGAAAACCACTGCCTTTACATTTTAATAAATATATCATGCCAAAGCTAAAGCAATTATGTTTAGATGTTAGAAATTCTAAATTTAATTTGCCTGGCAATGTGTAGCCAAAATCACCGAATAAATTAGACTAATTAACACTTTTTTGTTGCTTTCTAAACAACTTATTAAAAACATTTTTTTTCTTCAATTAAAAAATATTTCGAAATATAATTGAACTTTTTAGTGCTAAGTAAAATGTTTTATTATAAATTTTTGGTTTAAACTTAATTAGAGTAAAATAAAATTTTACTCATTAAATTTTAAAAAATCACTGAAAGTTGAACTATAATTAAATGAAAATTGACAGGTAAATTACCATTAATAGATAAAAACACTTTAAGTTGTATTTTTTTGAACCAGGGATATTAGGAAAAGGCCTTTGGACAAAGAAGCATTATACTCCAGAAAAATAGTGACATTAATTTCGATGATTTAATTTGTTTTTAATTGGTGGACATTTTGGAAGAAAGATAATGTTTCTTTGTCAATGATTAAAAAGATGTTAAAATTTTGAATTATTTTCTTTATCCTGTTGTTCTATCCCTTATATCCCCGATTTAAATCCACTGGGCAACATTAGTTTGTATCTTTATGTCAGGGTGTAAGTGTCTACTAAAAACAATTAACAAAATTTTAGTAAAATCTAACATTTTTTGTATAAGTTTACTTTATAGGTACTCCTATGAATTTTAAAACATAAAAAGATTTTTTGAGTGATGCACTCCTTTTAAAAAAAAGTAGATTTTAATAAAATTTAGTTTTTTAAAACTGAAATAATCAGACTTTTAAGGTAGAGATTCTAAATGAATTTTCATAATTATGGAGATTTTTGTCTTCATGTAAATCTTGTTATTTTTATATACACAGTTTTTAAAAAGTTAGTTAGACAAAAATACGAAATTATAAGGAAGCTTAGAATATTCTAAACTGAGATTTTAAACTTTTTGGTAATTTATCTATTTTCAACTTCGGTAATTGTATTGATCTGAAACTAATAGGATTTTGGATTTAAAACCATTGACATTTTTATACACCCTGAACTATCAATCATATATTTTAACAACAATTGGTATGATTAAATATTGCAGACAAAAATATTGTTAAATTTTAATTTCAAAAACAGAATCTTTCTAATCATATGTTTTTAGAATATATAATTCACTGGAAGATTTAAATTAACTTGACTTTAAGTTTGAGTAATTGTCATAAAAATTACTCTATAATGTTTTTATTTTGTATCTTTGCCTAACAAAGTCACTGGGCTAATTATAACTCAAATTCACGGCACTAGATGTCTCTTTTCTTAATAGTTTGACTGTTTAATTTAGACTTTAGACCGCTTTTCTGGTAACATATAATACAGGTTTTATCTTTTTTAGAGCAGATTTTAAGGTCTATGGCACTTTTTCACTTCTTCTGTATTTTAAATAATTTTTTTGAATGCAATTAACTTTATACTTTTTCTGTTCATTTAAGAAGAAAAAGATGAACAATGTTTCTGTAATTAATGGTGTTTCTGGAATAATATTCCCTGGTATGTTTGTCCATTTAATTCCATACAAACAACAAGTGAGCTGTCAGGTCCTTCACCTAAAAAATATAAAACTGTAACACGCAAGAAAATATCAATGAAAATTCAAAGAAAAAAATTATATCTCTAAATATTTAGTAATGACTATATTTAATGTAAAAATAAGAAAAACTTTCATGTAATTTAGTGAGTATAAAAGTAAGAGAGTTGACCAACAGGGATTGATAGCGTTACAGAATAACGTACAGATTGATAGGAGCTAAGCGCTTAAAAACAAAAACCTACCTTGACTGGTAATCTTAATATTTGTAGCAGCTACAGAGGCAAGAAGAGCAGTGCCTGTCAAAACCGGTTCTGGAGATTCATCAGAATCCATGTGAGTCCTCTTGGAGGGGGGAGGGGACACTCCCTCCTCATCTCTGTCCAAGCTGAGTCCCCCCTCTCCCCGACCAGACAGGGCAGATGACCGCTCCTCTGGCAGCCTGTCCCTTTTCAGTTCCATTTCTCTGCGCTTCTCCCTCTCCCTCTCTCTCTCCTCGTGCTCCCTAATCTCTCTGATCTCCTGGACTTGGTGGCGCATGTTCTCACGCTCCTGTCGTTCTCGCTCCAACTGAAAGAGAACAAATTATTAAAACTTTGTCTGAAGACAATTCCTGCCAAGATTCAAGATGACACCCAGTGAAAAATATTACTTTTTACTCTAGTTTTATTTTTAATTTGTTTTTTAATTATTTGCATTGCTTTTAAACATAAACAATAGATTTAAAAAGGAATACATTTTTACAAAATCATATATTTATCTTTGACTGGCATCAAAGTTGGATGCAAAAAGTTTTCTTCTTATTGTCCTATCCTTGAGAAAATTACCTAATTAAATTAAGCCCTGTACTCCTTTTTTTAAAGAGCCTAAAAATGCATAATGTGAAGGGGGGAAGTCATAAGATTGACAGATTTTTAACGACTTGAATATGCATGAAAAACAAGTTCATATTCATCATTGTAGCGTAGTCAAGCTCTTGTAATGTTGGAAAACAAAACAGGCAAAATTGTATGAAGAAAATTTCGTAGCAAATGTCTTAGTAAAATATCATTACTGATTTTTTTTGTTACTTATTTTTCACTTAAAATCTTTTCCTGGCTTTGCACATCTTAATTCAATATCTTTTTGCTTAAAGTGTGTCTGCTTGTGTGTATGTATGAGTGTGTATACTTAGGTGTGTGTGTGTATGTGTGTGTAGTAAAAATAAGAATTATCTTTTGCACACACATTAGTTTCACTTGAGTAGATTTTCATTGCCTCAGCTATGTCAAATCAAAATAATTAAGCACTAGCTTTTCCGTAGATAATTTGTTTCTTACTTTTGCAATTTTGCATTGTAAAAGTGACTCTTTTCTGTAATTTCTTTGGAGCTTGAATTAAGTTCATAAGTAAATGAATACAATTTAGATTATTAAAGAATAATAAAGTATTAAACAGTATAATACAAGTAGAAAAAAGGGCAATATATAAAAACAGTTTTAGGACAAGTGATATTAAATTCTTATGAATTAATATACAAAACACCAGAAGAAAAAAATGATAGTTTTATGGATGAAAACAAAAGCTTCGCCATGATTAACAAGATGACAATTCATCCTTGTTTTGTTTGATAGCCTAGCAGCTTGGGACATTCTATAGATGAACAAACAAAGTCATTATGTGTGTACAATTTCTGTGTGTGTGTTTAATATCTGTGTGCAAATATGAGTGTGTATTTGTTTTTGCATACACATACAGGGTGTTCCTAATAATTTTTTATCCATACTTTAAACTTTAAAGGGTATTTAAACCTTTTCAGTTTTTTGAGAAATACTAATTTAAATTAGAAAAATAAAACAAGCAAGACCATTAAAAAATTTCACAATTCTCTCAAATCCTTAGCCCAGAGGAGTCTGGAAATAACGGAGAACTAGAAGACCATATAAAAGCATAAAATATTAAAAGAAAAAGTAGGAATTGAGAATGAATATGTTTTAATAAGTATTAAATTCACAAAATGTTTACTAAGTTTACTTTTTAAAAAAAATTTGAGACACCCTTTAAGACATTAGTATCTATGTAATTTGAATTGAAGGTCAACGATACTTTCAATGTTAATATTGTCTGCAATTATCTACAAAATTGATTTTAGAAAAAAACAAAGCAAAATAAACACAATAAAATCTTGCAAACTGTTTATTAAAATTCGCAACAGTTATTTTAATGAATTCTTACTTTTAAATTGATTTTTGCTTTAATTAGTTTTTTTTGCCAAAATCCGTCGTAAAACTATTATTTTCAGAGTTATAAAAACAAGAAATTAATATCATTTCAATCAAAAATGAAAGCAGCTTATATTGCTAAATAAATGACCAATGAAAGGCCAGTAAACATTTTACCATTGGTAAATTACAATGTATACTAGCCTATTATTAGTCATTTGTATAGTATAACTTCATTTTTATTAGGCACTATAAGCAGCTTAAAAATGTATCAATCAAACTTGGATTGCAAATCTTACCTGTAGATTGATAGCCTTTTCTTGTTGGTGTAGAGTGGGTAGGTCAGGGGGAAGGGGGAGGTTTGGAAGGGAGAGGGGAGGTCGGGGATCTCCGCCCATACCAGACTGGTTGTACATCTAAATAATCAAATCATAAGAATGGACATACTATCTTTTGTTTTTAATTATGCAGATGCTGCGATGAATTATGATTTTTGAAGCGATGAACAAAATATTGCAATCATATCCTTACACTTTGATCTAAAGTATCTAATTTTATTCTTGATAACAATTGCATCAAAGTTTACTATATAAGTATCATGCATTTAAAAATCATTACTATATTTTTTAAAGCGAAGCTTTTCTATAATTAAGGCCGGTCTGTCCGTCAGTCCGTCACGGTTAGCTTTTTTCGTTCATTTATTAAAAATTGTAATGGTTTGTTGTTGTTGCGCTACCTTTTACCCTAATTCTTCTTGCAAAAATAAAATTGGAAATAAATTTACCTTTAATAGAGCTAATCTTGTCATTTCAAAAGCAGACAGAGGATCCTGTGGGCCTGTTGGTAATCCTGGAGGTGATCTCGAACCTGCAATTTAAAAAGTTGTAATATAAGGTGACAATTCTATAAAAATTTAGCTTATAATAAGTTGTACTTTTGAGTTTTTTGAGGTTATTTAATAGGAAGGAGTCTGTAAAATATACAATTACTAGTACATTATTCATTTGTTTAAAAACTGTTTGGACTTTTTTTATCTTGATTGGTTGGTACAATCTAACAGTGTCCAAACTTATCTACCAATAATTTTGATCTAAAGAAAGGGCATTTTTATAATAATTGGGGATATACAAAGTACATTGTCCATTGTCTTATCCCTTAAGATCTGAATTACTTTAAAGTTTTCAGTAAAATATGAACTATTACTACATAAATATTATTTTTATGTCGATGTAAAAAGAATACAAATAATACATTGATCTTTTCATAAATTATCTTATTAAAAACCTCTAATGCAAAAACAGTATCATTCAAATTTTCATTTCAATAATTCAATATCATTTATTTTCAGTCTAAAGTTTCATTCTATGTGTACATATATAAAGAAATGATAATGATAAAATTATACCCCACACCTCTCTTATTATTATCATCATATACAACTTTTTAATGGTCCTTTAATATGAAAACCTTTATATGCTGAATACATTTGTTAACAAACAAGGATAGTACTTTAATAAGCAGCGAATAGGGATAAATTAAAAGGTTTTAAAAATTCTCTAAAATAACAGAAAAGCGACCAACGAATAACATAAACATAGATTTGGACAAAATTAAGAAAAAAGTGAATTTAGAACAGGAATTTTTCTATGAAACTCTTTAAAGTGTCTAAAAATGACGTCATACAATACAAATGACCAATAATAGGTCAATACACAGACTTAATTACCAATGTAGGCCAGTATATATTTTAAATGACCGATGGTAGGCAAGTATGACGTCGTTTTTAAAGCACTACATAAAGCTTCTTTTTCTATAAAAAAATTAACTCTTTGTCTGTCTTACTCTAATATTTTATGAATACTTATAATTATAGTTTAACTAATGTAAAACCAACAAATTGCATTCTTTTTTGTAATTAAAGCTTCTAACAAACTGGTTTAAATATTTTTTAAAAAGAATATTTATCTAAATCCAAGCACGATTATTGATTGATAACTGCGCACACGTCTGATGACATTAAATGATTTTATTTTGGTGGAATAAATAGTTTCTACGCCCTAGGGCCAACATATCAACATAAAGCAGTGTATTAGTGGCTCACAAACATATTCTATAATTGTACTTTTTGTATAATTAGCAGATTTTCCATTTTATCATATTGTTTGACGTAGGGTTTGTTGTTTGTCTGTTAAGATCTCGCTAACCTATACCATAGAACAGATATAGTTCTCCATTTTAGGTAAGCTTCACTTAGGTCCACATATTTTAGGCTTTTCCTTTTTTTTTAAAACGTAGTCTTGTAAATGTTTTAGGCTATTTTTATGCAACCACCCTACCACTAAAATAAAATCTTTCTTTGTTACCAATAAAACCTTCTACGTATTTTAAATCTTTAATAAATATATGTCTTGCTAATTTACTGTACATATTTTTAAATGAATCTTAGCGACTAAAGTATAATAATATTTAACTTTTAGCCAAGAGATGGCTGAGAAGTTATCATATTTTATAAGAAACATTAAAAAGTATGTATATTTATTTTAATAAATACTTTATTTTGTAAACTTTGAAATGGCCTAGGCAGGGCCCATATATAACGATATAATACATGATAGGCCTTTTGGCTGTTTCCATACATATTTATTACAAGAACATCACAGAATAATTCAAGCCTTAGCTAATCTAAAGATGTAATGTTATATTTATTGGAAAATAATTCAAGAACCCGGCAAAATCCCTGTAATATATCAATATGAGGCCTAGGGGTGTCATGTGCCCCTACTCAACCTCCCCCTTTTTTAGTTAATTTTTTTTCTCCTAGGATTTTTTTAATAGTGTCCATTAGTGGCAATCGAAGAGAAAGAATGGATAGATAGGTAGATTTATAAAAAATGGATTGGTATAATTTAGGATAGATTAATTTATAGATAGAAATAAAGATAGATAGATTGATAAACAGATATATAGATAGATAGTTAGAAAGATAGATAGATTGATAGATAGATATACAAGATAGATAGGTAGATTTATAAGAAATGAATTGGTAGAATTTAGGATGAATTTATAGATAGATTTATACAATAAATGGATGGATAATTAGAACTATAGCTAGATAGACATACAAATAATAAGATAGACAGATAGACAGTTAGATAAACAGATAGATAGATAAATTGTTTGAATGAACTCAGTTTATGGCATGTCTACACATATTAAACTGACCAAAACATTTCTAATACCGTACATCAACACGGGAAGAAGAGTAAGAAATTTCACTAAAAGTTTGTAAGTCCGATAAATATTTAGTAACAAATTTTCTCTTATAGGTGATCTAGAGATTTTTTAACAATATTTTGGGATACAAAATTTGTTGGATTTAAAGTATTTTTAGTATTTATACAAATAATCTAAAACTGATATTTTACTAATTAAAGTTCTCGAATTTTGTCAATTGGTCGATATTTGTCCTCAAAACATTTCGTTTCATAGGAAGGGGGGTTTCAACACCACTTTAAAATCTAAATCTCGAAGGCCGGCCTTCTTCTTCTTTACACCCCCCGTGACAAAACCCTGTGTACGACACTGGTTTGAATAATTCGTAATTTTTAATTATTTACTGCCTGTTTACCCCTGCCCTGGTTTAAATCGATACAATTTGAAACTTGTGGTTTATAATTGATAAATAGAAAATCTGTGTATTTTGGCATATTTGTTTTATATTATAATTTTGTTTACATATTCCTATTTGCTTCTATTATGTAAGGGGTCACAAAAATAGCCTAAAACCACCCCAAGACAATTATTAAGTTTCCCTATTAAGTAAAACCATTTTGGACCAATATTTTTCGAGGTCTTAAGCTACAGATAAGAAAATCCACTACTTTATATTACAGGATTTTTTTTATCAAAAATAACTTATTCATTTGATTCTTTGTTTCAGAAAGCTTTATTGGTCAGATTTGAACTTTTGTATAAAATTAATCAAAAAGAAAAAGTGTTACCAAATTCCACTTTATTCAAAATTTTCTAAAGCCTTTCGAAATAATAAAAAATCCTATTATGCAAACATACATACATACCATGATCATGTAAAAACTTCGCTTAAAATAACTAAAGAAATTCATTTGTTTATGAACATATGGCTGTAAATATATTTCAGTATATCAGATGGATATTAAATGTAACAAATTTCCAATATTTCAATATTACTTGGTTGCCTAAATTGTTATTTTCACCGTCCACGCCCCCTACATAAATTTCCCCTCGATACACACCCTCCCATTATGGTTTGTGGGGGTAAGCATTCACCCCCCCCCCCCCTTTTTTTCTAAAAGGATTCTTACAATGAACAAAAAAATGTTTAAAAGTAGAATGATTACAGAACTTTTCGTTTAATTTAAACATAAATACATGAATGTTTTTAAAACTGCTAGCAATAGCCCTTCATTTAATTAACCCTTACTTAACCTAACTAAACCTAAAAAAAAGTCAGTATTTTTAACTTTATTTTGGAGGAAAATTTTTAAAATGAGCTTTTTAACATTTAAAATTTACTTTAGTGGCGTGCAAAGCGATTTTCTAGAGCGGTTAAAAAAAGGGAAAGCCAGTTATTTCTAATATTATAATTTAAATCACCTTTTGCACACCACTGCTTTACTAAAATCTTGAAGCTTTTTATCGTGCCTGTAAAAAATCACTTCATACTGGCCTACCATTGGTCGATTAAAATGTATACTGGCCTGCAATTAGTAATTTAGTGTTTGCATTTGCCTATTATTTGGTATTTTTATTGCATGACGTCATCTGTTCTACATAAATGTTACAAGGCATGGACACTTGATGGTAGATCTAGTTAAATACACATGATGGGAAATGCAGATATTTCTTTTTAGATATTTTTTACTGGTATTAAAAGAGTTGAATAAACTCATTATCATGGTTTAGTTATTACCAACTTAGAAACCATCATTACACAGTAAACTAAAATTGAACAAAATTTAAAAAAAAATTCTAAATCAAGCTAAAAATGTATAAGGAAAATGTGTTAGATATTTTTTTCTGATTAAAATAAAAATATAAACCTAGTTTTAAAAAGCTGCTTATTCCAAATCTAATAAGAAAAATAAAAATGTTCAAATTTGTCAAATTGCTGTTCAAAAAAATTTCAAAAAGTACTCGAAGCAACAGACAGAAAAAGTATTAAATCATTTAAATCCAAACTCTTACTTAAAGCGCCAGAAATATAATAACTTTTTCCTTATTCTAAAAAACCATTAATTTAACTTATTCTAAAAAAACATTAATTTAACTGAAAACAATTGTAATGTTAAATTTAATTATTTTCTTGTTAGGTTAATGCGAGTTGAGTAAAGTATAAGTTCAAAAATCTAGCATAAACTATAGATATATAATTTACTAATGGCTACGCCCTAGAGGCCTTTAGGGGCTCTTGAGGTTGTGGGGGGTTGAGCTTGACACTCAATTTTAATTTTGGTTTCAATAATATCCACCCCTTAAATTCCTTTGAGGGGGATACAGCTCCTCAAAATAGTTTTAAACCTTCTTACATGGTAAAGTAGAACCATATCGGTTCAGCGGTTAGCGATTATTGTCGTTATCCCTTCAAAATTTCTTTTGTATGTTACTAAGCTACTCTACATATCCTAGTTTATAAAGTCTATGCCTAAGATTTTTATAACTACTCAAAAAAATGAGCACTCTATTTTCTGAAAGTCTTAGGGGGTGGTTTTATGCTATTTATGTGCAATCGTAGCCGCTTGTTATTCAT
Source organism: Acartia tonsa (assembly GCF_053477335.1). NCBI lineage: Eukaryota > Metazoa > Arthropoda > Copepoda > Calanoida > Acartiidae > Acartia > Acartia tonsa. The sequence goes on from NC_137261.1 coordinate 23,969,375, forward strand.
ATTTGAGACTCATTAAGTATTTTGTTATAGCCTTTAAGACTTTAACCTAACTACTAATAAAGAAAAGCTAAGTTTTTTTCAGAAGCCTATTTTTTTACAGTGCCTGCCAAAATTCGTGTCAAATTATCAATACACCGCCATACACCATATTATAATTGCAAAATTAAATCCGGTTCGCCGCGTCATAATTGTAGAAAAAAAAGAATCGAAATGTAAGAAAAATAATGTTTAGTAATTACTGCTGAGGCTAGAAAGGAAACTATAACCGTTTGTGGTCCTAAAATTTTCACGAGAGCGTAATTTTAATATTTGATGCAACCCCTTCCCTTCCTTAACTAAGCCTTTCGTTTTAACCTCCCCCCTATCTTTCTAGCATTGCCTCTAAATATCTTTTGTATTATTATATACAGAACAGAAACTAATATAATGAAAAACAAATAGTAGTACATGACAATTCCTACTATAAAAAGTAGGTTTTTTTTCTAAATCTTAAAGATTCCCTAACTACTGATCTGATTGAGTTCTCCTTTTTTATGGAAGCTTCACATAAGATGGTTTTCGGCTATTTTCTACGCCCTTCTTACACCTTTGAATACAGAGCCCATGGATGCTAGGGGCGCAAACACTAGTATTAAACAAAATACAAAAGTCAATAAGAAAATTTAGCGACAGATGGTAAAAAAGTATTAAACACCAGACTATCTAATATATCTCATTATCAAAATAGTGTTACAGGTAAATTTAAGCTTTAATATTTTTTGTTTTATCATAAATGACATAATGCCTTTTGCTCCAAAACAATAACAATTTTCATCAGAATACGTCTTCCTGTCCATGATTATATGTATTTAAAAGAAAAAGGGGGTAATGAGTGGGGAGGGGGGGGGGGAGAAACCACTGAGTAATTTCTAGGCCTTTGTTTAATTAGATATATCTACACTAAAGTAAAGGATGGACGCACAATATACACATTTCCCTTTTTAGAGATATTAAAATTAAAACCATCACAGTAGACTGTCATATTTTGAATTACAAACTGTACTGTAATCCTAATGCATATAATTGGCTTAGAAAACAGCCTCTACACCAAAATGTGAACTTTTGACATTGCCTTATTACATATATGCATAATATACCTATATTTTTAAAGCAAAATAAATAAAGATAAGTTATTAAAACATTTTTTGAAATGTTTTAGAATTTTTTTGCTTTCTGTATTTAAAGAAACATAAAAAACTTTTGGACACAAAACTTATATACCATATCTAAAATTTCTTTAATTTGACTATGAGGTTTAAAGAACCAGATCATTTCTGGTGCTTTATTTGGGAGAGTTGGCACATTAGGCTGCTTATTACACTAATCCCTAAAGATTTGTAATAACACTTTTATATTTGTTGCTTATAGTCTTTGGGGTCTTTATTAAATTTTGATTGATTGGTTTATTAAGTTGGGTGTCTAAACATCTCAACTACTAATTGTAATCTACAGAAGGGGTAACTTTGTTCATCATCATTTGGGATGTATAAAAAATTTATCGTCCGCGGTCTTATCCCTTTAGATCCCTGTACATTATGCCTCTATTCTTTATTTTTTTATAACTTGATTTTAAATTCATAAGTTTAATTTTAATAGATTAATGTATCTTAATGGTATTTTTTGTTATGAAAAGAATGATTCGCTAATATTCAGTATACCATAGAGTTTGATAAAATGGAACCAAATATTGATAATTTAAATATAAGAATAGTTATTTCTTTCATCGTATTATAAAAGACTTTCCGCGGATTTGGAATGTACAATTATAAGATTAAAACCAGTTTTTTAGCCCGTGCCTTGTACATATTTATATTCGTAGAAAGCCGTTTATAATACGATGCTAGACATAGTTTTTTCGTATGGATGAGAACCGGTTCCAATCCGCCGGATTCGAATGAATACGAGAATAGTTATTCATCCACCTTTCCGCGTATATTAAAATATTATTCGGTTTCGATTCCATACTGAAAATGATTTTATACATTGATGCCAATTGCAAACATATATACTTAATAAAATTTTCATGCTACTTTTAAATAATGAATATCATTGAAACCTATGGTACACTAAGAAAATAATAAAAAGTTGAGTAGGCGGCGAAACATTCAAATAGTGAACTCTTTTTACTTAGATCAGATTATAAAACCTTTAACTCTTTAAACCCATAGATATATTCTCTATTAAATAAATTGAGTTTTAGTTTTGAAGAAAGATTTCATTGGGACAAGTTAATTTTATGATATTTTGAGATGAGTTTCTTCTAAAGATAATTCATACAAAAGAAACTATTAAATAATGATATTGTATAATTTTATTTATATATACATGTATACATATTCCAAAAATATAATGATATTATTCTCAGAAAATATAGAATTTAAATTACAGTCTAGAAAACAAATTAACAATAAAAACTATTAAATTCAAAATAATAAATCTCCCCACTTCAACCAATTTTCTTTCCCCCCGCCTAGTAACTGTGGTTATTTCAACAGTCATAACTTTTCGATTGTTTCAAGAAAAAGTTGAAAATTTGATATTGAAAATGGTTAATATGAAAATAATGGTCTATTTGTGTGTGTGTGCTGTAGTACAGGGTGTGTGTGTATGTGTGTTTGGAGTGCTACAGGGTGATATGCCTGGGGCCTGGCTAAATTACATGCAATAACCAGAGTTTTTTCTTAAATAAATAAATTTTGAATAAATTGAATCATGTCAACCATATGCCACTAGTCAATGTCAATGTAGTTATATAAAAGTTGTACTTTTTATGTAAATATTATTTTAGTAAGTTTTTTATTAGAAAATGTGAAAAATATCATTTAAGGCCTAATTTTAAAAATCACCTATAAAAGCTTTTTCAATAAATTTTAATTAACTTAAAAAGTTCTTTAAAAGCAAAAAAATAAAACAAATTCATAATTATACTTTGTTGAAATTTTTGATTTAATAACAGGAAACAAGAAATTATTTAGATCAGAAAATGGATAAAGGGATAAGACGAAATGTCATGAAACCTATTATAATAACATCTTGTAGTGTTTTTTCCCCTCAAAGCTTTGAGATTATATTAACTTAAAAGATCTAATTTGTCTCATTGTTATTTAGACATTATAACCCAATAAACAACATATCCTAAAATCATCCCAACATTTAAATTTATTAATAGAATAGTGCAAACACATTCCAGGCTCTATGGTTTGTTGGTAAGTGAGATCTTAAAGGACAGGCAAAATAACCTTACTGCTTTACTAAAGATATTGGCTTTTTATTTTTAGCCTATTTAATTGTTTATTTATCCCAGAAGTGGACAAAATTTCCCTAAATATGGTAAATTGAATTGTTGTAATAAAGTAATAATTTTCATATTAGACCAGCACAATCAATATCATATTAATTTGTTATTAAGGCCATTTGATTCAAGATCGTGAGATAAATAGGATATAATTTCTTATAGAAGTATATGTAGCTTTATATCAAACAATGATGACAATAGCAACAAAATTAAAGCTGAATACATATTCAATTGGAAGATATTTAGAAATTTATCAACTATCTGTAAAAAAAATTATTAAATTGAATTTGGCATTTAGGAGATTGAAGTTTTAAGTATTATAAATCAAATACCCTTTCCTCTTAAAAGATACAAAGTTCAATAGAGAACAAACTTTCTTTGCAATATTTACTGGTTTTACAAAGTTTAAGATCAATAAGATGATTCTATCATGTTTTTTATTGCCTTTTATGTAAGAAATTACAGCTCCAAACTGGATTAATTAATTTAATGGAGCATAAATTTATAGTTGTTTCTATAGTTCTTAATAGCATTAAAATAACAGTATGATATTTGTTTGTGCTATGGAGCTACATTGATGTTATATTACTGATATAGAATGACACTAGAACCTGTTTTAAGATTGATATAATGTAGGTTGACAAGATAAGTGTGGGAAATTTTATGCTTCCAAGTCATCATACAGTTTTTAAACAAAACTTTTCTAAAATATTATTTAAACTGTCAAAGTAAAAAATAAACTCATAGTGAATTGATCTGTATATCATTTAGTAAACTTTTTCATATGATGCTTTTTCTGTTTTGCTCGATATTTATATCAAAATAAAATTGCAAAAATAAAAATGGTCTGTACATTATCAAAATAAAATGATGATCAATATCAAACTTTAGATTTTTTTGTTTTTTCCTAATAATCATGTTCTTGTTAACACTATAGAATCTATGAAAAAGTCCTATAAGAGAATGCTTTAAGGTTCAAAGGGACATCTCCTAAAGCAATTACAATTCAGTAAAGTACAACTGGAAACCAAAACTGTGAGTTTAAAAACTGATCCTACGTGGGTGTGATTGGTTACATCGAGTTTTGGATTCAATTTGATTATCAATTGGTTGCCAAACAAATATATTTAAAGCCATTTTATATCAAATTAATGAAAATATCATTGCTTTTTACCACTTTTATCTAAACATTTAATTTCTCAAATTGTCATTAAAACTCTTTCTTTCTATAATTTTATAGTGTTTTAAAAACTGAGAAGTGGTAGTTATACAACTAGAGTAAAGCTAAAAAATAAGCTATAGAGTGTCCACACTCCTAGAAAATTATATTTGTTATTTTTAATATAAAGAAGCCTGCTTAGGCCTATATAAGGCAGCAATAGTAAAAGTTGGCCTATACTCAAATAAGATGAAAATTTAGATAAAATGATAGGATGTAGGATAAGTAAATCAAATGAAATTTAGGATTTATGATTTATAAATTCTATTTAAATTTTGAATTATAATTAAAGTTTTACTTTTTTCTTGGTTACATTTTATCTCATACTTTCGGTTCATCTACCAAAGAGGCAATTTTACTATCTGCTTCTAATATTAGTAGTATTGATAAAAGGAATGCCTTACTCAATGAAAAGGTGCATAATCTTATCATTATATAAAACTATAGCAGAATTCTTTTATAAGTCATAACTGTAAATATTACAAAAGTTATGTTACAACAATATTTTTTCTTCATTTACTTTCCTTTAACCCTCTAAGATTTAAGATATTATGGCATACAATAGGTCTATTGACAAAGTCATGCTTAAGTACAGGAAAAGGGATGGATAGTTTGTAAAACAAACATGAAAAACAGAAAGTAATTAAGCTGGGAAGGAGGGGAAATCGGAAAATAAAAAATACTGGTACTCAAAGTTTGAAAAAACTATCTCTCATTTTTAAACTATCATGGCTATTATTAAAACTTTATCATTTAAACCTTCAGTGTTAAAACTTTTTTACCAATAATTCTAATCTACAGACAGGGTGATTTTGTTTATCGTGGATGGGGGTGTCTGCATCTTATCCCTTAAGATTAATAGCGAAGCTTCTAGTTTTTGTCATATATATAGATTTTATGTTTATTTTATTCTATCCATAAAACTTTAAAAACATTACAGGAACCTTATCCATGCATCTATTTGTATAATCTGAATTATCAAAAATGCAAGTATAGATGTATATTTGACAGAAGAAAAATATTTTCATTCTAAACATTGTTTAATGGCAGTGATCGATTATAAATATTTGTTTTATTTCAAAACTAGAATACAATTATTCAAGCAAACAATATATTTGAAATATTAAAAAAATGCTATAATTAAATCAAGTAATGATATAATATATAATCATATATCCATAGTTCTTTAATCCTTCTAATTTTATTAACTCAAATGTCACTTGTCTAATGATGAATGAATCTACTAACACTAACTCTATTTAGGTTCGTCTAATTTTATATAACTCTATTGTCCCTTAAATTCATCTAATGATGAATGACTCTACTAACACTAACTCTATTTAGGACCCTCTAATTATATATAACTCTATTGGTCACTTCTAACCCCTATAATTTGCCATTTGTTCTAACATCATCAAACCACAGTGTATTGATACAAGTCTTGCCATTTGGAAAATTAGGGATTTTTTCACTCTTGAATCTTTATAAATACTCGTTTATTTGATTCTGTTATTTGTTAATTAGTGTCTGCATCCCTAGCATCTACAAACTTTGCCCTAGAGAAAGCGAAAATGCAGACATTCTCATGGATAAAAAAAAATATGAGGGTGTAAGAAACTGAAAATAGCCAAGAACCTTTTTATTACTGAGTCTTTTTTGACACAAAATCCAAATAACATAAAATTTGTAGCTACTAACAAAAAATGTATTAGTAATGTTATTAAATTATCGTTATGTTGTTATTTTTGGTTGCTTCCCTCAACAAATAACAACTTTTATTGATAGATTTTGCTGCACAGTTTTGTAATTGTGTTGATCACACATAATCAATCTTATAAGAGAATCCAATGTAAATACAGAAATTATATCCTCTGATAATCATTCTATTAAACAAATAATAGGACTAGATAGACGAACATTTAAGAAGAGAATATAGTAATTGTGTAATGTAAATATCCTTATATAAAAAGTAACATGATGTCTATAAATATTTGTTTGAATGTTTGTCTGTCTGTATAAACCGAAGTATCTTGCTAACCGCTAAACCGATATGAAGTTTCAAAATATGTTTAAAATGCTAAATTAAAACAACTAATCCAACCACATTACTCGTTTATTATTGATTGGTTTTCAGAAAATTGTTCTTTACTGATCTATTTGTAAATATGGCAATTAAATTACATAAAATACACATTTATATCAGGTTTAGAGATATGTTACATCACAAAATCCACTGTTTTTAAATCTAATATGAAAAAAGAAAGAAAATAGAAATATACTAAAACTTTGAAACAATACTCTAGATTCAAGTAGGTAAATTTCTTAATTTTGTTGCTTTTTTTGTAACTATTTAATTTTTAGTTAATATACCCATCCCTAAACCCCTGCATTTAAATGTACAAATTACACCCTTGCCACTCTTAAACACATCATCAAAGCATTAAGTGGCATTTACTGGGGCTTAAAAGCATCAATTTTATAACATTCGATTTGTTAAACACCATTTTATTGGTGATTGATCGATTTTCTAAACATCCCTACAATGTAATTGGCTTTAGGTAATGATATAATTCATTCTGGATTAAAAAGTTTGGTTTTAAAAGCGTCAGTCATTGTAAATTATTTCAATATTTGAGGTCCTGTAATAAAAAAACATCACATTGTATTTCAAAGCAATGATATTGAATTGTCCTAAACCAATCTAAACGTGTTGAAGTTTAGGACTTAAGAAGGAAGTATTTTTAAGCGGAATCAGACATGTCCCTTTTGGGGGATGCAAAGCCCCCGAATCACGCCCCCAGGACCATAATGATATGATTTGTAATCTTTGTATCTGCCCATTCATTCCTAGGGTCAAAATTATAGTCACTTCAAAAATAATGTTCCTATCGATAGACATAAGTTTTACCTAAAACAAATCAAGAAATTTTTTAAATTTTACTATATTAAATTTAGGTTTGAAGTAGTAATTCACCTGAAGTCGGAGTAATTAACGAGTAAACAACATGTCAACTTTTCAATATTAAATACTTTTTTTTCATGAATTGCCTTCCCTGTACGTCTTAGAATGATTCAATGAAAATTTTTGGTGAAAAATATGAAAAGTCATTGTTAAGATTATAGTCATTAAAACTCTTGTTTTTTTGCAATCATATATTTTTACTAGTTTTCAGAAATTTCTCAGATTTGTAAATATTTTATTGTTTCCATACTTTAAATGTTGAAGAATAATAGTTTTGTCTGTAACTTTGACAACAGTCAAAAATAAAAGTTACGTTTTTTTTATTTACCTGGATGTAAAGGTCTGGGATGGTTGCCATTCAAGCCGCTCATACCATTCATATGTAGCCGCGGCGGTGTACCCATCATTGCAAACTGCGGCAGCCCACCTATGCTGGGCGGCAGTGGTGAATTCTGGAAGGGCGACATGCCCATGCCGCCGTAGGGGCCGTAGCCGCTAGTACGTCCCTCGCGCTTGTTGCCCTCAATGGCGGATTGGAGATCTGATGGGTTGGAGAGGTTGTTCAGCTTACATTCCATTGGATACAGATACTTGGTATACCTGAATACATTTATGAATTAGTATTTTGTTGAATTATTTAAATAGAAATCTTTCTTATGTACTTGAAGAAATTCAAAGACATATTTTTTTTTTATAGAACTAAAGGATGATTATATTGCATCTACCTATCCATGTGTCAAAAGCAAAATATTAGGGATCTAAAGAGCCGGTAAATCTCTCCTTTCTGAAGACTAAAAATAGTGGTTGAAACGTTTGCACACTCAACTTAATGAACCAACCAATAAAAATTCACTAAAAGTCCCCAAAGTTGTTAAGCTAACGAATAAGAAAACGTTATTATAAAACTTTGGGGACTATTTTAAGAAACAGTCTAATGTTCCCTTCCTACCTGCAAAATCTACTCTGCTAACTCTCACCTTTACATTGAAGCTTAAGAAATTCATTATCATTATTTTTCTTGTCTCTCTTAATAATAAACATTGTAGTCAGGGCGTGCATAGTAATATTTCAAGAAGGTGGCGCGGAGCGCTTTTAAATATTTAATTCATTCAAGTTGTTATTTTTTACTCTTTTTAAAAATCAAATTTATGGCAAGAAGGCAAAGAGGATTAAACCAGACTGGTGTTTGAGGGTGTATTACCCACCCCCTGGAACTTTTTGGGTGTGAGGGTGTATTACAAACACCTTCCGCACGCCTCTACTTATAGTGGGTATTTTTAAAATTTCCCCCAAACTTAATCTTTTCCTCTTTGCCTTTTGTCCAAACTAAAAGTCACATTGGCCTAGAATTAAAATCTGATTTGATAACAGATTTTTACAAGCAGTTTCTGAGATCTTGATTATTTCTAAACACATAGAAACATTGTATTTATTCAATGAAATTTTGGAAATTTTTAGATCCTATAGGTTTTAGTAAATTCATCGTTTTTTTTCTAAAAATATTTTTGTCTAAAATAATCAAATGTTGCTTGTTGCTTAATGCTTATATATCTTTACATAATGTGTGTCTTATTGTGATTTCTTCAGACCTTATATAACATTTATTTCACCAAAGAATTTGGGCTTTTATATACTGTAATTCAGCTGTGATACTAAAGTATCAAACATTTTTAAAAGAAATCTTAGAGGATTAATGTTCTGTAGCATAAGCAATGGCTAAGCAAAAGAAAATGTTTTCATATAATTCAATTTACTATTATATACAACCTTATTGATAATCTGTTAATATCATAATATAGATTTTTTATTTGTTTGTTAAGATGTAGATTACCTCTTAACCGATTGAGTTCTCTATTATACAAAATTATCACTTAGGTCCCAGTAAATTTTTTGCCTATTTTTCAATTTAAAAAAAATAAGTTTTTGGCTTGTTTCAACCTATTTTTCTTTCACTTCCTTCTACTAATATAGAGCCCTTGGGGCGCTGTCGCATAAAAATAAAATATTGTTCAACTGGATCATAAAGGTTTAGCTATAAGACATTGAAAAAGGAATGTTTTATTTTGGAGCGGAGGGGGGGTTGGTCTATGAATGAATTCCAAATTAGTCATTTTCTTTTTTTGCATGTTCGTGAATAAATTAGTAAAGTCTATCTATATTAGCCAAGAAAAGATGTGTTAGGAAAACATTTCACAAAAACTGAATCTTATAGAGTATGTTAAACGTGGGGTTAACTCAACTAAACTAAAAGTAGCTTCATTTTCTGAATTGTTATGTTTAGTAAATTATACGAAAAGCTCTTGATGATGAAGCGGATTTAAGTGAACCTATTTCTTTTATCTAACTTCAATTGTTAAAAATTTTATTTAGATAATGTTTTGCTATTTTCTTACTATTTGATTTCTAGTTGATATTATGTGTTGGGTAGTTAAACAATGTTAACCTTTAAGCACATTTGTTTGTCATTCAAAGTAGGATAGCTACTTTATTATTTAAATTGTCTGTCAGTATACTTCAGAGATCTAAAGGGATAAGACAATGGCCGATAAATTCATGTTCATCACTAATGATAACACACAAAATTACATCTGTAGATTAAAATTAGTGGTTGACACGTTTGAACACACAACATATTAAACCAATAATTAATAGTTGGTGCGCGTCCTTTTTATGAATATACATATTAAACCAACTAATAAAATTCAATGAAAGTCCCTAAAGTTGTTAGGCAACGAATAAGAAACGTTATGATAAAACTTTGGGTACTAGTGTAATCTCTCTCTGGGACATTGGACTGAATTTTATTAAGATACCCAAAGTTTTATAATCACGCTTTCTCATTTGCTTTGGGTACTTTTTATAAACTAAACTTTTTATTTCATTCTAATTTCTCTTCATATAACAAAGTAATTTCAGTATTTTGTATTTATGTATAATGATTTACTGGGTTTTTTTACACTATTGATGCACTACCTATGTAAAATTAATCTTGTTTCATAGATAAATGATAATATCTTAGAAATGTTTCTTTAACTTTAAGCAAAAGAAACAGATAAAGTCATTTCTATTTTCACAATTGCATCAGAATAACATTGCTATCATGTGAAATCGTATATGAAGGTCTAAGAGCCATGCCAACCCTGTTACTTATAAATTAGCGGTCAAAATAGCTAACAAAAAACAAATAACAAAAACTAATCTCTGAAACGGTAGGACAAACAAACATTAACACTAGAAGAATGTCAAGACTAAATAAGCAGAATATAAATGTATAAGTATAAACAAATTTGTAAGTAAATTTGTTGCAAAACCATTCAATACAGATACTTAAATTTAAGGACCGATTATAGAGATGCTTCGCTTATAACATTGAACTTTGGATGATTTCGATATTTATATCACATGAAAAAATGGTTGTCAAAAAAGTTAAAAATCTACATGTTGTAAATGGAGGTTTGAAATCGATAGGACAACTCTAACACGCTTGAATTAACGATAAAAGCTATTTGCTCTTAAAAAAATAATTTTGTGAACAGACAAACTAAAAAAATATACACACATGTATACATATAATACATTTAACATAATAAATCTAAACTTTTTTTCCCATCCGCAAGAAAGTGCAAAAAGTGAAGGGTTGAAAATGGACACTTTTAGCCTTATACAAAAGAGAATACATACTGTAAAAACAAGAATTAATATCAAATTGTGGTTGTGGGGAAAAAGGTGGGTCCGGCTCTCTGGCATATCTCAAATTTGGCGAACTTAAAACTTTGCAACGCCTTGATAGAAATTATTTTTTTCTATTTAGAATATTTACATTCCATATTAAAATGCACTAAAAATTATTAAATGATTATTATTTTGTATAGCAAAAACATTAATTTGATTTTAAAAATTAGCGATGGTATTGGAGACAACTTCGCAGGAAACTAAATAAAATTTGTGGTACATCTAGGATGACTTTAGAGTTTAAATTTTTAGTTGCGAACTTACTCTATGTTTAATCCTAAACGGTAGGTACCCTTTCTGGACCTTAATAGGTTAAGAGGGTTGGGGGGGGGGGGGGGGGCATTGAAGGCCCCTGCCCCCTATTAAACAAACATCATGTTACTTTGTTATGAGGATTGCTAAATTTTCTTTTTTTAAGGTAGAAGAACAATCTATTAAGGAAATATTTTTCAAAGCACATTTTTTTCAGTAGTGGCAAATCTTAACAGATGCTGGTCACTGTAGCCGGCTATTAACGGAAATATGCAAGGTTTTTTTTTTACTTAATCTTAACCTTTAACAGTCTTACTCCTGCTACCACAATGTTAGACCTATAGAATTCAAATTTTATACTTAATACTTTAATGTACACTAGCAGCTTCGCCCCTAGCCTCTAGGGGCTTTGCTCCAAGAGGTATAATTACATCTTCTATTACTTACCCAGCAGATCGGGTCGCAAATTTTTGCACCTACTCAGTAAGAAAACATTTTCTCGATTAAATATCGAATTCATAAAAAAAAAAAAAAAATAGCAATTGAATAACGAATTTGCAAAATTTGTAGAAAAAAAAAAAAATGGGAAGAGGATTTTTTTTTTGGGGGGGGGGCTAGGGGGTGTCCTCCCCCCCCCCCCCCAAGAAAATAGCTTAAAACCACAGCAGGACCAATAGGTATATACCCTGAAGAGTAGAATCCGATCGGTTCAGTGGTTACCGAGATCTTAAGCTTCAGACGTACGGACGGACGGACGGACAGACAGACAGACATCAAGCTACTTTGTGTTATAGATAACTGGATGACATATTAAAATTTGCTGAAAATCTGCCACGGTTTATCTGCAAACTGAGGCAACTGCTGCTCTCAAGATTTATGTTTTAAGGTTTCTAATATAAAATTTACATACTTTGGTACAACCCAACAAACATACAAACACACAGACAAACACCATGTTACTTTATTATATGGATAGCAATAAATAGACTAGACATTAATAACCTTCTTTTAAAATAAAATTCGTGTTACATCTTGGATGACTTTAGAGTTTAAGTTTTTAGTAGCGAATTTACTCTATGTTAAACCCTAAACAGTCGGTACCCTTTCTGAACCTTCCTAGGTTTTTTTGGGGGGGGGGCGTTGAATTTTGTATTATGATGACTGTCAAAGTAAATTACATAAAAGATGTTCATTACAATGGGAAAAATTATTTTGATACTGATATCCCAAATAAGTTTTAAAATTTGACCAAACACACCAAGGATATGGGAAAATATGTAAAACATAGAAAAATAGCCAAAAACCTGCTAAAAGGCAGTCTGACTGCCATGGTTGTTTTCTTAAAACGATAAGAAATTTAATTTTTATATCCTTAACTTAAAAAATTTGGAAAATCAGAGGTATGGAAAAATAAGGGAAAAATTTAAAAATAGCCAAAAACCTGCAAAAAGGCTGTCTGACCGCCATGGTTGTTTTCTTTAAACAACAGGAAATTTAATATCATTGAAGATTAATAAGTAGAGATTTTATTTAAAAAGAAAAGAAAAGAAAGAAGGAAGAAAAAAAACATAAAAAGGAAAAAAAAGCTTTACTTCAAGCCTATGTCATTGTATTATTTTTTAAAAAACAGAAAATTTCTCAATTCAAAATAATATCTTTTTATAGAATGCCACTTTCACTTTTACCCTATATTCAACCCTCCCCTCTCCGCCAAAACACAACACTAACCTCCCCGCCAAAAAACAACACTCCCCTCCCCGCCAAAAAACAACACTCCCCTCCCCGCCAAAAAAAGACAACCCCCCCCCCCCTCCTTAAAAAAATCACCAGGTTTTTTATAAAATCAATTTTTAAGATCTATTTATGCACTCAGAACAGTTTTCTGATATAATTTTGATATCTATAACTGAAAAAATTTTGGAAATTGGACCATAAACACCAAAGGTATGGAGAAAAATGTCAAAAATACAAAAATAGCCTAAAACCTGCTCAAAAGCAGTCTGACCGCCATAGTTGTTTTCTATAAACAACAGGAAATTTACTTTAGATATCTATAACTGAAAAAATTTTGGAAATCAGACCATAAACACCAAAGATATGGACAAAAATGTGAAAAATACAAAAATAGCCTAAAACCTGCTAAAAATCGGTCTTACTGCCATTGATGTTTTATAGTTAATTGTGCTCCTTAATTATGGGAATGTTGTCAAAAAATTTCAGCTTTTTATCTTTAATAGGAGCCGAGAAAATTATGTTTCTCCTATTCTGTCTCAGACGGATACACTGACAGACAGACCGATGGACAGACGGACGGATAGACAGACGGACAGAAAGACGGACAGACAGACGGACGGACAGACAGACAGACAGACAGACAGACAGACAGACAGACAGACAGACAGACAGACAGACAGACAGACAGACAGACAGACAGACAGACAGACAGACAGACAGACAGACAGACAGACAGACAGACAGACAGACAGACAGACAGACGGACAGACAGACGGACAGACAGACGGACAGATGGACGGACACACAGAAGGACAGACGGACGGACAGAAGGACGGTCAAACGAACGGACAGACGGACGGACAGATTGACGGACAGAAGGACGGACAGATGGACGGACAGATGGACGGACAGATGGACGGACAGAAGGACAGACAGATGGACGGACAGACGAACGGACAGATGGACGGACGGACAGACGGACGGACAGACGGACGGACGGACGGACAGACGGACGGACAGACGGACGGACAGACGGACGGACGGACGGACAGACAGATGGATAGACGGATTGACGTAAGGACATTTTGAATTATAGAGTAGCTTCGCTACTAAAACCGAATGGGGGGAGGTGGCATTTAAGGATAACACCCCCCCCCCCACGCACACAACCGTTAAGGGGTAATTAAATTATTTTATGTAATATGGATATAAATATTGTGTGATCAGAAAAAGAGCATAAAAATATTGGGTGACACATAACGAGATTACTAGGGTATAGTTATTAGGGTGGCTCAAACCCTTACCAATGACGTAAACTGTTACTTTTATTAAAAGAGAGTAAGGTACATTAGGGTTAAAATGATAAAAATGCATTAAATGCATAGAGGCATCAAAATTAAACAAACAAAGGGCCATTGGGGCTAATAAATTGTTATTTTAAATAGTACAATAATGAGTAGTGTAGTAGAGACAATCTAATGGGTTAATTGCTCAAGTGGCAAATGGCGCCACTTATATAACTATGTGCGCGAGCGCATAATTATAGCAAGGTGGTTGACTGCCATGTTTGTTTTCTTAAAATGACAGGAAATTCAATTTTTATATCTATAACAGAAAAAATTTTGAAAATCGGACCATAAACACCAAAGATATGGAGAAAAATGTAAAAAATATAAAAATAACCTAAAACCTGCAAAAAGGCAGTCGGACTGTCATGGTTGTTTTCTTTAATCGACGGAAAATTTAATTTTGATATCTATAAGTGAAAAAAAATTTAAATCGGACCATAAACACCAAAGATATGGAGAAAAATTAGAAAAATATTAAAATAGCCTAAAACCTGCTAAAAAGGAGTCCGACTGACATCCATGTTTTTTACTTAATTATGCTCCATAATAATGGGAATGTTGACAAGAAATTTCAGCCTTCTATCTTAAACAGGAGACAAAAAAATCTTGTTTCCCCTAATCTGTCTCAGACGGACAGACATTTCGAATTATATAGTAGCTTCGCTCCTAAGAATTATAGAGTAGCTTTGCTACTAATTAACAAAATTCACCTAGAATTGCCCTTTGGTACATATCTTAAAACAGATCTCCTCATTTTATCAACAACCAAACATGGAAGCCAACATCCATATAAGCAAAGCTCTGAAATGGTAGGACAAACGAACATTAAAACTTGTAGAGTGTCAGAACTTAATAAGCAGAATTTTAAACATAAGTCTTAAAAAATGTAAGTACATTTGTTAAATTTGATGCAAATCTTGTTAAATACAGGAGAATGTTTAAGGACATACTTACATTTTTAACTTGATTATAGAGATGCTTTGCTTATTACATTGTACCTTGTTGTAATAGGAATCAATATCTTAAAAATCAGCTGAATAGGGTAATCATAATGTTTTAAATGGACTTTCTGGAAACAATATAAAGTTGTAACACTTCCTAAATCATACCTAATTTTTATAGGAATCAACATGCAAAATTTAAAATTGATAGGACAATTCTAACCTGTTTAAATTAACTAGAATAGCTAACTGTCCCAAAATAAAAAAACTCACACACAGACGGACAGACCCTAATTATAGAAAAGCTTTGCTTAAAAAAAAATAATATGTATTTACTTACTAACAGAATAAAACTGAATAAAATGTTGGCAGATAAAAACATTTTTTAAAGCAAATCTACTCTGTAACTCACTTTGTTTTTCTACCTGTTAATCTGTCACTCTGTTTGAAAAGCTATGAGGAAAATACAAAAAACTATAAAAATAAAAACAGAAAAAAAGTTACATTGACAAGCTGACAGACATTTCAAATTATAGATAAACTTCGCCAACAATTTCAAGATCCATATTTCAACTCCATTTATTCCTGCAAACATAATTTACTTTGATGTGAATGCATTCAAACACATGCGACGCATGCGAATTAATTGATACTTTATCTAAAGTTGCTTGTAAGTGTTCAATAAAGGATGCTAAGAAATTAAATATATTTATGTATATAAAGTACATTAATATACAGATTTTTATTTTTGTTTAAATTTTAATTATTGGTGGTGTTTAAACCACTTTTTTGAACAACGCCCCCATAAAACGTTTCCATGTATAAATTGAAGAAAAGTACATTAAGATATTAAGTACATTGATAAAGTATTTTTTTTCTTCTTAGTATTTAAATTAATTTTTGAAAAAAACTTAGAAAAGAAGCTTTTGAGATTTTAATAATCATTAATTAATTCTTTTTAAAAAAAATTAATTTAAATATCTGAAAATTTGCCGTTAGTTCCCAGTTGGTATAAAACAAAATAATTTATAGTAGCGGGGCTACTCTATTACTATTAATATTACAGAAATTTTAAATGAGTAGTAAGTAAATATCATAAGATTAGCACCAGTTTTGTTAGCTCAGGCATTTGTAACTTTGTTTTTACTTATTATCCACGGAAAGATGTCTATAATACGATGTGGTAAATTACTCAGCTAAGTTTATTTAGGGTCTACAATATTTTGATATACATGATACAAAATATATTTTTTTTATTCAATGAAAAAAATATATTTCATTTATTTCATGAAAAAAAACATTTTCTACTTTTCATCCCTTTTGTCCTTGTTAACACAGTATAAACTTTGTACAGCAGAGAAAGAGTGGGCAATGACAATAGTCCCCAAAGTTTAAAAAAAAACGTTTTCTTATTAGTTGTCCTAACAATTTTGGGGATTGAGTCAATTTGAATTGGTTGCTTCAATAGGTTGAGTGTTCACACTTTTCAACCACAAATTTTAATCTACAGAAGGGGTTATTCTAAGTATCATCATCGGGGATGTATATTAATTTATCAGCCATTGTCTTATCCCTTTAGATCCATTACACTCACTACTGTATACCCCTTCTAATTTAATTTGCTTTTGTGTACTGATGAAACAATATGCTTATGTTATAATATGCGGAAATGACCGCACACCGTTGAATTGGTACTTTCCCCCCCAACTAATTTGTTTCACTACGCCTCCCACAGTACAAAACTGTATAAAAGTCGTCAGTAATTAAGAACGATAAATCATGAGATATTTGATCATGCACGTAATTCGTGGACCCACCATATTCCCCACAACCCAAATTGTAACTTAACTGAAATCGCAAATATAATAATCGAATCAATTAAAAAACAGCACAAACATTTAAAAATTCAAATAAATGTCTATTTATTAGAAAAATAAAAATTGTAAAAGAAGTTATCACTGTAAAGGAGAGCCATATCGGTTCAGATATCCTATTAATTTTATATAAGCTTGTAATATTATTACACAAGTTTAAGGCCTGTAGGACAATTCAAGCAGTATCTTTCAGTTTAACGTTTAACACCTTTAAAAGTTTATAAAAAAATATTAAATGCTTTTTTGGATCTACTGCAGTTCACGGTAAAATATTGCTGGTAACGAATATTGCCAAAAATTTATGAATTTTAAAGGCTGCTAGCTGCCAAACGGCTGAACGTACAGATCATACCCGCACACCATTTTAAGCGGTATAAGAAGGCCTACAAATAATCTGGAATAGCCAAGATCAAATGATGCACAGGGAAAGCTTCACTGAAGAAAAAACGCGTAAAATACGTCTTTTTCGCGCATTTCTCTGCACTGCTAGATAATTACGCATTATTGATTTATGCCTATTCCAGATTATTTGTAGGCCTTCTTATGCCGCTTAAAACAGTGTGCGGGCATGATCTTTACGTTCAGCCGTTTGGCGGCTAGCAGCCTTTAAAATTCATAATTTTTTGGCAATATTCGTTACCAGCAATATTTTACCGTGAACTGCAGTAGATCCGCTTTTTTTTAAGAGTGTCAAATAATGTACATTATACCTAAGTAAAGTATGAAAAATAAACTTCGGAGGGAAAAATGGGAAATTTTATACTTGTGGAAAAAGCCTTGATAAATGTTCTTTTCTTTTTAAGGGGAAAAAAACTTTGTCACAGATTAAAAAGAACATTTTTCTAAAAAAAAAAACATCTTTTATGCTTATTTACTTGTGTCTCGTTATTTCTTCTAATCCCAAACAAAACATTAATTTAAGTCTTTTATGTTTGTATTGGAAAGAATAAGGCAATTTTTAAAAAAACATATTTCTAAAATCTTAATAGTTTGAAAAGAAGAAAGTGCGATTTTTTTCTTTGAACCTTTATGAAGAACTAGATATTAATTAATTAAAATATTTAAATATCATTATCTGTTTTTGACTAGAGATGTGTTTTAAATGATTTATTTCTTTAATTTTAGGAAAAGATAGTCTTGTTATGTTATGTAGATACCTCTTATCCAATGAAAACTTATATCATGCAAAATAAATGAAAAATTAAAACAGCTTACTGTGTTCTTAATGTGAATGCAGCTGAGGTGATGGAACTGGGCAGCCCCAACCCCTTGATGATCTCTTGCCACAGCTTCTTGTTGATGACCTCTACGAGGCCGCCCCTGGCTACCACCAGGTTGTACAGCTCGTACAGGTCCAGCACCTGCTTGGCCATGATGGGCAGACGGTTGATGGGGGTGCCGCGCTTTTGCATGAAGGAGAACAGGTCGTCCAGAAATTCTTTGCGTTTCGGGTTGTCGTCAATCTCATACAACTGTAATAAAAAAGGTTATTATCAAATTTTTTTTTTAATATATGCAAATAGTTTGGTGTAAATTTTTAAGCATAGCTTTCTCTAAAAAATGCCTTCATATTTATTTAAATTAAAGATGCAAAAAAAGAAAGTATTCCGCCGATGATTGATTTAGAATTTGCCCGTAGGAATGCGTGTAATATCTGATTCTGGTATGCATATTTATTTACAAAATATACTAACATATTTATATACCAAAACTAAATGGCGTTCACACCTTTACACCAAGATATCTCGCTGTTATTTTTTAAAAAGCGTTTTAGCTTTAAAACAGCATATCATATAATTTATTAAAGGTTTTATTAATCTCTAGTGCTGTCTGTTCTTTCTTAAAGATTCTTCATTTAACACCCAGAATGGTTTTAAGCTATTTTAGTTCTGAATCAAATACTTGCGGACAATATAAAGCCATTTCTAAACCCTTTAATCTCCCCAAATGCAGAGGAATTATATGATAGTGGCGAAGCTAATGTTGCTTAAAAAATGTCCCTAATTCATAAACAACCACTTGCTAAAACAATAATACATTATTTTTTGCACCAATGTATGAGGACCTTACTAAATAAGCTTATGAAAGAGAAGTCAAAAGGTTTGACTGCAAGGAATGGCACCATGCAGAGTAGCGGAGAAATTTGGGCAGGTGATACAAAACTTTTTAACATTTACCGTTGTTATTAAACCAATATCTAGTCATGTCACTTTTGAATTAGCGCAAAATGATATAATTGGTTGAAGCAGTTAGTAATAAAAAGTAATTTACCTCTTTTTTTAAATGCAACAAATTTGACATAAATCAATTTCCATTGTAGGAAAAGAATAAAATATAAACTTAATTGAAACAGGCAAAAATTGATTGATGGATTTGTATCACCCCTTTAGAAATTTCTCGGGTGTAAGTTTTAAGCTTTTGATTGGCAGATTCAACATCTTATTCATTTTATTTTTACTAGAGATAACTGTATATGTACAGTACTAAGCTTATTGACTTCTTTTAAGAGTTAAGGTAGCCAGTACAGAACAAGGGACAGTATTTTAATCCACCCCTCAATTATGATAAATTAATCCTTATGTTAAATAAGATCACAGATGGAAAAAAATACTTCACTGTTTGTTGTAAAATCAAAGTGTTTTGGGCCTTACAAATGGCAAGACGAGTTTATAGACACTTATATCTTAATAGTCTTTAAATTTTGATGAAAAACGATACTATTAAATGAATTCAAAATGCGAATCTGAATAAAGTTCTGAAATTCAAAATCCTTTATATAAATATCCCTAAAGATAATTTACAATTGGTTTTAAGACTTAAAGTTAGGTTTAGTTAAGTGTTGGAGAGCTATGCTATGAATTTAAAGGGTACTCCACTTTAAAAATTCAGGAATGTACAAAATAGAGATACAGATGTATGTATGTAGTAAGGATATAAAGATATATGAAGAGAAGATTTATGTTAACCTGGTTATTTTGTATTGACATAAGATTCTCAAGGTTTTTGTCGACAATTAGATATCAGAGGTGACTCTTCATAATTATACATGAAACTAATATCTACATTATAAGAATGGTTTATTAATTGAATATGTTTCCATGTCGATATAATAACAAACAAAAAGTTAGACAGGGTGACCTGTCTATCATCTAAAATGATGACATGACCCCGAGGGCAAGTTATTCTGACACATTGGTGCTCGGCAGCAGGTTCAGCGCCCTGCAGAGATAAGTTCAGGGGGCCATTCATCTCCCCTTCATTTCTTCTAAACTTACATGCCCTGATTATTCAATCATATTTAGGGCGCGATGGAAATTATTTAAGATTATTTTCAGTTTAAAAGATTATGGGCCAAATCCTATAAAAAAAATATTAGGTTAGACCAGAAGTTTGCTTTATGTCTTATATCTTAAGTAAGGCTAAAGCTACCTTCTAGGCCAGCCAACGAAAGTTTTTAAATTTGGCCTCTTCTTAGAAGTTTTTTTGTTGTTGTTGGTCAATGCAATTGTGCTATTATTCGCTTTAAATAATGAAAGAATATATTTTTGTTCTTAATCTTCAGCTTAATACACTATGTCTAGATTCAAAGAAAATATGCTGAAAACCCACGGTCTTAAAAATTCCACTTTCAGGTAGTTTTTTCCTTTGGTGCACCACATTTCTGACACCATATATACCAAAATTCAAATAGTGGCTTGGCATGGGTTCTTAATTTCTTTCCATTTTTTTAGAAATCTTCACTGAATAATTTATTTCATTCAACACAACGTTTATTTTTGACATTATGGCCTACTTTTAGAATTGATAATGATTTTAATTTCTAAAAAAAAAACTATTATAATTTTCAAATTTTGTATAAGAATATCGTTAACGATAAAAAAGTAATTAAAATATTGAGGATATTTTCAAGTGAATATCAGTCATTTAACTTAACATTACAGCATAAACACAAAAAAGACAGAAAAGGATGCAAATGCACATTATTGTATTTTTTCTTCTTCAAAATATGAAAAAGTTTCAATGTCTGTTGTGATTTGAACCTATTATATTTTATTAATCTTATTAATTTGATTTTAATATATTGTTATCAATATAATCATGTATTAATAATGAAACCGCTTAAAAGAAAGTGCACTCAGCCTTATTGCATGCCAGTCGAAGTTGAATAAGCTTAATTTTATTCGAAAGTAGATTAAATAGATTAATCAAAAACCAAAAGTTCCCATGGATCACACGACAAAACATACCAGACAATTCAGGGCAAAATATTTCCCAGTAGAACCATAATATTAAAATAAGACATGTAGGCATTACCTGTCTATTGATTAAGTTTTGTAGATAATCAACAGATATAAGATGGTTTTTGAATAATAATTGCCTTTAAAATGTCTGAGGCAAAGATGGTAGTTTAGTGAAATGAAATAATGTTAATTTATCTCAGGAAAACTCACTTTTTGTTGACTTTTTCTCTATTCTATATATTACATTTGCTTTATTGAAAACAATAATAGCACAGAATTGTGCTTCAATAATCCACAAAACTTAATTTATTTTGCAAGATAATTATTATTTTTTATTTTATAAAACATGGGCAAGAGATTTTTAGTTATTTCTCCGTTTGGCGTTTAGAATTACAAATCAATATCCTATCATATAAAGTAGTGAGATTTTTTGTGTGTAGCTTAAAATTTTTCTAACTACTGAACATATTGAGTTCTCAAATTTAAAAAAGCTTCATATAGGTCCTTGGAAGTCTTAGGCTATTTTATTATTATATCTATGTTTCGTTTTAGGCTATATTTCCACTTTTCTTACTCCTTCGAATACATATCTCCTTGATGCTAGAAGCTCAGCCTCTGGTTAAGATAAAAGTGCTATGTAGAAAATATATATCCCTGTACTGCGGTTATATTTGATCAAAGTAACTAAGACACGCAACATATTAATTCTAGAACTTCTTATCGCACTCTTCAAATCAGGAATTTAAAGGATAGTTAGATATTTGTATTGGTCGTCTGGTCGGTTAATATCAGTTATAAAAAGCATACATAACCCAGTTAATAAGTTTTTATATAATTCATAGGTTATAAGACTCTTTAACATGTTTTAAAAGCTGTATTTTTTCTTTCGTTGGTGGTTAATCTGCATTCTAATTTATTTAAAGTAATATTTAATCATTTCTAAAATGATTTTACTTATCCTTTTTCTGTGCATGTTGATATAGACACAATCAACACATCAAGAAATCAAAAATAGAATTTTAATATTATCAATTTGCTTGCTATGACATGAACCTATCAGTTTCAAATAAAGGGTTTAAAATTGAATATATGTGTATGATTCAAACCAATGAAGAACAATATACATATGGGATGTAATTGATTTAATTTGGTTTGGGATATCTTTGAATATTAATACGAGGCCTAGGGGTAGGAATTTATATACTGAAAAAGAAACAAAGCAAATAATGTTTTCTTATTCCTTTTTTATTAATTCAACCTATAAGTTTAGTTGAAATGACAGACAAGAATAAATAAAACATATAGTTTGTTAAAAAATTACGAAAGCATAGGAGATTTGAAAAAGATCTTTTGAAGCCTTTTAAAGTGCCTATAAAAATTACGTCATACTGGCCTACCATTGGTCAATTAAAGTGTATACTGGCCTGGCATTGGTAATTTATTTAGTCGATGTATTGGCCTATCATTGGTAATTTGTATTGTATGACGTCATCTTTTTATAGGCAATATAAAGAGCTTTATAAAAGATATTTTAGAAAACATCTCCGGTGAAGATGATGCCTTTGTTTAGGTTACAAACGCCCTGAATTCATTTGCATGTACAATCATTCAATTATTCAAATTTTATTAATTTTCTTCATGCAATTCAGATGATATAGGAGTGGGGTGTCATTGACTTTGCCTTTTAAAAATATTGAGCTAAGCTACTCTTTAGATACACTTTGCAAATTCGCATCATAGTTTAATTTTTTACATCGACATTATGTAAAAAAAATAAGAAAGTGGTTGCTGCTACAATAATATTTTTTATCTTCAAATTATTAACTATTATCAATTTCGACTACATGGTATCAGTTAAAAGTGGTATTGACAAACGTTTATTGACATGATGATATTCTGATAACATTTAATTACATACAATAACTAAGTTTTGTGAAAAACTAAATCAGATCATCCAAAAATCTAAGATTAAAACTGAATACAAACATTAAAAAATAAATTCAGGAATGAATTTTGAAGTTATCCCAGTTATGGAGCAGATGGGCTACTAAAACTGTTAAAATACCTGTTTAAATTGTTCTTCAAAACTCCAATTTTGTTGTGATCCAAAGTCTGAAGGACTGTTTGACTGGGAGGTGGGCTGAAGTAAAAATTATTTAAAATTAGATAAAGAGAATAAGAATAACTAATACTGAATGTGTTCCTGGTTTGGTCAATTTCCTTAAAACATTATACTTTGTTATCCCAGGAATACCAAAAATCAGATCAATCGGATGATTAGATCACAAAAAAATTTGTTGTTAAAAAAGTAAAAAAATCAACATGTTTAAAATGGACGTACGGACATTCTTGTAATGATTATAGAGTTGCTATGCTTTCTAAATCGTACCTAACTACTAAAGGAATCACTATGCAAAGTTTGAAATCGATAGGACAATTCTAACTTGCCTAAACTAACTAAAAAAGCTATCCGTTTGTGACGGACGTACGGACGGACTGACCCTAATTATAGAAAATCTTCGCTTTTAAAAACTTAATCAGTTCAGCATCTAGCGAGATCTCAATGGGCAAACAAAAAACTTTTCTACCCTCTATCATACGATTTCAACAATATTCTTTTATGATAAAGCTAACTAGGGAAGAAAATAAATTTGTAAATTTAGATGTATAACCAAACAACAACCTGGATCCCCCTGTTAGGAACCTTTTTCGTCTGCTAGCAAATAGCTTTGTGCTCTTTTGTAGCAACTTGGCTATGTTGATATTCCCGACGCTATTGATTGATATTTAAAGACCCAATTGAAAGTCGGCACAGGGTCCTATTATTTAACCCCTTCCCCCTCTATTGTTTTACTCTAATGGGGAAAATTCTATACCTGTGATGGTGGTCTGAGGGGTGGGAATCCATGGTGAGGAAAAAGGTTGGAGGGGGCCTTCAGCAAACCCTGCGGGCTTGACACGGGAAGAATTATACTGGAACCAAGAAGTTCCTAAACAAATAAAATTCATACATAGTTTTAGAATCTTAAAGTAAAATATCAAAAATCAGTTAGAATCTTGATATTTTTTCAAACTGTGCATGGGATTC
Organism: Acartia tonsa; assembly: GCF_053477335.1. Taxonomy (NCBI): domain Eukaryota; kingdom Metazoa; phylum Arthropoda; class Copepoda; order Calanoida; family Acartiidae; genus Acartia; species Acartia tonsa. Next base: position 23,994,101 of record NC_137261.1, read on the forward strand.
TTGCAGCGATTAGGAATAATCCTTAAAGAAAAGCAACTCTATATACTTTCGAAAAAGTCTTCTAAGCATGTTGAATTGTCAACTAATTTAAAAGCAACACTTTGACATTTTACAGTTATCCTATTTATTTTGTTATAAGGATGATCCCAAAGACGAGGAGGCACAACCTTTTTAACGTTAAAAAGCAACCTGCCTATAAGAATTGTACCTTGAAGATTTGTTTCGCTTAAAAAATTGACTTTACTCACATAGATATTGTCATCCTTGTTGTAATAAAAAAATACCTTTTGTTTATTAAGTGCCTCCAGAGCGGGAATGGAGGGTAGGCCTCCAAATCCGGGGAAACTAAATGGATAATCTTTGGGTATTCTCAGGTCGGAAGCCAGCTCTTGGTCGTCCTCGCGATCCTAGGTAGAAAAAATTCTTATCAAAACACGTAAAAGTGGTCATAGTTAACACATTGTCGACAGATGGTATATTCTATTAATCGATATATTATTACTTAGACCAGATTACACCAGATTTTTTGGAACTCTAATAAAGTAAAACTTGTAGCCGGCTAAAGATACCACCCTCTACTCCTTATAGTTTTAGACATTGAACCTAAATGTTTTTATTCTAATGGTTTTATTGTGCCATAGGAGAAAAGTTGTCATAATTGACCTATCATCGATATGATACTTTTAATGTCAATATATTGAATACCTAAACAATAATTTAAAGTGTATATTTTAAAACAAAGAGGACTGAGAGAATTAAATTTTGATGTCTGTTACCGCTGAGTTGTAAAGTTTTGGTTTAATGTTTATAGATGCGGCTAAAAGTTCAGACCACAATGCCATTTTATATCTAACCCTTATCCTTCCAAGTTTTATATGTACAAGCATAGATTTTCTACAGATTGGGATGTAAACGTCAGTGTATAAGTAATTAGGAATTGTCATAATCTACAAAAGCTTTCAAAATGTTGTACGCTTAACAACACTACTTTTAATCAATATCATTAAAATTATGAAAAGGATAATTTTAAGGTAGATCTTAAATTTTGTTGTTTAATTGTTTGTAATACCATTTATATTTCCCACAAATACCTGAAAATAGTCTAAAACTAAGCATAAAAAACATATCAAGAAATAAATTTTAGAACTTTTTGTGGGCAATTTCACATATGTAGCAAAAAGTTTGTGTTGAGTATTTTTGTTGTGTTTACTGTTTATTTCTTGGTTTTATTGCTAGCCTATGCTTTAAAAGTTGTTTTCATAAAATGCTGAAAAAAAACTTAAAAATGTCAAGCTTCAAATAGGATAGTTTGCAACTTTTTAGAATGCCAATAATATTATAAAAGCCTTATAAACTTAAAAAAATATGAAGATTCAATTTGCTCAAAAAAGTTTAGATAAATTATTTTCACCTCATTGGCTAAAAAATAGTAGCAACTTAAAAACTCTTTTTGGTAGCGGCCTAGGTGTATGTGTGTGTATTTGTATGTATAACTGTTATGACAGAAAAACTTGATTAAACCCCATAAAAATGCAGATTACTATCTTAACATACAACAAAAGGACTGTGTGTACAGTTTTTCAATATGATTTTTGGATTTTAACATTTACTTTTTAAATCTAAATTACTTTTCAATTTAATATAACATTTGTAAGAAATCTATTTTGATTTTGAAAAAAAAACTATAAAAAGTTTTTTTGTTTATGTCATTTTTTTCAAATATTCAAAAGCGACAGTCCTATTATAAAAGGAGTATAGTAATTTAGTTTTTTGGTACCTCATAACTTTGCAATTGACTGTGGATATCTTAAAATCAAAACTATTCAACTTTTTTTATATAAATTACAAAATATTTAAAATTGTCAAACACATATCAAATTTAATAAATAATATTTATAAGCAGTTCAACAACAACATTAAAGTTTTATTATCAAAAAAAAAATTAAACATATATAGCCAATAATTAAGTTTTTTATTATCTCACTTTCACGTACAGACAGACATAAGAATATATTCAAACAGTAGAACAGCTACGCTGTTTTCTTTATCTCCTTTTAATGGTATATAAAGTATATTCCAATACTGTATTAATATCCAGAACAAATATCATTACGGATAATATAGACATTTGCCACGAAGCACATAAATATACAATTTACAGGGTGATCCACAAAAGAGCGTTCTTTCTTTAAAAAAGATCAAACTCAAAAAATGTTAAACAGATTTTTGTAATATTGAAATGCCCTTTCATCTTGCAAGTTTGTTTTCAAATTCAGAATACAAAAAATAGTTTTAACCTATATCAAAAAGCATAAGAAGACAGAAATCACAAAAAGCCAATTTTTACCTTGATGCTTTTGGGTTACAGAAAGACAAACGAACATACACTTATATGTTCTACATTGCATTGGTTCATTTTATCATATAGAAATATGGCTAATTTTAATACCTATAGCTAGAAAAAAAATAATGACTGATATCTCGCATAATTTTATTTATTAGAATTATTTTTCATGATCACCCTGTATCTGTGTAATTTGTTTGCATCAATCTGCAAAATCTGGTCTAGTTCCCAAGCTACCAGAGACAGGGAGAGGGAATCCTATTCTTATAAAAAATCTGGTCTAGTTCCCAAGCTACCAGAGACAGGGAGAGGGAATCCTATTCTTATAAAAAATCTGGTCTAGTTCCCAAGCTACCAGAGACAGAGAGAGGGAATCCTATTCTTATAAAAAATCTGGTCTAGTTCCCAAGCTACCAGAGACAGGGAGAGGGAATCCTATTCTTATAAAAAATCTGGTCTAGTTCCCAAGCTACCAGAGACAGAGAGAGGGAATCCTATTCTAATAAAAATCTGGTCTAGTTCCCAAGCTACCAGAGACAGGGAATCCTATTCTTATAAAAAATCTGGTCTAGTTCCCAAGCTACCAGAGACAGGGAGAGGGAATCCTATTCTTATAAAAAATCTGGTCTAGTTCCCAAGCTGCCAGAGACTAGGAGGGGGAATTGTCTTCTGATTAACAATTTGTACAACAGGTCGCACAAAAATTCAGGGAGGGGGGGAAAATAATATTTTAAATTATAATTGTACCTAAAGTTTTATAATCACGGTCTCTCATAAGTTGGCTTAAAAAACTTTGGGGACTTAAATCTTGAATGATTGGTACAAACTAGCAGTGTCCAAACTTTTGTATTATTTTAATAAATTATAAAAGTGTTAAATTTGTCTCTCATGATTGGGCGTGTTCATCAAATTATCGTCTTTTTAGTTAGTCCTTAACAGCCCTTGCAAAAAAAATAATTTAATAATGCAGAAAAAAGTCTATCAATTATGCATTGCATTTCATATAATAAATAAAGAAGACTAATAAAAAATCATTAAAAATTGTATCTACTGCTGCTAAATCAAGTGGATGACTTTAAAAGTAAGACTATTGACCTATAGAATTATGGTTGGTTGTCTATAATGGTACAGATTTATTATTGGTTTGAACGACTATTAGTAGAAGATCCCCAGCAAAGGTCAGACTACCAAATTATATGAACCATTTTCTTTTGAATACCCATCCCAATTCTAAAGTAAACATGATACCACTGATCAAACAATTACATTGATCGATACATTTCCTAATTTTTTGAGGTCACAGCATCTTTGTAATTAGTCTATTTTTATCAAACAACATTTCAAGTTTTTTCATAATGATATAATTGTTCTTATCAATACAATACTGATTCCTTTTAAATTTTTGCAGCCAGAATTTTTTTTTCAATTAGCTTAGCTGTACCACTAGCATCCTAGGGTTTTTTTTTCGAACAAGGCGAATAATAATTTAAAAATAGCCCAAAACCATCCCGGGACCTATGTATAGTTAACGGATAAACATAAAAACTATACTACTTAATAAAATAGGATTTTGTTATCCTTGTTTTTGCATAGAAAATTGATCCCTAATGTAACTGAAATTAATATTTAAAGATTACAAGTGTAGGTTTCCGTGACTAAAGACATTAAACTCAACTCACTAGAATATAATATCTCAAAGCAAAGTGGACTTGAAACTTTTGGTATTAGAAAATATTACTTTTTTTTATCAGAGAGAGAGAGAGGGGACAATTGGCTGTTTCTAAGTCCCCAAAGTTTTACAATAACGTTTTCTTATTCGTTAGCTTAAAAACTTTGGAGACTTTAATTGGATGGTTCATGAAGTTGAGTTTTTCAACTACTAATTTTAATCTACAGAAGGAGAAATTTTGTGTATATACACCAAGTTTGTTTAGCAGTTAGCGATTTCTTTTTACATACAATAGATATTCATTTCCAAAATTCATCCACTAAAATCTGAGAATAATTATGATTAAAAGTTTCTATCCCTCGAAAATGCCAAAAGCAATAGAAAGGCATTCTTAAACCATAAGAGAGCAATATATAGTTCAAAAAAAGTAAAAAGTAAATTGAGATAAAAAATGCTTTCTGTTATTAAAAAAAATAGCATAGCAGTTTCGTTATTTCTTATTATTGAAAAAGGGCTGCGATTCTAGCTTCTAAACCCATCCCCACCAATTATTTCTTATTTTATATTTTTTTAAAGTGATATTTTAAATGTAATAAAATATTACAAAAAAGGGACCTCAGCTCCTCCCTCAAAATTTTTGGGTTCCATAGGCAACACATATTTTTTTTAGGAAATACATTAGATTACACCCTCCAGAACCTTTGAAACCTCATATTTATCCTTCCTACAAAAATAATAACCTTGGACGTCCTTGGACAGCAAAATATGGCATACATGGCAGAAATAAATTTAAGTACAATTTTCTTTAAACACCAAAGTATTTTTCATTCCCCCTAAATGCCTGTGGAAAAAGATATACATGTTCACCAAACCATGAAAATATTACTAGAAATTCAGCATTTATCATAAAACTTTCAACATAAATCATTTTGCAAATTTAATAATTATTAATTTTAATGCATAAAAAGAACAAATTTTAATTATGTTTAAATTTTAAAATGCCCATTTTTAGTGCTGTCTTTAATTCTAATGGATCAAAATTTAACCTTTTTTGCGCTAGGTCTTTTAATGGGCTGAAGATAGATATTTTCCCCGTGAAAAGTTTATGACTCCAACTCCCACCCTTTCAATTCCAAATATTTGCGCTTGTCTTTTCCGCTTTTCAGAAATTGTTATTATATTTTCGTTGTTAGACAATTGAAGATAAGTTGATGTACATCCCCAATTATATTAAACAAAGCTACTCCTTCTTTAGATGGAATTTATTTGTTGCAAAGTTTGGAAACTGCTTGTTTAAACCAACCTATCAAGAAAATGAAACGAATGAAAGAGCGTGTATACAAAGCTTTGAAAATAAGTATAATTTACATTCCAATGTCCCCTTCCTACCTGCTATTGGTAGGGTGGTATAAAAATGGTTTAATGTGAAGCTCCTAGGAAACTTTGTAAAGACGCCAGTGGTAAAATTGCCCCTCCTATTCCTCAGACGTAATAATGAAATGTTCATGGATTTGTACAGTGTTTCTAAAATGTTGTAATTAGACTGATATACATGTCGACATTATGTACAGCATTTATCATGAACACTAGAACGTAGATATAAAAATTATGCAACATATGATTGATTTCTGTTTTGTGGGCCCATAAAGACGAAAGGTCCTGGATATAAAACAGTAATATTAAATTCCATAGCTCAAAACCGGTTGTAAGCAAGAGGTTATTTATCCGATTCGGAGCCATACTAAAAAATGCTTTTAGAATACCAATTTGAATTTTTTTAGTATTTTCTTGAAAAAGCTTGTCTATGTCATTGTACGTAATAAAGAAATGATAAAAAATGGTAATTATATCCGGGACCAAAAAGGTAATTGATTTAATACGGGCTAAGAATACATTAGAAACATAGATAAGTATAGATAGATAGTCAGGTAGATTATTGAATCTAGTATTGATCATAGATAAATATAGTTAGGTAGTCATAATAATCTATTAAATCTAGTATTGATTATAGATAAATATTAATTGATAGTGATTAATATTATTCGTTATTTTTTAATACTATCGGCTATCGGCTACGTCACTATAGGCCTCTAGGGGCACTCTAAAATTCCACAACCAAGGTTGAAACATATTGATTCAGCAGTTAGCGAGATCCTTCGGTACACACAGACAGACAGACACACCGAGATCATGTTACTTAATTGTAAGGATAGAAAGATAGTCAGGTTTTTAATTTGATTTGATTTTTAGAGTATTAAACACTTTTATTTAATTTCATTTTGGACTCGAACAGAATTTTAAATTACACATTTAATCAAAGATAATTATACCTAAGAGTTGCTCTGCTCTAATATAAAACTATCTTTTCTTTCCCAAAATTTAAGTTAATCGATAAACGTTGTCTTTAACGGGAATGAATTCAATTTTAAACAAGCTTAATGAAATTTTTCCAAGATTCTTGAAATTACCAAAAGACTCATTATTAGAAGCGTAGCTCATATATACAATGTCTGAACGCCTTTCAGTGACCATTACGTAACATAAAATGCATAATTTTAAAAATCTAAATAATTCAGTTTATAGGGAGGGTTTTAGCCGATTTTTGATATTTTCATACCGCCAACGGCTGCACTCATTACTTCCTTGTAGCAAACTTACAGGCTAACTATGGATAATTTCATCCTTGTACAGACTATACAGACATTCATACTTTAAAAGTAGTCTTAATTAGTAATTTAGACACAAATCATTTTTAAATAATGTTTCCGTTTTTGTGGTCGCATTTTACCTTCTAAATTCAGATATCAAATATAAAGTTGAAATTCTAAATTATGTAATATAATTATTTAGCTTATTTTAAAACTTTTGCCATTTATTTTGCTACCTTATGCCAAATTTGATAAAATCAAGCCAAGGACTTGCAAAAAGCTTTACTGAAAAGAAAAGCTTTGTTAGGAAGATTTCGGCACAATCCCAAAATAAACAGATACACATCCTGTTACTTTTACATAAGGATTTAAGTCACTTTATTCTGTTTGATTTTTTTCTTCTCTCTTTTCTCCTTTTCATTTTTATCTCTTTAATATCTCCAATATCTATCTTTCTCTCTATTTCTCTTTCAATCTCTTTCAATCTCTCTCTCTCTCTCTGTCCCCCTCTCTCTTTCTGTCCGTCTCTCTCTCTATTCTCAGCATGTTATGGGATGACAAATGTGAATCTGAATATCTGTTGGGGGGACGTGCCCAATAAAATGCCAGCAGGACACTGTCACGACTGCCAGATAATTCATACCATCACACGGGGCCACTAAGTAGGATAATCACAGTACATCTACAGCATGGAAGCTCTACCTATTCTCTGTGAAATTGTATTGTTAAATCACATTTTGAATCATCAAAGAATCGGCTAATATTTAACCAATATCATGGGTTATTTTAGATAAAGGACTAGGTAGAACACTTTTCCCATATCTAAATTTAATGTCCTCTAAAGTATTAGGATTAGACTTATAAAACAATTAAATCTTTGGTCAGAAGAAACTTCACGAAAAATAGGCTGTATTGATTAAATAGTAGAAATCATGTTTATTCCTAAAGGTACCAAACAGACTAATGTTTTCAATTATATTGTAGCCTCTAAAAATAACAAAATAAAACAAGGATAAAATTAACCTATTTTTTGGAGTACCATTTACATGGTTATATTCTATTGAAAGTTTATCTATGAAACCAATACATCTTCCCCCAACCCTATTTGGTTTGGGGACAAATGGGACCCCCATTTTTTATATCATAACAGCAATGATCGGTTATTCCCCCCCCCCCTCTCACCCTCTTTACATATACTTTTCTTTCCCAACATATATGTAAATGACCCCCCGTCCCACGTCCATTACAAACAATTAAATCCCCCCCCCCCCCATCTCTCTCCATCTATTCTAATAATATCCAAAAACTCCCTTCATCTTTTTTTCAATTCCCATTTATGTATATTGGAGATAAATAAAAACAGTTTTCTATTCATGGATTTAAATATATAATTTTAACAATTTTGTTGTCTGTTTCAAAAATTAGCTTAGAAAATATATATTTTTTTTTTTTAGGGATAATGGTAAATGAAGGAGTGATAAAATCCTCCTTTTAGTTTTAAACCTAACTATTGGTCTACATGAATCCTTTTTTGACGGGATGATTGCCAACAAATAAGGGAGTAATCAAAATCATATTTCATTCCAAATTTAATTTTAAAAGATGAAATATTGTACAAAGTCAGCTTAAATATCAATTGAAAATTTAATAATTGAAAATCTAAAGAAAATAAATGTTGTTATTTTAATTTTACTTGTTATTTATTTTAATATAAAGGTGGGTGTAGTACAAATCATGGAGGGAGACTTGGAAACTAAATAGTAAACATCAGAAAAGGATAATTTACCTAAATTTATTGTCATTGTTTTGCCTCTTTTATCTGGGCCTTACATTAAAAGTTATGCGGCTCACATGAAGGAGACTAGCACCGAATTCGAAGAATGAAGAAAGCTAGCACCAAATGTCTTAAAGTGAAGAAAGCTAGCACCTAATGTTTTGACCCTTCTTAATTGTATTTGTATTAATCCTTTTATTTTATAAAGTAGTAAGCGTTTTTGTCTGTCCCGAAGGATTTCGCTAACCGCTGAACCGATATTGTTCTCCTTTACAGTGAAGCTTCTTATAGGTCCTGGGAAGGTTTTAAACTATTTTTCGAGAGGGTGTCTTAACCCCCCTCTCCCCCCAAAAATAATTTTTATAACTCTTTGGAAACTCAAATTTAAAATAGGATGAGGTAGACTTTTCCTTCTCCTACCAGTGGAGTGCCCCTAGAGGCTTCTAGGGGCGTAGCCGCTAATAATACATAAATTGCTCCTCCCTCTTTCTCACACAAAATATGTCCCGGCCCTTTTACACCTAAAATCCATCCCACTATTAGAAATCTTGTAAATCTTAAGGATGAAGAATCCTAGCACCAAATGGTGTAGAATGAAGGAAACTAGCACCGGTGCGAGTCTCCTTCATGTGAGCCAGTTATGCTTATGATTAAATAGAAAAGTAATAGGCAAAACAGATTTTTTTTTGTTGATGAAGAGTCGGTCGCTTTTCACCATATATTTTTTTTCTTCGAAATAAAAGTTCCTTTCCTTGAGTATAAGGAATAATTGTATTACTATAAACAGGTGTAAGGTATCAATTTTCTTTCTAGTCAATGTTTTTACACCCGCCCCACACAGTCCCACCCTCCCTTCTGTTTGATCCCAATGTTCTTGTTTTAATCCCCCCCCCCCCCACCCTCTTACAATATATCTGCCTCTCAGAGAAATAATATACCCCCCTTTCCCTAAAGAGACAGATATCTGTTTTCTGTAAAGAATTCAAAGGGAAGGCTAATGACTTATTAAGTAAGAGACAAAATCTTTAAGACTAATATTTAAACATCATATCATAAAAAGTTTAAAATTGTGACCACTGAGGCAATGCAAAATATAAAAAATTTTAAGTTTACTTGTGTCTCAAACTAAGTTTTATCTGTAATGTTTTTATTTTTATGAATACTTTTCATGTCTTGGATTTTAACAAATTTTAATTCATTTTTAGATCTAGCCTTTTGTTTCTTTGCTTTAAAAGCGTGAAGCTACTCACAAAAAAATGTAGTAAGCAATTTATAATTAAAATTAGATTTTAATCATCTTCATAAGGCTTGTTTGTCTTTAAAAAGTGGTTTAACATATTTCTTGTTTCTTTTAAATTACTTGTTAACAGTTTCTTGTTTTCTGGAATTAAATTGATATTTTTGAGAATCAAAATTTTATATTTTTAATAAACTGACTGTTCTTGTAAATAAAAAGTGTAAAGGTTTTAATTTCATTCCATTACACACCTGCCTTTTTAACAAATGTATTGAATTGATTTATTTTATTGTTTTAATAGATTATTTTTCAAATTCTAACACATTTTTTATTCTTATTTCAATATTTAATAATAAAAGACAATCATTTTATTAAGTTTTAAAGTAAATTATACTTTTTCTTCAGAAATAAACGCATTTAAGGATTTTAGGACGAGCATATTTGTCTAAAATTCAGAATCCTAATGTGAACTTACTTTCATTACATGCCTTACCTATAGAACTGCTACGAATTTTCTGGTAAAAGAGTTACATTTTGATGATACCCCAAAGGTACAACTATCATCATGCAGGGCTTTAAATCAATTAAACGAGCTTTCAAGAATCAGAAAAATCTATGGAAATTCCATTAATATTCACTTATTGGATTCTGTAAACCAATGGCCCTGTATATGATTAATTATGTGGCGCATATATGCATAAATAATGTCCTTGTTCACTGCATGATTACGTGGGAGAATCATAATCAGATGTCAGCAGATATTTGTGCAATTTCACATTAAATGGTTAATACACCTCTTACTCCCCCCCCCAAAAAAAATAATTTTTTTGTTCATAAAAATAGTAGGATTTCTATATATATGTTGTCTGTATGTCTGTTTGTACTAAAATATTTATTAAACCACTGGATACTTGATGGCATTTCTTTACAGGATTTTTTGTAATTGGGGGAAAGATTAATTTTAACCCTTCTAAGAGGTCTAAATGACATGAATGGGATAATGTGTGTATTTGTCCCAATTATTGTAACCCTTGGTGACTTGAAGTAAATGATGATAAATTTGCATTAAACAGGCATTGGAATTTATTAACAAGTATTCTTCAAGTCCATTTTACTTAGAGGTTTGAAAATATTTATAATCGAGGTTCATAATAGATATTTATTTATTCTCTTTAATACAATCATACTTAATACTCAGATATCATCAATTTAGGACCTACATTTTAAGTATTTAAATGTTCTATAGAATAGATGGGCTGTTGTGAATTGAATATGATTTGTAGCATAACGGTGACAATTTACATATTTCTAGGGGACAAAAAATGTTTCATTTTTAAATAAAGGACAACAATATCCATTAAAGCTAGGCTCAGCGCAAAACGTGAACTTGATTGACGTGGAAACGATAGAAATGTTAGTACTGAATTCTCATTTGTAATAAAATTAACAAACATTTTTAACAAAAATGAATATAATCAGATTTTCACCTAACATATGACCTGAGATAAATTTATATTGTCAATTCAAGATGACAATTTTTTTTTCAAATAGAGGCTAACGTTCTAGTTATATCAAAGCTTTGCTATGAAAGGTTTTAATATTTATAAAGAAGGAGGGGTAAAAAATGCATCTGGGGGGGGGGGGAGGTGAGGAGAAAAAATGTGAGGGTGTATAAATTGATTCTGGTGTGTTTTGACTCTATGATAAGCTACATGAAATATTAGGACTCCACGGTGGACATGATCATGATCAAGCATTTTGAATATGTACATTTTGTACAGTTTTGATTCTGTGTTCAGCTACATGAAATATAAGGACTCCACGGTGGACATGAACATTTTCAAACATTTAGAATATGTACACTTTATATAGTTTTGATTCTGTGTTCAGATACATGAAATATAAGGACTCCACGGTGGACATGAACATTTTCAAACATTTAGAATATGTACACTTTATATAGTTTTGATTCTGTGTTTAGATACATGAAATATTAGGACTCCACGGTGGACATGATCATGATCAAGCATTTGGAATATGTACATTTTGTATAGTTTTGACTCTATGATAAGCTACATGAAATATTAGGACTCCACGGTGGACATGATCATGATCAAGCATTTGGAATATGTACATTTTGTATAGTTTTGACTCTATGATAAGCTACATGAAATATTAGGACTCCACGGTGGACATGAACATTACCCAAGCATTTAGAATATGTACATTTTATATAGTTTTGATTCTGTGTTCAGATACATGAAATATTAGGACTCCACGGTGGACATAAACATGTTAAAGCATTTAGAATATGTACATTTTGTTCTGTTTTGACTCATCAATAAGCCACAGTCAATAATTCTTGGCCATTCAGTCAGCAATCTCAAACTTTTTAGCACAAATAAGAACGCAACTATTCAGACAAATCAATGTTTAGGTCATCAAAAAACAAAAAGCAAAATGAAGACAATCTTTTAAAAACCTTATTTTTACTGCTAGGTTTTGGTCATCTTAGTTGGAATGATACATATGGAAAGGGCTTGAGAGCCATTTCTTAAAATAAAATATTCATAATCTTCGATGACATTTTGAATTTTTCATTTCTTTCTAGTTTATTATTGTATTTTGAAAAAATAAAACTTTTATCAACCCACAACATTGATTAATTTCTGATAAATGATATGATTATTTCAAAAAAATTCCAATAAATACATATTTTAGAAAACCTATAAACAACAAATAAAAATAAAAGGCACTGGCTTCGATAATGCAAAGATCTAAATATTGATAGCAAATGGTTCGCTGGTTCTATAAACTTTATTTTAGGTTGGTGTAACATGGCAGTAAAGGCTGAATAGGGCAGAAATTCAATTGTGATAGCGAGATAATTACCGACTGGAGGAGCAAATTGGAATGTAGATATCACTGTTTTATTGTACTCACAATTCCTAACAATCTTTTAACATAATCTATTAATCAAACTCTCTACTTGTAAACAAATTGTAGGTTGTGGCAGACAAAACCTAAGGATTGGATTGAGTTGTGAATAAAGCACTGAAATCATGGCAGTAAGGTACATTGTAAATAACATGATCTCTCATTTGGTGGCTTAAAAACTTTGGCTCTTTATAAACATTTATTTGGATTGCAACTTTAACTTTAATATTCCAAACATTTCAATCTACAAAAGGCTTAATTATGTTGATTGTAATCATTTAAGTACAACAATTTATCATCCATTGTCTTATCTCTTTTATTTATCTATTTTTTTTGTAGTATTGATATATGTTACTATTAAATTGTTTTTTGAATGTTGCAACTTTAATGAACAGATTATGAATCTTTCTATATCGTGTTTTATCCATGTTTGTCATTTTCTGTTTACAATCAAAGATTCCTTTTTAAATGTCCCCAAAAAACAGACAAAAAATAAAAGTAGCAAAAAATAGATTATTTCTAATAAAAATCTAAAACAATGATGCTTAAAAATAGGTTGACTTACTGTAAAAAAAGTCAAATAAAAAACTACTGTAATATTCTACTATTGTAATTTTATTGTTATTATATGGATTAAATTATTGCATAAATGTTTAAAAAGAATCTGTTTGTCTAAAATATATTTGAAACCAAAAGTCTTTTCTTCATATAATTTATTTAAAAATTATTTCAGTCCCTATGACAAAACTCACATTTATTTAATTTACATATTTAAATATTTAAAAAAAAATAAAGGTAGAACTTATAGCTTGCAAACAAAAAAAAGGTTATAATAGCAAATGTTCTTATTTATGATTTACTTTGTGTGGACACCACTTGTAGTTGGTTGATATGTCTCATAGTAAAAATGTGCAAAGATGTACAAACTACAGGTCAACAAGCAAAATATTTTCAAATAGTTTTCGGCTTGTATTTCCTCGTGCTAAAATTATTTTTAAAGGCGTATATTTCTTTTTCTAGGCATGTTAAAATTGTCCTATTGAATTCAATCAAGACAAAATGGATTCTTTAACAGTAAAGTAAAGTTTAGAAAGCTTACCAACTCTTCATCATCAATGATATTTTTAAAATGATGATTTATTTCATTTTTTGAGAAAAAATATATAACATAATTATCCAATTCAACTAATTTCTAGAATAGTCTTTCCCATACCGAATAAGCAAAATGTTATACTTAAAGCAATTTTGAATATTTTTGCGAACTTTCGTTCAGAGTTTAAACAATTTTGAATGTCAAATGCATTGTCATGTTAATGTTCATTTGTCTGACTGTTTGATAGGTTCATCTTTGCTTTATGATTTTGTTATAATTCATTAAAATAACGTATATGACGATTATGTTTACAAAAGACGTAACATACTGACCAAGATTTTGAATAAAAAAGGAAAAAAATAAAAAGATCTTAGCTTGATCATAAAATTCACTTGACCCCAAAAACGTGGGGACATCCATACACTATCATTGGTTTATGACAGGGATAAGTTTAATGAAGTAAATAAAAGTTATATTCTGATTCATTGTCACAAATATCATTTATTGTTTAGCAGATTTTATTTTGAAAAAATAAAAGTGTCTAAAAAATTCAGCCATGTGACGTCATAAAAATTATGGATGAGAGGAGAAGTGGGAAAGAAAATCCATAAAAAGAGATGGATAATCCCACATTTTTATGACGTCACATGGCTGAATTTTTAGACACTTTGTAAATCTTCTTTAAAATTACACTTACTATTTTTAATTGTTTTTTTGGTCTGTTAATCTGTCTCCATCCTCGAGGAAAATGTGTACAGCACGCGGGAAGAATAAAAATTTTTATAGATTCAAAGATATGTCAAGTATTTATCAGGTGGGGACAGGTATTCACCAAAAAAAGGTTAAATATGCTTAAACCATTTAAAACAACCTTTAAGCAAAATTTAGATATTTCAGTTGAAAGACAACAATTTTGTATCTTACTTATCAACTAGTAAACAAAAGGAATCATGTTTTTACCGTTTCTATTATCATTCATGTAAGTGTCTTAAAAATCAGCCATGTGACGTCATAAAAATGAGGGTGATGAGAGGAGAAGTGGAAAGTAAACCCCTGAAAAAGAGATGGATAATCACTCATTATTATGACGTCGCATGGCTGATTCTTTAGACACTTTGTAAAGTTACTCATTTATCATTATAAATTGATATTTGTAGGCATTATAGCTTTTCATCAAATAATTATTCCCTCACCGGTTAATTATGAACCTGTTCTGCTCATTAATTTACTGTTTACCTGTCCGTATTTGTGGTATTTATGTTAATTCCAGTCCTGCTGAGTACCAAACTGCTTAGGAATTATGGAATTGTCAGGGTCAGGGACAGATTTACAGAGAAAATAATTATTACAACATATCATATCATTTTTGTATATCAAACCTAAATGTACTTGACTAAATATCAGTGGCGTACAACTAGGGTTTGCAAAGCACACATTTCTTGCCAACAATGAGTTTATATCAATTGAATATATCTACCGTCATTATGAAAATGCTTATATAGATTTATATTATTTGGTCAAGTTTTAATGTCAATCAATCTAATTCTTAATTCAACCAGTTTTTTGTCAACATATAAGCCATTAAAATTCTATGTCAACATTATTTTCATAATGTCTGTCCCTCTCTCGTAAATGTCTGAGAATGAATTATATTTTACAAATTCATATTCATATCAAAATTCTTTTAGATCTGATCATTTGAATATATAATAATCTATTATACATATCTTTAAATACCTATCATTCTATTAAATCTATATGAGTCCAAGCATTAAAATGGTCAAAATAGTAGGTATATAAATCATTAAGAAATAAAACTTTTTTGGCACCACCTTTTAAATGACGTTTTTACATATTAGTTAGATTTTTTAAAACATACCTTAGCCATACCTTAAATTTGATATTTTATTGATCGATTTTGATCTGAGCAATAATGGTTTTTCAAAGATATCGTAAGGAGAGGGTAATGTTCGAGTTTCTCGTACACCCCAATTTATGATAAATAAGCACATACATATATGAGTGTGAGTGTGTTTTCTAAAACATTAGGGACTATTTTAATTTAAAGTAAGGAATTTTTTTTCTGCTTATGAGTATGACAAAATTTTCAATTGTTGGCCTAAAAAATTGGCAACAATAAAAAATATAACATTTTAATAGCCGTGTTTTAATAATGTCTTCTTCTAGTTAGAAATTTGAAGGGTAATAGTTATTTATATCGTTTATAGACAACATTCTGCGGATATTAAGATGATAAATTATGAGAATGAAACCAGTTTTGATAGCCCAAAGTGGCCGAATTCCGGGCTTACAGAAACGGTTTAAATTTAATGATTTTTATTTTAATACTGAAAACTGTATGTAATACGATGCTATACATAGTTTTTCTGTATGGCTGAGAACCGTTTCTAATCCATTAAATATTAATTGGTTTCGAAGCCATACTGGAAAAAAATATGAAATGTCGTTGTAATGAAGAAACACCATTTAAAATTTGAAATGACACTCAGCATGTTGGCTAGAATGATAACAGCAGGAGAATATAATACAAAATATATTCTCACTAAAATCTTACAACATTCTTATGATACAACATCTCAAAATATTTACAAATTTTAAATAAAATGACAATTTTTCATGGATGAAAATCGTTTTGGGCGGTGGGCACTGAATATTTTAGAATTTTAAGATTTTTTTTTGGATGGGTACATTTTAGGAATAGATTATTTTAAATAAAATGAAAGAAATAGAGATTGTTATACACAAGGCCCTGAAACAGCATCTGTAGCCTAAACCGCTTTGTGGCAGCTGAAACCATAGCCGCGGCCACAATTTGCAAGGGTTAGACGCTGAATTGTAACTTAGTTGTAAAGTAAGCCACTGAAAGCTACAGGGACCCGCAGTAATACAGAGCGCAAGCCACCCTTAGCCACAGTCGAAAGGCAATAGGCCCCGCTGCCGAGCCCTAGATTTTAAAACATTTAAATATATTCTGAAACATATAAACTTATTGTTCAAAAGTATCTTTTAATTATAAAATTCATTAAATGTAAGTTCATTTTAAAAATTTCACTGTTAAAATTAGAACTAATTATTGAAAATCTGCCTCTCTTCTCTTGTAAATTTCATTATCTCCCCAAATAGAGGCACGGACACTTATTTTGAAAAACAAAGAGCTACTTTTCTCAAAGTTTATAGCGCTTTTTGGTTTTATACTTGTTTTGAATTAAATTGATTTTTTTTTCTACTATTTAAAAAATCTATCTAGCTATTGACTCTGATTATTGTCTCTACCTCTTAGGGCTAACAAACTGGTTTTATTTATAAAATTTTTCATTTCAATATCCGCGGAAAGCTGTATATAATACGATGTGATAAATAAGTATTACCTTATGATGTTCGCTGTGATGACCGCTGTGTGCCGGGCTATTCCCCTCCTCGTCCACTTCTCCCTCAGACAGGTCTTCTCCGTGACGCGGCGACTGAAAAGAAATAAAATTAAAAATCGTTTCATACATTTTCAGTAGCCAAGCTGCTATATATTTCATTTTGTCTGTCCGTCAGTCTGCTTTTCAAGATAGACACCGATGATAATCTACTTTATGATTCACTTGATCCGTCGGTCTAACAGTCACGCTTTAAAAATACAAATATTAAATTATATAAAAACAAGGATGACAACATTCATAAAAGCGAAGCTCTGAAACGGTAGGACAAACGGACATTATCACTTGTATAATGTCAGAACTGAATAATCAGAATGCGAATGTATAAGAGTCAAAGCAAAATTGTAAGTAAATTTGTTGAAAAACTGCTTGATACAGGATAATGATTATGGACATACTTACATACTTTTAGGACTTGATTATAGAGTTGCTTCGCTTATAATATTGTACTTTGTTGTCCCAGGAATCAGTATACCAAAAATCAGACCAATCGGATAATTAGGGCACATACAAATTTGTTGTTAAAAATGTAAAAATCAACATGTTTAAAATGAACGTACGGACACTTTGGTGATGATTATAGAGTTGCTACGCTTTCTAAATCGTACCTAACTATTACAGGAACTACCATGCAAAATTTGAAATCGATAGGACAATTCTAACATGCCTAAATTAACGAAAAAAGCTATTTAAAAAAGTAAAAAAATCAACAAGTTTAAAATGGACGTACGGACATTTTGGTAATGATTATAGAGTTGCTACGCTTTCTAAATCGTACCTAACTACTTAAGGAACTACCATGCAAAATTTGAAATCGATAGGACAATTCTAACATGCCTAAATTAACGAAAAAAGCTATTTAAAAAAGTAAAAAAATCAACAAGTTTAAAATGAACGTACGGACATTTTGGTAATGATTATAGAGTTGCTACGCTTTCTAAATCGTACCTAACTACTTAAGGAACTACCATGCAAAATTTGAAAGCGATAGGACAATTCTAACATGTCTAAATTAACGAAAAAAGCTATCCGTGACGGACGGACGTTCGGACGGACGGACCGACCCTAATTATGGAAAAGCTTCGCTTTTAATAAATGTGAAGATTTTGAGATTTTCTCCTGATAATTTGTTTTTGTTTTATGTACACTAAACATCTGCTCGTTAAATTACTTTGTCCGCGTTGTCTTTGATTTTGTCATCCTTGTTGTAATATTTTTCAGTAGTTTATTCAAAAGGCATATACAAAATGATGCTTAGAAGACTTTGATATAAAAACAGGGACAAATGTAACTATAAGGAGCATAGTTAACAGCATTTTTACCTATTTTTAAAGAAAAATAAACAGTAATTCGGAAAGAAACTGAAGAACAGACTACAGTTGTTTATCAGCTTTGCTGCTGAAAATTCAATTTAGAAACTAATGAATTCATTTTCACATATTTTTGTGTTCTCTTATCTGAATCTTAACAAGGACATTAGCTGGGATATTTTATCTTGAACAAGTGTATTATACACAACATATCAGGGCTTGCAAGCCGCGGTTACCCGCGTAAAAACCGCATATTTGTATCCCTTTAGATTTTTCAGATTACCATCCAGATGATTTTAAAAGATTTTAAACATCGATATTCTTACGGCTTGCGGCAGTCAATCCCTCAGATATATTATATATTCACATTGCTTCATTGACCTAAAAATTTAATGCTCCTAACATTAAGATTTTTAAAATGCTAGATAAAAGTTTTCAAAAAGTAATTATACTGCATTCTTTGCTTGTTTAATAATGAAAAAATATCAATAATTGTACAACAAATTTTGCAAATTTATGCTCTTGAGTGTTTATGCTAAATTATAAAATTCTGCGAAGCTCATAATTTCAGCAGAAAATGTGCAAAAATGTTAATGAAAAATCTGGGAAAAAATGAAATATTTGATCAATGTTTGAGAAATGAATGAGATTGTTGGAAAGAGATATAGCTGGAAACTAAACGGGCTGGCAGTTGTACCTGGAAATTAATCGTGTGGCCGCCAGGTCTATTTTGCCAGACAACCTGGCGGATTTTTTTGCAGATTTTTTTTTAGATTCATGTATTTCCTTTTGAAATTTAAGATATCTTTATATTTAGGATATTTAAAACAATAATTTCATTTTCATATAAAATAAGGTAGATTTATCTTTTTTGGAGAAATTTGTTTTAGATTATCTGAATAATACCATTTGATACAGGGATCCAAAGAGATAAGACAATGAACAATAAATTGATGTACAACCTAAATTATGATACACAAAATAACCCCTTGCTGTAAAGTACAAAAGGTGGTTGAATCGTTTGGACTCCTAAATAAATGAAGCAACCAACCAAAGTTCAATAAAAGTCCCCAATGATTAAGATAACATTATTGTAAAACTTTGGGGACTAGTGTAAAAACAGCCCATTGTCCCCTCCCTCCCTGATTTTAATCTTAGTTGATTTAATATTAGTATAAGCTTTGTAAAAAAAATGAAGACTCAAAATTGCAACAGTTAGCATTTAAGAATTGGCCATTGTTTGCAAATCAGTTGGTAACATTTAAGAATTGGCCTTTTTTACAACTCAGTTGGATATTGTCAATTTATGAAGGGTTTAAATTTATAAATCTTATTCATATATCTAAATGGGAATAATTTAGAACATAAAATTTGTTGAAAATTTTAAAAAAGGTAAAATGAAATGTTATTTCTAAATAGAAGGAAAAATTACAAGAAAAACATTTGAAATGACAAAAATGCCTTTCTAATATTGAAAAGGAACTACAATGCACTTTTTATTTGTACATTTTTGTCTCAAAATAGAAACACTATGAATCACCAAACAAGTGTAACTCTTTTGATATAAAGTTAGATTACTTATCTTTTTTTTGGGAGGGGGAAGGGGGGGAGTGCAGCTTGCTTTGCTGTACATGCAACAAGTGCCTGTATGTTTATATATCCTAAAAAGGTTTCTCCTACCCCCTACAGTTTCATATATTTTGAAAACAAGTAAAATCTATAGAAAACGACTGTTTTGTGATATTTATTTAATATGTTTTCAATGAAGTATGAAAGTAAAGGGAATGTTTTGAATGTTTATCTTTGCACTTAATGGATTTTCGGATCATGGAAAGAAAACAAAGTCATTCCTAATTAGGACAGAAGTCACTGGAAATTGGTCTAAGGAAGGCTACTTATGTCCTTCATCTAACAAAATCTAACTTAAGGGAGGTGACTTATGTCCTTTGTCTGACAAATTCTTACATTAGGAAGGCTGCTTATGTCCTTCAAGTTGCAAAACTTAGCTTTTCTGTCCTTCACATAGCAAAACCTCACAAAACATAGCATTTCTGTCATTCACATAGCAAATTCTTGCAAAACATAGCATTTATGTCCTTCACATAGCAAATTCTTGCAAAACATAGCAAATTCTTGCAAAACATAGCATTTATGTCCTTCACATAGCAAATTCTTGCAAAACATAGCAAATTCTTGCAAAACATAGCAAATTCTTGCAAAACATAGCAAATTCTTGCAAAACATAGCAAATTCTTGCAAAACATAGCATTTCTGTCCTTCACATAGCAAATTCTTGCAAAACATAGCATTTATGTCCTTCACATAGCAGATTCTTGCAAAACATAGCAAATTCTTGCAAAACATAGCATTTATGTCCTTCACATAGCAAATTCTTGCAAAACATAGCAAATTCTTGCAAAACATAGCAAATTCTTGGAAAACTTAGCATTTCTGTCCTTAACATAGCATTTTGGTCCTTCACATAGCAAAATCTCACAAAACATAGGTTTTTTTGACCTATTTCTACCAGGAGATCAGAACTAAATCAGAACACACATAACAAGAGTTTTTACATAATACATTAAGATTATCAATTATGCATTTAACTCTGCATAAATTATGATAATTCATTATTATTACCCCTCCCCCCCCCCCTATTTAAAATTTACCCCTGCATAAATTATGATAATTTATGCTGAGTTAAATGTACTGTTTGAACTTCTATCTAACAGGATATGAGAACTTATCAGAACACACATAACAAGAGTGTTTACATAGTACATTCAGATTAACAATTATTCAATTGACCCCTTTTCAGTCCATCATATGACATGGGAAGGAGGTTGAGGAGCATTTTATGCAGCCTAAATTCCACTATGCTATGCCACTTTTCCTAAAAGGCGTCATAGCTGGCCTCTTTTGTGTCCATCATATGACATGGGAGGTGGTGCCATGTAGGAAAAGTGGCATTGCATTCTTGGGAATTTAGACTGCATAAAATGCTCCTCAACCTCCTTCCCATGTCATATGATGGACTGAAAAGAGGGCCAGCCATGACGCCTTTTAGGCCCTAGAATGCAATGCCACTTTTTCTACATGGCACCATAGCTGGCCTCTTTTGTGTCACAACCTCCCAGTTCTTATATCCTGTTAGATAGAAGTTCAAACAGTACATTTAACTCAGCATAAATTATCATAATTTATGCAGGGGTAAATTTTAAATAGGGGGGGGGAGGGGTAATAATAATGAATTATCATAATTTATGCAGAGTTAAATGCATAATTGATAAACTTAATGTATTATGTAAAAACTCTTGTTATGTGTGTTCTGATTTAGTTCTGATCTCCTGGTAGAAAAAGGTCAGAAAAACCTATGTTTTGTGAGATTTTGCTATGTGAAGGACCAAAATGCTATGTTAAGGACAGAAATGCTAAGTTTTCCAAGAATTTGCTATGTTTTGCAAGAATTTGCTATGTGAAGGACAGAAATGCTATGTTTTGCAAGAATTTGCTATGTTTTGCAAGAATTTGCTATGTTTTGCAAGAATTTGCTATGTTTTGCAAGAATTTGCTATGTGAAGGACATAAATGCTATGTTTTGCAAGAATTTGCTATGTTTTGCAAGAATTTGCTATGTTTTGCAAGAATTTGCTATGTTTTGCAAGAATTTGCTATGTGAAGGACATAAATGCTATGTTTTGCAAGAATTTGCTATGTTTTGCAAGAATTTGCTATGTTTTGCAAGAATTTGCTATGTTTTGCAAGAATTTGCTATGTTTTGCAAGAATTTGCTATGTTTTGCAAGAATTTGCTATGTGAAGGACATAAATGCTATGTTTTGCAAGAATTTGCTATGTTTTGCAAGAATTTGCTATGTTTTGCAAGAATTTGCTATGTTTTGCAAGAATTTGCTATGTTTTGCAAGAATTTGCTATGTTTTGCAAGAATTTGCTATGTTTTGCAAGAATTTGCTATGTTTTGCAAGAATTTGCTATGTTTTGCAAGAATTTGCTATGTTTTGCAAGAATTTGCTATGTGAAGGACATAAATGCTATGTTTTGCAAGCATTTGCTATGTGAAGGACATAAATGCTATGTTTTGCAAGAATTTGCTATGTTTTGCAAGAATTTGCTATGTTTTGCAAGAATTTGCTATGTTTTGCAAGATTTTGCTATGTGAAGGACATAAATGCTATGTTTTGCAAGAATTTGCTATGTGAAGGACAGATAAACTATTTTATGCAAGATTTTGCTATGTGAAGGACCAAAAAGCTAGGTTTTGTGTGGTGAAGGGAGGCTACTTATGTCCTTCATCTTGCAAAATCTTTGTTAAGGGAGACAAGTTATGCCCTTCATCTAACAAATTCTCACATAAGGGAAGCTACTTATGTCCTTCCTAGGAAGGTGACTTCTGTCCTAATTAAGGAATGACTTTGTTTTCTTTCCATGATCCGGATTTTCTATATTTATCTTTCTACTCATACAAAAAAATATGAAATATTATGTTAAAATATAAAGAAATTATGTAATTTGTGTTAAGGAAATAAAAACTGCAAGCAAGGGAATGTTTGTTTTAAATCTCAATTAATTTTCTATGCTCAGATGCTTGCTTCTCTGGAAATGATTTATGAGGAAACGGTATCAAAAGTAAATAGGAAAAAATCACACAAAATGTTTATGTTGTAAATTTGAACAAAAAATGGATAAGACAATGGACTTAAATTGTTGTATATTCCTTATGATGAGCATTGCATTTGTAGGTTAGGATAAATAAGTTGCCAATTAAGATAAAATATAGTGCCTAAAGTTTTAAGCCAATAAAAAAAAACTTTGGGTACTTTAATAATGTACAGTCCAATATTCCCTTCTTCCCTGAATAATATTCTCGTAAATGGCTGTATTGTATAATTTTAATCTGCTATGTTGTCCTATTTTTCTTTAAGTTAACTATTTCCTATATCTAGAAAGCGTTATGAGAATTTAGGATGCTATTTTTATTATTTACATACTATATGTTGATCAACATTGCTTGGAGCGCAGCTACTCTATAAATGATTATATTTTTTTTATAAATGCTGTGTTCTGGCAGTTAATTCGTAACACTTGAAATGAATAGTTGATATAGGTTTCTAGTAGTTGAACAACATATCTACGTAAAATCAGGAAAACTAGCAATTAAGGCAGCTTTTGAAAATTTATTTTATTCTCTTAATCTCCGTTAACTTGAAAGTAATATTCTAGGGTACAGTTCATTGTTATGTGATGTGATAGTTTTGTATGTTAACATCCTTGTATTGTATGATGTTGTATGTTCGTATATCAGGTATCTAAAGAATAATCAATCTTTTCAATTGTCACTGCATGCATCATGTAGTAGTATCAGGGAGGGAGGGGACATTGGAAAATAAATTACACCGTTACCCAAAGCTGTATAACAACGTCATCTTATTAAATGGCTAAAAATGGGTAATTTTATTGAATTAAAATTGGTTGCTTCCAACATAGCAATGTTCAAACGTTTCAACTAATAATTTTAATCAACAGACTAATAAGTTTTGTTTAATTGGGTATCCTTATAAATAAGTAGGTCATTGTCTTATCCCTTAAGATCCCTGAGTAGTTTTTACCCTTTTCATTTTATTACCCCCTCCGCTCATTTCCTAAGATTCTCATTTTCTAGAAACTTTAGCAAGGGCGAGGACTTAAAAATCATAATTTGATGTAAATCCTCAACAAAATTAATAATGTTTCATTCATTAGAATTGTTTTGACACTGATAGTTCGTACCACTCAATCAAGATTCAATAAAAGTATATATTTTTTATATTTTTAATTTTGCTTTTTTTTATTTGATTAATCTTATTCTAGAAATGCACAAAAAAATCCTTTTTTCAAAATTTTGATTTGCATCATAAATTAATCTTTTACGCCTAATCATAGTACTACAAAAGAAAGCATTATAAAAATCATATTTGAGAAAGTTTAGGGGGGGGGGGTAGTTGATTAGATAACTATAATGTAAAATGTAATAGGAATAAGACAATTGGGTAGTGGGATAGATAAAAATGCAGCGGTTAAGGAAAGGCAAAAAAAAGCCTTCGTCTGAATAGAGCTGGTTTGAAAAGGAACAAAAAATTAAGATCATGTTACTTTTATTCAGCTTTTTTGAGTAAACCTTACTTATTAGTATTCGTTCATCTTTCCTTTGCTCATTATTTGTCAAATTCTGCTATTTGCTTTTCGATAAATTTAATTATTTCTCCTTCACAGATCCAATCCATTTATCTTTACAAATGTAAGAAGCAGAACCCTCTTTCTTATCCAATCTTAATATAATGGAAAGACGAATCAGTACAGGACTAAGGAAAATTGATATTCCCTGAAAAATGGAAAATTTTCCCAATTATAACATACAATTTTAGCTATATATTGAGGGTTTTTGCTAATGATTTTGCAATAACAAAACATGACAGAAAGTTTACAATTTAAAACTTGCTATTCCCTACAACCCTTACATATAAGATGAATGATAAATATTGTGTTAGATTTTGGCACTAAGCCAGATGTCCTACCCATCATTTAAAAAACTACTCAATATAAAACTTAATCCCTTCATATTTACCCATTTTAAGTTTTGGGTACCAAAATTTTAAAAGTAAGTAATAGTTTGGGTTATATTGCTAAATATAGACTAGTTTAAACTTGACACTGACAACAATTAAATCATAATTTGAACTGCTCCTTAATTAATATGTTTATAAAATAAATCTTAAAAATCAAAACAAATACGTTTATTGGTTTCTTATATGAACTTCAGATTATTCTTATTTTTAATTATATCAATAATTGAGTTTTTAACATGGTACACAATTCTCAACTTTTCAATAATTATCAATTGTTTTCTCCAATTTATAAAAAGGGTAACGTAGAGATTGTGTTCAAAGAAAAATTATCATATCTTGTACAGATTCTAGTAACGTATGATAACACATTCTCTTTGGTAGTAATGTTTTTATATTTTTTAGTTAAATCAGAGCTTTTTATTTATTCTGTTGTAGCTTATCGTTTTTAATGACTGATATTTCTAATAATAAAAATGTACAAACCCCTAAAAACACTGCCTACATTCTAAATTGATTATTTGTATCTCCTGTGCGTATCTAGTACTCAAATTACAATACTTTTCATTCGTCTTACATTTTTCACTTGAGCACAACATAGAAAAAAGGATAAGGAAAGTCAAGACACTTTTGTTCAAAATTTTTCTTATTCTGTTATTTTAAGTATACATTTTTTGTTTGGTACTGATGTGATGGACATCTTGTTTGTGCGTTTGGTAGCTTTGCTTTTGCTTTTACTTTTCTTATTCCTTCTTTTCCACATTTTAATGAAGATGTTTTTTTTAGTTCCAATACACCTTCTCTGTAATTGAAAGAACACGGTCTCATTTGATTATTCTCTTATTCCTACAAATCACACTTTTCCATCCCTTTTTTTTTTGATTAAACAATGCTTTCAAGCACAAATTACATTTGTGGATACACATTCAGTAAAACAGGACAGACATGATTTTAAGAATCACTAGAAAGTGTCATGACGTCATAAATATACAAGAAGGAAACCTCTAAAAAAGAGATGAATTTAGACGTAAATTAATGACGTCACACATGACACT
Source organism: Acartia tonsa (assembly GCF_053477335.1). Lineage (NCBI taxonomy): Eukaryota > Metazoa > Arthropoda > Copepoda > Calanoida > Acartiidae > Acartia > Acartia tonsa. Next base: position 24,020,233 of record NC_137261.1, read on the forward strand.
TTCCAGCGCTTTTGATTTCGAGCAACGTTTGAAAAGTATAGATGGGTTTGTGACAATTAATATTTCGAAATCCAATTAATCTCTAAATTTTTATTTTTATTCTTAATTTAAACTAATTATTTATTAGAATATTTTTCTCTGTGCCTTGTTGTTTTGAAGTAGAAATTACTTTAAATTTGTAAAGAATGTAGAAAAAGATGAACACATGCGATAAATAAAAGGTGGAAATTGTTGCGCTAATTTTATTACAATCATACAATGTTAGGAATTTATGGGGGAATCAAAAAAAATTCGCTAAAAAATCTTCTAAAAAAATCAAAGATTCTATTTCTAGTTTACTCTGATACCCTATAAATAGGGTATGCACGTCAGTCTGTCCGTCTGTGGAAGTTTGAGAAGTGAAGAAACTTTAAAAAAAACATTTTTCCTTTTAATTCTCTTATAACCCTTTCTTATATAAATATAAATAAATGTTAAATTTCTAGCTGTAATCCAACGTTTACTTGATATTGTAATATGATCTAGGGGTGATATTTTCTGACATGACAAATCTTGTAGATAATGCTAATGAAAGGACAGATACAGATATTCCCAAAATCAATCTTGTTAGACTTAGGCGCTGTTATTATATCAATATATTCAAATAGAGGCGTGCATTTTATTGGGAATAGAAGGGAAGACAAGAATTTAGAGAATACTGACTGCCTTCCCTATTTTTTTCATCATCAGATTGCGGAAAAGGGGCGTAGAGGGGCAACCCCCTTAAGATTGAATGTAAGATGGCCTCCATCGGCTTCTTAACCCCATTGATGGATCTCTGTGCACGCGACTGCTTCTCAACTTTAACATATTTACTTAATGCTAACTTTTATTTAGGATATTATTCATTTTCCTAGGCCAATGATATCCCAAAGATACCCCCCTTTACTATTCCCTTCTTTTAGAGGCCCCACCTCCCTTGTTTAATCTACCTTATATGTCATGGAGTCAATTTACACATTTATTTATAGATATCAAATAGCTATCATTTCTGATTTCGCAAAAATTTCCCAGGCTAGAAAATTGGGGAAAATATTGAAACAAGCAATAAATTTTAATTCAAGGAAAGGTAAAACAAGACAAAAATAGGGAGGAATAGGACAATGGAAATTAAATTGATTGACATTCTTCTCTCCGACAATTGAAAACTACCAAAGGTGGAAAAATTTGAAGAAAGTGCAAATCGGCCAACGTTCGATTTATTCAATCTTTGCAAAAAGTAACAAAAGGCAAAAAATAAAATTAACAGAATCAGTTCAACGCATCTGCTTGTTGTTTGAAAGGTATTGAGTTCGAGTCTCGCTTTTGCTATAGACCATATGATAGGTATCTCCTGCTGCTAAGCCCGGCAAGTGAAAATAAAAAATATAAAAAATCTAGTTCTACAAAAATAACTTACTTCTAAATTTAGAAAAATCATTTTAACATAACTATAACATTTGTAAAATATGTTTTAAGCGAAAAAACATACACACACAAAAATTGTGAAGAATCAATATGTACTGAGAATTTATTAGTGTAATATCGTGCTAAGTAGCCATAAAGGATGAGAGAGGGTATAAAAACGGAAAGAGAGTTTCTAATTAAGTGAACAATAGATTAAGATATTTTGGTGGGGAATTCTAATTTTTTCATATGGTTTTTTATGCTTTACAAAGCAATATTCAATTTTCTAATTTATATCGAATTTTTAAAATTTTGCTGCTTTACTTATAGATATAATTATCGTTATTGATAATTTTAAAAAAAAATTTGTTCTTTATATTTTCCTTTTTAGAACCCTTTTCCCTATTTTTCCAAATTTGAATGATATGAAATGCAATTGTTTAATAACATTTGTTCAAAAGTAAAAAGCTAGAAATTAAATTTATTTTGAGGAATTCATATGATTATGTTTTGTTATAATTATACCCCCAATAAAGTTTATGTATGTATATCACTTTTTGTTTAATAGTGGATTCCCCACTAGCCTCTAGGGTGCAAGGATCTGTCCAGCCATTTTCGAGATCTAAATGTACATAAATACAGACAGACAAAAAGATATACAGTTTGTATACAAAATGCATAGGTCATAAGCAGGTTTTTGGTTATATGAAATATGTCCCAAAGAAATAATCCTCTCCCAAAAATATTTTCCGAGCCAAATATTAATAAAACATAGGGTGGTACATCCTAGTCTCTAGGGGAGAAGCCTCTAGTTTAATAAATGATAATAAAAAAGTTAGGTTATATTAAAAGTGAGGTAAAAGATGGTTTTCTCACTTAACATTCTTTTTCACACGTCAAATTTCAATTTATAAACTCAACAAGGATGAGAATATCCATGTAAAAAATGTAAACCACAGGAGATTATAGAAATGGCATAGAAGATATTTTGAGTATCATAAGTTTATTGCTTTTTGTTATACTAACGCCTGCATCCCTAGTATCTAGAGGATCTGTAATTAAAGAGGTGTAGAATTGGCAGAAAAATAGCCTGAAACCATTCCTAGAAAGAAATCTAAAAAGAAAACAGCCTAAAACTATCCCGGGACCCAAGTGAAGCTTCCCGAAAAAGTAAAAGTCAACCAATTCAGTAAAAAAAACCTACTGATAATTATTTAACATTAAACAGAATTGCATTTATTAAGAATTTGTTGTCAAGAAAGTCTTTTTTTTAACAACAGATCACATTTTTATTATGATTCAACGTGTTCAAAATACTCCAATAAACGCACTGATAATAACTGCAGAAAAGCTTTGCGTTTAAAAATCTATAATATACGAATTTCTAAAACAATTTATAAGTTTGTGAAAATTAATGATGTAAGAGAAAGAGTGGAATACACAAATTTTCAGTGGGGAAATCTATTCTTTTTTGGTACATTGTCTTTATGTAAGTTAAACTTATTCCTTTTGTTGTCTATATCAGTACCAGTTAATTTTTCAACTTACCTATAATGTAAATGATAAATTGAGTAACAAAGGAACTTCGTTTTAGTAATTTCGGTGTATTCATAAAATATGAGTATGAGTTCATAGATTTTTATACACTTATAATAATACGCATTTCAGGTAGATTGCCGAACAGAAGGGCGTAACAGACACAAATGGGGAAGTAGGCATATTTCTGCTGCAGGAGTGTGGGCAGGGGGGGGGGGGAACCATGGGGCTAATAGTATTTAATATAAATATTTTGTTCGTGTTTAAGAACTTATGTATCCATAAATATACTTAGAAACAAGGAAAAGTATTGCAAAATCTCAAAACAAAATGTTCTTTTGGGCAATGAGATTTAAGGGTATATAAAGATGCATTTCTAACTAACCCTTCTACAAAGTCAACTTGAAAGATCATTATTTCTAACTTTGATTAGCCAAAAAAATTTCTTATTTTCTTACATATGTATCAATGTAAATTTTATGACAAAGCGTATAAAAGAGAATAAAGCAATTTGCTAGCAGACAAAAAGGTCCGCACCACTGGATGCAGGTAAATGTCTAGTTTATACATTTATTTTCTATTAGAACACTTTTTCCTATCCGAGTTGATGTCTCCCTAAATAAGTATAATTATTTACCAACCTAAGGTTAGATTCGTCCCATTAACAGGACCTGTCAAACCTTTTAAACACATTTTTCATCTTGATGCGTCCGCTTCAACCTTTAAATTTTAGTTAGAAGACTTTAGATAATGTTTTGTTAGTAGCGAAGCTACTCTTCAGGTTAATATGTTAGTCTTATATCAAATCTAGCTTATTAAACATAAATTTTATTTTCATAGATTTTTCTCAAGCATAAACAGACTTTTTGACTGTAACACAATCGAAAAAAGTATTTAAATTTAAAATGAATCTAATGTAAATGGAATGACAAAAACGTAACAAAAAGTTGCCAATAAATTTGTTAAACTCAATCAATGTCTTTGGGAATAATTCAACACAATTTTAATCAGCGAAATAAACCTTTTATTGAAACATTGAATGAGTTTAGATAGTTTAGACCAATTCCTTAAAAAAATTTAATCTTAGCAACTGATATAGGCCCTTTTGTAGGCTCTTTCTTAAAACTATAATTCAAGCAAGATAGAATTTTTACACTGAACTTTGAAAAATTTTTCAAAAAGTAATCTTGCTGTAACAATTCTGCACCTTTGATAAACAATCTAAAATATCGGAAGTTTGGTGTCTAAATCAATTAAATTCGATGTTTATTGATATAGGGAGGAAAAACACAAACTTTTAAATGGGAAGGCGTTTTTTACACTTGATTTTGATAGTCGTGGACAAGGACAATTGTTTCGAAAATAAATAAAAAAGAAAATTTTTATATATAATTATGATTTACACTATTTCTTTCTATTTCTTGATCTTGTATCGGATTTAATTTTCCATTTCTATGACATTTAATATACTTTATGATATAATTAAACAAATTATAAACATAAACATTATTTTAGCTAACACAACAATGTCTAATTTTTAATATTTTTAAAACACAAGTAAACATTAATAATAAATATTTAGATTTTTCAAACAATTGAATTTAAAATTAAATATTAGTTACACATTTAAACTTTTGTACATTAGGGTTGTTGTAAAAATAGATTTTTTATTAATATTTTTGGCCTTTTATTTTTGTTGATGATTTAGTCCAACATAGTTCATTACTATTTGAAACCATGTATTGACCTAATCATAACTGTGAAATCTGTAATATGTTTTTTTAAGAACCCTAATAAAAACCATTAGTAACCATATGCACAAATATAAAATAGATAAATAATCCTTGGATAAAGGACACATATTCTAAAAGCATTGGTAATTTATTTAAACGTTATTTTAACGGTTTAAAGTAATCATGGTTTTGGTTATTGTCATATCAAAGAGGTGATTGTTGGCATTTATTAGCTGATAAATTATTCTTCTATAATGTGATTCCTTGATATATGCTCGATCATGCATTTAATCATAACTTTGTCAACAAAGCTTATAGAAAGGATATTTATCTTGCTAAAGTGCCAACCTTTATACCAGATTTAGAATATCTGATTTTTTTTACATGAAAATTGTCCCCGACCCTAAATTAAATCCACCAAAAGCCTGGGGGCTAAACAACACATACTAAATAAATTACAATTTATAAACCAAATAAGACATTAACTTTTTCTTACAGCCAAATTATTTCAAAATCTCGTTCCTTAAAAATCAGAAATAACACAAAAGATATAATGAATCTATAAGTATAATGTTATGTTAGTTTAAAAGGGTTTCTTGGTACCTTATCTAATGTTTTCTATTTTAAATATCTTCTATTTGTAAGTATACATCTTAGAGAAGCACAAATGTTTTTTTAAGCATTGAACTCAAGATTTATTAATCATTCTTATTGTAGTATTATGACTTTTTTGCATGTTATGATTATCATTAATGTTGTACAAATAACAAAACAATAATCTAGATCACTTTCAAATACAGCGACAAAGATTATTATTGACAAAAATAAATAAAGATACAATAAAAATAAGATAGAGGATAAAAATTCAGTTAGGCAATAAAACCAAAAGATGGTGGCTGAAAAGGATAGAAAAATACGAACTCTAGAAAGGAGAAGCTGTTTATAGTGCCAATAAAAAATTACGGCATATGATACAAATGACCAATGATAGGCCAATACACAGATTATATTACCAATGGCAGGCAAGTATACATTTTAATTGACCAATTTTAGGCCAGTATAAAACTCTTCAGAAATGCGGAAAAATGTATCGTATATCTAAAATTTTATCATAATTAATATACCTACTAATAAAATAGTCCTTTTTTGGCTGCATTACATCAATCAAAATTTAAAGAAAACAAGGATGACAACACGAATACATGTTGGTATAAAGTTGAAGCAAGTGTCAATAATTTCATGTTTCATTTTCTAAAATCTTTGTCTTCTCTGTTTTACATTTTTTTTTACAAAACTTTTATCTTTCTTATTTTTTTATCATTATTAATGTAAATTGTTTTTTATTTAAAAAACAATTAAAGAGAAGATTCGACATAAAACTAAAGTAAGAATAGACAAATAAAGCTGTTTTTATGTATAAAGATGGACATTAACGATTAAATGATCACAAAAATCCGCCGTTTCCTGTAGCAAAAAGTGGTTGTAACACACACTATTATACTTTTTTGTGCAGTAAAAAATCATCAAAATTGTTATACCATTATAAAAAAGGCATACAGTATCATTTTTTAATATTTAAATGTTTTAGTTCTCAAGTTTTCATGTTTTTTTTAAAATGAAGTTTAGTCATAGATTTTTGGTTGAATTAAGAATAAAGATTGTTTATATACTAAAAATATTTTGCCATCAACACCATTCCAAAATAATGAAAATAATCAATATAAGCAATCTTTTTTTTCAGTACATTTTCATAGATATTTGTAAATTCTGAGTATGATAATAAAAAAGGTGTATCAGTCCACCGGACAGGCTTCCACAGCTTCTAGTCTTCATTTATCAAATTTATTGGCCATTAAAACTCTTGTTTTCTCTTTTTATCAAAGGGTTTCTGGTCAAAAAAACTTCTGATGTGTGTGTGTGTGTGTGTACATGGGGTGGTGCCCTTATGTTTGATTTGTCCATTTTAAAGCCTTTAGATCCTTTTTAACCATATTAAACAAATTATGAAACAAATAGTTAACAGGGCAGCCAAAAAAAATCAAATGCAATGGATGTTGAATAAACGTCGATATTAAGCGAGGGGAAAATTGTCGTCGAATTAGGTAGCTATTTCTCCTGTCATTTATTGGCCAGTTCGTTTTTCCAGGGGATGGGGTATTTTACTACCTCTTTATTATAATCTTTTAGCAAAAAGGAGGTTAACAATGGTTCAATTTAAGAAAAGAAGAAACTGACAATTTTGTCCATTGTATAAAAAAGTCTTACTGATACACTCAAAAAATCTGTCTAATTGGGAAAAAAGGTGTTTTGATTTTAATCTTAGATGGTCGTAATTTGTTAAGACAAATTGGAAGATAATAACATTAAAATCATAAAATTAAAAGCCCGGTTCATAGGCCCCTCGGGGCTATCAAACTTGGTTTTAATCTTCTAATGTTTCATATTAATATCTGTGGAAAGCTTTCTTTAATACGATGCGATAAATAACTATTCTCCTATAAAATACTCCAATTTACCAAAAATATAACTTTGGAACGTTAAATAAACAAGGATGACAACATCCATAAAAGCGAAGCACTGAAACAGTAGGACAAACGGACATAACACTTATATAGTGTCAGAACTGAATAATCAGAATATAAATGTATAAAAATCGGAGCAAAATTGTAAGTAAATTTTTTGAAAAACTGCTTGATACAGGATAATGTTTATGGACATACTTACATTTTTAGGACTTGATTATAGAGTGGCTTTGCTTATAACATTATACTTTGTTGTCCAATGAATCAACATACCAAAAATCAGATCAATCGGATGATTAGATCAATTTGTTGTTAAAAAAGTAAAAAAAATCAACGTGTTTAAAATGATTATAGAGTTGCTACGCTTTCTAAATCGTACCTAACTACTAAAGGAATCACCATGCAAAGTTTGAAATTGATAGGACAACTCTAACATGCCTAAATTAACGAAACAAGCTATCCGTTTGTGACGGACGTACGGACGACCCTAATTATAGAAAAGCTTCGCTTTTAAAAATATGCTTATTAAAAACTGCCTTTATTTTTTGCTCAACATTTTATCATTTAAATATTTAAAATTGTATTTTTGGCATTGCTGCAATGAAAATTATGTTGAGTTATACCTTCAGGTAATAACAAATGAGAAAAGGAGAAATATAGAGAGAGAGAGATAGGGAGAAAGAAAGAAAGAGAGAGAGATAGATAGACAAGGGGGAGAGAGAGACAGAAAAAGAGGTAAAATTGAATAAGTAGATAGGGCATTTTCTTTTTAAAATTAAGAATTGCCGACGCGCACGTCAATAAAAAGCATTAACAGAGATAAACAAACTAACAAATAGTAAAAAAAACTACTAAATGCTCTTTAGTCTTTAGATCTAGCAAACGGCTTCTTTTTATTGATTCTTTAGACTTAGTGTAATTCAGATTACTTTCTCCCAAAACCCCTCAAAAAAGTTCTGGAGTATTTGTAAAACTATAGAAACTCTATCTTATCAAAAATGTCTGAATTAAATAAATCAAAAGTATTTTTTTTCTCATAAACTTATTACCTTTCCATAAAAATGGGTTAAAGGGGACGTGTAGGTTTACCCGCAAAAATAAATAGGCAAAACTGTTTAAAAGTACTGTTTATAAATGAGAATAAGACTCTAATTATACATAATTAAATGTAGAAACAAAGTTAGAAAAAGCGCCCACAAAACATTATTTATTTTCATCTTTCCACAAGTTTACAAAATTCATTTATATATTATATACATATATATATTTAGACAAGGATGATTCTGTCCAAAAATACCTCAGCAATAAATACTGAAAAAGATAAAAAAAAACATTAATAAACAATACTGTAAAAAAATAGTTAGAATGTTTCTTATGATACATTTATTAAATGTATTTTGCTATGACACTATAGGATGATAGCTAACTGCTAAGCCCTGGAGGCTTCTAGGGGAACTTCAGCTGTGGGGGTCTAAAAGTTGACTCCTCCAAAATTTTAAATTTTAGGAGAGGACATTTTTTTGTGGTGGGTGTAACCTACTCAAAAAATCTATAAACCTTCCAAGCATGAGAAAAAAAGAGAACCGTATCGGTTCAGTGGTTATATAGAGTTGCTACGCATCTAAACATATCTAGTACACAATTTATAAGCTCACAATTGTAAAACAGGGCAAAAATGTAATAAAAACTTTTCTTTCACAGTTTTTGCATAGTTTCAATTTAACAGATGTCATTCAGGGTGAATGGAAGATTTATTTGAAAATTTGTGTACAACAAGAATATTTGAAACTAGTGGCTTCGCCCCTCATATAATAGTTCAGGTACCTACAACATTTATTGATCAAAATTAAATTTAAAAATTTAATTTACTTTCCAGTTTGGCTATTTGCCGCTGGATTGTAATTTATAATCAAATTTTTTTGTCTGAAGCTTAAGAATCCAATAGCTACAGATTCATTTTCGGGAAGCTTTACATTGGTCCCGGGAAGGTTTTGGTTTATTTTACAAACTTTTTTCTACTTCTTCTAAAAGATATCCCATAATTGATAGGGGCGCAACCTCTAGAATATGATAAAGGAATTAATTTATTGATAAAGTTGGATATAAGAAGGACTATGCACACATTCACCATTTGGTCAACAAACAATATTACACAATGCCACCAACTAAGTCCAAAAATTAAGGTGTTTTCACGTTTAAACGAAAGAAAAACTGTGGGATAAATAAATGTTTGTATGTAAAACTAAACACAGGCTTGTCTGGCTTACAAAATTAGTTTTGTTACTGTACAAAAGTACAAATACCTGGCCCCTGTCTGACCCCTTTCGTCTGCTAGCAAATTATTTTCTGTTCTTTTGCAGCGAATTGGCTGTGTTGATATTTACGATGCTATTAGCTAACATATCTAATTGAAATTCGGCACAGGGTCCAAAGGATGGGGACATACAGTTATTTGACCCCTTTCCCTCTCTATTGTTTTTCTTTAATAATTTTTATCTAAAATGTTATAGTATTTTTTCGTCTGTTTAAATGAACAACATTTTGTTTGATGATAATATTTATTTTATCCATGATAATATTGATAGAACCACTTAAGAGGATTTTAAGACTGATAAATTACATAGCATAACATTGCAATTACAGTATGTGATATCCTCTCAATAAGCAGTAATTTCATATTTCAATATGACCATAACAACTGCCTTATAAGTATAAGGGTAGGAAGAAAATGGAATGGGAAATACAAACATATTTTGGTCAGTAACTTAGTAAGTCAATTTTCTTAACCATAATATCTAATACATATTATACATACATATATGTACTTATCATTTGTTCAAATAAAACTGTTTTTATTAGTAGAGAAAGCCTTTCAGAACAAGAATAATAATTTACATTTAATTTAAAACTTATTAACTCAATTGTATTGTATTAAATTTTTCCCATCTTAGTATTATAATAGCTAATTTTCATTTTTCACGTCGACTTTATTTCACTGCACAAGTGTGTAAAAAAAACGTTTTAACTGCATATTTCTTAATCTACGATAAACCTTATAATTTCAATCTCTTTTATCGCGAATATTTTTGTGCATTAATTTTATGCCAAACTGCGGCATAATCGCACAAATGACTCACGAGTTTTGCCAACAAAAATACATACCTACATATGATTTAAGGATAAGTTGTTTAGCTGAAAGTTTTCGATTATCTGGCAAAAAGAATGTATATCTCTGAGGGTTAGGTCAAGTTGATTGGAGGCTTGCTTCATAGGTGTAGGTCCCTAGAAGGGACTAGTTGCTTTAATGGAATTAGTGGGGACAATCCCGTGTAGATCTAATGCATCCGTTCCTATAAATTAGTCCCAGCTGATCATATGTCTTATCCCTTTAAATCCCTCAGGGCTTCTTCGTTTATTTATCATTTTATCTCAGCTTACATTTCTTTTAAGCTCCAATACCAACTGTATACTATGATGTATTGCAATTTAAATTTACATACACGCAAAAAATATTTTTTTCTTTTTTAATAAAAAATATATTTAAAATACATTATATATTATATTTTCTTATGTCAATGATTTGTAAGATTAGTTGAAACTCTCACCATTTTGCCTGTAAGTCCTTACTATCTGTACATAGATATCAATCGCATATGTTTATTAATCTGGGCTTACTATATTCTTATTATTATCTGGAAAAAAATAGATTTCAAAAATACTTAGCAATTTTTGTTTGAGTGCATCCAACCTGATGCATTGCCCAAATCAGGGACATGTATACATACATATTTAAAAAAAAACCTTTTAATCATCCTATAAGAATAGTTTACTTTTTTAAAATAATCATTTGATAATTATTAGACAGTTACTGATTCAATAATTCTAAAAGGACCAATGGTACTTTTTCCATTATTTTCTGAATGCCATGTCCTGCTTTATAAAAATTCCTAAAACGTGTCTCTTTTTCTTGAAAAAGGACAATGCATTGTGCACTTAATCAAAAACAAGGAAGTAAAAAGTGTAGGAGGTATAAAAATAACAGGCTTAGATGTAAAAAGGGATTTTGTTTATCAATAGCAGTAAAATACGTTTTGCTCAACCTTATTTGTTTGATGGTTGAAAAAGGTAACTCAATTTATATTTGATGAAATAGCTTTAATATCAGTGATTTAATAAAAATTTTGAAAAGCCAATCTTTTTTGGGATTATCAGAATAATTTCAAGGTATCTGAGCAGTCCTAGGACAAACGCAGGAGTCCCAAACGTCGGAGTGTAAACTTAACCTAACCTTTTAAAACTATCTTATAGGTTTTAAATGCCTAACCCCTGCGGTGGGCTTAGTTGTATACTCATATCTTAACCTATAAAAATACTTAATTTAATAAATATTTTAACACTCCTGAGTCTGTCTATTCCAAAGTAGAATCATCTTAGCATTATAAAAACTCATGTTATACTTTTGTATATTTCCATATGTCATTAAAAACTCTTCATATGTGCTTGAAATGACTTTAAATCAATGATAGTCTCCAAAACGGCCTACTTAAAACTTACCTATAATAAAAATATATGATTTACATTTATTGAAACATCATTTGGGGTATCAGGCAATCCTTTAACATAGATATGTTTGTTTTTATAATAATAAAACATAATGTTTACACTTTGAAGACAAAAGACAAGATTTTGGGAGGGTTGTAAAACCTTATCAAAAACCACTGTTTAATATATCATCAAGGAGAGGCAAATTCATACAAGGAAACAAATCATGGTTTTGCAGAAAAAAATATGTCTCTAGTCTAAATTAGATTATCAAATATGCTACACTTTTAAGAATTAACATATACGCAGTATAAACCATAAAAAATTGCCTCTAGATTTCATTGCCGGTTAAGTAACTTTAAACCTTTTACTCGGGGCTCGGCAGCCGCGCGTCAGCTACTTATAAGCCTCAGGAAAGTTAACCTTTTACAATTTTTAAAATCAGCTAAAAGTCTAAACCTGAACCAAATATGGCAATCCCCCTTTTCAGAAAATGATTCAAAGCATCTTCACGGGTTTAAATTTGAGTCTTATTCGCGGCTGCCAAGCCCTGCTTTTATTTCCCCTTTATATGATTACTATTTGTTTTAATAGATACAAGTCCATGTCCCTGCAATAGTTGATAAAAAGGTGTGAGAAATATTAATCAATTGTCTTACTATTTACCTAGGCCCAATATTGGTCTTTAATTCAGGGATTTTATTAATTTATTTTTCGAAGATTTTTCTTTTTATTCAGATTAATGTAAACTCAAAACAATTCAAATTAAATTTTCTTTATTTAACTTCTATTTGATAATTGATTATATTAACCCCTGTTTCTAAAAAGTGTTTGTATGAATCGAGGACATTAAAAAGCATTCCAAAAAATAAAGACCAAATTTCTGTTAACAAAGAAATAGATTTTGATAAAATTTAAGTATTAAGTTTTATCAAACAGCTCTTTAAAGCTTAATTCTTTTGACATGATATCAAAAAAGGATTGTAATTAATGGATCAATAAATATTTGTAAAGGTAAAAGTGTGCCGTTAATTACATTATTTCTATAAAAGTGGCTGAGCCCCTAGCGTCTAGGGACTCTATATTCGAACTGAAGTTCAGAAAATAGCCTAAAACCATCTCCAGACTTATTTATAAAATTAAAATAGCCTATAACCATCTCAGGACTTATGAAAAGCATCACTGTAAAACCATATCGGTGCAGATGTTAGCAAGATCCTTCGCTACAGAGAAAAAAAGCTAACTACTTTGTATAATAGGATGATGTGTCTCTTTCTGCAATTAAATTGCAAGAATCTTTGTCTCTGCTGCTGCTATGAACGGAAATGTCTCATGTGACTCTGTTTTGTTTGTCTTTCTAATTCAAACATTTTCACTATAAAATTCAAGTTTTGGTCAAACTTTTAAATCATAAATATTTGTTTGTTTATTTTATGTAATCATTTATTATGTTAAATGTTTAAAGGTATCAAGCTTTATTGAAAGCAACAGGTTTTTTTTATCCAATTTGATTATGTTTTTTTTTTATTTAGAATTTTCTATCATGGCTCTGAATCAGAAAAATACAAACTGAAGATAATTCTGATTTGGTTATTTATATATTGCCCTCGAAAACGTAAAAAAAACGTAAAATAATCCTTTTCCCCTAGAACTTTGGTCTCTTAGATACATCAAAAGATTAAAAAAAAGTGTTGAATAAATCATTTTTAAATTTGATATTTCAACCGACAGAGCCTTAAAAATAACCTTTCTCCTTATGTACATTTATAATATGTGTATCATTGTATTTTTAATAATCTTGAAAATCCACAAAGAATAAAGATGCTTGAAGGCAGGGAGGGAGGAAGGGCGATAATATGCCTTAAAACTAGTTTCAAAACCATTAATTATAATTCTGTCCATCATAAACAAAAAGTGGGTTTCTTAGTTATTCTGTCACAGTGGTGTGTCATTACAATATCACCAAAGCTTGTGCAAAATTGTATTGTAATAGTGTTTAGTTAACCAAGCTTAGAAACTGTATAAATGGGTGGATGTAGACTAATTTTACAAAAATATGAATATTAAAATTATTAACAAACATAAGAATCATAAAGATATAAAATAAGTATACATTTGTGAAACTTCAAATGCACGATTCTAGAATTATTGCTTTACGATTATAGACATTGCAGTTTTGTTTTGCAACGCAGTTACTGTGTAAATAAGGTTTGTCCGTTCGCATATTATTACTTGGTATTTTCTGTGTTGTTGTATAAGATAGTGACTTTTCCTTTTAAATTATCATTTGTAATCTGTAATGGGCATTAAAACAACTTCTAGGCTACTTTTGAAACGATTTTTCTACAATCTATTTATTCTTAAGCAGTTGCATCTAAAGTTGTAATCATTTAATGTGGTGGGGGGGGGGGGGAGTCAGGCCTTCCATATTTTATTTTTAATTAAGCCTTTTGTTAACACCCATCCATTCCCAAATTCCGCACGCCTATGTTCTAAAACTAAATAAACCATAACTATTTTAACTTTAGCTGTAACGTTATAAGATTATATTATTATAAAAGTTTTGCTGCTTTACTTATAAACTTTATTATCCTTGTTTGCATTATAGTAGAATTGCATAATTGAAAAAGTACCTAAATCTAAATTCTATATGATTATATCTGCAAATGATCTAAGTGCCTTTAAATTTCTAAAATTGTACCAGTTTTTGAAAATTATTTAATGCCAGTACTTAAATGTTCTTTCAGACAATTGTAAAATGACCAAAATTGTAAAAATGGTACATAGCTGAGACAGAGATTATTTTTCTTAAAGATTTGAAGAATGTCAAATTATAATAAAATTAATAACACTCTTCTTAATCTTCTAAATAGTTTGTGTTTATATGTTTTAGATGTTCAATTAATTACTTTTTAAAATATTCTGTTATTAAAAAGGAAAAAGTATGATTTTTTTGTCTTTTAAGATCTATAGATTGGAATTTTTCTTTTTAAGAAGGCTTTATGTTTAAAAACCTTTTCGTTTTCCAGAAAACTTTTACAAATTCTATATAATAGAAATGAAGCATTTCAGAGCCTTCCCCATTTGAATGCCCAACTCTCCTTATTTCTTTAGATAGATTTCTAAATAATGCCTCATATATAATTGTGGCTATAAATATTACATAGATTTCAACTTTTTTTTTTTTTAAAGTACTTGAATTGTAACAATTTTAGTAAAATATTACATTTAAAAAAGGCAGTATTTGAACTTTTTTCATCATTGAATTTCAAAATAAGGGTTCTCTAACTTATTTATAGCCTCTATAAAATACACTAAAACCCCCTTTTTGTTAATATACATGTATGCAGTGTATATATATAATATATGTATATATGTTTATGATAAAGCCCCCTTCGCTACGACGAGGCAAAGTTGCTAAACTATGCCCTGGGCAAAACAATTTTATACTATTAAACCAGTTAAATTTTTGGCCAACATTTTATATCTAAGCTCCTCCTTAATAGCCTACCCAGGCTAGCGCTCATTGGCAGAGACATATATTAGGATAAACAATTATAAAGATATAAAAAAGTCAAATTAAACCTTCAATTATTTTTATTCTTTTTCTTGAATAATACTTTTTTCTTTTGGCATTTTCAAAATCTAGAAAAAAGAGGACAATAAATAGAATAAACACCTCCCAAAGACTAAAATATAAATACATTTAAAATATAGAGTTAAACCAACTCGGGACCTATGTGAAGCTTTCATAAAACTAAAACTCGATCCGTTAAATCATAAGCAAGATTTTTAATGACAAACAAAATCCTTAGTTCTTTTATATGATAGGATAATATTTTAAAAGCAGCCAGAAAACATTTTTTTCAATTTTCTTGAGAAAGCATATCTTTGACTCGGCTAGCGCTAGATTTGATGCAAGGTATGGGCAGAAAAAGTTGTTGATATTATTTAGGATGGCTGAGTGGCTATGGAGAAGGGTTGAGAAAGCGGCGCAGTTTTTGTTTATGTTTACCCTTTTTATAAATACCATGGCAGGTTTCAAACCTTTTCATCAGAGTTTTTATAAAATATTCAATATTTTCAACACGATATATTAGGAGTTTAAAATTTTACTAATATCCATTTATCTATTTTTTTCTAACATTTTACAAATCTTCTACTATCTATCTTTCTATCTTTTAATCTGAAACTATCTATCTCTCCAATTACAATCTCCAACTATTTATCTCTCTATCTTTTTCTTAATCTTTAACTATCTATCGTTCCATCTCGCCCTTTCGCGCTTTTTTTCTTCCTTATTTTGTATCTTTCTATCTGTCACAGTTTGACGCCAAAAATTTAAGAATGAAGAGAGCATTATTTTTAAGGGACTTTGGATAAGTAATCTAAAATCGCACTTTATTACAGACAGCTTTCCGCCGATAATAAAATGAAAAATTTAAAGATTAAAGCCAGTTTTTTAACCCCTAAGGGACGAAGGCATGGGAAAAACTGATATCAATTTTATGATTTTTATTTATTACTCGTGGAAAATTGTCTGTAATAAGCCAAATTAATTTCTCCCTTGAACTGATAAGTTCAACTTATAATAATTGAATAGATTCTTT
This sequence comes from Acartia tonsa, assembly GCF_053477335.1. NCBI lineage: Eukaryota > Metazoa > Arthropoda > Copepoda > Calanoida > Acartiidae > Acartia > Acartia tonsa. The sequence continues at coordinate 24,036,601 of NC_137261.1, forward strand.
CTTAAATCTTACATAAGATTTACTATCTTAATTAGAATACAAGTCTCTTTAGGTGATAATTTTTGTCCCTAAGAATAGACTTGAGAAATCATCAGTAATTAAGCATCAGCGACATGGGGGGACAGTTACAAATATCAAGGTTTTCAAAACAAGCTGTGACTTGGTTCCAAATTATACTATATTTTTGGGATGTTTACCTTTAGAGCTAGTTTTATGAACTCTTTATACAAATTATTAAGAATAGCTTATAGATAATTTACATAAGTACATATTTTGAAATCCCCCCCCCCCCTTAAGAAAATAGCCTAAAACCACCACAGGACCGGTATGTATATTTCTGAAGAGTAGAATCCTATTGGCTCAGTGGTTATCGAGATCATAGGGTACAGGCGGATGGACGGACAGACATAATTCTACTTTGTATTATAGATAGAGCTGCATTGTATAATAAGACACACGCATCTATTTTTAGAACATTGCAACAGAACAGTAGCATTTTTTATTTCCAACAGCAAGCAGGGCTGCTCTTTAATTGGCGATTCGACTTTGTCTGACCAATTTTTAATATTGAAACTCTTTCTTTTATATTTTTGTGAAACCTTTACCTATAACCTTGTGAAAAAGGACATCTTCCCTTCCAGCCTAACACCCCCCAATTAAGGGAAGTCTTCTTTACTTGAAACTATACCTAGCTAGACATCTCATTCCTATACATGAAAACACTATAGTCAACCTAGCTAGACATTAAAGCATTACCTCCCCTCCTCTTATTTACCATCTGCGCCATGGATAAAAGAATAACAATATTAGAGAAAAAAAACTAGCGTCAGGTCTTTTTAGTATCTCAACAAATGAAAAGCTGTCTAGTGATGTTTTTTTTGTTCTAATTTAAGCAATAAATATGATTCGAAGTTTAAACTTATGTTCTATTTTGTATTTTTTTTTCGGATTTCATACGATTTTGTTATTAGGAAGGCTTTGAATACATCAATATTTTTAAAAGTTTCTTCTAAGCAATTAAGAGGTGGGCTTCATGATTTAAGCACTAACGTCCTGTGATATTAAGAATTAAGTTGTTTTTTTTTTGTCTGAAGGTAAAGATAACATAAAATGTTGGTGCGAATTGTTTGTACTTTACTTTAGGATATTTTTTTACCTCTCCCGCTCTCCCATTGAGGCTAAGAACAAAGCAACTATTCTTATATAACAATAAAGCATAACATTATTAACTTTTTACATATCCTTTTATCTCTAAATTTTACCTAAAATTTTAGCTTGGATATCAATATACACTTTTGTTGTCTCAGCCAAGATTGTAAAAAAGAAAATGTTCCAATGATAATGAATCTTTTTCTTCAAATAATGAGTGCAAGTGTACAGCGGAGGGTGATGATATTTCAACATTATTTTGAAAACCGTTTTAAAGATATGTCAGTGAATTATTTTAAGCTAGCTCAACACCTCTAGGAGCTGTGGGCTTTGTACGTGAACGGAGGGGGGGCTGTAAATAGCCTAAACCAAGACTTAACCTAAAAGTAATCTGGGACCTACACATGTGAAGCTTCCCTTAAATAGAAATCTGAATATTAAATTTGTGTAAATTTATAGATCTTATGAGTTATTTATAGAATTATCTTTCGTTAACATGCGAACATTTGGTCGCTAAGCCTTTAAGAACATATATTAATATATTACTTCCAGGCTATGAGAAAAGTATTCTGAGAAAAAATTAATAGCATATTTACGTTTTTAATATCGAAACTAAACTATAATTCCAAATGTCCGTCTTTCTAAATGTCTGTATACATTTTTCGGCTGCTATTAAAGAAATTTTCTTTTTAAAATATTGCATGACCTTTCAGATTCAAATCTCTAACTTTTTGGTCCGTCCATCCGTCAATTACCCTTTTATAAAGTTTTTTTTTGTCATTTATTTTCAATTTAAGACGGGAAACATTAGAATTACATATTTATGAATATTGTTATCCTTGTTTTCTTTTTTAATGACTTTTTAGAACAGCTATCTCTGTTCCCGAGATCTTGAGATATATATTTTGCCGAAAGAACATGATGAATTATTAAAATTTCGACATGTTAGGGACTTAGCAAATATCATATGCTACCCCCTCTTAGCATCCCTAATTTTATAAATATTGGAACCTTCACTATGGGTAAAAGAAGGTAAATTTGGAAAGTATTTTTGCATATAAAATTAACAGGATTTTAGTCTGTGCGTGTGTCTTTTTGTCGCAAAAAATAGCTGAACTGATATTGTCCTCCTTTAAAGTGAAGCTACTTATAGGTCCAGAGAGAGTTTATATTCATTTTGGTAAAGGGTACCTTCACCTTCCCAGAATATCTTCTAGAACAAAGCAGGATATCATAAAGATTAAAATTTTTTTCCATCTCAGAAATAACTCCACCCATTTTTTTTAACAGATTTCAAAATCCAAATCTCCACCCATGAACAACTAAGGACAAAGACAAATTCACAACCTTTTCATAACCCCCCCCCCCACTCCTCCCACTTTTTTGTCTCCTCCCAGTTTCTTTCTGTCTCCCCCTTCAACCAAACTAACCATCCAAAACTCCGCCTATTTCCTAACCATCAAAAAAAATTCAACAAGGCCAAGAATTATTCCCTACTCCTCCTTTTTTAAAAACTTTTTCAGTAGTCATCTGTATTCTATGGTGATACCTAAGATTCAAAATAATTTGTGACATTGTTCTATATAAATGTATGTTTAACATCTTTGATCATATTTGCTGTTATCTAATGTCTCATGCCTATATTTTTTTAGACAAAATGAATTGAAAATGATTGCTAAAATCAAAATATATATCCTCATGTCTTCGAATAGTGTAATTTTTAAAAAATAGGTTGAAAAACATACTAACTTTAAAATAAGAAGATATCCCCCCTCCATAATTTTTAAAACTAACATTTAATAGGTAGATCGACTACTTATACTTCAAATATCATATCAAAGCTTCTCTTTCAGTTTTTCATCCTGCTACTATTTAGCAAAATTTTCCTTTTAAAATAGCGCAATTATTCTACTGTGTCTAATTTCCATTTGACTTGACTTGATATAGTATTCAAATTACAAATATGATTCTTGTCCTATTTATATATTAACACTAAGACCTTATGTCAACCAGCTACATAGATATGTATACAGTACGAAATTTAAGTTTAAAAAGAAAAATGTACGTATTATTCTGTTTAGTAAATACTAAATTTGGATCATGTTACTTGTCGATGCAGCGCTGCACTTACAAGTAACATGTTTAACTTTGCTGCACTTACAAGTAACATGTTGAAGGGAGATAAATAAAGGAGATAGGCAGACAATGTTACTTATATTTTTTATTGAAAATAAGCTTTTTAGTCATTTCTAAAGAACTTCAAAACTTCAAAGACTCATATCAAAGCAATGAGAGGTTTTCACAGAACCTTCTTACAAAGTTATTTGGATGAATAATACATGTGGAGGGATCGCTATAATGATAATGTATTTTACAATTTGTGCAACCAGATTGCTATTCAATATCATGTGTTATTATTTAACAATATTTTTGCATACATTCAAAACCAATAAATGTTTAGCTAACAAATTAATCTTAATTGTTTCTATTTATAATTATATTAGTATCTCTATAGGGAATGGAGGGGAGATATTGCTGCATCTACAAGTAACATGTATGAGTTTGCTGCATCTACAAGTAACATGTGATAAGCGCTGCATCGACAAGTAACATGATCCGTAAATTTAAACCTACAAATTAACTCTGAAACGCTTTTCTCTAATATTGTTTGGCATCTTAAGTGATAAGACAATGGACGATTATTTGATTTGAAATTTACTTTTGTGTAGATTAAACATTCATAAAAAGTTTGGATACTACTAGTTTGTACACCTCAATCAAGATATTATAAAAGTCAACGAATATGAGAACGTGTTTTGAAACTTTAAGGACCAGCATAATTTTTCATAGAAATTGTCTGTGTCTCCGAAATTTTGAGATAGAGAGGAGATAAAATTCAGAAAGAATGATGGGGGAGGGGGGAGATATGACATACGAGACTAAAAAAGGTTTTGACCCCTGTGTGATCAATGATTATTTTTACATATGATTTATTATACATCAAATTTAAATCTGAATATTTAGGGGACATATGACAAGCATACCAACATTCAAAGCAAATGTAAACTGGGCATAGGGGAAGACAGAAAATAATTTTAAATAAAAAAAAACGAAATTTTGTAGCAGTGCCTAGAACTCACAAATTCGACGAAGACCAAACTGTATTACTTTTATGTCACTTTTGATTCCTACATGTGAAGTCATAAAATTAGAAAAAAGCGTAAAGTGCCACCAAACAAATGACGTCAAACAATAAAATTACCAATGAGAGGCCAGTATGCCTATCATTGGTCATTAAATTGTATAACGATCGAAAAAAACTGAAAGCCTACTACCAATAAAAAGATTTATAGGACAGAAATGTAAACCATTAGCCATTTACAAGATGATAAGACAAACAGACATTTAGTTAGACTCATTGTAGAGTAGCTTTGTCCAGTAAAAAATAAGTTATCCAAGAAGTCATCTTTAACGAGATTAGAGGAGAGGTGTGTTAAATTCACAAAAAAATTATTATTAAGACTTCCATTCTCGCCAAAAACGTAAACGTCCATGGGAGGTGGGGCAGATAATGTGGGTTTTGCAATTAACTTTCTTTATTGGAAAAATATTTTACCCTACCCCACTTAATTTATTTTCGATAAACAATTCCCTGTCAATGGTTAGGCATCAAATTCAGGATCTGCGGGACTGCAATATGACCATTTAATGATTTGACTAACTGAAACTTTGTTCTATATTTAGTAATATTATTATGATCTGGGAGGCAGGGGATATTGATCTGTTATTTATTCTGGGACCTAAAATTTAAAAAAATATTTTAACATTTGTTGACTTTTGGGAATTAAATCAAATTTATATTGGGTTGTACAAACAAGCAGTGTCTAAACTTTTCAACAAATGTTCGTTTGTTATTCAGCTTCATCACCACGCTTTTATGAATATTGTCATACTTGTTTTCTCATTTTTTGTGTATTTTTCTTTTATGCTGAATCTAAACAAATTTAAATCTTTATATTTATAAAAATGTATTGATGAAATGAAATTAGATTCTCTTTGTTACTAAGATGAAAAAATCTGTGAATTTTTAAGATTTGTAATCCCAGCCAGGGATAAGGGGGGTATTCTATACAAGATTTACTTTTATGCCAAATGCTTTTCCACCAATTATTGCCTAAGACCAACGACCTATATTGATAAAAATGTACTTTTTTGGACATGATGCAATTAAATACTTGATGTTTCCTGGAAGTTTGGTGGTCAAAACTTTTTCTATTATAATATATTTCTCCATTGTTAATTTTATAAAATGAATGGATGTATCATTACCTGGATCATACACTAGAATTTCATGTTCTATACTAAAGTGAACTCTGTAGTGGGCTATAATCTCAGCCATACCGACCCCCTTTACCCCACCCTCTTTCCTCCTTGGGGATAAACGGCTCACCAATAAATGCGGGGGAAAATTGCAACCTAAATTGACTACAATTTTTTTCTTGTTATATAATCCACGTATATTCTACATCCATTTAGACATGTCTTCGTTTTAATGTGGAAAGGTTTCGTGAACATTTAATTTTATCATTAATTTTAGAAATAATTTTGTTCATTATATTTTAGAAGCACATCTACTTAATAATTTGTTTAAGTTCGTACCATACGTAAGTAAAAAGTCTTGTTATTGACGGATTTTTAAGTTTTGAAAAAATATAATCATTTTAATAGTAGGTATTGATTAAAAGCGTGGGATTGGCAAATTTCATATGTAAATTGATATCAAGATTTCTGTAATAATATTTACACAAGAGTAAGTAGGTAAAGAGGAGTGGGGGGGGGGATAAAAGGGGTTGTATAATCAAATAAGTGGAGGATTCTGCAGTCAATTTGCGCATCTTTTTCACCGATTTATTTGACTATACTAGACTGTTATTACTTTGTGACTATATAATTATTTGGGCTCTGAAATCAGTCCTAAGTCAATGGGTGGGGTTTATTATGGAAATAAAATAAGGGGGTAGTATTTATTGAGTATTAGACTATTAAGGGGGAGGTTGTGAGCACAGGGACCACCCTAGTTATAGGGTTATCATGAAACCTGAAACTGTTTATCTTTATTATTAAAGATAAAATATGTTCAATCAAGATTTAGGCAGATAGAAGTCAATACACATTTGTTCCTTATTTTCATTGTAATATTTGGTCTCTACAAATTTTTAAAAACTACATTGTAACATGTCTGCATCAGGCTAGCCACAGCAGAATTGAAAGTCACACCAAAAATTTAAAATCTGTGAAAACGGCCCCGTATTCCAATGACAATACCCACCCTTGTTCTCATATTAAGTTCAAAAGATTAGATTGGTGTTTAAATCAATTATATGATAGAAAACCATTTGAAATTACGCCTCCATTTTCGATCGTCTTTGAGTCAGTTTTTTTATCTTAAATAATATATAATTTTTTTTTAAATATAAAAAAATAAATATTTTGTTAAAAGTGTCTTTGGAAGAGTATTATATTACTTGATATAAATATTTAAGGCTTATTATCACCTTCTAAAATAACTACAGAGTTTAACAGCCGCAGTCGCTAATACATACATTTAATTTAATCCGCACAAGACAACTTTCAGCCAACGAACTTTCAATTATTCAATTTACCGGGTTAAGTATAAAAATCCAAAATTATATATGTATATAAAAATTAAATACGGCTGTCGCACCCTGTATAAAACTACAAAGTGAATAAAATACCGCTAAGTCTATATAAAAAGGCTTTCGGATGACTTACCATACAGTTCTCAGATTTCATATTATAGAAGGAAATTTTATACATTAAACCTTTATAAATATGTATATTCTGTAATATTAACAATACATCTGTCCTATGGTATTCCAGTGGAGGGGTCTACCAGTAAAATGTTCCGATATTTGACCATTTTCAGATGAGTAATAATGGATTTATTATTATTTGGATATTACAACAGATTATGATGTACTCTAATAAGTGAAACTTGTAGCTGACCTAAATAACGATTTTTCCATCCACCCCCTTTACCCTATCCCCTCTCCTCCAACTGGATGAACGATTTGAGACCAATGCATTATGTCCATATTAGCAACCTAAGTTGACGACAACTTTCCCCTGTCTTAATATCCACGTATATTCTACATCCATTTGAGTAATACTTAGATATTAGCATATGTAAATGTTTGTCAGCTAGCTAAGTAAAATATTAAAAACTAACATTTTTGTTAAAAATAACTAGTTTTGTTTGATTCTTGAGATTAATACTTTGAGTTAAAACCATAGGTCTAAAAAGTAGTTGGTTGCTGCACTGCAAATGAACCAAATTTGCTGGTGACTGCCTGCCAATAGAAAACGACGATTTATTTCCGAAAATTTGATGACCAATACAAGGATTTAAATTTCTAGACAATTCAACTCAAGCATATATGTATGCATGTATAATAGGTTAACTCACAAACAATATATTAATCTTTAAACAAAAACTTAGTTCTTATACATTGATTATTTGACAAACATGCACTAATGTAGTGTGCAATAATGTGGGGATGATCAAAACGAACAAGCAAATAGTTTATAGTTTTGATCATCTATAGTAGCTAGGTGCTTGCTTGAATACAGCTTTATTCAAATGTTGGTTGTAAACTTCTCAATTTACCAGAATTATTTTTAGTGACAAAACTACTCAATACTTTGAAATGCCCGTCTTTCTGTCTGTTTAACATAAGGCTTATAATAGGCCATGTATACAGAGAGAGAGGGGACATTGGGCTGTTTATTACACTAGTCCCCAAAGTTTTAAATAACGATTTCTTATTTGTTGGGTTAACAACTTTGGAGACTATAATGAATATTGATTGGTTGGTTCTTTAACTTGAGTGTTCAAACGTTTAAACCACTAATTTTAATATACAGGAGGGTTAATTGTGTGTATCGTCATTTAGGATGATTATAAATTTATCTGCGATTGTCTTATCTCTTTAGATCACTGCCATGTTTAAGTTTGGAATTTATTCGAAACTTACCTGAAAAATAAAAGTAAATTTTGATCAATTTTAGTAGTAATAGCATATGTTTATTATATAAGATCATGTAATACAATATAACATGATTATTATTATGATTGATATATTGATTGATATTACATAACTTAATCAGTGTGGAATTTGATTTGACCACAGTTTACTTGTAGGCAGAAATAAACTTCTGTCTTTTGGCATAAGAAATAAGAAATACAATATATTTAAAATGGTTTGGTTAGTGTCTACAAAAATCTGTTTATTTAAATGGCTTAATTTTAATTGTGTACTGTTATAAAATTAATATCTATTATAGAGAATAAGTCAGTTGCAAAAGTTAACAATAGTTAGTTTAAATCCCACTAAAGTGTCTTGATATGATTTGATTTGATCTAATTTGTTGAATCAAATATTTCAATGCCACAATGAAAATCTGTCAAGAAGTCTGATACAGTTTATATCAATTTAAATATTAATAATCTAATTGAAATAATCTTGTAATTGACATTTAAGAACAAGAATGCACATTGATATATTTAACTTAGGAACTAGCGATGCTACTTAATAGTCCGTCTATATGTATATTTGTTTAATTAATAATTTGGACCTGGGCTAAAAGTTCTCCAAGAAAGCCAGGGTTCGGAAGCCGCGCTATCAGCCGCGCGGCTGCGGCTGCGGCTGAATCCTAATTTGCGGCTGAGGCTGCGGCTGCGGCTGCTTAAAGTTATGGAAGTGGCTGAGGCTGAGAGTGGCTGAGGCTTAGTGCGGCTGAGAGTGGCTGCGGCTGAATGCGGCTGAGGCTTAATAAGAATTGGGGTGGCTGAGGCTTACAGTGGCTGAATTGGAATTTTGTGGCTGAGGCTTCGAGCGGCTGAGGCTTACAGTGGCTGAGGGTGGCTGAGGCTTACCGTGGCTGAAGGATTTGTGGCTGAGGCTGCGGCTTACTGAAAGCCGCGCGGCTCATAGCGGCTGCGGCTTACAGTGGCTGATTGGAAAATTAAGCCGCGCGGCTGAGTGAGGCTGAGGCTGAGAGTGGCTGATAACATAATTAAGCCTCGCGGCTGATTCTGAGGCTGCGGCTTACTGAAAGCCGTGCGGCTGAGGCTGTGGCTGAATTAAATTCAGCCGCGCAGCTGAATGTGGCTGCGGCTGAATACAATATTAAGCCTTGCGGCTGATCTTATGGCTGATTATAAAATAAGCTTTGCAGCTGAGGCTTCGGCTAAATTGGATTTTTTTAAATGCATTCTAGGACATTTTTTGGAGAGTTGAGGGTGGTTAGGGGTTGTGAGAATAAGAGTGGAGGGAAGAGGGGGGAAGACAGCAGGATTTTTTCAAATGTTTGATTCAGAATTAGTACCCAAATTTTATACTGGTACTCAAAGTTTTATACTGGTACCCAAAGTTTTAGTCTGTTACCCAAAGTTTTATAATGGTACCCAAAGTTTTAGACTAGAACCCAAAGTTTTATACTGGTACCCAAATTTTACTGGTAACCAAAGTTTTATACTGGTACACAAAGTTTTATACTGGTACCCAAAGTTTTATACTGGTACCCAAAATTTTATACTGGTACCCAAAGTTTTATTCTGGTACCCAAAGTTTTATACTGGTACCCAAAGTTTTATACTGGTACCCAAAATTTTATACTGGTACCCAAAGTTTTATACTGGTACCCAAAGTTTTATACTAGTACCCAAAATTCTATACTAGTACTCAAAGTTTTATACTGGTACCCAAAGTTTTTATACAGGTACCCAAAGTTTTAGACTAGTACTCAAATTTTATTCTGGTACCCAAAGTTTTATACTTGTACCAAAAGTTTTATACTAGAACCCAAAGTTTTATACTGGTACCCAAACTTTTATACTGGTACCCAAAGTTTCAAACTGGTACCCAAAGTTTTATACTGGTACTAAAAATTTATACTGGTACCCAAAGTTTTTTACTGGTACCCAAAGTTTTATACTAGAACCCAAAGTTTTATACTGGTACCCAAAGTTTTATACTGGTACCCAAAGTTTTAAACTGGTACCAAAAGTTTTATACTGGTACTAAAAATTTATACTGGTACCCAAAGTTTTTTACTGGTACCCAAAGTTTTATACAGGTACCCAAATTTTATACTGGTACCCAAAGTTTTATACTGGTACCCAAAGTTTTATACAGTTACCCAAATTTTATACTGGTACCCAAATTTTATACTGGTACCCAAAGTTTTATACTGGTACCCAAAGTTTTATACTGGTACCCAAAATTTTATACTAATACCTAAAATTTTGTTTTAATATTGGTACCCAAAGTTTTATACTGGTACCTTAAGTTTTATACGAGTACCCAAAGTTTTATACTGGTACACAAATTTTATATTGGTACCCAAAGTTTTATACTGGTACCCAAAGTTTTATACTGGTACCCAAAATTTTATACTAATAGCCAAAAATTTATTCTGGTACCCAAAGTTTTATACTGGTACCCAAAGTTTCATACTGGTACCCAAAGTTTTATACTAATAGACAAAAATTTATTCTGATACCCAAAGTTTTATACTGGTACCCAAAGTTTTATACTAATAGACAAAAATTTATTCTGATACCCAAAGTTTTATACTGGTACCCAAAGTTTTATACAAGTTTTTTATCAGTAGGAATTTATTTCAACATCTTTAGTTATGATGCAGTACAAAGCCTATCAACTCCCAGACGACGAGCCGATGCGCTACATGTTGAGCCACGGTCGAGGGTTTCTATGACATTAACTCAAGGTCCAAGGGGAATTATATCTTTCCTTTGCGCCTGTTCATGTTGCACACCTAGCACCTAGGAACCATTTAATGTCTTCAGTTATAACGCAGTGTCTGCGCGAGATTCGAACCTATTACATCCCTGATGACAGGCAGATGCGCTACTTGTTGAACCTTGGGGAACCAATTCTTTCCTTTTCTGTTTTAGTTTAAGTGACATCTATCCAGCAACCAACTTTTTTTTTATTGAACTACCTGCCTGAAAGTTTTATGGTAATGAGTTATGCCTGTTTATGAGCCAAGGAAATCCTCCTTCTCCAACTTTACATGTTGCACACCTGCCATAGCAGCAGTAGTAACCATTTAATGTCTTCAGTTATAACGCAGTGTCTGGCCGAGATTCGAACCTATTACCTCTCTGATGACAAGCAGATGCGCTTCTTGTTGAACCTTGGATAATTAAGGGGAACCAATTCAATCCAATTTAAGTGACATCTATCCAGCAACCAACTACCTTCCAGAAAGTCCTATGGTAATGAGTTACGCCTGTTTACGAGCCAAGGAAATCCTCATACTCTAACTTTACATGTTGCATACCTGGCATAGCTGCAGTAGGAACCATTTAACGTCTTCAGATTTCATGCAATGTCTGGCCAAGATTCGAACCTATTACCTCCATGATGACAAGCAGATGCGCTACATGTTGAGCCATGGTACGCAGGTTAAATTTGTCTTTAAAATAAACGTCTTTAAAATGCTTATCATATGTACACTTGCAATAAATGTATTTGTCATAAAAACTTACCTCTTATGAAAAAGGTTTTTTTACAAAAGTGCTTTTTATTACAATTATTCATGGGTATGATTTTTATGACTAACTTTTTATGTCACATAATCTTAATGACAATGTAATTATGAAGTTATTACAAAAAATACTAAACAATAGGTACTGGAAAAAGAAGAACTGAATTAAAATAATTTTTTGGGGGGTAGGGTGATTTTTATTGGGTGGGGAAGGCCGGGGCGGGTAAATCCCATTTTTAATTTTGGGGTGATGTTTAATTTTTTTTCTAAGGCAATTTTTTTCTGGTAGTGTGATGGTACCCTCCCCCAAAATAGTTGTAAACCTTCCCAGTACCTATAAGAAACTACCCTGAATAGGAGCACCATATCGGTTTAGTAGTTAGCGAGATCCTGTAGTACAAACATATAGACAGACAAACAAACAGACATCATAATACTTAATGATCTAAAAATAAGACAAATTTTCATTTTGAAATATTGGAGCTCTGATAGCTTTTTGGTACGGTAACAGCTTTGAACCATCTATCATCCGGGTTCGAATCCCAGAAGAAAAAAAAATTTGGGGGGATGAAGGGTGACTTTTAATATTTTTTTATGGGAAAATAGGGGGGAGTTTGGTTGAGCACCCACCAGTTTTAATTTTAGTTTTTTAAAAAATTCAAAAACTTAAAAATTTAAAAATTTAAAAAGTTTTCATTAGTTCAGTAGTTATCGAATTCTTAATCTACAGACAAAATAACTCTCCATACTTTATACAAGGTTTTAGAAATAATCATATGTAATTCTTGGTGGAATTGAACAGAAAACCTTTCTTACACATTATGGTGCACTAACCCTTAGAACATAGGTGTAAAGCAATTTTATATTAAAATTTAGTTAATAATATTACAAATAAAGTAAGTTTACCTAGAACAAATCTCCTCTAATCTTTTTTTACATATTATATCCACCCTCCTTTTAAAATTTTTTTTCAACTTGAGAGGAAAATAACTAAATATAAATGAGAGGAAACAAAAATTATTGTCCATTGTCCCAATGTCCATAGCAGAATAAAAACTTTAATCACATTCAATTGGTGGAATTGAACCAAGAACCTTTCCAACACAAGACTGCCACACTAACCCCTAGTCCAAAGGTGACAGAAATTTTGAAGAAAAATTTAGGTCTAAATATCACAATTTAATAAATTATTGGGTGCTAAATTTCATAGGTATAACTCTTATGTACATACTTTTAAAACCTGTTTTAATATGTAATGAGTTAATGGTTAAAGGATACTAGTGGCTGCGCCCCTAAAACCTCTAGGAATACTTAAGGGAAGCAAAAATAATTTATTTTGAGGGTCATCTTTTTTTGGGAGGGAAAAGATACATTTCCCCAAAAAAAATTTTAAACTTTCCCTGGATCAATAAGAAGCTTCACATTACCACTTTATATAATAGAATATGTGGATATATTAAAAAAAAGAAAATTTGTTAATAAAATTATGGACCTCATTTATTGGCCAGTTCATTTATATATCCCATAAGAGGGGAGAGATGGATTAAAGAAGGTGTATGGGGGTTATTGTTATTTTAGCCAGCTGAGATTATTTCTTTATCAGAGTACATGAAAATATGGACAACATCAAAGTAATAATATATCGATTCATGTATTGCTTATAAATTCAGAAATTGTATAACATAATGATAAAGATAAAGAAACATTTTTTTTTATAATAATTGCAGTTTCGAAAATAAAATCAATTTTAGTAGGCATCTTTGTAAAATAAACAAAATCGGATGATATATGATAATCATTTAACTATTTCAATCTATCGAGTACATAAAGATTATGTAGATTTTTTTTGCATATTATACAGGACAATTTATTGCATTTTAAAGACCTTTTTTTAACCAACTTTAAAAAGTAAAATACATCGCTGTTTAAATTTTTTTGTTAGAAAACATATTAGGATAATTTGTGTTCAAAATAAACACACACACACACCCTCCCCCCTCCCCAAATCTTAATTTAATTATTTTCATTAATTTAAAAATACTATGAAAAATGAAATATGTATAAATCTTTTTTTTGCATAACTTTTTCAGTGTCTCTCATCAACCACAAAGTATTAAATACATTTAAAATTGAAGAAATATCTAAGTAGGAGAAGCCTAATTATATAGAACAAGTAGTGCGTACCTAAACGGAAAAATAATAGAGAAGCTACTATATAACTTGAGTATCACAAAAATTGATTGCCCCCTGTGAGGTTTGAACTCACGGTTCCTAGTTTACAAGACGAGTGCTCTACCATTGAGCTAAATAGGCCAATTGTACAAGAAAAAAAATTAAGATAATACAAATTCATAGTGAATATTAAGTAAATTCTGAAAAATTTGTATCTTTTAAAAACAATAAAATTAGGCAAACGTCAGTAGGGCAGTTACCCTATAAATAGTATTCAATAATATTCATAAGTATCAACGTTGAAAAACATATTGCTCCTGGTGAAATTCGAACTTATAACCCCGGCATAACAGCGTAGAAGAACCGTGCGCTAACTGATTGCACCACTGGAGCTCTTACATTACAGGTTCAATTTTTTTTGTAGTTGTTCGAGATGGTAGTTTCTATGTTGTAATTTAAAAAAAAACTTAAGATAAAATTTTTATAAAAGAATATAAAAAAATTTAAAAGTATAACATTTAAAAAAAATATTTTTGGGCGATGGAAATGTCTGACCCCCACCCCAAAATTAGCTCAAAACCATCCAATGTCAATATATATATAACTAGCGGCTACGCCCCTAGAGGCCTCTAGGGGGCACTTGAGGAAGAGAGAGAGTCAAATTTAATAACCCAATTTCTTATTTTAAATTTTTAAAGAAAAGTAAAAAAAAAATTTTTTTTTGGGGGGGGGGAATTTTTTTTTTTTAGGGGGGGGGGGGGCGTCCCCCCTCATTTTTAATTTTAGTTTAAAAAATTTAAAAATTTTTTTCTTTTTTTGAGGGGGGGGATTTTTAATTTTTTTGGGGGGTTGGGGGTGTCCCACCCCCAAAAAAATAGTTATAAACCTTCCCAGGACCTATGAGAAGCTACCCTGTTAAGGAGAACCCGATCGGTTCAGCGGTTAGAGAGATCCTTCGGTACAGACACACAGATACACAGACACACAGACATCCTGTTACTTTAGTAAAAGGATTCCTGAGAAGGACAACATTGTCAGTTCAGTGGTTGCTGAGATCTTAAGCTTCAGACAGACAAAATTAAATGAAAATTAAGCCCCGCGGCTGAATTGACGGCTGAGGCTTGTACTAATTTAGCACCTGCGGCTGCGGCTGGGGCTTACAATATCTCAGCCGCGCGGCTGTGTCAAAGCTGCGGCTGAATTTAAAAAATTAAGCTGCGGCTGAGGCTGCGGCTTACAAATATCAAGCCGCGCGGCTGCGGCTGCGGCATAATCATAACTTTGCAGCTGCGGCTGAGGCTTTCTTGAAGCCGCGCGGCTGAGTGCGGCTGCGGCTTCAAATTATTAACAGCCGCGCGGCTGAGTGTGGCTGAGGCTTCCCCAACTATAAGCCGCGCGGCTGATTGCGGCTGAGGCTTAGAGGGGCGTTGGCTGAATGAGGCTTAGTGCGGCTGAGGCTTAATGTGGCTGAATTGGAGTTTTGTGGCTGAGGCTTACAGTGGCTGAGGCTTACAGTGGCTGAATGCGGCTGAGGCTTACAGTGGCTTATGTTTTCTTTAAGCCGCGCGGCTGCGACTAAGGCTGAGGCTTATTGGGTGGCTGAGGAAGCCGCGCGGCTGATTTTGAGGCTTCTCGTAAGCCGCGCGGCTGATGGTGGCTGAGGCTGAGGCTGCGGCTGCGGCTTCCGAACCCTGAAGAAAGCCCTTTAAAAAATCAAAATTTTGAGATTGTATTTTTCTAAATTTAAAGGTATGTGTTTTGTGATTAAATATGCAAAAATGTGGCGGGGAAAATTTAGCCCATGGTGAGAGAGGATATAAAGTCAAGAAGCAACTACAAAAATGCCTTTGAAAAAAGACAAAAATATAAAAAAATGAGATTTAGGAATTGTATTAAAATAATTTACAATAACTCCTTATTTTTACCTACACCATATTTCAAACATTTATGCTAGTCCTTTTAAAACTTTAAAACAAATTTAAAAAGCAATTTTTTAGTGGGCATCCTAAAATAGGAGAGAGTTTATATATGCAGCGCTATAAGGCAATAGTGGTTCCTTATTTTATTGATTTTGTAACATCACAGTTAGATTCTGAAAATATTCAGGTTGAAATGTGATGTGGCAGACCCTTTAATTGACTTTGAACCCCTGCTGTAACCCTAAGAATGGTTGCAGAGATTAACCTCTGGCCCAATGTTTAATCCATAGATTTCAACCATTGTCAAGCGATTATACACATGTGGAGTGCAGGCGCGTGCGCGCGGAATACATGGATAGGTACAGGTATTTTGATAGGTAAATTATAGAACAGTACAGATCAAAATTAAATAACAGTTTTTATGAGAGTAAATTTATCCTATTATATAGAATAGTATTTTTTTGTAAGAAGCTTAAAATTTTAATAACGAATGAACCGATCGGATTCCTTATTTTATTCCTTTTTTTGGATTATAAACCTCACATAGGTCCTGTGATGGTTTTAGGCTATTTTATTTTCAGATTTATGTTTTTTAAGGTTTAAGCTATTTATCTAGCCCCTCCCTGCACCATGGATTACAAAGCCTCTAGATGCTAGGAGCATAGCTCTCTTACACTCTTATTGAATTCAAAATACGATCGAGTTAGGTTCTTTGGGGGTAAGGATATTTTGAATTACTCCTTAAATGTGAAAAGTTTCGGTTGGTTTCTTATGAATTAAGATTTATAAGAAATTAGGAATGCCCATCCCTTTCCCTGATTTACACACACACACACTCAGCGGTGTATCTATTCTTAGTAACTTAAAATATTTTCTTTTATCATTTTATTCAAATTTTATGAAAACAAATCCAATTTTTATGTACATATGTATGGTTAGGTATTTTATTCTTTTTATTTGGGATATTAGATAAGGTATGGGGATAAGTTTTCTAAATTGAATATTATTGCAGTTACTTCTGTAAAACAAAACATCCTAACTAAATATACAAACAGCCCTTTGACTGCACAACATTTCTTAAAAGTCCTTACTGTGTAAAGCTGTGATTTGCGCCTGTTCATTAACTAAGGTAAATTCCAACTTTTTGTATGTTAAAATTCTAAAAATCAATCTTTCTCATAAAAAAATATAAAGATAGCTGAAATTGATCTAAAACCAATTGAAAATCAAAATTTATGATGAGAAAATTTTTAGATTTTTCATGAAAAGATTGTGTTAGATATAATTGAATATATTCAATTTTTCCAAGATAATACCACTTCGTGACTAAACTTAATATCTATAAAAATATCAAACCCTTTATGGACAGTTTTTTCCCCAGAAAAAGTATTTTCATATAATTTTAAAATAGTAACAATCTAATTTAAAATCAATTATATCAATTGAAATTGTACCACCTAATGAAAGTTAAACATTTTGAAATTATAAAGAATGAAATCAAAAGGGTTGAATTTTGGTTGTATCATTGGTATAAAAAAATTAAAGGTCCCTAATATATTCAGAAAAAAAAATAATATTCTAATTTAAACATAAATTTTACACAATTACATGATAAAGTAGGCATATTTTTCTTTTGTATGAATTGAAAACTTTTTTTTAGTAAATAGAATTGCTGAAATATTTTTTTAGAATAGTGAAATTAAAGGGCTCTCTTTGCCTGACTCTTTATGTAGCTGGTTTAAAGAACATACTTATTAAAAAAATTACATCATTATTACAACATGGCTTGAGCTTAAAACATATTGTGATATTAGAATGTCAAAAGAAACATTAGACACTATTAGCTATTACTGTGTGTCTGTCTGTCTGTGTTGCCTGTTTTAACTATTGAAATTATGCTCATTATTTCTACAATTGCACAGGGCTGTATATCAACCATGAAAAATTAAATAAAAACAGAAATTCAAAATTTATATAATCGACAAAAAGTATTCTTATTTTAACTTAAAGTACTTTTTAAAAGATTAATATTAATCCTTAAGTTTTAATGCGAAACTTGGTAGAATAATGATTTTTTTGGCTAGTAATTTTAAACTTGATTTAATATTACTCCAAACTCAAACAACCCTCCACTAAAAAAGTTATAAATCTTTTTATATCTCGGCTTCTAAATGATTTACACCATGCTAAAATCTGCAATAAACTTAGTTTTATGAACTTTTGCATTATGATTGCTAGCTAAAAAGTGCGCAAAATAGTTTTATTTGTACTTTTGATACTTTTTTTATCCAATAAACAAAAAATAAATAGTAATTAAAATAAAATATATTTTTCAAGTCTAATTGTCTACTTTAAATATACTAAAACTCATTATGATTGAGAAAAACAAGGATGTCAACGTTCAAAAAAGAGAAGCATTTCTTATCTAAAAAGTTTAGGACTAATAAGATGACAAGCAACTACGTTTTACAGACAAAATATATTATTTATGAAAAAATGTTGGAAAAAGACAAGCAACACTCGTAGAGAAGATTTGTTACCAAAAAAATTCCATCGGCCACCGCAATAATTCTCCATTTTACCTCATACAATTATATTAAAACTGTTTCTAGGGTTTTGCAAACGCATTTAATACATAAAATATAACTGATAGACAAAATTATGGGATAAATTTCCTTCTGAAAAAAACCCTAAAAATCTTTTTTTTAAATACCAAAATATCTATTAATTACACGGTTCTTTTTGCTGAATATGAAATAAGAAACTTTTAAAATCATAATATTTTTTTTATATTTTGATAGATATTTTTGTATTTGAGTCCAGAAATGATTAATTTCACAAGGTTTTTTTGCACTATTTTATATTTTGATGAGGTTTTTTCACTTGTGGGCTTTCTCCATTTAATTGCTTTAATGCAAAAATTTCTTCAAATAAAGACGGTAAGAGAATACATGAAAATTTTTAAAATAAATAATTTATTTGTTTTATGTCCATAAGCAAAACCAATTATTCAGAACAAAAAATTGTATTCAAAGGAAAGTTAATTGAAAAAGATTTTAATCGATTTTCAAATTGTTGTTAATATTTCATGTCATTATTTTAGATTTATAAAATTTTAGTGGGTGAGGTGCGATTTCTCTTGGGAGGGTGGAGGTAGCCTCCTCCAAGCATAATCCTTCCCAGGACATATAAGAAACTACAATGTAGAGGAGAACCATATCAGTTGAGTGGTATGCAAGATCCTTACTAGAGACAAACTTATAGACATCCTGTTACTTTTATATGAGAATATAAAATTTTTAGCAGGTACTGTTGCCTTAAACCTTTTTTATCAATAAAAAAATTCCCAAATCGATGAAGCATAAATTTTTATGGCTATAATCAGGTATAACTCAACTTAAATTAAGCCAGGTTTTACAATCTTTAATATCACACACCAAAACAGGGATCTAAAAGTATAATTAGCCTTAAATCATGTTGTCATTATAGTAAAAAGGGAATCAATAGGAATTAAGTTTAGATAAAATAGACAATTGAAGGAAAAATAAAATATTTGATAATGGCTCCGGATAGAAATGCAATAGTCATTCATGCGGCTTTATATTACCTTATTTTCAACAATTTTATATTTTAATGCTTTATTGCAATAGAACAGAAAAATTAATCATCTTTTGTTTAATTCAACAAGTTCCCTAGTTTCAATGTCCCTCTGCGATCTCTAGGGATAAGACAATGGACAATAAAATTAAATCCACTATTTTTCTGGTATCCTTGATAGCAGACTTTTTACATGCGTAAGATTCCAATTAATTGTCATTTTTAAAAGTGCGTTACAAACGTATATCTCCTTTATAATTTTTATAGTCATGTTTTATATAGAAAATATTTTCAATTATTTCGTTGTTATTTTCAATTACCGTTCAGTTTTATTGGTAATTGCAGCAATTTTGGAATCAAATAACGTGATCAGTTTAGCTGCTTTGTAACTAATTCTGTCCACATATAGAGTATACTAGCCACCTGTAGGCCGCAGAGAAATCGACTTTCATAATTTTTAAAACGCAGCTAGCTGAGGATTTAGAAACTATTTGAATAACATTTTTTCATTCATCATTATTTCAAGGGATCTAAATGGATAAGACAATGACTAAAAATTTGTTGTAAATCCCCAATGTTGATATACTTGATTATCTCTTCTATAGATTACAATTAGTGGTTAAAACGTATTGACACTCAACTTATTTAACCTTCCAATCAAATTTACCAAAAGTCCCTAAAGATGTTAAGCCAACACATAAGAAAACTTTATCGTATCAATGTCCCCTCCCTCACTGATTATTTCAGTCTTTTTATTAAGTTTCAAATTATAGTAAGACTACATGTATAATAAACCTATTTTTCAAACCGTTGAATATAATTTAATGAAAATAAAAATGAGAAATTTCGCTTGAGCAAAAGAGTACATAATGGTTTTGAGAATTTTATTAATTCCTTTTATCTTAGCCGCGCCCCATCTTTCTTGGCTTCTTGCCCGATAGACCAGGGAGTCTGAGGGATAAAAGAGAGAATAAAGGAAACAAACCAGGTAGAAATTTGTTGACATATACATGTATACTAGCAGTTGGCCCCTAGCATCCAGGGAGGACTCTTTATTCGAAGTAGAAGTGATGGAAATAAAAATAGTCTGAAACCATACTAAGATTTAAGTCAAAATAATTAAATAGCCTTAATCCATCACAGGACTTATGTGAAGCTCACCTTAAATAGAAAACTCAATAGGTTCAGTAGTTATTGAAATCTTCAGACAGAAAAAAACCTTACCACTTTATATAATAGGATATTTGTAATGTTGTTTGTAGACCATACGGCATTTAAAATTAAAGTAGCCATAACTGAAAAATCGTTGTAATTACTAGTTGATACAAAACATTACTAATAGAAACATAAATCTCCTTTAATATTGGCAGATATTGTCCCTAAATCTCTGATTTTATGTGGCCTGTTATCACAGAATGGTTATTAAATCTAGAGTAAGCATCGCAATAGAAAATTAAACCAATCTTTTAACATCAAGGTCAGGTTGAAATTGCTACCAAATGAGGTTTTTAGTACCCATTAATGATTAGAATCACAATACGGTTTCTGTCAAGGATGACCAGCTAACGCTATGTTTTATAGCTGTAAAGGATAATAATAGAAATCATCCTCAAGTTATTGAGTGTCTATAAGTGTGTTGTGGATTAATGGTCTCATTTATGTACTGATCGCCATATAAAATATTTAAAGTCAAAGACTTTTTGGCATTGTAGTTCATAATTTCTAGAAATACTTTTTAGACTTATAATTTTGTATTTATCAGAAAAAAAGCATGTCTATAAAATGTTACTTTTGAATTGAATGCTTTTAAATTCGACGTAAACCTATGAAGTTGTATATACTTTCTATATCTCATATGCATTACACATTACAAAAATGTTAACCATCTACCCAAAAACTCTTAAACATGTAGTACAGTATAAAAAGTGTAACCATTCGTGGATAACTCTAAGTATTTAATATGTATGTAATATGTATACTGTATAGGTTACCAAAGGTATTTAATCATTTGGATACTACCTTAATATTAACCACGAGAATCTATACATTTAATCAACGTACAACAATAGTCGATTCTTATAGCCCTTTGAATTGTTAAAAAACAATAAAATAATAGGCTGGAAGAGGTAAAAATTAAAGTTATCTTATATAAATCCCAAGTTTACTAAATTTTGTGGTTTTCAAGAATTTCTCTCTTAATTTTCTACATAATTCAATAAATACCATTATTCATAAGTAGCTTCTTTAATACAAGAAATCTAATCTGGAATGATAAATCAAAATTAAAGTTTAAAAGGTTTCTTTGGATTGATTCAATGATTAAAAATGATGATTGGTGCTTTATTGAAATATCTTGAAAACAATCAAGCATTTGACATGTGTTAAATTAAAAAAGGGAATTATTATATTGAAAATAAAGTTACAAAAGAAGAAATATATAGTCCCCAATAAGAGAGAGGAAAGTGAACTTTAATTAATACTTTAAATCCGTTAGATCAAAACTTTGATGAGTAATGTTAAACAAAGATTGGTTTGTACAAAATAACAGTCATGATTTGCCTTTAACTGCCTTTACCTTTTTCACCAGCTAATAATTTCCAAAGAAAAAAATTTCTTGCGTATGTTTTTTTTTATACTTTACTTTATTCCCTCAACAAAGAAACTAAAAGTTTGGGAACCAAATATTTTTTTCTCAAATAAAAATACTCCTACCTGAACCTAATCAGAGAGCATATGCAAAATAGTAAAATGGTTGTTGCCAATTTTAAGATTTGAAATTGATTGAAATTTAATCTTTATATTTGATATAATATGTTGATAGTAGCCTAGCACCGCCCATACAGAGCTTGTGCAGCAGTCGAGGAGATATTAAATAGGCTTGTGGCGGTAATTTGTAGTATTAAAAAAGACGTGGCACATAAATATTTCGCTAACTGCTTTTCTGAAAGTTTTCCTTTCACAGAAACTTTATATAATAGAAATCATTAAAAATAAAAAAATTGGTAAACAGCTGATTTAAACTTAGAGTGAAAAGAAAACATTTTACATGCACCTAGAGGCCTCAGGGGGCGTAGCCACTAGTATTAAGTAAAGAAAGGATATCTAACTTGCCAGTGAATGACGTCCGCTTTGATTTGGGGGAAACCAATTGCCCAACAGGCTTTGAAGCATCTAAAAATATACACAAATTACTTTGGATTACGGGTCAGGTGGATAATTCTAAACTAAAATGTGACAAAAAAGTTTTTTTTTACAGAAAAATGGCAAAAAAAACTCAGCACAAGCCTATTCCTTGAAACTCGTGGTGTAAGTAGCTAAAAGTATCACACTGAGCGTTAAATCTACCACTCTAGGATTCTATATCAGCATATAAACTTGAATCAAAACACGTTAGTATCCTTTTTACGGTAAATATTCACGTCACCCCCCCCCTCTCCCGTATGATAATTATTTTTCTTTTGCGCTCCTTAAAATATGTTATTCTTAATTGCTGTTAGTATTTCAACAAACCTCTTATATTCTATTATCTTTACTACAAAAGGAAATTTTGGTCAATAGATATATAAATTTAAACAAATGTAATTGTACGAAATGTCGACTCATATATTAGAAATAGAAACTTTTCAAAAAGTTTGTAAATTATATGTCAGTAAAGACCTCTTTTAAAAATTAAATATAGTCGACATAAACCTTAAAAACGGAATGTCGAAAAAATATTTTAGGATTGAGCCCTTCCCAATAAAATTTTTAATGTTTAAGGGGGCTTTGCTTGGGATCAAAAGTGTTGTAAGGAAATCTTCCAAAATACTTTTTTTAATCAACTGTTAATATCAGAATTGGTTTGTGTATAGAAAAAGGGGGCGAGGTGAGGATTTTACGAGAGATTAAACACAAAATACTAAATTACGAGCAGATTTAGTTTTTTTTTTTTGTAAGCATAGATACTGAATACTCTATATTAGTTTAGAAGCTGCCAACCAATTTTACAACTTCGAATAACTGATTCAACAAAGTATTTTTTAATATATTTTAATATTGAAAACCCTTTTAATATAGTGAATAGAATATTTTAATAATTATGTATATCATTATCCTTATTTTTAAGTGAAAGGAAAAATTGGGAAGACATTTTATTATGATAGATATCTATTCAATAACCTTTTTTAATAAATCATATGCTAAATATCATATTGAAAAAAAATAATATTTTGTATATTAAAATCGTAAGTTTAATCTAATGTAAAAAAAGAACAGTTTTGGTCCAACAAAAAAAAATATTTTTAAAAATTTGACATAATTTTCAAAAAATAATGCTTGAATAATCCTTTTTTATATGAAAGAAGGTTTCGTGAATAAATTAAAACAAAGGTTGATTACCTTTATCATATAATTATCAGGCAAATAGGAATAAGTAAAATAAATTAAATTAAAAAAATAACTATAATATTCTGCAAAAAATAAAGATAAGTCTTTTTTCCCTATTCAAAATATACTATAGTTTTTTTTGCATAATGGATGTTTGTGGATTTCCAGTAAGATTTCATGAAGGGCCGTAACACAATCATCAGGAATCTAATGTATTGATTTAGGCTGGTTTTAGGCTATTTGACAGGAAAAGTACATTAACTCAACAAAAACTCCTACCCCCTATGTCGTTTGATACCCTCATGCCCATTTTGACTGGCAGAAAATTATATTTCTCTTCCTTGCCAATGCAATGGGATAAGTATTTAAATATCTGCTTTGAATAATAAATACATCTATTTTGTATTTTTGCACAGAAATGTTCTAAATTAAAGAAAGTGTTGAAAACAGAAACTGCAAATTATCAGGAGTTGAGAAATAACGGAACATAGAAATCTAACATTTAATAAAAACAGAACTATGACGTCAATTAGTTATATTGTATGTTAATAATTTGTTTTTAGATTCTAAAGCTGTACTTTAAAAGAAAAAATGCATAATTATTAAAAAAACACACTATTAAAATCCTTTATGTCCCTGATAAATTATGCAAATTAGGCGTACACTGGATTTTTCGCCATATTTTCGCAAACAATAATAATAATCTTCCTAATACATTAGTTATTTTTCTAAGACTTCTACAAAAAAATGCTTCTAATGTTGTTGTTTTTTAAACGCTTGTGCGTGTGTGTATGGGTGTGTGTACATTTTTCATAATCTACTTTTGCACAGCTTTAGTAAATACTAACAGCAAAGCTTATTAAAACTTGTACCAATGTACATATCCGTGGGTCAACTTCAGAATATCTGATTGTAAATTTAAGTTGGTGAGTATTAACTTATCGACCAAACTGTTTATGCAATTTATGAGACAATAAGTTATAATCTAGTCCCTAGACTTCAAACTTTATTTAAACCTATTTTAGAATTATATGTTAGAATAATAGAATCACCCTATTAGGTTTAAATTTAAAATTCTGATGTCTAGGGCAATTGACATGGTAAATTTCCTCCAAATTAATTTTCTTGCATTTAGGATATCTGTAAACTTCATTATGAACATTACTATAAATGTTGTTTGTTTTAATAATTTATTTCCAAGAAACAAATTAAACATGATTAATATTTTATATAATTATCATAATATGATAATACAATAGCAATATAATGTTTAATTTTGTTAATTGCAGTGCTGTAATTTGCTGGAGGTTGACATCCTTGTTGAGGCAAAGTTTCATTTGTAAAGTTGTTGTATTAAAAACTTTTTGACATTTTAAAAAGAAAGAAAAATGAGAAACAATTATTTTTGTGCATATTACAATTTAAAGAATGTTCAACTATATTAATAATCCTTCATAACTGTGACAAGAACAATTAAATGCATAACAAGCGCATCCTGAACTTTGTTTCGTGAAAAAAAAACATTTATACTTTATATTCCTTTGCATGTATAGTAAACCTATACAAGACATATGTATATGTACAATATATTCTTTTTTAGCCTTCATAGTCCCATTCCTATTTCTGCATTGAGAATTCCGCGGTAAAAAGATGTTTTAAGTAGTGCTATAATAACGTTTTCTTCTTACTAAGAAAAGCAGAGAAAAAATTAGGAGAACTTGCTGTGAACAATACAACTGAGTTTTATGTTTCTGTAAAACACCCAAAATTAGTATAAATTACCTTTAGAACTATCTTATTATTGTTTAAAACCTACTTGGAATTATTTGATGAAATGCTTACAATGAAAGGGTAAAAATCTAAGGGAGAATGATAATTTGGAGGAATATTTTAATCCTTAAGTATAAAATTTTGGTGCTTTTTAAACATATTCTTTGTTTAATCATTAAATAATTATTTTTGTTATAAACAAAAACAACATTGCAATAAATTTAATGTTGTCCTTATTACAACAATTTTATTCAGTGAAAAAGTTGGACCCTATTTCTATGAAAAGATAAAATTATTAAAACAGCTTTTTTGCTCAAAAAGTTGGACCCTAATTCTATGAAAAGATAAAATTATTAAAACAGCTTTTTTGCTCAAAATAAAATCTTGCTGTTCTTGAATCACACACAAGGTTAAGTTCTTTTCATCCTTTTTACATCTGATGTTTTCTTTCAATCATAAAAACTAAATATCTAAGAATAAGATTTTGAAGCTTGAGAAAACTACTATTAATATTGATTTTAAATCTGAACTTTACTTAACCCTGGTTATTACTTATTAGTTGTTGAGAGATTAAAATTTGCTATCATAACATTTAACACAAAATTGAAAGCTTCAATTTTTCCCCATTTATAGATAGCGTAGCAACTGTATAAATCAGGTGGTTATATTTCATTTGGGACAAAACTAATATTTTTCTGACTTTACAAATAATTATGAACAATGTCTTATAACATATAAATTGTTGACGGACGTACAGATAAAAGAAGTTATAGAGCAGCTAGGAATAATATATAACCTAACGTTTAATACAGAAATAAATTTTGACCTTAGCGTGATGTTATTCTAGGTGGATTCCCCATTTATCCCAATTTAGTAAAAATGAATGTGTTTCTAATTCTAGAAATAACATTGTTAAGACTAAATTCACAGATATTTTCATTTCAACTTAAGGGCGCTTTCTAGAAATATTTAAAACTGGAAAATTACAGCACAAGTTAAATCACTAAAGCTTGATTTTCTGCTGTTATTTTATACCAAAGAAAGACTTTAGACAATTTTTAGATCTATTTTGATTTGAACTTAATGAAGTGCCTTAAATATGATGAGTTATGGACAGGGTTATTTATAAAGGTTGATCTTTTTTATCTTCACTTTCATATTTGCGCGCAATTGGTGCTATTATTATATCAACGTATGGCATAAAAATGATATAACATGCATAGTATCTGTAGGCCATGAGAAGCTTATTATTTTCAGACAAGACAGTGTTTAATATCTGTTTAGCAAGTAAATTATTTAGACTACCTTGGTTCATAACTTTGCATATGCGGGTTACTTAATGCTTATTTGAGAGTGTGTGTGTGTTTATTTGAGACAAACAGTAGCTGTATAAGATCAAAAGTTGCTTTGAAGTTACGAAAAATAAGTTTGAGAAATGGCTGTCATAACGACTGCCACTTCAAAAACATTCAATTCATAACAACTAATGAGCAGCGCGTCATTATTAATATTGTCATTTAATTTTTAAACATGAATAAAGTCAAAATTTATAGGAATACAAGGTTATTAATTTTCATAGATTAAGTATCTAGATGAGGCAAAAATATGATAAGAAAATTCCGATTTGGATTCCATAACTTTCTCTGAAGAACTAGTCCAAATAAGAGAGATAAAAATCTAGCTAGATAAAAACCAAACTTATTAAGGAAGTGCTGTTAAATAATAGTTTAATAGAGATGCAAAGCGTCATTTTAACTCATTTACTTTGTCTTAATCTCTTATTTGTTTGTCACTATAGAAGTCCTAAAATAACGAGAGAAAAAAATAATTTAAGACAAGATACGCCATTACAAAAAAATGTAATGGTTAATATTTTGTATTATTGCCAAACCAGTCTGTCATATATGTAAATTATGATTGTCAAATATTCATTTTACTAAAATATACTTTATAATCATATTGCTAAATTAAAAAAGTAATTATGTTTCTTGATTAAAATTACAGCACAATTAAATCCTTATATAAAAATAACAGAACCTAGTAAAAGTGTCTGACTTTGATTATAACGTAAAAAAAATATCCAATGAGAGGCCAGTATACACTGTAATTGACCAATGGTAAAATTTATAGTGGCCTCTCATTAGCTAATTTTTTTTTACATCATAATCAGAGTCAGACTCTGTTACTAGGTTCAAAATAACAGAATGTTATGTGTATCTATAGCGTAGGATATCGCTAACCTCTGAACCTTTATGTTTCTCATTTACAGTGAAGCTTCTTAAAGGCCAAAAAAATCAAAACTAAAGGATATAACCTACAGAAAAAAGCACCCACAAAAAAAATTAAAATTAAAAATGTATGATCTTTCTCTCAAATGCCCCTATTGTCTAATAAATGGTATAAATTAGTAAAGTGTTTATGAAAATTTGAATGTATGGTAATAATAAATCTCTTGCAGATGTTATTAATTACCATCAATAGTGAAATATTTGGAGTAAAGAGTTGTCAAAATTGGTTTTATATTGGTTTTGATTAAATCTATAAATTAGAACGTTTGTCTAAATGCCTTAAGCTTAAAAATCAGTAATCGGAGAATACCCGCGACAAAAATTTTAAAAGTGTGAATCTAACTATTTTGCCTAATCTACAATCCATTTACCTATCCCTTTATTGTAAAAATATGAAAAGAGTTTTATGACTATAGAATAATTGTTCTCTGGTAATCCTGATAATTCTTATGTACAGGGTTAATGGATTCTTTTGCGCGCAGTGTTAACAATAAACTTTGCTAACTGGGCAAGGTTTTAGCTATTTTTTTTACAAAGATAGAACTGGATTTATCTAAGGCTGCAATGCTAGTGGGTTAAAAAAGTAGTGTGGTATCTCGGGGGTTGAAACATAACCCAAAATATCTATATAATGGGGTACATAATAGAATTTTTGCCATAAAGCAATAACACCTTTATGCTAAAAATATTACCAAACCATATTTATAATTGAATATCTTTTTAATACAATATCATAAGAATTAATATTAGTATATTTAAACATTTTTTAAAATCTATTTTTTTAAATCCTGTGATTACTTTAATTATTGGTTTAAAATCTTACTTTTCACTTTTTGGCAATTATTGTTTATAAGTTTGAAAAGTGAGACACAAAAAGGATAGATATACATCAACTTTGAATCTGTACAAATCATTGGAGCAAAAAATCCCACATGGGATTAAACATATTTATTTCCCAATCAGATAGATGATCTAAAAATTCATTTATATGTATTTGCAGATGAAAAGTGGGTTCTAAAACTATTGACTAACAAAAAATTACAGGAAAATTACTAACAGATAAGAACATATATTGGTATGTAGTCAAACAGTGACAAATGATTATAGAAACCAGCCCTAGTTTTCATCACACTTTTATTTCAATATTTGTAGCATTGGTGTTCTTATGTTTGAGCAAAAAATGACAAGCAAGGTCTAAAACAAAAACGGCATCACTAGTAATAGGGTAAATTCATATTTTAAATTTTATCCCAATTGATATTTTCTTTATCTTGCGAATGCATTGTTCAAATAAGAATAAGACTGATAATATTTTCTGTAATAAAAAAAATACATTTTACGTCATTGAATAAACAAAAAAACAGCCACTCAGACTAAAATTATTTTTTCTTTGTTTAGCTGTTGTAGTCAGATGTAGAAAACATTATAAAAATTACAAAACAAATCAGAAAAATACAAATATTTTTGAAAAAAATTAGTTTGTTAAAATTCACTTTTAGTTTTGAAATAACCATTTTGGATGTTTTTTAACAATATCTTTAAAATCAGACGTCCCTTTCTCTTGGTGTAATCTTCTGTAATCGATACACGTATAAAGAATAAGAACAAAAAGCCTTCAAAATTCAACAAAAAATCTTCAAAAAAGCACAAAAGATTAGGAAAGAATAAATAGTATCAGAAAACATCATTAACTTACATAATTAAGTTAAGCTGCTGAAGATTAAATATGCTTCTAGTTATGTTTTCTTATGTATATAGGAGAAATTGTAAAAATAATTATATAATGACTTATATTTTTTACATTATAATTTAATACAGCCTAAATATTGTTTAGATACAATAAGAAGTTTTGTCTCACAGCTTTAAAGATAATAAAAAGGTACAGAATAGTTATCTATTGCATCGTATTATAGACAGCTTTCCTTGGATATCAATTAGAAAAATTATGAAATTCTTATATTTGTGGAAAATTGTCTGTAATACGATTCTATGTATGATTTTTCAAAATTTGCTGAGAACCGGTTCAAATCCACCAGATATTAATCGGTTTGAAGCCATAGTGGAAAAATAGAAAATAAAATGTCTTAGATTGTGCTACCTTAATACCACATCTAACCCGTTTATAAAAAAAAAATGTCTGTTTGTCTAGCCTGTGTCACGAAGCAGCTTATAGTGCCATTAAAAAATTACGTCATACAATAAAAATGACCAAGGATAGGCCAGTATACAATTTAATTGACCAATGGTAACATCTATGTATACTGGCCTTTAATTGATTATATGTTTTGTGTGACGTCATTTTTTACTACGCACTGTAAGCTGCTTCCTGTGTCTCCCCCCAAGCTGTGAGCTTACCTGGTTGCCAACGCTGGATCCTGATGATTCCTGCCTTGCCTGCCAGAGTGTGCCAACTATGTTGTCCAGCTGGGACTTGTTGTGTACATCCTGACCAACTGGTCCGCCGCTACGGACACCCTGAAATTAGGAGAAATTATTAGTCTTTATATAAAACTGGCAGGATGTCTGTCTGCAGACAAACATCCTGCTGTTTTCACTATGATGATTTTCACTATCAACTGTACCAGTTAGGGTCTCCTTTAAAGGGAAGTTTCTTATACGTAGTTTATAGCTGGAGAAAAATGGCCCCTAAAACCCCTCTCCCCCAAAAAATAAATGTGATATTAAAAACTTGGGATGGTATCATCGTATCCAAGCATTCCTTTAAAGTCAAGAATTGATATAAAAAAATAGATTCTGGATATTCAAACACTATATTTTTATAACTTCTGTGTCTATTCATGAGAATGACGGCTGGCTGCAAAAATATTGCAACAAACACATACACACAAAAATATTACACAGACAACTCTGACACAGAAAAACTACACTGAAAATAATCCAGAGAGGTAGATAATGTTTCACTCTTGACATTTTGTTGATAACATGGCTTCTTTTAAACATTTCTATTTTTAGTATTATAAAAATCTTAAAAAAATATTCATTATAAAGATTTCACACAACTTATTTTAAACCAAAGGAATATGAAAATAAAGCTTTCGTTCTATATTCTAAAGTTAAGATTTATAACATTAAAATAAATGTTAGATGAATAGAAAGAGAAATTGCCAAATAAAGTTAAATATAAAATGGGGGGAGGAATGTTAAGGGGGAGGGGGATTTATAAATGGTATAAGGCAGGTGTCGCTATAAATTTACACCTCCCACTTTCCCCTACTCCCCCTTTTTTATTCAATACAAATTTACAATTTATTATTCAAATTCCCCCCCCAACGGAATTTTATTGACGGTTTGATTCAACCAATAATATAATTTTATTTAGATATGCCCCCCTCCGCCCCTCTCCAATTTGATTCCCCTTATTATTTGACATTATTTTATTAAGAAATCAAAGTTTATTTTTATTTTTTATTGGTTTTTATTTTAAGTTTATGTTGTTCATGTTGGTTGTCAAGGCATACTCCCTTTTAATTCTATAATTTTTTGCTATTTCAAAATCTTCAGTTAATACAAAACTTTTTTTCACCTTTTTAATATTCACAAAATTTAGTTGTTAATTTATCAACATGAAGCTTATTTGTAAATTTATTTTCTCCTATTATATAAAAATACAAAAATCCCTTTTTTCTCCAATAATTGTATAATCTTTTTTGCATACATAAATATTTGACGGGTTCACAAGCACAAAATCAATTCTGCATAGCATTACAAGTATAAGTTAATAGAGGCTGTATTTCTTCTGTAAAATTTTGGAAATTTTGTTCTAGGACCAGGCTTATATAAATGACAACGGCCCCCCATTCCCGAAATTGAATAAAAAAATGTGAAAAATTGATTCTGGTAGTAAAATTGTATTCATGGCTAATCAAGAAGACTATAGACACATAGCACCATTCACAGAGATATAATGATAATTAAATAACTACACTTTTGGGTCCAGATATATGTATGTATAATTATACTTTTGCTTATTTTAAAAAAAAATTCATTTTTTTTGCTATTTTATTCGTTCTGCCGAGCTATATCATACATATATAGCTATTTTGAAATGCTGTAAATTAATTCATTACTCTAAGAAGGATTCGTATGCCTAGGCCATTACTTTAAAATTTAAAATTACTGGTTTTAGGGTTCCAATGCAATGGTAAAAACTAAACCGACCAATTTTATTGTCCTTAAATGTCTGACAATAAGTGTGGAGAATAATATGCAAAATATAAACGAAAAATTTGTATATAATATTTTATGAGTGTGTGGGTGGGTGTGTGTGTATGTGTGAGTGTGTCCCTAAAATTTTTGATAAATAGTTAATGTGTGTGTGAGTGTTTTTGAGCGTATGCTATTCATAGACAAATTTTGATAGATATGACATTGTGTTCCAATACTTGTTCCAATACTTTTGTATGAAGCTTAAGCTTTCAATAAATACTGAACTAATTGGTTTCTCCTTTTGGGGGACTCTTCACATAATTCCTGGGGTGATTATGATAGGGGCACAGCTACTGGTCTCAAAAAAAGTAACAACTTTTTTTAGTTTCTCCGCTCAGATCTCGATAATCTAGATAGCAGGATAGATGCATTTTCACTTGCTTTTTATTCTATGGCTATATCCCCATATTTTAGTTGCATCTAAAAAGATTTTACCTAATTTGCACGAGATTATAAAAAAAGAATAGAAAATCTGGACAATGTTCTTTTCATTGCAAAATATTTTGCAAGCTTTTGAAGGGAAACTCAATGACCTTGATTTCAGCTAATTTATTAATCACTTTAGTTTAAAATATTAGATTAATATACTACTGTATATTAATATTTAAACCAAAAAAGGAACTTTCAGAATTTTTTGAAAGGCTTTATACTATAGTTGTCTAAAAAAAGGACCTAAGATGGTTAATTCCCCCCACCCCCCTCAAAACTAGATTAGACCACAACAAGAACAAACAAAAGCCAAACTTTGGAGGTTCCCTTTGCTTTAGTGTCAAACTCTGCTCGGTAAAAACTAACATTATCTTGAAAATGTTATTAGTCTAAGAGAAAGGACACACATTCGAAGAAATACATATTAGGAACAGGAAGAAATGATTAAGAATACCACTTAAAACTTTATAAAAACTTTGCTAAACAAGGAAGCATTAAAGTGATCTACAATTGAAAGTAGAAAGATCTATAAATTACCCCTGACAAAAAGTAATTGGTATTGGTACTATTTTAATACAAGTTAACGTTTTTATGTCTTTCAGAAATCTTATTTCTATCCCAGATTAGTCTGCAGCTCTTAATGGAAAATATAAGTTTGGTCATTAAGAAAGACATTATGTGTATAAGCTTTCTTTTAGGCCAAATATCTACCTAATTTTTAGGTAATTTTATCTTTATTAGCACACTAATTTTATGTCATTGTCTATTTTCTAATTATTGGCGAAATTTCTCCACACATATAGATACTGACATATTCAAGTACACACACTAAGAAATAATCTTAATACATTAGCTGATATACCTGTGTGTATACGATCATTAATTTAACTAACATGAACGAATGAAATTTATAAAGATATACCCATTTTAAACAATAAATGAAATTGAACTTACCGTACTACATCCTTTTCATAATTGAATGAATGTAATGTAAGACATTATTCAATATTTCTAAAGGTATTTCTAGGACAAGTAATTTGAAAAATAAATTAAAGATTGGGCCCCAGCCATAGACGTCCAAGGGGGGGGGGGGTAAAGGGGTGATTACCTCCCCCCCCAAAAATATTTTTTCATTTTCCCCCTCCCCCCATTTAAAATTTAACCCTTCCCTGGGGGTGCCTTAGGCACCCCCAAACATTTAGGAGGGGGTATTTACCCCCCCAAACAATTTCCCCCCAAAAAAAACGAATTACCCCATCTAAAAATTTTTTACCCCCCCCCCCCAAAAAAAAAAAAAATATAAAAATCTTGGACGCCCCTGGCCCCAGCAGGGCCATGATAGATGAAGAAAGGGAGGGGGCTAACCCCCTTACTTTATCGACTTCTAATTATAGCTAGAGGTATAAAAGATCATTTTCGCAACTTGCCTTGATCACTTAAGGGCAAATTAAGCAAAAGCACAAGAATTATGTGATGCTTCCGATTTTCAATTTTATTTGTTTGTTGTCGACACAATTGCAATTAATAATATAGACCATGACTTATAAATCATTGAAATGATTTTAGAAAATAATTGTCTGATGTTTATATCAACGTTATTTCCATAATTTTTTATGACTTTCAAAAAGAAATAGAATTTCAATTCTTATTTCTCTCCCGAGGGAATAAATGATGGACCGATAGATTTTTGTTCTGAAAATAGAAACCTATTCTAACATCTAACTAAGGAACTAATAAAACATATTGTAATGATCTAACAGGAAATTAGAGTATATCAGCGTGGATACCCAATTTTTAACTTAATACTGCCTAAATATTGTCTAAGTTTGACATATTACCCAAAGCTTTTTTGACTATATTCGTCAATTTTTCAACAGACAATATTTTTTCACAATTTTTCTATATTATACAGATTAAATATGTAAGGATAATGACAGAAGTATTGATTTATTGCATGCACTTTAATGGACATCATGAACACAGGTTTAATGAAAAAAAGAATTGACAAAAATTGGTAAGATATTCATAGTTTTATACAATTTTTCCTTTTTAGGTTTGATAAACTATAAACTACAGCTAATAAGATTAGAATGATGATTCTTAAATTTTTTAATGTAAGAGAAAAAAAATAATTTTGTAGATAATGACAAAATAAGATGTCAAAAAATGTGAAACTTAGGAAATCTGTTAAAAGTTTGACATAATTCTATTCTCTGACATCCTTCATAAGAAAGTAATTTTCTCCCTCAGGCCCCCCCCCCTTTTATCCCTCCCACCCCTTGTCTGTCCTGTGCTTCATACATTTTTAACTGATAGAAATTTGAGAGAAATCCGGTGCAAATATTGAAAAACCCCGCGAAAATTAGGTTAACTTTTACAATACTACGGGTTTTAAATATCTTATTTGGTATTTTTTCTTGATTCGATTAACTCCTTCTAAACTTAGGAGCATTTTATTGACATACATTGATAAAATAAGAATTATGACTCTCTGATTACGGTTTCATGTAAAAAAGAGTACAAACCAAAAACTTGATCTGACCATGTATGTTTAAAATAGATCACAAAATTTTTAAAAACTGAGACATTTCAATCTATAATTGATGTAATATGATCTAAGGAAATAAAAGAAAATTGAAAATTGACTTTTGTTAATTCCTATAATATAATATGTAATATTATTTGAAATTTTTGAAGGGGCCATAACGGTCATTTTACGGCTTGTGTGTTAAAATTTTACAATTTTTACATCGATATTACAATTTTTATTACATGAAATGTATTATACTTCATATTTAGAGCAAATGACATTTTTAAAAGACAACAAATACTTGACAAGTAAAATTAATTCTTTATCAAACTATATTAAATATTTTTCTATAATTACTTTAGTTTAAAAGGTGTCTTAATCAAAGTTTTTTTTATTAATAAATATAATCTTTTTCTGTCTGTTTAATACCAATTCCCTGTGTTTTATTTTGTCATGTAATTTTTAACATGAAACAAAGAAAATATAGAAAATAGACACTTAGATTTATTTCAGACAAGTATAAAGAATTTCTTAGTCTAGTCTTTCTTTCTCATTATGTAAGATATGAAATTAAACAATGCGAAGCTCCTAAATCTAAACACAATTGGCAGAAAGACGGGCAATGTTAACTATTGAGTAGATGTTCATTGTTTAGAATCATATTCACTAAAATTTACCTGTATATCCTTATACTAAAGTAACAGGATGTTTGTTTGTTTGTCTGTGTGTCTGTACCAAAGGATCTCGCTAACCGCTGAACCGATCGGGTTCTTCTTAACAGGGTATATTCTCATAGGTCCCGGGAAGGTTTTGAACTATTTTGGGGAAGGGTACCACCACCCTCCCAAGAGAAATCACAAAAAATCGTAATTTTTTTTTTACGTTTCTTGATTTTAGAAAGAGAGTTCAACGCTAACATAAACGTCAAACGCAACATAGACATATTTTAGATATAAAAAAAAACATTTAAAGTGCCACTAGAGGCCTCTAGGGGCGTAGCCGCTAGTATATTTAAAAGCATAGAAAAATACCTTTCAGAGTATTACATGATGACATGAGTATTACACTGTCTGCTTTCTTTGGCAGGGAGAATTATCAGAAACAAAATTCAACCGTCTAAGTTATATAGCAGACGAGTAAATAAAACTTTCCACATAACTTACGTAAGACGTAAGGACTGACATTTTCCCCCTAAAAAAGACATATTCAAATGAAAAGACAACCTAAATTGAAACCAAATAAAATCTATTAAAAGCCCGGTAGCGCAAAATATCCTTTCATCTGTTTGCCCATTAATTTATTTGTCATGTATAAAGCAAATTGGGCACGGACAGGTTCTGGAAAAAAAATATGGCCTGGGATAAAAAAAAATAAGAAACACAGAACAAAAGATTATTTAAAGCAATTTTTAATGTAAAAAAAACAGTATTATATAATACAGTAAGAATCAAGATTACTACTTAGGCTTTAGTATGTTGTTTGTAATCCACAAAAAATAAGATGTGTAATAATAGATTTTGAAATTTGTTCATTAAAGAAATATTTTTCTCTTTCAAAATTCTTGTAGTCAAATATTTTTAACTTTATTTATTCCTCTCCTTGACTCCAGCAAACGTGTAAAATATAAATCAGATCGGGGTCTTTTTGGCTTGAATTTTGGACAATAGGCTAAAATTTTTGACCAATGCCATAGACACATATATCCTGAACACACACTCACACACACAAAAATGAGGGGTAACCATAAAATAAATTAGAAAATTGTGGATTTTTATTAATTTTGGTATCATAGATGCTCTATAATTCGAGTCCAGCGTTTTTTTTTTTTATATCTGTAATGCCGTTTTTACAAACAAAAGAACATGATTCACAGAAAAATAGATGGGTTTCTTTGAATGAAGGCTTTAAAATAAACAAAAACGCGCAGGTGGAAAAAAAGACTTTTTTACATTGATTTTTTATTCAAAAGTCCAGAATTTTTTTTTTAAGTCAAATTAAAGGAAAGGGGATGGAGCAGATGATTTTGTACTGAGGACTGTACTACTGCTGCTGCCTTTTCTTTGTATCATATCAATACCAGGGCTACAGGCATTTGCCAATGAGAAATTAATTAAATCAATCATGACTAGATAGAAATATGTTATTTATATTTGAAATTTTCCAACTTATAGAAATTTTTTAATGACCATCCATTTAAAAATTTACCATAACCAAAATATTAGATGAAATAAGACAAATTTAGGTTATCTTTCCTCCAAAATATAAAATATTAAATAGTAGACATTGTTATATTCCTGAATCTTATATTTATTACATTTTATACCAATATCCCCCCCCCCCCCTCCATCCCCGAACAATTTAAACAAACCCCTCTACTCCGCCCTCTGACTAATTTTTATTCAGGGGTCTCTGGATTTTGAATAGAAATGAGGGGAGTCCATGGTCAGTGAGTTGCAGAGATAGGAACATTCATTTGTCAAAATAAAAAGGTTTCAAATTAAGAAATTTGAATTTTTAGGAATAGTAATTGCGTTTCTCGTATTCATTCGAATCCGGTGGATAGGAACCGGTTCTCATCTATACGAAAAATCTATGTCTATCATCGTATTATATCCAGCTTTCTACGAATTCAAAAATGTACAATGATAAGATTAAAACCAGTTTTTTTAGCCCCGAGGTGCCGAAGGAAAGCTGTTTATAATACGATGCGAGAAATAACAATTATTTTATTATCAGTCCTCCAATCTTCCATTATTTTCATTCCAAGAAACATATTCCTGCGAATAGTTATGTATATTGGAAATATGAAACAATTTCTAGTTTTAAGTTATGAAAAATATATTAAACAAAATTCACAATTTTCAGTTGTATTAAGCATTTATACCGAAAAAATAAAATTTAGTTTACATAAAATGTACAATTTGATAAAGAATCTAAAAAAACATGTGTTTTTTAATGCCTTTATTTGAATAAAGCTTAAGATTTAAGCAGGGATAGTGAATTTAATACTTTAAAAACAATTTTGATAACAGAAATTCTTTAGTATCAAACAAATTAAAGAATTAAATAATTACATTAAAAACTTTTAAAAATTTGAAGAGGCATTTTTGTTAAATTAAAAGTCTATTTCAAATAAAAATACTTTTGTTGTCAATATTTTTTCTCCCGAAAAATTGTCAGTGTCTGAATTTATACAGTGTTGAATGTATGTTATTCTTTTGCTTGAAAAGAGGCTTTGGGTCCATAAAGTCTCTTTTTAACATTGAAATAACAGTATAAAAGCAGGTGAGAATAGTCAGAGTTTCAAAGGGATTCTTTGATATTTAATTATTTAGAAACAGCCATTTTCTGGGGGATTTTGTGTGGATTTGAACCCAATTAAATACACAAACTACAAAAGGTATTCCAAGATTTTTTAGAAAATTTCAGGGTAGGAAATTAAATAAAACGCGCTTTGATAATCAGCATATTTTGGAAATGTACATAAATCTGTAAAAGTTAAAAAATTTAATAATTTTCTTTGTAGTTGCCTATTTTGTACACCTTTGAAATTATGTTTGCTTCCATTTAAGATAGCTGTAAGGTTTATCTTTTCTAGATAATATTTTATCTACCTTAAACATCGCCTTGATAAATCTATGTGGATTAGTTTTGATTAGAACATTTTAAGATTTTTTATATAATAAAGATTACTTTAATGTATTAAGATTTAAATCATTATTTAAATCTTATTTATGTATAAGTTCTTATTTAAATAGCAGATATTTACATTCAATAAAAATATATATTTCACAATTGTAATTGTCCTATTTTATGAGATAATATAGTTTATATTGAAACAATAAAACATAAAATATACATAAGGAACAAAAAAGATTGGCTTTTATACAGTGACTTTCCTATTTTGTATGCTCTTAAAAAGTTAACAGCTACCACGCAGGCCAATAATAAATAAAAAGTAAAAAAATACAAGGCAAATAAGTAATGTAGTTAATATTTTTAAGAATCTATTTATTAAATTTTAGTATATCAACCTATTTAAATAATTAATGTAAACTTGAGAAAAATCCTTATGTAGGGAACAAATTCAAATTCAGATTTAACCACCTTATGGATTCAATGAAATTTTCTTCTACCAATAAATGTATTAAGTATAGATGTTTATCCCAGAAAACTACCTGGATCCAATAATGGGACCTTTTTCGTCTGCTAGCAAATAGCTTTCGGCTCTTTTGTAGCGACTTAGCTGTGTTACATTTTCGACGCTATTGGCTTCTATTCAAAGACCCAATTGATTGTCGGCACAGGGTCCACGGGGTGGGGACATATAGTAATTTAACCCCTTCCCCTCTATTGTTTTAAGAAAATAATTATTTTCAAAATTATTTAGGTAAATTTCTAGGATGTCCACCAAAATATTTGCATAAAACATTAATTTCCTCCTAATTGTTTTACAGTCAAATATATATGTACTGTAATTAACTCTAAATGTAATTAAATCTCAGTTCTATTGTTTTGATTTACATACAATTACACTAAAATTTATTTCTTAATACTTCGTAAACATGGCAGTGATTATATGTGACTTAGTGTTTTTAGAATTGAACTTAAATCTATTCATAAAATATGGTTAAACAGATAGTATATAAAAGAATTAAATTCTGTGTGTTTGCCTAATTGCAAATTGTTATATTTTGCATTAATAAACCGTAAAAATGCTTGCTAAAAACTTGTAAATTTATCCTTTTAATCCGCTAATCTAGTATGTTCTTATTTTTCTATTCATTTTGCCTACATTTTTTGCATAAATTACTGATAAATACCTATTTAATGAATGTTAGCAAGATTCATATTTTTGAAAAAAACAAACAAACTATTATCTAATCTAATTTTGACAAAATCAATAATCTTTTTATTTACTAGCGGTTGCTCTCCTAGTCTCTATAATCAAAGGGTAGGAAACTATTCTTGTACCTATATGAAGCTGCCATACAATAAAGGACTCAATAACTGACTTTCATACAAATATAATATGCATTTGATTTATGATTTCTATAAATTTGTTATACCTAATATAAAATGTCTATCTAGAAAATGTCTTGTTCATAAAACTACCACAATGATGGATCAGTTTTAAACACAGAAAGCATTAAATGAATATGAATATGGTTGGGAAATTATTAGTTTTGCGTTTTTGCATTTTTAATAATACACAAAATAATTCTCTTCTTTAAGAAAACTTTAACAAGGATGACAACATCTTGGTTCCTATTCTAACTATATTGACTTTAATCTTATTGCCTTTCAATTTAAACTAACTCCTTTATTTCATTGTGCATGATATATAATTTTGCATTACTAGAAAGTATCGCCAAATAGCCTAAACCTCTTTTAATTACTAAACTTCCCTGAAAATTGTTGAACTATCTATATTCTTTATATCGTTGGTATCGATATACTTATTTCAAAAAAAGTTTAGTTGGCTTCTTAGTTTTAGACTTAAATGAAAACAGTTAAAGAGGAGCTTCGCTTTTAAATATGAAAATAAATATGCCTCAACCGCTGAAATCGGCGCTGCTTTTCATATTTTTCATATCAGCCATTTTGTATTTGTTTCAAATTCTCACATTAATAATACCAAAAAGTGGGAATCTGGCATAATTAGCTATTAACAATTCCATGTGCACTGAAAAAAATTTTCAAAATTCTAAAAATATATTAAACTTTTAGAAAAGTTTTAAAAGATATATCCCATAATATAAAGTACCACTAATAAAACGATACCGATTGGGTTCTCCACTTCAGGGAAGCTTCAAATAGGTTTCGGGATGGATTGGAACTATTTTTCTTTCCTTTTAAACACACGGCCTCTATATGCTCTATACACAACCCCTAGTTTATTAAGAATGCTAATTTGGTATAAATAATCATTTCAAAAGTTTTTTACAAAAAAATATCTTTTTTTTACAGTAACTGAAAAAATAGGAGAAACAATTGGATTTATGAAAATTAAGAAGGGGAAGTATATAAAGTGTAAAAGCAGAAAAAATGGATAGACAAAATTCACAAATATGAATGAAAATAACAAATGAAATTAAACAGTTTGGTCCTTATTAATCCGAATTTAATTTAAGTTCTAAATAAGATAAAAATGTGTACTTATACTTCATCATATTTCCATCAAATATTTATTACATTTACCTATCCCTAAATTCTTAAATTACAGGCATAATTGCATTTTTTAGAAAATTTGTTGCTTTATGATATTAGAGTCTGGATTACAAATGTTGAATTCAATAACTTTTAAAGAGATTAGCTACTCTATAGGCCCTTAACAATATAGGGACCCTTTTTGGTAAATACTACCTAAAATCTTTTCTTATAAATTTAAAAATGTTTTAGAAATACCGGCAAGGCTAAATACCTTTAGGGTTAGAGTCATGGAGGGGTAGATCACTAGAGGTACTTAGTATTAATCTTTGAAAACAGTTCTATAAAACAGATAGCTGTAATTTACTTTTTGTACTTTCTGAACCTACTATTGAGACTTCCTGGCAAGGGTCGTGCAATCAAAGAGTTGGTTATTTGATTGGTGTTACTTAACCTAATACCCCGGGTTTTGGAACGGACAAGAAGAAATTTGGCTCCCCTTAGTTATCCTGGGTTGTTGGACCTGACGTTAGAGTGTCATGGACTGCAGCCTCGCCTGTATGAGGTAATTTACCTAGGTACTATTGATATTGTCATCCTTGTTCTATATAAACTATTTTTTCCATAATTGAATATATCTTAGAGCTAAACCAGTATTAACAAAGGTGTGTGTGATAGTAAATATTCAAGGCTTATAATAAGGAAATTATTTAGTTTTAACAATTTTAGATAGAAATATGGTACAGCTTTAAAAAAATAAATAGTAGTTTATGATTTTTCTTCATGACCCAACTTTCTTTTCTTTGGTGTAATAACATCTTCAAATGAAAAAACTTACCTAAAATAGGAACAAAATTAGATGAGACAAAAAGTGAAATTTGGGTATATATGTATTTCTTGAGGCTCAAAAAATGTAAATCTATTCCTATATATCAAATTCTGCCAATAAATATATGCACACCCTCTCTCATGGAGAAAGGAGTTGTAAAACATTGTATTTTGAACCAATGTATATACTCATACTTTTATTGCAATTTTTAAATCTTGTGTAATTATTATATCAAAGCCAAGCATCTCTTTAATATAAGTATATGTCCATATGGGAAAGCCATCAAAGAAGTCTTAATAATGTTTAACATTAAATGCTCGACAACTCTTAATTTGTTAATGTTCGTTTGTCTAAACATCTACTTTATTAAGCTAAACTTTTATGGATGTTGCAATCGTTGTTGTGATAATTAATAACACATTATCACTGAAGATTTAGTAAAGTAAAACAATATGCATATTCCTTTATCAATGATTATCTATTATTGAAACATGATGTATTCGTAATTGGGAGATTTGAAAATAATAATTAAATGAGGTTCCACACAAATATTTAGGGGTCCTCCCTTAAATATTCTAAATTGGTTTTTAAAGTCATTTAGTGTATGGTATATCACATCCTATTTAGAGGCTTTTAGAGTCTGCTATTTTGTTATTACACTTGTGATTTTAATAATTGTAGAACCTGTCTTCAGCTCATGCAATATTCAAATAGAAGGGAGGTAGAAATGTATCTATTATTGTGCACATAAAACAATATTAGGTCCCACA
The DNA here is from genome assembly GCF_053477335.1 of Acartia tonsa. Lineage (NCBI taxonomy): Eukaryota > Metazoa > Arthropoda > Copepoda > Calanoida > Acartiidae > Acartia > Acartia tonsa. Next base: position 24,079,392 of record NC_137261.1, read on the forward strand.
GCGGAAAAGATTGGCAGAAAAATTGTAGTATAGGACAGACAAGTAAAAATATAGAAATAGTAGAATATAACTAGCGGGATATTAAAGGGCAGAAAAGTAGCCTAAAGCCATACCCCAGATTTTTTATAAAATAAAATGATTCAAAACCATTCCTAGACCTATAAGAGTAAATAACTCCTAGCCTGAAAACTATTTTAAAAATATCGTAACAACAAAAAATACAAATTTTTAGTCCATTAAACGTTACTTTTGCAAGATGTAAAGTATAGTTTAAAAAAATAAAAATAAACATTAAAAAATTGCCACCTTGAAAAATACTCCAGTACCTCCCAAGTAGCTAAAATTATAACATCTTAAATTCCTTACCAAGGATTATTTTGTAAAGGTTAAAAAAGATGTTTTATCCAATTAAGCTTTTTTGATATATGATACCAATAGTTTATGACTGTATGACATTTAATTAATGTTATTTATGACACATTTTCGATCATTCATGGGTCAATTTCAAAATATTGAATAACGAGCAGTACAAAAGACTGTAATAAATTTGAAGCTGTATTGAATTTGTCCAATTTTTAAAAGTAAAGATGACCGTAAACGAAAAACTAACAAACATCAATAAAATAAAAACATTATTTTAATTGTGCTTCAAGAAAATATTATTTTACAACCTATGTGTAAAACAATCCCTAACCAGGCCAAAAATCCCTTTCTAAAAAACCTTTTCTTGAAAAAATGTAAAGAATACTCCAGATATTTTTATTGACCTTTGGAAAAGTTTGAAGAAATGTATTTCATTGATAAGGCATTTTTTTTATCCTTAAGATATAAAAACAAATCTTAAAAGGCATTTTGATGTTTTTTTTATAGTAGAACAACAAATATTTATTGTTAAAATTATTTTTTTCCCGTAAATAGCAATTTTATAATGAATACTTTCATATCTAATACTAATGGATGTTGTCATCTTTGTTTAAAAATAAACACACAACTTTTTTTTAAAATCTAATTTTTCCTTATAATGCATATTTTACTAATGTGCTGTTAAAGTAAACAAAAAGTAAGAAAATTATTTTAAAGGTTAGGTAATAATGCTTTAAAGTCTGAATAATTTATTCTTATTGAATTATATTCTAGATATAGGGTTCTTGTAGTAATACGAAGTATAATTAAAAATAATGTAGACGTATATATCAGGCTATTAACCTCTTGCAATAAATAAAAGAAATTATGAAATTACATCACTGAAAAGGCGTGATCTAACACTTTTTAAAAACTTTTAACATACAAGTGAACCACAATCTTTAAGTCATCAAAAGTTTAGAAAATAGGAGGGTATAGTCCATAAACCCATTATTTCTTAACCTTAAAATTTATCATTTGTTTGTCAAAGTAAAATAATGATGTTAAAGGTACTTTTTCTACTCTTGCAAATAATAACTTTGCATTCTTTAACATTAAAAAAGACAGGTATTATAGAAAATATTTTGTATAACAGGTCGGTGATTTAAGCTGCTATCATCATCATCATAAACATAACATACGCTTAGCGATGTACTTGTTGCGCTCTGGCATATGACAATTTTTTTGATATCTTAACAGTAAAACCTGAAGCTGAAAACAATGTGAGCATCTAATTGTTGTATTCTTATTTCTATTATAGAGTTCTTATGCCTATTTCTGTCAAGTGAGATGTACCGAGGCGGATAAGCAAAAATAACAAGAAAAATAACATAATTAGGGAGCGCAGTAATAATAATCAAAGTACTAACTACTGTTTGTTGAAATCGACAAACATACAGAATAGATTTTGTTATAGGATAGCTATGAGTATAGTTTTAATACAGAAAAGACTAAGTCAATCTATTAGATTCAGGCTACCAATGACTAAATAACGAGTCAGATTAATTTCACTTTCAGAGTTGAATCCCTGCTTTCCTGATAGGAAAATATGCAGCTGACCTATCAACTTTTCCTATATAATGAACAAACTAATTTTTCAATCTTTAGAAACTCAATTTTCAAATTGACATTGCACAGGAATAGAGTGTCAACTATCAAAGTTATTTAAACAGGATAGCTTTATATATACAGCGCAGAGGAATCTCATATCAAGTGAATAGGAAATGTATTGGCGCCTAATCAGTTTTGAAATTTTATGTTTTTCCCCTGCATACGATTCAGTAATTATCTGCGAAAATATCATACACTTTTACACCAGAGAGAGAGGGTACAATGGGCTGTTTATTACACTAGTCCCCAAAGTTTTATAATATCGTTTTTCTTATTCTTTGTATAAACAACTTTGGAGACGTTTGATTGGTTGGTTTATTAAGTTGAATGTTTAAACGCTTTAACCACTAATTTTGATCTAAAGAAGGGGTAATTTTGTGTATCATCATTGGGAATGTAAATTTATGAGCCATCGTTTTATTCCTTTAGATCCCTGCCTTTCTACACAACCTTGAGCGCATCATTCATTGAGTACGGTGTGTCAAGGTTTTAAATATATGTATAAAAATTCCAGCCTTTATCTTTACCTTTATGACACTTTACAAAATTTAATATCAACTCAAAGAATACTAAACTCAAACAAGTTAAATCTTAATTGTAACTTCCTTTTTACACATCTTGCATAACTTTATTCTAACGTATTTAAGGTTGGCCTGTCTATTGTGGGCTGGCATTACCGACAAACCAGCAGACCGAGTAAATTATATACTAAATGATCATTGTTATAGCACATCTTAACAAAAAATGGGCCTCCCGTCTTTAAAATCAGCCGAAAAATTCCCCATACCGTTTCATACAGACAGATACGTTTAACTAAAAAGTAGCTTTACTTCTAATAACTTTATATATATAACTTGGGCAAAATTAACTTATTTATTCTATCAGCTTCAATTCTATTGGACGTTTTCACCCTTATTCATTTTATAAATCTCAGACATGTGTTGGGTAAAGATTTGCATCGTAAAATGATAAAGGAATCCTTTGAATCGATTATAATGTATAAAGTTGTAAGGACCACACATAAATTGAAATTTATCTAGATTCGAATAATCTTTAGCTAGATATATAGAGGATAAACAAGTAGATAGATAGCGGCGTAGAAATTGTTTGTAACATAGTCTCTCTGTAACTAGGGTATTCCGAATGTCTGACGGTTCAACAAACCATTTAATATTTTTCACTGCCAACGGTTCATATCGGTTCAGCGGTTAGCGAGATACTTCGGTACAGACAAAGAAACAGACATCCTGTTACTTTATTATAAGGTAAGGATTTATTTGTGTGCTAAATATGAAGAAAGATTTTTATTTAACTATTGTATAACATTAAACTGTTCTATATTTAAATAACTTAGTGTTGTGCTACTGCTGTATCTAGCTATCCTTGTATTTAGTAGCTGAGTATTATATCCTAATCAAGATGTAAGGAATCCGCGGACAACTATTTGAGCACGGATAGGGATATAGACTTCCAGAAAATGAAAACAGTCAATAGAAATTTTAGTAAATTTTTCTATATTTTGTTGTTATTATGTTATCTATAATACAAAGTAGAACGATGTCTGTCTGTCCGTCTGTCTGTCCCTTAAGATCTCGGTAACCACTGAACCGATCGGATTCTACTCTTCAGGGTATATACCTATTGGTCCTGTGGTGGTTTTAAGCTATTTGGGGGGTTGGGACACCCCCAACCCCCCAAAATCAAAAAAATCCCCCCCCATTTTTTTTTTTTTGCTGAAGATTTCCTTGGTCCTTTAACGAATTTCGCCTTAATTTTTTATCACCTCTTGGGGCAAAGCCCCTGAGGCTAGGGGCGAAGCCGCTAGTTTTAATACAAAGTAAATGATTGGTCTAGTTTCAAATTTAGACACATTAAACTTGTCTTTAAAATTTGCATGAAGATTACTTTAAATGAGCTTGTACAATTTTAAAACCTAAGATGATGATGTCCAGTTTGATAAGAAAATTATAAAAAGAAAATTAACAAATTAATTTCGTTGTACAATCAATTATTGTTTATATTTTTTACAGAACTTTTTTCCTAATTGTTTTTTATAAAATAGTTCCTTGGTTGATATTGTTAAGATATTTCCTATAACTGAAAACTCAGATAAATTAGCGTTGTCCTCATTTGAAACTTTTTAAAGGGACACTTTTTTTTGTTTTTGTGTTTTACAGTAAAAAAATAATCTCTTCTGTCGCGTTATCTAGCAAAATTAAATAATTAAATAATTCTTTTAAAATCTTTGATACTCTAAACTTAGAGATGAATTATTTCAAAGTAAAATTTAAAATGTTAAAAAAGGTCTTTTACAAAAATCTTTAACTCATGGCATTTGTACAACTACCCTAATAATAATTAAATTTGCAATAAGGATATGCAACTCTTCCCGTAATAAATTTTTCGCATTAAAAGGGGATATTAAATTGATATAAAAAACCTAAAATTACATAAAAATATTTATTGGTAGAGTCAGACGGTCCGGACCGACCAACGCAATAAAAAGGTTTGTTGTTAAAATTATAGAGCGTCTTTTAAATGTATCGCAGGACACACACAATGACTGTATAGAGAATATAGATAGGCCCATGGATACAAAGGGATAAGTTAATGGACGAATAAATGATCTCCAATGATGATTCACATAGCTACCCCTTCTGTAGATTACAAAGAGTAGTTAACTTAATAAACAAAATAATCAATATTCATTAAAGCCCCCAAAGTTATTAAGCTGCGAATAAGAAAACGCTATTATACAGTACACAGCCCATTACCCTTCTCTCTCTGAGATAGACCACTTTCTTAATTTTTCCCCCTTCCCTATCCACTCTCTTTATCTCTTTATTTGTTTGAAATCAAAGCCTTTATCTTATCTAAGATTGCCTTTATACCTTAGCTTCCATAATCTATACACTTTACCGTTTTGATTTAATGTTAAAAAGTAAAGCTGCTCTACAATGTGTGTCAAAGATTAGAGAAAGAGGGGAAATCGGCTGTTTATTACACTAGTTTTTTTAGCCCGTGCCTTCGGCATCTCGGGGCTAAAAAAACGGTTTTAATCTTATAATTGTACATTCTATATCCGCGGAAAGCCGTTTATAATACGATGCGAGAAATAACTATTCTCGTATTCATTCGAATCCGGTGGATAGGAACCGGTTTTCATCCATATGAAAAAACTATGTCTAGCATCGTATTTTATTCAGCTTTCTACGAATATAAAAATGTACAATCATAAGATTAAAACTAGTTTTTTAGCCCCGAGGTATCCGCGGAAAGCCGTTTGTAATACGATGCGAGAAATATCTATTAATATTTTTACATTGTCAATATGACTTTTTTTGTATCAAATTTAAACAGAGTTTTGTAGTAAACTTATCCGCTTATTAAAAATCAGTTCTTTTAAAATTTAAATAAAAAAAAAAATTAGGACACCTTCTTTCTAAGTAAATGTACAGAAAAGAAAATATTTTATGTCTAAAGAAAAACCAACATATGTTCAGCTGAAGATTTTTTTTTTTTTACAAATTACCTTAATTCAAAGCAATAAAAATTAACATATGATTACTCAAAATGCCTAGGTATGCGATTTGAATAATCTTTGCTAGGGGGGTCAATTTTTCATTCAAACGCTACAAACATAAATATTTATAGGAATCAGTATTCCAAAGAATTATTAGAATATTAAAGAAATTTTTCTCAGTTAGAATTATTCTGTAATAGTAATTTATCACACAAGATAAAAATAGTGACTCCTTACGTTTTTTTTGGGTTATTGTCAAAATATATTTTATCTTAGGGTGGGGGGGGGGCAAGGTGGCCCAAACCACTCAACCATCCCCCCATCTCCCTCAAAATTGACCAATACAAAGCTTTTCACTTAAATTTTAAAATCAAACGACCCAATGATAAGGATACACAAACAACAGCAGTTTTTTTCACTTTGACAAATGATTTTTCTTTTGATAAACTATCCTATCCCGATTCTAATTTTCTCCGTGTGTATGTTTGTAGAAAAATGTTTATGTCTATTCAAATATTAGTAAAGATCAATCAAAAGCTGTATTGCTTTAAAATCTCCACACAAAGTTTTTACAAAAATGTTAAACTAAAATATATGTGAACCGATATGGTTCTCCTTTACAGGATAGGTTCTCAAAGGTCCTGGGAAGGTTTATAACCTTTTTTGCAAGGGGGTACTAACCTCCTTCCCAAAAGAAATCGGCCTTGAAAAAAACGCTATTTTGATAATGATATGAAAAGTAAAGTAACTGTGATAACATCTGCATAAACCATCACGCTCTATGCATAGCGCTCAATTTTTAGGAAGCAGAGAGAGAGCGAGAGAGAGGGAGTTATTAAGAGGGAGATGCGAGAGAGGGAGGAGGGAGATAGTTGCATCCATAGAAATTTCTCTCCTTTTAAGTCATGATATTGTATTGACGTGCCCACGGATTCAATATCATATTTTTTTTAGAAACGAAATATGAATTTCTTATTAGAAATTCTAAATCATAAAAAAAAGATGTTAAGAGCAAATGGTTTAGCCGTGAAATGAAATGAAATATTTATTTTATGACACATAGTAAAATAGGCATACATATATACATGACATAAATAATTACAAACAAGCAGTAAAATTGATCATGATTAATTAATTACAGTATAATAACAAGGTGAATAATATCCACATAAGACAAAAAAGTTAATATACGTGTCAAAGGACTAAATAATCTCTCTCGAGGTGATATTAGATAGCCTTTGGTTTGGTTAGCCGTGGTTTTGTTCATGATTTCATGATTCATTTAGTAAATGTGATTTTTTGAAATAATAAGCTTTTTGAACAACAAAGTAGGGACAATTTACACAAATTTTCATAACAATGAAACTTACAGTAATAACAACTTATCATAGAGGAGCAGGTCTTTATAAATTGAAAATTATAATGGAACCCTAGATTTACATAACGGAGCACGCACACATACATACACCCGCACACCCAAAAGCACATTTTAGCTCCCAGCGGGGAGTATTTTATACTTCCCATTCATTCTAAATATTTTATTATTTTGTCAATTAATAAAAAGATGTTATTATGTGAAAGATAAAAATTACTTCTCTTTTCAATTCAGCTTTAAATAGGTTATATTCACTAGATAACATCTGGAATTATTTAAATCTCCATAAGGGCAAGGAAATATCTCAGGCTGTATATATAATAGGAAAAGAAAATATCTAAAATCCATTTTCATGCAAGTTTTTCAAATTTTGAGGTGCAGCCGCTGGTGTGAGTTATTTAGTAAAATAACAACTTAAAAAAGAGATGATAACTAGTTTATTTAATATACAAATTCGTGTACCTATCATAACCTAATAGTTTGGTTATTCATTATTAATAAGTTGTGTGATTTTTAATAATAAAGGCTTTAAAAATACCCGATCTCAAAAAGTCATTTCTTATATCCCCTTCAAAGGACACGTACCCATGATTTTTCCACTTATTGCCTATATACCCATTATGGAAAGTAATAAACATACATTTATTATAAACGGCCTAGGACAGTAACAAGATTTCTACAAAAAACAATTTTAAAGGAGAATCTTTCTAGCTTTTTATTCTATCACGAGTTATTTTAGTATTGTCTTAGATTTTAGAAGGGGGTTTCAATGAATAATAACTATTATTCCTCAAAGTTTGGCACAAGTCAAAAAGGTTAATATTGGTATTGGTATCGTTTCTGTTTATTATTGATTTATATGATAATGCACATTGCACAAAAATCAAATTTCTTCCAAGTAATGATTTTCTATGTTGCAAAATACAAATATATCGTATAAGATTAAAATTAGTTGTCCACGAATAGAAAAATAATAAATATAGGGTTAATTTCTTTTCCATTATGATTCAGAGCTGGTTTTAATCCAGGGGAAATGAATATCAAAGCCATACTGTATAAATATTACTGTCCTTGATTAATGGCTTAAATATGACTTTTTTATGATAGACATAAGGGGTGGGGGAGACTTTTTTAGGAGGCACGCGCTTATGAAAAAAGCCCCATCCTCAAAGTGTGCGTTTAATGTTTGTAAAGTATTTTTTACCAAAGGGGAGAAGAAAGGGGAAAATTATTGATGTGAAAAAATGTCAAAACTGAGTTGAAGTAATTTTTATGTTGATATGTTTATGTTAGAACATTTTTAGTACATTTTTTATATTTTGCCTCACTGCAATTTTGTTCTACTTGAACATTTTTTAGGCTTTTAAAGTTGCAAGCAAGTTAAATTAAAATCAGAATATATGCATTTAAAATCTATACCATTACTTTAAAAAAGATAGAATCATAATATTGGTACTCAAGTTAGAATCAGGAAGAGATGGCACCCAAAGTTTTATAAACATTCTTGGTTATTTTTTAATACTTGGGGTATAAACAAATTTATAGTCTATTGTTATCTCTAAAGTTATCTATAATCCAAAGTAGCTTGATGTCTGTCCGTCTGTCCCTTAAGATCTCGGTAACCACTGTACCGATCGGATTCTACTCTTCAGCGTATATACCTATTGGTCCTGTGGTGGTTTAAAGCTATTTTCTTGAGGGGTGGGACACCCTCAACCCCCCAAAAAAACAAAAAAAATCCCCCCCCCCCCATTTTTTTCAAAAAGAATTTGTTGAAGATTTGCTTGGTCCTTTTACGAATTTCGCCTTAATTTTTCTTTCTTTTTTTAAAATCACTTCTTGGGGCAAAGCCCCTAGAGGCTAGGGGCAAGCCGCTCGTTTCTAATAGAGTATTATCAGAATTAAAACTCCAGGGATTATTGTCTTAGTTTTTTAGCTGTACATTTAAGAAAGATGACGTTCTTGTTGTCAATCAATTTAAAGTCAAATCTAAACACTGTGAAATATAAGTAGTTAAAGGTTGGAATCTAAAGATTCAAAATCACAGCACGTTTTTGTGCTAGATTTGTTTGTTATTCTTATGTGATTTGTGATGATTAGCACTCTAGAAGTCATCTGTGATGTCCTATTTCAAGTACAAGTATGCAATAAGCTAACAATCAAGACACCATTCTTCCTATGGAAAGAGATATGTATAATAAAAACTAATGAGATGAACAGGATAGTTTTATGTTGCAAAGATATTATTTCATCCATTATACAAAGTTATACTGTAATTGTGTTTGTATGCCTCTAAGGGTGAGAATAACAACAACCCCTAAAAAAATCATTACTGGGAAAAAGCTTACAACTACTTTTTATCTATTTATTTCTTTAAAAAAATAAATGAATAATCACTCATTTTTATGACGTCACATGGCTGTATTTTGAGACACTTTGTCCAGTTACCAAAATCATTTTATAAAAATGGTTTTTCTTTTTGATAAAACTTTTCTATTCTAATTTTTGTTTTCTTTTATTTCTTAAGTTGATTTCAGTAATTCAAAAGAACAAATAAACAGTCAGGTCCAGGCGAAGATTTTTGGACACGATATATTATATTGATCGATTAATCTTGTATTCCAAGAAATGTGTATTAATCCTATATATCAATTAAAAATCTTGAACATCGAGACAAAATACTGAATGATTCTGAACATTTTTTACAGTCAAATTACTTCTAAATAAACTAGAAGAATTAATCAAACCATGATTAATACAGAATCCAGGGTATGAGTTTGTTAATAATTTCCGTTTATAAAATTGCGCCGGCTCACCCGAGTAAATATTTCACAATAAATATATTGAGAAGAATATTTGAATAAGACAAAAATAATAAATACCAAAATTATTTAAACAAGTACGATTGCGTTCAAACATAGAGAAGCTGTTTTAAATATGTTGCAATAATTTTAAGAAGAATTATCAAAAAGGTTGAAAGTTTTGTGTTATTTTACCATAATGATCCTAATGAAATGATGTGGGGGTGTTTGACTCTCCCCCAATTTCAATTTTGAAAAGAAAAAGTAAAAACAATATTATGCGGTTATTTTTTCTAGGGGCGATTTCTCATGGGAGGGTGGTTGTTAAATAGTTATAAACCTGCTCAGTACTTATGAGAAGCTACACTGTACAAGGAGAACCATATCGGTTCAGCAGTTAGCTATATCCTTACGTACACACAGACAGAAAGAAATTCTTTTACTTTTAAAAGAGGATTACAACAGTACTGAGATATAATCGACAAGACGTCCAGCCAACCAAGAGATTTAATTTAAAGAGTAGCGTCGCTTCTAAAAATTCTTTGCTTCCCCATTAAGGTTATCTTATGAAAACAAAAAGCTGTCTCGAACAAAATATTAGTCTTAGAAATAAGTATGTGTGTGCATTTGTATATTCATGAATATTGTCATTTCTAATAGCGCTGCTACTCTATAGCTAGGATCAATTTTGACCGTCCGTCGGATAATTAGTATTTTCCTAAATTCTTCATTGATCACTTAACTTCTTAATTTAATTTTAGTTTGATATCCAAGAAATCTTGTTATATTTAGAAAAGTAGCTACATTCAAAGAAAAATACATTGAAAATTAAAAAACCTTTCAATAAGTTTAATTTTTTCATCATTTTTTAGACAATCTGAGCAATTAAAAAACTGATAAAAAACTTTTCTTTTGGGCCTTAATTATGTTAAAAGGTTTTTTCTAAATCAAATTTTGTAAAATTTATTATATCTATAATACAAAGTAGCTTGATGTCTGTCCGTCTGTCCGTCTGTCCGTCTGACCGTCTGTCCGTCTGTCTGTCCCTTAAGATCTCGGTAACCACTGAACCGATCGGATTCTACTCTTCAGGGTATATACCTATTGGTCCTGTGGTGGTTTTAAGCTATTTTCTTGGGGGGTGGGACACCCCCAACCCCCCCAAAAACAAAAAAATCTCCCCCCCATTTTTTTTTTTTTTTTTTTTTTTTTTTTTTGCAGAAGATTTCCTTGGTTCTTTGTTCAAAAAATATTTTTTATTCCAGCATTTATTTTGAATGAAAGAATAGCAACATTCTCTCACTAAAAACAATAAATATTAATTTTTTACAAATTTCGCCTTAATTTTTTTTATCACCTCTTGGGGCAAAGCCCCTAGAGGCTAGGGGCGAAGCCGCTAGTATAAAATATAGCTTTTAGTAAATCAATGTATGCAAAATTTGAAATTTAAGTAGTAAAAAAATGTTAATTTCTCCAGAAGAAATATGGCCCTAATAAAGTGATAAAAGCATACACACACACCCAAACACACACACACATACACACACTAAGATTTCTGACCTATTTTCTAAAATAATGCATTATCAGAAATAAGGGGCAGATATTTAGCGATTTTAATCACTTAAATTTGTGTAAATTTAAAAAGCTATAAAATGCTTAGTCCCAAAAAGTCCCACTAGTTGAAAAAAAACTTGAATAAAAAGCAGGGAGGGAGGGGACATTGGGCTGTTTATTACACTAGTCCCCATTGTCTTTTATTGAAATTTGAATGGTTGGTTCATAAAGTTGAGTGTCAAAGCGTTTCAACCACTAATCGTAATCTTCAGAATGGGTAACTTTGTGTATCATCATTTGGGATAAGATAAATTTATCGGCCATTGTCTTATCCCTTTCGATCTCTGATAAAAAGGAAGTAAGTAGAAAAGTGGATAGATAAAAGATATATAATTAAACAACTTTAAAATACAATTTGAAATATTCGGCGAGAAAAAACACACCAAGAAAAGATTAACTTAAAAATCAACATGCTTATTTGTGCAAAAAAAAATGGCCAAATTATCATTTTTCCCCCACCTTAATTTTCCTTATTTGGCTCGGAGGGGAAAATTGACCCAAAATGATTTTTGAATCTATCGCGCTCTGACTGACATGGTATCCAGGGAAGGAGGGGACATTGGACTGTAACTTACATAAGTACCCAAAGTTTTATAACCTCTTATTTGTTGACTTAAAAATCTTTGGGCACTTTTATTAATTTTGTTTGGTTGGTTTCAGTGTCAAGAATTCAACAAATAATTTCAATGTACAGAAGGGGTGATTTTGTTTATTTAAATTGGAGATGTGTATCTATTTATCGTCCATTGGCATATCCCTTAAGACCCCTGCATGGTATAAGGCATGCACAAACTAGCACATACAGACACATACACAAGCATTTCTACATGTACATTATATACTGAAAGAAGTTGATAATTTCTTAAAGTAAAAAACTATGAATAAAACATATAGCATACGTAGTAAAGAAAAAAAAACTTATATCCAAATTGCTAAATATTAAGGTCCACAATTTAAAAATTACGTGTTGATGCTGGTACAAAAGCTGAAGCAAAAGTGGTTTACATTGTCCTTAAGTATCTACACCGCCGTCATATTATTAAAGAAGTTTCTTTTTTAATGTGGCGCGGAGTGCCTAGAATTAGAATTAGGCCTAAAGCCCCTCTAATTGGTTACATTCTAAGAGAGATACTTGCATTATGAAAAACACTAGTAATAGAAGAAATTAATACATTGTTAGTTGAAGCTCTATACAAAATGCAGTCATACAATACAAAGAACAAAATTTTTATTTATGATAGGCCGATACGCAGAATAAATTATTAATGGCAGGCCAGTATAAATCTTAATTGACCAATGGTAGACCAATGTGACATCATTTTTTGTAGGTACGAAAAAAAGCTTCTGTAATTATGAATAGCAGAGTCAATTGAATCATGAACAAGCTGCAACCGGACGCTTAATAGTTCTGCTAGAGTGATAGTACTGATTACTAAACTTTTGTTACCTGAAATTTGTTTGAAAGTTCGGCGTTCTCCTCTTATCTTTTTCAATTTTGAAATTTTTTATACCCCCTTCCGACAGAACAACTATTTCAAGTTCTAAAAACGAGTTGTAATAGATTATGCCTGTTATTTTCAAGGTTTTGTTGAGACTCGAACCCATAACATCAACATTCGAAATTTTAGTATCGTTTTACTTGAATATCGAAGATTATATTTTGTTTCCAAGATTATCATTTCCAATTCCTTGGAATTAAGGGCCTTGGTTTAGTATAGGTTCTTAATAAGAAGGAACATACACTTTAGTTTTAAATTATAAGCAGTTAAAAATAAGTATATATATTTTTCTAACTATTTTCCTATCAATAGCAATGATATTGTAAATGCAGTAGGTGTCCTTAGCATTATATTTGATTGGGTCAAATCTTAACAATAATTTTTACCTTCTTTGATTTCAAATCTATACCATCATAGATTTTAAAAGTCTAAATTCAAAGATTTTTCTCCTAAACTGGCGTTGTAGCTTAAAATAATGGAGAAGTAAAATTTTCTTCCATGAACCTAACCCGAAATTCATGTGTGCAAAGTTAGCTTGAAGCAGTTTGAGTGCATTTTCTGGTGCTGCTCCAGTGCTCCTTTTGCATGCAGATTTATTTTAAAGCCCATTCTTTACTATCATCAAAAAATACATTTTAACCATTTTTCTTGCCATTTATTTTCATATACCATGCAAGATAGGTTACAGAAATGTAATCTAGAATGCTTTTTTATTTTTAAAATATAAAAAGATATTTAAATAGATAATTCCCACAGATCTTATTTTTTTCATATTTAACTCTTAAAAATTGTGTTTATATAACTACTTAAAACTAAAAATATATAACTAAAAACCAACCTATTGATTTGGTAGATAGTCATTTTTTTAGTTATATATTTATACCTATTTTTGATATATGAATTTTTTCTGAAAATAGTACTTAGAAAAATAGATTATATAAAAAATAATTGTCGATAGGTATATATATTATATAAAATATTTTTAAAACTGAATAGGACAGAAAACTTCTGTAATTTAAATAACATCTACTACTTTTATACCACTTACTTTTTTAGAATATATTTATCATTATCATAAACAAAATAAAAGGTAAAGCTTACTTTAAGAGGAGGAAAGGTTAATGGCATTTTAAAAAGATATTTTCAAAACAACCTATTGTGCAAAATGTTGAAACTTTCTTATTTAATTGCAAGATGATAATTAATGTGAGCACAATTAGCCAACAATTATGGACGCCATAATATATCCCCAAAAATAGATTTGAATGTTGTGTTTTAAATATTAGAGTAAAACACTAGAGGGAGAAAGGGTTAAATAACTGTATTTCCCCATCGCATTAACCTTGTGCAACCTTTCTATTGGGTCATTGAAAATGAACCAATGGTGTCGCTTATATTAACACAGCCAAGTAGCAGAAAATAATTTAGAAGCAGACGAAAGAGGTCTTTGACAAAGGAAGGAAGATAGTTGTCTGTATATACATCTATACTATAGATCTGTTTTTTATATGCAAAATTTTCAAATACTAGTAAAGTTTCAATTTGTATTCTGCTAAGACATCCTAACGTAAAAATAGGAAGGTTTTTTGTTTGTTTCTCCTTTAGCTACTTGCTTTCCACCGAAACAATTAAGTTATCCCTTTTATTCATTCTTTACATAGGTCCCGTAATGGTGTTAAGTTATTCTATTTTTTAAATTTTAGTTTTGCGAGGTTATTTGGCTTTTTTTCTGAACCATTCATTCCTACCCCTTTGGAGTTCCTAAATGCAAGAGGATCCTCATCAAGTATTTTTAAATATTAAGTTCATCTTGTATACTTTTTACTACATCTATTCTGGCTTGTGGTGTATAAAAAGAATTCATACAAAGCGCACATTTCAAACAAATAGCGAAAAAAATGTAAATAAAACGTGTATAAAAATATCTAGACTACCTATTGAAAATATTCGAATTTAATATTTCATGAAGTGTATTGAAAAATCTTAAAATTTATGTTGTTTTGTTTTAACGTCTGTATGTAATAATAAAGTTCTATGCATCATCAACCCAAAACAGAAATAATACAGGAATTCAAGGGATGGGTGAAGGATGAAATTATTAACTTGAATAAATCCTTCTTTTGGTCCAACAAATAAGTATTTATCCTATGATTTATATTTATTTCATGGACAATTGTCTAACATATAATGCGATGCATTTATTTCTGTAAGTCTTTAAACTGGTTTTAAACCAGCTAAAATTAATCCGATTCAGCGCCATACGGAAAAAGATTTTTTTATTTCCATTAAATAAACAAAAATCCACTAAAACCAATTTAACTATACGCTTTATTCCTGAAATCATTACATTTAAATGAATCTAAAAATTACAGTCATTAAATAAGATATATGAGGCTTGTGCTTTAGTGTTTATTATGCCCACAGAAAAATATTCTAAAAAACATGTTTTTAGATGAGGCACATAAAATAAACTTTTTTTTAGTTTTCGCCATTTTAGTTGGATAATGGTTTTTATTCTCATATTTTTTACTTGTTCCAATATTGAAATATCTTCAACATGGCTATTTATATCATTTTAGCCCAGGGAGGGAAGGGACATTTGGAATGGTCCCTATAGAATTATAAACACATTCTACATAACTTCTTGACTTAAATTAAATTTAGATAAAATGGCACATTGCTACTAATAGTAATTTTAATCAAGAAAGGGATAATTTGTTTATCTTAATTGGGGTTGTACATCCCAAATAAAATAGATCCTACAATTAAAGTAGTAAGTTTTTTTTTGTCAGTAGCTTTTGATTTCGATAACTATTGACAAATTTGATTCTCAATTTTAAGAAAGCTTCAAAAGGCCCTAGGAAAGTTTTAGGCCACCTTTCTGCCCTTCGCTGCGCTTTGAATACAGAGCCTCTAAACGCTAGAGACGCAACCGCTAGGAATAGAAATACAAACATTTGTCCCATAAATATGTATAGATATATCATTTTTAAAATATTTATAAAAGAAAACCACATTATAAAACAAAATATTGGTTTAAAAAAAATATAATTACACTTTTTATTGCTAAAACGATAGTTGTATTGTTATCAAAAAATCAGCTGATTGCATTATCATATAAAAACACCAATGATTTTAACATCGGAACAAATTTTAAACCTTTTTTAAAGTCAATTAAATTATTGATTTAATATTCGCCATGGCGCTACTGAAAGACCAACAAACTAAAAAATATTCAAAGGATGCCCATTGGCATGAAACATTCACAAAATTTTCGACCGTCTATCTTTAATAGCAGCCAAGAAAATATATTTTTCCCTATATGTTTATAACGTCCAGAGGTACGGACATTTTGAAATATAGAGTTGCTTTTGAAACAAATTTATTCATTATCAAAAGAAAACTGTTCCTAACCCTATATAAATAAACTAGGCTGCGCCCGTATCAATGAGGGGCTAGGAATTAGAAGGGGTTTCAAAATAGCCTAACACTTTCCCCACACTTATGTAAAGCTTCCTGAAAATGAATAACCCATTAGGTTCAGCGGTTATTTAAATCCTTAGCTTCAGACAAAAAACACCTTATTACTTTATATAATAGGATTTGTGTAAAACCTACCATAGTTTCAGCCATACTGCTCTCCATCATATTTACCATGGCATTCATTTATAATTATTCATACATATTCACTAATTAAATTAATTAATTATATCACAATTAATTATTATAATTATCACTTTTTTATTATTTGTTTTTATTTTATTATATATGAACACTTTCTTAACAGATGTGTTTACTTTAGTGGTTTTATTTTTGTCTTTTTAATTTTGTTTGTTTTTGGCCCACTGTGTGATTAATTAATGCGGGGAATAATTTCCCTTTCTAGCCCACTGTGCACCTTGCTTAATTAATGTGTGGGGAGGAAGGGTTGTGTGGTGCGCGCATGTAATATCGGGGCTATATGAGCACAGCACAGTACAGTAGTATAGTATATCTGTCCAACTAGATTCTCCATCCAACTGGTGGGGATAAAAATCACCAGGTTCCTCAAAATTTGGGGGGGGGGGGGTATCGTAGCCCCCTCTTTTCGTATTATGGGGAAACATAAAAAGGAAGTATTGGGGGGTATAATTATTGTAAGGGGGGATCGGGGTATTAGAGCGCTTCTAGGGGGGTGAATGTTCGATTTCTCTCTTTTTCTTTCATCTCAAAATAGATCTCTCTCTCTTCTCTCCCATTCCCATAGTTTTGATATTTCTCTCTGTCTTACTTTTTTACTTCTCTTTTTTAATTCTTTCTCTTGCGCTTTCTCTCTCTCTCTCTCTCTCTCTCTCACTACCTACATAGCCAAATCCGGCAAAGATGTTTTCTGTGTGTATATACTATACACACACACGCACACACACACACACACACACACACACAAACACAAACACAAGTATAGGGAAATCATTTAGATTCGCGTTAGCCAGTCCCGTTTTCTCTCTCACGCTCAATCTTTCTCTCATTCAGTTAGAAAGAATCTTGTTTCTCTTTCTAGAAATACTCCTTTTTTCCCTATTTCCCCTTACCTCTTTTCCTCTTACCACCGTGCACCCATTACTGTTTATCCCTTTCCCATGATAGCTCAATATATTGCGGATTTTTTTCTGATATCGCAAAGAAGAGAACGGGCAGTTACACGGCTCGTCTTCAAAACCCGAATATTTTTACATCCTTTTATAAAGTCAGCTTAATTCATATTTTTTTTCTTTTCACAAAAAAACAATGAGGTTTTTTTTGTTTTTCCGAAACTATATTTATACATTACATTCATAAAAGATAGCGTTTTGATTAATAAGCAAAAAAATCTGTCAAGATTAATGAGGGGGCTGGTAAAGACGGCGGCTATGGCCTCGTGACGTCATATAATGTGATATCAAACCGCATTATGTGGCGGCATTAATCCTCACCTCCCATTGGATACAACATTTGATTACACCCTGATATCAGAACCCAATAAAATTGTGGTGGGCCGGACATTTTGATTCAACCTTCCCCTTTCTATTGAATCCAACCCCGGCCAAGTTTGATATCAGCCATCCCTTTTTATATCAGACTCTCACATTAAATGTATTTTTATAAGGAGAATGGGGAAAGTTGTGTAAGGGTTGGGGGGAAAAGGCTTTTTAATCCCTTCTTTTTATTGGCTTCTTTAGTTGGCCAATATGATGCTGTGTTTTTTATATAAATAAAAAATAAAATTCCCTTTTAATCAATGAAAAACTGGCCTGCTTGGGACCAATAATGTTTCAAGGAGGTTGGGGATTTCCTGGATTTTGACTAGTGATCATCACACGTATTAGATTCACCTTTATATGTAGTGAATTCCAATATATTCAAAAGGTGTAATTTAATAATTCCAGATTTTATTCTGAACGAGTCAAAATGAGTGTCTGCATGCCCCGCCTGTGATAGAGAGGGACTGGAATGCGAGAAAGAGGACAAGAAGAAGTCACGTAGGTATTTTATTTTAAAAAAATTATTATGAATAGAAGCCGGCGGGCCACGCAGAATATATACGGATTAATATTAATTTAAAATGCAGTGGTAGTAAACTGAAATCGAGGAATATAATGAAACTGTGATATGAATATATATATATAATGAACCCGATTTTAATTTAAAACCATTGCAAATCTTTGGGCTCTCCAAGGAAAGTAAGTATTCATCTCAATATCTTGGTGGACCTGAGTCCCCTAAATAAGGTACTTAAGATATTTCTCCAAAATTGATTTTAAAATCTGCAGCTTTGTCGTCTATGTAAAATAATTTTATACATATACCCTACTATGTTGTCCTATAATAAACCCATTTAAATGGATTTCATATATAATCGCAAAATGTTTTCAATCAAGGAATCTTCTCACAACTCTTAAATTCAAAAGTTAGAAATTTTGTTAATATACCCCTTTCAAAACAAAGCTGCGGATTCGATGTACCAGAGTCCACTAGGGAAAGGAAGTGATTTCCCTAAAACAAAACCTCAGTGGACCAAAGTACACCAAGAATGGGAAGTGACTTCTCTAAAATGAAGGGATGTCACTTCCCTAAATGAAGGGAAGTGACATCCCTAAAATGAAGGGAAGTGACTTCCCTAAAATGAAGGGAAGTGACTTCCCTAAAATGAAGGGAAGTGTCTTCCCTAAAATGAAGGGAAGTGCCTTCCCTAAAATGAAGGGAAGTGCCTTCCCTAAAACGAAGGGAAGTGCCTTCCCTAAAATGAAGGGAAGTGACTTCCTTAAAATGAAGGGAAGTGACTTCCCTAAAATGAAGAGAAGTGACTTCTCTAAAATGAAGGGAAGTGCCTTCCCTAAAATGAGGGGAAGTGCCTTCCCTAAAATGAGGGGAAGTGCCTTCCCTAAAATGAAGGGAAGTGACTTCCCTAAAATGAAGGGAAGTGACTTCCCTAAAATGAAGGGAAGTGCCTTCCCTAAAATGAAGGGAAGTGCCTTCCCTAAAACGAAGGGAAGTGCCTTCCCTAAAATGAAGGGAAGTGACTTCCTTAAAATGAAGGGAAGTGACTTCCCTAAAATGAAGAGAAGTGACTTCTCTAAAATGAAGGGAAGTGCCTTCCCTAAAATGAGGGGAAGTGCCTTCCCTAAAATGAGGGGAAGTGCCTTCCCTAAAATGAAGGGAAGTGACTTCCCTAAAATGAAGGGAAGTGACTTCCCAAAATGAAGGGAAGTGACTTCCCAAAAATGAAGGGAAGTGACTTCCCAAAAATGAAGGGAAGTGACTTCCCTAAAATGAAGGGAAATGACTTCCCGAAAATGAAG
This sequence comes from Acartia tonsa, assembly GCF_053477335.1. Lineage (NCBI taxonomy): Eukaryota > Metazoa > Arthropoda > Copepoda > Calanoida > Acartiidae > Acartia > Acartia tonsa. The sequence continues at coordinate 24,099,035 of NC_137261.1, forward strand.
GGAAGTGCCTTCCCTAAAATGAAGGGAAGTGACTTCCCTAAATGAAGGGAAGTAATCCAGGTAAGATGTCCAGTTTAAATAAACTAATTCGTATCATGCAAAGAGAACGAAGTAGCAGGTTTTGTCGGTTTTTTTTTACAGTAGCCTTTAATAGGTTGTTATAGATTAGGTTAGGTTAGGTTAGGTAAATGTTAATGATTGCCCCGGTTGGGAAATAGGCCTAGCAGGGTTAGAGCCCCCCCCCCCCGCACTCGCCAGAAATAGAATAAAAGCTACTGTGAAAATATGACGAAACCCACTACATTGTTTTCTTTCCATGATCCAATAATTCGATATAAAATTGCGCTAATAAAAATGCATTGCAATAAAAAATCAAATTAAATTGCAACCAAAATATTTTGAAGCTTTATGAAAAAGCTAAAAAGTACAATTTTGTTTTCAATTTAGCAAACCAATAGTAATGAATGATGATTAGAATTAAAGATAAACAACAATGACGTTTTAATTTTTACCAATGATTTTAAAATTGAATTCAAACAACCAAAAATTAGACATTAGATACTTGTTTTTGTTTATTTTGTGTAAAATAAGATCTCTGGGATGGCTGAAATCTTTATGGCTATAAAGAAACTTAATAAAGTTATAATTCAAAGAAAGACAAAGTGAGAATTTTTCAATTTTTAGAAATAGAATGGAAGACAAAATTGTCATTAAAAGAAACTTTATTTTGCTTGAAATTTTACTTTACTATACATAAAATTACTTTGGGCCAGTCTTAAATGTTAAAATAAGCATCTAGCATGCCATTCAACTTAATGCAGGGATGCCAAACGGCTAGTGGACTCTAGGGGCACTTTAGCAGAGAGGAGGTGGAGGAACTTTTTCTCTCCCCCCCCCCAACTTTTAATTTTGATTTTAAATAGAAAAGGTTTTTTCTTGATGCGAATTCTCTTGGGAGGATGGTTGCACCCTCGCCCAAAATAGTTATAAACTTTCCCATAATCTACCCTGTAAAGGAGAACCATATCAACATATATGTTAGCGAAAACCTTTGGTATAGATATACAGAGATCCTGTTACTTTATCATAAGGATGATTACTAGAATCTTGCATCTACAGAGCAACTTCTAGCAATTTTAGTAACTTTAAATTTTGTTGATAAAATAACATCATATTTTGAACTCATAATCTAAAACTTACCTATTCCTTAAAAAATTATTACAGTTTGAATGTTTTTTCATTAATGACAAACAACCAATGATTAAAAAATGCGCAACATTTTGTGGGAAAAATTGGCCAGAAATATTTAAGATTTGGCAGCCTAATTTTGCAAGAATATAAAGTGTTTTTGCTCGCAAATGAATTTCTGTTTATAGAAGAGTTTTAGAAACTAATAGCAATACTGGTGCAACAGAACAGTTTCACAACTAACTGGCCTAAAACCGCTGTAACCACATAGTAATAATAATATTAGGAACATGTTTATATCTCGAGACTGCAAGCTAAAGCCTAAAAGTGCACAAAAATGGCATTTTCCTAAAGACTTGAAATAAAACTTTAAATATCATCTCCATTACTTTATTATTTAACCATATTATGTTTTTTTTCGGGGGGCGGGGGGGAGTTGAAGTTGTTATCATATCTTCAAACAAGATATTGCTATAGACACAACATTTTATTATCATGATCAATAAAGGGGGGGGGGGGGGGTGTTTAAACCTTTTCAATATGGAATTAAATGGGAAGTTGTTGAGAATTTTTATTATAGCTTTTGTGTCTCGCTCTCCTCACAACAAAATATAAACAATATACACAAAAATATATACAGGGATAAGCAATCATAATAAAAAAATGTAGAAAAGATTTTGTTGCATAACAAAATAATGTTTTTTTTTCTTATTTACTTGCGGCTACACCCCTGAAGGCGTTGTAGAGGCACTTTTTATCTTAGTTTTTTTAAATAAAAAAAAATATTTACCCTGTTAAAGATTCTGTTGACAACAATTTGATAGATTTATGTCGACTTTATGGTATTGGATAAATATTTATTTTACATGATTATTAAAGAACTTACTTGTCTTATATTTACGCCGAAGTCAGGACCAATATTGCAGTAAAATATCTATATCTTTGATGATATTCTAAGTTAAGTAGTCTCTTGTTAATAAAACATATAATAATATTAACTTCAAAGATGAAGAGGGAAATGTTTCAGGGATCTGAAGGGATAAGATAATGGATGATACACAAAATTACCCCTTCTGTAGATTATATTTAGTGGTTGAACTGTTAAAACACTCAATTAAAATTCTTGAACGTCCTTAAAGTTGTTAAACCAACGAATAAAACACTATTGTAAAACTTTGGGGACTAGTGTAATAAACAGCCCAATGTCCCCTCCCTCCCTGGAAATGTTTGGTGCATGGTTTGAAAGATGTTTATCAGTGCAAAGTAATGAGCTCAGATAGTTTTTGTTGCTTCAATGATTAAATTCAACCATCAGGCATTTAGGGATATATAATGGTTATTTATATCATCGTAATACAGACAGATTTCCACGGATATTAAATGAAAAGTTATAAGATTACAACCATTTTTTTAGCCCAAGGTGCCGAATGCCCGGGCTAACAAAACTGGTAATAATTTTATGATTTTTATTTTGATATTCGTGGAAAATTGGCTGAAATACGATGTTATATGTGATTTTTTAGTATGGATGAGAACCGTTTCTAAACCTTCGGACATCGGATATCAATCGGTTTCGAAGCCATACTAGAAATTGTCCTCTGTAAGGAAAACAAATTTAACTTCAAATTGTTGTTTTATATAATTTACTACATATAAGTTTTAACTTCTATATATTTACTTCTAATTTTATTCCAATATTCCTTTATCCTGATCCCTGACAAATTTAAAACACAACCAAACAAAGAACTTGTAGACAAAGGTTTTTTAAATTGGGCCGTTGATAAATATGATAAGCAGTAAATAGGAAGGCTGAAATCCTAATGTTATTTCACAAAATGAAAAACTCTATAGAAACCACTTAAATAACAAACAATACTAATATGATTTAGTTAAATTGCTAAACAATACAAGATGTATTCTTAAACTTCACCCTCAATTACTCCCAATTAGACATTAGAGCATTTGCAATTGTCCCATAAGAGTTTTTGATTTTTGAATTGTATAGTTTATTGAGGGAAAGAACATTGGACTGATAATTATACTTATCCTCAAAGATTTATAAACGCGTTCTCTCATTTTTAACAGCAAAGCTTTTCTATAATTAGGGTCGGTCCGTCCGTTACGGATAGCTTTTTTCAATTTCGATTAAATTTCCTATTTAGGCATGTTAGAATTGTCCTATTGATTTCAAACTTTGCATGATGATTCTGTAGTACTTAGGTACGTTTCGGAAAGCGTAGCAACACTATAATCGTTACCAACATGTCCGTACGTCCATTTTAAACATGTTGATTTTTAACTTTTTAAACAAATTTTTATGTGATATAATAATCCGATTGATCTGATTTTTGGAGTTCTGATTCCTATTACAGCAAGGTACAATATATTATCAAGTCCTGAAAATGTAAGTATGTCCTTAAACAGTATTCTGTATTTGAGAAGTTTTGCAACAAATATACGTATAATTTTGTCAAAACTTTTATATTCATATGTTGCATATTCAGTTCTGACACTCTACAAGAATTAATGTTCGTCTGTCCTACCGTTTCAGAGCTTCGCTTTTATGGATGTTGTCATCCTTAATTTATTAGAACGTAGGGGAATTTAATCAAATTTAATTATGTGATACAAATCAGCAGTGTCCCCACGTTTTCACCATTAATTATAATAAGTATGAATTGTCGTTCATTATCTGTTACAATAATGCTGTATAAACTCAAGTTATTCGATGTATGTCTGTGTGAATGCCAATAGACTGATAGAGAAGAAATTATGAATAATTTTTAAAATTTGTAGCAACCTTTGTTTAAAACAATAAATTATTTTAACAATTTAAAGTAAGGTTGTTTTAAGTTGGACAAATCTAGCAATGAGTTTCAACACCTCTTGTTTTATGCTTTAACCAGGGATAGAAAGATCAATAATTGTACTTAAAATTACTTTTGAATGGAAATTCAAATTATTCAGAAATTGGACTATAAAAAACTTTTAAATTCAAAATTATATTTTTTTATAATTATTTAGGGTCAAAATTTATAGGGCCTCTACATCTTCAGATGGATGAAAAATGTATTTTTCAAGAGTCCAGTTATCGATATAAGTGAATGTACCAAAGTTGTCACAATTTTGTCCAGTAAAATGAAAGTAATCTTTGTTGCTGATATCATATCTACATAGAAATATAAGTGAAGTTATATTATTTTTACTGTGACATTCCTATATTCAAAGTAAATCTATGTTTTCATCTCAATGTTTATAAAAAATCAAGATAATGTAACTAGCAAATCTTATAATATAGTATTAGCTCTAACTTAATATTCAACATAATGTCGAGGTGAATATAAAACAAATGAAACTCATCGTAAATCACTCAAAAAAAAATCTTAAGCTTTGTATTTATCCCTTTACTTGTGATTGCCTAGAAGGAAGAAAAGTAAACATTAAATGTTTACAATTCACATTCATAGTGTTCAAACATTCCACCTAAAAATAAAAAAAAGAGTATGCCAAAACTGATCCAATAAATTATGATATACACTGTTTTTATTTTGAAAGTTTGTATTTACATCAGTGTAAAAAAGAGTAATAATAAAAGTATAAATAACAACTGAAAGGGTTTTTTCATGTAATTTTTTTTTTCACAAAAATTTTAAAAATATCTGTTTTTAATAAACACCAAGAATAACATTCATTCTAAACAAATTTTATGTTTGATTTTTCATTTAACTCTTTTCTTTCTCTTTTTTCACCTTTTCTTTCTCTCTCTCTTTCTTTATAGCTTTTGTTTGCATTTTAGCTATGATAAAAGGTTTTATTCAAACATTAAACAATATGAAAAGAAGGTAGAATATTTACATTTGTAACGACTTTGAAAACTGCCATAGTATTTACAACAGGGTTCGGAAGCCGCGCCTCAGCCGCGCATAAGCCTCAGTTTTAAACCTGCTTGTGAGCAGAAAAAGAAATTTTTGAAAGAAGGATTGTCTACTAAATAGACAGTTTTATACATCCAGCTAAATTTTATAGTGATAAAATGACGATTTCACTGAGGCTTACACGCGGCTTACGCGCGGCTTCCGATCTTTGATTTACAATGTAGATTCTATAAAATCAAAGTAAAACTGTTAAATCTGACTTTCATGATTTTTTAATTTTCTCGGTCAAATCTTTTAACGCCTTTAACGCTCCTAGCATCTAGGAACTCTGTATTCTATGACGTAAGGAAAATAGCCTAAAATCAAACTTAGATATTAAAATCAAATAGCCTAAACCACATATGGATCTATAAGAATCTTTAAAAAAATTGAGAATTTAATTGGTTCAGTGGTTCTCGAAATCTTAGGCTACAGACCTAACTTGATTTTTCTAACAATTGTATCTATGACTTCTTTTGGAAATACAACATGGTAGGTATACTAACAAAAAAAATCATATTCCCCTTCAGGAAATATAGACAGATAAAGTAAGTTATAGAGCAGTCCAACTAATAACAACGATGCATATTGAATTTTTTAATATTTCTGTATTGGTAACTATGAATGTTTTGATCCTTGTTTCCTGGATAAGCAATAAAGTTGTCGCAAAACATTGCACGCAAATTTTACTTTGCATGTTTTTAAACTGAGTCCAGGGCTAGGATAAAACATTACAAATTTAAATAACACCAAAATAATCAAATCTTTATCAGTTGAAGCCGAGTCCGCAGCCGTCAAATAAAAGATACTGCTAAAGCTAGCGCATTGTTGTTGTACAAGGAGATGCTGAAAGTGTATAGTGTGACGTCATAAAAACACGTCTAAATCCATTTATTTCTAAAGGGGTTTCCTTTGCCACTTCTTCTCATCCTTCCTTTTAGACGTATTTTTATGACGTCACGCATGCCACTTTCCGTATCTCCTTTGTACAATCTGCAACTGAAGCCGCCAGAATAAAGGCTTAAAGTTACCGAAAACTAAGCCGAACAATTTTCGACATTATTCAACAAATAAATCTAAACTATAAATATATAGTCAGACAACTACCTAAATCCCCCTGCTGGGGAACTTTTTCGTCTGTTAGCATATTGTTTTCTTTTATTGTAGTGACCTGGCTGTGTTAATTTTCAAAGGCCCAATTGAATGTCGGTACAGGGTCCTCGGGAAGAGGACGTACAGTTAGTTAACCTCTTCCCGCTCTATTGCTTCACTCTAATATCAAACGATCAACACACTCTACATGCTTTCCTATTTAAATAACTTAAATCTTTTTCTATAATATTCTAAAATTTGTTTTTTGAATAATTTTCCTTGCTTGACTGTGATTCCGTGAAATAGTAACTTGGGCTTTGCTACTTTCTATGCACTACTCGCTGTTATAGATTTATTGGTTATTGTGAAATAGCAACTTGTTCTTAATATACTAAACGCTGTAAGTTAGTATGTGAAAGAAACAATAAAAAAGAAATTCAGTCCCTTTTCATCTTTAATATGGTGTACAAATAAAATTTTATGGTAAGAATAAAATATCCAACCTTTCTAAAAATGAGCGCCATGTGCAATGATATTTTAATATTTTGTTATTTTATTGGTTGTATTGAAAATATTTGTATGGTAAGGAACTGAGAATTCATACTGATTTTATAACTCACTGTAATATATTATATTTCATACATATACAAGTTTATGCATTTTTTATAACGACCAGGTACATGGAAATTTTTGAAGAAAATGTTTTTCAGTTGAAATATTGCTGTGTATTTAAAAAGCAAGTCTAATTTGAATCCAAATTTTATAAAGAATACTTTTTCCTGTCACTGCATATTTCTTGGTATTTTCATCATAATTTTGATATATGTGGTATTTATTCAATGTATGGGTTGAGTATTTTAATGGTATTTTAATTAAATTATTATTTTGATATTAACATATCTAAAACAGTACATATTATGAACAGGGAGGGGGCGGCATTGGACCGTAAATAATCTATTAATAATAATAAGATCTATTATCATAATGCTAATAACGAAAGTTATTTTATAGAAATAATAGATAAATCATTCATTAAGCATAGCAAAGTATAAATATAGTAATTTAAAGAAGCTTTATCTTTATATTGTGTCTGTTTATCTTGAATCGATAGACTGTGCTTTTATAAGATATTTTTCATGTTAAAATACATATAGCTGTCATACAGAAAGCTATTAGAATAGTTGAAGATATTAAAACCAAAGAAAGCCATTAAAGCCGCATACATAAAAAGACATTAAGAAAACTTACATACAAACACAAAAAGACATTACAATGGCAGATTTATTCATGCTGGGGTGAAACTCTAAAAAAACATAACAAAAATACCACAAGGTCTAACTAGATTTTGATGTTCATTGATCTGACCAAGTGGACAATATTCTATATACAACCAACCCTTTGATTGTATGATCTTTGTCTAGAAGTCCTTGTGATACGTTGTTCATTTATACAGGCCAAGAAAAAAAATTCATCTACACTAGCTTTTATTAAGCTACTAATGTAAGAGCGATTGTTTTAACCCCCACCAGTTAAGGGTTAAAATGATAATTATTATAATATAATAAAACTAGTGAAAATTTCAACCCTTTCCTAAATGAAAACTTTTGAGTTGATGGTTTATAAAAGAAATATGTATGTATGTGTGCACAGCATCAAATATTCATTATATTGCCAATTCAAATTGGCTATACTTTATGCAAGGATATGGAAATGTATTCTGTAAATAAAATTAAAAAGAAAACGTAGACTTAATCCCATTTTTTCTTTTATCATATTTTTGTTTTATGATTTGTATTATGGCTTTTACTGTTATTCGATGGATTATTTAGATGGTAGGCTATTTGGAGTAATGTTCAATTGACTGTATAGAAAATTAAAAAGTTTGACCAATTTTTTACCTAAGAATTTTTTCTTATACACAAGATATCAAATCTTCAGTATTATGAACTTAGTCCATTTTTTTTAATAGATAGTTATTTTTTGTATGGGGAAGGGGGAGAAGAGGGAAAAGAGGTATTTTTAGGACGTTTTCTATTTTGGTACTCTAAAGTTCATTGTCTAGTGGTAGTAAGATAAGGTAAACAAAAACAGACAAACATCCTGTTACACCCCCTTAGAGTTTGATTGAAGGGGGTTGTCAAAATTTTTGCAAACCCCTTTGGCAAATTCCTGTGCACGCTACTAGAATATGATACCATTTTTATAATAATACAAGTCCCTGGCTCCAGAACCATTTGAAGGATGGACAAAGCTGTATGAAGCAATGGTTATGTATGGATATAAATACTTTAGGGGCTTGCCCAGCCAGGCAGGGGGAGTAACAATTATGGAGGGGGTAATCATTAAAAGAAGGCCATAGAATTGGTGTTTATACCTTTTGGATACTTTTGGTTGGAAAAAATATCAAAGGTTTTTAAAAATCTAAAATTGAATTGGCTAATCCTATAATAATCAGATTTCCGTAGACATAACATGCTTAATTAAGGCTTCCGGACAAAGGCTTTTAAAGAATTGGTTGTCTGTTGGACGTTAGGTCACATTTTCCTGACTTCAAGAAAGCCAAATCTGGAAATAAAAATAAGACCTTGTGGTTTGCCTTAATAGGCAATAAAACTTAGCTAGGTTTCTTTAAAAAAATGTAGCTAAACAAAGTGTCTCAAAAATCATACATGTGACGTCATAAAAATGAGTTAGATGAAAGGAGAAGTGGGAAAGAAAACCCTTTAAAAAATAGATGGATATTCCCTTATTATTATGACGTCACAAGGCTGATTTATTGAGACACTTTGTTAAGTTACAAAAAACAAGATAAAAATAAATATGTTGGAATAAGGAAACACCTTTGGGGACATTTAAGTATTGACTCCGTGTGTGTGTTAGTGAGATGGCAGGATGGCATAAGATGGCTTGGCTTATATCCATTGTCTCAGTAGGGGTGGACAATCTATAATTCATCCTAAATTGGCGCACAGACACACACATACCTACACACACACACACACACACACACACACACACAGACAAACACACACACACACACAAACTAAGCATCCCAAAGTGTTCATCAATTGCAAAGATATTCAAATGTTTCCCAACAAGGATGACAATATTAATATCAATCGCAACTTTTTCGTCTCAAAAAATAAAGGCTGACCTTACCTTGAGTCAAAGCTATTCTTTTACTTTTCCAATTATTATTTGATCAATAAACATTGTTCTAGAGTACTATTTAAAAAGTGTGTATCAAGAAAAAAAATTTCATTGAAATATCATGCGCAGTCGATACATCGACATGACCATAATTTTAAATATATCCACTCTTAAAATCACTTAAATTTACAAATTATTGAGTAGCTATGCTTACAATATAGGCACCCACATTGAAACAAACACATAAACACAATATTAGAAAGTTTTGGAACCAAACAGATTGGTTATGCACATTGGTTGATGCTTTTTTACCTAATGAAATCATTTGGAAAATTAGAGCTTTTCATTGTTTCTATATGAGAAAACAGTACCCTTTAACTTGTTTTGCTTTAGTTTTAAGATATTAAGAAGAAAAGAAAATCATTTAAAAAACCTTTTGCTGCCTCATATCTTATGTATATCACAGTTAAAAAGCCACAGCTGTGTTCATTCTCTTGAAATATTTGGACTATATTCAGCCGCATATCGCGGCGGCTATATTCATTCAAATCATAGAGAAAAAAATAAAAGAGAAGAATCGAAGCAACTAGAAGACGAAAATAGGCAGTGGGCCTAGAGGCCTACTCAGCGCTGTTGCCGCGCTAAAATTTATTGCTATTCCACTACTTTTCAAATGGGAGGATTAAAAATTATTATAAAAAATATTTTTTTACTTTTTACTTTTTCCATATTTAGGGCAAGAATATTAGATTAGATATTTTCGTTTTAATGTTTTAATTAAAAATTACATAGAATTTTATTTTTATTTAAAAAAATTTGTTCATGAAAGATGAATCCTTCTATTTCTAAAAAGGTGGAAATTTTTTTCATAATGAACATTCAGCTGATTCTGACCGCCCACGGCTGTTTGCTAAATATCGCTTTTCTTTTTATTCACATTATTATTTATGATTGACTTACAAAAAGCCCTGGGCGGTTTTTGATTTTCGTCTGCTTCTAAATTTAGGGATGGGGAAGTAGTATTTTACCATGAAAAAGGGGTGAGTATTCATCCTCTTATCCTTTTTCCTTATGATTCAAATAGTCAATATTATGTAGCCCCAGCTGAGCCCCATAACAAAGTCTGCACCTGTTATAAAGCAGCTATTAGAATTTAACGGCTGCCTATCCTTGTATAATATCAAAACTGGTAAATGTTTGGTTTATTTTCCAATGAATATTGAAATGATGTATGAAATGTGACATAAGAACATAGAACATATTTGTATATTTGAGAAATGGATACTAAATTTATATGTATAAACTATTCATGCCAGGGACATGTCTTCTCATAAAAAAATTCTTGAAAATATGTGAAAAAGGTCCAAATTTAGTTCATTACCATGATAAAATTGTTAAACACGCATGCTCTAAATAGCTTAGTCTCCCTAACTTTATCTGTATCTGTGTAACTTTATAACTATTCTAGATACAACAATTTACTCTTTATGTGTTATGACCGTAAAAGGTTTTGTTACTATAATTCTAAGACAACTTTGTCTGTTCTTTTTCACTATTTATCTCTATTAATTTTTGTTCCTGCCTCTGTATAAACTATAAATGATGAATATAATCCTAGAAATCTGGGGGTCTAAATCTAATTGTGACAGCGGGGGGTCCCCACCCACATACCCCCCCCCCCCCATTACCCCACCAATTGTTTAACAGCCCCCCAGGATTTTGATGCCTTCCCTTTGAAGGAATTAATTTCCTTTTATTCTTCACTTCTACCCACCTCCACAAATAATTACTTTTCCAATATTACAGCAAGAAATTATGAATTAGCGAACACTATATACAAGCATAAGATTATGGATTTTAAAACCTTTAATGCAATTTATCTACACTGGCGGCTGCGCACCTAGCACCAATGGGATCTTTATTCGAAGAGACCATTCTGAGACTTATATAAATAGATAAAAAAGCAATTAACTATCCTTTGACTTATAAGAAGCTATCTGAAAAGGAGAATTCGATTGGTTCAATTTCTATTGAAAATAAAATTATTAGCTACTGACAGGAAAATCTTTTACTTAAAATAATAGATTAATTGCAATTTAGCTAGAGCTTTTAAAAACTTTAAAAAAAGTATTATAAGACTATCTTAATTTAATGATTTAATTTTTTCCCTAGATTTTTTTTATAAAATTTTGAACATTTTTGTTATAACGCCTATCCAATTGATTGTTGGAAGTCTTGTGTTGTAAGATTTCCAAGTCATAGTTTGTGCCAACATTTATTTATGCTCTCATTTTCTCTTCAAAATTATTCAAATCTTAAATTATAATAAGAAATAGAGCATTTCAGAAAGTTTATGTTTGTTCTAAATATTGAAAATAGGTATTTCAAGCAGAATTTAAAACATTTAAATAAATTGTTCCATGAAGTTCATCTAATAAAGTCCAGATACGTAGATATTATGTTGTTTTTTAAAGTAGCAAAAATGTATAGCAAATGATTTTGTGTTTGTAGTTTGAAATTTACGTGGTTTTAAAATGTTGCTGTCAAAAAAGGATAGTACACAAACGTTTGAGTTTAATGAGGTGACGGAGAACCCACTTTCCCCTTTGCCTAAGAAAACTTATTTCCTTGATTCCTCCAACCCCTCATACCCGAAAGGGAAGCAGCTTATAGTGTCTTAAATAACGTCATAATTGACCAATGGTAAAATGTACACTGGCCTATCATAGGTCATTTGTATTGTATAACGTCATTTTTTAAAGTTGCTTCCAAAAATGTGATCACGCAAAACATTATCAGTATCCTAAAAATGATATTTTTTAAATTAAAGTTTAATGATAATTTTTGTATGCATAAAAATTACACACATAAAATAAAATAAAGTTCTACAATTTTTTGACACATTAGAATTACATTAAAGTTGAATTCTGATAGCCAATACTGTACTGTAATATTTCTTTGATTTTTTTCTATGAATTATATCTAAAGGTCGTTCACTGTCTCTATTATAGATACCACAAAAGATTGGACTGTTTATTCCAAGAAAACTCAACAAATGGTGTTGATATGACATTTCAAACCTTTTCCGACGATCTACAATATAAAGTAGTTGGTTGTGGTGTGGTTTTAAACTTTTTTCAAAAGGGTAGGGGGGAGATTATTTTTTATTTACTTCACCAAGAAGCTAGGGGCGCAGCCACAAATATTACATTAAATGAAAAAAGAATATTGCAGACATTTTATCGACATAATGTCATAAGAGCTAAAATGATGATTCAGACAACAATATAACCAAAATTAATCCTTATTAATAAAAACCAATATTTACCACTTGTTTTACCATTTATTTTACAGTATATTAGTCCCTTTCCATGACCACCACTAAATTGTCTGTAAAAATTGCATCTCTAAAACTATAATATTTACACAGCCAGAAATATATGTATTTTTTTTTGTATAATTTTCTTACATACCTAATACTTTGTTTGATTAAAATTATATATATTTTCTCTATCAAAAAATTAGATATTTAATATTTTTCTAGGAAAGCAAGCCTATCCTTTATTCGTGATAAATAAATAAAATATACATATATACAATATTTGAAACAAAGAAATATTATGAAATATGTTCATTTATAATTTTGTATTTTGGTCTGCCCCTTGCCTTCAGGGGCAAAGTCCTAGTTGGGGAAAGGGTGTAACCTCTAAATTTTCAGCAGACAAATTTAATGTTTTTTCTCAATTCTATATTTCCTAGGAGGTTATATGTACCAGATTACAAACTACTTGGGACTTATTTGAAACTTCTATGCAAATTGTAGAACGATCGGTCCCCCTCTCTATCATTTAATAGCCTTTTAAGAATAGAAATTGATTGGTGGATTGATTTTGTGATACCTTAGTAATATTTCTTAAGGACTAGTACTCTATAATTATTATTCATCTTATTACAAAAACATAATTTCAATATTTGTGTAAGCCCCCCCCCCCTTTACATCCTACCCAATATCTTGATTTTCTATCTTCCCCCCATACCTCCCTCCTTTTTGATATTCATATGCCTTTATATATGAATATCGAAGGGACAGTACACTTTTGAAAAATATCATAAAGTTTAGCCAAAACAAATTATAAACACTATTTTAAAACTCTAAGTTCATAATGCTTTAATATGAAATATATGCCTTTCATTTATTTCTTTGTCTAATTCAATTTCTATTTGCACTGTCCCATTAAACGCTTTCCCGATCAAGCAAAACCCCTCAATAAACCCCCCTTACAGAAGCCTTCTCTCATAGTTCCATGATTTTTATTTCCCCTAACTTTTTTTTCACTTTCGGCCCCCTAAAAATCCTCCCCCCCCCCTCCTTGTATCAAGCTGTGATACGACCTATATATATTTATAAATTACAATATTGACTTCAGACAAACAATAGCCTACATCATTGACCCACAGTGAATTTACTAAAATGTTCATTATTATAATTGAATCTCTAATAAAACTAACATTTTCTGAAGAAGACTTGTTACTAAGCCATAATTAGCTTGTCTTATCTGACGTCAATGTATCCAATTGCCCAAGTAACTAAAAATAAAAACTAAACAAATATATTAATAAGACTTCAAAATTGATAAATGAATAAAAATAGACAACAATTAAAGACCTTCGCAATAGGAAGAATTGTACAAACAAGTCAATAGTATGTAATTCAACTGCTTTATTATGTATGCATCTTTTAAATTGATGCTTTGAATATTGAATTCAAAATACAATACATTTTCAATTTGTCTAGTTTTGCATATCTTTATTTCAATTATTTTTCTTTGTGGCCATTCAATTTTGATTTTAGTTTAGCAAATTTGATTGTTAATTAGGATCTTACAATATACGAAAGAATATAGCAAATTTTAAACAAATTTCAAAGCCTTAGTTTTTACCTATATATAAATTTTGTTTAAAAATTAATTAAGAACAAAATAGTAAGAAAATTGGGGGGTGAGGGGGGGGGGAATGAAGAGAGCCAATCAACTAAACAAGATGAAAGGCAAGAGTAACTTCTACCAGACAATCAGAATGGCAAGTAAGAATTATAGAGTAGCTTCGCAATCAAAAATGAGGAAGTTTATGTAATAATAATGGTATGCATTCTCTCCTTCTCTTTTATCCAAATTAGGCTGCAGGCAAAACCTGAAATTTCTAAGCTTGTTGAAAGTGGGTCATTAGGCGGGATTAATTGTAAGATTTAGGCATTCTTTTATGGGTGGAAGGAATAGTTAAATAATTTATAGAGATTAGAATTCATTCACAAAACAGTCAGGGAATGTCCTAAGACTTCTAGATTTAGTCTTGCATATTTAATTATCGGCTGCATTTAGGATCTCTGTATTTGAAAGAGTAAAGATTAAAAATTTATATAGCCTAGAACCATCAAGGGACCTATATTAAGATACCATAAAATGAATAACCGTGATCTTAAGCTCCAGACACAAGAAAACCTTACTACTTTATATAATAGGATAGTAAAATAATAAAAGTTAATTTTCAAAACGTTATTAAATGCAGACTCTATGGCTGTGAAGATACTCAATAATAATGGATATAGTCTCCACTACTCAATCAATTCACCGATCCATTTATCCTAAATATCTTCTGTACATTACTATTCATTCTATCTTTAATTAATCTTAGGCCCCCTATTATATATATCGAGTGTTCAAACAATTCTACGAATTTTCATATTTAGTAATAATGTATTTTATGACCTCAGATTAATATAACAGAAGTTATCAAAAAAGATAAGAACAACAGTAAATTTAATTTTAAAATCATTTAATAGATAGGGAAGATCAATTTGTTATTCTGCTGTATAAATTTAACACCATATTATATACTCTCTAAATAGCAAAGATTCTTATGATAGACATCTATTTATATACTTAATGATTTAATGCCTATACAATAGAAACAATATATTGATAAGGGTGACCATATCCTTCCAGACGAAATGAGAAACTACAAAATAAACATATTTTGAAAGTAAAAAAAAACTTTCAATTACAATTAATATGCATCAAGTAAAAACAAAAAATACCATTTACATAAGTAAGATAATTCTGAAAAAAATAATAAAACTGCCATAACATATAGAAAGTTTGATATTAACTTATAGTTTAGTTTAAATTTGGTCTAAGTAAAATTTCAAAATAATTCCACAAAGAAAAACAGTTTGATGATAGTTTCGTCATAACTTTAGACAATTTTTTTTTTAATAACATTTAAATTGTATCAGATCATAAGGTTATCTAGTACGAACTTAACAAAGGTTTTAGGGAAATAAACAATTATTTAAAAACATAAATAATATTTGCAAATTTGTGAATCTGTTTGGAAATTGCGTGAGTAGTTCAGGAAACATTAACCATTTTAAATCTTGTACTAAACATTCAACATCTAGTTACTAAATTAGCTGGGTATCAACTATCATATTGTGATTCTAAATCTTGTACTAAACATTCAACATCTAGTTACTAAATTAGCTGGGTATCAACTATCATATTGTAATTCTAACTCTTTTACTAAATATTCAACATCTAGATACTAAATTAGCTGGGTATCAACTATCATATTGTAATTTTAAATCTTGTACTAAATATTCAACATCTAGTTACTAAATTAGCTGGGTATCAACTATCATATTGTAATTCTAACTCTTATACTAAATATTCAACATCTAGATACTAAATTTAGTAAAGAACCTTGTCTATCAAGATGGAATGAAAACAATTATTTTTCTCAAACATTGCTTTTAGCTCAATTCTGTTCAAAATTATTAGATAAAGGTGGTATATCTACATATCTCATTGAAAAATTTATTAATTTTGTTTTGAAATATAAAGACAACATAAAATATTTTAGTATTTGATTTTTAAACTGTCTCCAAATATAACTAGATAATTTTTTTACAATATATTATAATATCGCTTGTTATTATCAATTTATGTGCTATTTTATAAACTGTATATGTTAATAATCCAAGACTATGTGATTTAATTATGTATAGTTTGTTCTTAAAGGAATAAATTATTAAATAAGAAGAAGAAAAAAGCTGGGTATCAACTATCATATTGTAATTTTAAATCTTGTACTAAATATTTAACATCTAGTTACTAAATTAGCTGGGTATCAACTATCATATTGTAATTCTAAATCTTGTACTAAATATTCAACATCTATATAATAAATTAGCTGGGTATCAACTATCATATGATAATTCTAACTCTTGTACTAAATATTCAACATCTAGTTACTAAATTAGCTGGGTATCAACTATCATATTATAATTCTAAATCTTGTACTAAACATTCAACATCTAGTTACTAAATTAGCTGGGTATCAACTATTATATTATAATTCTAAATCTTGTACTAAATATTCAACATCTAGTTACTAAATTAGCTGGGTATCAACTATCATATTATAATTCTAAATCTTGTACTAAACATTCAACATCTAGTTACTAAATTAGCTGGGTATCAACTATCATATTATAATTCTAAATCTTGTACTAAATATTCAACATCTAGTTACTAAATTAGCTGGGTATCAACTATCATATTATAATTCTAAATCTTGTACTAAAAATTCAACATCTAGTTACTAAATTAGCTGGGTATCAACTATCATATTATAATTCTAAATCTTGTACTAAACATTCAACATCTAGTTACCAAATTGGCTGGGTATCAACTATCATATTGTAATTCTAAATCTTGTACTAAATATTCAATATATTAGAGAATCGACTATCATATTATAATTTCAAATCTTACTACATCATATAGGTTGTTTATTATTTGAAACTAAGGAAAAATATTTTATCTATTTTGTCATATTTTGTAAGTTGTTACCCAGTCATTACATATCGAATGAGACTATGAGAGATTAACAATTTGTGGAACAATAGAAATATATTTCCTTAACTCTTCATTCTAATTTCCTTTAAAAAATTATGCATTACTCATTTCATTTTAGATTTTGCAAAGTCTTTGTGCTCTTTTCTGGCATTTTTCATCATAAAATAACAATAAGTCATTAAGAAATGAAAACTTAAAACCCTAAGTCTTTTCTTCTGTAATATTTGTAATGTACAAGATTATTTTAGAGATTTGTACAATTTGTGAAAATTAATTAATCCTTAATCAAGTTTAGACACAGCTGATTTATATCAACCAATCAATATCTAATAAAAGTACACTAAGTTTTTTAACCATAAAATGAGAAAAATTTATTGATCATTAATTCATAAAGTATACATCTCATGAGTTTGTTTTAAGCTTAGTGCTAAAGCGGTTAAATTTTGATAGTTTAGTGATTGTTATAGTCCCTCATAGTTTTTATTATTTTTCTAACTTATATAAATGTAATACTTATTTATTAGTTGACTCTAGAATCCAGCTCTGGTGTGTATTCGTGGGTAGATAATTTAAAGGTCCATGATATGCGTATTAATCTTAAAGGCAGATACCAATATTTTCCAGGGTGTGAAGATTTTGTTTTTTATTATTATACTGTTAAGGATAAGGAAATTTTCAAGACATTAAAAACAAACTGTAATTATATAATTAGAAGCAAATTATTTTTTCTCAGTTGAAATATTCCTTCCTGACATTTTTCATGAGAGATCACTTATATACAAGACATTTAACTCAAAGAATAGTTCAATCATTCTGAATAATAAATAGTAACACAGTTGATTATTTAATTATTTCATTACATTTAAAAGAAAAATAATTGAACATTTGAAAATTGTTAATCCGAGTGTTACTGTGTAGCTTCTCATAGGTCTTGGGAAGGTTTATGGCTACTTTGGGGGAGGGTACCAAAACCCCCCATTTTCTTTCTTTTAATTTTTCTTGGTGTGGTCGAATTAAATTCCGACTAAACCTCAAGTGTCTCTAGGGGCGCTAGTGATGTATAAAATAGGTTTATAGTTAATGTGTGTTATTGGCATATTAAATCTATACATCATCAAGTACTCCCTCGCACATACTTAACGAATATATGATTAAAACAATTTCTCAGCCAATTTATCAAAAATATGTTGAGAGAGTCAATTTGAAATCTTTCCAAGGGGGCATGGGTTTTTACACAGTGGTCTAGCTTTGTTCAAAACTTATGAGTATTAATTTTTAAATCCTTAAGATTTAGATTGATATTTCTTTTAGTTTTAGGGAATCTTTTAGAGAAACAGTGGAAGAACAACTCGGTCTCAAATTGTAAAGATTTTATTGAGAAATGGGGGTTATTTTTTCATTTCATTCGCATAATGAATCAGCTAAGAATTGTCGTATTTTTGGAATAAAGCTTTGCTAGGTTAAATCATATAGTGTAGAATAAAGAGGTAATACTGATTTAATACTTCTTTACAGAGATGCTTCCTTTACATCTGGTAAAGATTTGGGGGAACAGGGGGTAATCCTTTCAAGAGAAATGATCCATGTAAAACTATTTTAAAATGAAAAATTGATGTGTGTGAAAATTAGAATAATATTTGTCCCGTTTCAAAGCATAGTGAAACCTTATTTTTCCATACTTGAAAATGATGAGGGGGTCAATAGGGTCATTTAAAGATAAAAAATACTTATGGTTGACGGTTTTCAAAAATATTTGCGGATAAATTTATCTTTACAACACTATTTCAAAACGGAGTAACAATAAGTAAATATATTTGTACTGATGAGTCTGAAACGTGAAATTGACAAAACTAGGTGTGATGATCAGTCGGCCGCCAGGAGATTGATGTTATTAAATTTCTCAATTTCCAATAGGATTGGGATTCAAACATTTTTATTAAAAAAAATAATTTTATAAAACCCGTTCCCCTGCAGAAAAGAAGAGTACTAGTTTGATTATGTTGAAATTGTTTCGCAAACGATTCTCCTCAAACTCAAATGGAAATTAATTTTCTCAAACAAGTCTCACACGGGGTTAAAAAGTCTAAAAAACAAAAAGTTAAAAAGTTTTGAAATATCTTTTCAAATTCTTATTTCTAGACTTTGAAGAAAACTTAATGCTCCTAATGACACAATATAACCTACAAAAATTATCACATTTTTTTAAGGGAGGGGGGGGGGTTAATCTTTTCTTTTCTAATTATCTTGTTCTTTTTATTATCTAATTGGTTTGTGTTTTCGTGTTAACGTAATAGTGTGTGACTTTGTTCTTGCTTATAGTAACACCAGTAGTGGCTTGGTGTTTCAATAATTTCCAAAAAGAAGCAACTATTGAACTGGTTCATTTTTTTAGAAAAATCGTATGTGTTCCAGGGTAAAGGTTTTAGGTCTATGAATTATGGCACTATGAAAATAATTGGATTTACAATGTTTATACATTTAATTAGATTCAGTACTTACTTGGTACTTTTTAATTTAGTATTTGGTTGGCATTCTTTTAAAGTCAGCATGAGAGGTTATTTTGTTTACAACAATTGAGAATGTACATTAAATTATAGTCTATTGTCTTATCCCTTAAGATCTCTGAGATATTAGGGTACAAATGGAATTATAAATTCTTTCTATTAAAGCGAATCTTGTAGCTGACTAAAATGATGATCCCACTTTGCCCCATCCTCTTCCCTCCTACATGATAAACAAATTGACCAATTAGTGATGTCCATATTAGCAACCTAAATTGACCATAATTTTTCACCTGTCATAATATTCTTGTATATTCTATATCCATTAAGGTAAAACAAAAAACATAGAGATATCTTTACTTATCATATTACTCTGCTACTATTTATATGTTTATCCCTGCCTCTGATATTTTTTTAGAAGGGTAATATAATAATCTATAGTGAATAGTTGATGTATGTAATAAGCTTTCAGTGATATGGAAATACAAAATAATATATGTAGGTATATAACCTAAATGGTGATACAAATTAATATGTTTTTATTAACTAGCAGCTACGCCCCTAGAGGTCTCTATGGACACTTTGTTGGAGGGTTAAGCATCCCCCCCCCCCGAAAAAAAAATCAAAAATCAATGTTAGTTTTAAAAAGAAGATAAAGAAAAGGGTTATAAAACCCTCATCCAAGATAGTTATAAACATTTCCAGAACCCATGGGAAAGCAGAACCCAAACGGTTCACAGATTAGGGAGATCCTTTGGTATACACAGACAGACATAAAACACAGACATCCTGTTCCTTTTAAATAAAGATAGCCAAATATTTGCATTCAAAAAGATTGTTTTAATACTAAAATTCTACTGTACTGTTCGTAATTTATTATTTAACACCAAAGTTAATATTGTTACATAACAAATGCTTTGATGAGGTCAGACTAGGAACAATTTTATTAATTTATAAGATTCTTTACTTATGTTGTTGTCATGTTGACAAGAAGGGTACACGATAAATTTAATCATAAATAAAAAAGTATTTATTTGTTATTTTGAGTCACCATATTATTAGTTGTTGATTGATGGTATATCTATGGTATAATGTAACTATTGGACAGCTCAATCATAGAATACATATTCAACATATTATATCTACATCAATATTATTAGTAACTAGATTATAAACAAAATATTTATATATAAATAAGATTTGTATTCAAATATAAGGTTAGAGGTTAGAGGCGCATCTGCAAAAGTTTACAAAAAAGATTTGGTTTGTTTGTCCATTAACCGATTGATATTTATATTCTGAAACTTAAAATGGGCAACGAAAAAGTTTTAGGCTATTTATTTTAAATTGAAGTTTTGGATGGGTTTAAGCTATTTTTTTCGTCCGCCTCCAATTCTCTTCGAAATATAATGGTAATATAAATAAAGATAGACGGGTTGACGTGTGTGGAGAATCAAATACAATATATTCATATAATACTAATCTTAATACACAAAAATTACAGCTTAATTACAGGCAATACTGTGACTATAATTTTTAAAATAAATCTTAAATCATATAAGGCAATAATAATTCTGATTAGTTTTTAATTAGGATACTCTTATTAGTGTAAAAAATAGTCAAAAATATTACTCACCCTTATAAAGATTATTTGTTTGAATTATTTCATTCTTGTTAAAGGTAAAGATACTATGTTACCTAAAAATGATTTCTTCTTATACGAAAAGAATTCTTAATTTTACAAAAGCTTTTGAATGTAATTTTATATATTTCTATAGAAAATAAGTCCTACTGTTTAATGCTTAAATCTTAAACCCTTTTATTTCAATACTCGTATGTGTATTAAAAATGTATATATTGTATATATGTCTGCCTAAAAATAATTTATGCAAAGATTATTAAACAAGGATGACAACATCCATAAAAGCGAAGCACTGAAACGGTAGGACAAACGGACATTAACACTTGTATAGTGTCATAACTGAATAATCATAATATAAATGTATAAGAGTCAAAGCAAAATTGTAAGTAAATTTGTTGAAAAACTGCTTGATTCAGGATAATGTTTATGGACATACTTACATTTTTAGGACTTGATTATAGAGTTGCTTCGCTTATTAAATTATACTTTGTTGTCCCAGGAATGAATATACCAAAAATCAGATCAATCGGATGATTAGATCACATAAAAATTTGTTGTTAAAAAAGTAAAAAAAAATAACATGTTTAAAATGGACGTACGGACATTTTGGTGATGATTATAGAGTTGCTACGCTTTCTAAATCGTACCTAACTACTAAAGGAATCACCATGCAAAATTTGAAATCGATAGGACAATTCTAACATGCCAAAATTAACGATAAAAGCTATCCGTTACGGACGTACGGACCGACCCTAATTATAGAAAAGCTTCGCTTTTAAAAAGGTTTATACCCCCCTCTCCCTAATCTTCCTTTTAAATTGTAAACTTTTTTTATCTTGGAAGGGACAAGTATTTAGTAAAATAAAAAGTTATACATAATATGTCAATCATGTGTACTTCATTTAGTCTGAACAATAATAATACCCTAAGAATAACTGTATGTCGGTGACAATTTGTAAGTCATGATCAATATTTAATATCATAAAACATCTAAATTGAATTTGTAGGTTCATATTTTAGTATTATTGCAATTTGATGGCCAAAAAGTCAGGAAATAAAAAAATATCGAAAACTTGTCAGCTATCACCACTTTTTACAATACCTTACAGGCGAAATTAGTGGTCAATTCAAAGGATCCAGGTACAAAAGGGCCTTCTCAGAACACCCGTCCCTTCCCCTGTATTCTCTGGAAACCAAATATAACCAATTATTTCAATTTATGGCCTTTCATGAAGTTGAAAATTAATTTCCATGCAATTGCTTCATGCCTAAAAAAACCTAAAAAATATATATAAATTATACTTCAAACACACAATTTGAAATCTTTAAACTTAATTAGTACAGATGGATTGTTTAATTGTGAATATCTAACCCTGAAAATGCCTTTGGTATTGGGAGGTTTTTACTGAGATCGGTCATAATTTATTCTCAATACTTCTTTCTATATATGAATACTAACTAGATATACATACATAAACGCATTTATGATGGTTTTTACAGACATAAGATACCAAAAAAATAACACTACTATATAACAAAGTATTATACTGATATTCTTATGTTATTTTTGTTTAAAATTTTCTTTAAACCAACTCTAGTTAGCATCCTATCTTCTTTTCCAATCTTAGTACACACAAACATAAATAGACACACATACACATATTAAAACAGACACACACACAAACATCATACCAATATATACACACTTTAGTACCTCTGAGATATTTAAAGGTTCAGGGATGAACAATAAAACTAAATTGCTTAGAAAATCAACAGCAAATTTGTTTTTTAGTATTAAATTACTTGGTATAGAAATGAGGTTTCTGGCATTGATATTAGTCCATCCCAAATAGTCTGATAAAATCTAATTGTGACAAATTTATTTTAGATTTTACAACTATTTCATCACATTGATACAAAAACAGTTTCTGTTTATTCTCGTATTTGTGCCGTTTATAATCTATTTATAGCATTCATGTTATTAATTTGATCAATACAGATATAATGGTAGACCGTTTGCAGCTTTAGACCTTCCATCATTACGATTTGTGTAGGTGTTGATCATTTGTAGGTATTGGTCTTTTGTAGTGTTAATCTTTTGTAGGTGTTCGTCTTTTGTAGGAACTACTTGTTGGTCTTTATTAGAGTTTTGTAGCAACGCCGCTTCTAATATTAGTTTTGTTAATGGCTTTTTACCTAGATTTATTTCTCTCTCATAAAGTTTTAGCCTAAAGAATACCTTATGCATCCGAGGACCTATGCTACATAGATACATCTATAAGTAATCACAAGTATTCCGATTATGGCCTGGATTTTGATTATTTTTTTACAGGGATTATAAAAAATTAACAATTTTAATTTCAGCATTTTAATAAAGTTCCATTAATATTCCCAAAATGTTTTATTTAATTAGAATATTTTAAGGGGTAAGACCCACCCCTGGCTCGCATAAGGGCGGAGTTTAAATTGGGGGGAGGAGTTGAGAGCAAGACCCACATTAACCAACATAATCACTTTTATTAGACCAGATTTTTCAGAAGTCAAACATTAGATATAGAAAAGAGGTATAAAAAAGTTAAAGGAGGGTAAAAAATTAAATGGTTACCATTTAATTATACATACATTTTAGTAAGACTTTGTTTGTTAATTTGTTCTTTGCAGAGAAGTTGGTCTATAATTGGAAATATCCGTCCGCGTAACGTAGCCGAAATCCTCTGAAATTCTATATACATAATTTGTCTGTCGGTCGGTAATGATATTTGAGGATATTGGATTTTTATTCCAGGTAGATATTTTTTGCTGTATAACAACTCACTGAGTTCGTCTGTCTGTCTGTAATGCTCAACAAAATATGTTGTGGGACAAAGTGACTATAAAATCAGCCATGGAAAGAAAATCCCTAAAAAAATATGGATAATTCCTCATTTTTATGACGTCACATGGATGATTTTTGAGTCACTTTGTCCCACAACCAAAATATTTTACTTCTACTAGATAATTTCTAGCCTATTTATTAAATAAAAAAATGGCATGACTTACCTATTATTAACATGAGAATGAAATCATTTATTAGGATAACTTTTGAAAAATCTACAAATTTTCCTCTGTGTTTTAGGATATTAAAAATGGGGCGTAGAAAGATACTGCTTATCTAAAATGCATGATCATGGAAATAGAAAAAAATTCTAAAAACTTAACTAAGAAAAAAGGCTTCTAGTTTAGTTAAATTGAAATTAACGTAATACACAAACGCAAGACATTATCGTTAATGGTAACGTGTCGGCTTTCTGTTTAGAAAATGATGAGTTCGAGCCTGGAACACACCACGCCATGCTAGAGATTTTAAAAATAATACCTGATGCTACTTTAACAGACGCGTTACATTTATAGAAAATTTAGGAGTTTAAAAGTTAAATATTATCAACTAAGTTAGAACTTCCAGACAATGGTCGTGCAAAGAACCAACCCTTCAAAAATATAACATTAGCAATGAATATTCATATTTTATATTTTGCATACTAGCTTTTTGGCTTCTTTTCTGAGGGTACAAAGCCACCCAAAGACATGTATAAGCTTCCCTGAATGGTAGATTTCGGCAATTCTATGCATTGTACAGCAGGGAGTAAGGGAGGGGACAATGGGCAATTAATTCAATTTAAGAGGGTTCGCTGAAAAGCAACGAAAACCAGATTTTTCAAGAAAATTTTACCAAAATTGTAAGGGGATCATGGTAACCTAATTTAGAACAAAATTAGTTCTAAGAAAAAAATCATTTACTTGAAAATTAAATTATCAACACATCACAATGTAGTAAACATTCTGTAATTAATCACTAGAAAAATCTTGTTTAAACCACCCTCAACCCTTCTAATATATTTATAACTGACCCCAAAATTCAAGCGGTTCTTAGATTATTTAATACATAAATATCACAGTAGAGTTTCTATACATGAAAAGACATTTTCTTGGGAAAAAATATTTGTTAAAACCAGCGATAATAAATAACAAACTTTCTGTCTGCATATTCAAAACTAGCTCAGCTAGTTAGCGGGGCATTGATGCGCAAGTCCCCAAAATCAGTAAGAATCTGCTGTATTCGTGCACAATCCCTTTAAGCCAGTCCCCAAAGTCTGAGACTACTTAAAAATTGAATATTCGATCCATTGTCCCCTCCCTTACTCCCTGATTGTACAGATTATTGCTTTAAACAAAAAGCTTTATACTATAGATTTTAATGAATAGTCTATCTCTAATGCATATACAAAAAGAAAAATTCGAGTATAGTCCTTTTCGTGGCAACGCACCTTAAGGGGCCAATTGTTTTTATTTTCACAGTAGCCTTTCTCCTATTTCTAGCTATAAACCTGCGGGGCCAATTGCCTAACCCTTTGGGCCAATCACCTAACCCAATATAACCTAACCTAACCTAAAATAACCTATCAAAAGCCATTTTAAAAATACGACGAATCGCCCCTTTAGATGCGTTGCCACGAAAGAGACTATACCCAATAATTATTTTTTAAATCTTATGAGTTGGTAGTTGTCTTTAGTTCTTATTTTTCGAAATATTAATCCCTGTTTGTGGATAAAATATTCATAGAAACTAATTTTCCTGAATATTACAACTTTTATGAGATTGATTTTTGACTTCATCCCATGTTTTATGGAAAATACAATGGCCGTCTTTAACTAAATCAAGGTAAAGCGAACGAAGCATTTAAATTCCCGGTGGAAACAAAACGAATCCAATTTCAAACAAATTATCAGTTATAGGTTATCAGTTCTCAGTGCAATTACTGTGGAAATCTTGCAAAAAACATTTGTAGAAGTAGCCTGTTGGGCACTTATACTCCCCCCTTCCTATTAAAAAAAAATAATCTAAAATAAGAGCTGGTATTTTTTTTCAAAGCACAGTCAGGCCTAGATCTGGGGTTTCCAAAAGCTGCAGGTCTACCCAGTACCCAATATAAACTGAGCTCCCCTAAAATAAAGTAATAAACAAGAAAAAAAGTTAGGATGGGAGTATCGCTGCTCGTTTTGTGATAGCAACAAACGTCTTCCAAAGTTATTAAATGTCTTAGATCAATTAAAGAGGTAGGTAAGATATAAATTAGGGTTGGGCCGGATATCCGGTGAGGCCGGATATCCGGCCATTTTCAATATCCGGCCGGATACCGGATATTGAAACTATCCGGCCGGATATCCGGCAATATAATATTTTATTTTATACAACAAAAATTTCTGCTTTTTTAATTATAAATGGCTGTAATTTTCTTATTATCGAAGCTATAGGAACATTTTTTTCTGAATATGTTTATCTTTATGTAAGTTTTATATTAGAAATCTCAAAACAAATCGGCAGGGATGCTGTACGTATTGGTGCAAAAAATGGGGACAATTTTTAAATTGATTTGATGGGGCTGTTTATTTACGTCACAAGTGAGGGGAAAGAAAAGGGAAGGAGGAAAGAAACCCCCCTAGAAAAAATATGGGGGTATGACGTCACACGCCAAAACAATTTGAAATTTGTCCCCATTTTTTGCACCAATACGTACAGCATCGTCGGCAAGTAAACAGCAATGGATTTTATGAAATTGTAATATGTCATGAAGACATATAAAAGCCTAAATTTAAAATTTAAAGTGTCTAAGTCAAAAATTGCTGTCACAGAAACCATTTAAAGATTTCTGGAGACCTGAGGGTTCAGGACTTGCAGGACTATACCTGGAACCAAAAATCGACTTGAACACCTATATTTCATATGAGGATGTACGACTATAGAATATTTAAGTATCTGATAACATGAAATGCTTTGTTAAAGTTCTCCCAAGAGAAATCGCCCCTAGAAAAAAATACCCCCCCCCCAAAAAAATAATATTTTTATTTAATTTTTCAACCAAATATAAAAATAAGGGGCGTCAGCCCCCCCTAAATTTTTTTTCTTTCTTAAATCTGAAATAAAAAAAATGGTTATCAAATTCAACTCCCCCCCCCCCTCAAGTGCCCTAGAGGCCTCTAAGGGCGTAGCCACCAGTTTTATATAATAAGAAGCCAGTAATTTGGCCGGTTATCCGGCCGGATATCCGGCAATTTGGCCGGATATCCGGTGGTTTGCCGGATATCCGGCGTTGGTCGGATATCCGGCCGGATACCGGATATCCGGCATTTGAAATCGGCCGGATATCCGGTATCCGGTATCCGGCCAAAAAACTATCCGGCCCAACCCTAATATAAATATTATAAATTGCTTACAGAAAGGTGTGTGTTGATAAGATAAGGGCTTTTCCAGTATGGCTTTGAAACTGATTGATATAAGGTGGATTAGAACAAGTTCTTTGCCATAATAAAAATTCATATATTGCATCGAATTATAGATAATTTTCCACGAATATTAAAATAAAATAATAAAATTAATACCAGTTTAGTTAGCCTGGGCCTTCTAACCTTCGGTGCTAACAAAACTGGATTAAATCTTATAATCTTTCATTTTAATATCCGTGGAAAGCTGTCTATAATACGATGCGATACTGATACATTATTTTTTTTCTGGGAAAGTCAGGAAAACAAAAATATAAATAATTAAACAAGCAATAAATTGTAAGTGAGGATTAACAAAAAAATGTGAAGATACTGTTTTCTAAAAAAATTAACTAGAATACTATACTATAAATGTCCAATATAGAAAATTACAAAAAAAAGAGAAAGAGCTATATAGAATACAAATGATAATCATATTTCTAAAAAAACTGTAATTCTTATTAATCTTGATAAATAGAAAAAAATAAAGATAAAATAATTGTTTAAATTCGCTAATTAGATTGCTTGCCAACTATTATTGCCAATTATTATTATTTTCTCATTTTAATTATGTAAAAGGTACAGTTATAAAATTTTCTGACTTTTCAAATAGCAAAATTAATCAATATTTTTACTCTATTTAACAATTATTATCATAATAATAAAATCTTTCAATTTTTTGAGTAAATTCCTTCCCTCTCCCTGTGAAATCAATTGTCTATAACAGTTAGGGAGTTGAAACCATTTTTATAGAAGCAGAAATATAATCTATGATTATGGTTTGGACCCTCTAAAACTGTAATCTACCTTTCCACTTTTCTCTCTCTTGGTGAAGATATCTTCAACGCCGATACGATTTTTGAAATGTAAGATTCTACTTTTCCCTTTCTTGGTGAAGATATCTTCAACACCGATACGATTTTTGAAATGTAAGATTCCACTTTCCCCTCTCTTGGTGAAGATATCTTCAACGCCGATACGATTTTTGAAATTTAAGATTCCACTTTTGCCTCTCTTGGTGAAGATATCTTTAACAAGAGAGACAAAAGTGGAATCTTATATTTCAAAAATCGTATCGGCGTTGAAGATATCTTCACCAAGAGAGGGGAAAGTGGAAGGGTAGATTACAGTTTTAGAGGGTCCAAACCATAATCATAGATTATATTTCTGCTTCTATAAAAATGGATTCAACTCCCTAACTGTATAATGAAAATATGGCTAATTACTGATATCAATCAAATACTAATAGACACCAATCAAATTATATAAGGGTGCCGAATTATAATAATAATTCTGTAATTTCCCCGTGTCTTTCAATTGGTTCATCATTTCCACCTCCCTTTTTCTTTTCAATTTGTATCTATTCTATGTAATCTTAGTTAGGTATACAGTGATGGATAGATTGAAGACAGAAACACTTTCCCTGCCAATTTTTTTTTGTGGGGGGGGGGGGAGAGTTTTTTCAATGCAATCAATGCATACAGACAGATCGTCCTAATTTTTATCAAAATTAAAAATGAAAAAGGGGTTTAATTTCATGATACGATTTTAAATAAGAAAAAAATTGTTGTCCATATATAGAAGCTTATAAGCAATGTAATTGTAAATCAATTAAGTCCAGATTGAGTATCTTATAGTGGCCAGATATAAGCCTCAAAATAATCAATAAATTAGGAATTTTTCAATTTATGAAACATTGTCATTTTAATATTATCATTTCTATTACATGTACATTTTTTACCAACGTTTAATTTTAGTTTTTAAGTGTTAATAAAATATTAGTATGTTATTTTCTATGGGCTATGGTTCATGTTTTTAAAGGTTATATATCTTAGGAGTGTCTTTACTCCAATTAGATTTAAGGGGGTGTAACTGTTTTTACTTGACTCACCCCCATTGGTTTTTAAATTAAGGTTTTTAGAGGAGCGGGGGGGGTTATACACCCCCCTTCTACACGCCTTTGATGTTATTAAAACTTATCCAAAACATTCAGCAAATAAAATCTAAATAATAAAATATATTATAAGTCCGTTCTAATCCAGGGAGGAAGGGGACATTGGGCTGTTTATTACACTTGTCGTTGTCACCAAAGTTTAATAATGCCGTTTTCTTGTTCGTATGCTCATCAACTTTGGGGACTTTTATTGAATTTGATTGGTTAATTTATTAAGTTGAGTGTCCAAACGTTTCATTCACTAATTGTAATCTAGAGGAGGGGCAAATTTTGTGTATCATCATAGGGGGTGTACATCTATTTTTCGGCCATTGTCTTATCCCTTTAGATCCCTGATTATATGTGTGTTCTAATCATTCATATGAAGATACTTTACCAGATTAGCTATGTATTACAAAGTCAGCAATAACGCAGGATAAAGGAATAAGAAACAACTTTACTGACCACATTATTATTTAGGAAAATATAAAAGTCACTTGATTCAGAGAGGGGGGGGGGGAGATTCAACGACCCTCCCCATGGGGTGAGATTTTAATTGAAGAATCAAACAAGGACTAAAACATATCTCTTTATCTCTGTAATAAAGGATTATTAGTATACCCTTAACGGTCGGGGGGGGGGGGGGGGGGGGGCTATCTCATTTTCTGTGTGTGAAAGAGAAAGAGCCCATACTGCTTGACTTTTTAAGTATGGGTATGACACATAACTGAGAGTTGGAATTTTTTGAATATCTCCATCATGGCGGGCACAGGATGCCAGCAAACCTGGCAGGGTCATCCAGGTAAAGAGCAAAAATATTTTTTTGACTAAAACAAAGCATTTTATCATACCAAAATACCAAAAAATCCTCTAGTAGTACATCCTTATATGAAATACAGGTGTTCAGGTCACTTTCAGGTTCCAGGTATGATCCTGCAGGTCCTGATCCTCCAGGTCTCCAGAAATCTTTAAAAGGCTCCTGTGGCCGCAATTTTTGACTTAGAGACTTCAAATTTTAAACTTAAGCTTTTCTTACATGTCTACATAATGTATTAAAATTTCATGAAGATCCGCTGCCGTTTTCCCGCCGACCGCCGACTGCGGCGGCTGGCAGCTGCCAAGTACAGCTGCGGCCGCTGAAATTTATATTTTGATATTTCTAATGTAAAATTTACATAAAAATAAACATTTTCTGGGAAAAAATTTTTCTTCTAGCTTCAAAAATAAGAAAATTACAGCCGTTTGAAATTTTTAAATAAAAAAAGACCTAAAAACAAAGGTTGTTAAATAAAAGGGTGAAGGAAGCGAAAATTGACTTAGACTTATAAAAGGTCGGAAATTCATTATCAAACAGGGGACTTGCACAAAAAAATTTAGCCCTCTAGCTCTAATAGGAACTGAGATAATTAGGGGGGGCGTTGAACGCCCCCCCCCCCCGACCGATTAAGGTGCGGCAAGGGGCCCGACTGTAAAGGGTTAAAGTATGTATTAATGTGATGATTATTACATTACAAGTTACATATCTATAAAATGATGGAAAAGGATTAACCATATGTTGATGGATACAAATGATAATACAAATATTCGGAAGCCGCACGTCAGCCTCAAATATAAACGCGTTTGGATGCTTAACATTTTTTAAAAAGAAGTGATTGACTGTTAATGTTTGATTTAGAGATTTTTGAATTTTAAACTGACGCTCGACTGCCGAGCCCTGAATATTAGTCAAGTAGTAGATTTTAAAGTTTTCAAGATGGGTACAACTATAAGGAGGTAACTTAATACTTTGATTTATAAAAAGAAATTAGTTTTTAAACATTAATTATCATTTATTAATTTCTTTTAAAAGTATTAGACAATATAAATTAACATACTTGAAGCGCGGTAAATTAGTGGATTACAGATCATTTTACAGATGACCAGTAAGAAAGTAATTTTAAAGTTATTCTGTTATCTTTCTAGATTTTAAAAGCAATTAAATTATTTTAAAAATGAGTTTAAATTTTTGATATAATGACAATTTTATATCCTTACATCCTTAGTTTAATTTCATCTATCATTATTCCTCTTCGTATATTTTATGTTGATAAATTTTGGCCTGAATTCCACTTAGAGTAGTCTTACAAGTAGTAGACATAGTAATTACCTTTTAATCAAGATTAGATGGATTATTCCAATATCGCCAGGAAGGTTGGAATAAGTCAATTTGATTAAAATTATGTTCAGATATCTTGGCAATTTTTACAAAGAAATTTGTCATCATATCATAAGTTGGTTCAATCGTTTCAACCATTATTGTATGCTACTTAGAGGGAATTATCTTTTTATCATAGGGAAAGTACAACAATTTATCGTATATTGTCTTATACCTGGATTCCCGATCAGAATGGAGCTATGAGTTTCTAGTTGTAATGTTTAATGTTGGATATAATGAAAACGCATAATACACATTTGGTATTTAAATTAATTGTAAGCCATATCAATGTTTATGTATTACGTAAATTAATGTTTAAACTATTTACTTATCCTTTTATCAAAATTATTTCTATACCAATAATTCATTTATAGCCATTTCAATATTAAGAAAGTAACAGAGGAATTTCATCTGGTATTTATTATAAGAAATGCATTATTTTTTTTTTTAGAAGCAAAGCTACTCTATCAGTGTCTGTGAGTCTCCTATTAATCGTTTTGTCAAAAGTGACGCCTAAAACCCTAAATAATTTTCAACTTGGAAATAATGCTTATGAATCTTCCAAATCCAAATAATATAAACTTGTTCTGCCATTGATAAGATTAAAATTGTAGGATTGGAAAATGGGGTGGGTGGAAGGGGTGAGTAGGAACATTTCTATTTTAAAATCAGTCCCTAAAATTTTGGGGGGTTTTAAAGTTCATGTAGGACTAGAAAGTCAATATAGCCGTGCATTAATCAAGATAAACCTAAGCTTAGAAGTAATTTTCAGCCAGGGAAAGTTGTTCTAAAGAACAAATAAAATGGTAAATACAAATCTTGATTTTAGGTTTTAGTGAGCTAAAATTGCAAGTGACACAATACTCTAAAATTTAACTTTTATGAATTGGTTGTGATATAAAAAGCGACATGGACATTAATAAACACGACACAATCCGCTTTTAACACCTATGGTTATTAGGTTGAGTAATATCCAACAGACAACCAACCCTTTGATTGCATGACTTTTGCCTGAAAGTCCTAACTGTGGATGGTAATGAGCTGCGCCTGTTTATTGGCCAAGGCATTCCACCTTCTCTCACTTTTGCTGTCACGTGCCAGACCTAGCTGCAGTAGTTGATTTTTTTAACGTCTGTAGTAGGATGTATTTTAGACTTGAACCCGATATCATGCAGACACGCTATCATTTACGTTTTTATGTTTCTTTGAATTTATGTTGAGAAAACATATCCCTGTAATTATGTGTATATTCTTTAAGATGTGCAGATAATAGATACTTAATTAAAGGAGGCTTAGATAATGATTCTACACTTCACAAAGGACCAAAATTGACTCAAAAGTTTTTAGTTTATTAGCATTCTAAAAATGTTTAATGCGTTTTAAAAGCGAAGCTTTTCTACAATTAGGGTCGGTCCATACGTCACAGACAGTTAACTCTATAATTGTTACTAGAATATCTGTACGTCCATTTTTAACATGCTGATTTTTACCATTTTTAACAACAAATTTTTATGTGATAAAATTATCCAATTGTTCTGATTTTTGGAATACTGATTCCTATAACAAAAAAATACAATATTACATGCGAAGCATTTCTATAATTCTGTTCTGACACTCTACAAGTGTTAATATCCGTTTGTCTCGCCGTTTCAAAACTTCGCTTTTATGGACGATGTCATCCTTGTTTATTATTAAGTTGCTATCATATGCAATTTCAATTATTTTTATTATTATTTTTTTTTCTAAAATTTAGTTTTTTATAATCTCCTAAAGGATAGGAAGTCCAGCTACAGGTGTTTTCTTAAAAAGCAACAAGAATTTATATTTTCTTTTACCAGAAAAAGACCAATGTATATAATCTGAATCATCTATGGATCAGAATCTTGTGTATATATACCAAGTAATAGGACAGTCTAAACTCTTGGAGTATATGGATTACTGATAAAAACCTCTATATCATGCAAAGTAAATCTAATTATCATATTCTGACTTCTGTTGACATAATAACCAGGGAGGGAGGGGACATTGGGCTGTTTAAATATTACATTAGTCCCCATTATCAATATCATTTTCTTTTTCTTTGGCTTAACAACTCTGGGGACATTAATTCAATTTTAATTGCTTGATTCATAAACTCGAGTCTACAAACATTTCGTCCACCAGCTATAATCTACAGAAGGAGTAATTTTGTGTATCATTACTGGGGATGTGCATTTTCTTATCCCATTCGATCCCTGTATATAACAGCTTCGAAGGCAAACATGTATTTTATTGTACAATGTTTAAATTAGGTATTTTTGTTTCAGATAACCATTATGAAATCTTTTTCACCTAAAATTGCCTTTAATTTGAAAAAAGTTTAAATTGGTGATAAAATATAGAGAGGTCAAAATGAAAATAATTAAAGATTATTAATGAGAGTAAAGAAAGTAAGAGGAAAAAGAAAGAGAGAGAAAAAGAAAGAAAGAGAGAGAGAGAGAGAGGGTGAGAGATAGAAAGAGAGTATTGAAGGAAAGTTGAGAAAGAGATAGAGAGATAAAGAGGGATAGAGGATGAAAATGAGAAAAGATTATGACCCTAGGTTAAAATCTTTTGTAAATTTAATCATCCACTTAGATATTCATCTTTTGTTTAAATAGTCTATCAAAATTTATACAATATTTTATACAGGATGATCAACAAAATTGAATTATTAACTTAATTATGGAAATAATATCGACATAATATAATAATAATCAGCATTTCAATAGAATCATACCATATGAAGTATTAAGGTGTTTTGTTCGTTTCTTACGATCTCGCTAACAACTAAACCAATTGAGTGTTACCTCTTGGGGAAACTTCTGTTAACTCTATGAATGGTTTTGTGCTATTTATCAGGCATCCACCCCCCCCCCCTTTGAATACAAAGCCCATAGATGATAGTTGTGAAGAAGATAGAGGGTTTTAGCAATAGAGTAATGCTCATTATTGATCATAGTTTTTCATTTAACCCTAATAATTGTCATGTGTTTGAATAGTCAAGTTTTACTTTAATTTCAGATGATAAAAACTGTCCGATGTATCATAGAATGTATATAAGTTTTCCACCAAAGGTTGTTATTTGTTGGACACCCATTTCTTACATTGTTAAAGTATAAAAGAAAATATTTATAATCTTGATAAAACCTTACTGTTGGTTTAATACACATTTTTGCATAAGTTCAATTATTAATTATCTGGAGAGTATAAAAGGTTTTTGAATTTGATAGCCTTAAAATTATGACTAAGTTTGGGATCTAAAGGGATTAGACAATAGTAGATAAATTGATAAACTGTACATTCCAATGGTAATACTCAAAATTACCATTTCTGTAGATTTTAATTAGTGATTGAAACGTTTGGACACTCAACTTAATAAAGCAACTAATCAAAATTTGATTAAGAGATAATTTAAAGACCTCCAAGGTATATGAACCTATTGATGATATTTAAAAGGCATCCGAGAGCCCCCACTTGTC
The DNA here is from genome assembly GCF_053477335.1 of Acartia tonsa. Classification (NCBI taxonomy): domain Eukaryota; kingdom Metazoa; phylum Arthropoda; class Copepoda; order Calanoida; family Acartiidae; genus Acartia; species Acartia tonsa. The sequence continues at coordinate 24,134,362 of NC_137261.1, forward strand.
GCTGGTACGGTGAATTTTGTTTGCTACTTAAAAAACATTATTATGAATCAATCAAAAATTCAAGCCTTAAAAATGTTTATTTTATCATTTTTAGCAAATAATATGATACAAAAAAATCAAGTTTTCATATCGGTTGAGATAGTTTGATTGATAAGGCATTCGCATTTTCCTGTTTGTGTGTGTGCTGGGTTTTACATAGATAATTAAGGATAGAAAACCACCCCGATTGATAATTTTCTTTTTTGTTGTTGTATTTGATTTTTTTACAGAGAAAAATGTATTAAGATTAACATAAATGTTTTTTGTGTGCATGTGCATGGACTGGGTTTTACATTGATGAATAGATATAGAAAACTACCTATGTTAAACATTTCTTTAAAACAAGTAGACAACTACCCATACTGCTTATTTTTATCTTTTTTATAGTTTATTTATTTACAATTATAAGTTTACTTTTCCATATCAAGAAAATATCAAGACAATACTTTTCTATTTATTTTTCTATGGGCAAAGCACAGTTTACAACTTGGGCCCCCTTGTTTTATAAAAAGTATGTTCATACATTCAAACAAAAGAAAAAGTTTTATTTTTTTAATTAGTTCAAAACAACAGTATCTTCAGAATATTATAAATGTTAAATGCTAGCGCCCAATGAAATGTAGGGGGGCAAAATAGCAAATTTGTCCTAACAGTAATTAACTTCAGGTTTGATATCTCCACCTATGATTTTTCACATTTATACTGTTTATTTTATCTTTTTTTTTCTATGTTTTGTTTGAACATTTTGCAACATTGTATCTGGTTGTTTGATGATGATTCAAGTGGTCAACATCCAGGATAAAGGTATACGCAAATAGAGGCTTCAATACAAATATATTTGATGATGGTATGATTATCTACCTTCTGGATATACATATAGAATATTTAATTTACCATATTATTTCTACTTTTTGTTGGCAACTGAGAAGTTCAAGATTTCAGATGTATGAGAAGAAAAATGTAAGTTATTAATGTTTTTTCTTTATAGAAAATTTTGAACATTTGCACTAAAGGACTGGACTAACTTAAAGCATTCTAAAGTTATTAAGGAAGATTCATAAAGCGATTAGGCGCTATACACGCAGAGTATGTTCAAGTGGAGAGGTCATCAAGATTCATAAAGATGTTATTTTGCATTAAAAAAAATATCAAACAAACCTCAAAAGGATATAATATTTTTTAGTAGCGAAGCTACTCTATAATTCACAATGTCCGTCCGTCCGTCCGTCCGTCCGTCTGTCCGTCCGTCTGTCCGTCTGTCCGTCTGTCCGTCTGTCCGTCTGTCCGTCTGTCCGTCTGTCCGTCCGTCTGTCCGTCCGTCTGTCCGTCCGTAATTAATGAATTGGGGGAAACGTGATTTTCTCGGCTCCTATAAAAGATAGAGAGTTGAAATTTTTTGACAACATTCCCATCATTAAGGAGCAAAATTAACTATAAAACATCAACGGCGATCGGACTGCTTTTTAGCAGGTTTTAGGCTATTTTTTATATTTTCCAAATTTTCCCCATATCTTTGGTGTTTATGGTCCGATTTTCAAAAAATTTTCAGTTGAAGATATCAAAATTAAATTTCCCGTCATTTGAAGAAAACAACAATGACGGTCAGACTGCTTTTTTGCAGGTTTTTGGCTATTTTAATATTTTTCACATTTTCCCCATATCTTTGGTGTTTATGGTCCGATTTTCAAAATTTTTTCAGTTAAAGATATCAAAATTAAGTTTCCTGTCGTTTGAAGAAAACAACAATGCCTTTTTGCAGGTTTTGGGCTATTTTTCATATTTTTTACATTTTTACCCACATCTTTGGTGTTTATGGCCCAATTTTCAAAAATTTTTCAGTTAAAGATATTAAAATTAAATTTCTGGCGTTTTAAGAAAAGAAACAAGGGCGGCCAAACTGACTTTTAGCAGGTTTTTGGCTATTTTTATATGTTTGATATATTTCCCCATATCTTTGGTATTTTTGGTCCAATTTTAAAACTTTTTTGCATTAACAGTTTCAACATATTTTTTCCATTGTTATGTGCATCTAGTATGTAATTTACTTTAACCGTCTTCATCATACAAAATAAAACAAGGTTTCGTGTTTATTTTCTCCAACAAATCTATTCTTGATTTTAATAAATACACTTTAAATCTACTTCTACGTATTCCCATCCACAATTTTTGTGCTTCGCTACTTATGGATGTTGTCATCCTTGTTTTATTATTTGTTTTGATTTATATCGGATATTAACTAGCTCAGAAATATAAAATAATTAATTAATAATTAAATTTGACTAAAGTTTAAATACCTTAATTATTACTTTATCCATAGCTGAACATCAAGAAGCAAGTTTTTGATAGATTATGACATATTTAGAATTCTAATAATCATTCCAAATTCATTCATTAAAACTATGGCCATATCTTATCATCAGTTATATATCATACATCTAATATTAATGTTTAATAGCTTGCTCTATAATAATTCAGAGAGAGGGGACAAAGGTGTACTACACTAGTCCCCAAGGTTTTATAATAACGTTTTCTTATTTGTTAGCTTAACAACTTCGGAGACTTTATTGAGGTGAGTGTTCAAACGTTTCAACCACTAATTTAAGCTACAAAAAGAGTTATTTTGTGTATCATCTTTGTGGATATACATTAATTTATCGGTCTTTGTCTTATTCCTTTAGATACCTGTTTATAATTACTAAGTACAATCTAAATTGGTTTCTATCTAAAGTGCAAGTAGAATTGAATAATAAGAATTTCATTTAATATTGCACTCTCCATGAAGTTGACCTTTTTAAAAGCGAAGCTTTTCTATAATTAGGGTTGGTCCGTCCGTCCGTACGTCCGTCCGTACGTCCGTCCGTACGTCCGTCCGTCCGTCCGTCCGTCACGGATAGCTTTTTTCGTTAATTTAGACATGTTAGAATTGTCCTATCGATTTCAAATTTTGCATGGTGATTCCTTTAGTAGTTAGGTACGATTTAGAAAGCGTAGCAACTCTATAATCATCACCAAAATGTCCGTACGTCCATTTTGAACATGTTGATTTTTTACTTTTTTAAATAGCTTTTTTCGTTAATTTAGGCATGTTAGAATTGTCCTATCGATTTCAAATTTTGCATGGTGATTCCTGTAATAGTTAGGTACGAGTTAGAAATCGTAGCAACTCTATAATTATTACCAGAATGTCCGTACGTCCATTTTAAACATGTTGATTTTTTTTACATTTTTAACAACAAATTTGTATGTGACCTAATTATCCGATTGGTCTGATTTTTGGTATACTGTTTCCTGGGACAACAAAGTACAACATTATAAGCGAAGCAACTCTATAATCAAGTCCTAAAAATGTAAGTATGTCCATAATCATTATCCTGTATCAAGCAGTTTTTCAACAAATTTACTTACAATTTTGCTTTGACTCTTATACATTCGCATTCTGATTATTCAGTTCTGACATTATACAAGTGTTAATGTCCGTTTGTCCTACCGTTTCAGAGCTTCGCTTTTATGGATGTTGTCATCCTTGTTTAGTTTAAAATCACTATGATGGTGGTGATTCATTTTTATCATTGGCTTGGTGCAAAACCGTTGCAGAATCTTTTTTAAGTGTCTATTTTTAAGTCTTTATTAAACCTTAAAAATAATAAATTAAAATAAATTTATCTTGTTGACCTTTCTACCTTTATCTAAAAAGCAATAATTTACCACCAATTTTTTATCAATAGCGCAACTACACTGTAACTCAAGAATGTACAATGGTTAGAGTGTCCGTCCTTTTTTTTCCAATAGATTTATTAGACCTTCTGAAATTTCCTTTGAAGATTCTCTTAACTCCTTTCTTCAGATCTTATTTAATCCTAGCCGATTGTCCGTCTATGAGAATTATTAAAATTAAATTTCTTTTTACATTTATTAGGCTTCTAAAATGTATCTTGTATCGATTCTCCGTCCATGAGTATGGCCCTATTTTACATTTATTTATATCAATGGGTTTCATGTAAATGTATAAGTATAGATGTATAACCAAACAACTACCTGGATCCTCCTTTTAGGGAAATTTTTCGTCTGCTAGCAAATTTCTTTTTGCTCTTTTGTAAATATTCCCGACGCCATTGGTAGATTTTCAAGAACCCAATTGAAGTTTAGCACAGAGTCCTCGGGGTTGGGACATACAGTTAACCCTTCTACTTCTATTGTTTACTCTAATATGCAAACATTAAGTGAAAAATATACCTTTACTGCGCTAATTATAGACAAACTTATCCTTGTTAATATAAGTAATGCTGTATAAATCTTACTATCCTATCTTTATATTTACTTGGCCATAATCAGTAATTATGCACCAACTAAATTATTTATCCACATGAAGTAGTGACGGTCATTCTTTAAAACATTTCACAAGTAAATTATTCTATCTATTTGTGATTAAATCCCGAAGTTCAAGCAACTTATATAAATAATTGTAAGTTGAAATTAAGTTTAGTTTATTTAGTGGTTTAGGTAATACATAAAAATTCCATAAAAAAAATCAAATTTTTTTTTCCTGCAAAACGTATTCTTTGAAGCTTAGCTTACGTTACTCTTCAATTGTTCAACGTAGTGATTTCACTGTGTATGTAATAAATATAGATTTTTAACCCAGACAACTATCTCGCCCCTGTCTTGGGGAACTTTTTCATCTTCTAGCAAATTGATTTCTGCTCTTTTGTAGCGACTTGCCTGTGTTATTATTTAATTAAAAGTCGGCACAGGGTTCATGGGGTGCGGTGAGGATATGCAGTATATCTGCTTTCTCTTATTGATATCTGATCATACTGATTATTTGAGAATCTTCTCCACTGTCTTAATCTTTAGGCGGAGATTTATTTTCTATAATCACGAGATTACATTTTTTAGTAGCGCAGCTACCCAAATATGCAATTGTAATCTGTAATATGGTGTAATTAATGTTAATAATAGTTAACAAACAAAGAAAAACTTTTGGGTATGGTGTCCTATTTATGATTATAGAGTAGCTACGTTTTCTAAATTTACCAAATTGTTAAAGGAATCATTATGCAAAGTTTTTAGTTTGGCAATTTTAATATGCCTTAATCAACATTACGAGATACGGACGTATACCGTAAGGACCGACGTTAATTGTAGAAAGGAATCTCTTTAAAAAGATTACTTCTTGTTAATTCAGAAGAAATCTTTAGATAATGATGGCTTATCCTTATACAATATACAAAATTATTTTTTTCTTGACCTTGATTAACATTAAAGAATAAAGGAAACTGTAATGTGGGTATAAACCAGTGAGTATTACAATAGTCCCAAAAGTTGTATAATAACGTTTTCTTATTGGTTGACCTCATAACTTTAGGGACTTTCATCGATTTTTTATTAGTTGTCTTATAAAGTTGAGTGTCCAAACGTTTCAACAACTAATTTAAATCTGCAGAAGGTGTTATTTTGTGTATCATCATTGGGGGTGAATTTATCTACCATTGTCGTATCCCTTTAGATCCCTGAGACGTACGTATCCATAGACTCCTTCCAGCAGGCTCAGGTTAATAAAATCTGAAACTATTAGCTTTAATCCCACACAAAAATATAGGTATACTTATCTGACATGTGTGATTATATTTTTCTAAAAAAAGGGAATTTGCGCTTTCCACATATGCATACTTTCATCCAAAATGGACTTTTTTCATCTAACTTTTTATTATTTAAGTTACACTTAAATAGTCCAGTATAGCTTCTGTTAGTTTAACTCAACCACGATACCTCCATTCGAGTAATTCTTTTCTATAATTTTAGATAAATTATAAGAAGTACCTTTTCCTTTTTTCATGTTTTTGGTAAAGTTTAATTTATGTAGATAATCTTTTATAGTATGGTCAAAAATTCAGTAGTTAATTACATTTTCAAAATATTACAGTATGGACTTATATTGGAATATTGTTTACTTGAGTGGCTTTTAAATAAAATAAAACATAATTATCTTCAGCTTAATAAATTAATATATTTTTTATATTAATAAAATATTAATCTCATTAAAGTTTTCTAAATCACTTAAAGTTAATCCACGCAATGAATGAGAAGTCTTTTCAAATTCCATACTGTATTAGGCAGTGTCGGCCATATTCCATTTTTAATAGAGAACATTTATTTAAGAAATATACATTTATTGCAGAATATTTTACTTTAATATCTGGAAAAAAAGAAGATAAATGGCTGGGAATTTTGTAATGTGATTTTCCTGAAAAGTTCGTAAAATTCTCCTATGTTACATTTGAGTAATTGGACAGTTTTTAGAATATTTGTAAAAACCAAGAAAAAAGTACAAAATTGGAGCTTGCTTTATAGTATTAATTTCAATTGGTTGTGTTATTGGACGTACAAAAACATCAACACGCATCTTATCACTTTGTTTTAAAAGATATGGTAAATTTGGTATCTTTTTTTTTAAAGAATGTAATAGTCATTTTTAGGTTAAAAATAGAAGAACAATACAGCACATAATAATAAAAATACATACATATACAAACCCTTCTTCCAAAAAAAAAAAAAACAATATTTGTCTATATTCTTAATTTATTTTATGTCCAACAATAAACAAATTTTGAACAATTATAGAAAAGTCTCGCAATCAATGGGGAGTGTTATGCGTTTTTTGGGGTGTGGGTAGAATACTCTTTTTGTGTGCAGTTAGATTAAGTTAGAGCATCGGAAAGAAGTAGAATTTTAGAGTGATCAAAGACCCTTATCAAGTTATCCATTTAAATTCAAAATTTTTGAATAAATTGTTAATTGAATATCAATAGCTCTAACATGTAACCCAAGACTTTCCTTGACCAATACCAAAGTTCCCACAAAATTTTAAGTCTAATGGTTGACATGTCTTAAATTCATAATGAACTTACATAAAGACTCAGATGAAAAAACCTTTTGACTTTGAATGAATCAATATTAAATAGCCTTTGATATTATAAAATACACATTTTGAGTTTTCATTACGGAACTAGAACCCTTATTCATGTATAAATTATTCTATGTTATTTATATTTTGTATTTTCCAGGCACACTTCTTTTTCAAAATATATCAGTAATTAATGACAACATTACAGGGCTAAGGATATTTAAACTTATGTTTTAAAATTGTTGAGATATCTGTGAGGCTGTTTTCAAGATCTTCCTGGACATCTTATATCCACATACATAAAACTTAGTACTTTAAAGAAGTAATAAAACCGATAGTTTGGTAAATGAAAAATAGTTACCCCTGAAACAGTGGGCAATCCAACTCATAAGCAATTATATTGTCAGACAAAAATTCGAAGCAGAGAAAAAAAGTTAAAATTCTAAAGATAATTATCATCGAATTAACCGATAAAGAGGTGAAAATTAAACCCAGGGGCATGAAGTAGTTTTATGAAAATTAAATAATTTAACATATAGCATTTTTAGTGTCTAAAAAAATTACGTCATACTGGCCTACCATTAGTCAATTAAAATGTATACTGTATTCAAGGGAATGTTGAATTTCTGTAAACAAAAGGATGAATGCAAGGAAGTCCAAGCTTATTTTTGTTTGGGGGGGGGGGACAAAATTCCCCCCCCCCCTTAGACGTCCCTGGATGAATGTAACAATGTAAGTATGATTACAACCTCTGGACTAAAAAGTTTCTGCTGAAGTCAGAAATATTCATTACCAAGTTATTAACCTTATTTTGAAGGTAGGAAGAAAATTCCTCAAAAAGTAAAAATAAAAATAAAAAATTATTGTGTTCTTGAATACATTTTAAATAAATTTTAATCTTGTCTTCCTTTGTCAGTTTTTTTGAAAACTTTTACCTACCTTTGAAATAAAATCTACATTTTTACCTTTCACCTTTTTACATGTTAATACAGGATGTTTCATTTTTGTTTGATTTTTAGGTGATGTAAAATATTTTTTTTTCTGAGTTTGTCCCAGAGAAAGACTAAACTACATAACTTTTGTGTCACTTTAAAGGAAGACGATTCCCTTTTCTCCCATCTCTTTTGAAGAGATTTACTTCCCCCTTTTCCCTTTTCTTTTCCCTTTATATGACGTCATATAGGAATCGTCTTCCTCAAAAGTGACACAAAAGTTATGAAGTTTAGTCTTTCTCTTGGTCCCACCCCTCACATTTAATCTGTCTTTTCCCTTTGGCTTTATCTTTTACAGTGATGGAGCAATTGCAATTTTTAAAACAGTACCAAGCTTCACTGAAAGTTTTGGGCATACACTAACACATCCTATTTTATAGTTTTTATTTTTTTTCATAAATTAGGATACGAGGTTTATATGTTTAAGGTACTATTGGCAAGTAAGGGTAATTAATATTACATAAGACTTTATTTATCTTTCATTGTCCTGTACCAGAGAGAGAGGGTATAATAGGTTGTTTATTACACTAGTCTCCAAAGTTTTATAAAAACGTTTTCATATTCGTTGACTTAACGACTTTGGGGACTTGATTATTGATTGACTAATTAAGTTAAGTGTTTGAACGTTTTAATCACTTATTTTGTGTATCATCATTGGGAATGTACATCAATTAATCGGCCATTGTCTTATCCCTTTAGATCCCTGTGTGAGATGAGAGTGAAACTAGCCTGATACAATGTGAACAAGAATTCATACACACAAAGTTAAATTAACACAAATATTTAGAAATTAAAATTAACTCAAATATTTCAAACATTTTCTATTTTACATCTTTTTCATTCTAACATAAAACGCAGGAATTGGAATATGTTTTCCAGTATGGCTTTGAAACCGGTTCGTATTCGCTAGATTAGAATCGGTTCTCAGTCACACTGAAAAGTCATGTATCGTATCATATCATCGTATCATATCATAGACAATTTTCTACGAATAGTAAAATGAAAAATCATAATATCAATACGAGTTTTGTTATCCCGGGCCTTCGGCGATAAATAACTATCATTAGAAAGAACACAGACAAAGAGTTAAGTTTAAATAAACTGGGGTAAAAATGAAACAGTTTGTCACAGAAAACCAAACGATTTTTTTTGTGGAGAAAAGAGGTTTCTATATATAAATTTTTTGTCTACTGGAAGGTTGAAAAATAGTCAAACGTGGGATGTAGAAGTGGGTTTAAGAAGTATACATTACCAGAAAATTTTTGTTCTCAGTTGACCTCTCACTGCCCAATAGCATACTGTGAGTTCAACGAAATTCTTTAATTTTACATATTTTACTTATTAATTTTACATATCTTTTGCAATTTTAAATAATATGACAATAGATGCTTTGTTTTTAAATATTTGTATACAATAAGCAGCTACTCTATATTTAGCTTAGTTTGTTTCTTTCCTTTGATCTTACGTAGAAGTTGACATTTAGGTGGATTGTTTTATAAGTAGCTACCAACTTCCCAATTTTAGGTTAGATTAAGAAACCGAAAGACATCTTAACATTTTAAATATAACTAGTAGTTTCACCTTAGCCTTTAGGGAATTCGCAACAAGAGTTGATGTGTGATCCCCTCAAATATATATGATCTTTATTTTAAGCTAAAGAGATATTAACAAAAAATTCCTCTCTTTCACAAAATTTCTCAGGTTAAATGATTATTTCTAATTCTTAGGTTAAAAAATCGTCACTAATAAAAAACATACATTCATTCTAAGACTGTATAAATAAAGGGCAAATCAAATAAACAGGTAAAAGAAAATGTTTTACTACTAGTTATGTTGTTTTTACTGCCTAAATAAGTTGAACTCCCTTGAGAGAAGTATAGAAGAAATCTTTTATCATGTGAAAACAAGAAAATTATGTTTTTGTTTTCATCATTTTCTAAGCCTCCACACTTTTTGCCATTGAGCATAGGTACTCCTGTATTCAAGTTAAAAAGTAGAACAGCCAGGATAAGATGAATTACATTTCAGATTCAACGTTGAACCAAATGGACCAATACAAGAAGGCATACGGAAATAACATTTCCTTTTTTTTTCACTAATATTTCAGGAATAAAATGTTCTTCCATTGTCCTATCCTTGTATACATTAATTAAAAGATAGGAACATAAAAATCTTATTCAGTCCTATGGAAACTCTCTTTTTTGTTGCTGTTTCGGTGTTTAGCAACTTTACCTCCTTCTTTTCTCTATCCCTTTTTCATTTTATCTGATAGAAATTCATTTAAAAAAATGATATCCTTGAGGTTTAAAAATCAATTATGATAAAGGAAACTAAATCAAAAGCTTTGTTAAGATCTAAATACATAAAACAAGCACACCACATTTAGGAAAAATAAATTTACTTTTTAAAATCGTCCTATCGATTTCAAACTTATTATAATTCTTGAAATAGTTGGTTACAATTAGACAGCGTCACTACTCTATAATATATGTCAAAACGTCTGAATGCTCATTAGAGCATTTTGCTGTAATCCTTATTATTTTGCTTTAAAATTTTTGCCACTAAAATACCTTTTTTCCATTGCTTCTGTTATGTTCCCATTTTTCAACTTAATATTAAATATCCCTTGTCTTCATTGTTGACAAAAACTAAAGAATTCTAATATTAAATCTAATTAACTACATGGAGAGGCAAAATGAATCCAAAGAATAATGGAACAATGAAAAAAATCCTTAAAAAACTAATAAAGCCAGTGGCGTGAAATAATGGGGTGTCACCAACCCCCTTGAAATTAAAATTTGGAAAACCTTGCTTCCCCTTTTTGCATCCCATAATGCTTGTTCATCTACATAGCGAATTGCTATGCACGCCGTTTTAAAACCAAATATTATTTCAACTTTTAGAAGTAGTATTTTATTAATAGTTATTTGACCTGGTACTTATCAAACTTGCGTACAATATCGGTCAACTGAGTTTTTGTAATCATATTTTTGTCTGTTTTTTTCAAGAATACTGATCCCTCTCTCTGGTGCTGCGGCCAAAACAAAATCATTTGCAGTCAAGCAGTTTGTCATTCAAATACAAAACTTAGAATTGATTTTAGAATAATGAAGCAAGGCACTTCATTTGTCAAACTCATAGCTCAGATTATTTAGTCAAATAGGAATGACATAATTTGAAGCAACTCAGAATGTGCTATTTAAAATAACTTAAATGGCTAACCCAAAGACCCAAAAAACTAGTTTGTTCCTACCACCTGTTCTGTTCGACTTCTCAGGATAAATTTCTGTGGAAATAAAATTTCTATTACTTACATTTTTCTGTAAATATGCCAAAAGAATTATAGAACATTGTATTCAAAATATAAGAGAGAGAGAGAGAGAGAGAGAGAGAGAGAGAGAGAGAGAGAGAGAGAGAGAGAGAGAGAGAGAGAGAGAGAGAGAGAGAGAGAGAGAGAGAAAGAGAGACAGAGATAAAAAATAGATAGATGTAGAGCGGAGAAAGATTGAATGAGAGAGAATCAATATTTTGCATAAATACAGTTAGGTTGGGAAACAAAATTACAACTCTAAAAAAAATCTAATTAGATAAAAATTATGATGACAACATCTATAAAAAAAAGGTCCGAAACGAAACAAACGAACATTAACAAATTTAGATTATCAGAACTGAATTAGAAGAATATAAATTTATAAGTCTAAACAAAATTATAAATAAGTTAATTGCAAAATTGTTTAAGGACATACTCACGTATTTAGTACTTGATTATAGAGATGCTTCGCTTTCAGTATTCCAAAAGGATAATTAATAAATTATATCATACAAAAATTCGTTGTCAAAAAAGGTTAAAATCATAATAGAATTGCTACGCTTAAATCATACCTAATTGTTATAGGAATCATGATGCAAAGTTTAAAATCGATAGAAAATGTTTAAAATAACGAAAAGAGCCCAACATTCGCTTCGCTTTTAAAAATCTTTAACTATAATAACTGACACTTTAAAGGGCAGATTTATTTTAATTATCATTCTAGTTAAATTTATTAATTTAAAACCCAAACCTTTGTACAATTGTGTTAAATATTGCGATTTTAAGAAATCCTCCTGTGTTTTTCTACCACCATCATGTCTTGAAATTTCTTGAATAGATATTTGCATGCATTTAATAGAGACACACATTTTAAATACATTTTTTCTAGGGTAACTTTTCTATGGTCGAGGTATGTTTGTCTTACTCTACCTTTTTACATTACAACTTTAGCTATGTGTTTTTATTCAATTATTGAATAATAATTTATTATATTCTTATTATATCCAAAAGCTTGCCGAAGAAGGACGTCAACGTACCACCTGACGAATTTTAATAAGGTGTATACCTAATTTTCTGCTTAAACAAAATGTAGATATTTTCTCATAGAATAACTTAATCTTTATCTTATGTTTATATTCATTTGGACAATTACATTATATTTTCCTATATAGATACTGTTATGGATGTGGCTATACTTGTTATTTTCCAGATTAGTTTGTTAATAATTGACACTTCCTAATGACTTTTCTAATAATGCCTAATGTTCTTAAATCTAAATTTTAAGCTCTGAATGCAATTACACAGTTAATTTTCAAGGTAATGCAAAATATAGTCTTTAATTAACTTTTAAGGTTAAAATTTATCATTTTAATAGATTTATGTAAAATCATTTCTTATTAGATCATTCGCTGGCAAAAATGTTTTCAAAAAATTAATTTGGAATGTGTCAAATGCTTTACTAAGGTTAAAATGTATATTTTAGTATCGCAGCTGTTTTGAATTGTAAGCTAAATAAACAGAAATGTGGGATCTTAAGAAAACACAAAAAATAAGGAAATAAAACAGAGATAAACAGTGCTCAATGACCAGATTGGAATGAACGTATTTTGCTCGCTATATCCTGATTAATAAATATTGAATTTCTCCATTTTTATTTTTGTTTTTATGTTGAAGGGTTTGTACTAAAAAACAGACAATTCTGGCAAACCAAAAGGCCAGGTAAAAAGATAGAAACAAATATTTAGCTGAAAAAGATTAATAGATATTTATTGCTATTTTAATATATATTAAACTATTCCTATTGTCTTTATGTACATTATTTATGCAAATATAGCCGCATGCTTTGTGAATTGTATCCATATTTAATGCTCAAACAAACAAGGACGATTATAGAAACTTATACAGCTTATGTGCGAAGCTTTTCTTAGTATTATATCGAATTTTATTCGTAAACGTACAGTTTTTAAACCTTCTTTGTTAGCCTATCAATATTTATGACATTCCATGATTGAAAAATCAAATAAGTTAAAACAGTTAAAAAATGAAATTGAGATTTTAGTCATCTTAGATTATCACTTAATAATAGCAAAAAAGTCATAACGACATACAGATAAGGCGCATTTTGAGGCAGTTAAGCAACTAGAATCATCCTATTTTGTGTACATATTTATGTTGAAATAATATTCCTTAATTACAATCTTTCAATTCAAAGCGTGACGAAGGAATTTTTACAAAAATTCCTCTGCTTTGTGATTAGTATATAAAAACAGGAGTGCCGAATGTTTAGAGAAAAAATTCTTTTCCAGTATGGCTTCGAGATCGATTAATATCCACTGGATTAGAACCGGTTTTAAGCCATACTGAAAAATCATGTACTATATCGTATTATATCCATTTTTCAACAAGTATAAAAATGTACAACCATACTATTAAAACCCGTTTTGTTACCCGTGCCTTCGGCATCTCGGGGCTAACAAAACTATTTTTGATATTATAATTGTACATTTTTATATCCACGGAAAGCTGTTTATAATACGATGCGATAAAAAAACTATTAATTTATACATTTATGTCTAACTCTTTTCATGTGGTTATTTTTTTCGGTCCTAAGAAACAACAAAACTTTGGGAATCTTAACTAGCGCATGGGGAATTTGTTTAAGATCCGGCACCCATGTTTATTAGGATAATTGAGAGGGGAATTTGAGACTTATTGTTCTAAATCAAAGATATGACAAGGCAAAGCAACTTAAATTAAATATAAATCATGGACTAAGGGATAGTAGAATGAAAATATATTATATATAAATATTCTAATATAGGAAATACATTTCAATCTTTATCAAAATAAGAAAAGACCTAGCTTGTTTTTGATCTACTGTTTTTCAGTGATATTTTATGGAAGGGTCTAAATGGATAAGACAATGGCGGATAAATTGATTTATTTCCCCAATGATGACAAACAATAATAGCCTTCTGTAGATTACCATTAGTGGTTGAAACGTTTGGATAGTCAACCTAATGAACCAACAAAAAACTTAGATTAAAGTCCTCGAAGCTGTTGAAGCAAAGAGTATAAAACGGTATTACAAAACTTTGGAGACTCATTGAATAAACAGCCTAATGTGTTCTCCTTCTCTGTATTAAATGTCCCTTGTTTAGCCAATTATGTGTCGCAGCTGTTCAGATAATTATTATAGCACGTTTCATATAGTTTTTCCTGTTCTAATATTTGTATTTTCTTTATTAGAATACATATCTGTATATGTTGACTAATTATGTGTAGCAAGTATTCTGATAATGTCTGTAATGGGCAATAATGATAGTTGCCACAATTAAAGGCAATGCTGGATGATAATTGAATGGTCGCCCAGAATTATTTCAGTATCTATAATGTATGCAAAGATTGTGTGTGATTTTTACATTCATACAAAGAAGTCCATGGAGGGACATTGGTCTGTTTATTACGCTTGTTCCCAAAGTTTTATGATAACGTTTTCTTAATCGTTGGGTTAACAATTTTGATCGGTATGTTCATTAAGCTGAGGGTAATTTTGTGAATCATTATTAGGCATTAGGGTGGGTTCATATCGGAATTAGACAAAGCGGGGATATGCAACAGATAAAATTAACCTTAAAAACATTTCTGACCGAAAAAGAATTTTAAAAAATTGAGTTTTAGAACACGACCACTTAAAAATATAATTCATTTCTTATTAGTATGCAAAGACGACATTCAAAATTTTTTTTGAATCAGAACTATGGCTTCATGGTGCGCCCTGGAAAGGCCTTGAGGAGCTGAATCAGGAACTTTTGTCCGTTTCAAAATATCTCGTTCCTAGCCTTAGAAATCACTAAAAAACCAAAACTTTTTAAGGTTTATTGAGAATTGTCCAATTTGTAGAGTTTTTTTAGATTTTTTCAGGCTAGGAACGAGATTTTTTGAAACGGACAAAAGTTCCTGACTCAGCTCCTCAAGGCATTTCCAGGGAGCACCATGAAGCCATAGTTCTGATTCAATAAATTTTTGACTCCCATTTACAAATAGCTATACAATTGAATGTCTGGTCGTCAGCGGTTTTAAGACTTAGGATAAATTTTAAATTATCCAGAGGTTTATTATATCTGTATAAATTGAGTGCAGATCCCCGCTTTGGCCTCAGAAAAAAAATGTCCAAAATCGACCCACCCTATTAGGCATATACATCAATTTATCGGTTATTTTCTTATACCTTGAGATCCCTGAGAAAATTAAAGAATTTCATTTAATTTATTTTTTTAGGTAAGCTTCACAATTATTTGAGCCAGTCTGAATACCCTATTGCACAAGCAAGCAAGAAATATATTTCTTTCTTCTTTGGCGTTTTTTTTTTTGTAAATTTAAGATAGTGTTTGCCAACAAAGTATTAACTCAATTAACAAATTGATATGTAAATAAAATATACTTATATGAGTTTGTGATTTGTCCAAAAACTAATTGTTAAAGCTGTACAAATTTTAAAATCATGTTTTGCGACCTAGGCCTAAGAAATAGAACAGGGGGTGGGTAGAAAGTCTTTGGACCTTAATAATCATTAACATAAATTCTAAGTTTATCAGATATATAATATATGACAATAACTTTAGTATCACTCAATATTAGGTCACTATTTTAATTTTACATACCTTTCCAATGTATAATTACATTTCTCTACTCAACAAACGAATGTACAGTATTTTTTCTCAAATAAATTGCTATAAAACAAATAGGTAATTCAATTAGAATTGAAGTAATTTTGTAAAAGCTTTTTCAGCATAAAAGAATAGTGTCCATTATCCTAAAAAATAACCCTATACAAAGGCGACATATACCCAGTAGTACGAGATTATAGGCAAGTTGTTTAAAAAGCACAAGGGCAAATTGCCTCTACAAAAATGCTTCTGAAAGTTTCACTAATATTTGACATTAAAAATGTTTTTGTTTTGTACATATTAGGGAAGAATATATTTCAAGCTCGAGAAAAACCAAAATGTACAAAATATGTACTGTATGAAAGCAGACCATGAATTTGCCTGTCACTCTATACAAGAGCAAGCAAAAAGTAAATTTTAAAATTGATGTTTTCTTTCAATTATCTTGGCTAAAATATCCTTAGCTACTTTTTGTTGTCTTTAGGGGCAGGGTCAAATAATCTTTAAAAACAACCAAAAGGGCAGAACAGATACTTTAATAAAAAATAAATTGGCCATTTATAACCCATATAAAATTAATAGCAATGACTTGCTTGGATATATAACAGTGAATAAAAAGAATTTGGTAAGTCTTTTAAATATTAATTGTTGACAATTAAGCATTAACCATTATTCAAGGGATACAGGAATACGCAATGAGTGATTAGTCTATCCTCCATACTGTTATAAATCTATCCACAACTCCTCTTCTTAATTATATGGTCCATTAAAGAGGTAATGTCTTTATTTGGTTGTAATTTTTTACAAAACACTTATCCCTTGCCGTGTATATGCTTGTCTAGGTGATAAATATAAATTGAGTGTAATTATTTTTTCTGCAAAAAGAATTTTTGTGCCGTACCGTGGAACTTGGCATCATCCATTATATCACCAGTTCATCTAAAACCCACCCCCTACCCCAAACACGACACACAACTACAATCAAAAAGGTAATTGTGAAATACGCCTTTTTTATTTTTTTTATTTGTAGCATAATAAATATATCTTTGATTAAAAATTTAACGTTTTTTTTGTTACAGATTATCATTTCTTACTTGATAATTAAGGTTAATTAGATGCCTGAAAGGTTAGCTTTCTTGATCAGGCCTTCCATCTAAAGAAAGACTCGTGGGAGATCAACGGGTTGATGGGGGATAAGGGTTTGTGTAATATGTTACTCTCACTGACAATTTTTATATTTAGCAAAATTGAAGTGACATATCTCCCACAAAATTTTCCATGGATACGATTTATTTGATTTCTCAAATATATGAGATGCTTTCTAAAGCAAATCTTCATTTTAAACAAGTTATAACATTGTAAACAGTGATTTTCATTAAGAAATTGGAGAATAATTTTAACTTTTTAAATGGCTTTTACAATTTTGCTTTACTTTTTCTTTTACTTTTATTTTGATTAAAATCATGGCATATCAAACGGCCTACTTTAGTTTCAAACTATTTTATTTTTTAATTTAAGTCTTGGGTGTATTTATGCAATTCCACCCCCCCCCCCCGCCCCTCTTTTTTTTCATTCGTATACAGACTCCAGAGCCTCTAGATACAAATAGTAACTAATAAATTACTCAGAAAATAATGGGTAACCAATATAAATATACCTCATTTAGTTATAGGTTTTATATTAATGATTGCTAAAACTATTCTGTAATTATCAGAGTAATAGAGAAAGGTAGCTCAAAATATTATTCTGTAAAGCAAGGGTGTTAAAAAATCAGGGTAAAACTTTTTGCCTTGCCCATTCAGCTATCCAAAACTATGTTGGACAAACTGACTCAAAATCAGCCATGTGACGTCTTAAAAATGAGGGAGATGAGAGGAAAAGTGGGAAAGAAAACCCCTTAAAAAGATATAGATAATCTCAAATTTTTATGACGTCTAATACTTATTACTGTATCTAATAATGATTATTATCCATTGGGAAGCATTTCCTCTGTCTATACTTATTCTACTGTTTTTACCTTAAACAAACCATTTCTATTAGCCCAATCCTAAAATATGTCTAAAAAAATTTTTACGAGGAATTTAAAAAAAAAATATCTATATATTTTTGTTTATTTTCATTGTGTGATAACAGAATACTATAAAAACATAATTATTTGGTTTAAAGAAGTTGTAAAAAGTCATCCTTTAATTTTACAAGTAAATTGATAAAATATTTTTTTTTAAGGGTAAGATATTTAAGGATTGGTCCTAATAGTAATAAGAAGAACAAATTACCCCCTACCATAATTGATTAACTTAGAACAAGAAAAGCATACATTTTTTTCTAAACCAAAAGAAAAACTTTTCCTTATAATTGCCTATTTATATTTTTTTATTATTAAAATATTAATTTTCAAACAAAGATTGGTACTTTAACTCTAACAAAGCGTTTAATATTAAAAATGATATCTTTTTATATAAAATAGCAAGTTTTTTTGTGGAATTTCAATAACCTCTAAAAGATTGAAAAGATTTAGGATATTTTTCTGCTCCCAAATAGAGATACCCTAGATGCTAGTGCGCAGCTGCTAGTAAAACTTATTGTATTACATGAATGATGTTAAAACCAGTTTTATTAATAAAACGTTAAATTACATTCCCCCACCCTTTTCATAATGATATTTGTTTCGCCGATATAATTTTTACCCATACGACTTTCAATAGAGGCAAAACTGATAATGTACCCAAGATATGCATATAGATGTATTGGGACATTAGATACAATACTAATAGGAATGTATGTCTATAATCTATGTCTTCTATGCATAAATTTAGGTATTCATACCAAATCTGAAACATAAAACACTGAGCCAATTTCTTTGGATTATCATTATTAAACTTAAAAACTTACATTTTACATTTGTATATTTTGTATATTTCAATAATATGTATTATGTAAGTGGTTTGGCTGTAGATAGTCAGATTTTGATGCTTTCTTCCATTTTTGTCTGCCGAATAAGGCAAAACCAACCAAAAATGTTTTAGCCATATTTCAATAACTTAAACTTGTTTCAAATTTATATGCTGTAATCATTTGAGATTTAAGCTAATTTAATTTAAATTAAATTTCTGTTTTAAAGAAACAACATAAACTAGAGGACATTATTTTTGGGTGTTTAGTTTATACAGTTTAAAATCTAATAAAAGGAGTAAGGCTTTTATGTGTAAACCTCAAGATCTCGGAAAATACTGGTTGTGCTTTTAAATAAAGCTTTATATGTCTTGATTTGGTTTTAGACTATTTTCCTGACCTATTTAGCCTTTAACTCTTGGCTAGGAGAAACAACTAATTGTTTTTAAAGCAACAAAATAAAAAATCTTAAAGGGAGCCAATGGGCGCTTTTAGGCTATGGCACCCATTTACTCCTAAACTAAATTTTAACTAAAAATAGAAACACAAATTATGTTTCTAATTTTCATTAATTTAATAGATTAGCAGTTCCAATTAATATGTTAAAAAATAAGGATTAAATAATATATGTCTTTGTATTTTAAATCCTTTAAACAGACTCTAAATTTTAGTCTTCTTTTTGCTAAATTTACATTTTTCAGTTTTGTGGGAGTATTTGTATTTTGTATGTTGATAGACAGGTTGTAAAGATATAAATTCTTACAGTAATGCATACTCCAATTTAGGCACCCCTACAATCACCCACATTTTTACAAATATCTAGTTGCAGATTTTTAGTAATCTAGCTACTAGTATATAACAATGGTTTGTGATTGTACGTCTGTCTACAAAAACGTTTGGATACACTGTATATAACAATTCGTGCTTTATTCCTTCAACAGACCATAATTTAATCTTGATTTGTTTAAAATATTTTTGTGAACATAATAAATTTATTTAACTATTATAAGCATCTACATATGTTAGTTTGACTAATATGATTCACTTGCACTTATTTAATTATCTTTCTGCTTTTTATAAATTGGTTTTCATTAATTTTCAAAGATTACTTTTTTCATTTGTTTGTTAGGGATCCAATATTTTTCGTCTCAATGCCCATTTTTAAGTAAAAATCCATCCTCCATTTTTCTACAATTTATAAAGGGAACAATATGAAGTTTTTATGCTTAAAATTTTTTAAAAATGTTTTAAATATAATATTTACTAATTATTGTTATCTTGAGGAAAAAACAATATAATCAAAAATTTGAAATTTATACAAAACCCTTTTTACCCCTTTTCTACTTCACCTAATAGAATTTAAATTTTGAGCAAAAACTAAATGATTTACATGTATATTGTTACTTTAGCTCTAAAATAAAATTTGGTTCTCATGTCTACTGCAGAATTTTTATAATTTAGACAAGTCTCATAGATCCTTCTAAAAACCAACAAAATTATGTATTGAGTTCCTTTAAGATCTCGAAAACAACATAAAAAGATGGTTAGGTTAAGATTAAGACATAAATCTTTAATTTAGGTAATTATAGACCCCTCCGCCAATTATGATTTAATTAATTACACTTTTTACAGATCATGAAGCTACTAGTAATTTTATCAATCAAAAAAAAAAATTACCTAAATTATGAAGAAAAAAACAGTTAGATTGTACCGACATCAATTCTAATAGAGAAATATTCTTTTAAAAATCATAAGCTTTTACTGTACAACTAATAAAAAAGAGAAAAACAAAATAGTTTTTGTGTCAAAGGAAGTACTATAATTTATTGAATGTACTGTAATTAAACTAAGATGAAATCTTGCCAATTACAGTTCCCAAGACTTTAAAAAGCCAAATTACATTAACTGCCAAACATTGTTTTCTTTCAAAGCATCAAACATTCCCCTCCTTCCCTTAAAATAATCAGTAACACCCCCCTTTCTCTTTTTAATCCTTTCCTAAATGACTGGTCAAGCTATGCTATGAGGACACATATCTTCTCACCAAAGCGCCTAAAAAATACCCCCTGCCAATTTTTTTTCAAAAATTATATCCTTTCCATCCATAAAAATCTTTAAAAGCCATAAAACAAATTTCTTTAGTTTAAGATTTGGACAAAAGTTTGGAGGAAACTATGAAAATAGATATATTGGTTATTTGTCATGTCCCCCGTATTGTTCACCCCCCCCCCCTGCTTGTCACTTTAACCTTATACCCCTATCCCCCCTAATATAATTTTTAAATATCTCCCCAACCCCTTTTTTTAACTGATAATTTTTACCCTTTACTTTTTAGAGACATGGATAGTTGTACGAAAAATAATTAGCTAGAAGCTTTAAATATATATTTATAATATGACATTATAGACAATTGTCTGAGGATAGGAAAATTAAAACATGAATTAATCCTGGAATTTTTTTGTGAATAATTCTATATATATCTAAGATTTAGCAAAATTGGTTTTAACCTATCGGAATTAAGTCGGGTTTTAGCCATGCTGAAAAAGGGCATTCCTATACCAATACAGGCACAACAAATTATCTAATTAGAAAGCTTTATTAGACTTAAAGACTATGTATTCGATTGATTAGAATACTACAACAAATCTAAATATTAAAAGTCAACTTATACTAGATGGAAGTTTATGGAAGAATTACACTCAAACAACCCATTGATTGCACAGACTCTGTCTGTAAGTTCAACTATTTTTTAGTATTCTTATGCCTTTTTAAGATTTGTAAAATATATGGGCATAGAAAAAAAATGTTAAGATTTTTACCCCACATGTGTTAAACTTATCTATACCCATGAAATACATGTAAAATTATTTTAAATACATAAATTACCTAATTCTAGTGTAAGTTTTAATGAATGCTAATTGGCTCGGCAAAAAATAGATTGATTTAATATTATATTGCGAATTGTCACTATTGCAATTAAAATGTAGATGCATTGACCTTTATGACATCGTATTTTAATTAAAAATTAAAAAAAGATATGCTGCCTTTTCTAAAAGAAGAAAAACGTGCGGAACTAATAAATTTTACTTATAACTATGCTTCAAACAAAAAAAAGAAAATCTATTACCATTCATAAAATAAATAAGAAAAATGTAATAAAATGATGGTATTTAAATTGTAAAAACAATAATAGTATATTGACAATTTCCCACCAAAAACATTCAAAGTTTAAATACTTTTTTATAACACGCAACTCGTGTTCTTTAAAGTTTAATAGTCTTAAAAATTCCTTAAGGATATGTGCCATAGACTAATTTAATATCAGAAAATAACAAATTAAAATAAAGATAAAATCAATTGAAAAAATACAGCTTTAAAACTACCTTTTATAATAAAAATATGTTTTATTTTATTCTTACGCTTTTCATTTTTGCTTTTTTGTCCTTGTTTGTCAACTGTAAAATATTCCCAAAAAGGTTTGTATAAACGGATTGAAAGGGTTTGTCGTAAAATGTTTGAAAAAATTTTATGATGGATGTCTAAAGTGTCGTATAATCTCCAGTCATTACAATCTAAGTAAGTCTAATACTTAAACAAGCAATTAAATGAATAAAGTATCAATGCCTTACAATGATTCAATTTCTACGGATATTAATATCAGTTTTGTTAACCCCGAGGGGCCGAAGTCCCAGGCTAACAAGCTGGTATTATTTTTGTGGTTTTTTATTTTAACATTGGTGGAAAATTGTATTTAATACAATGCTTTACATTATTTTCAGTGTGGCTTAGAATTAAGGGAATTTAAAATTTTGCATGCTATCTTTTCAAAAATTGGACCCTTGTTGGCTTGAAGAGTATGTTGTCTCCTTCAAGTAATTGTAAAGGGATACTAAGGTCTTAGAAACGGGGCAATTATATCATAGTTTAAAGCTCAACAATGTATAACTTGGTCAGTGATGTAATTGTATAAAAATGTAAGAAACCATCATGTTTTGACCACCCACATTTAATTAGAATCATTAAATCTTAACGTTTAACAATTTTTATCTGCTCAAAATAAACTAGTTATCAATTCTTTATTGAAAAAAGATTCTCTAAAATAATGAACTTTTGGAATACTTCTGTCGTTGTTAAACAAATGTACATGAAAAATAAATCTTTATATTGTTGTAAATAATTTAGGACTTTATTTGTTTTATTCTAAAAATTTCTATTAATTGTAATAAACTTTCTTAAATATAATATCATTTACAAGACTTTGTTTCGCTTCTGAGATTATTTTTATACTTGTTTCCAGATAAGAATTTTAAACTCCTTGGAATTAATTGAATTAATTGGGGGGTTGGGATTAAAAATTATCAAAAATTAATGTAAGTCTAAACAATTTTTTTATAAAATTAATTAAACTTAATCAATTCTGAACTAAACAAGGCTATTTTTTTATAATTAAAATATATATTAGTTATTTAAACAATCTTCTCCCAATATTTTTAATCTACCAAAGAGGTTAGATAAAATTAAAATTAAGTAAGATTATTTTATCCCCATTGTGATATTCCTGTATTCCTAGATCTTATAACTAAATAGAAAATTTAATGTAGAAATTTAGTGATTTTTCTTTTAAAAAAATAAGGCACAAGAAGATTTTAATTTAGAGTATTCAAATTGATACGCCCCTTAGCTCAAAAACATCCCAAGATATTTATAAAGCTCACCTGAAAAGCTCCATCATTTAAAAAAAATATTCATTCCTAAAGAAAAAAACTGGATAGGAAAACCCCATTTCCGACCAGCAATTTCCAAGACATTGAGCTTCAGACAAAAATCTCTTATTTTATTTTATAGAAAAAAATAATTTTTTGAGATGTTACTTTTTTCTTTGGATCTCTTAGGGTGGATACCACCCCCGCCCCCCTGCATTTAATCTGCCCGTACAAAAATATTGAGCAATGAAAACATTTGTTCTTGTACTGCATAGAAAGAATCATATTTAAATCTTAAAACCATTAATTTAGAAAAGGTAATATCATATATTATCAATGCGGAGATGGTAAGGTGACACACAGAGTTAGATTAATCAGTAATCGTGAAAGCGTAGCAACTCTTTGATCAATATTTTCACACTAATAAGTAATCCTTTACTTTTCTCTGTAATATAAAACACATATATACATTAACTTTAATATACATACATATCTGTTTAATCGTTGTCAATTAATCTAAAACCTGGTTAAAATAAATAATAAGCTTTATTGTCAATTAAGAAGCAAATTACGGTATCTTATCAAACTAAACACTTGAGTGTATAGGATAAAACTTTATTTCGACCTGTTACATCATGTTGAATATGTAAAACAATAAAGGGGAAATGGATTAAATAACTGTATGTCCCCATCCCGTGGACCCTGTGCCTACTTCAATTTGGTCTTTGATTAAACCAATAGCGTCAAAAATATTAACACAACCAAATCGAAACAAAAAAAACGCAGAAAGCAATTTGCTAACAGACGAAAAGGTCCCCAACATTGGATCCAGGTAGTTATTTGGATTATATATCAGCACTTTAATGAAACAAAACTTTTTAATTTATAATATTCATCTAAATCTTTAAAGTTATTGCAATAAATATCAAATGTAGATAAGAAGCAAAATCATTAACCTAAGTTGTTATCAAAATATCAGCTAGGATCTTGATTTAAGCAATGAAAACAGAAAATCCATTAGTACACTTGATGTTTATAAACAATTATATCATTAACATATATTTCAATCAGATATGCACTGTTATAATACACTGTAAAAACACTCTCATATTAGACTTTTATTACATTTTTTTATAGGAAAAAACAGTAAATAAAAATTTATGAAGGATAGTTTTATATAATTTTAACATTAGCCAATAATGAAAAAAATTAAAAAAAATACAGCCAATACTACGTTATATAGTACATCAGAAAGAATTTTAATAGATTCATTTATATTTAAAAATACATAAACAAAGCTGCTCTTGCCGTTTCTTTGTGTACTCAAATGTTTTTAAATAATATCAATAAAGAGACGAACACACAGACAATCTAAGTTATGTAGTAGCTGTCATAATAAAATATTTTGATATGAGTTGAATGATGTTTCACAGTGTACATTGGATATGCATTTAAAAATGTCGTTTGATATGGTTTTCCTTTACGGTGAAGCTTCGTATGAAAGATTTGTAACTATCTTAAGGGAAGTCATCTCCACCATTCCAAGATAAATCAACCCTAGAAACAATATCTTCTTCTTTTTCTTTTTAGACTATACTGAAAAGAAGAGTAAAAGTAATTGATTTGCATTAATGCCCCTTAAGCAACTAAACATCTAAAGTAAAACAAACTAACAAAAAAAGTTCTACAACAAAAAATTATTTGCCAGTCCTATTCTGCATCGCAGAAGAAACAATACATTTTTTTATTGGTGATTTAGTTTTACTGGATGGGTCATAAGCTATTCTGGGCTTCGTGATTAAATTATTGCTTAACAATTTTATACCTATTTAGCTATATAAAATTGAATAATGGTAATATTGGATAATTTTGTTGAGTAATGTGTATCTTAAATAATGGCTCCACATGATATTGAATGGTTTAGATAGGTGTTTCTGTAAAACAGATAAATTATCTTTTTAATCAGAACTAATTGTTAACATATTATTAATTAAAGATATAACTACTCTGCTCTGTGTAAAAGTTTACTGTCTTTTTTCCACGTTTTATTTATTCCTTTGTTACCTATACACATTATTGTCCTTGTTTTTCTGTAAAATCTCGCTTAAAAATAGATACACTAGTAAGGATCAAATAGCATGAATTCTTGCATATTGTTGAATAGATAAATAAGTATATAAATGTATACAATATATCAACATATACAACTGGTATGTTTAATACTTTTATAGATTTTAAAAGTTGCAGGCTCGGCTCCATTTTTCAGTAAGCTGTAGCCTTAAATCGGTCTTTTTTTTTCATCAACCTGCCTATGCGTCAGAAATTTTCTTGAAAATTAACAGTGTGGTAACCAGCCCAGCGATGCCTTTTCAAAATTGGATTTTCTATCCTAAAATATATCTAATTATTTACCTACATATTTAATTTCCAATTTATATTGGCAGTAGAGGGACTCTCCAATCCTGCACTAAATTTTACTAAAACTAATAAAATGCAACAATCAAAAATAGATTTTCTTGGCATGCAGCCTGTATAGGCATTAAAAATTTGGTCGTCAACTTAATTATTAGGGGTAATTATTAATTATACTATTTTTTAAAATTTGAAATTGTATGATTTTTAATAAAATTTTTATTTATAAATTTACTATTTAAGATGCACTTTTATTCTATTTTTACCCGTTCACCTGTTTTGGTTTTTAAAAAAACTTGTTTATATAAACTTCTGTGTTACTTTGAATGTTGTTATCCTTGTCTTTTTCATATCTTCTACAAAGTTCTTGAATTTCAAATTTAAACTTTTAAATAATATATATACACCCCTTATCAATATACAATGTAAGGTAACCGGGAATTAATAGTTTCATGATGAGGGCTTCTATTGTTTTATTTTACTAGATAAATTATTATACCTCAATATTTGTATTATCAATCAAATACCTTAACATAATACAGCGAGGCATTTGGATAGAATACGTATTATTTGTGTGGCTTAGAAAACTTATCTAATTTCTTAAGAGAAAAAGGACTATAAATTGAAGTGCTCCCCAAATTATGATTAACCAAATTAATGATTAAAATTTTTGAAAAGATTGGCAACTGTAAGATTGTACTAACTAATCAACATGCAATGAAGTACCAATAGATTTTAAGCCAACGGATTATAGAACGGGTTTGAATATTTTTTTATCTAGAGCTTTTTTTACACAAACTATTTTGAATATAAATTCACCTTTTAACAAGTTAGGACTCCCAGGTAAACTACAGTCTACACAAAGTCCCAACTGATTTAATAGAATAAATACCATGTAGATATTCATGAACTATTCATATATTATACCATAATTCCTCATCATTTAAAGAGAGCTTCTTTTACTTTAATCTTTAATTTATTTAGTAGAATAATGGAAATCTTCGGAAGACTATTTTAACAGAAAGATGTGAAGTGTTAATTTCACAATCCAAAGGTTAAACACATCCATATAATTTAAGTTCATTAAAATGAGTTTTTTATAATAAGAAGGTGACATGGAATAATAAAATTGGTGGTCTCGGTGCTTGCTTACATGTGAATACCGGAGCACCGAAAACCCCCCCCCCCCCCGCTTAGTTTTGACAAAAATCAAAAATAAGGGGGGGGTAGTTTTTTAACCCCCCGCTTAGTTTTGACAAAAATCAAAAATAAGGGGGGGGTAGTTTTTAACCCCCCCCTTAATTTTGAAGAAAATCAAAAATAAGGGGGGGGGGGGGTAGTTTTTTCACTCTACAACACGCCAGAAAGTTGAGTGAGGTAAATCAAGTAAATCCAGTATACCAGAGGGGAAACCTTATTACAAGGATATTCATGTTTTGGGGCATAATTTCCTTATTTATTGACTGATTTTAGTAATTGATGTATCCCTGAACAGAAAATGAAAATAAGGAGGAGGGGGGCCAGTAAAAGGTTTTAATTTTGCGCAATAATTAAGTTAATTTTATGTTCCTATACAAGAGTAACGAAATTTCACATACTCATATAATTTTGGTTTAGCTTATGAACATACAAATAGAAGATATCTCTCATGAAAACTATTTGTAACCGAAGGACTGAAAGTGAAAGTAAGCTGTATACTGGATGCTCTTTGGAAAGTTGTATCTTTCTTTATAACAAAATCTATCTTTAATAGTAGGAGAAAAAAAATCAGTAGACAAGAAAAATACAAAACAGCTAAAAAGCTGTATTAAAGCATTTAGATTGTTATGGATATTATATGCTTCCTAATGATGGGAATGCTGACAAGAAAAATCAGCAACCAGAACGCTACTTTAATGCCATACCCTGTAAATAGCTAGTATTATTTTATATTATTTGTGAAACTTGTAAATATTTTTAAAAAATTAAATGAAAATTGGGCCGAAGGACAGTCAAGATTGACTTTAAAGGCCCTGTAGTACAGTTACCCTAATTATGTCAATGTAAATAAATATATCTATAAAAATTGATGTAATTTAAAATGTATTACATTATTTGTAAAATTAATCTGTAATTTACTGCTAATAAATCATATCATCACTTACATGTATTATTACAATTTCGTGATTTGCAATAATATTTGGGGCATTAAATAGAATTTAAAATTTGCTAAAATCAAGTAAACTGGGCAGTTATGGCGTACTTCAGAAGCTGTTATATCATGCTGGGATAATGTTTAAGAAAACCTTTCTCATATAATCTAATAAATTTATATTCTGACACACTTCTTTCTTACTACAACTGACCATTTTGATCCTCTACTGATATTTAAAAGGCCTTCGGGAGATTTTTTTTTGAAGGGAGTGGAGCTAAAAAATTTTGTATGGTATTTTTTGGAATTGATTACATTACATCCCGCAATACCTACAGAAAATAAGCGAAAACCTAAGGTGGGAGGGGACATTGGGTATTACACTATTCCCCAAAGTTTTACTATAACATTTTCTTATTCGTTGACCTAGCAACTTTGGAGACTTTCATAAAATTTTGATTTATTGATTCATTTAGTTGAATATCCAAACGTTTCAACCACTAATTTTAATCTGCAAAAGGGGTAATTTTGGTTTTCGTAATTTGGTTTGTCATCAATTTATCGGCCAATGTCATATCCCTTTATATACCCATGCTATGTTAATAATGAAGAAAAAAATTATAAAAGATATTTTTAAAAAAATTGTCAGTAGAGGAAAAATGGTTAATAATACTTTAATGGTTTTTCCAATTTAGAGTATATACTTGATTATTTGATTTGTTGTTATAACAATAGAATTTTTGGCTTGAATAACCGACATTTTGTGTGATAAAACCGAGGTAAAAAGACTAAAGACAAAGTTATATTAATACTTAATTCAAACCAAACGGTAGATTTTATAAATATATACAATACATATAATTTATATATCTATTCAATTTTTACAATTTCAGAATAAAATCATTTAATCTTATATGAAATAAGGATGACAACATCTATAAAAGCGAAGCACTGAAACGGTAGGACAAACGGACATGAACACTTATATAGTGTCAGAACTGAATAATCAGAACATAAATGTATAAGAGTCGAAGAAAAGTTGTAAGTAAATTTGTTGAAAAACTGCTTTATACAGGATGTTTATGGACATACTTACATATTTAGTCAGTTATGTCGCAGCTGTGGTGGAGTGTGGATCTAACCGACAATTTCCAATGAAAGCTGAGTTTTTTTCAGTATTTCTTATGCAGTCAGCTCAAAGTTGATATGGGTTGAATAAATGTATAAGAGCCCAATGAAGCATAGAGTTGTGAGACTTTTTAAACCACCAAGAAGAAATTTCCACATACCAAAACCATTCAATGAACGTCAGCTTTAGTTAAAATGCTATCATTTTCTCAAAAAAATCCTTGTTTCTCACCTGAGAAGGGATTAAATATTCCCCTTACAGAAATACTCTACCTTCCCTTACACCCCTCAATCGAGCCTACTCTCCTCCTCTCCAGCCTGACCTACGCGCAATTAAAGTTGGCGTGCAATTTGAAACCAAGCATCATAACACTACAACTCACACAATGGGTAAATCTTGGACATTTAAAATAAATTAGGTTGGAGATGACTAATTTATTTTAACATAACTCCTGATTTTTCAGTATGAATCTCTTGGTTACATCCATGCCAGGCGTCAGCCGTTTCTATTTATGGATGAAGGGTTTCTTAATTGAAACTTTGGCGTCTTGCTGTCGACGAGTTGCAGTTTCCTGACACCTTCCTCTTCAAATTTCAAGTCATGGTAATACTGCAGAAGAAATCAGCACCGAGAAGCAATGACATTTGTCTTTGTGGATTATGTATATAGTGTAAAAAGTGACAATAGTAAACTTCATTTGTCAGTGGATAAATATCTACAATAAATGAGGAAATTTGAATCTAGCTGCTAAAACTTTAACCTCTATCATCCAATAACTATTATATCATGATATTAACCATATTATAACCTATGTGTCATTATATTATATATGTTATAACATTATGTTGCTAATAATCTCATAACTAACTTATCATATTTATCGTTTTTGAACCTATCTAACTCACTGTGAGATTGTTATTCATTGTTCTTAACTTACTGTACTAATGATTATTTGCTATCTGTGTATCATTTTGTTAGTTAATTGTTTGTATTTTTCCTATTATTTTTTATGATTTTTTCCATAAGTTGAATAAATCATTTTAACAACAACTTACATATTTAGGACTTGATTATAGAGTTGCTTCGCTTATGACATTATACTTTGTTGTCCCAGGAATCAATATACCAAAAATCAGATCAATCGGATGATTAGATCACATAAAAATTTGTTGTTAAAAAAGTAAAAAAATCTACAAGTTTAAAATGGACGTACGGAAATTTTGGTAATGATTATAGAGTTGCTACGCTTTCTAAATCGTACCTAACTACTAAAGGAATCACCATGCAAAATTTGAAATCGATAGGAATTCTAACATGCCTAAATTAACGAAAAAAGCTATCCGTTACGGACGTACGGACGGACCTACCCTAATTATAGAAAAGCTTCGCTTTTAAAAAGGGAGAGGAGGGGGGAGTCCGTTTTCATAATTATTCTTATTATTATACTTAATATTCAATAGGTATAAAGTTTCCATAAAAAAAAAAGATATAAAAGAGCTCAATAAATTATCATGTAAAATTCCTATTATTTTAATAAATTGGCAGAAAACAGACCATAATTTTATTTTAAATAAAGGAAAATTTACTTTTTATCAGTCCGCCCTTTTTCTCACGAATTATTTCTCATCCTCTAAATTATGAACGCCTCTAAAAGTTAGCATATTTGAAAAACAGTATATCCTGTATCTTTTAATGGGTATACCTAATTGTCATGTGATTCCCAGTCATAAGTTTAAAAAGAATGTTTTAATAGGTTTTTTCACTGTGTTGTTTTCGTTTGTTGCTTTTTATTTTTATATAATTATCTGCATATAGCTACGCTATTTTTGGCATAATATTTCTTGTTTTCCTATCCTTTTTGGGGTTGTTATAAATTACTATTTAAGTTTTAACAAAATCAAGTAGTTTTGAAAAAAAACAGCTTATACTAACAACGAAATTAATTCTGAAAAAAAATTACGAAATATATACGTGTTTTTCAGCTGTCGTTAAGGGGCAACACATTGTAGAATTGACGACCTCTCCAAATATTATATTAGATTTATTTCGCTTGTTGGATATATCTTATTCTTGGTTCTAAAAAGCACAGTTAAAACTTATGCTAACTGTCTTATGACAAACATACAGATGAACGGAGAGAAATAATCTAATTATAAATAGATGAATGTACAGTGAAAATGCTATGTTTTAGATAAATGTACCAGGTACGCCTTTGACAAGAATTTTTCCAGTCTATCAAATTAACAGGAAGTTAAATTTTAAAGACAGACTCATTCAATTCAACATTCAACTCAGAAAATAAAATAGTTCTATAAAAATATCATTATAAAATGTAATACGTGTTAATGTATCGTAAAAGCATATGATTTTATTTTCAACGATTCGTATTTTGATACTGAAGCAATTTAGATTTTAAAACACAATAATTAATTTTGTAACAAAATATATAAAAATGTAGTGTCTCTTTTAGTTACCCCTGTATGCTACTTACAATAAAAACGAATATGTTTTTATAGACTAAATTTATACCTAAATTCCTTTCCGTGCATAAATAATATTATCATGTCATGTAGATATTTGTCAGGGATTTTCAGTTGCAACCACCATATTAGCCGCTAAATTTTCACATAACTGAAAAAGTGGTTACTTTTCGCGATTTTGCTATTTCACATTTAACTTTTGCAGTTTTTGCATTCATATTTATTGTAAACAGCGTAATATAAGAAGTATATTGTGTTTTGACTGACAAAATATATTATGACCTCTAAGGGTCTTAGTGTCGCTTCGGGTTCTAGACCTCTCGGTACACCTCCGCATCTTATAATTGCGGTGTAAAGCTTTCATTAACCCGAGAGACAACCAATCTTTTGATTGCACGACCTTTATCTGGAAGTCCTAACTGTGCATGGTAATGAGTTTCGCCTGTTTATGGGCCAAGGCATTACCTTTGCTCTTACTATTGATTTCACGGGACTGACATAGCAGCAGTAGGTTCCCTTTTTTTTACATCTCTAGTATAACAAGGTGCATTACAGGCTCGAACCAGACACCTTCCCCGAAAACAAGCTGACACTTAATGCCGCGGGTTTAAAAACAATACATAGGAGACCAATTAGATTTTATAAAAGCCACGATTACGACAAAGCCCATATTTTCCTGTTGTGACGTCATAAGTTTCGGGAAAGGGAAAGGAGAAACCCATTTCTCCCATCTCCTTTGAAGAGATTTTCTTCTCCCTTTCCTTCTCCTATCCCAAAATTTATGACGTCACAACAGGACAAAATTGGCTTTGTCGCGGCTGCTAACCCTTGTAATTGTGTTATCAGTTGAAACAGTGCATAAAACATAAAGATATTGCTATCATGGACATAGTCATTTCTTCCTATATAAAATTGTGGTTAATAAAATACGTTGATACGTCCGTTTATTCCTTTGTCTGTCCTTCTATCTGTCCGTCCGAGGATTTGAACTGATTGTGTTATGGTTTTTAAGAATATTTCTTATAGTCATCTAAAGGTTTTATTTTTATTTAATTGAATCAATTACTGTTAGGTTATCCTTAATTTACTAGAGATGCGAGTGCACTAAATAAATTTTAAAAATGTTTTATAATTTTCTCCGATTACATTTCCGTGCGTGTGATAAAACATTAAGATATCTTTATCTGTCAAGCAAATAATTTTATAATAGAGTCTTAATTTATTGACATCAAAGCTTCTGTATATGTCTTAAACTAATGTAAAAAAGCTATCTACAAAATTTTAGGATCATATGAAGGAAATGAAGTCATTCCTTAAAAGGACAGAAATTTCATTGCAAAAAGGACAGAAATCATCTTCCTTTTTCTCAGATAAGTGAAATATGGACAAAAATCACTCTCCTTTTTCTCACATATCGGAAAAAGAGAATAAAAATCACCTTCCTAAATCTCACTTAATCTTCCTAATCCTAAGAAAATTAACCTAGTTCCTCCAAATTCTACCTTTTCATAACAAAGTCTACCTTTTCCTTACACATTCTCACTTATTCTCAGATAACCTACCTTATTCTAAGAAATTCTTCCTAAATCTAAGAAAATCTACCTCACTCCCCCAAATTCTTCCTTGGTTTCCCAAATTCTTCCTTATATTAGGAAATTCTACCTTATTCTAAGAAATTCTTCCTTATTCCAAGAAAATCTACCTTATTCCCCCAAATTCTTCCTTATTCTTGGAAATTCTATGTTATTCTAAGAAATTCTTCCTTATTCTAAGAAAATCTTCCTAATTCTCCCAAATTTTTCCTTATTCTAAGAAAATCTACCTTATTCTAACAAATTCTTCCTTATTCTAAGAAAATCTACCTTATTCTAAGAAATTCTACCTTATTCTTCCTAATTCTTTCTTATTCCCCCAAATTCTACCTTATTCTAAGAAAATCTTATTTGTTCTAAGAAAATCTACCTAATTCTGAGAAATTCTTCCTTATTCTTAGAAAACCTACCTAATTCTCCCAAATTCTTCCTTTTTCTAAGAAAATCTACCTTATTCTAAGAAATTCTTACTTATTCTAAGAAAATCTACCTTATTCTAAGAAATTCTTCCATATTCTAAGAAATTCTTCCTTATTCTTAGAAATTCTACCTTATTCTAAGAAAATCTACCTTATTCTAAGAAATTCTTCCTTATTCTAAGAAAATCTACCTTATTCTAAGAAATTCTTCCTTATTCTAAGAAATTCTACCTTATTCTAAGAAAATCAACCTTATTCTAAGAAATTCTTCCTTATTCTAAGAAAATTTACCTTATTCTAAGAAATTTTTCCTTATTCTAAGAAATTCTACCTTATTCTAAGAAAATCTACCTTATTCTAAGATATTCTTCCTTATTCTAAGAAAATCTACCTTATTCTAAGAAATTCTTCCTTATTCTAAGAAAATCTTCCTAATTCTCCCAAATTCTTCCTTATTCTAAGAAAATCTATCTTATTATAACAAATTCTTCCTTATTCTAAGAAAATCTACCTTATTCTAAGAAATTCTACCTTATTCTTCCTAATTCTTTCTTATTCCCCCAAATTCTACCTTATTCTAAAAAAATCTTACTTGTTCTAAGAAAATCTACCTAATTCTGAGAAATTCTTCCTTATTCTAAAAAAATCTACCTAATTCTCCCAAATTCTTCCTTTTTCTAAGAAAATCTACCTTATTCTAAGAAATTCTTCCTTATTCTTAGAAAATCTACCTTATTCTAAGAAATTCTTCTTTGTTCTAAGAAATTCTTCCTTATTCTAAGAAATTCTTCCTTATTCTAAGAAATTCTACCTTATTTTAAGAAAATCTACCTTATTTTAAGAAAATCTACCTTATTCTAAGAAATTCTTCCTTATTCTAAGAAATTCTTCCTTATTCTTAGAAATTCTACCTTATTCTAAGAAAATCTACCTTATTCTAAGAAATTCTTCCTTATTCTAAGAAAATCTACCTTACTCTAAGAAATTCTTCCTTATTCTAAGAAATTCTACCTTATTCTAAGAAAATCAACCTTATTCTAAGAAATTCTTCCTTATTCTAAGAAAATTTACCTTATTCTAAGAAATTTTTCCTTATTCTAAGAAATTCTACCTTATTCTAAGAAAATCTACCTTCTTCTAAGATATTCTTCCTTATTCTAAGAAAATCTACCTTATTCTAAGAAATTCTTCCTTATTCTAAGAAAATCTTCCTAATTCTCCCAAATTCTTCCTTATTCTAAGAAAATCTATCTTATTATAACAAATTCTTCCTTATTCTAAGAAAATCTACCTTATTCTAAGAAATTCTACCTTATTCTTCCTAATTCTTTCTTATTCCCCCAAATTCTACCTTATTCTAAAAAAATCTTACTTGTTCTAAGAAAATCTACCTAATTCTGAGAAATTCTTCCTTATTCTAAAAAAATCTACCTAATTCTCCCAAATTCTTCCTTTTTCTAAGAAAATCTACCTTATTCTAAGAAATTCTTCCTTATTCTTAGAAAATCTACCTTATTCTAAGAAATTCTTCTTTGTTCTAAGAAATTCTTCCTTATTCTAAGAAATTCTTCCTTATTCTAAGAAATTCTACCTTATTCTAAGAAAATCTACCTTATTTTAAGAAAATCTACCTTATTAAAAGAAATTCTTCCTTATTCTAAGAAAATCTACCTTATTCTAAGAAATTCTACCTTATTCTAAGAAAATCTACCTTATTCTAAGAAATTCTTCCTTATTCTAAGAAAATCTACCTTATTCTAAGAAATTCTTCCTTATTCTAAGAAATTTTACCTTATTCTAAGAAAATCTACCTTATTCTAAGAAATTCTTCCTTTTTCTTAGAAAATCTACCTAATTCTCCCAAATACTTTCAATATATAGGGGTCCCAAACTCAAAAACAAAGTTTCAGCGCAATCGGACCACCCGTTCTTGAGATACGGTGACCTGGTGTCCTTGGCACTGACGTTGAGATTTGGGAAATGGTTCGAATCCTTAATAAAATATTTTGGCACTTAGTCAAAATTTTGAAGAAAAAATACCCAGGTGGACAAATAATTTTGATCAAATATTTGAAAATTATTTAAGTGTCAAAGTATTTTTGGACTTTAACCAAATTTACTAAGGATTCGAACCATTTCCCAAATCTTACTGTAGGTACCAAGGACACCAGGTCACCGTATCTCAAGAACAGGTGGTCAGATCGCGCTGAAACTTTGTTTTTGACTTTGGGACCCCTATATATTGCAAGAATTTGGGAGATTTAGGTAGATTTTCTTAGAATAAGGAAGAATTTGTTAGAATAAGGAAGAATTTCTTAGAATAAGGAAGAATTTCTTAGAATAAGGAAGAATTTGGGGGAATAAGGTAGATTTTCTTAGAATAAGGAAGAATTTGGGAGAATTAGGTAGATTTTCCTAGAATAAGGAAGAATTTCTTAGAATAAGGTAGATTTTCATAGAATAAGGTAGAATTTCTTAGAATAAGGAAGAATTTCTTAGAATAAGGTATAATTTCTTAGAATAAGGAAGAATTTCTTACAATAAGGTAGATTTTCTTAGAATAAGAAGAATTTCTTAGAACAAGGTAGATTTTCTTAGAATAAGGAAGAATTTGGGAGAATTAGGTAGATTTTCCTAGAATAAGGAAGAATTTCTTAGAATAAGGTAGATTTTTTTAGAATAAGTTAGAATTTCTTAGAATAAGGAAGAATTTCTTAGAATAAGGTAGATTTTCTTAGAATAAGGAAGAATTTCTTAGAATAAGGTAGATTTTTTAGAATAAGGTAGAATTTCTTAGAATAAGGAAGAATTTCTTAGAATAAGGTTATTTTCTTAGAATAAGGAAGAATTTCTTAGAATAAGGTAGATTTTCTTAGAATAAGGAAGAATTTGGGAGAATTAGGTAGATTTTCTTAGAATAAGGAAGAATTTCTTAGAATAAGGAAGAATTTCTTAGAATAAGGTAGATTTTCTTAGAATAAGGAAGATTTTGGGAGAATTAGGTAGATTTTCCTAGAATAAGGAAGAATTTCTTAGTATAAGGTAGATTTTCTTAGAATAAGGTAGAATTTCTTAGAATAAGGAAGAATTTCTTAGAATAAGGTAGATTTTCTTAGAATAAGGAAGAATTTCTTAGAATAAGGTAGATTTTCTTAGAATAAGGAAGAATTTGGGAGAATTAGGTAGATTTTCTTAGAATAAGGAAGAATTTCTTAGAATAAGGTAGATTTTCTTAGAATAAGGTAGATTTTCTGAGAATAAGGAAGAATTTCTTAGAATAAGGTAGATTTTTTTAGAATAAGGAAGAATTTCTTAGAATAAGGTAGATTTTCTTAGAACAAGGAAAAATTTCTTAGAATAAGGAAGAATATGGGAGAATAAGGTAGATTTTCTTAAAATAAGGAAGAATTTCTTAGAATAAGGTAGATTTTCTTAGAATAAGGTAGAATTTCTTAGAACAAGGAAGAATTTGAGAAAATAAGGTAGATTTTCTTAGAATAAGGAAGAATTTGGGGGAATAAGGTAGGTTTTCTTGGAATAAGGAAGAATTTCTTAGAATAAGGTAAGTTATCAGTGAATAAGGGAGAATTTGTGTAATTAAGGTAGAATTTCTGAGAATAAGGAAGAATTTGGTAAAATAAGGTAGATTGATTAAACATGGTTGTAATAGTGAGGAAAAGGAAGAATTTCTAAGAACTAGGAAGAATTTGTAAGATGGTGGACAGAGGTCACCTTCCTTTAGTGAGAATTTGTAAGATAGTGGACAGAAATCACCTTCCTTACTGAGAATTTGTAAGAAAAAGGAAAGGAAATAGCCTTCCTATACCCATGGAAGGGAATTTCTGTCCTTTTTAGGAATGACTTCATTTCCTTCATATGATCCAAATTTTATAATGTAGAAGCACTCTATCAATTCTTATAATAACCCAAAAAGATGTTAGTTTAAATTTTAAAAATTTATTAGCTCTATGAAAAAAAAATGTTAACCCTTACAGATCTGGCCCCATTTCCCACCTTAATAGATCGGGGGGGGGGGGTCATATTGACCCCCCCCCTCTATCTCGGCTCCTGTTAAAGTTAGAGACATAAACAAATTTTTCTGGTGGTTCATGTGTATTTTTAGAGAAAATTACTTTTTCTAGTCATAGTGGTCAGACCGCTCCTTATCCGCTTTTTAGCGGCCAGCCGCTAAATATTAAAACAGCTGTGGAGCAGCCAATTTTGCAGCAAGGATGACCAAATTTTAGGACGAACTTTTATTTTTCATAACAAAAAAAATACTTTTTCTGATCATCGCCGAAAAACGGCAAATAACGGAAACCGCCATTTTCGGCGGTAAAACGGCGGTTAGCGACGCCAATTAATATTTTCATCTGTTTATTGTTGCTCAAAAGTCATAAATTTGGTCAGGGAGCGGTCAAACGGTCATAACAACACTTTTCTCAGAAGGTCATTGATATCTGAGTATTCACAAAACAAATTTTAGGTTTCTACCTTATACACAAAAGTCATAATGTAGAAATTAAGATTTATTTAGAATTTTTTTCTGAATTTGGTGCCACCTAACCGACTTTGACCGGACGCCACGACCGACATAGACCAGATATCCTTATAAGATCAACTCTTGCCGACGTATAATTACTAAACTTAAAAGTCATGAAGTCTCAACTCTCTATCTTACCTACAAAAAAAATGACATTGAAAAAACTAGAGGGGGGGTCAATATGACCCCCCCCCCCCCGATCTGTAAGGGTTAAGTGGGTAAACAGAAGTATGAAAAATTTCCCTTTTTTATACAAAAAAGTAAGACAATATAAATTTTAAAATGTTTCTAAATTTATGAAATCTTTTACTTGATCATTGCATTTAAATATCTGCCTGTACTAGTAATTTTTAAACACATTCATAATTTACGAAAACTTGGGCAGAGATTCATAATTGTCAAAATTTAAAGTTGATTGATTGATTGATCACGATAAACTTGAGGGCAAACGCATGCTGTGCTTTTACGCTGGTACATAGAATATAAAAGTTAAATAGAATTCTGCTAAGTATTTCATGGTTCAAGTATGTGTTTAATTAATGATAAAAATGTTAAAACGTATGATAAGTGTGCGTATTTTTTTAAAGATTCTATTCTGACAGTAAACCACACTAGTACCCAAAGCACAATATTCGTTGGCTTGAAATTTTGGGTACTTTTTAATTGAAATGTGATTAGTTGGCTTTAAACTAGTAATGGCCAATCTTTTAATCACCCATTGTCTTATCCCTTAGGATCCCTGAGTTAAATAATAGTTATTTCTTTCATCTGGTTTTAATCTTATGATTGTACATTTTTATTTTCGTAGAAAGCTGGATATAATACGATGCTAGACATAGTTTTTTCGTATTGATGAGAACCGGTTCCTATCCACCGGATTTGAATGAATACGAGAAAATATCTATCTTATCTTAAACACACCTTTTTTAAATATTTTTTTATCTCCCATTGTCTTATCCCCTAGGATCCCTGAGTTAAATAAAATATCTATCTTATCTTAAACACAACTTTTTAAAATATTTTTTATCTCCCATTGTCTTATCCCCTAGGATCCCTGAATTTGGAATATCTATCTTAGCTTAGGAGCACCTTTCTTTAATATTTTTTATCTCCCATTGTCTTATCCCCTAGGATCCCTGAATTTGGAATATCTATCTTATCTTAGGAGCACCTTTCTTTAATATTTTTTATCTCCCATTGTCTTATCCCCTAGGATCCCTGAATCTAGAATATCTATCTTATCTTAGGAGCACCTTTCTTTAATATTTTTTATCTCCCATTGTCTTATCCCCTAGGATCCCTGAATCTAGAATATCTATCTTATCTTAGGAGCACCTTTCTTTAATATTTTTTATCTCCCATTGTCTTATCCCCTAGGATCCCTGAATTTAGAATATCTATCTTAGCTTAGGAGCACCTTTCTTTAATATTTTTTATCTCCCATTGTCTTATCCCCTAGGATCCCTGAATCTAGAATATCTATCTTATCTTAGGAGCACCTTTCTTTAATATTTTTTATCTCCCATTGTCTTATCCCCTAGGATCCCTGAATTTAGAATATCTATCTTAGCTTAGGAGCACCTTTCTTTAATATTTTTTATCTCCCATTGTCTTATCCCCTAGGATCCCTGAATTTAGAATATCTATCTTAGCTTAGGAGCACCTTTCTTTAATATTTTTTATCTCCCATTGTCTTATCCCCTAGGATCCCTGAATTTAGAATATCTATCTTAGCTCTTCTAACCAATTATTCCCTGTGTTAAAACTGTAAGAAAAATTAGTCTCCTACTGGTATATCAAACATACCTGAATTTTGAATAATTGGAAATGAATGGTTCATACTTAGTATAATGAATAGATTATAATGTTAGAATTATGGAATAACAATCGTGGCACAACCTTTGTCTGAAAGTTCTAAATATTTTTTTTAGGAATTAGTTTGACGGTTTATGACCAATCCAAAACAATTATTAACGATATCAGAAACCTTTTTTAATGTCTTTAACAATTTAGACGAACTCGATAAAAACAATACTTAAAATTAAAATCAAAAGTAAAACATTTTTACTTTTTTTATTCTGAAATTGAACCATACTTTTAAATATTTTAATGAAGCATTTAAAACATAATATGATATACTTCAGACTCTTAACATTAATATGAACAAAAATAAAATATTTAAAACTTTTGTTAATTGAATGAAAGTCTAAGTATCGGGGTGATGGAATGTTGATTGTATGAAAGCTGAATTTACTTAAAACCATATCATTTCAGGGGTTATGAGATAAGTATATAGGATAATTCATGTATTTTTCAATGTAACCTATAAAAACTGACGTCATACTGGCCTACCGTTGGTTAATTAAAATATTTACTGGCCCTCCATTGGTCAATTAAAATGTATACTTGCCGGTCATTGGTATGTGGTAGTTTAGCCTGTGTATTGATCTACCATTGGTAATTTGTATTGTAAGACTTCATTTTTGTATAGGCAACATTAAGAGCTTCTGTATTTTTGTATGAAGAACCATGGACCTACTGGTTGTCTTCATTTTTTCA
The DNA here is from genome assembly GCF_053477335.1 of Acartia tonsa. Classification (NCBI taxonomy): domain Eukaryota; kingdom Metazoa; phylum Arthropoda; class Copepoda; order Calanoida; family Acartiidae; genus Acartia; species Acartia tonsa. The sequence goes on from NC_137261.1 coordinate 24,175,137, forward strand.
TTTTCATTTTATTTTTTATCACCTTTAGATTATCTATGCTTTGAAATTGAAGCCATTGCGTTTGTGTGTATGAGAGAAAGAAACTATATAGAGGACAGAGATACTGGCCCTCCATTGGTCAATAAAAATGTATATTTGCCGGCCATTGGTAATTTTGTCTGTGTATTGGCCTATCATTGGTCATTTGTATTGAGCGACGTCATATTTTATAGGCACTTTTAAGAGCTTCTGTATTTCTATGTAAAGAATCATCTAAAGCAAATAACATAAATAACAATTTCCTGTTCCTTTATCCAGTAACATTTGACTCATGTGTTGCTATCCAGCTGGGAAGAATTTGTCTTCCAGTTAATTTCCAGCTGCCTCCCACAAAACCAACCAGCTAGGAAACAATTCTTGCCCTACACCAATCCCCCCCCCCCCCCATAAACTGTACATATTCCAGTATAAAAGACCTAACTTTTTACTTATATCATGTATGATTTTTTTTCACGTAAGATAAATAAAGGATTTAAACAACTTTGTATTATGCTAACTACTGCACCTTTAATTATTAGGTAAAATGGTCTATGGTCAATAGCTTAAAACTAACCAAAGGCCTAAAATAAGCATCCCGAAAAATACAATTCAACCCATTGATTATTATTTCAGAGATTCTATGCTTTAAGCTAGAAAAAAATTTAGGTGTTTAAACCATAAATTTCAAATAATAAAAAAAAAACATATTTTAATTAATATTGAAACATAAACTGCTAAGCAATATAAGCCAATATGTAAAAAACCACACATTTAAACATAACCTAAAAACACAGTTAAAACCCAATAAACGGAAAAATTAAATACATTTTCATGAAGAATAAAGAAAAAATTCGTCATTTTCTTTAGAAAGCACTAAAATGTTTAAGTATTCATGAAATTACTCAAACCTTCTAAAATTTCAGCAAAAAATTACTGTTATTTTTGTGTTTTTTTGCAAAGTGTAATAAACAATAAATTGGCATGACTAAGGTTTTGTGTGTATCTCTGTGTTTGTGTGTGTGTGTGTGTTTATGTGTGTGTGTGTTTATGTGTGTGTGATGGTTTTTGTTGGTGTTATATCCATGAGAAAGGACAGTATCGGAATGTCAAGTATTTACAACTTTCAAACTTATTAAACAATACAATCTTAATCTTAACAGGGCAGAAGGGTGTACAAGCTTAGTGTACAGGACAACAAATAAAATAACAAAATATAATTTATTTATTTCTATTACTTCTTTTATAAAAATGTACAGAAAAAATTCAACTAAATTTCTTCTTTAAAGAAATTTATAAAAGTAACTTTTGAAAATAAGTTAGTCATTTTACCCTTCTGTTGATTCTTTTTTGTTCCATGTACCGTCTAACTATCAATGGATTGCTCCCTCCGATTAAAAGCTTGCATTAAAAAATACTATGAAGGCTGTTTTTTTTATACAAATATATATTTATTTGAAGAATCATGGAATCATGAAACCAATTTCGTTTACTGAAAAAATACATACTTATTTTAATGCAAAATGTTTTTTGGGTCGTAGGTTTAACTGTGATCTCCCTTGCTGCTTAATCTTATATCTTTTATTGAAGAATGGAGGTGGGGGGGGGGGGGGTGTTGCTTAGTGCTTTATTGGTTTAAGTATCAATGAATTTGCTTACCAAGTTTTTGACTTACAGCATAAAATGTTATGATAAAAAAAAAACAATTTTAACCGTCTATTACATCCTCATCTGAAGTGTAAATATAGCGCATACGCCATCGGTAGTTTTTATTTTCAATTCTTAATAAAAACCGCGTCATAACTAAAGATGTAAAAAACTGTACATATATTATTATATTATTGGTATGGAATTTTAAACACCCGTAACCTAAAGGCCATTCTATAAACATAGAATTGGATTCGTCTGATTTTTTTATTTAAACAAGTAAATCGTTTGAAACTCAGTTTTATTTCTCATTGTAATACAATAGGAATTATTTTAAAGAATGATATGTTTATCTCAATGCTTAACTAACCATGTAGACTTAAAAGTTCATACTCAAATAAATGTGTTTACGCTTATTAATTATTTTGTCTTTTTACATGTTGTACATATATGGAGCTATATTTAAAGCAAATTTACTCTACAATTAATTACTAATCCACACTAAAAGCGTAAATTTAACAAAAGTGTACCTTACCTGCTTGCGAGTGTGAATCACATAGCATCAAACTAGAGACGATAAAAACTTTACCCTCTACTGCTAAGTTGGGCACGTAACACAGGTTGGGTGACAGAGTTTAGGGATGCCTTGGCCTTCAAACAGGCGTAAAATATTACTGTGCACAGTTAGGACTTTTAAATAAATGTGTTGCAATCAAAAAGATGGTTGTCTGTTGGGTATTGCTACACGTTTAGCTCAAATGAACTATTCATTAAGGTCATTGAACGATGAAACGGTAGATATCTTATAATAAAATCATTTGAAAATAATAAACAAAAGATTTTTTAATCCTTGCTTTATTTTCCTACATAGATTGGATATTTTCTTGATTTTTTGTCCTAATTTGCATATGGTCTATCAGAGTTATTGTTGGCAACAAAGAAAATGTTTATTCTTGTTGTTATGGGAAACTGACAGACCTGCCCATTTTTCTCAAGGAATGAAAGAAACGAAATTCACATGTACGTACATATAAATGTGGAACTTTGGTACATTTCAAATGGACAACCGGTAATGATTTATTGTTGGATTTTCGTCATATGTCTACTATTTTATTCAAAAAATAATATAAATGTGCACAATTTATTAAAAAAAAGCTTTCTGAAGATTAGGACCTCGATAAACTTTGGACCAGTTAGATTTTACTCTTTAAGGAATATGCTACACACCCCCTCAACACCGTTCACTGTACAGGCCTCCAGGAGCGTTGTATATACTATTATTTTTATGCAACTTTTACCTTCCAAGATAATAACTAACAAATTAGGGGGGTGGGATAATGGATATATGTCTAAAAATGGTTTTGCATTACAATTCGATCCAAATTGCTAAAAACGCAACCAAAGTATTTTGTCAATTCTTTATTTGCCGTGTAGGAACAATGTATATTAGCATAATTGTAAACAAATACTACATATTGTAAATAAAAAGAAGAAATAACAAGGACATATTTCAGCAAAGTCAAATAGAATGAAAAATAGAAAATAATAATTGAAAAATCTAGAAGAAAAGGAACATGGAAAGAAAATGAACTAGCGGGTTCGTCGTATTTTCACCGTAGCTTTTGATAAGTTATTTTAGGTTAGGTAAATGTTAATGATTGCTCTGCAGAATTTGGAAATTGGCCCTGCTGGAGCTAGAAATAGGAGAAAGGCTAATGTGAAAATACGACGAAACCCACTACTTCGTTTTCTTTCCATGATCCGAAGAAAACTTTATAATCTCTCATCGAAAAATAATTTAAATTTAAGGCAGAAAAAAATAGAATTTGCTATGAAAGACGCTTTTTAAGGTTCCCGATTTAAGAATAAATAAATTAAAGTTGGGCAAAAGAGACAAGAAGATATTTTTTTTGTGACGAGAAGCAGTCAGACAGCAAATAAACTCTGGAGTAACTTCGCGCAAAAAAAACTAAAGAAACTAAACTATAAACAGCATCATTTCAATACAAAGATTTCCCAAGGTTTACGGTTTAACATTAACAATAGAAAATAAAACTAACAAGTTCACATTAATACTTCTTGACATAAGTTTACTGGACTTGATAATAGACATATTATAAATAAGTTCATATTAATACTTCTTGACATAAGTTTACAGGACTTGATAATAGACATATCATAAATAGGTTCACATTAATACTTCTTGACATAAGTTTACTGGACTTGATAATAGACATATTATAAATAAGTTCACATTAATACTCCTTGACATAAGTTTACTGGACTTGATAATAGACATATTATAAATAAGTTCATATTAATACTTCTTGACATAAGTTTACAGGACTTGATAATAGACATATTATAAATAGGTTCACATTAATACTTCTTGACATAAGTTTACTGGACTTGATAATAGACATATTATAAATAAGTTCACATTAATAATTCTTGACATACGATTACTGGACTTGATAATAGACATATTATAAATAAGTTCACATTAAAAATTCTTGACATAAGTTTACTGGACTTGATAATAGACATATTATAAATAAGTTCACATTAAAAATTCTTGACATAAGTTTACTGGACTTGATAATAGACATATTATAAATAAGTTCACATTAATAATTCTTGACATACGATTACTGGACTTGATAATAGACATATTATAAATAAGTTCACATTAATACTTCTTGACATAAGTTTACTGGACTTGATAATAGACATATTATAAATAAGTTTACATTAATAATTCTTGACATAAGTTTACTGGACTTGATAATAAACATATTATAAATAAGTTCACATTAATACTTCTTGACATAAGTTTACTGGACTTGATAATAGACATATTATAAATGAGTTCAAATTAATAAAGTTTAAAGGGGAAACTTAATCACTCTCCCTATATTAGGAACACAAAACAGATGATTTTCAAAAACATATCTTTTAAAACTTTTAAAATAGGTTTATATAAATAAGTCTATTTAAACCAGACGAAATACATATATTTAAACATTATCCTTAAATTCAAAATAAAAACAACGGGCATTACAGACCCAAACATTATGGGAATTATTTAACAAGGATGGTCTTTTCCACGCCACATATAACAGTTGCTGCGTTTGTAATTGGCATGAGTATTACAAGTTTTTATAAATATAATATGCATGTAATTTTTCTTTATCTGTTACATTTTATTATTTCTTATTTTTGAACAAAAAAAATGTACTTGAGAATGAAAACATGTACATTTGTATATTATAAGGTTCAGAGAAATTTTAGTGAATATTCAGAAAATAAAGTAGGTGACGATAATAGAGGGCCAAAAATAATAGGAATTTTTAAACTTATAATATAGCATTTATAGCCACATCGCCCTCATCCTCTATGGGATTACACCACCTTAACAATAAACATTTAGAACAGTTATTCTAGTATTTTAGTAATTTTCCCTATCCTTGCTAAATAATGATATATTTGATACATGAATAAAGAATGATTTTGTTAGGCTAAAATAATGAATTTTTCTCTATCAAGTACCTTTTTTATTTCAAGTATTCAGCTTAAACGCTAATTTTTTTAGAACACAGAAAAGTATTATAAAAAATAAAACGAGTAAATAGGGTTTGGGAAATAACGCAGTTATAAAAAAGTTACATAGAAAATAATGTCATTATCATGATAGCGTTACTTTTAAAATATTTCAGAAAAGTATAGTCAAACAATCAAGAAAAAGCTTTATTAAAACCAAAGCTATTAAAATTGCTAGTAAACATCAGCGCGGGAGGTGCATTTTGTTGAGAGCTTTTTCACCAACATAATATTATTTTAGAAAAAAAAAAAAAATTTGGTGGGGGAGTGTATTTTTCGTAGGGGCGATTTCTTTGAAGGCTGGATAATTAGTTATAAACCTTTCCTGGACCTATAAGAAGCTTCTCTGTAAAGGAGAACTATATCTGTTCAGCAGTTTGTGAGATCCTTCGCTACAGACAAAAAGCTTACTTTATATACTAGGATATGTTTCCCTAACCTCCAGTTTTTGTGAATAATAAAGAACTCAAAGAAAATTCCGCTTTTTTCAATCCGCAACACTGAAAAATTTCTTTTAAAATTGCGCACAATGAAATCCGATATTTTGGTGAAAATTTGAAGGCTCATTGTTATTCTCATGTTTTTTTTGGTCAGTTAACATGTAACAGTTGAAATAATATCTAAAGATTAAAATGTTTTCTTTATTTAACTAAATTTAGGTCTTAACGGACAAACAAAAATTTAAAAAAAAATCTTAGAATGAGTAATCTAAGATTATAATAATGTTTTTAAAGCATATTTTGTAAATAATATTTAAAATCGCATAATGTGCAGGTTTTAAGCTATTTCCCGCAAATATGGTAGAATGGTCCTACGGGCTAATGGGGCAGCTACTAGTTTATAATAAAAAAAATAAAGATTATTTGCTGTCCGTATATATGTTTGTCTATAAGAGCTTATTATCTCAAGAATTGCAAAACTTAATGGACTCTTCTTTTCAGGGAAATACCTACTGGTCATACTAGGTTTTTGAGCTATTTCGTGGGGGTAGGACGCATCCTACCAAAAAATTTCAATAATGAGATATACCTAACTCTTCTTTAATTCTTCTAATTTTTTCACTGTTATGACAGTCTGATCTAGAGAAAAAGTAAGATAATTTTAACTTCATTATTTAAAGCATCGTTTTTGAAACAGTTAAATTTAAGATACAATGTTAAATGAGTAATACTTTTGCTTTAAGGCACAAAAATATAGATTTACATCAGTTTTAGAGGCAGAGACAATTTTTAGCAATAGAAAATAAGAAAACATTTATTTTTATTCTATTTAATATGTATATTTGTTAAACTTTTTTTTGACATTTCATTGGTTTCCAGTAAATGACATTAAAACAAGAATGATAACATCCATAAGAAGTGAAGCATAAAAATCATTGTTGTACAACGGAAAAATTGAATCATATAGAAAAGATTCAGTGTTAATGTAAAAGAGAGAAAAAAAGTAAAGAAAGATGGATAAATATTGAAAAATTAAATTAATGATAGAAAATTAAAAAAACGTTAAAAAAAACAGTAAGTTGTATACTGGAAAAGGGTATATACGACGTATATTAAGCAAAAACTGTCGAACTGACAGACAGACAGATAAAATGAATCATATATAAGCTTCGCTTGTGTAAACACAGTAAAGCTGATATGGTATTTTAAGAAAAACATGTCAATATTACTAAATATTTGAATTGTTATAATCTCACAACCCATAAAAATATCTTTTCATGTTGAAATAATACTGTTATTTCAACATGAAAAAAGTAATTACAATAATTTTATTTAAATTAATTTAATTTATGAATATTTTTCCTTATCCTAATCTTTTTACAGAAGAAAAAAGTCCAAAAGCTGGACAATTGAAGAGAATAGTAAAGCAATTTATTTTTGCCTAATTAACACTTTTATTATGGACACATTTTTGGGTACTAAATACTTTCAAAGATAATGATAAAGTAAAGGGGACATTAAACTGTAGTGGTACACGTAGCACATACGTTCAATGTCGAAAACAATATTGGTTCGAGTCTCAACCCAACCCCCGTCTTAGGCAATGATGTTAATGATTGTATAAACTGCTGCAATGTCAGATGCATAGTAATTAAGGAGAGAATAAAGGAAATGTCATGGCCTAAAAAGTAAAATTCTTTACCAAGCACAGTATGAACTTGTAGTTTAAGGTAATGCAATCAAATAGCTGGCTCTCTGTAAAATTAGAGGTCTTTTTTTGCATTTAAATTTCCGTCAGTTTAACGCCTTGTTAATAATGAAATATTCTTATACTTTAAAAGTTTTTTAGTTCATGAAAATGTTGTTTATATCCATATCATATATTATTATAAATATATTTTAATAACTATTTTAGTTTAACTAATATAAAACTTTAGAGAAGATAAATAATTTATTGCATATGACCCAAAATTCTATTGAATCACTTAGCTCAAAAGAAAAAAATGACATGATTTAAAACAAAACATTGACAAATATTTAAAAAGAAGTGTAAGGCTCTGACAAGCATAGACCAAAAAATGATAAAATAATTTTAGTTTTTGGAAATATCGTTCTGTTTCTTCCTAAACTATTGCATTTTTACTGTTTAAGTAATTATTTTTCTTGAAAACATTTCCATTTTTGAGCCTAATTCAAAAGAACGTTTGATTTTGGGACACTTTGAAATTGGCTTTTAATCTGTGACACTTTTACAAGGGGTCCGTCAGAACGTCCACCAAGCCCAATAAAATCATTAATCTTAGCCAAGAGACCCCCCTTGGTCCCCTTTAGGTCCCCTAAAGTCCCCTCTTTTCAACATGAGAAACCTAAAAATATCTTTTCATTTTGCTCGCTTTGTCTCTCTCTCTCTCTCTCTCTCTCTCTCTCTCTCTCTCTCCCTTTTAAGTTTATATATTTTCTCTCTCTTTTTCCCTCTCCACCTTCCTCTATTCATGGGGGAAATGAGTATCAAACAATATTGAGACTGAAATGAAATTAGATAAATAGCCAAAAATTGACAAACCCTATGTAAAGCGAGATATTAAGGCACAAACAATACATTTTATAAAATATGGCTATCTAAGAATAAAACTTTTCTTGAAAAAAATCGTTAATCATTAAACAATTACGTATATAGGCAACACATGTAAATTTGCATTAAATGTTTTTTTTTATATTTTAAAATAATTTTGGGAGTGTTTTCCATTTTTCATTACATCTTATTTTCTTTCTATAAAAGTTTTCTCAGTTGCACATACAAACATGAAAATATCAGCGAACCTAAAGGATAAGACTTTGGACGATAAACTGATGATAGACAAAATTATCCCTCCTTCAGATCAAAATTAAAAGTCTGGACACATTAGTTCAAAACCAGCCAAAACCAAAAACCAAAAAGTACTATCATTTTTTGATTTAACCAATATGATAACGTGATTATATTTTTTTTTGGGGTATCATAGTAATTTACAGTCTTAAGTCCCATCCTTACCTGAAAAAGAAAACATTTATTTAACAAAAAACTTCAGAGAAGACAAAGATTTTGATTTGATGTGGATGAAAAAATTACTATCCTATATTTCAAGTAAAGAAATAAATTTCATCTATTCTATTATTAGGAAAATATTATTCTTATAGAAAGAATGCATGTATAGCAATTATTAGTGTTAATGATGAATATATATTTTTTAACGATTAGCTTTTCCTATTTCCTACATCTGTTTCTGGTCCCTTGTAGAAAAAGTGTAACCTACTGTCCCCTCCCTGAAAAAACACATACACTCACACACAGATTCAATTTACAAACTTTTTTTTTCTAAAAACAAACATTTTTCATCTTCTATTACAAGAGAAAAAAATAACAAAAATATTACAATTTTTTTATTATTCATTTGAAATGTAAATTAATGATGAGTGGGATATGAAGTCGGTAGTTTTACAAAAGTAAGAGTTGTCATAACAGAATGCTTTTTAGATAAAGTTTAATAACAGACAAATGCTTATTAGATGTATTTATAATAAGTAAAATACGAACCGCTATTCTGCTGGCGAATAGTAATGTGTAAAGGATTTACGTGGATATATTGACGGGTGAAAATTGATCGTCAATTTAGCTTTATTTATTAGTTAGTTCGTTCATCCAGTAGGAGGGAAGGTATGAGGTAAAGGGGATGGATCACTTTATCAGAAAATCTTGTGGAAAATTCAAGTAATAATATATCGATTAAGAAAGTGATATTATATCACATCGTGTTTTTAATATAAAGTCAAATTTCTACAATTTTACTTTGAAGATGGTTTAAAATCACTATCACATATTCCCTTATCTAACAAACAACCTGAGTTTCTATAAAAACTTCTTAAAAACGAAAGGTACAAAAATAAACAAATAAAAATTGAAAAGAAATTGGTCAAGAAAAAAAAGAAAATCTAAAATATATTACAAAACAAAACATTTGAAACCTTTTTCTGCTAATCTCTAAATATCCTGGAAATCTTATAATCCAAATGAACCTTTTTCTTCAAATCCCTTTTCAATATTACTTAGATAGATTCCGTGGATTTGCTACTTCTCTTAATAGGAAAAAAATACATTTCTCTTTTTTCTAAAAGGACAGATAAATATAAAAGCTTTGTTTTTAGTATTAAATATTAAATAGGTTTATATTGCTAGAAAAAGATTAACTGAAATAGAAACATTTTTACAAAGCCTTAGTTTATAGAAAAGAAATATAAAAAAGGCTATATATCACAAAAGGTTAAAAAGGTACAAGTTTTGATGACTCTAATGGGCTTGGTGTCGCTTCGGGTTCTAGACCTCTCCATGCACCTTAATACATTCTCCGCGTCTTATATCTGCGGCGTAAAGCGCCAATTCGCTCAATAGACGACTAACCCTTTAATTGCAAGACCCTTGTCTGCATGTCCTAACTTTGCATTGTAATGAGTTGCGCCTGTTTATGGGCCAAACTATTCCCACTAATCTTACTTTTGATGTCACGCGCCTGACACAGCAGCATTAAGTACCATTTTTATCAATAAATGTTTTATTAATCAATAAAAAATATTGACATTTGAATAATTTAAATAAACAGCAAAACATTCGAAAATCATAATAACACTTAGTTGAGCGAAATACATTTCATGTGAAATTTTTTTAACCAAAAAATAGCCAATAGTACCATTGTGAAAAAAAAGAAGGACTAAAATTGAAAGAGTTGGAATTCTAATTTTCGCCGATAAATCTCTGAAAATTTGGATGCTGTAGTAAGAAGACTCATTGACAATTTTTATGTCTCTTTTTAGAAGCTAGGTCTATCAGCAAAATTTGAACTTAGATTTAGTTGTAGCCTGTATAAAATGTATGCTGGGAGGGAGGGGATATTGGTCTGTATATTACACTAGTCCCCAAAGTTTTTATAATAAATATTCTTAATCGTTTGCGTAACTACTTTTGGGACTTTTATGGAATTTTGATAAAATAGTTCATTATCTTGGGTGTCCAAACGTTTCAACCACTAATTGTAATCTACAGAACGGGTATTTTTTGTATCATTATTGGGGATATACATAAATTTTTCGGTTACTGTCTTATCCCTTTAGATCCATTAAATGTATGTCTGCAAAATGGTATTCAACGTCAAGCTTTTTTAGAACTAGAAACCTATTAATTAGTGGTATAATTTAGGCTATTATAATAATTAAATTATGACTAGGAAATCTAAGTATTTCTACATTTAAAATCGGTCCGTCCGTTTAAAACTTATAGCTTTTATCGTTGATTTAGCATTTTAGAATTGTACTATTGATTTTAAACTCCTCATGATAGTTCCTGTAACAGTTGGGTATGATATATTTTATAATATTTGAAATGTGATAAAAATCGTTGAACGACTTTTCTTACTAATAGACCGATTCTAGAGCAAAAAATGGTCGGAATTAAAAGAAAAAGGCTAGATCTAAAAGAAGAGATATGTTTTATAAAAAATAAATTTAGATATACCTAAATATGCTACAATACAAAATAGTAAGTTTCTTGTCTGAAGCTAAAGATCTCGAGAAATGATGGTTGAAACTTTCAAAGAAGCTTATATAATGTTTTGGGGTTGTTTTAGGTTAATTTTCTGATTCCCCTCTTTTTCTTTATGGGCTAGGGGTGAAGCATGGCGTATAAATCTTTTTCCAAAAGTTTGTTAATTTTTTTCTAATATTGTTACCCTTCCTGTTAACTAGGAAAGCGGTTAAAGAATAAGATATTTTTTCAAGTTTTTATACTGCTTTCTTGGCAGTCAATGCTTCAAGGGGGCTCCATTCCACAGAATAAGACAAGTATTCTAAAATGAATTTTTTTCAAATACGACACACAATAATTAATGAAAACAATTAGTTTATTAGTTACTAGCGGCTTTGCCCCTAGCCTCTAGGGTCTTTGCCCCAAGAGGTTACTAAAAAAATAAGTACCACTGATTTTGAATCTGCCCAAAAAAATTGGGGGGAGGGGGGGGTGTCACACCAAACAAAACCAACACAGGACCAGTAGGTATATTCCCTGAAGAGTAGAATCCGATCGGCTCAGTGGTTACCGAGATCTTAAGAGACGGACAGACAGACATCATTCTTCTTTGTATTATAGATATGCTTTGCTGATTAGGAAATAGTTGATATTAAATTGTAGTAATGTAATTCTTATTTTAAAATCATTATAAAGAAGCATTTAAATTAAAAACAAGGGGAAACAGGCAGCTATTGCTATTGGCCTATTTTACTCTTGAAGAACTCAAGCTTTAATGCTTTAAAGTATCTGTTATATTTTGTGCTTGTGCTTTTTAAAAGCGAAGCTTTTCTATAATTAGGGTCGGTCCGTCCGTCCGTCCGTCCGTCCGTAACGGATAGCTCTTTCGTTAATTTAGGCATGTTAGAATTGTCCTATCGATTTCAAATTTTGCATGGTGATTCCTTTAGTAGTTAGGTAAGATTTAGAAAGCGTAGCAACTCTATAATCATTACCAAAATGTCCGTACGTCCAATTTATACATGTTGTTTTTTTTACTTTTTTAACAACAAATTTTTATGTGATCTAATAATCCGATTGATCTGATTTTTGGTATACTGATTCCTAGGACAACAATGTATAATGTTATAAGCGAAGCAACTCTATAATCAAGTTCTAAATATGTAAGTATGTCCATAAACATTATCCTGTATAAAGCAGTTTTTCAACCAATTTTCTTACAATTTTGCTTTGACTCTTATACTTATATATTCTGATTATTCAGTTCTGACACTATATAAGTGTTCATGTCCGTTTGTCCTACCGTTTCAGTGCTTCGCTTTTATGGATGTTGTCATCCTTGTTTATTAAAGAAATAAATTTAATTATTCTTTTTGGAATATACAGCATGACCCGTGAAAAAGTATTTTTAAGCATCTGCAGCCTATATTTCTCAATAAAATATTAAAAGATTCATATGTACTTGTTCTCTATAATTTTCTACATCAAAGGATATCAAAATATTTTTTTTACATCAATTAACAGCCGAGATTTTTAAAGCCAAAGTTTGGAAAAAGTGCTTGAGAAACTGGATATTGCTAAATATTTCTTAGTTTTTTATTAGTATATTACTTTTTATCAACCAGTTAAAAAACAAATAAGAAAGAAGAGCAAGTTTACAATTGATACATTTTTTATTGCATTTAAAAACGTTACTTTTACATATAAAAAACTACTTTTCAAATTTTACTGAATACATTTTTCTTATAACCATTTTCCCTCAAATCTTATAATATCTCCCACTTATTAATATGACCTTAAATAAACCCCTCCCCAATTTATGCTCATTACCAGAAGGATTAGCGCAACCTTTACCAATAAATTCACGCCCACTTATCAAATTAATCTAAGACACATAAAAATCATTTAAATTATTAAATGTTTAATAAAAGTTTGTAGCTGTAACTTTTTGGTTTTTTTAACTTATTTTGATAAAATAAAAAGTGTTTGATTTCTGTTTATGTAAACTTTCGATTTGCTACTATTTTTTATAGGATTTCTTTCTGTAAGGGTGTTTTTGCAATTTACACTAATCTAAAAATGCCTTTTAGAGCAAGTGAAAACAGTGCTTTCAGCATGAAATAAATTTCTTAGAAACATCTTTATATAAGTTTTATAAAAAGTATTGAAATTATGAGGAAAACACGTCATTTCACTTTAAAAAAACATTTTTCTTGAAAAGTTACTTTTTCCTCAGCCACTTTTTCAAAACTTTGGCTCAAAAAATCTCAGCTGTTAATTGATGTAAAAAAATATTTTTATATCTACTTATGTGGAAATCTACAGAGAACAAGAACATATACATTTTTTGATAATTCATTGAGAAATATGGGCTGCAGATGCTTAAAAATACTTTTTCGAGGGTCATGCTGTATATCTGTATCCACGGATCCTCTTTACACAAATTTATTGGGAAAATATTTGAAAATAAAGTTGTCTAAATAATGAAAGGTATCCTGAACACAGTCGGACTAAAATGTTTTAATTAATAGTTCGGAAAAATACTTTTTGTGTAATTTCTTATAATTATCATATACAAGAATGACAACAACCATAAAAACAGTTGAACAAATAAATAAACGTTTTATTTAGATAAAAAAGGGGACAAATTAAATTTCTTTGCAAAAGTATCCCACAAGACGTCATATTAGAATAGTTCATTTTTCTAAAATCTCGTAATTTGGGATTTTTTGGTCAAAAGTTTTAAAATTTATCCCCTTTTATTATAGGCACTATAAAGAGCTTTACAAAGAATATGAAAGGTGCCTTTATAATAATCTAATCAAAAAATTCAAACAAAAAGCAGAAAATTCAATCACATCGAAAGCCCTGGTTTTTCATTGCGTTATGGATGGACATACAGACGTAAAAATTGATTTACTCAATAGGTTACTTGTCATTTGTTGGGGATATTTTCTGGGTACCAGCTGAGTAAATTCCAAGTCGTTACAGACGGACGGACAGATATTGTAGGTTATAGAAAAGATTGTTTAATAATGTTCATATTTAGGCCATTAATATTTTCTCATTACGGATTTCCGATTTTATTAATTAAGTTGTTGAGTAAATGTGTACAAAAATAATTATACAACATGTATTTATCTTAACATTAAGTAACTAATTGTATTTTACGATCATTTTACTAAAATAATATTTTTTTCTTTCTATTATATGGAATCTAATATAAGATTTAAACATAGCAAACAAGGACGGCAATATTAATAAGAAGCAAACAACAAAAAACTCTGAAATGAATATGAAATTATAGAGCAAATGTTCAATGGTCATAAAAAAGAGAGAGAAAGAATTTAAGAGGGAAAAAAGAATAGACGATAGAAGAATGAGAAATAATCGCGAAACCTTCATAATATACATTGTCTGCTGTATCATAACCGACGTCGGAACTTTAGCCGAGAATGTCACATTTCTCCCATAGTGTAATGGCCGTACTGCTAGACTGAATTAAAAAGTAGCTCAGCTTTTGAAAATCTTTTATGCTACAATTGAAAAAGTTTAAAGGTAAAAAGGATAGAAAAATAATGTTGTAGGGAAAGAATAAATATCAGACTTGTATAAAAAGGGAAAACAAACTTTAAAACTTTGTTGTAGTGACGAAATTTCAAATTTAAAAATAATTGTTTAAGATCAAAACTTACAAAAAAATTGAATATTAAGACAAAATGCTTGTTGTTAGGTATATTGCACTTATTAAAAATAGAGATTACTGCCTTAATATCGATATGCTTGCATAGGAGATGATTATCTGATATTTACATGAACAATATGTCTAAAACTTCAACTATAAACCACAAAGTCTGAAATTAAAATATGTTTAATATCTTGATTATAATAATTTTTAATTTAACAAAATCGCTAGAGGCCTAAAAAAGATGCATATAAAGAAGGTAAAGAATGGATGTAAAGGGGTATATAAATACTATTTCATATTTATAACCATGGTCAACATTATCAATCTATTTAATACCAAGTAGTAGATTATATATGTGTGTGTGTGTCCGCTTACATCTTTTAAATGGCTACTATTATCGTTCTCATTATTCAAGAATAGTTATTTCTTTCATCGTATTATAAATGTCTTTCCGCGGATATTGAATCGGCACCTCGGGGCTAAAAAAACTGGTTTTAATCTTATGATTGTACATTTTTATATTCGTAGAAAGTTGGATATAATACGATGCTAGACATCGTTTTTTCGTATGGATGAGAACCGGTTCCTATCCACCGGATTCGAATGAATAAGAGAAAGTTTATTATTGTTTAAAGACAGTTTTTATGCTACAGCTGTGAAAAAAGATTACAAACCCGCTCAAAAATTTGAAACTTTCCTAATGCGTGAATCCACGAGTACTCAATAAAAGAGACTGTCAAGTGTCTATCTATCTGTGTGATTGTACCGCAAAATCTTGCTACCACTGGACCGAAATGGCTTACCAAAACACTGTAGCTTATTTATTCTATTTTAGGGAAGGGTAACTCTACCCTCCCAATATGAATCACTCCAAAACCTTACATTTAAATATTAACCCAGCCTTAGAGTGGAAAGTGTGATTCTAACACAATATATCTAGTATATAGCAGGCATATGGTATATTCTCAGGGTCTGAAGTAACATATATCCTGGTAATGTTCCCCAACATAAGATTGATTCTACAGTAAACTATCTAATGACCCTAGCTAAAGATAGATTAACCCCTTCATTTCCTTAATAAATAGCAGACTCTATATACTTAATATTGGTTAATTATATACCACAAATAATTTGTTTAAGAATATTTTCTGATAAACTATAAAGAAAATAACTTTTTTGCAAATTATATCTTGAAAGGGCAAAGATTTAAAATAACAAAGATTGTAAAAATAAAAAAAGTTTCAAACTCTTAATCACTAATTAAGGAAAACACTAGGTGAAAGATGTAAATCAAATAAATTTTTAAAAATTGAAATATAATTAAAAGATTCGATAAAAATTTTGATAACGCTAAAGGATGTAGAATAAAATCTTTTGTGAAATGTAGGTGCTTCACTTAAATTGTCGGTTGGACACAGATAACCCCATCTAAATACTTTGAAAATTAGGAAAGGGGTATTTTTCCTACCGCTAATCCTACGGGGCCTATAGATGCGGTGTCTAAACCCTGCGGGGCTACCTAATATAACCTTTAGAAATGAACAAATAATAAAAAAAAAACTATTATCCTTTCCCCACTTATTTTAATTTTTTTCAATATCTATTTTTAGGTACTAACTTCCACCAAAATATATTTTACATGATTTATAAACTACATAATACTTTAATCATTTTTGTTTGTATGTGTCTTATTGGGGATGAACTGCCCTTTAAACAACCTAAAATATACCTTTGACTGATCTACCAAACTTTCATGAAATTTTGTAAGATAATCGGTCAAGATTATTATTTCAAGTTTTTATTAAATATGACGCTTTTCTATAATTGGGGTCGGTCGTTCGGTCAGTCCGTTCTACCGTTCCAGAGCTTGGCTTTAAGAAAGCTGTCATCCTTGCTTTACCTATAAGTTCTGACCAATGATGACAGCTGCAGCGTGTAGAAAATGTGTGTGTATATAGAAAACCTATTACATATTATAAACCCAATAATGATATTAGGGGGATATCATGTGTATGTGTGTGTGTGTGACTGTGTGTTTTGCGGGTTCTGAGGACTCTATAACGCTATAGTATTATATTGTAGCAGGGCAAATACAGATTCTTATCTTATTGTGATTTATTTATGAAATATTCTTAGAACCATCTTTAGATATGTTGTATAATTAAGTTTGTCCTTCTCCTCTGTTTACACATGATATACAACACATTATCTCATTACACAGACACAGAGGATTATTAAGAGAATCTTCAAAAGAATTTGCAGAAGACTATTCAATAGAGCAGTCGAATAAATTGACACAATAGAAATACAATTATTCTTTACAAAATTATTAGTGAAGATGTTTATAGGGCATATAAAAATGGCGGAATATAATACAAATGACCAATGATATGCCAATACTCAGACTAGATTACCAATGGCATACCAGTTTACATTTATTGCATATTTTACGCTTTAATTAAAAAAGATATTATTTATCAACAATATATGTATTTTCACTATTCAGTACATTTTAATCAAATATATGGTTTAGGTTTCAATGTATAAAAAAGACTGGCTTCTTTCACAGGCAGCTGGTTCTTCATTCTTGTCTGGTTGTCCGCGCGCTCAGTCATGCATGGTTGTGGTTTATAATTTCGGTGGTTTTACAAAATTGTAACATAAGTTCCCCCCCTCTTAATGAGGCCAATGAGGCAGGAACTTACAATGCATTCAGTAACCTGGATTATCTTCTTTTTAGTAGAATTGGAAGTTATTGCAAATGTCGTCTTCATCATAGTAAAGTTTTTGTTTTCAGGTTTCGATGACAATATGATGGTTCAACCAGGAAGAAGCTTGCGGATCATATGAATAATATGAAGTAGAATGACAATGAACAAATTTGTGAAGAAGTGGAGTTGCTTTGTATCATTAATTAATTATGTTTAAAATTCATGTTACATAGTACACAATATCATATATTACAAATTATTATATCTATAGATGGCTATACAAAATTTTCCTTAAAAAATGTTAATCAATATTACTTTTTTAATCAAAGGGAAATATTTACTATTTGTATTTAATTTGTAATTGTCATGAAGCATAAAAAATATCAAAATTAAATCTCTTTTTAACTTTAGTTTTGTTGCAATAAATTTGATTCAATTTTTTCATTTTAAGTTTTTCATTAAATTTCATTTATATTTAACATATATAAATATATAGTTCACATATTAATAAATGTTTAAAATTACATAAATTTTGTATCACAAATTGGCGAATTACATTAATTTTGTATCACAATTACTGGCGAAAATGTTTGAACGATGAAAAGAAAATTAATTAATTTTGCTGTACACATGTAACATAATTAAAAAATAAGAAATTAAAGAATAAAGATAAATAAATGTCGCCAAAATTATAGCATATACTAATTGTTGATTATAATTATAATAAGAATTGAATATCATAATTATTGTTTCTTTGTTTTGCTGTTTTTTATTTGTTTTATTATAACCAAATAAAGTATGACAACTTGGTTATTAGATTGATTCGTACAAGTATTTAATTATAAATAATGGTTTATTTGTCGGTTTATAACAAATTTCCTCAATCGAATAAAGAATGGATTATTGATTGATTTACATTTCGATTATATTAGCCAATTAAAGAATGAATTAACGGCTGATATATTTTACATCAACTAGATAAAGTTTGAATTATCTTGTTGTGATTACGCAATTTTTATAAAGAGTAAATTACATTTCGATTCTATTAGCCAATTAAAGAATGAATTAACGGCAGATATACTTTACATAAACTAGATAAAGTTTGAATTATCTTGTTGTGATTACGCAATTTTTATAAAGAGTGAATTATAAAATGCTTTATTTCTTGTATAACTTAGGGACATTAACCCTATAACTTTATAATTTGAGCAAACACATTTGTAAAAAATGTAATAATATGGCGCTGATAAATGTTCGAGTAGAATCACCCCCCAGAGTGAGATGGTTTAACAGAAACCAGGTAATGTCTAGGTAAAAACCTCGAGAAAGGGCAAGGTTTGTAGATATTAATCATGCAGGCTTTGTCTAAAATTTTCGTCGTCAAAGGTTGTCTTGGATACCTTAATAGGAAACAAAAATAATTTAAAACTAGAAACTTGAAAAGCAAGATCTTATTATAAAATCTTATCTGGTATCTTTAAGCCATTTTTTTAAAAGAAAATCAAGACCATTAAAGAAGATAGGAACAGGGAAACTTAACTTCACTACTCATTTGATCTTACTGAACAACTCATTTGATTCTTTGAAATGAATTTAAAAATTACGTTTACTTTTATGTAATTGAAATGAAATATGTCTAATATTTATATACATGTGTATATTATGTGTATATACATGTATATATAATACATGTGTATATTATATATATGTATGTATATTTTGCGTCTCGAAAAGGGGTTGTTGTATCTATAATGAACCTTGATATTCGGCGCTCCGAATAACGTAGCGCGCACGCGAAAAACCGGTAATTTTATACCTAAAAGTTTGGTTTTTTTGGGGTTTTTATTTCAAAAATATTATTAATTTACATTCATATGTAATTTCTATTACTTTTTCGCAATTTTTTGGGATGTTTTTAAGCATAAAAACGCTATTTACTTGAAAAATCAGGAAGATAGTATTTTATGAGCGCACACTTTATTGTTTGTGTGAGTATCGTAAAAACATTGACCACTTTTGAGATTTGAATTTTCCGATATTCACGAAACCCAACTAAAAATCGTTACAAATTGTTTACAAATATAAGACCATATCGATCGTTATGGTAATGTGTAGACAAATACTTTATGAAATATTTATTCCATATCTGCGTATTGTGCAGACATATATAAATAAAATAATATAGTTCAATGCAGACTGGCTATGTAATATATATTTACATCTGTCTTTTATATAGATATATTTTTTAGATACATATTATAAATTTACGTATTTTTTTAAGGGAAAAAGAAACCAAAGATGGGATCAAGTACAACAAGATGAATCTGACCTCGGATACTAGAGAAGCGGTCTTCAATGCTTTATTGGGATTTAAAGTGAGTTTTACCTTATATAATTCTTCAATATTAGGTATATTATCTGCGATGTTTTATTGAGGATGGTCGATCCTGAAAAATAAGAATTTTTTTTTAGGGATTTTTATATATCCAATATACAACTTGTTATGAAAAAGCTTTTAATAGTTAATTTTTTAGGAAACCTATGGACTCGATGGACGTCAGACTTGCAAGAATGAAGTTAACGGATGGCTACTTCTGATTGTTTTTGTACTTTCATGTTTCTTGGTAAGATAATTTACAGAACACTTTTACTGGCTTCAAAAGCAAATACTTATAATTATTATTTTACTTCATAATAAATAATTAATAAGCATTTCGTTGTGTAAATATAAAAGATGCGGTATAAGCAAATAAAAACGTTTATTTATGTATCATAAAGAATAGAATTTGATTTAGTTTAATTGCGTAGATAAGAATCAATTCCGCAAGCAAAAAAGAACCTTGTGAACGAAAGGGGAGAAAAATTTTTCATTCAACGGCTAGGCAAAACTGTAAGACTCAATTATCTTGCCGCAATCGCGGACGTGATTAGTTACCCCTTTTTTTTATAATGTTGGTAACATAATTTCCTAACTAAGTTTTATATATTATTTATGGTACATAACAAAGAATAATTTTCAAGCCTTTATTTTCTTACACACACAAAGAAGTTTAGGAACTAGTTGTTTAACAACAAAAGATAATATACTAACAAGTTAGAAAAACAGGGTCTAAATAATTTTATTTTTATTTTAATTTTATTTAGGTTTCGGTTTTGTTATGAACAAAAAAAGGCTAATGAAAGTCTTGATTATAATTATGTGTCTACTATGTGCGATGATCCAGTAAATCCCGTAAGCAAGGACAATGTTAAGGACAATGTAAATAACAATTAACTTAAGGTTTGAAATTAGTAACCTGTTAGTATTTTACTTAATAGCGCAAGTTGGTAGAATTTTTATATGTAGTGGTGAGTTATCATTTCCGTTTTTGCTTAGATGCTTTCATTGCTTAACAAATCCTTATTGTTTGTAGGAAAAATAATATTGCAAATTTGTTTTTAACTTGCGGAAATTGTAAAACGTTAGTAGGGCTTTAGCCTAACCCGGATGCCAAGCCTAGTAAAGCTAGTTTTTATGTTGCTTTGTCATGCTAAATCGTGCTAGGTAGACTATCTTGTTTTGCACAAGAAGGTGTTCTTACTTTTTCCGCAAATTGTTTAATTTACAATATAAAGGATGGAATTATGTGTAAAATAATTGGTAAAAGAATTTGCATTGGCTTTAGAACAAATATACTTGTATAATGACTTAAAATACAAAAACACTAGTATAATGACGTGATACTAATATTTGGTATATAAGCCTTTTTAGCCAGTTTTGCAAAACATTTATTTTTAAATAATATACGGTGGGCTCGCATAGTTGCCCTGGCACGGAAACGCCTTTTTAGAAAGTGCGTACCGCACCGGATAGGTTTACCACTAAACCATTAGGCTAGCTATGGATGTACTACAAATTTTTACACATTATGTTTGATAAATATCGTTTTAGCGTATTTTAAATATATTTTAATAATTACCTTTTTATGTTTTTGTAGTTTTTTGCCTTTATACAAGATAAGTAGGACACGGGGGTATTCAGGGTTCCTATAATATTAAAAGATTAACATTAAAGATATAATTGTTTTTTTTTTTAAAAGACATTTTTTCAATATGGAGAAAAGATTTTATTACAAACATAAAGATGGTTGTCTTTTAAAATATAACAATATAAAATTGAGTGAAAATATTTTCTGTCAAATATTCACCTTTAAGTCTTCTAATAGTATAGGATGTGTGTTATTTTGATGATATAACTCGATGAGTGCGTTATCCTTCCGTCTGAAAGAAAAAGGCAATTTTATAAAAAATGTTTATGAGGTTTGATAATTTCTACAAGTTTTTTGATTCTTAAATATTCTTTTGATCTTAATATATATACCATAAGTCACAATATTAATTGGGGAAATGGTTTAATAGATAATTCAAATTACATGCCATAATAGTCACAATTATAATCAGGGAAATGGTTTAATGAGTATGATGTATAACTGTCTATCTATATATTTATAACTTAGGATGAAAAGTTATAAGAAATAGAGACAGACATTAAATTATTATACAAAAGATAGAGTGAAGGGGAAAATAGGTAAGGCTATATTATAGCCATATTTTAGGGGACTATTTATTAAAAAGGATTTAAATTTACATTTTAAACTTTTATAACGTCTACCTATTTTTAATTTTCTGTACTTGTTTGGTATACCAAATTTAATGTTATTAAAGGGAAATAAACTAGTTACATTAAAGCTTAACACAAATAGATATAACGCAAAATTAACGTCAATTAAACTAAAGTATGTTAGCAATATGAGAAAGAATGTTGTATTAAAAATGAATTTAGTAAAACTATGTAAAGACTGATAGTTATTACTGCTATTAATTTGTTGTGTATTATTTGCAAAATTAGTATTCAAATCATTTTTTTCAAAAAGATGATGTCGATAAATTTTCTTTTCAAGATTGATTACATTAACCTTATTTGATAAAGATATATCAACAGAAAGATTTAAAAAAGGGACTGACTTACTGAACTTACTATCTGTAATGTTGATAGGGTTCTCCAAAGATACATCAACAGAATGATTTAAAACAGGGACTGACTTACTGAACTTACTATCTGTAATGTTGATAGGGTTCTCCAAAGATACATCAACAGAATGATTTAAAAAAGGGACTGACTTACTGAAC
Organism: Acartia tonsa; assembly: GCF_053477335.1. NCBI lineage: Eukaryota > Metazoa > Arthropoda > Copepoda > Calanoida > Acartiidae > Acartia > Acartia tonsa. The sequence goes on from NC_137261.1 coordinate 24,197,958, forward strand.
TTACTATCTGTAATGTTGATAGGGTTCTCCAAAGATATATCAACAGAATGATTTAAAACAGGGACTGACTTACTGAACTTACTATCTGTAATGTTGATAGGGTTCTCCAAAGATACATCAACAGAATGATTTAAAACAGGGACTGACTTACTGAACTTACTATCTGTAATGTTGATAGGGTTTTCCAACATAGTATCATTATTTACAACAGGGACTGTGTAGTATGGCACACTATTTGTACAATTAAAAGAGTTATTTTGTGCATTTTTAGGACGACGCTTTCTTACGTGTCTTTTTCTGACCTTTTTAACTTTTCTAAAAAATTGTTCTTTAGACATGCATCTACAGGGTGATCATATAAGTCTTCAGCATAAATGTCAAATTGCTCCCAGTCAACATCTACCCTTTTTATCATGTTTTTCTGTATCCTAGATTCTTTGGATATAAAACTGTCAATGGAAGCTTCGTGGGTACGCAAAAAATTTTCAAAGCCGAAAAGCGTAAGCTGGCCATTTTGCATGGCAGCGGTCGAATTAAGCAGGTGCCGAAGGTCATAGGGAATATATTTATATACCGCACTAATAATTTTTCTCTGCTTTTCCCGCTCAGAAATAATAGTGTCAGATATATTTTCAAGGTATTTTTTGTATTCCCACAAAATGGACATAACGGATTTAGAGGAAGGTTTAAATTTATAAAATTTTTCCTCTACTTCAAACATGTTTGTAATTGACCCATTAAGGACACGATTTACTTTATTTAAATATTCGCTAGTAGGGAGATCTAACGGGTTACCCCCAGCCATTTCCAATTTTTCTTTGATTTCCTTAGATATGTACATGTGAATTAACATATTATATTCACATGGGCTAAAGTCTGAAAGATCAAAACTATCCAACTGATTTAAAAAAGCTTTTAACCCTACTGTTTCTATGGACATCAATTGACGATGGATAACTCTTTGTTTTTGGAAAAGTTTATCTGCATTGTACGTGTTTTTTCTATTTGCTAAGAAAGGGGGCTCAAGGTTGTTAAAAGTGTTACACTTTAAATGAGGGGCGTTGTAAGTATTCTCTGAGTTTTGTGCTTTAAAGATTTGCTTTATTTGTTGGCTAGTTTGATCTAATAGCAATTCTTTGTTTATTCTATCCAACCCTTTAGCCTTATTTATATGGTCCTCTATTGAAGAGAGAAGTTCCCTAGCATGAATTGTGGATAATCCCGTAGGAGATAAATCTCTCTGGTTTGACCTGTAGACGGGAATATCAGTTGTAGCGTAGCGATAATTCTGAGGGCCAAAACTAAGTATAGGGTTTAGGCTAGGAGGGGGTTGGCTGAAATCATTCCTTATTGCATTATTAGAACCAACCTGCAGGTTGGATATGTCACTTGCCATTTTATTAAGACTACTTACCATTTCTCTCATATTATTTTTTAAAGCATTTAATTGATCTTCATTATTAGAATTGGAGTTTTGGGAATTAACTGGTGGAGTAGGGGCCGAAGGGACTAATAAAGGTGCTCTAGGTGTATTTCTTACAAATCTTCGTCCGAAAGTTCTCCATCTATCCCTCATACCTATAGAACCTTCGTCATCGCTGACGTCATAATCCCTGTTTCTATCCATGTTTTATTAAAAGCAGTATGTAGCCTTAAATATTTATATGGATTTAGGGACGAATTTAATATGGATATATTTTTACGACACTAGCAGAATGATGCTAGGAATTAAGATTTTTAAAATATATATTATAATAACAGACAAATTTTAACATACAATTATAGCAGTATGACGCTATGTGTAATATGTAAAAAATCTTACAGAATTATATAAATTGAATTAGTTTAACAATAACTTTTACAAACAATTATAGCAGTGTGACGCTATATTATAATGTGTAAAGGTTAGGTTATAAAAGGGATTTGTGACTTTAGATATTATATATATACTGAAATGAGTCTTTTTATGATGAGGGACTGAGTAAGGACAGTACCCCGCGGAAAAAAAGATAAATTTTTATATAAAAATTATATATAAAAATTGAATAAAACTTACCGGTTCGAAAAATTCGTCGGTGGCTAAGCCTCCATATTGCATATTTTACGCTTTAATTAAAAAAGATATTATTTATCAACAATATATGTATTTTCACTATTCAGTACATTTTAATCAAATATATGGTTTAGGTTTCAATGTATAAAAAAGACTGGCTTCTTTCACAGGCAGCTGGTTCTTCATTCTTGTCTGGTTGTCCGCGCGCTCAGTCGTGCATGGTTGTGGTTTATAATTTCGGTGGTGTTACAAAATTGTAACACATTTTAATTGACCAATGGTAAACCAGTATGCAGCATTATTTTTAGGCACTATAAAAAGCTTCGGATTAAGTTAATCAATTGCGGTTTTGTTGCAGTTTTCTAAAATTGCCAAGTAACCACAGACCACCCCCCCCACCTCCCCCTCTTTAGTTTGGAATAAGGGGGTTTCTACGGTCACTAAACACTTTAAGAGAAAGCTGTACAAAATCTAATAAAACACTGTGGTAAAAATCACAATGCCTTTTAATAAGCTCCCCTTTCGGGCCAAAGAGTGTTATTTTTAATTTTGCATATACCTGTCCCTGTATGATCTTATTATAACTTAATATTGGTTGATGTGTCTAAGCATAAATAGATCTCTCTAAAACTAAATTAGAATAATTATAATAATAATTATAACAAGAATAACAAGATTCATCATTTCGAAGTCAGTTAGTAAACTATAACAAAAATATCTTTGAACCTATAATTTTACACTTATTCGAGAAGCCCTAAGACTGGTATATACGTCGACTAAAACACATATTAATTAAACAACGACATTCTTAAAATATCAAAATAGAAATAGTCATGATGTTGATATAAGAACAGCATTATAGGTAGCATCTAAAATAATTATTTTTGAGTAAATATAACAGGATCTGTGCCTGTCTGTTTATACCGAAAGCTCTCACTGACTGCTGGACCTATATTTTTCTGCTTTACAGTGTTACTTCTCATAGATCCTGGGAAGGTTTATAACTATTTTCTTTTACGTTTCCATTTTAAAACTTTAATTGATTGTGGGTTGGGTCGGCTAAGCCCCCCCTCCCTGCCCCCTCCTCAGAGGCCAATATAGGCCTCTAGGGGCGTAGTCACTAATGTACATTTAAAGTAAGTTGCAGAGAAGCTTCGCTGTAATAATAATATTTGTATGTTTGTCTATCTAGTAAATCCCTGATTAACATGATATGATTACTAAACAAATATGGTTATAGGATTAATCCTTTTCATTCGGATAGCTACAAGTTTTAATACAGTTATGTCTTATTTTTATGGAAGGAAGAGAAGAAGGGGAAAGTTCAGTAATTTTTGTGGTACCCAAAGTATTATAAACATCGGAAAATTTGGTTTACATCAATGGGTGTATACATCAATTTATCGTTCAATGTCTTATCCGATCCTTGTTAATTTAGAACTTAACAATGATTGTAGAATATATTAATGATTAATTTAAAGAGGTTTAATTAAATAAAATTTGGCGCCAAAAATAAAATAGGTTTAACTTATTGAAATAATCGGAAATGGTCTAAACCAAAGGAAGGAAACCGAAACTCGCCAAAACTTTGGGCATTTTCAGTAACAGTCATACGTATGTTAATATCCTATTATATAAAGTATAAAGATTTTTAAAAACTGAATCTTAGAATGGTTTTAGGCTATTTCATTTTCAGATTTAAGACTGTGTTCAACTATTTTTGTAGCTGGCCTTTTCTGCCCTTTCATCCCTAGATGTTAGGTTATATTTATTACTAGTTAGACCCAGAGGATTGATGTGCAGCATTTATATGTCTCCCCTCTCCCCGTAGGGGTTAGACGTGGGCAAAGGAGTACTCGTTATTTTCAACTCATGTAAAAATAATAAGGGAGAATTCAGTGCTCGATAAGCTTCAAATTTACTTAGGGATGTTTTTCCCTGCCTGGGAAATTTTCATTTAGATCATGTTTATATTCCAAAAACCAAATAACAGTAAATCAATTAACCCAAGTTGGTTGCAAAGCTGCTCTTAATTGTTTCATCCTTCCGTTCCTTCATTATGGTAATAGTTGTTATGGGAAATAAATATGGAAGAAAGGTTAATTTAAAAGAGGTTAGAAAATGTATAAATAAAGAAAAGAAAATTTTGCTCAAATATGCTCTAAAATAATGGGAATATGGACATCAGATTTCAGCAGTCTATCTTAAATTGTATCCGAGAAAATCACATTTCCTTCAAAACGTATCAGAAGGACTTACAGATGGACAGAAGGTCATTTCGAATTATAGATCATCTTTCCATGGATATCAATATGAAAATTATAAAATTAAAACCAGTTTTGAAGGTAAGGACTAACAAAACTGGTATTAATTTTATGTTTATTATTTTAATAAAATCATAAAATAAAATTGACTGTAATACGATGCTATACATTCATTTTTTTTAGTATGGCTGAGAACCGGTGAGAATCCAGCGGATATTAATCGGTTTCAAAGCCATACTTGAAAATATCAACCAAATTCCGGTCAACTAACATGGGTTAGAGATTAAACCAATATAGAGCTGCGATGTTACCAATTTAGGTAAAAATTTGCAGTTATAACGTAGCAGGGATTAAAGGGATAAGACAATGGTTATTATCTTGATTTTGGGTACTATATCCCTGTATTCTTGTGAGAAGATGCAATGTTTTGATGGGGGCATTTATCGGATTCAGATATTGAAGAACACGTGTATCCAATAATCGACTACATAAACAATAGTTTTAACTTTTAGGGCGTAGACCAAAAAAATTTATTTCAATCCAAACCCACTTGAATTGCTTCATGAAGTCATTATTGACAAAATAACGATTAAACAAATAAGGTTTTACAAGTGGTGAAGCTCTTTAAAGTGCCTATAAAAAATGACGGCATATAAGAATAGTCTATTATTCATATATGACATTATACAGCATTTATCGGCTAAAAAGTTTTTAATTTAGTGCATGTTAAAAAGGGGATAAAAACTTTTGGTCGAAAATTATCGAATTATGTCATATTAGACTATTCTAATGACGTCATTTTTTATAGGCACTATAAAAAGCTGCATAAGTGCCTTCTATTTTTACGTTTGAACCCTTAAACAAACTGTTGAAAAGTTATGAAATTAATAAAAATGAATATGATATCTGGAAGTACACTTGGTAAAAAATCTGATATATATTGTTGTATTGGATATAATGTTATTTATACAACTAAACTACATCATTTTTTCTCTCACTTACTCGTTCATCATTTTTATTACTATTATGACCTTATAGAGTTTCCTTTAAGAGAAGAAAAAAATTGGCTGGCTCTATGGGACTTTTTATGGGACAGCTATTCAAATATTCAAATATAATCCGCGCAACTAAAAATGCATATCAAATTTAATTTCCAAAATAAAATTTGGATCTACTGCAGTTCACGGTAAAATATTGCTGGTTACGCAATTTTCCAAAAATCTATGAATTTTAAAGGCTGATAGCTGCCAAACGGCTGAACGTACAGATCATGCTCGCACACTGTTTTAAGCGGCATAAAAAGGCCTGAAAATAATCTGGAATAGCCATAAATCAATAATGCATAATTATCTCGCAGTGCAGAGAAATGCGCAAAAAAGACCTATTTTACGCGTTTTTTCTTCAGTGAAGCTTTCCCTGTGCACCATTGGATCTTGGCTATTCCAGATTATTTGTAGGCCTTCTTATGCCGCTTAAAATGGTGTGCGGGTATGATCTGTACGTTCAGCCGTTTGGCAGCTAGCAGCCTTTAAAATTCATAGATTTTTGGAAAATTGCGTTACCAGCAATAGGGTACATGGCAGATTTACCACTAGCAAAAATACAGTGATATTACTGTCATAAACACAGTGATTTGCTGTCATAAACACAGTTTTACTGTCAAATTCACACCTGCGTTTTTAGGGGGTATGACAAAAATACAGTTATTGCACTGGCATATTCACAGTTTTGCTGTCAATTATACGCCTACATATTGACAAAAATACATCTATTAAATTTATAATTTGTCAATTATACACCTACATATTGACAAATATACATCTATTAAATTTATACCTACTTATTTATCCATAATATTTAATACATTTATTACATATAGAAAAATGGTAACATTAACATGACTGTCAAGGAAGGTGAAAAACCTGTGTGGTTATTATTTATCCGAAAAGTGAAAATTTGTTTACTTACACCATAAGTGATATCGACAGCTAACTGCCTAAACATGTTGGTGTTTAATCTGATACAAAGCCAAAATATGTGAAAAAGAATTAAATAGAATCTAAATTTAAAGATCATTCTCTGATATCAAATCTAATATATGTATAATACTCTACACTTTATCTCTATTGTATGTCAATAATCTTTTACTATATGCTAAACAAGTTTACTATTTGGGGTTAAATAGTATAACTTACAAAATTAATTTTCCAAATTGGCACTTTTTAACTTATCTGTTATTATAGGGCTTTGATGATGATATAGAATTAATTTCAAGTAATCCAGAGAGTGCATTTGAAAACTTTTCTAATGTTATCAATGAAAACTTTGAAAAATTTCCCTTTTAAAACTTTAAAACCCAACAAAAGAGTTATCCCCCAAAATCCCTGGATGTCACCAGCTTTACTAAACCTAAATAAGAAAAAAGAAATGTTATTAAGACAAAAATCTAAGGATAAAACCGTTGATAGCAATAGAAAATTTGTCATTGCAATTAGTATTTATAAATCTGCAGTTAGGAAAGCCAAAAAAGAATACTATTTTTCTAAATTCAATGAATTTTTGTCTAACATGAAAAAGACTTGGTCTACAATTAATCAACTTATTAACAAGAATAAAAAATGCATTTTATCCCAAATCTTTTTACTGATGATAACAGATCTTATGAAAACTCTCAAGATATTTGTGAAGGTTTTAACAATTTTTAATTAATGTTGGTCCCAGTCTAGCAGATGAAATTCCATTTTGCAAAAATGATTTTAATGACTACCTTGGGGTTCCGGTCAATGAAAATTTTGTCTTTAAAAAAATCACCCCTCAAATATTTTTTTCTACTCTCAATAAACTAAAACCTAAACTAAGTTTATTTATAATTAATATTAATTTAAAAGTAGGTGTATTTTTGTCATCAAAACTGTGAATTTGACAGCATACTTGAATTTCATGGGTGTGAACTTGACAGTAAAACTGTGTTTATGACAGCGGAAAGGTGTAATTTTGACAGTGGATAAAAAAATATTGCCAAAAATACAGCTAAAAACGAAATTGACAAAAACACACCCAATATTTGTCAAAAACACAGTGGCTGTACTTTTGCTAGTGGTAAAAGTGGCAGCACCCCCAGCAATATTTTACCGTGAACTGCAGTAGATCCTAAAATTTTTATTGAAATGAATGTTTAAAATCAAAGCTAAGTAAGTAGATATGTTAAAAATACCAAAAAAGGCTACTTCGTATTTATAAAAAACTTGGTAATAGGGTAAACACTGTTTAAAAATATGATTTCAATGTAATTCATATTGAGTATATATAAACCAAAAAAAAACTTTCTCAAGAAATAAGATTTTTATAATTGCTTTGATATACACTAGCAGCTTCGCCCCTAGCCTCTAGGGGCTTTGTCCCAAGAGGTTTAATCAAACCAATTTTTCGTATTTTAGATTTAAAAGAAAAATTTTCAAAAATTTGTGGGGGGGGGATTTTTTTTTTCTTCAAATTTTTTTGGGGTTTTTTTTCTTCATTTTTTGGGGAGTTTGGGAAAATTGTTATAAACTTCCCGGGACCTATGAGAAGCTACCCTGTAAAGGAGAACCCGATCGGTTCAGCGGTTAGTGAGATCCTTCGCTACAAACAAACAGACAGACAAACAAACATCGTTCTACTTTGTATTAAAGATATATATGATCTATCCTAATGAATATCGGATTATGTATATTACATCCAATTTATTAACCATAGTGTAAAAGGATGATAAAAATAATTTCTCGTATTCATTTGAATCCGGTGGATAGGAACCGGTTCTCATGAATACGAAAAAACTATGTCTAGCATCGTATTATATCCAGTTTTCTACGAATATAGAAATGTACAATCATAAGATTAAAACTAGTTTTTTTAGCCGGTGCCTTTGGCACCACGGGGCTAAAAAAAACTAGTTTTAATCTTATAATTGTACATTCTATATCCGCGGAAAGCCGTTTATAATACGATACGAGAAATAACTATTATACTACAAATAATTATTGTTATTTAGCTATAAATAAATTAGATAAATGGTATTCAAACAGCATAATTTTTTCACCCACTTGTCGTCGGGGAAGTTACCTACCGCGTCATAACTAAAGACAATAAAAAGGGTTCCTACTGTTGCCATGTCAGGTGCGCGACATAATTAGTAAGAGTAAGAAGAATGCCTTTGTCCAAAAACAGGCGTAACTCTTTTGGATGATACTTTACTAATATCCTTGGTTGTCGCATCCCATCAAAAGCGGATGATGCTCTGGATTATCTAAATAATCAATGAATAATTGAAGGAGAATCCCACTCCATGGGTAAGCATACATTTTATATTTGTTCATGTTTTTTTTATAATTAATCCATAGTATATTTGAATATTGCTAAATGTGATGATGTATTGACTAAATCAGGTTAATCTGCTGGCTTCTTACATCCCAAGAGACTCCAACAATTCAGCTCCCCCTCCCCTTTTATATTCCCTCCTCTTTTCTCCTCTAATGTAAAATCTTCCCTTTTCTTATTTATGTAACCCGTTTATAAGTCGAAGAGAATAACATTCAAATGAGTGTTTATTCAAAAATTCAAAAAGCAAATGATTAGTTGTGAATCTTCAGTCTTTCTTTCTTTTAATATACGTTTTGCAACCTTCTTTTGGGTAAACGATTTTAGAAGATTAAAACAAATTTTTAAAAAAAGATTAAAAGTTATATTCATCCTTCATTTACCTATCATTGTAATCTTTAAAATTGATAGATTTTTAATTTTCATGTCTTTTTATATAAACACCAGCCAATCTAAAGTTAGCTCCCACGAGACTAGGGCAATCTTTTTACGAATCAACAGTTGTAGGGACAGGTATTAGAAAATATAAACACATCAGGGATTATAAGACAGGGATGCTGTAATTTTTACAACTTCCAGAAGTATACAAAAAGGATGTTTTTAAAAAATATAATCATACTTTGATTAACTGTCATAAATACAGCATTTGGACACAAATTACCTCTGTGGCAATTAGGAAAAATAGTCCAATATTGTCATATATACATCTATTTCATGTCAGATTTGTATCTAAACTTTTGAATATGTCATACATGCACAAGCGGCCCTTTTGGCCTCAATAACTTGGATGTAAGTTTTTTCTTGAGGTAACATATCTCTAGCCCTGACCTTCCCCTTCATTATATACTTCTAATTATGATTATCAACGGATTAGGAGATGTTTTACTTAAGATATCCTTATATTCACTATATCATCATTATTACAAAAATTAACACACTTATACCAATATATACCTTAATATAGTTTTGATTAATTTCGGCGCCGATAACTTTTTTGCCCAAATAAAATATAAAATTCGCATTCTATTGAAATTCACCTGGTTAGAAACCGGTTGGATATACAAAACATTTTACTTTACATGGTATTTATATTGCCTAAAGTAAGAAAACAACTCCCTAAGTGCTCATGAAATAAACAGCCCAATGTCCCCTCCCTCCCTAAATTTATAGGCTTATGTAGAAAAAATGTCAAAGTGTTTGGAAAAAATAATAACATAATAATTTTATAATTTTTTTTACAAAATTTTACCAAATAATACTTGATACTTGATAGATATAATTTTGATCATATTATGGCATATTCATATTCAGAAAATAAAGTTTGTTTCTTGTTTCATACGTTGCTTATCGCTATTGAAATTATGATTTATAAAGGTAATATTGAGAGACAAAAAAGGCAAGTTGTAGTTTAATTTAAATTTATCTTCTTACGTCATATATAAAATGATGTATGACTTCAACGTAAATGCAGAACCACAGACAAGTATAAGTTAAATTTATAGAAAGGGACACCAATCCACGAAAGTGAAGAAACCGTTAACTTTGAAACTCTTTTTCTATGATATTCTTGTGTAAAAGTGATAGTTTGTCTGTGTGGTTGTCTTTATGTAGCTCAGGATCTCGCCTACCGCTGTACTGATGTGATTTCCTTTACAGCTAGGCTTCTTTCAGGACAAACGCAGGAGTCCCAAACATCGGAGTGGACAAACGCAGGAGTGTTAAAATATTAATTTAATTGAGTATTTCTTTACAGATTAGGTTCGGTTAAGATATGAATGTACAAATAAGCTCACCGCAGAGGTTAGGCATTTAAAAAACCTATAAGTTGGTCTAAAATAGGATAGGTTAGGTTAAGTGTTCACTCCTGCGTTTGTCCACTCCGACGTTTGGGACTCCTGCGTTTGTCCTAGGACCTTTCTTATATGTCCTTGGAAGGTTATAATCAATACTATCTTTTTCTTTATCTTGGAGAGGGGGGGGGGGGTGGGGGGCTATCTTTTGAAATTAAAATTTAAATTTGAGGGTCGACTTTCCTCCTAAACATAGCGTGAGGTATCATATTTTATTAAAAAAGGCCAAGTAACAAAACAGAGATTTAAAAAACGATATCGTTTACTCTTTCCCTTAGCCATGTACTCTCAATAATAAAAATATTATTAGGGATGTCTTTCTAAGAAGACTTGACCCTTTCCCTGTTTGAACGTAAATGCTGAAAGAATTAAGAAAATATTTTTATGATCTACAATGAGCCATATAAAACACGTGGAATGTTTCTGTCTTTAACAAGAATATTATCAACCAAAGATGTGAATTCAATAAAATAGAATGTATAAGAAATATAATTTAGATTGTATGTAATTAAGTTCCACTAAATTAGTACAAATTGCGAAAAATACGTATGGAAAATAAGAAAGATTAAAATTCATTTTTAATGTCTCATTTTTACTTTTTCTTCAATATCAAAGGCTTTTATTTGGTCCAAGTGTTATTTATTAAACCTACATATTTATTTATTAACGCCTTTAGTTTCATAATTGGGTATGAAATACAGCATTTTATAGAATGAAGTTGCAGAATATCTGAAGGTTAGTTTGAACTCTTAGATCTCGTAATCGGCCATTTTTTATGAAAATTTAATAATAGTACGATCCAGGACAGGTTTTAAGCTGAATGACTAGAGGGTTCTTTATAAACTCCCTGCCAGAACTACAAAACCACACTACCACCCTCTTTAGGCTCCGTTCATCTAGGACAGAGTCAAAGCCTTTTGTTTAGTTATAAGTAAATTAAATAAAGCTTGAAACATTGTACCTGTACTACTAAATAATGTATTTGTGTTTATTCCCCATGTCCCAACATTTAAGATTTATGCCTGTTTTCTACTAATTTAAAGCTGTAATATAATCTTTGTATCTCCGCCCTCTACATCACTAATCAACTTAACAAGGAAAATTACCTTACGTTGCAAATCGTTGCATATGAAGAGGCTTATAGTGCCAAATTAAAAATGACGTCATACATTACAAATGACCAATGATAGGCCAATATACATTTTGCCATTGGCCAATTACAATATAAACTTGCCAATCATTGGTCATTTGTATTGTATAACGTTATTTTCTATAAAGGCACTATAAGCTGCTACGTTGCATAGTGCTAATTTAGATGACTATAGAACTAGTAATAAGAGATAAAAGAGGAGGCAGTACACACACCATAAGTCATTTTGAATTACACACATACAGACCACAAAATAGAGTAACTTTGCTACAAATAAATAAGAGGATGTCATCCATTTTAATTGTCACAGGTAACAAATGCATTCAAATGAAAATGACAATAATATATACTGTAAATGTACAATGTACACATTGTACATATACAAATTGGAAAAATTAAATAAATTGGATAATTCTATTTTTTACCCCTCAAGTATTTTTTTATAAGATTTTCTAATTTTATTTTTTTTGTCTGATTTTATTTTAGCAATAATAGTTAATCATTACATCGTATTACAGACAGCTTTCCGCGGATATTAATATGAAAAAATATAAGATTAAACCAGTTTTGTTAGCCACAAGGGACCAAAGGTCTTGCCTAACAAAACTGTTGTTAATTTTATAATTTTTAGTTTAATATTCATGGAAAATTGTCTATAATCCGATGCTACACATGATTTTTCCGTATTGCTGAAAACGGGATTTTAAAACAGCAGATATTAATCGGTTTCTAGGCCAAACTGGAATCTTTTATTACAGATTTATTTTGAGTAAGTACTAAGTATACAACATATATATATTTTTAGGTCAGGTGAATATAAATATCTGTGCAAGCTGAAGCAAATATCTATTATGGACAAGAACAGGTAATCTTCAATGCAAATCATCGCCTGGAAATCTACAAAAAATGATGTCTACATTTGATGTTCGTACACAGTTCAGTAGAATGCCTAGTCCTTAAGCAGGTGCATAATCATAATCATAATCAGTTAGTACTTCCAAATAATACATTAGTGAAGCGCTGGAAAGTGTTAAATTTGCCATTATAAAAATACATCTATAAAAGAGGGATGAGAGGAGAAATGGGAAAGGAAAACCCTTAACCCTAACAGATTGGGTTAAGGGTTAAATCTTAATTTCTACATTATGACTTTTATGTATAAGGTAGAAACCTAAAATTTTTTTGGTGAATACTTAGATATCAATGACCTTCTGAGAAAAGTGGTGTTATGACCGTTTGGCCGCTTCCTGACCGACTTTATGACCGATTTTTGTCCGGCTTTTACTACAGACATATGTCATGAATATCGTGGCTTCTATTACAGCTAGAGACCAAAAATTTTTTTTGGTAAACCCTTGAGCAATAATAAACAGATAAAAAAAATTAACTTGCGCCGCCAACCGCCGTTTTACCGCCGTAACCGCCGAAAATGGCGGTTTCCGTTATTTGCCGTTTTTCGGCGATGATCAGAAAAAGTAATTTCTTTGGGATGAAAAATAATAGTTCGTCCTAAAATTTGATCATCCTAGCTGCAAAATTGGCCGCTCTACAGCTGTTTTAAAATTTAGCGGCTGGTCGCTAAAAAGCGGCTAAGGAGCGGTCTGACTGCTATGACAAGAAAAAGTAATTTTCTCTAAAAATACACATGAACCACCAAAAAAAATTTTTACGTCTTTATCTGTACCAGGAGCCGAGATAGAGGGAGGGCTCTTGAAGCCCCCCCCTAGATATACCACACTTTTCTGGGATCTTGCCAGATCAAGTATCAACTGTGGGGAATACCAAAGGATGACTCCATGCAAAATTTGAGCCGAATGCGGCCAAAACCGGCCGGGATTTTTATAAAAAAACGTTTTTTTCCGGTTTTTAGGGGGTATCTGTAAATCAAGCCCCCTCCTGGGTACGCCCCAATGATGATTTTGCTTTAAGGTCTGATCTGAATTCCTCAACACTGGATATGACCCCTAGAGTTGAAAAAATGGTTAAAATCAGGTCTTTTGACCGGTTTCCGGCCATTTCCGGCCCAAAAAAGAATTTTAAAAATCAAAATTTCATCTAAAATTGAAAAAAAATGCTTTAAATTACATTTTTCATTAATAATTTTTCAAAAACCAAAAACCTTAGGTAATGAAGATAATTTTAGCAACTTAAAATGTGAAAAAAGGTTGAAAATTGACAAACTTGTGTCAATTTGAAAAATGTTGGTAAATCTTAAAAATTTGATGGATTTATACATACATTAGAATTTAGGTTGACTATGGTCTTTAAGACACGCCATATCCAATAAAATTGCAATGAGAAGGTCTAAATGTTTTTCTGAACCAAAATTCTACATACCCTGGCGGTTCCAGGGATATATCATTAAGGCCGTACGGCTGGCCAGAAAGCTTTTAACAGGTGGCCGACTAAAAGCCGGATTTGATAGTTATCAACCGTAAAGAGTAGCAATTTTCGTTTTTTTGGCCAAAACTCATGCAGGGAGTTGTTTTTTGGGATTGACACACAAAAACAAGTTTGTACAACTTTTTGGGGCAGACACTTCTTTACTTACGCATTATCCGCCACAGGTGAACCGTTTGGCCGTTATTTGCCGCCAAAATCGCGATTTTCAGCGATTTTGCCATTCACGAGGTTTTAACGACCATTTTTGAGGGGAAGGAGTCATCCCATCAATATAACTCTGAAATACTTTTCATTTGCAAAGGGGGGGGGGGGTTTAATGCAACCATCTCGTAATCAATGTATAAATGGCACTTAGAATTCGAATTTTGATCTGAAATTATGCATGAGTAATCCTTGGTAGGTCTATTTTCCCTAAATCGAACAAAAAGTTGAAAAAGTAACGGCTAACAGCTCAGCCGTTTAGCCGTTTTTTTTGGCTATTTTTAGTGCAAATCTGTCATAAATTACGTAGCAATCAACTTTTTGAATCATATTTTTGCTTTAAATCATGTGAAATGATACAAAAAACATTTATTAGATTTCTAGTACCAGCAACTACCGGCTAGAACCGTTTTGGAGTGGAAAAAAACATTATGTGGAGAGAGGTTTCTTGATGGATTTCTCTTGAAAATACCCAAAAAAATGGCTACACAGCTGAGTCGCAAGCCGTTACTTTTTTGTTCGATTTAGGGAAAATAGACCTACCAAGGATTATTCATGCAAAATTTCGGATAAAAATTCGAATTCTAAGTGCCATTTATACATTGATTACGAGATGGTTGCATTAAAAACCCCCCCCCCCCCTTAAATTGGCTACATTTCATGTGAAGTAAATTTTTTTGTGTGTCCAACTGTTTTTGTTCCAGTTGAAATTTAAAAATTATTACTTTTTAATTATAATTATTTTTTTCTTGTAATTTTAAAACTAATTAAACACTAATTGTTAGTACATCATAATTTTGATAATTAATTGCACATTTCAATCACTGATATTTACTACTTGGTAATTTTTAATTTATCTTTTAATTATCTGATTAATCTCTAATGATTATTACTTTGTAAATCTGAATACTTATTATTCATCTCTAGCAATTATTTATAAAATAAAAAGTAATAAAAATTGCTATAATATATGTATTAGGTTAGGAAGTTCAATTGATAATCAAATAAAGTAATTTAGAAATGGTGATAGTTACTACATTATAAAAAAATTTTTTAACAATATGAATAAGTATTGATCAATTAGTAATAGGATATTTTATATGATTAATAATGATAAAATCATAAATAATAAGTAATAAAAAGATAATGATAATTAATATGAGTTATTATTGATAGATTTAAAATAGGTTATGTAATATAATTTATTGATTGATTTGTAATAGGTTATATTATATGATAATTAATACTTATAATACTATAACTGAATAATAATAATAAGATAATCATAATTATTATGCATAAATATGGTAAGATAATATAATTCATAATTATAGTGTTATAATCAATAATAAGATAATTTGGAGCCTGCGTCTTAAAAAAATATTTCACCCAAACTTGTTTCTTGTGGGGGGTCAATACATTTCATGGGGTTAGTGTAATTAGTAATTGTTTTCCTTTTTTTAAAATTTCAACTGGAACAAAAACGGTTGAACGCACAAAAAAATTTACTTCACATGAAATGTAGCCAATTTAATTTGCAAATGAAAAGTATTTCAGAGCTATTTTGATTGGATGACTCCTTCCCCTCAAGAATGGTCGTTAAAACCTCTTGAACGGCAAAATCGCCGAAAATTGCGATTTCGGGGACACATAACGGCCAAACGGTCCGCCAGGGGTGAATGATACATAAGTAAAGAAATGTCCGCCTCAAAAAGTTGAACATTAATGAAGAAGTGTCCTAAGTCGCTATATCGGCTCCGTCATCCCCTAAAGGGGCAAAAAACCAAGATTTTTTGAAAATTCGTCAAAAATCGTGCCTTTGGTGGCGCACATCGGCCAAACGGTTCACCCGTGGCAGATAATGCGTATGTAAAAAAAAGTCTGCCTAAAAAAGTTGTACAAACTTGCTTTTGTGTGTCAATCCCAAAAAACAACTCCCTGCATGAGTTTTGGCCAAAAAAACGAAAATCGCTACTTTTTATGGTTGATAACTATCAAGTCCGGCTTTTAGTCGGCCACCTGTTAAAAGCTTTCTTGCCAGCCGTACGGCCTTAATGATATATCCCTGGAACCGCCAGGGTATGTAGAATTTTGGTTCAGAAAAACATTTAGACCTTCTCATTGCAATTTTATTGGATATGGCGTGTCTTAAAGACCATAGTCAACCTAAATTCTAATGTATGTATAAATCCATCAAATTTTTAAGATTTACCAACATTTTTCAAATTGACACAAGTTTGTCAATTTTCAACCTTTTTTCACATTTTAAGTTGCTAAAATTATCTTCATTACCTAAGGTTTTTGGTTTTTGAAAAATTATTAATGAAAAATGTAATTTAAAGCATTTTTTTTAAATTTTAGATGAAATTTTGATTTTTAAAATTTTTTTGGGGGCCGGAAATGGCCGGAAACCGGTCAAAAGACCGGATTTTAACCATTTTTTCAACTCTAGGGGTCATATCCAGTGTTGAGGAATTCAGATCAGACCTTAAAGCAAAAATCATCATTGGGGCGTACCCAGGAGGGGGCTTGATTTACAGATACCCCTAAAAACCGGAAAAAAAGGGTTTTTTATAAAAATCCCGGCCGGTTTTGGCCGGATCCGGCTCAAATTTTGCATGGAGTCATCCTTTGGTATTCCCCACAGTTGATACTTGATCTGGCAAGATCCCAGAAAAGTGTGGTATATCTAACCCCCCCCCTCCCCCGGATCTATTAAGGTGGGAATTGGGGCCCGATCTGTAAGGGTTAAAAAAGAGATAGATAATAGACAGATTACACTACCCATGGATGTAATTGTCTTGATTTTTACTTTTGCATAAACCTAGCACAGAGCTAGCAAGCATATAGTACTGTATCATTATTCAAGTATAAGGATCATTACAATATTACAGAAACAATTTTTCTCTTTTTCCCTCCCTTTTATCTTAGTTATACATTGTACACTAGTGGGTCTGTTTTAAAATCACATCTTTTATCCTTATAATAAAGTAACAGGATGTCTATCTGCGTGTCTGTTTGTCTGTACCGAAGGATCTCGCTAACTGCTGAACTGATCGGTTTCTCCTCTACAGGGTAGCTTTTCATAGGTCCCGGGAAGGTTTATAACTATTTTGAGGGAGGGTACCACCACCCTCCCAAGAGAAATCACCTCTCTTTACCCCCAAATTACCCCCCCCCCAAAAAAAAATATTTTTTTAAACTAAAAATAAAAATGAGGGATGGAACCCCACCCCCCCCCCAAAAAAAAAAAAAAAAAAAAAATTCTTCCCCCCCCCAATTTTTTTTTCTTTTTCTTTTAAAATTTAAAATAATAAATTGGGTTATCAAATTCGACTCTTTCCTCCTCAAGTGCCCCAAGAGGCCTCTAGGGGCGTAGCCGCTAGTTATTACATATACTATGGTAATAAGATGTGTGTTTGAACAATAAGTTCTCATAAACGGCTTGACATCAATTTAAAGTAAGTTTAGTATTTGGTCTAGGGCAAGTTTTAAGCCATGAGGATGGAGCATATTGTTATACATTACCAAGCAAATTTTGTACATGTGTAACTTTCTAAAAGCGAAGCTTTTATATAATTAGAGTCGGTCCGTACGTCCGTCCGTAACGGATTGTTCTTTTCGTTAATTTTGGCATGTTAGAAATGTCCAATCGATTTCAAACTTTGCATATTGATTCTTATAGGAGTTAAGTACTAGTTAGAAAAAGAAGCAACTCTAAAATCGTTACCAAGAAGTCCTTACGGCTATTTTAAACAATATCCTGTATGTAAGCAGTTTTTCAGCAAGTTTATTTACAATTTTGTTTCGTTCGACTTTTATACATTTAAATTCTGATTATTCAGTTCTGACACTATACAAGTGTTAATGTTTGTTTGTCTTAACGTTTCATGGCTTAGCTTTTATGGATGTTGTCATCCTTGTTAGAATGATCTCACATAATAATTGTGATCTAGAGAAACAAAGTAATCTTTTTAAACTTAACTTCCGGATGGAAAGAAGTACTGACACATGATAGGTAGGAGAAGCTTCACTACTAAAAAATGAAAAAGAATGATTAAATTTAAAGACGAAACATGAGGTATATTTTATTGTGCAAAGTCTCAGCAGCGTGCAAAATTAATATTCATCATTAAAATAGAAAATTTCATAACATATTCCCCGTAGCTTACATTACATACATTCAAAAGCGTAGATTTTCAATTGTTAGGGTCAGTTAGTCAATATGTTATAACCCTTTAATCTAAATATATTTGATGAATTTGTCCTCATAGCATTTATACAAACCTGAAAGTTTTTTTAATTTTTTGGGGGTTGCAACCTGTGACATACATAAGTTTTGAACCTTTCAGGAGGTCAAAAAGTAATAAGGTAATCCTACCAAATATAAAATTCAGTGGGGCTTTAAAATCCAGCTACTATGATGACTAAAAAGTCAAGATATTATAGTGATTTTTCATGCTTTAAAAAAAAGTTTTTAAATATATTTAGAATGTTACTAGTAGAAGAGAAATGATTGAAAAGAAATTAAAATGAAATGCATTGTCAAAAACATTTTGCAACAAAATGATTTGCACTATTCTAAACTTGCAAAATCCATAAAAATGTTTGAAATACATAATTCCCAAATACTTTAGCTAATGATGTTTTTAGATCTTGTGTAAAATTAGGACAGCTTATTAACATAGGAAAGAGACAAGTATTCTTAAAACTAAGCAGTCTACATAAAATTTGGTCTTAAATATAATTTTTATGCACAAGTCTAGTGTATTATAAGTTATTACATTTAGTAACCTGAATGTACAATTTAATATTATTCTGATAATTTAATCAGGGATCGGAAGCCTCACGTAAGCCGCGTGTAAGCCTCAGTGAAATCGTGATTTTATCATTATAAAATTCAGCTGGATGTATAAAACGTCTCTTTAGCAGACAATTCTTCTTTCTTAAATTTTTTTTTCTGCTCACAAGCAGGTTTAAAACTGAGGCTTATGCGCGGCTTACGTGAGGCTTCCGATCCCTGATTATTTAATAGATACTATGCTCCTATTTGCATATCTGATAGGTGACAGAAAAATAGCCTAAGAGTTTGAGTTTCATAAATAGCCCAAATCTATCCCAGGAGAAAAGTGAAGCTTCCTAAAAAAAAACAACTGGGAATTTAATCGGTTTAGTTATTACCTTACTATTTTAGACAATAAAGAGGTCTTACATTGACACATTGAAAACAAAACAAAAAATCCTATTTTAGGAAATACTTCTTCCTTTCCCTGTCGAAGCTAACTAACCTGGCGTTTACTTTAAACAGTAATTGACAGATACTTAAATGTTGAAAAAATGGATTGCAGTATCGGAGGGTAGTTAGCCGCAAGAAGAAAAAAACTGCGGTGTCAAGACTGGAAGTTCAGGGAATATTTCGCGTTTAATTAGTGTATCTCAAGCAAGCGAATAGAAGCTTAGTGGTTATTGGCACATTATAGACAAACATACCTGTAAAGTTTAGTATTTAAATGTTACAGAAATGTAGGAATTAGTTGCGCAGGTTTAAAGGCCAAGGCATTCTTTCCAACAACATTTATTATTATGTACAAATCATAGTAAGTAATCGTTAATGTTATGTTGCATTTTGCAAAGAATCGAACCCGTGACAATCTCCGCAAAACGACGCAATGTTTTCAAGAATCATCTTTACCCTGCTGTAAGACAAGGCTGAATATAGGTCATAGTGTGGTATCCGCCGAGGATCAATGGCAGACACCGGAGTTCAATTAGATTACGGCAGTGTGACAGACGTGGACACCTTACTATAGAGAAGCTACGCTTCTCTAGCTTTCACTAGATAATGATCAACATCTACTTTCAGTTGTCACTTTATTGAAGGGTTAAGATATACTGGAGTTATATACAACAAACAATAATTACATGGATAGGAATAAATAATCATAACATAAAAGCATAAATAATACATATACAATGGTCAGTTTGGGCAATAATGATTCCCCCATCCCTGGAAAGGGTGGGGGAGAATTAAGAATACAGT
This sequence comes from Acartia tonsa, assembly GCF_053477335.1. Taxonomy (NCBI): domain Eukaryota; kingdom Metazoa; phylum Arthropoda; class Copepoda; order Calanoida; family Acartiidae; genus Acartia; species Acartia tonsa. The sequence continues at coordinate 24,218,275 of NC_137261.1, forward strand.
TAACCATAATAAACATGACAGATTCAAATCATTAATTCTAAGCGTAGGGAGGGGGTCACTAGACCCCTTCCCCAGGACTCGGGGGAGGGCCATTGACCCTCCACCGAACCCCAGATCAGGGGTGCCATAGACATGGCTCACGGTTGCCGAATACCACAACTCTCCCCTCGGAAGGCTGGGAGATGGTTTCCCTACCAGACTTCCGACAGTGGTTGAGGCCTTCGGCCTGCTCCTTAGGGCTAAAAATATATACAAACGATAATGATTCAATGGAATCCTAGTGGTGAGTATCTTCTTAGGGTTGATGGGCCCCCAATGTGGGATAGAAGGCAGAGGCTGCCTTGGGTTGGATACGTTGGTCAGCGCCGGCAGGTATCAGGTTTGGTGGTGGCACATTTGTTGCTGGAACGGTCAGCAGGGGGACCTGCGGGTTGTTGTTGGCAGCGGCTGGGGCACTGGCTGCCAGGTTGAGTGTCTGAGCAGCGGCCTGTCCTCCTGAGGGGCCGCGGGGTCTGCCAGAGGGCGGTCCTGGTCTACCTGGGCGGTCATGCCCGCTGTCCGTTGATTTCATAGACACCATTTCCTCGGCTGCTTCCCTGCCGATGGGAATGGCATCCCAGTCCACTGAAAAGTCCCGGGACTTGGCATGGTTGAGCCTGGCTCTAGCCATCGCCTTCTTATACAAGGCTGGGTGGTACAGGAACACTTGTGATATCGCATTCAGGGCTGCCCGGACTCCTCCTTGTGCTGCTGCCAGAGAAATGATGGTGAGGTCCCCCAGCAGTTTGAGGATCAGCAGCAGCAAACACAAGATGGCGGCGCCATCTCCCCACTCGTGGATGGCTTGTCTAAATCCTGCCCAGACATCCAGGGCTGCCTCTCCTTCCTCCGCCAGTCGGTCAATGTTGTAGGACACTATCCCATGGTCTCCTGTGGCCGAACAGCTGCCTTGCTGAACGCAGGAGCCATAGGATAGGCCGGTCAGCATGGCACTCTTGTATGCTGGGAACGCCAGCAGTTGTTGCCAGTCGTTCAACTCAGCCTGTGAATACAAACCACCTGAACTGAAGTCATCTAAGGGGTCTGTCAACAACTGCTTAGGCGTATCCAGCGGGGGTGGCCTTTTCTTGGGAGCAGGGGTTAACTCTATCCAGCCTTCCTCTGCGTGCACAGTCAGGGGGTAGGTGGAGGAACAGGGAATCTTGGTGGCGTGCTCACTGTATACCCGCGTCACGGCGTCTACAAAACCTGTGGGCTCCACTGGCACTTTGTCCCAACACTCCTTGTGTTCGCGGACAACATACTTGTGCCTTTGGCAGGTCAGCTGCAGCAGGATGTCTCCCCTCAGTACCGAGAACGTGCTCCCCTGGACACGCACCGGGTGGGCCGGATCTAGTTGCTGGAGCTTCCAGCAGTTGGCCGCTACTTCTTCTGCTGCAGTGCTCCTCATGCGTGTTTCCAGGGTGAATCCAATATAACCTGCATGGATCTGTGCTTGGAGGGGAACGTCAACATCCCTGGCCGACACTCGGGGCAGCGCAGCCGCGGCTGGGTCAGCTGCCACAAACAGCGCTGGATGGTTGGTGGCATGGGCCTCGAAGTCGCAGTTCACAATTGAGGTGGGGCTGGTCATGTTGATGAAAAACTGGGCCTGATGGTCAACCAGATATGCATCCCTCACCAGGCTAGGCTGGAGGCTGCGGATCAGCCTCAAGGGGCAATCTCTTCCCAGGTGGTCCCACACGTAGGTTGCTTCCCCAGTGATACAGGACAGCTCAGAATGGGGACAATCGAGGGTCAGGTGGTCAGACTGGGACTCCACCCGTCCATCCTCCACCACATAGGTCTCCTCCTTGACCAGCAGCCGCCGCTCCTGGAGCACTAATTCATTGCGGTAGAGCTGGCCCTCAAAGTGGACGTCCTCCCCCTTGCAACCCACCCCCTCGGGGCTGTTGACGAGGGCGCCCACTACATCAACGGTGAAGAACAGGGGGTGGTTCAGCTGGAACGTCAGTGGCTGGGTCTTGCCTGGCAACGTGTATACTCGGTTCCTGGCCAGGTCTCGGCACGCTTCTGGGTCTATCTTGGTTGGCCTCATGAGGGTGGGGACCGAGGTCACCTTGAGGTGACCCCATACCCCACACCTGGATGTCCACTGGGACACGGTGAGCTGACAGCTGAACCCAGTGGTTTCCCTCACCTTGACTTGCTGCAGGACGTGGATGTCGTGGCCCAGGGGCACCTCCTGGTGTAGGGGCTCCGTGTCACACATCTTTTCTTTGTTGTAAGACGTGACATGGGTGGGGTTGGCACAGTCCCACCCCACCAGGACGTAGCTGGTTGTAGGCCACACGGCTGCCAGCAGGAGGCCCCACAGGACCATCCACCAATGGGAGATGCTTCCAGGTAACCATCTTCCTCGTGCACGCGGCTGGGGATCTCCGGCTCTGGTCCCGGCTGCTTCTTGGGGCTGGACACGGCTGGGCTGCTCCTGGCTAGACACAAATTTCCATTGAGCGTTATCTGTATGCGGCCGAGGCACCCCGATACCCTCCCCAATGACAGACTGGCAAGCGACTGGCACTTGCCTGGGTGTCGGCTCCCCTAGCCCTAAATGCTCCCTTCCCTGGTCCAAGGCATGCCCAGTGGCATGGGGCTGAAGTGCATGTGGCACAGGCTCGCCCTTACTCAATGCCCTCCCCTGCCCTAGGAACTCAGGTGCATGTGGCACAGGCAAGCCCTTATTTTCCCAATTTTCAATCTCCCCAGCCTCAAGTGCAGGGGGCACAGGCAAGGCTGGGTGTTTACAAGGTTTTGGATTCAATACATTTAACAAATTCAACTTATCCTGATGGTGAGCCGCTGGGTTCCCTTGGCTGGTAGAGGGCTCTGGATGGCATGTAGCTGGACTCTCCCTGCAGGCTGGTGGCGCTGGCTGGCATGTAGCTGGGCTCTCCCTGCAGGCTGGTGGCGCTGGCTGGCTGGGGGTGACGGGTGTCACCCCTTCCTCTGGGACCGCTGGCTCGTTCCAGGACTCAGGTCTCTCGGTGGCGGCGACGGTTGTCGCCCCAGACATCAGGTTGGAGGCTGGCTCGTTCCAGGATCCAGGTATCTCGGTGGCGGCGACGGTTGTCGCCCCAGGCACACGGTGGGAGGCGCTGGATAGCACCCCCCCATCATCCCAGGTGGCGACGCCGGGTGGCGTCCCATACATCGATGCAGAGGTGCTGGCTAGCACCTCCTGCCTCTCTCGTTCAGCGGCTGCCAGGGCCTCCCCATACACCGTCTCAGGGACGCTGGGCAGCGCCCCTCCACTCTTGCTGGGTAGGCTCAGTCGGGCAGGTTCCATCATGTTGAGGCTGAAAGGCTGGGGCCTCAACACCTCTGGCTCGGCTATGTTGTTGGGCTGTATCAGCTCTGGCCCCAGATGGTTAAGACTGAAGCCTAGGCCAACCCGGTTGGGCTCAGCCGCGCCGCCCAGTACGTTGATCCTGGCTGGGACAGTCCCGAACTGCGGCATCCCATCGGCTCGGTCCGCAGCTCTGGAGGCGGCTGCTTGCGGTGGTGGTGCTGGGGGCGCGCTCCCTTCCATATGGGCCACTCTGCTGGGCTTCCCTGGAGGGGCACCTTTGTCGGCGGTGCGCCTGCGGCTGGCTACCTGGGCCCAGTCAGCTCTACACTCGGCCGCCGTGTGGCCGTCATAGTGGCAACGCTCACACTTGGCAGAACGGTCACGGCGTGGCTGGGTGCGCCTCTCCTCTAGGCTAACTTCCACAGGCGTTGGACAGTCTCGAGCTCGGTGGCCTCTCCCCTGGCAGCGGTAGCAGCGGCCTGGAACCTTGTCATCTGGAGCGACCTTCCCCATCTGGTGGAGACCCGGAGCCAAGGAGCCAATCTCCATTGGCTCCGACTCGTCATATTGGGGCAACTGGATGCAGGCAGATCCAGTCAGCCCGTCGGTCGAGTCCACTAAGCACACACCTTCCTTCAGCTGCTTAGTAACCATGGTCACGGTGAACATGGCCTTGCGAGTGTACTCAGGTACACTCGCAATTTCATGGTTCATCATGAGGCGTTTCACATTGGCGTTACGAATTCCACGGTTTAATTCGTCCACCAACAATTCAAGATCCTCATGATTGTAGGCGTCCCTATACAAGGCGCACTTTGTTGATATGTACGCCTGTATAGGTTCTGTCGAGTGTTGCTTGTAGTCCCTAAACGCTTGTTTAAGCGTTTGGGACTCAAAAGCAGGGCGAAATAACAATTCACACTCGGTCTTGACCTGCTCGTAGGTCAAGGCTTGGCCTGCCTCGCCAAACAGATGGGACGCCATTTCCGCCGCTTGCCCTACCAATGACAGTAGTAGGGCGTTGCGGCGGTTGAGGGAATCATGAGGTGGCACGCGGTAAGCCGCCCATGACATCTCCAGTCGGCGGATATGTGCCGACCAGGACTGCTTGGGCGGCCCTCTATACTCCGGCAGATTGCTCAGCATCAGCTTGCGGTACTCGGCTGGGGCCGGCTGAGGGTCATCCTGGAGCCATCCTGGGGCTTGGTCACCTCCTGGGACTTGATGCTGGTCCATTGGGTCAACGGTGAAACGGCGGGCACAAAGTTATACAGGACTACAATGAATGGGTTGTCACTTGAGGCTTCCTAGCCTAACAGCCAACACTGTTTGTATCACTAGGTTGGGAGTTTTAGTTGCAAAGGTATAACTTAGCTGTACTTATCAATAGTTAGGTGTTGAGGTAGATAGATGTTGAGGGTCTGAACTGCTGTCAGGAACTGATTGGGTTTTCCCTTATCACACTAGAGCTAGGAGGAAAGAAACTTGCAATTCTTTATTTGCTAAAAATACCCCTGTTAGATGCTATGGAGTAGCTCTGCTCTGGTGTGAAAGTGTGGGTGTGTATGTGTGTGTGTGTGTGTGTGCGTGGAATCTCCTGTCCTTGTAACGCGCGTTCGCGCCGTCAAATCCGCGCACACGGGGAAACGCGCTCTCACCCTTCAGCTCGCTCCCTCATTGGTCCGCTTCGTCCGTTGGATTTATGATGTTTTCCGCACTTTGTTGCGCCACCCGTGAATGGCGCTCTGTATATCCGATCGCTAGCTCCACACTACAGACGGACTTAGCCTAGTGTGGGTAGGAAGGGGGAAGCGCGTGAGGGGACGGGGGTAGCTCCGTCCGTTCCCACTGTGAGGGAGGGGGTAACTGTGTGCTGGTGTAATGGGGCCTCTGCTTCTTAATCTTAGGCTTATCTGTTATATAACCCTGATTGTATTTGTCTTCAAATGGAGAGGGGCCCCCTCCCCTTCCCTTGGAATAAGGGGTGTATTTGTTATTGTGCTGTGGGCTTGAGATTGTTTTGATTATATTACATCTAACTTTTATTGCTGTCCTTATCACAATTGCATAACAGATTTGTTGACCAACTCTGTTCTATTTTTAGCTGTTATCACAATAAACAGTAATCCAAGCCTGTTCTATTCTTAGATTTATCACAACACAACAATTTGTTTGCCAAGCTTTGCTCATAAATCTATTGTTTGGTCATCACATTAGGGTGGTAATCCCTGCAAATGTGATATAATATCTGTCTTCTAGATGGGTGGCTGCGTTGTAGCTTCTCAGGATACTCGGGGTTGACGTAGTTTTTCTCTGTTCTGGTGCACTACACCCGTATGTTAGCTCGCAGCTTGCAGCTATGTGGCATGTTTCAGCCTATCGGCGGCAGGGAATGTCCCGTCCTGCTAGCGCCACTGGTTCGGATCCTGCTATTTCTTGCAGTAAGGTTGGCCTATTTTCAGCCGTCTACACGTATTTGGCTTGTTTCAGCCGGTCCGCAGGCCTGTTTCAGCCCTTTTGGCGCTCAATTCTCCGTTAGATATCAGCGCTGCTCGCGGTTATTCGTCAGATTTCGCTGTTTTGCTTCCACAACTGCCGGATGCAGAGTTAAACTTTGCTGTCCAGGGTGGGTAATTCAGGTTGCTTGCGTCAGTTTTGCCAGATTCACTGCTGGGAGTACCTTAGCCTCAGATGCGCGTCTGCTCTACACTTGTGGTTCGCCGTAATCTCACACAGCTGTCACCAAAGTTGTGGTATCCGCCGAGGATCAATGGCAGACACCGGAGTTCAATTAGATTACGGCAGTGTGACAGACGTGGACACCTTACTATAGAGAAGCTACGCTTCTCTAGCTTTCACTAGATAATGATCAACATCTACTTTCAGTTGTCACTTTATTGAAGGGTTAAGATATACTGGAGTTATATACAACAAACAATAATTACATGGATAGGAATAAATAATCATAACATAAAAGCATAAATAATACATATACAATGGTCAGTTTGGGCAATAATGATTCCCCCATCCCTGGAAAGGGTGGGGGAGAATTAAGAATACAGTTAACCATAATAAACATGACAGATTCAAATCATTAATTCTAAGCGTAGGGAGGGGGTCACTAGACCCCTTCCCCAGGACTCGGGGGAGGGCCATTGACCCTCCACCGAACCCCAGATCAGGGGTGCCATAGACATGGCTCACGGTTGCCGAATACCACAATAGGATGATACAAAAATTGATGACATCCTGATAAAGATCATATTTCAAAACAATATTCTGAATTTGGCTGATTTGAATTATACTAGTTGCTTCCTTCTAGTATCTAGGATTTTTTTTGCTCATAAAAATGGACTAAAATTTATTAGGCTTCCTTGAGAGCAAAACCCAATATATCAGAACTCTTACACATTTTGAAAACTATTTGCTATACAAATAATATAAACCTTACTACTTTTTACTATCTTTTTATCTACTAGCGGCTACGCCCCTAGAGGCCTCTAGTGGCACTTTAAATATTTTTTTTAATAATACATTATCTATCTATGTTGCGTTAAATTCTTTATACGTAAAAAAATTTTGATTTTTTGTGATTTATCTTGGGAGGGTGGTGCTATCAGAAGCTACCATGTTATGGAAAACCCGATAGGTTAGGCGGTTAGCGAGATCCTTCGGTACAAACACAAAGACAAACACAAGACAAACAGACATCCTGTTACTTTAGTATAAGGATTTGTACTGATTTATATTTTTTATCTTAATTTTTTCATGGTTGCGCTGCTTATAGACAAAATTGTTCTTGTTTGATATATAATCTATATTAATATTATGCATTGATTAGCCAGTAAAAATATTAATAGATTATCAAATATCTAACTCTGCAAATAACTAATCAATTACATATTATATTTGATGAAAAAGATAATCATTTTTGCATGAGTGAAAATTATAATAAATCCTAGATTTAGACCCCCCCTTTCCCTACTCCTTTTTTTCATTCAATCTTTTCCCCAATTTTCTATTCTATTCTAAAAAGATAATTTCCCCATGTTAAGCTTGAAACAAATATTCGTTTTTAGAAATGAATATTTCAACAAGGATGACTATGTCCTTAAAACAAAGCTCAACAAATAGCTTATAAAGCGTATACAGATTTTTTTAAAAGCATATTCTTATTAAGTCTTTCGAAATAGTATATGGACAAATTGCTTTTAGTGTTAACTAATAAGATAATGTGCAATAATCTATTACTAGTTTTATATGTACTAACATTCTTTTCACAATTAATATTCCGAGATTTTTTTCTATCTAAAATCTGCACAACCCTACGGGACTCCTGTGAAATAATCCAGCTCTGGATTTGGCATCTGTCAGACTGCACTGCACAGTTACAAGATATTATGTGTGATAAAAGGGGTGCACAACATGGAATCCCAGATTTCAAAGGACACTCTTTATTTACATTATTTATCAAACATTATAAATAATTATAAAACACAAAGAAGTTGATCTTCTAAAGGGTGGTACTGAATGGTAAGCTTTATTTATATTTTATGAAAAATTTTAGTCTATCTAAAGGAAAGATTTTTTTTCTATTCTATTTCAAAAACTAGAAGTTAGTAGGTGGGGGTGGGGGGCTTTGAATTTTAAAGGTTGTGTTCATACCCCGCTATAGCACGCCGCTGGGTGGAGCCCTGGGGGACTAGGAGAAGAGTCGCTATAATTCTATGAAAAACAGCTTTGATAATAAAAATAAATTTAAGTCACAAAATGAAGTTGCCATTGTCCCTTAAAGGGGTAAAGAGAGAAAAAAGTGTGGGGATCAAAAAGGAAAAAAGACAGACATTCTGCAATTCTAATCAAACGTTCAGAACATCCAACTTAATTTATTTTCGTAAGAGTGGTAAAATTAGGGGTTTCTAAGTTTGGGGGTGTCTAGGGTACCCTCATTCTCTTCTGTGGACGAGATAAGTAAACTTCCCTCTTCCCCCCCCCCCTAACGCCTCTGACTCTTTACTTGTCACTTATTAAACAATTTAAAAATACATTTTCAAACCAATTAATTTTGTAAGTGCTGTTGTTTTAAATTTTAGAATATTTTTCCCATCTCTGTGAAGCAATCTAGATTTGTTCTGATGAAAAGAGCTAAATCAAATGAGGCGAAAAGTTTTATGTTGTATCTTTTATTCATGGAGAGGGAGAACTATTTTTGAACAGTTTTATGTTGTATCTTATATTCAGGGAGATGAAGAACTATTCTGAATAGTTTTATGTTGTATCTTATATTCAGGGAGAGGGAGAACTATTCTTAATAGTTTTATGTTGTATCTTATATTTAGGGAGAGAGAGAACTATTCTAAATAGTTCTATGTTGTATCTTATATTCAGGGAGAGAGAGAACTATTCTAAATAGTTTTATGTTGTATCTTATATTCAGAGAGAGAGAGAGAGAACTATTCTAAATAGTTTTATGTTGTATCTTATATTTAGGGAGAGAGAGAACTATTCTAAATAGTTCTATGTTGTATCTTATATTCAGGGAGAGAGAGAACTATTCTAAATAATTTTATGTTGTATCTTATATTCAGAGAGAGAGAGAGAACTATTCTAAATAGTTTTATGTTGTATCTTATATTCAGAGAGAGAGAGAGAACTATTCTAAATAGTTTTATGTTGTATCTTATATTTAGGGAGAGGGAGAACTATTCTAAATAGTTTTATGTTGTATCTTATATTCAGAGAGAGATAGAGAGAGAGAGAACTATTCTAAATAGTTTTATGTTGTATTTTATATTTAGGGAGAGGGAGAACTATTCTAAATAGTTTTATGTTGTATCTTATAATCAGAGAGGGAGAACTATTCTAAATAGTTTTATGTTGTATCTTATATTCAGAGAGAGAGAGAGAACTATTCTAAATAATTTTATGTTGTATCTTATATTCAGAGAGAGAGAGAGAACTATTCTAAATAGTTTTATGTTGTATCTTATATTTAGGGAGAGGGAGAACTATTCTAAATAGTTTTATGTTGTATCTTATATTCAGAGAGAGATAGAGAGAGAGAGAACTATTCTAAATAGTTTTATGTTGTATTTTATATTTAGGGAGAGGGAGAACTATTCTAAATAGTTTTATGTTGTATCTTATAATCAGAGAGGGAGAACTATTCTGAATAGTTTTATGTTGTTTCTTATATTCAGTGAGAGGGAGAACTTTTCTGAATAGTTTTATGTTATATCTTATATTCAGGGAGAGGAAGAACTATTCTGAATAGTTTTATGTTGTATCTTATATTCAGAGAGAGGGAGAACTATTCTGAATACTTTTATGTTGTATCTTTTTATGTCGAGGATATCGACGAAGATTTAGGTGAGCATGTTTATGGCTATTTTTTTGAGGTTTAAGTCTAAATCTATAACAACAAGAAATAACGTATTTAGTAACGGCTTTTTAAAGCCAATTTACAAAAGAAAACACAGCATCATTTAAAAAATAAAACTAAATTTTAGCTTTAAGTGTTTGCTTTGGATATTTGAGTGTACAAATGATTTTATTATGTCTAGCAGAAAGCTAAAAAGTGCTCTCATAACAAACACTTTTAAACCCTGTAAAAAAATATTGTCTATCATTACAACTTTAGATTATTCCTTGAAACCGAAGCACATCGTAAACCAAAAGAAAACGCGTTGAATTCCTTTACTTTCCCCTATTTGTAAGTTTTTTTAGTTCCAGCTATGAAATAAGCCCCTCATAAAAGTATTACCCACCACCCCTTTTTATCCTTAACTTTTCTAACAATATATTTTGGCATATCTTTTTGAAGTGAACCAAGAAAACAGTACTTTTATGCCATTTTTAATTTCTGGCATTTCTACATCATGAGCTCTTTACTTGGGGGAAAGGAGTTGGAGAAGGGGGAGTCGACACTCCACTTTTGACTTAAGTTTTTCTAAGAAAGTTGAAACTACCCCTCCAAAAAATAGTTATAAACCTTCACTGGATCAAGAAATTCACTGAAAAGGACCCAGCGAAAAGCGAAAAGAAGACACACAGACACCCATTTTTTTCCATCAAAGGATAATGGGTTGGAAATAATGTCACAGTCTTGGCTTTTCATTTAATGTCAAATAAATAATTTTTAAATCAGAAATTTTAAGTTAGAAAATAGATAGTACAAAAATCTGTTAAAGTCTAGAATATGGGACCAAAATTTTGACTAAGGATACCCTTCATAAAAGCAAATGGAAACAAATTTTAAAAATTATCTTGACTAATCTTTACATGACGAGCCAAACAAAAAACTGGGGGCCGTAAAATCCTTCCAATTTTTACATTCATTGCCTCTTTAATTTTTCCAAATCTGTCCTTACTCTTTACATTAAGTACCTTCAAATTTACTCCCCTTTAATACTTGTATGTTTTAAAGATAAGGTTTATCTTGCCCATAAGACTCAATATTTACCAATTGTTTTCTGTTTTTATATAATTTATTTCGAATATGAATAAAAGTAGATCGATGCCTGTCTGTCTATTTGCTTTTTAAAGAAATGTACAATACATGTATAAGAATAGTTATAAAATCCAAATAAATAATTGGATCCTGTGTTGAGGACCTTTTTCGTCTGCTAGCAATTTACTTATTGTTCTTTTGTGGCTATTGGCTGTTCCCTCTTCTTGATTTGAAATAATTAGAAAATGAGGGTAGTTTTTCATACGTTATTTTTTTACCTTAGAGGCTAGGTCAGGTTACCCAGCACGCTACTTTGACGAAAATTACCAAATATTCATTTTAGAAAGGAATAATAGCACTCAAACCATTTGACTTTCAGGTGTATGTGAAAAAAAGAACTTTTTAGGATATATTTCATTCACTAGTATTACCTTTCTTTTCTTATTGTCAGAGAATTGCTTTTTTGTCCCCTTATCCTTTTATGAATATTTTGTAAAAGAATTAAAAAGAAATTTTTACAATATATAGTTTTATTTTAGGGGATAATACTTAGTGTTTGTCAAGTGTATTGAAAAGTAGTAACCCTAAAAAAGTACAAACTTTTCCCCCTAGCTTTTAGATATAACGGCTTAGCCCCTATATCCTTACAATAAAGTTACAGGATGTGTGTTTGTCTGTTTGTCTGTCTGTCTGTACTGAAGGATCTCGCTAACCTGCTGAACTGATCGGATTCTCCTTAACATAGTAGCTTCTCATAGGTCCCGGGAAGATTTATAACAATTTTGGGAGAGGTTACCACCACCCTCCCAAGAGAAATCACAAAAAAAAATCGAATATAGAGACTTGAACCTAACATATATAGGTATCGTAGATACTTGAACGCAACGAAGATAGGTAGCGTATTATTTAAAAAAAAACATTTAAAGTGCCACTAGAGGCCTCTAGGGGCGTATCCTCTAGTAAAAGCCCCAAAAGAAAATAGGAAAGAGCTAAAGAAAACAATGTTTGTCAAAAAAAGTATTAGTTTTTCAGAGGACATCTTAAGAAAACTACTACAAAAACATACAGTCCCAACCCTCCTTGATTAATAAAAATGTATCTTTTTATAGAAATAAATTGGTATCAAGTTGGGCCCTCTCACGTCAGGGGCTAGGTATAGGCGTGATAATCACCCCCCCCCCCCCCCCTCCCTCCCTTATTTCCAATTCATTCAGAGTGGGGATATCAGTGCTTGACTTGTAATTTGAGCGGAAGCACAAGAAAACCTATCCTGATCTAAAGCTGACTGCCATTGAGGACACTATGCATACATATACATACACACACACACACACACATTTTACATATAATGTATATACAATACTTGTTTAAAGTATCCTTACATGTTCTATTAACAAGGATATACACGTTCATAGCTATATCATCAGACACAACAAAAATAAATCCCATTTAGACAAATTCATAATTTAAGAGTATGGGCAATGTGATATGCTTGGAATAGCGTTTGATGTAAAATATATCGAACAGTTTTTTATTGTCTGTCTGTTAATATCGGGCCAACCACCGAACCTACTTAGTTTTAGGAAAGTTTATCATAGCTTACTGGATAATTCTATGCTATTTTATATATAAATTGGCGACTTTGGATGTTTTAGATGTTCTGGGTATTCAGGGTACTAGGGGTAAAGCCACTCGTGTATAAAAAATGTAAGAAAAAGAAAGAAAGATACTAGTAATATCAATTTTAAAAGCTATAGATCCATCTCAACCCAAGGCTACTTTATCAAACTAATATCATTGCACGAGCCAAATATATATTTTAAATAATATTTGAATGAAAAGTATGTGAGGGACACAGCAAATTGTAATGCCACAACTCAGCTAAAAACTTTGATTGACACGCCGTAAATTTTACAGTTGAAGTGAGGAATTGAAGCCAATTCTTAACTTCCTTAATCACTGGAGCTTTGCTGGCCACCCAGTGTTATATTCACAGCAACTTTATGGCTCTGGGGCAGGACGGAGGGATGGTTACGCGAAGAATAAATGGGAGGGGGGGTAAAGAGGTTTCAATGTTTTTAAATAAAAATAGTGCCTTATATTGATAATCAAAATTTAATTGACTCTTTTTATTGCATTAGAATAAAGACAGTTTTCCGTGGAAAAAGATATAAAAAATATTGGTTTAATATCTATTTTTTTAGCCCAAATGAGCAGAAGGCCCAGGCAACAAAATATGTATACAATTTGAAACATACATTTGAATTTTTACTTTTGATTATTACTTTACTACAATATCCTTTTTGGCTATGAAAGGACAAAAATTGAAAGGGACAGCAAATGAGAGATAAAAAGTTAGACAGAGGGGAAGGGAGGGGGGCGCAATAGGACATGTTGGATATTTCTCATTTATATAGAAATATTTCTTTTTAAAATAAGTATAATTATCCAGAACTATTGTTAATTTCCACCATGTCACAGGGACAAGGGACATGTATTATTAAAATAAGTATAATTATCCAGAACTATTATTATTTTCCACCATGTCACAGGAACAAGGGACATGTATTATTAAAATAAGTATAATTATTCAGAACTATTCTTATTTTCCACTATGTCACAGGGACAAGGGACATTTATTATTGAAATAAGTATAATTATCCAGAACTATTGTTATTTTCTACTATGTCACAGGGACAAGGGACATGTATTATTAAAATAAGTATAATTATCCAGAACTATTGTTATTTTCCACTATGTCACAGGGACAAGGGACATGTATTATTAAATAAGTATAATTATCCAGAACTATTATTATTTTCCACCATGTCACAGGGACAAGGGACATGTATTATTAAAATAAGTATAATTATCCAGAACTATTGTTATTTTCCACTATGTCACAGGGACAAGGGACATGTATTATTAAAATAAGTATAATTATCCAGAACTATTGTTATTTTCCACCATGTCACAGGGACAAGGGACATGTATCATTAAAATAAGTATAATTATACAGAACTATTGTTATTTTCTACTATGTCACAGGGACAAGGGACATATATTATAAAAATAAGTATAATTATCCAGAACTATTGTTAATTTCCACCATATCACAGGGACAAGGGACATGTATTATTAAATAAGTATAATTATCCAGAACTATTGTTAATTTCCACCATGTCACAGGGACAAGGGACATGTATTATTAAAATAAGTATAATTATCCAGAACTATTATTATTTTAAACTATGTCACAGGGACAAGGGACATGTATTATTAAAATAAGTATAATTATACAGAACTATTATTATTTTCCACCATGTCACAGGGACAAGGGACATGTATCATTAAAATAAGTATAATTATCCAGAACTATTATTATTATCCACCATGTTACAGGGACAATGGACATGTATTATTAAAATAAGTATAATTATATAGAACTATTGTTATTTTCCACTATGTCACAGGGTCAAGGGACATGTATTATTAAAATAAGTATAATTATCCAGAACTATTGTTATTTTCCACTCTGTCACAGAGACAAGGGACATGTATCATTAAAAAACTTGTGTAAAAAACTGCCCATTGTCCACTCTCTCTGATCAAAACACTACAACGACTTAAAAATATATTACACTAAAACCATTCTGTGACCCGGGTAAAATTCAAGTGTTTACCAAGATCTTAACGCACATACAATAAGTACGTTTATCAGTCTTCCTTTAGAAACACTTCTTTCTAAGAAGACTTATGATTAGTTTAGAAAACTAAATAAAAAAATGGAAATTGTTTACAATTTTTATTTAGAATATGAGTCTGTATGGCCGAGATGTCCAACAGTTTTACGATGTTACGCTATGATACAATGTTCAGGCTATACATCAATACTAATAGCTTATATATACAATATAGTAAAACAATCCTTTTTCATTCTGCAGCTACTATATAACTAGGATATGTTAGTACATCTGAACATCTAAGAAATGGAATAACCAAATTGCAAACATACTTTTAGGTCATACTATAATGTAGGTGTACTATTATTCAATGAAATTGTCTTTTTAGAAAAAAATATAATATTACTGTTTCTTAGTTTACTGTTATATTATCGATACACATTAGTATTTATAGTTCAAAGTACTTTAAAATATACATTATTTTTAACACATGATATAAACACATAATAATACACTAATGGCTTCGCCCTTCTTTTTCAAAATGAAGCATTGACAAAATTAATATTAATACTTAATTTCCGTCATTTGAAAATTAAAATAAAAAAATATAAGGTGGTGGAGGGAATTTTCCCCAAGAAAAGAGCTATAAAACCACCAGAGGACCAATAGCTATATTCCCTGAAGAGTAGAGACCAATCGGTTCAGCGGTTACCGAGATCTTAAGCTTCAGACATACATCAAGCTACATTGAATAATAGATAAGTATACTGTTTTTAAATTAATAAATTGTAATGCCGTTGTTGGTGCAAATCTTTAGTTCTTATCCTTGTTTTCTTTTGACAAACAATTACAATTTTTAAGGAATAACCTTGAATTTATGTCAATTTCTGTCACTTAAAGCATTACATAGTAAATATTAAAAAAAGTGTTAAAAAATATATGTTTCAATTTTTTTTCTTTTAAAGGGTTCAAATTTTGAATGCAAGGTTATAAATTGATAGATCGATTTTAACCATTAAAGCTATCCTTAAGGAACGGACACATCTTAATTGTAGTAAAGCTTTGCTTTGAAAATTCAATTTTATAGTTTTACTTTTGATATAAAACGCCATTATTTTATATCAAACATTACATTTAATGATGCAATGGGGGAGGAGCATAGAGAGGGAGAGGGAGTAAGATTGGGGAAAGGTATTTTCCCGCCAAATTTGGATAAAAAGGAAGGCTTTACAATGGAGGTTGATATCAGACAGAGAAAGGTTATGGGAGAATGCTTAAAAGGGGAGGTCGGTATTTGTGGGGGTCCAATAAAATGTGTAATCAAAATATGCCCCTCCCTTCATATGAATGTGTATCAAAATTCCTATTGGTTGACTTGCCATTTTGATATCAACAAGGCATTGGCTTATAAACCTCTATATGAAAATTAATGTGTGTATCTCTATATGTGTAACAAAGGATCTCGCTAACTGCTAAACCGATATGGTTCTCATTTACAGTGGAGTGTCTTATAGGTCCTGGGAAGTTAACTAATTTAATCTTGAGGTGCGTTTCGTCTTATTTTCACTATAGCTTTCTCTTATATCTAGTCCCTGCAGGGGGTCTAACCCTGAGGGGCCAATTGCGATGCAATCACTTAATAACCTATCAAAAGCTACTATGAAAATGCGACGAAATGCTCCTTAAGAGGCAATGTCACTAAAGGGACTATATCCCATATTTTTAAGATTTAGCTGGCTAGTTTTAATTTTTTAAAATTAAATAAATATAACTTACTTGCCCTAACCTAGCTACATAAATAAGACTTTATTGACAAAATATATAATTTCGTCAGTATGTATATAAAATAGAATTATTTTTTTTTGTTTAAAGCGAACGTTCTTCAATGTGGCTGGTCTGAACTTTTCAGGGAGGCTTATTTTATATTCTAGGATGGTTCAAGGCTATTTTTTTTCTCAATACAGAGCCCCTAGGCGTTAGGGGCGAAGCTGCTGATTATATTTGAGATCATGAGGAGATGAAAAAGTATATATATTTAAGTCATATTAAAAAGTAAAAAATGAGATAATCTTGCAAGTGTGTCTAATTCACAATCAAGATAGTAAAAACTTTTACACACGAAATTTAAGCTTTAAAGTAAAGTCATCCAGCCGCAGCCACCGTTTTTTTTGCAGTTGTTCAGGGAGATACGAAAAGAGTCATGTGTGACGTCATAAAAATACGTCTAAATCCATCTCTGTTTTACAGGTTTTCCACTTCTCCTCTCATCCTTCCTTTTAAGACGTATTTTTATGACGTCACACATAACACTTTTCGTATCTCATCTAGCAGTTTAAAAAAAAAATCATCACTGACGAAATTCTACTGATTATCATTAATACATTCTGAGCCGCAATTCAGGGGTCAATTTTGCGGCTGCCGAGTTCAGTTTTAAAGCCTATAATGCCATAAATACCTATGGCATCTGATTAAAATGAATGAAAGGCTTGATACGACAAAATCTTTTAATAAAAGTCTTTTTTTAAAGAAAAAATACATATATGTTTTCTGTCTGACAGTGTGTGTGCAGCATAGGATATTGCTAACCAATGAACTGATATGGTTCTCCTTTACAGTGAAGCTTCTTCAAGATCCAGGGAAGATTTTTTACTTATTCTTTTTGACGGTCTGGGAGGTGGGGAGGGTCGAAATGATGCTCAACTGTTAAGGATTAAAACAAAAAACTGGAGTTGATAAAGAATCTAACAATATCTCCCCCCCCCCCCTTCACCACAAAAAAAGGACAAGATTGGATGATTTCAATTATTTTCAATTGCAATAAGTTTTTTTTAATTAAAAATAAAAGAAATGAAAGAGTATCAACTGTAATGAATTGATTTTGAAAAAAAAGTTAAGATATACAATATGTATAATTCATTCATTCCATAACTTAATAGATAACTGATTTTCAAAATAAATTTAGGCTATGGGAGTATTAATAAAACTAAAAGGAAATATTGAAATTTTAATTTTTTTAGCATCATATTTGACCCTGTATAAAATTGTATCTGGCTTGTAAAGTGTATAAAAAGTTGAGCATGGTTTAATGTTTTGATTTATCCCATTCATTCAACTACTTTCTTTTTGCCCTAGTTTTTTTTAGTAGCAAAGCTACTCTATCATTTAAAACATCCGTCAGTCTGAAACATTTCCGGGGAAACGTCTGTTGGTGGTTATAGTCTTTTGTTGTTTAAACACAAGCTAGGTTGGGTTATGTTTTGTACAGTATAACCCCACAGGCGCGGGTTAGGACATAAAGAAATCAACTACCCCCCCTGTCCCAATTTGATCTATTTTAAGAATAAGGGGGGTGGCGTTTCTTGCTCGCATTCTGAGGGAATCATGAATTTTTATCAAATCAAATTGAAATATTGACGTAAAACTTGAAATAAATTGTAAATATGCCACACACAAAACAAAATTTAAAATATATTGTTGTAGCATAAGAGGTAAATAATGAGATTTCCAAGACATTTGTATATTAGCAAGTATTGACTCGCAATATAAATGAAAGTTGAAAATTAATTTGTCCCTTCGCACTTTGAATTTGAAACAGTATGTCAGGGGTAAAAGGATTGGGGGTTAGAAAAAAAAATATCCTTAGATTGTAATGTTAACATTAAAAGTCAAAGTTGCAAACTATAAAGCTGCAAACCACCTACCAATCTATTATTTTAAGATTAAAAACATAGTTGGGATAATTTTACATTTGATAAAATATAGCGTTGATCCAAAAGCTTTTATAGTGCCTATTAAAAAAATGACTTCATACTGGCCTACAATTGGTCAATATTGTATGACATTATGTTTATAGGCACTATATACAGTGTTCAGCTTATACAAAAAATACATCTTATCAATAAAACTGTTTTAAAATTACAGGTAAATATGCCTCAAGAGACCAATGGGAACTTTACAGTAGGTGGAAGGTAATTGAATTTTTTTTAAGGAAAGTTCAATTTTCTAACATACCCCTGTTTCCTGATGAGCAGAAATGTCGAAGGGAAAATTTTTTTGAAAGGAAGAAGTTTTCATCAAAGTGTTTAAATTCCAAACAAAGCTAGAAAAAGTAAAAGGGTGCGTAGAAAATTCTAGGACAAAACCCATGCAAGAATTTATGACATGAATATTTTCTCATTTAAAATGTTTTTAAGAGTATATCAAGATTTTGATTTGTTAAAGGTTTATTTAAATTCCGTTAGAAAAAATTTCAAATCAATGTTATTATAGTTTCAAAAATACATATATCGAAGAAAAAAATGAAAGAAATAAAAAAGTTATTACCGGGGTAATTACCTATAACCTACGTGGGGGAAAAGATAGATTATGTCATATTACATTGGTTAAACTAAATGACTTAGTTCTACTTGAATCATTTATCTTTATCGCGGTCCATTTCAAACATACTGCCTGCTATATGGCCTATTGTACTTTTATGTTGTTATTATATCAACAAGGGATTTGGGTCATACTATTATTAAAAGAAAAGAATTACATGTGTTTTATTAAGTAAGGGAGGAGACACTTGACTGTTAATTGAAAAGTTCCCCAACTTTTGTTTATTTGATCTCTCAGTCATTTGTTTAGTAACTTTGATGACTTTATTTAAATTTTGTGTTCAAACTTTTCCACCTATAAATTTAATCTTCAATTGAGTTAATTTTGTTTATCATAATGGGAATGTACATTAGTCTATTGTTCTCACTTTTAATAATTATTTGGCTAAATTTTTATTTATGTCGAAAAAATTATAAAACTTTCAATCTTCTATAATAGCATGTTCATTATTATTAAATTATGGCTGTTTCTATTAAATCCCACAACCGACATAAAAATTATAATTGTATGTCAACCCAATGTTTCCAAGCTTAACAGGGATGCTAGCCTGCATGTCTGTTTTTGCACTCTTTCGATATTCGGGGTATAGAATTAGAGATTAGATTAGTAGGAAGCGAATCTTTTTTACAACACATAGCCAGCACTTCAGTACAGTAGTAAGGATTTTTGTCTTAAGCTTTTAGGAAAGCTTCACATAGGCACAGGGATGGTTTTAGGCTATTATTCTACTCCTTACTTCTTTAAATATTGAGAACTCCTGCAGTTATGGAGGCAGCTGCTAGTTGAATTTAATTAAAATAATAATTTTCATGTATTAATATCTTAAATAATTAAATTATTTGGCTAATTTATAACGCAAAAATACTCTTTATAATTTTTTGGTTTTTACTTTTTTTGGATTTTTTCATTCTTTTCAATACACACAATGTAAATGTATTATATTAGACATATATTTACTATTTTGAATGTGTCAAATTTTTGAAATCATAATTAATCAATAGATCAAAATCATTAGTAAAACACTGCTAGTTTTAACCCACCAATCAACATTCAAGAAGAAGCCCAAGTTTTGAAGTCAACAAATAAGATGAATTTTTGTTAACAGTATAATTTACATTCTAATGTATAATATTATTTAAAATAGAAAGATTATTATAAAATTACTCGTAGAGTGCCTCGCATCTAAAAACAATACTTCGTTGCAAGCCTAATTGTTATATCTCCTTTCTAATATCTGTTCAATAATCCTTGACATTTCTTACAAGTATATTCAACATTCATTTATAATGCAAAGATTCAACACACAAAAGTTGATTTGTTTTCCTATCAGGGCTCGGCAATCGTGCCTACGCCGCTAATTTAAAACTGTTAGGTTCCTTAATAATTTTACTGATCCGATGGTTAGGCTTATTAGGAACAGAGGATATAAAACTTTGATTTCCCTGATGCGTGGATGCCGAGCCCTGGTTTTCTTATTGTGCATTTTTAGGAGCGAATCAACAAAGTTCTTTGGTTATGTCCATATTTACATTACAGATACGGTTTTTCTTTCTATGATACTACTTCGACCTTAATTTGGATGATTAAGAAAAATAACCTAACATTAACTGGAGAACTCAATCGGTTCTGTACTTATCGAAATCTTGAGCATCAGGCAAAACAACCTATTTACTTCATATAATAGGATATGAAAATATAAGTATCTAAATACGTCATAATATTAAAATCTCTTCAAAATTTCATTTTTCTTTTTTTGGATATCCATATCTTTGTTTCTTTACTCAGGCCATTGATTGTGATTTTGCATTTTCTTATTTTGAAAATGCAGCTACTCTATCCTTTATTTAGTCCTTAATAATAGTCAACTAATAGGCTAAAGCTAGGACGTCCAAGGGGGGGAGGGGGTAAAGTGGTGATTACCCCCAAACGAATTTGGGAGTGCCGTAGACAAATAACCCCCCCCCCTTAAAAAAAATCTCCCCCCCCAAAAAAAAAATAAAAAAAAAGCTTAGACGCCCCTGGACTAAAGTACAAGATCTATGTTAAAAAGATAGATGGAAACAACATTTTAACCAGAATGAAAGATGTTATGGTCAAGATCAAAAAAGAGGGAAGAGAAAAGATTTTTTTGTTAAATTTATCTTTCCTTAAAGTTAAAAATGTTTTATCAATAAAGTTTTTGCGTCACTTGCTTTAAAGAAAAAAATTATGTTTATTTTTTGTATCAATAAGCACAACTTTTTTATGTAGCAAAAACTTATTTATTATGAATAGCAGTTTTTTAAAGCACAGATTTAAACATTGTTTTAACCCTCTTTTTATAAATAATCCATATCCATATATCTACAAAAAGGAGACTCTTACAACATCTAGAGTAGTTTCGCAACCATAAATAGCCAAAAATATTTTATGATTGTTAATTTATCAGCAATCTTATATGTTTGTTTGTTAGAATTAAAGTTGAATGCATTTAAATAATCTTAAACTAATGCATTATCTTACAAACAGTCTAAACACACACATATTCAAACAAGAATAAGAATATTCTTACTAAGCACAGCAAAGATATATTAAACATATTCTTAATTTGTTGCATGTTTCAAAATTGTTATTTTACCCTAATTGAATAGGTTAATGTTGTGAATTTAATTTTCATGTACATTTTTCCTTTCCCATAAAGTAAATATCAAGCATTGAAACCCCCTTCCACATACTTTATTCTGTAAATTAGTTCAAAATAAGGCGGAGGAATTTTTTAAATACACCTAACCCTGCAGGGCCTTAATACCTAATGTATCCTAACCAAACCTGACCTAAAGTAATAAACACATAGAAAAAACTTCTATTTTCAAGACATTCAGCAAAATAAATCTTTTAAGAATCACATCACAAGAATAGATTTGTTGGATGAACGAACAATTTGCATAAAAGCTTCACTCCTAAAAATTACAGCCATGATGGGTGAAGGTAAAAAGTGATTTCCAAAGTTTTAAAAAAGGCTAGATTAAACTATAGTAGTGTAGCTTTTATTATCTTGATATTGTAGTGTGATATTATTGAATTATAACATTTGTAGAACTCACTCAAAGCCTAAATGCATCTATATTTAATGCACATACAAATGCCATTTTATCTATTTTCAATCTTATCTCAATACATCTTGATTCATTGCAATATACTTCAAGGAGAGAGAGGGAAAGGGAGAGTAAAGAGAAGAGAGAGGTAGAGAAAAGAAGAGGTACAATGCCAATATTTTGCAATTGCAAATCGTTCAAATTCGACCGAAATTTCATGATAGAACAGTGCAAACTTTTTTATTTTAAATTCTGTAACATATTTAAAGCAAATAATAAAACATTTCAAAACCGTTTTAAGACATGGATGGCAAAATGCATTATCTTATTTTATAAAATATAAACCATTGTATTAAAAACTTACAGACTAGATCTTAGTTATATCAAAATGGTATCCGCCAGTAACGGACGAGATGACACACATACAGCCACAAACTATAGAAAGATTCGATTTAAAAGTTCTAAAATTTGTATTGTGAGAATAAGATATTTTTAGAATATGAGTGCTGAATTTGATAAACTTCTATTTTTATATAATTAATAATCATACAAAAGAGAGAGAGAGAAGGGAAAAAGAAAAGGATAAGAAAATCACTAAACCGTTCGTATCAAAAAAGTCTTTGGTAGTATGACAGACCAAATAGGTTATATTGGATGCGCTTTAATGAGGGATATATTCACAAAACAAATCAGCAGCCAAGAAAATCATTATTTTCCACACAGAGTCACTTACGAACAGACAAACAGATTTGCTCTTAAAAATTATTACCCACACAAGTAAACTAAAGTTATTCTAACTCTCCCACTGTAGATATTATAGCTTGGTATATCGTGCTACCTTGTAATAATCTAGAATTATTTCCAATTACACCTAGAAATAATTGAAATAATGACAGTTATATTTCAAACATTACAAAATACAATTATTTCTTATGGGTTAACCTTTCCTTCTTCTAATAATAAGAAGAGGCAGGGCCGTGTGTTCTTTGAAAATGAAAAATCTTAAGAATAAAGACATAAATGATTATCATTACAGCTAGTATTTTGTTATTTGCATTGTAACTAAATCCTAATATATAAAGCAGTAAGCTTTCTTTTGTCTGTAGCGAGGGATCTAGCTCGCTATCCGCTAAACTGGTATGGTTCTCCATTGAAGTTTCTTACAGGTCCAGGAAAGTTTTAAAACTATTTTGGGTGAAATATTTCCACCCTAACAAGAGAAATCGCCCCTAGAAAAAAGTTACCAACCCACCCCTAAAAAAATCTTTAAAACTTTAAAAATGGGGAGTGTGGTTGACTACTCTACCTCCCCATCTTTGTGCCCCTAGAGGCTCCTAAAGGAGTAGGTTCTAGTAATTTCAATACTTTTAAAAAAAAATATACAATATTGGTAGAGAGAGTGGAATGGGTAGATATTATCTTTGAAATAAAGTCCTAGGATATTTTTGAATACACTTATCTGTCCTTGAAAATGGGTCTTTCAGTCATTATTATGGTGTCTGATATTTTCTAAAAAGTTCTTCAATTTTAAATTATTATAATATCGTGGTTGTAATTGTAATATTATATAATTATTTGTATTTTGATTATTGTATTCATGCTATTTTAATTTAGAACAAGATGAATAACTTTTGCTTGAATTATTTCTTTAATCTATAATTCCTTACCAATTATTTTATGGGCTTTTATGGCTTGTATATTAGTGTTATTTATGTAAGAAATATCCAAAACCCTAACATTGAAAATTAATTAATCAGACAAAATTAAACCCTATGCTTTGATGTTACAAAAGAACGTATTTTTATATCTTGTTAGGGTAAACTTAGTTTTGAGATGTAATCAAAGGAAAGTGGGTTAAGAAAATCCTCCAAAAATAAACGTTTGCCAGAATCCTACTCCCTTATCCAAGGGTAAATCTGAATAAGAATGTAAATCAGAACCTAACCACCCAAAACTTAAAAAAATATCCAGCTTTTAATTTTCTTATATACACAAAAAAATCTTAAATATGTCCATGCCCATTGCCCTACCCATATTGATAAACATATTGCATAAAGGATTTCCTATAATTATTGAATCAATATTATAATGGGGATCTTGTTATAACTTTACCCAAATTTTTCAACAGTTTGTCTGTTGTAGATCTAGGATTTTTTGTCAAATTAATTTTTGTCTTTATTTAGTGCTTGATAAATTTTATGATACACTAAATTGATATAAACAAAATTACCCCCTTCTGTCCATTTATTGGTGGAAATGTTTGAAAACTGAAGGTTTGTATACCCAAATAAAATTTAAAAGAGTACCCAAAGTTTCAAAGCTAACGCATAAATATCTGGTTTATAAAACTTTGAGGATATTTCAGTCCAATATCCACTCCCTCTCTACTTAAGGCTATCTAATGTTACATTATCTCCCTCCCCCCCCCCCCACCTCAAGAAAAGTTATAACATTATATAAAATGACATAAGACTATTATGATAACATTTTGCCTTTAGTTGTAATACAAAAATCTTTATAAAAGATTTATGAGAATATTCATTTTTTGCAAAGCATATAATATATGCTTTGCAAAAAATATAATTATATAATATATATTATACTATTCTGCTAAATCTAGTATTATATTTTAAAATCCACCATTTAAAACAAAAATTTTCTTTTTGGATAAGATATAGTGGATAGCGGAAGCACTTCAGATAAACATTTGGCGCTTTCTATAGTTATTATTTTCTGTTGTCAAACATCAGAATATCAGGTCAACATTGATTTTAATTGTACTGTAATGTTATCATAATTATTAACTATAGAAATATGCTATTATCTATCATGTTTGAGCATTAAGGGAACAGAGAAAATTAGAGTCATAGTGCAAAGGTTTTTAATTTCGCAAAACAGAAGACTTAAAATTGTTCATAGGACGATTGTTAGTTAACCACCTTACCAAGATGATTGCCGCCACTCTCAAAGAACAGATTTACTTGAGGCTGGAAGTGAAGCCCCTAATAAAAAAAAAAAAAAAAAAAAATGTTCTTTATAGTAGAACAGTCTATACTCTGTTATCAAGTTTTATCAGTCTATTATGCCTATTTTTTAAAAACTAATAATTAAAATTTATAATATAATAAATTCTATTCATTCTAAAAGAATATCCTACTATATATAAAGTTTTATTTTGTCTGAAGCCTAAGATTTTAATAAGAACTGAACTCATTGAGTTCTTGTATATTAGAACGCTCTATAAAATACATTGTTTCTAGGATGGTTTTAGGCTGCTTCCTTATTGAATACAATGTTCTTAGATGCTGAGGGCTCAGCTGCTAGTGTACATTATTGCATTCACGTGATTTAAATTATTTCTAAATCTTGTCTTTTGATTTTTAATCTCAATTTTAGAATACCTTTTTCAACAAGTATTTAACCAGTACTTTATCTCTATTATATAGAGAAGTTTTGCTACTCAAATTCAGGGCATAATATTTATTGTACAATACTATACAATACAGTATATCTGAATGTGTTATTGCCTGAGGCCTTGCTATATTTCTATAATAAGATAAGATCTTTCTAATTTAGATTTTGTAGAAATCAATTCTTATGTATCGTACAATATACAATACATGTTCGTTGTTAATTTACACAAGAAATATATCTAGTTTATACAGGGATCTTAAGAGATAAGACCCCAAGACCATCAAAATGTAGTTTTAAATTAATGGTGGTAAAGTTAAGACACTGACGTGTAGTAATAGCAAGAACAAACAGCTAAATATTCTAATAAAGTGTATTAATTCAAGACAAGTTAAACATACAATAATAATATTAATTATAATAGCAAGTATTCACTTTTATGATCGTGCCGAGTTGCAGAGCAATGACTTGCTCCGAAACGGTTGACACAAGAACTAAAAGCTAATATACAAAATACATACATTGCTCTCAAGTCAGGAAGAAAGGGACTATACATCACATTTCTCCCTGGCTTTAACATGAACATGGATTTCAAAACTGTAATATTTCAGATTGAATATAACAATATGTTTATTACATGTTAATTGACATATATATATTATAAGTAGCATTGAATGCTTATTAAATAGATAATAATTGATCTGGTATGACACCTGCCATATTTTTTATTTTATTTTTTTTTATTTTATTTCCAGATCTTTAAACACTTCATATACATTTTTTTTTATTATTTTGGTTCCTTAGAACTCTTTTGTGTTTTTTTTTTTTTTTTTTATATATTCCTTTTTTCTTTATGTGTTTTTTTTTTTTTGTTTCTTTTTAATATTTTTTTAAAAAAAAAACATTGATTAATATATAATCACTGAAAATGCATTGATTAACATATAATGCATTGATTAACATACAAAACATTGATTAACATAGTTATTATAAATGCATGATATAAAAAAAAAACACTGATTAACATATAACCATCAGATTTAAAACATGGCATTATAGAGCATTAATATAAAACATTAATTTTGAACCTTTTCGAGACTACTACTGCCTCAACAAATATTTAATACATACAATAAAATAAAATATGAATTAACACACATAAAACTATAATTATTCATAATCATTGATCATAATATTCATTTTCTTTTGCCAAATTTTTCTTGATAATAGTAGTATCATTCATATCCATCAATCCATCATTATCCATCAATCCATCAATCATCTCACAAATGACATAACCATACCAATGCTACAACACCACAAACGATATAACCATACCAGTTGACCTTAGCTTAGTTATAAACTTAGTTATAAACTGGTTTCCACTTAGCAACTGTGATTTTCTCAAACAACACAACAGCCATTCACCTCCACCACAAGAAGCCTCCAATCTCTTCAAAAAATTGGAATCGAATCCTTTCTAGCATCGACTCTAGCTACTTCCCAAAATTCACCCTTTCCTGATTCAAAATACGTTGCTGATCCTGCAGGTTAGCCAACCGAGCATCTAACTCAACCATTCTAGTAGCCAAACCTGCCAAATGTTTGAGGTCTCAGGTCAAAAATCAGAACTGCTGTTCACATTTATCATCCAGGAGATTATATCTATTGCATAGTCAGGCATGACTTAAGCCTAATAATGACAACCACAATAACTGCTATTAACATCTCTGTTAGAATCCAAAAATCAACATGTCATTCAAAATACAGAAACTGCCAATGATTTTCGTTATAACAATGATGCTACTGTCGACACTCCAACCAATGATAACGTTGAAAACAATGAACAGAAACAAAAAACACAGAGAAAACTGCAGCCGAACAAAAGCAACCAAAACCTTCGCCATAGATTGATTCGAAATCTGATCCATTTTGTTTTTCAATACTAACTATCGACAAAAACACCAGCTATTGACAAGTAAGATATCCAACCTGGCAGTCAAATCTACAACAGCCACATCATCTTTAAGCCCCGCCTTCTTTAGAACAGCTAAAATTTCACTAACCAGCATTATACTTTGACTGCCCACTGTATTAACAACTTACAAATATCCGTTTTATCAGTCATAAATATATTTAAGATACAATGCATGCTATTTTAAAATTCTGCACAACTTCACAATAGCTTCTAGCCCATGGTGTATATCTCTGTATATCATTATCTATCAACTAAATACTTCTCATTTTGACAACTGTAAATACATCTCTTTGTAGCTACCTGACTCACTGTGCATTTATTTGCATCATCCTGACACACTGTGCACATCTGTTCAAAATAAATATCAACATAATTCGTTTAGCTCTTTGTATCTACCTGACTCACTGTGCATTTATTTACGTTATTCTGGCACACTGTGCACATCTGTTCAAAATGTTACAATATCAACATATTTCATTTAACTCAATGTTATTTCATTATCCTTGACATACGAATCCTCAATTTTCAAATTAAGCTTCAAAACTACTCTCCGACGTCTTATTATCCACAACTGTTGCTTAAATGCTTAAATTTAACACCTCCAAGTCTTCAAAACTTTTCAACAGTTATTATAAATCTAGCAATCTATAAATCTAAATTACTTTTCTTCTCCTTGGCAGCAGTTGGACTGTTGATTGGAGTACTTATAACAGGTTGAGAAAGGGTTGCAACAACAGTATCAACAGATTGACTTGCTTCAGTAGTATTATGATTATCACTATCACCAGTACCAACAGATTGACTTGCTTCAGTAGGATTATGATCATCACTATCACCAGTACTATCATTAGTTGCATATGATTTGCCACTACTGGTTGATTTAAGACTCTTCTTGCCAAGATCAGTAATAGTCTTCCCATATATAGAGATATCATATTCAAGCTCAAAGATAGCTTCATCAATCATTGTTTGCAAGATATCATATTCAAGCTCAAAGATAGCTTCATCAATCATTGTTTGCAAGTATTTAATCTGTAACATCATCAGCTCTAGTACATCATGAGGAAACATATTCTGTTGCACAATAGACAGAATATTAGTAAATCCATAAACTCCAGCAGCTCCATACATTCCAAATATGTTGTCAATCCAGCACAGGCTTCCTTTGGAGTTTTGTGCAAGCACTCAGTTGTTAGCTTCAGGTACTTTTCATGATCACTAAATCTCCTTATAGTTGCCAGAGAATACAGGAACCTTGAACTTGATATCTACCTTCCTGGTGATACTCCAAGCTTCTTGACCGCATTATTGAGAGCAGTTTTAGCATCCTGTTTAGCTTCCTGTTTAGCTTCCTGTTTAGCATTCTGAACTTCAACAGACTTCACATCTAACCTATAAACAGATTCTCCAGCAGCAATAGCATGTTTCACAATATTACTGACCCAATCACTAAACAATCCTGTTTAGCTTCCTGTTTAGCTTCCTGTTTAGCATTCTGAACTTCAACAGACTTCACATCTAATCTATAAACAGATTCTCCAGCAGCAATAGCATGTTTCACAATATTACTGACCCAATCACTAAACAATCATAAATAACGCTCCTTTAATAAAATTCAACATATAATCGGTCAGAGCAAAGTGTATCATGTGCCTCCACTCTCTCTCCACCAACATTTAATTCAACATATAATCGGTCAGATCAAAGTGTATCATGTACCAGCCTCCACTCTCAAATAATATCAATGTCAACACAAAACAATGGCCAAATTCAAAACTAAATTTCAGTCACCACCAACTACTTCTCTTGCGGCCGATCTAAAACAAAATACAATCATTTTAGATGCCAAAACTTATTTAATACATATTTTATTTTCACTCAATAAAATAAAATAATTTCTTTAACATGTATTAGTATATATAACATTAATCAAATGTATATCAATATTGAACATCATTAAAATCTTAACAAACTAAAACTCACCAACAGGTAATACTGTATCTCAACCACCACAACTACTCCTCTTTTCGACCAATCTAAAACATAATACAATTATTTTAGATGCCATACTTAAATGTTATCACTAACAAATAAAATTTCAACATGTCTTCTTAAAAATGTATTAAGAAATATAATATTAATCAAATGTTTGTCAATAATCGAGCAACATGAAAATAATTCTTAATACAATATATTAGTCTAATACAGTAAAAAATTTACCTAATTATTCAATGAAATATCTGAATAATAACTTATATCATCCACAACTATTTTTATGTATTAGAATCTTGAAAGTTGAAGCACAACTAACTATTTTTCTCTATACCTGAGAGCACTTTCTTGCGCAGCTCAACTTTTGCGCATACAACGCCCAACTCCTGCTCATCATTGCTGCTACCTCTCTGCACCACCCCATCTTGCGCATACCAACTCCGAGAGACAGTGCAAACTTTCCTTGCCAAATTATTGCCCACCCCCCTTCTCCATGAAGAGAGACAGCTCCACTCAAATATCTAATGCATTATAACAATTTTGCTTCATGAAATTCTAAGCTTCATAAATAATTTTGCTGAATCAACATCACTAAATCGCAATATATACTATTCTATATCGAGTGTCCTTAATAAAATTTAAGCTTAAACAAAAACTTAACACATCCATTATAATTCCAAGTTTTAGTAGATTTCAATCCGCCCCTCAATATTCTTCCATTTTATTCTGATCCACCAAAACTTTCGCAATACGTTCATTATATTCCAAGTTTTTAAATAGATTGAAATCCGCCCACATCTATTCACTTTAATTTGATTCATCCAAAATTGAGCAACACATAATGTTTCAATTTCAAGTTTGAGTGCAATTTGATTCACCACCCTGTGTTATTTGTATAATTGCTTCTCCTATAATTAGGTTTGGTCCGCCCATCCATACGACCATTTTGATTCACCACCCTGTGTTATTGATATATTTGTTTTTTTCTATAATTAGATTCGGTCCGCCCATCCATACTTTACATCTATCTACTTTTTGTATTTCGAACTTTACATGGTGATTTCTGCAGCAGATAGGTACAATTTAGAAAACGTAGCAACACTATAATCATTTCTATGACGTCCGTACTTCCATTTGTAAACATGTTGATTTGACCACAAATTTCTATATGATCTAATTATCCGATTGTATACTAATTCCGAGAACAACAAAATTCAACATTATAATCGAAACAGTTAAAATATCTAATTATCCAATAATTTTATATGATCTAATTATCCGATTGATTCGGTGTATTGATTCCTGGGACAACAAAGCACAATACTTTATGATTGCGGTGTCAATAATTTCATATGATCTATTTATCTGATTGTTTTGATGTATATTGATTTCTG
Source organism: Acartia tonsa (assembly GCF_053477335.1). Taxonomy (NCBI): domain Eukaryota; kingdom Metazoa; phylum Arthropoda; class Copepoda; order Calanoida; family Acartiidae; genus Acartia; species Acartia tonsa. Next base: position 24,248,986 of record NC_137261.1, read on the forward strand.
GGACAACAAAGTACAATATTTTATGATTACAGTGTCAAGCATCCAATCACCCTTCAGACAACCAACACTCTGAGATGCACAACCTTTTTCGAGAAATTTTAACTGTGCATGGTATTGAATTGCGCCTGTTTTAGCCCAAGGCATTCCCTCACTCTAACTATTTACTTCTAACTATTTACTTCATTTACTTCAAGTATCTGATATAGTAGCAGTGAGAACCATTTTTAACTTTGTTAGTTATGACTCAGTGTCAGACCGAGATTTAAACCTATCACCTACCCAACGACAAGTAGATGTGCTACGTGTTAAGCGGTTTACAAGCGAAGCCACTCTATAAGCAAGTTCATAAAATGTAAGTAAAACATCAATCTGTATCAATCAGTTCTTTTTTAACAAATTTACTTACAATTTTACATCGACTCTTATACACTTATTTTCTCAGTTTTGACACTATACAAGTGTTGATGTTCGTTTGTCCTACCATTCAATGCTTCGCTTTTGTTAATGTTGTCTTCCTTGTTTTTTACAAAAATTATTCAGTTCTGACACTATGCAAGTGTTGATGTTCGTTTGTCCTACCATTCAATACTTCGCTTTTATTAATGTTGTCTTCCTTGTTTATTACAAACAAATTTGCTTACAATTTTGCATTGAATCTTATACGCGTATATTCTGATTATTTAATTTTGACACTACACAAGTGTTGATGTCCATTTGTCCTGCCATTCCATTGCTTCGTTTTTACGGATGCTGTCATCTTTGTTTTTATACATCATATCCGAAAACGTTTCAATTACAATAGAAGTCATATATAAGTCAAACTAAACTTGCACATTTAACCACCAAGTCTAAACAACACATTTAGTATTAATCTATATTGCATCACCCATCATTGGATATAGATATACACAATAGACATCTCTTCCCTACACAATCCTATATATAATAGATCTATTGTCAAAACTTGCACAAAGTTTTATTTTCAACAAACATCCATAAATAATATATCCATTGTACACACATCAACAAGTTTTCTCTAAATCCATAAATAATATATCCATTGTACACACATCAACAAGTTTTCTCTTCTCTCCATACAAATATTTCCAATAACATTCATTTCCTACTATACAAATATTTCCGATAATTTATTCATATATATATAATATGTCCATTTCAATTCTGCACACATATCATATTTAATCCACATATAATATGTCCATTGTACAATCCAATTCTACACACATATCTCTCACTCACTCTCTCTCTCTCTCTCTTTCTCACATCATAATCAAATACTGAATAACAATTTTTGCTTCATTAAAAATTTTTGCTGAGTTATGCATTCCAATCTTAAATCGCCATTTAATTGTTTAAAATAAATCTAGTTAAATCCACAAAAATTCCGCCCACCAATCAAATATCACATTCTACTGATCATGATGACAAGTATGTATCAATCCAAATCAACGTAAATTCAAAAACAAAACAAACAAAATTTCTGTTCTATCTATAATAGAAATTTCGTACTATGAATAATATATCACAGATCAAAGATCACATATCTATCTTCACGCAAGTACAATCGTTATTATTCATAGCACATTTTAACCATATTCAAAATATTTTGTTTCCATACATATAAACTTAAGAGTAGCTTTACTCTTATTTATACATAAACCGCAATATAATTGTTTTAAAATTAAATACTTAGAACCATAATAACTGACTCAACTTTTAAAACAATTTACAGCCTTTCATCAAAATTCTAATACCTTTTAAAGTATCTAATTTCAAATTTTTATCCAATTTTCATAAAATCACGATTTTAACATTTAATAAAATCAATTTTCTTCCATTAACAATTTTACAAAATTGTATTCCTATTTTCGTTGAAATTAATCCATCTTCAATTTTTTTTATTATTCTTATCTCTGTTAGACACCACAATAGTCTGAAACAAAAATAAATATATCCAAATATCCAATTCCAGTGTAACAAAACAAAAAAAAATAAATGCATATATTTTGATTTTCATAATAACATAATCTCATAAACTCGTATTCAATAGTTAACAAAATGTTATATTTCCAGAATTCAAATAATTACCATAAATCAAATTATTTTCCATCACAAACTTTATAGAGTTGCTTCGTTTCTCTCCTTATTATTTAAACAATGTCAGCGCTTTCCAAATTATATGTTATAAATTCTAACCTTGTGCATGGACACCACAATGGCAGATAAATTAACATTTATCCCACTAATTCGAATAATATCAGAGATCTACATTGATTAGCAATGGATACAACAATGGAAAATAAATTGACGTTCATTCCCAAAAAATCGAGTAAGATCAGTAATATACAGGGATATAACAATAGCAGATAAATTTTCGTTCATTCTAGAAAAAGTTGTTCCACAAATAATCTATATGATTTGTAACATAACATCTCCAAGTTAGATCAGTAATATACATGGATATAACAATAGCAGATAAATTTTCGTTCATTATAGAAAAAGTTGCTCCACAAATAATGAGTTTTATTTCCTCAATAAAAATACTTCCAGAAGCACAACTTCTATACATTTTTATAAGCCGTCAAATCTATCAGATACAAAACTTATTCAATTATAGATATCTTAATTGCAAAACTACAAAAATCGATCGCCGCCACACCGCCGTCAAATCGCCGTAGTACATGTATATCCTGCTGATACAATCCAAAACTGTAGAGAAAATCCTTCTTCCCTGCAAATTGTAGAAAGAAATACTCGTTTAATCAATACACGTCTGTCCTGAATGAAGAAATACATGTCTAACAATATACGTCTGTCCTTGTTTACAATACATGTAATCCTTGCTTCCCTGCAAATTGTAGAAAGGAATAAACTGTAGAGAGACATTTTTAACAATTTTTAACAATACTCAACTGTCCTCGTCTCCCTGTAAAAACAAACTATAAAAGGATGTATTTTTTAACAACACATGTCTATCCTTCTCTCCCTGCTGATACATGTCCAGGGCGGCACCTTTTCCCCTTTCATGGTGTCCTCCACCAACATAGTACATGTCCAGGGCGGCACATATCTTTCCCTGGACATTATGTTGGTGTCCTCCACCCACATGTTGTCCTGCAATGTCCAGGGCGGCACCTTTTCCCCTTTCATGGTGTCCTCCACCAACATAGTACATGTCCAGGGCGGCACATATCTTTCCCTGGACATTATGTTGGTGTCCTCCACCCACATGTTGTCCTTCACTAGACAGGATGGTGTCGTGGTGTCCTTCAATGGACAGAATGGTGACATGGTGTTCTTAACCATCACATATCTCTCCTTCACCAGGGGTTCGACCTGGTTCACCATCTCTCCATTCTTCAAGCATAACTGGTCCAGGAATTCGACCTGGTCCAGCATCACATGTCTCTCCTCCTCCAGAGGTTCGACCTGGTTCACCATCTCCTTGACTGTTACCTGGTCCTCTCCACCTATACACTCTCCCCCCCCTAACCTGTTTGGCAACACCACCAAACTTTCTTGTTCAAGGAAACAAAATTTTTCATTAGCAATTGGAGCTTTGAAATCGTCCATAGAAAGTGATGGCAACACCACCAAACTTTCTTGTTCAAGGAAACAAAATTTTTCATTAGCAGTTCGAGCTTCAAAATCGTCCATACTGTTAGCTAATCCTGTAACCGCAGCACTGTTAGTATCAACATTATCCTTAATTTCCTGAACCTTCGCCTCCAGCGGCGCCATACGCCCACCCAGCTCCGCCGCCACATTATCAATTATGTTATTTTCTATAACTTAATCAAGAATTAAATAAGTTTAAAGCGACGAAATAATCCATACTGTCAGCAAAGTAATTTGCTAAGTCACCCAGAAAGCCTCTGCCTCAGTCACTTCATGTCAGACAAAAATGACGTAGCTGTCGTAACTGCTCGAGACAGCTGAGCAGCTCAGAGTTAATATCAGCTACTCTTAACTACAGCTACACTATGCGTAAGCCATCCTTAGCCACTCTCGGCCGAAGCTACCATAAGCCACAACCTTTTATTCAGCCACCAACCGCGCAGCTACAGGCGTGGCTGGTGATCACGGCTTATTTGACAACCATCAATAATTCAAGAAAATCTTTGCTTTGAATATCAAAAGCCTGAAATTAAATAAAACCTCAAATTGAATATAAGAATTAAAATATTTGAAATGTTTATGTGCAATGATGGTTGTATTTGTGTGGGAATAGTGTTGTGTCCGTGCTATATGCTATTATGGACATAATTATTTTCTCAAAAACCCGCAATTTAGCCACATAACGAAACATAAGCTGTTTCTAAAGTCCATAGTTTAGAAGCTACACTGCCCAAAAGCTTTTTATATTAGACTTAAATCGTACTGTGACATGCTGTTAATCAAACAACTCTTGAAAAAATGTAGCTAAATTTTTGCCTGGCCCTGGGCCATTTATACGCAAGCAAAATATGAACAATTATTATAAAAAAAATAAGTTTTAATCTTAATAAAATTTGTTAATTTGCTGGGGTAGAATATAGGAGAGGTATGTAGACATACAATTGTACAATTTTGCCGCGAGTTATAAGTTATTTCATCTTATAATGATAAGTTTTTTGGTTTAAGAGTTTAAAATGACAAGGATTATTATTTTCATGGGTATTCAAGAAATAAAATAAGAAAATAGTATTAAATAAACAGTATCTTAAAAAGTCTAGTTTCTTCACCCCAAACCTCTTGGGACTTCATTCAAATAAATGACGCAGGGTTCCCTCCCATATTTATTTTTGTTTTTTAAAAATTCTGTGGTTTTTTTTCTATGGAAAGGGGATCACAACACCCGCCCCACAGCTTAAGAACTTATAAATTTCCCTGAAAACTATTGAGTAGTCCAACTGTTTTGGAGATTTTACAAGCAAATACAACTTAATGATTTATTAGGCATATCTCATAAATAAGCCAATGGCGTCAAGTACTTATTGGGCATGTTAGACTTTCACGATCCTTTGATTCTTTGAATATTTTTACAGTTTGACAGACAACAAGAATTATCATGCCTATAGAGTGGCTGCGCTCTTAAAGTAAATATATAGTTGTATGTAACAAAGGACCACCTTGGACATAATTAATTTTTGTAGCTAAGTTTCAAATTAAGATATTAAAATAGTTTTAAACATTCGTAAGGTAACACAAAAATGGTTGTATTTTATGAGATCTTTAAAAGAAGGAACCAAAAAATTCATTTCAATTAAAGCTACGAAAAAAAAAATAATATTTTATTTGAATATGAAAAATTCAATGTCGTTTTAGTACAGTCGGACAGGCCCTTGTTTTAAAGTAAAATTTTAAAAGACTTTATTTTGATATAAAGATACGAAAAATGCTATCTATCTTTTTAACAATTTATTATCATTATCTTTTAGCTAGAAATTAAATATCTCTCAGAGATAATGAGTATAAGTAAATATAGGAAAATACGAGAATTTCCATATATTTTGAAAATAAAGTGTGAGTAAAGTTAAATTTGCATGGATTTTAACTGTACAATAAATATTACAAATTTGTTTAATATGCCAGTACCTCTAACTCGTAAAATTTCTTTTCATTTAAATCCAATCGTCTAGAATCTCTCTCTTCATGGGAAGGGAAGAGTATACTAAAAACAAAAGAGCTGAGTTGATAAAAAGTAAAGATTCCAGAAAAAGATGAATTATTTTTAAAAAGGAAAACTGTCAAGATATTTTAACTTTACTTTTGATGCAATTTTCTAAGTGCCCTTCAAGCACTGAAATCACCCACTTACTTTATGATAATAAATTAATAATACGGGGGGGGGGGGGGTATTTTTTCCTGAGATGAACTTTAAGAAGTGCCAATACATACAGTGCCCTGACCCTGTGGTGCTACTAAATAACCAATGTAGCCTCGCCTAGCTTGTCCTAAAGTAAAGTTCTTTCCTTAACTATAGTCTTACCATGCCAGAACCAGAAATCAAATTATAGTCATACTTTCATCCTATTAAAATCCATGGTAAATGGTGATTTTTATTCAATTTTAAAAGGAAAACCAATCAAAAGGAACCTTTACGGAGTTAACAAAGATAGAGTTCTTGAAAAAATATAACCTTTCAAACAAACTCAAGTCTCTTAATTTGTAGCCTCCTCAGCTAGCATTTTTTTCTGATTATACTTATCCATATCCTTGGTTTTAACAAGAAACTGGCTGCAGATAATTGAGGCAATAATGTTTTGTACCCACCGATTATCCAAATCTATTTTTTACACAACCCTTTCAATCATACCAAGTGTCAGCAAAGAAGTTTTATCCATCGGCGAGCAGTGTTTTCTACAACCAATCACAAGCCGCCGAAAATCGGGGTCAACCAATGAGATCTTAGGGCAATCTCCTGCCATAAATGGATGTTAATCATACAATTTTTACAGGGTTTATAAGATATTAATTTAAACAATATCAAAAAATCCACAAAATTAAAGATCTAGCTTGCACAAATGTAATCAAAATAAAAAATAGTATTTTGTTAATATATAGCCCTGAAATAAGATAATGATGGTAAATAATGTAGCCAGGAATATCAATGCACAAATCTCTGTTGCTTAAGAGGTTTAGTGATTTTTTGTTAAATAAATTTTTTACATAAAAGTGATAAATCTATATCATAGAATAATATGCTTTATCTATCTTTTCGGAGGCACATTTACTCCATAATTGACACGGAAGCTTTGTATTTAACTCTTCATGTTTTAGGCTATTAACATGACACACAGCACATTGATTCATGATTAATTAACCCTCTGACGGTAATCTTTATTTTTGAAAAGAATATGTAGAAAGAAAGTGTATCAACTTTTTTTTATAGCTAGCCGGTTCTTTTAGTAGTGTTGCCTGAACAAAAAATACAATTGGCCATTTGTTTAATTTTTAATTTTTTTACTTTTTTTCAATTTTGCTTACAATGGATTCGTAATATCTTTCTGATTCTAAAGGTATATATAAACCCATGTTTTTTATGTCTGTTTGAGAAAATATTTAGGTCTAAAGTTTTTATTAAACCGAGGTTAAAAAAATAGATTTTTTTCAATAATTACTCAACAGAATTTTAAAAGTAAGGTGTCAAATTAAAGATCTTACTATTTTTGTTCTTACTGGCCATTTTCTTCTTTTATTTTGTTGCGTTTTAGTACCTTAAAACCGACTTAATTATTTTTTTTTAAAATTTAAATTACTTTAAAAATAAGAGGTCTACAAAAAAAACCGATTGCATATCTGAATTCTATGAAAAATTTTACATTTACTACTTACTAAAAGAACCGGCTAGCTATAAAAAAAAGTTGATACACCTTCTTTAGAAAACATTAATAAGCTTCGGCTGAATGCAAATTTCAGGCTGCGCGGCTGGTGGTGACTGCAGCTGAATTAAACTTCGGGTGTTTACTAACCTTGAAATTTGGGGACTGATGCTTTCAAATACTGTTTTTTTTTGTGGGACCCTTTACTACGGACGAATTTTCTTAGGGGGTTGGGGGTTGCTGTTAATCTCACTCAAAATAGTCAAAAACCTAACCTGGAAAGAATCTTCAATGTAAATGAACCAAAAATGTATATCGGTTAGAGAGATTTTTAGCAACAAACAGACAAAAAGACATACTGTTACTTTTATCCGTCTATAAAAGTAACAGGAAGACCGTCTCTCTTTTTATGTGTCTGTCTGTGTATCGAAGGATCATGCAAATCACTGATTCCATATGGTTCTTTTTTACAATTTTAGCCAGTCAAAGGTCATTGGATGGTTTATTTTTAGGGGGGGTTCCACCACCCTCTCAAGAGAAATCACTCCTAACCAAAACTGACCCCGCCATTTTTTTTACTTTTTCTCTTTACAACTTAAATTTGAAATAGGGGTAACTTTCAATTCCCATCTCTCTCCCTCAAGTAACCGCTAGTATATGACCAAAACCAAAAATTCAAAAGACCTTGCTGTAAATGTCGTCGTCATTAGTATAGAAATAAAAATAAACAATAATATATATTTATTAAAATTGATAAATGATTTATTTACAAGACAAAATTGGCAAACTATGAATAAGTCTTATGTGGCTGAAATCCCTGATGAAACAGAATATTGTAATATAAAATTACAATTAATTATGAGGAAATGGGGTTATAGAAGAAGTTGGTAATGAAGTTGAACATCTTACAGAGAAGGGTGTATGTAATACATCTCATCTAGCATTCTGTAAGGTTTTAGTTTAAATAAAAAGTTTGATTCTATACAGCATCATTTTATGTATATCATAAATTTTGCTAGATCTAAACTTGATTTGTTTTTTTCACTTTTGATTTTTTTTCTCTCAAATAGTTATGACTAAAAGTTTTTTGGGGATTAAGTCTGAAATCTGTAGCCCCCATTGTAATGTTAGATGTATAAAGAATGGTATCGGCCAAACGGCTAGCTGCACAGTCACACGTCACAAATTTAATTTTGTGATTATCTTGTTCAGTTAGTTCAAATGTTGTACATTTATGGACCTTGAGTCAGGTCGTTTAAACAATAGAGGTCTTGTAATTTCTCAATTCCATTCCTATTTTTAGTTTGCCTTTTTACAAGAAAATAAATTTCTTATTGTATATTGTTTTATATTTGAAATATCTACTTGGCTTAGCTTAGGACAAATAATTAAGGAAGCAAGCCGTTTTGTTAAGCTTCATCCCATGGTTTCATGAAGCCATTCCCTAGAAGGGTGTGAAAAACATACCTTGCCCTTTCCACTTCCCCATCGTGATACGCCAATGGTTTCAGGTAACATTTTAAAAACTACATTTATATTTGTTAACAACATCGTTTTTTTTAACTTATCAAATTTGGTGCAGTATTTGTATTCTATGACGTCATTTTTCATTGGGCACTATAAGCTGCTTCCACAAATAAAATTTCAATAAATTCCACAATCTTTAAGAAAGTTTTTGATGAGCATGTCAGTGACACTGTTACACACAAATTGAACTGTTGTTATATCTGTAGCACACAAGGTGTGAATATGCATCTCCTGAAATATGAAAAGTAAGATTAATTTCTATTAATGCAGTTTAACCCTAAACAGTCGGGGGCTTGGGGGCGTTCGCCCTTCCTACGTTTTTTTATTCTCATTTTCTGTGTGTGAAAGAACTCAGTGGCTTTTTAAATATGAGTATAAAACGTAACAGAGTGTTGGAATTTTGGAATATCTCAACCCTGGCTGTCACAGGATACCAACAAACCTGACAGGATCATCCTTGTTAAGGCATTTTTGTTTTTTTTCCAATAAAGTAAATATTTCTTTTTAAACTATTAAAACTAAACAAAATATTATAGAACACAGTAATAGTGTCTGACTGATTATGACGTAACAAAAAAAATTAGCCAATGAAAGGCCGCTATTGACCAATAGTAAAATTTATAGTGTCCTCTCATTGGCTAATTTTTTTTGTTACGTCATAATCAGTCAGACACTATTACCGTGTTCAATATTATACATATTGTTTCATTAATGTTATATATTTCCTGTATTTATTTTATAAAAAAAATCCAAAAAATATTATAGTTTATTTCATGTTATTTGTAATTTTACTGAAATAAATTAAGCAAATATATATATACTAGCGGCGTCGCCCCTAGCCTCTAGGGGCTTTGCCCCAAGAGGTAATAAAAAAAATTAAGGCAAAAATCGTAAAGGATCATGGAAATCTCCTTCAAAAAAAAAGGACCAAGGAAATCTTCTACAAAAAAAGAATAACGGACAAAGGAAATCTTCAGCAAAAAAAAAAAAAAAAAAATGGGGGGAGGATTTTTTGGTTTTTGGGGGGATTGGGGGTGTCCCACCCCCCAAGAAAATAGCTTAAAACCACCACAGGACCAATAGGTAGATACCCTGAAGAGTAGAATCCGATCGGTTCAGTGGTTACCGAGATCTTAAGGGACAGACAGACAGACGGACAGACAGACATCGTTCTACTTTGTATTATAGATATATATATATTCCCGCCGACCGCTGATTCCGGCAGCTGGCAACAAAGTATATCTGTCGCCGCCGAAATTTATATTTTGAGGCTTCTAATATAAAATTTACATAAAGATATACATTTTATTTGAAAAAGTTCTTATAGCTTCAAAATAAGAAAATTTTTCAGTTTGAAAGTTTTAAGTAAAAAAGAACATAAAAAAGTTTTTTAAATAAAAGGTCGAAGGAAGCGAAATATGACATAAGAGAAGCTACACTTTAAAGGAAAACCATATCGGTTCAGCCTTCGTGACAGACAGACAACCACAGATCCTGTTAATTTTTAATATAATTAAAGAAATGAACGTGGTTAAGTTATTCAAATCATACCAAAAGAATTACAAACTGACAAACCATATAACCTAAGGATTTGCACTTGTAGAGTAGCCTTGCTAACAAGAATATTACCGGTCCATGTTTTCGTTGTTCCTTGAATTTATTCTTCAGATATTGTATAGATTCATCAAAGTTCCTTTTACCATTGTAGTGGGGGAAAGCTGTTCGTAGAGGTATTCTAAATATTTAGATAATCAAATTATTTAACTTAAAATTGACAACTTTAAAACACTTAAGCATGAGATAGACATGATTTCTGTTATTATGCAATTTTTTTTGTTATTTTATTGTTAGGACCAAATCAAAGCTTCTCTAAAAGCAGAGAATCAAAAGTAAACTATGATACAATTACAGGGCAATACCAACTTTTTAAAAAATTAGAGTATGTTATTATATTATTTTTGTTTAATAACTATAAAAATTAAGATTTATATAAAAGTCGTCTTCGAGGCAAAATATTTAAAAACGAAAAATTTAACTATTCAGAGATTAACTAATGTATAACTACCAATAATAATTACCAATAGATAAACTTATTAAACACTTCTTTTTTGTACACCACGAGCAAAATTGTATTTAAGTGTTTTAGTAACGATTATAATGTTACAACTTTTGTGGAGCAGAGCTGGATCTTTAAATCAGTTATTGGTGCGTCAAATCGGGCCGATCCAGATCGGCGCACCTTGATATTATTAGATATCAATCTTTAAATCAAAATGGCATGGGCGAACCAAATCGGGATGATCTGGATCACCCCGATCTTGCGCACTACTAAAACGATTTAAAGATCCAGCTCAGTATTATTTACAGTCAAATATCCATTCCTACCTGGCACCAGAAAGTCAGAAATCTGAGCGTAATGTTCAATTAGCATCAGAGTAAATCTCAACTTTAAACTGGACAGACGGACAGACAGACTCTAGGAATCGAATAGCAGCTATTCTACTACAATAACTTCCTACCTTTTGCACATTTCAGCAAAAAGATCAGTTTTGTTGAGAAAAAGTATTATGCTGGCGTCAAAAAATACTCTACTGTTTGCTATCATGTGGAATAACTAAAACAAATTAGTACTATTAAATTCAATTCTTTAAAACAATAAGGGGATGGTTTTCGGTGCTTAAAAGGTACTGTGAGGAAAAAGGTAAAAATCAAAGCGGTCAAAGGAGGTAGATAGGTAAAGGGGTAATATTTTCATATATTTGTCCAAAAAAGAAGTGTGTCATAATCAAAGGTACACAGCTCTAAACCATCATAGAACTATAGAAACTGAAAACACACTTTAATTGGTTCAGTTCAGTAGCTAGATAGATTTTAATTTTAAGGAACAGACCAACAGACAGACACACAAAAAAAAAATTATTAAGAAAAATTAAATCCTATTTTCTTCGTTTTATTTTTTTTTAGATTAATATTATACGGATGAGATTGAATATTAAAGGATTATCTCAAAGGTATTTGATGTTATATTATCATCAAATCTATATAGGATTGTCTATAAGCCTAACTACTAACATTACAATTAAAGAGCCAACCATGAACAAGAGACTTAATTCTTTTTCAAAATGCAAGTCTATTTCACTGTGTAAATAAAACATTGCGTAATTTTAGTGGTATTATTAAACAGGGGCGTTCACTGACATTTTATGATAGGAAGCACAGTAAAATTTGTATTCTCTTGATTTTTTTCACCTTCTTAAAAACTTTCATTCAAGGTACTTATTCGAGAATACAAAGACCTACCCTCCTTATTTTGAAATGAATTGAAAATAAGAGGTGGGAAGAACATCGGTGTGTTTTTCGTGTGTTTCAGTTTTCTTTGGGCCAGGCTAGGTCAGATTAAACTTGTTTATAAAAATAAGGGGGAGGTCTTGAGGATTTTAGCAACCTAAATTCTTTGATGGGATAAAATCAAATTGCTTAATTAGATGGAGATTGAATACACACGCCTTATTTCTTCTGGTCTTTACATACAACCCAGTTGTAATCCTTATATCCCTTTGTGCACGCCTCTGTTTATTAAACCTTGTAAAGCCAGGCCTTGACAACATGCAATACTAAAACTAGGCTACTCACAAATATTTTTACAAAAAATTTAAACTCTTTTACTATATAATAATCTTATATACTTTAAGTCAAGTACTTTTTACCCATCAGTAACGATATACCAAGTATAAAAGGTTAATTAACATATAACAGACAACAAATTCTTCGATTGCACGACCTTAGTCTAAAAGTCTTAACTATGGACGGAAATGCGCCTGTTTAATGTTGAACTTTTTTTCCATTTCTTGTGTTAGCCAAACATAGCCAAACCCGACACCTCCCAGAGACGAAAGGAAGGTTTGTTTCTATCAACGCTAAAGCTATCGTTTAAATAGTCAATAATTGAAAGGTTACTTTGTAGCTGTTTTCATATTAACGTAATGACCTATTGTCTATAATTCTTATTTGAATAACTGCATAAACTCGACAATAACTATTGCAATTGTAAGTCAGCATAATGACTACAGGTTCAACAAAAGTTTTTCCCCAAAGCTTGAAAATATAAATTGAACCAAGCCTAATGTCAACACAACTAAAAATGAAAAGCTAATCAAAAAAGAGGGAGAACAAGAAAAATATAAAAAAGAAAGAGAGAGTGAGAGAGAAAAATAAAAAGATATTATGGTAAATTTTGTTAAAGCCAGACAATTGACAAATAATATTTCTTAATCCAATTTCAGGCTAAACTTTTATTGTCTCTCCCAATTAGGAAAAGAACAAATATTCTAAAAAAGTGTTAAAATTCTTTTTAAAATTATTGGTTTCTCACTAGCATCTAAGGGCTTAATTGGAAGAAGAGTTGGGGGTTGCCACCGTTGTAATTTAATATCTGATATTAAATAAGAAATATTATTTGGCAGGAGTTTGGACTATCTATCACCTTTATAAAAAAAATTACAATATATTTTCCCTTTTTGCTGAATGTTTGTATTAAATATACAATTTCATCGTACTTTATAAAAAAGATGGTTTCAATAATATGAGTGAAATGAACATATTTGATCAAATTTAATATTTTTATGAGTGTGGAAATATGTTTGGTGTAGAATAATTGTTTTGGCATTCATTTAATTCTCATTATGCATAAAAGTATTGCTTAATTTAACCCACATAACATTATCAGAAATAAATAATGAATATCTTAGTTTCTTCATTGGCTTAGGGAGTTCTGTATAAAAAAAATATTTAAAAGTTTTCAGCCAGTTATGCAATTTTGTGTTGATATTTAAAACATCGGTTTCTGAGGTATAATTTGTTGAAAAGTGCGAAATATTTTGTCTGATGTAAAACTCACCAAACCTATGAAGAAAATAAAATATTAATGGAAAATTCTGTCAATGGTAAGTGGGTTAGATTAAGCATTACTATTTTCCATAAAAAAACCACATATTATTCATAAATCTAAAAAAAGTTGTCTAAATTTCCTATTTTGTATACTAGAAACTAAAAACTTTTGTGAGAAATATGCATTTATATGAAAAATGGAAATTGCAAAAAAGTGTATGTATTGTTCCATATAAATATCCTGCTCAAGAAAAATTGATGCTTTTTAATGATTTACAATAGCATAGCTTTTCTATAATTTAATACATGATTTATCTTGTCTTTTAAATATACTAAGATTATTTTATGATAATTTTGTATTTGAACAACTAATCAATATATAAATTTGGAAAAGTGAATTCCTTTTTGATATCAATACAAATTAAATCCTTAACTTGTAAACATTGCTCCATTTCTAGCCCTGCGAAGCTCTAACCATGCAAAGTAAGACTTATTCAAGCATTTATACTACTTTCCTAACCAGAAGTTTAGGGTTTTGTTTTGGTGTTCTGTACTGAAGTGAATTTTGTCATTCTTGTTCAAAATAAAATAATTCACATTATGTAACATGTGCAAAGAAAAAAAAATGTATCTACAAAATAAAATTATGTTTGTCGTCTATCTGTTTATCTTGCTAACCACTGGACCTTTTCAGGTATTTTACTACTGTTTCTACCATAGTGGAGGGGGTACTTGCCACTATATTTATAGATAAGCTGCTAGTAAAAATACACATCATATAATTTTCTCCTAATGATCTAAAGCATCTTCAGGCATAGCTTGCCAATAAATCTCGTATTTTATTTACCTTGATAGCTTCGTGCATTTTGTTAACTTCAGCTGGGGCTGCTTTTTGTGCATACTCTGTCAAGCTCACACAGAATATGACCTAAAATACACGGAATACTTAAAGCAGTAGCTGCAGCCGTTTAAGCCACCTATTTTACCAACCAGCCGGATTTTAAAACTTTAAGTTTAGAGCAACAATCTAGCTGCAAGCTGTAAATTCGGCTGGTGATAAAGGCTGGGTGTTTCGAATTCTTTAGCAAACTTTAGAATTTTAGGCAACCGTTCATTCGTCCCTTTTTCTAATCTAACTTTTTAAGTCAACAATTTCCAGAATATTAAAGATTATTTTATTTTATAAATCCTGTAAAAATAGAAGTATGATACAAATAATTGTATTGAAAATAGACCCACTTAAAGTCCTTTATTACGCCTTTTATCTTTACAACGTGATGTAAAAGCTAAATCTTATGAGAAAATACTTATGATAAAATTGTAAAGTAAAGATATTGTGACATTTTTAGAAGAATATCAGAGAACAAATACAGGGTGTCAGTCGGAAACTGTTTTTTTTGAAACGCTTATTTCTCCCTTAATATCTTAGTAAGTATTTGGCAGCCTACTACTGACCATTTTATGGGATAATAATGAAAAATCCACAAAATAAACAGGAAAAAATCTACGAGGTATTACATAAGAGGTTTGTTTTATTAAATTTAGACTAACCGTATTTGCTTTGTGAACTTTAGGATTAGTTAGGGTCCAAACGGCTGGTCGCTCAGACTTTCTAAGCACATCAATAGGACTGGCTTGACATGGCAAAACAGAAATTACCATTATTCAAGAATCTGAAGTGTAATAAAAGGGAACAATATGTAAAAATAGGCATAATATTGATCTTTTTAAATTTTTCACGTGAGCTCGCTTCAAATGCAAACAAGAACCTGAAATATACCAGATTTTTTATTAGACTACAATGCCAGTTCTTTTAATGTCTGGAGTAAGTCTTTGTAATCCACCATTTGACCACCAGCTGCTTTAAAAGTTAACTAAGGCATATTTTTCTTGTGGATTATTCTTTTATCACCATATTATTAATTGGTCAGTAGTAGGCTGCCAAATACTTTTTATTTTACTAAGTAGCTCAAATGTTAGGGGAGTGATAAGCGTTTTAAAAAACAGTTTCCGAGGGACACCCTGTATATTCTTTTATCAAATACTAGCAACTGCGCCTCTAGCACCTAGGGGTTATAGTTATACTTCTTTTAGCGTTCAGAAGGGATATAAATTGCTTAAATCCAACCAAATGGCTAAAAACAGTATACTATATACCCTAAAAATCTCAACTTGGTATAAAATCACCTTATTTTTATTGCTAAGTGTCATTATTAGAATATCCTTAAACAGTGTAATATTCACTTTTAATAGTTTATGTCGGCTAAATGTCGTAAGCTATTAAAACACATGTTTAATAACATGGTCACTTTCACAAGAATTAACTTATTGAACTCTCTCATTGCCCCGCAGTTTTTAGTCTCTGATGGTTACGCCACAACAACCTTGCTTGGGTTTGGCATAATAAACCTCTTTATTTCATTTGTTTAAATAACTAGCGGCTGTGCCCCTATCATCTTTGTGCTTTGCATTCCAAAGGGGTAAAAATAGCCTGAAGCCAATAGCCTAACACCTTCCTGGGACCTTTATGGGGCTTTTTATAATAGCATTAGAAAAGGGGTAGGATGTCAGTGCCCAAAAGGTATTTTAAAAGAAATCATGTTAGACTGTATGTGAATCTATTGCCAGATCTAAAACCTTAAGCATTTTAGAACTTCTTCATATTTGAAATATACTTACTGCATGTACACAATCAAAGAGATACAGCCACTTCCTTCTATCTGATCGTTGCCCCCCGACATCATGAATCCGGAACACCATGTCCTAAAAATTGATGTAGAATATACGAGAATATTATGAAATGGATATTGTCTCCAATTTAGGTTTCTGCTGTCGTTTACTGGTCAGTTTGTTCATACATTAGAAGGTGAGTGCCATAGTAATAATAAATCCATTGTCCTAAACAATTATTTTTCTGAAAGTGATGTTTTTCAGATTTACTTAATTTGGTCACAATTGTATTACACACACTTGATATAATTTAGACCTCACTTTTAGTTGCATAATAAAACTAAATATTTTCCCATACAAATAAGTAACTTGAATCCAACCCAGGCATCAAATTTGTCGCTGCATTGAACTTACTTGAATGATATACCCTATTGTTTCTTTACCTTTCAAACAAGGAATATTTCTTTACCTTGATATTGAACCTGACTTCTACAATGCCAGAAGTTCTGACCCTACTGTGCAGAATGTCGTCTGTGCTAGGGATGTAAGAACTTTGGCCCAGCCGGAATACGTTGTCCAAGAAATACCTGAAAATATTAATTGTTATAATTCTAAAAATATAGAAAATTAAAGAGCTGCTTTGTTCTCATTTTGTATTCCACATACACTCTTCCCTATTTTGTGTGCACTTTTATATAATACTATAGAGTAGCTTTGTTCTTATTTTTGTATTCCACACACACCCTTCCCTGTTTTGTGTGCCCTTTTATAGAAAACTGCACTGCAATGCATATTTTACAATTATGTATGTACATTCATCACAGTGAAAAAGGAATGAAGGCAAAAATTAAAAATTTTAAAAGCACCCACAATCACCATTTTAACCACTAAGTTTTTACTTTGTGTTGTTTTAGGTTAGTTTAGGTAAGTTCTTAACAGCCCAGCAAAGGTAGTGTAGATATTTTTTTTTAGGATTGTAACATATCTCTGAGGCTGTGAGGATTTATTTGAGGAGCAGAATACAATTTAATTTCTCTCTAGAAACAACTTTTGTAAATGTTAAAAGTCACAAAACTTCAATAAACAGACTACATGTTTTAACATCCACATATATTTAACTGTGGCATTCATGCATGTAGTCTTCCAAAGAACAAGTTTAAGAAGTAATATTTCATTTATTATTATATGTACATTTCATTCTTAACTTCTACATACCATCCGTTGACTTAACATGCTCGTTCAAATTTATGAAAGATGGAGGGGGAGGGAGATTTTTCAATTCACAATTACAGGAAATTTCTTTAATTTGTTGTTGCTGAAGCAAGAAAGAATTGGGAGGGAATGGTAGGTAATTGAAACTTTGTACAGATAGATGGATACAACAAAAAGAAAATGAAAGTTAAAGAAACAAAAATTAGTGGGATACTTCAGAAAAAAGAAGACAATGAAATAGAAAGGAATAGAAAAACAGAAAGGAAAATTTAAAACAAACATAGAAACATCATCTCTGGTTAATAGGTGTCAAACAAAAAAGAAAATCATAACTTGGAAAATTTTTAGAGGATCGAATACACCAGGAGGTCTTTTTTTATGTATCTTCAGAAACCAACACTTTGATTGCAATACATTTGTCTGGTAGTCCTAATTTTGAATGATATTAGTTTATTCTGTTTTTGGACAAGGCACATTCCCTTTTTTGCTATATATGTTGCGCATCTGTCATAACATTACATTTTTTAAAACAATTATAAACTTACTTTGCACAATCTGAAAGATTATATTCGTTGGCTCTGAGAAAGGCTGCTTGGATTCCACTGTCCTTCCACAGTCGGGTTATCACCTAGAATACATTCTTATATAAGAGTACCAGTATGTTTGTCTGTCTGTGTGTATCTTAAGATCTCGTTTACTGCTGAACCAACATAGTGCTCCTTTACATTGAAGCTTCTTATAGGCCCAGGGAAGGTTTACATCTTCACCCTACCAAGAAAAATCTCCCCTGGAAAAAATTATTTCTTATTGAAAAAGTAAATTTTTCCTTTCTAAACTAAAATTGAAAGTGAACCTCTCATCAAAATATTAGGGTTAACCTAGAAACCCTTAACCATTGTATGATATCTTAACCTTGGTATCATCTTCAAGGTTATGAGCAGGAGTAGTTTGTCTCCCAATTAGTCAAATTATACCAATAAATGATGATGACCCACCTTTGCAATATCAGGAGTAACCTTGATATCCTCGACCAGAGTATGAGCAGGAGTTGTTTGTTCCTCAAGTAGTTGATAAAATACATATGCATCATATTCATTCTCCTCATTGTCCAAATCTTAATAACACAGATTTATAAGTATTTTATCTTAAAAAGGGCTCTTAATAGGATTATGTATTGAAAAAAATATGACATCACTCTAAAAAAAGGATTTTTTTGGGCCCTGATTCTTTAAAAAAGATTATTTTAATGTTATTTTCCAACCCCCCATTAAGTGAAACCCTGGATGCTAACCCACAAACAATATTGTTACAAAGAGGGATAGATAAAACACAATTGAAATATCGAATCTATGAGATATATAATTCACATTAGTTTAGCTTTTAATAAAATAAGTTTGACCTAAAGTTTGAGTAAAATGTCTAAATAAATCAATCAATCACATACCTAGCTTTTCCAGTATGGCTTTAAAACCGATTAATATTTGCTGGATTAGAACGGGTTTTCAGTCATATGGAAAAATAATGTACAGCATCATATTACAGCCAATTTCCTTCGAATATTAATATAAAACTCATAAGATTAACAACTTTTAACTTTTCATTTTAATATCCGCGGAAAGTTGCCTGTAATACGATGCGATAAATAACTGCTAAAACATTTATTTATTTGAACATCCATCCTGATATTATATAATATATTTGTGTATTCAGAATAATTTTCCCGCTCCAATAAAAGAGGTTAAATTCTACAATGAAATAGTTCTATATCTACTGTAGACCAAATATTTAGAGTTGCTTATGTAATGCAAGTAAACAATAACATTTAAGGTTATATAATATATCATGTATAAATTTAGTTGTCTTATCATATCAGATCATTTTGTCATTTTGTAGTACTGTTTTTTTTGGGTCATTATGTTAATGCATACAAGAAGGCAGGTACTATAGACTTTAGATTATTCTGGTCCCTATTGTTTTATGATATTTAGAGATATATACAACATATGATTCGGACGAGGTATCAGATACCCCGGGCCTGAGTTACCCAGCAATAGGGGATTTTAAATTTCACACCTCATTTTGAAGGTCTCAAGGCTAATTATTGGGGTTGAACACCCGGAATAGCGCTCATAAGCATTATAGATAGAATTTGTACAAAATGTGTTATGTTGTTTTGTGCCAAAAAAATACAAATATTTTATAAAAAATATGTTGAGTGTTAAAAAAATAAATTAAAGTAATTAAAAATGTTAATAAAAAAAATACTAAAATAGTCAATTTATTATAAAACTAAAGCATAAGGGATATTTACCCCACCCTCCTTATGAGAATTTATCCATTCCTTATAATCCTGGTTGTTAACAAAATAATGCCAAGCTAAACCACGCGGTGGGGGCGTGATTTAAATGTGTAGTATACTCCTTTTGTTAAACTCAATTTATGGTTTTGTATATAATTGCAACGTAGTTATAAGACTTTGGGCAGCAATAAAATGAGACATTGGGTATCCCTCTAACTGAACCGATTTTTGATTAGTCAACGGATCTAAATTTGTCTCGGCCAGGATATAATTAAAAGCCTAAATTGGCCAAGGAATAGCCGAAAACGATATTTTTAAACTTAAAAATTAAAAATAAAGAGCTAAATGAGCGATTGCGTCTTTCTCTTTTTATCGACAGACGCACTTGGATATATTATTTTCATAATGAATGATACGTATTTCCCATTTTAACGTCAGCTTATGTATAAATTTGGTGAGCTATATTATTGAGTAGCGTTGTTAAGTTTGGATGGAAGAATTTTGTAATGAAAGCGAAAGTGGGGTAGAGGATAAGGGATGGGGTAGAACGGGTTATCAAAAAACCAAAAACTCTTGCCAGTGGAACAAATTCAACCATAATCCTTTCCTAATGTCTCCCCCCCCCCCTCATTCCCTCATTCCCGTTCATCACACAATCTTCAAAGAAATAGGAAGTATCACATTTCTAAATTTGTCCCCCCCCCCCCCCACCAGTATATGTTTTTTAGATAGTGGAAGATGGCGATCATAACTATTCTCAGATATCTTCAAACTAGTTTACCCCCTCTCTTCCCCCTCTCTTTTTTTCCTTCCCCTTTCAAACCTATAATTCTGGTGTTCATACAAATGCGCCAATTTTTGTTTTATAAAATTTTTTTGAAAATAACATCTGTTTGGTTTTCCTTTGCAATTAAGCTTTTTTTTAGGTACAGGGAAGGTTTTTAACTATTTTGGGAGAGCGTATCTCCACCCTCCCAATTTAAAATCCCCCACAAAATTTTTTTTCTGAATATTTCTTATTAAAACTCAAATTAAAAAGTAGAAGGGCGGTTGACTTATCCCCCTCCCACCTTAAGAACACTTAGAGGCTTCTTGGGGGCGTTCGTTGCCCCTAGTCTTTCTTAAAATAAGAGCTATGTCTTGCATTTTTTTTCAATTAGGTGTTTGATCACGAATTTCATATGGTAAAAATATTTTTCTTATTTAATTGTTATCCTAAAAAGATAAAAGTTATGCTTGAAAATTGTTTTAATAGCTATTATTATATGTTGCATTTTTATATAAACGTGAGAGTTGTGATCACAATTGGCGTAACATTTGTACTCTTTGGCGTCAATGCGTATTTTCAGATATCCATTACTCGCTATCGTTTTTTAGATATGTAGTATCTCTATAAGTCCCTTCTTCCCTCATACACTTTGTCTTTCTTTCTTGCTGTAGTTTATTACTTAAGATCAATCAAAATTCATAATTTGTAAATTGCATATCAAAAACTATAAATCAAACAAAAGTGCACATATACAACTTGTTTAACATAAAAAATTAACATATTTCATGAGTAGCATCCCTCATAATGACCTCATTCCTTTCTTTTCTCCTTTCTACCTCTTAAATGGATTCTTTAGTTCTACTTGATGCCATTGGTGAAAATGTCTTCTTTCTCCGTCTCTAATTCTACATCTAATTCTTATTTTATTTATAGTACATTTTGGACTATTTTGACCTTGTTTAATAAACCCCCCCTCCTCTCGAACTCTTTCCTTTTATTAAGTGGAAAGTACTACTAATTAGTGACACTTGGCTTCCATAAATCCTTTTCACACCTTTAACTTACAGATTAAACAAGGATGACAACATCCATAAAAGTAATTTTCTAAAATCAGAAGGAAGGACAAACGAACAATAACTCCTGTAGAGTGTCAGCACTTATTAAGCAACGCAATAATTCATAAGCCCCAAAAAATTGTACAGAAAATTGTTGCAAAATGGTGTAAATACAGGGTACAGTAAAATCACTTTCTTTCATTATTAGAATTTGATTATAGAGACGCATTGCTCATAATATTGTACTAGGATTCATTATTCAAAATATTAAATGTATATAAATAAGATGTTTTTGTCAAAAAATCAGCATATTTTATAGACATGCGGACTTTCTGGTAATAATTATAGATTTGCTACCAGATCATACCTAACAGTTATAGGAATCATCATATAAAGTTTAATATGAAGACAATTCTAATATGTCTAATTTAACGAAAAGAGGTAAACGTAACGGATGGACGGACCGACGCTTATTATAGAAAAGCTTCGTTTTTAAAATCATAGAATAAATACAAGTTTTGTTAGCCGAGACCTTTGGCCCCTCGGGAATAACAAATTTGGTTTTAATCTTATGATATTTCTCTTTAATATCAGCGGAAAGCTGTCTATAATATGATGCGCTAACTAACTTTTCTCGTATTTTGGGGATTCCTTCAATTTATTGACCATTATATTATCCCTTAAGATCCTTGTGTCCACTATTTTAATTTTGATTAATTTGAATGCATTACATAAAAAGGGAAGGCTTTAATGATAAAGTAAATTAAATGTTGGATGCCAATTGGTATAGAAAATCTCTACAAAAAAAAAATTCCATTCGTAGCTCTTGCATAGCAGCCAAGAAAATCAAAGAATAAAAATTTTTAATTAATGAGTGGCTTTGCATGGTGTGTGAAGTGAAGGATCTCGCTAACTATGGTTCTCTTTTATAGTGAAGCTTCTCATAGGTTTATTACAATTTAAGGGGAGGGTACCACCCTCTCTAAAGAATCCGCCCGTTAAAAAACCCTACTCCATAATGCAAGTGCTCCTAGAGGCCTCAAGGGTATCAGCAAGCTAGCAATATTGTATCCATTTTCTCCACTACATAAAACTAGCATTTTAGGAAGAGAAAAATATTTCCAACTTCTAAGCTAGTATCTGAAATGTTTTAATACATCTATAAATAAAACAAGAATGACAACATCCATAAAAGCGAAACTCTGAAACGGTAGGAATCAGTATTCTAATAATCATATAAATAATGTTATTTTATCACTTAAAAACTGTTGCTATAAATGTAACGATCATAGAGTAAATTTGCTTATTATTAAAGACTTATTACAGAGTGGCTTCGCTAATAAATCAGTTGTTGTAGAAACTGCAATATTAATGCAGCTCATACCAATAACGAAATTAATTCGGAAAAAAATCACGAAACTTATACGTGTTTTTCAGCTGTCGTTGGGGGGCAACACATCGTAAAATTGACGACCTCTCCATTTGCCCCCCAAATATTATTTTAGATTTAATTACCTTGTTGGTTATACCTTATTCCTGTATTAAAGGGACTGTGAACGTAAATTTTTCTCATCTTAATATCAAATCTTAACATTATCTCATTCATAATATCTCACAGATAGAGCAAAACGCGCTTTTGTTTGCTTAAAAAACGGCTTTTTCCGACGATTTTTATAAGGTACGGGGAAAGGAAGAAATTTTCCGTATTATATAAAATGTGCATTAAATTGCTTTTTTCTCCCATTATAGCTAAAATTAAACTTTTTCACATAGTTCTAGATTTTTCTTAACAGTTAAGCTGACTTATAACATAATCCTTGCTTTAATCCAATGTATAGTTACTTAGAAATTGATAAAATAAGCAATATTTTTTTATTGAAAACGAAATACAATAACAAAGCCAGAAACAGGTTTTTATTAGTATCCAATTAACTTTAAATGGCCCATCTCTCGCCCACCTTTAATTACAAATTTGTAAATAATAAAGACGCAATATTTCTTTATAAACAGTCTGATAAAAGTGTAAACTAATTCTCCAAAGTGGGTTATTTATTGTTCAACACAATTAAAAAGGATATTATTATTTTATATAACCTATGAGATTCAACCCTTTGTTGACAGTGAGGTATTTTTTTGTCAATAATACGAATTTAAAATATGTCTAATTACTACGTTATAAAAAAACGAATTGGCAATTTTATAGCATAAAATAAATCCTTAACAGTAAATAAATTGTTTCAACTATATATGACAAGTTAGATATCCCTACAAACATTATAAGAAACAAAAACGTTCAGATTTTCCCTGTTTTTTCCTTTTTCCCTCTCAAAATACCATAAAATCAAGGCATTATTTCTGGATATTTTTGTGAATAGGACATTTTTGGTTGATCAGTGTAGTGAAATGTGCTTAGTAAATGTTAAGATTTGATAATCAGATGAGAAATTTTTACATTCACACTCCCTTTAATGTTATGCATGGTTTAAAGATTATAAAATATGAAATAAAGGCATTGATTTAATAGGAAAGCTGCTCTATGTTACAGAAGTTACTAATTGATAAATAACGTTGTAAAAGCTGTAATATTAATATTATGCATGGTTAAAAGATAATAATAGATGAAATGAAGGCTTTGTTTTAATAGCGAAGCTGCTTTCTGTTACAGAATCTCCTTCCATCTTTCCATTCGTCTGTCTGTCTTTTTGTCCATTGAAACAGTATGGGGAAATTTCTTTACTGCTATTCATGATAGACGGCTAATTTTTGACTGAATATTATCTTTACCGAGATGAGCATCCATTGCAAATCTACTCCAAAAAAGTTTTCAATTTGTCGGTCAGTTTGTATTGCTCTGAAATAAACCAAATTTTCACAGGAAATGAACAAAGAAAAATTTTCACCGCTCATAATATTACAGAGCTTCGTTTCAACTCACTATATCCGTCAGTCTATATGTTATGCTGTGTTTCGTATTTTTAAAAGCGAAGCCTTTCTATAATTAGGGTCGGTCCGTCCGTACATCCGTCCGTAACGGATAGCTTTTTTTTGTTAATTTAGGAATGTTGGAATTGTCCTATCGATTTCAAATTTTGCATGGTGATTCCTTTAGTAGTTAGGTACGATTTAGAAAGCGTAGCAACTCTATAATCATTACCAAAATGTCCGTAAGTCCATTTTAAACATGTTGATTTTTTTACTTTTTAACAACAAAGTTTTATGTGATCTAATCATCGGATTGATCTGATTTTTGATATATTGATTCCTGGGACAAAAAAGTATAATGTAATAAGCGATGCAACTCTATAATCAAGTCCTAAAAATGTAAGTATGTCCATTATCCTGTATTAAGTTTTTTTTTGTATCTGTTTTTCAACAAGTTTATTTACAGATTTGCTGACTCTTATACATTTATATAGTGATTATTCAGTTCTGACACTATACAAGTGTTCATGTTTGTTTGTCCTACTGTTTCAGTGCTTTGCTTTTATGGATGTTGTCATCCTTGTTTTATTCTGCTGACTTTTCCTTCACTCTTTCTTCTATCTTTTGGGCTATGTTTCTGCCTTTTTATGGATATTATTGCTACTTATAGATATTGTCCTCCTTGTTGTTTATTTCTTAAATTGGGAATTATAAAACGGGAGGGATTATTCTATGTATTACAAATGTAATACTTAATCATATGTTCGCCATTATAAAAATAGCTTGCTAACGCAATTTTTTTTCCAAATTCTATATAAATTTTCAAAGAACCACTTTGTCTTATTTCACTTGTAATTGCAATATTTTACCATTCCTATTTATATAGTAGTGGCACTGGAGAAACAATATAATCTTCAGTTAGAATTTCCCTCCTTTTTGTGAGTTTGTTATGAATTATAATACAACTCCTCCCCATCTTAAACAGTTTATCAGGGAGAGAGGGGACATTGGGCTGTTTATTATGCTGGTACCTAAAGTTTTGTAATAATGTTTTCTTATTCGTTAGCTCAACAACTTTGAGGGACAAAGTGAATTTTTAATGGTTATATCAGTAAGTTGAGTGTTAAAACGGTTAAAGCACTAATTGTAATCTACAGGAGGGGTAATTATATGTATCATCATTGTGAATGTATATTAATTTATAGGCCATTGTCTTATCCCCTTAAATCCCTGCAGTTTATTTATCATATAGCCCGGTGACCTTAGTTGGGTTTATGACACATTTATTACCTCTTTCCTCCCCCCCCCCCCCCCCATCTTCCTCGATATAGTAATGCCACGTCTCGCGGTCGTTGCGGTCATGCGTCATATTGGAAGGGTGACGCAAATTTCAGATCTCAGTTTTTGCTATTTGATTTACTATTTTTCTCTGTAAGATAACAACGATGCTTGCAAGATTATTTAATTTGCTATAATATAAAGATATTTTTTTCAAATCGCGAAATCTGGGATCTGAAATTTGCGTCACCCTTCCAACCTGACGCATGACGGCGTATGTCCGGGAGATATGGCATTATTTAGTACACTATCTTTATCAATTCTAAATCAATTTCCTTTACCTCATATACCCCCTCCCCAACCCTTAAAATCCTTTTTAAAGTGTAAATTTCAACCTCAATAATTTGCCTTGAGATTTATGGGATTTCTGAAATTTGAAACAAAAAGTTTATTACTGGCTTTCTGAGTCGGGCTTTCTGTATCCTAACCCATATGATTCGAATCTGCAGAATGGGTAATTTTGTGAATTATTTATTATTAATTGTATGCCTTGAGAAATTCAAACGACAATAATTTGAATTGTATGTTAACAAAAGCCTTTCAGAACAACAGGGACATAAACCAGTTGAATAGAATCTAGCTGCTTTAGATGAATTATCATCAATTCACCACTATATCTCAATTCTAGTTTTAAATAACTTTTGTCAATGGAGGCAAAATTGTCAAAGCCATTTTCTAATTTCTGCAAGGACAGTCACAAGGATTATATAAAGACACGCGGCATTTGTGCAATTAGTAGCTTTTATTATGTAGATCTTAGGTTTGAGTTTAAACCTTACTGTGGCATACTAAAGATAGTAAAATTGGAACATTTGACAAGTGTATGATATCAAAAGTAGGAGTTGTAGGAATGCCTTTTTCAATAAACAAGTGTATCTCCTTTAAATGTCAATTAATACTTCCAAAGATATGTCTGTTGGATGTTACATTAATCCGTACTTAAGGCGCTTGTCAAGAAATGTTAAAACATATTGGATTCGATAATTAAAATTTAAAAATTTTCACGTAAAAAATGGTATCACAAGACGAAATAACTCCAATTTTTCTAATAACTACCCCTGTTTCTTAGTTTTTGAAACCCAATGTGCAAAATCCATTTGACTTATACGTCCTTGATGTATGAGCTTCAAGGGTAGTTAGGCTTCTGCCAAATTTAATCTCCACAATTCTGTGAACATCTTTTGAAGACAATTTTATATGTTTTATTCTTATTAACTGTAGCAGCCAATCATCCTTCAAATTGTGAAATTGTGCCTTTAAAAGCTATATGTATGTACATAACACAATGAATGTGCCATTTTTAAGAATAAATATATCAAATAATATGACCATTATTGAGATAATGGGATTACTTGGAGGAGCTAATAATCTATTATGGCATTATATAAAACTAGCGGCTACGCCCCTAGAGGCCTGTAGGGGCACTTGCGGAGGAGAAAGTCGAATATAATAATTCAATTTCTTATTTTAGATTTTAAAAGAAAAAGTAAAAAAAAAATTTTTTTTTTGGGGGGGGGGTGTCCCCCCCACATTTTCATTTTTGTTAAAAATTTTTTTTTTGGGGGGGGGATTTTTCATTTTTTGGGGGGGTTGGGGGTGTCCCACCCCCCAAGAAAATAGTTATAAACCTTCCCGGGACCTATGAGAAGCTACCCTGTTAAGGAGAACCCGATCGGTTCAGCGGTTAGCGAGATCCTTTGGTACAGACAAACACACAAACACACAAACACGCAAACACACAAACACACAAACATCCTGTTACTTTATTATAAGGATGTCAAGACTAAAAAAGCTTAAAACCTTCCAAAACTAAACAAAAAGCTCACTTGAAAAACTTAAGATTCCCGAACCAGCAATAGGGATAATGAACTTTTCAGAGAAGCTCTACATTTGTTTATGTGTGCTTCATGTTTACTATATAATGCAAATATCTTGTGAAAATATTTAAAATTTTGGTCCAACAACAGTTAGAAACATTGGTATACTGAAAGCTTATTGAAAACTGAAACTGTTAGAGAGGTGACCTCTGTTAAATAAGGAAACATTTTGGTGACATTCCTTTGTATTAGTTAGTCGAAACTACATAAATAGTTTTAGCTGACTTTATATCGATACGCCGTCATAAATGCATAAAATATTGACATTAAATTACTCTTAGAAACATTTCAATTACACTTTGACTCATGTTATGTCGATATAATATCAACACTAAAGTTTAACATAAATTATGGGAGAGTGAACAAAATTTTAGAACTGCAAAACCATAATGTTGTATGTTGGCAATTTTATTTTCTAAACTTGCACAAAAATATGATATTTTTTAAACAGTATGTTCACCAAAAAAAAGTTTATTTTTAAGCGAAGTGTTTAATACTTTTATTAGATTGAAAACGTTTTTTATTTTGGTATTCCTATATATCGTCACTAGCGGCTTCGCCCCTAGTCTCTAGGGGCTTTGCCAAAAGAGATAATTAAAAAAATTCAATATTTCTGGTGCTGCCATTTATTTTCAAATAACTGTCTAAAAAATGGTGGGGGAACCACCAGAGGACCAGTAGATATATTCCCTGAAGAGTAGAGCCCAATCGGTTCAGCGGTTACTGAGATTTTAGAAAAAATGTAAATGATTTGTTTTGGGGGGTAAGTTTTTTATTTTTTTTTATTTTTTGGGGGGTTGGGGGTGTCCCACCCCCAAAGAAAATAGCTTAAAACCATCACAGGACCAGTAGGTATATTTCCTGAAGAGTAGAGCTCAATCGGATTAGCGGTTACTGAGATCTTAAGCTTCAGACGGACTGACGGACAGACAGACGGACAGACGGACAGACAGACAGACGGACAGACATCAAGCTACTTTGTATTATAGATTAAACTTTTGTTTATTTTAATTTTGATCACAAAACCTTTTACATTTAAATCAAAATATAAAATCACGAAACCTGTCTAATTTATAATCATTATTAATTGTTTAAACTATATTTTTTTTACTTTTAACCTTACTAGTGACAGACAGACTGACAGATAGACATAAAAACTTAATTAACTAAGGAAATTAAACAAAACAGAGGAGTTACTTTTAGTAAGTTATTTTGTTTAAATTTATTTTCTTACAAATGGTTACAATTTGTTCTTGTTACAAGGTATTTATGTGAATGTGTGTGTGTGTGTGTGTGTATTGCGTGTATGTGGTTTGTATGAGGTATTTACATGTAATATAAACTTTCTAAAGGATATTATAAAATACTAGGCTTGTCATTGAAACAGAGCTTATTTTGTACGTTTAAATCGTCAGCTGTTTGATCCAAAATCAATATAATCTATCGAAAGACAAACAATATTATAGAGTAGCTTCGCTACCAAAAAGATAAACACGTTAACTATATTTGTAGGCATATTGTTCTCATATCGTGCAAGGTTTTGAAAGTTTAACATGAAGGTACATTTTTTTTTATAAAACGTGTTGGTAAAATTTGACTAAACCCAAGATTTAAAAGGTTATAAAATTAAAAAGTAGGAGTCTAAGATTTATAAAACAAAAAATGCGTCTTAAAAAAATAAATGAATATGATTAGGTGAAAATCCGGCAGTGGCCTATAGTATTTATGTCCTTTAATTCCAACCTCAATCTTTTCAAGTTTAATCCGCAGCCTAGTGTCGAGACAGAATATAATCAAAGTTTACAGGTGTCGACAAGGAATACAAAACATGAAAATATTTTATGAAGAATCTTTTTTTTTAGCATGCTATTGTGTTCTACAGAGCTTTGATCCTTATCCCTTACAGATCGGGCCCCAATTACCACCTTAATAGATCGGCTTCTGTTTACAGATAGACGTAAATTTTTTTTCTGGTGGTTCATGTGTATTTTTAGAGAAAATTACTTATTCTAGTCATAGCGGCCAGACCGCTCCTTAGCCGCTTTTTAGCCGCCAGCCGCTAAATATTAAAACAGCTGATGAGCGGCCAATTTTAAAGCTAGGAAAACCAGATTTTAGAACGAACTTTTATTTTTCATAAAAAAAAATTCCTTTTTTCTGACCATCGCCGAAAAACGGAAAATAACGGAAACCGCTATTTTCGGCGGTTACGGCGGTAAAACGGCGGTTGGCGGCGCCAATTAATATTTTTATCTGTTTATGATAACAATAAAAGACTACTTAAAGCTTAAGTGGAACAGGTAGTAAATAGAAAATCGGTCAAGGAATGGTCGAACGGTCACGACCTTTCCATTCACGGAAGTTCATTATTGCTCAAGGATTTACCAAAAAATTATAGGTCTCTAGCTGTAATAGAAGCCGGACAAAAAAATCAGTCATAAAAGCAGTTAGGGAGCGGTCAAACGTTCATAACACCACTTTTCTCAGATGTTCGTTGATATCTAAGCCTTCACCAAAAAAAATTTAGGTCTTAACCTTATACACAAAAGTCATGATGTAGAAATTAAGATTTATTTAGATTTTTTCTAATTTTGGTGCTACCTAACCAACTTTGACCGGATACCACGGCCGACACAGACCAGTTATCCTTATAAAATCAACTCTTGCCGACGTATAATTACTAAACTTAAAAAGTCATGAAGTTACAGCTCTTTATCTTGCCTACAAAAAAAATGTCATTGAAAAAACTAATTTAGCCCCCCCCCCCCCCTCTTCCGATCTGTAAGGGTTTTAGAAGTGAAACTTTTCTACAGTTAGGGTCTAATGTCTTTTCTTACTTCCTCCGTAACGGATAACTCGAATGATTAATTTAGCCACGTTAGAATTGCCATAACAATTCCTAATTTGGAATAGTGATTCTGTAACCGTTAGATACAATTTACAAAGCGCAGCGTATCAATCTTATATTCATTACCAGAAAGAATATTTATATTTTAGTTTTAAAATGTAACTTCTTTTATATTAGGCTCTCTGTAAGTTTTGTTCACAATGTTCAGGCCTATAAATAATTTTGAATATCTAAAGCGTTGGTTAATTTTTTTGGAAGTCTGGCTTTTTACGCATCGCTTTTGTGTATGTAGTCATTCTTGTTCCTAATTAGTATAATTTGTAAATTACATCATGTAAAACGCTGCCATGGCCCTATAGCTTAGCGAAAGAGAAGCAAAGTGTCCAAGAGTATTTGGTATAGTAATACACAACAGACAACATTGACTTTTAGTAAACGCTCTTTTTCTGTAAGTCCTAACTGTATGTATTATTGTGTTGTGCTTGCTAGGTTAATGTGCCAACTAATTCAATGCCTCTAAAATGTCACAGTTTGATTTAGGTTATAGATAAAATGGAGTAGAATAAGTACAAATGTACTTTAATATCTTTGGATGTTTGTGTCCTTGCATTTGTTATGTGCTACGACAAAAAGTTTTAAACACTGCACTAAAAAAATATTTCTATTCTTTAAATGTTTTTACCAATCAAGTTGCTTATTTTTTTACAGTGCAGGAATATAATACATACAAAAATTATTTATAGAAAAAAATCTTGACAATACAAAAAAAACATGAAAGAAAAATTTCTTTCAAATTTTATAGTTTGTCATATGTAATTACATCTAAGAAATTTTCTATAGAAATAATGTGTTTGGAATAATGGAAGAAAAAAGAAAAGATCTATTACAACAAATCTTTTTGAAGAATATAAAATCTTTTGTCCAACCACTTTTATTGTTTCTTCGCCCTAATTCAAATTTTAAGATTAAGTAGATAAAGTAAGTGTAATTAGAACCTTTAAAGATTTTTGGGGTTACATTTATTCAAATATACTAACAAAAAATTTGTGTCTCTTTTTCGAAAGCTGAAATTATAACGTAAAATGAATGTACCAAAGTATTTACAAGGATGTGTTTTAGTTTACAAATTCTTCTTAAAACTTTATGTCTATCGAGTAGTGGGACAAAGTGACCCAAAAATCAGTCATGTGACGTCATCCAAATGAGGGATTATCCAACATCCATCTCCTTTTAGGGATTTTCTTCTCCACTTCTCCTCTTATGTCCCTCATTGCACATTACAAACTTGTATAGTAGCTTCGCTTATGTAAATGTTATTTATATTTTACTAGTTAAGGTTGACATAGAAAAAAATAACTAATGAAAGCCACAATGAGGTTAAAGAGTGTATAATAATAATAAACTTTAGAATAGAAATCACACAAGAATAGCAAACTCTTTTACGAATAACCTGTGTTAGGACCTGAGTCCCTGTGTTAGGGACATTTTTCGTCTAGCAAATTTCTTTCTGCTCTTTTGTAGCGACTTGACTGTCTTAATATTCCCTACGCTATTGGATGACATTCTAAGACCCAATTAAAAGTCGGCTGGCTCAGGGTCCTTAGAATGTCGACATACAGTTACGGTTTTGTTCACTTTAGTAGTGAAGCGCTGGAAAGTGTCATGTGTGACGTCATAAAAATAAGTCTAAAAAGGAGGGATGAGAGAAGAAGTGGAAAAGGAAACACCTAAAAAAGAGATGGATTTAGATGTATTTTTATGACGTCACACATGACACTTTCCAGCTTTGTAGGTAGAAAATTTCATAAAATGAGCTGTACATTACAGGACTTGCATCTTTTGACCATATCTATTAATTATCAATCTGTATTACTTCCAATTATCAATAAAAATCAATGAAACAAGAACTAGAATGGTTTTATGCTATGGTATAAAAACCTAAAGCTAGAATAGTTTTTATCAGAATGTATTTAGGTGTATTATCTGCTTCATTAGTTTGCTAATGACTGTAAATAACAATTCTCAAATATGTGTTTCCACAATCCCACTGATTAGATGAATGTATACTTCGCAAAATTTGTGGACTACATATAAAGTAGTAAGGTTTTTATGTTTGTAGCTTAAGATTTAAATAACTACTGAACTGATTGAGTTCTACATTTTGAAAAAGCTTCTCAAAAGTCCCTGAGTGGTTTTAGGCTTATTTAATTAATATATCTAGGTTTGGTTTTAAACTATTTTCCAATATTCCTTACTCCTTTGAATAAAAAACTCCTAGATCATAGGAACGCAGCCACTAGTCATTTATATAAAATTATCAATGTTTCATTAATTGGAAATAAAATCAATTTCTCGGTTGCTAATAAAGTTATAAAGGTTCATTTTTCTAAAGACAATTATTTCAAAATGACCATAATGATAAAATTTATAATTCATATGTCCGTCAGTCAAGGGGATGTAGGGTACATTGTTAACAAATTTCAATCAAAACTTGCCGTGTTCAAACTTTACAACCAATAATATCAATCTACTAAAGTGGTAGTTTTGCATCTCATTATAGGGGATGTACAATGTACATTAATTTGTTTCCTACTGCCTCATCTCTTAAGATTCATGGCAAAAATAGTTTTTTTATTTGAAAATTATAAGCACCTTCTTCATGACTCTATTTTCGCCTACATTTAATTTCTGTCCGACCATCTAACTAAAACAAAAGAGTTGTTTCGCTACAAATTATTGTTCTAGAAGAATGCTAAAACACCCAGAAAACAAGCCTAAAATAAACATACACAAACATTTATGTGTGTGAGTGTGTGTGTTTGTGTTTGGATGTGCAAGTGTGTGTGTGTGAATGTGTATATGTACTGAAAACAAAGTTTTCCACAACACACACATTTAAATTAGATTTTAATAGGAAAAAGATTTTTGGCTTTGCTAAAAACTTTCCTTTCAATTCTATTTGAACAAAACAGGAAATGCATTATTAAATATTTTTTATAAAAAATAACATTCATAATGGAGATTAAAAGATAAAAACAAAATTGAACAAGACAGACAACGATTTGCAATTCAACAAGGATGACAACATCCATTAAAGCGAAGCACTGAAACGGTAGGACAAACGGACATTAACACTTGTATAGTGTTAGAACTTAATTATCATAATATAAATTTATAAGAGTCAAAGCAAAACTGCAAGTAAATTTGTTAAAAAACTGCTTGATACAGGATAATTTTTATGGACATACTTACATGTTTAGGACTTGATTATAGAGTTGCTTCGCTTATTACATTATACTTTGTTGTCCTAGGAATCAATATACCAAAAAATCAGATCAATACGATGATTAGATCACATAAAAATTTGTTGTTAAAAAAGTAAAAAAATCAACATGTTTAAAATGAACGTACGGACATTTTGGTAATAATTATAGAGTTGCTACGCTTTCTAAATCATACCTAACTACTACAGGAATCACCATGCAAAGTTTGAAATCGATTGGACAATTCTAATATGCCTAAATTAACGAAAAAAGCTATCTGTCTCAGACGTACGGACGGACAGACGGACCGACCCTAATTATAGAAAAGCTTCGCTTTTAAAAATGTATTTAAGATCCCTATATAATCGCCTTACAGCATTTTACAAAAACAGAAATTAGAGTTGAAGGGTTAGATAGATTTTATATTGCTTTAGTATAGCTTTAAAATTTTTGTAGAATGGTAAATAGGTGAAAAAAAGGAGTACAAACTTTTAGCTCAAAGATTGTTAGTTAGGTAAAGTGGTTCATAGTTTTGAACAATAATATTAAAATTGTCTCGATTCGCCAATTTTCTTGACTCTCTTTAATAGATCGATGCACTGAAGATCTTATTACAGATTGAGCACTATAGTTGGATTATTACAATTTTCAATGTTGTATGAAAATGTAAATAAACAAATGTTTTGTGTTTAAATGTTATGTTTAAGTCTAACATACATTAAGTTAGCCCTTAATAATTTCCGACTAAAAGTAAGTCAAAGTCAAATTTTTTACTTTAAAATAAAAAAAAACGACCATAAAATTAATAAAAAAATACCTAAATCACAGTATAATTGACGCAATATTCTAATATTTGTCAATAATAGTTTTCAAATAACTTGCTTCTCTGTCTATTATCAAAAATGTATCTTGGCCAAAAATGTTTAAAGTTTATATCTAAAACTAAATTCTCGACAAACTCCAAAGTTGTATTTGATATGAAAATGTTTAAAAAACTGACTTTTAAATTTTCTGGCAGAATTTGTTGACAAAAAGTGAAACTTTGAAATGAGACATCATATAGTTTTGTATTTTACCAGGGAAAGTTTATAAATTTCCAAGAAAACAAAAAAATTAAAACTTATTAAGGTTACAGATAAAATCTATTGAGAAGATTTTTTATTTATTTGCTTTAGTTTTTCGGATATGACTTTTTAAAGTAAAGCTAATTTGACTATAATTTTATGATTTAAGAAAAAAAAGTAAAGGACCTCAATTGCTATCAAGAAAGAAAATAACAGCATATCTAAATTTAAATGTTTTTCTTCTTGAATTGCTTATCCCATCCCATATTCAACTAAAAACAAAGACAAAGGTTGAAGTTGAAATATCAAAATGTTGTACTTTTACAATTTTTAAGGAATTTTAGAGTATAAGTCACATATGAAAAAAAGAAGTACTACTTTACCCATTCGTCGATTATTGAATAAAAGTTCTTTATAGTGCCTTCAATAATATAATTTATCCCTTTTTTATAGGAACTGTAAGAGCATCTATGGAATATATATTAAAATTTTAAAATAATCTTTATTTTGTCTTAGAACACGTCAAAGTATAATTTTTTACCACGTACTCCAAGGTCTATAGGACCAACTGACGTACATTTATTAGGTACATACAGCTTCGCTTTCTAAAAGAACAGATATGCGAGTTAAGTACATGAACATTTCTATACATCATACAAACCTCATAGAACCCATAGAAAGAACAAAATTTTATTATACCATGAATTAAATTTATTTGCTGGCCCCCTGTAAAACAAGAGTCATTGTGATAACATATGCTGACAATACTTTATGCTTAGGTAACAGGACAGATATTATGACACTTACATTCAAACGTTACAACCATTTAAGATATAGCCATTATTATGGTTTAGGTTGGGTTAGGATGGGTAAAGGTTTATTATAGAAAGTTTAGGGCTACTGCAAGGTATAGGTTCCCAACAGGGGTCTGGGACTTGGATGCAGTAAGTCGGTGAAATCCTGTGTCAACTAATTTGCAATAGAATCGTCCTAAATACATGAAACATACCATTCTATCTAAATAACTCTATATTTATCATGTCATAAGTGAAAGCCCAAAAAATTAGATTTATAACTTCTTTTTTATAATATCTATGTTGATAAACTTAAAATAATACCAGAACCAAAGTTAAGCAGGAGAAGACCTAATACGATTAGGATGTGAATACTGTAGGAGGGAAATACATAAAGATTGAATAAAATAAGATTTGAATATTTTATTTTATGTAAGGGATAGGGATCTTTGTTCTGAAAAAAATCTTATATTTAAAATAATGTTAGACCCAGTTCAAGAAAAATTTAATAATATGATTAGTTAGTATTTTGCAAATTTCTTTCAATTTAATTAGATTATGTTATATTTGTTTTAAATAAGGACTTGTTTTGTATACAAAATTATTCTAAGAAGACAATATTATCACTGAAAAATTAGCAGACAAATCACAAAATAATTTTTTTTTCTTGGTAATCAAAACTTTAAGTCTTGTGTAAAAATTATTTGCATCTATGTTAATGTTCTTGATATGAACAATCCCACCAGTTAGGTCAACGAACACGTTTTCGTATTTCGAATGATTTCAATATTTTAAATTATTATAAATTTGACTTTTTGGTCATACATAAAAGGGCTTATTATATATAGTTGATAATTTTTTTGAAAAGTGTTCACCAAATTTATGGAATTATTTATGGTTAGTATTAAGGAGGTAAAAAGTCATAGATAAAATCAGCAAAACTAAATAGTGTATATACGATACATTTTCCCATGGTATAATATCTATAAACTAGAGGCATCTATTTTTTTGTGTGGGATGGAAGCAACTCACTTTTTTGTGGTTTTTTTTGGGAGGGGGATAATTTTTTCTTGGGGTGATTTTCTTGTGAGGGTTGTGGTACCCTCCCTCAAAATATTTACAAATAGCGGTTACAAGGTTCTTCGGGACAGACAGACAAACAATCTTGTAATCAGTATCAAGTTCGTGTATAAACTACACATTTATCCATGGTATTATATGCATAAATTTCACATCTCAAATGAAAACATTTGTATGTGGTGTATGTAATATTCAGGGATGAGGAGACCTCAGTAGATAAATCTATATTTAATATATTACCAAAGGCATATTTTCACACTTGAATTGAGGGGAAGAATTTCTTTTCTTTCATTGTCCTATCTTGCATTCCTGGTGATTCTAGACCCATTTTTACCACTAGATATATGTGCAATTTGACCTCAAAATTAAAGATTTGCAGCCGATGTTTTCTAGCTTGTAGTTTTTTTAAAAACTGTTCAAGAAAATATTTTTTTATCCCATTACTAGTTTTACCCTTGCTTGGTTAGCCTGGGAATCAATGATTCTTCTATACAGTGAAGCTTCTTATAAGTCTACGGAAGGTTTTTTACAATTTTGGGGAAGTGTATCTTCACCCCTTCTAGGGGCGTAGCCGCTAGTTTTCAATAAACCATACAACTAAAACACAAGGTATGTCTCAACAATATTTTTTGTCAGACGCCATTCCACAAGTTTTTGAAAGATTAATTTTCCTTTTATAATATTTAGATTATCATTATGCATTTCAGAATTATTCTGTAACAAATTTATTCTTGTCTTTGAGTACGTTTTTGCATAATCTTATTATTTAATGCAGAAAAGGGGTAAAGAATTTTTAATTTTATATCAAATTTGAGAACTTTCAGATATACAAAGTAACAAGAATTTTTTCTGTACAAAACTGTCTTTCTGTCAATCAATCCGAGATGGAGTGTTGACTTCATCCCTCCCCCAAAACTTTCAAATTTTGCCTAAGAGGCCTCCAGAGGCGGGCCACCAGTAAAATACTAAAGAAACAAACTATTTTAAAAGTCAGGGTTATTTGTTACGGGCGGGCAGTCAGACAAAATTAATTTTTAAGTAGCTTCGTTACTAAGAAGAAAATATTACCAATTCCCAATCTTTCAACGGCATGTAGAATCATTGACATGGAATGGATGGTGTTGGCGTAGATTATTGGCTTGAACATCAACCTCTCTTCTAGGGTGTAGTCACTCTAAAATATTAAAATAAATATTAATGTTTTCAGATAGACGTTAATAAATAATGATGTTCACTTCCAATTGTGATGAATAAAATTACTCATTTCCTTTTCTTTTTGTTGATTTAAAATGTATTTGGAAATTTTTGAAACAACCAATAAAGATTAAACAATTATTTTGATTGTTTAAAACAGCTTAATTTTATAAACAACTTTTATAAACATACATATATGTATGCACGTTGAAGAAACAGATGAGATGAGATGAAACTTGAAATCCCCCAAATCATGTAACCACTAATTCACAAACTAATAAAGCTAATCATCAGTTGGGGGAACTTTAATCCATACTAGCGGCTTCAGCCCTAGCCTCTAAGAAAGGAAGGATTTCGACCACCCACCTTTCAAATTTTAATTTGAAAAAGAAAATTTCAGGGAGGTATTTTTTTTTGAGTGGGGGAGTTGGGGTGTCCCACCCTCAAAAAAAATAGCTAAAAACCATCACAGGACCGCTAGGTATATTCACTGAAGAGTAGAGCCTTATCGGTTCAGTGGTTACTGAAATCTTAAGCTTCAGACAGACAGATTGATACTTTTTAAAAGCAGATCAGCTGCTCTCTTAGATTATTAGATTTTTTTCATAATTTTCTCTTTTTTAAAATGATACTCTAAGTAAATCAACAGTTAGGTTTTTAGTAATTAAAACAGTATTATGGATTCCTTACTGTTAAATGATCTTGAAAGTTGAATTAATTCAAGAATAAACATATATAGTTTAGATTGGTTTTTAAAGTTTTTAAAAATGATTTCTATGAATCTAGACTAAAAAAATGATTTTTAGAATACTTCCAAAAATATTTTTGAATTGTTTAGCATTTTAGTTCCATTTATTTCTGATTCAATCACAACTTGTGATATTCATATGTTGCTTAATCTAACTTTTAAATCAGAACATCAAAGGATAAATACAAATTATACTAAAGAAGGTAAAAAATATATAAATCTACCTGTTCATTTAATACAAAAAATAATTTTTAAAGCTGTTCCATGCAGATTTTTCATAATCAATTATATTTTTAATTATTTATCAACAAATGACAAATGTATTACAGACCATAGAAAATATTGTCATATAATTCCAGCTCAGCTAACCTTATAGGTTTTAAAGATCATTCAGACAGAATTTATGAACTCCTCTATCCTCTACATTTTTTCAAAACTAATTAAAATGGATTATCAAGAATGAAAAAAAATAGTTACCTTATGTAGAATTCTCATTTGTTTGAGAAATGTAGATTTTCCTGATTCAGGAGCACCCAACAATAGTATGTCGATTTCATCTAAAACAATATTATGAATTTTAATAGATCATTAAAAATATGAAATTGAATCCAAAACTATTTGAATTTTAGTTTTGTACATTTGGACATTTGTGTCTATAAGTAGAACAGATAACAATATTGTCAATTAATCACATTATTTAACCATTTTAAATACAGCTTTTCAAATTATAGGTAACTTATGTTGAAATTTGTAAAATCTGATAACAAAAAAATAAAGTTTGGCATTAGATTAGCTGCCCTACTAAAATGAAATTATTACAGTATCATATTATTTTGTACCCATTCCTTTTCACGAAACCTGATTAACATAAAAATAAAATAATTATATTAGGGTTTATCTAATTATATTTTGTTTCATTGAATTTTAAATGTTATTTAATTTGGCAAATTAAATTTTAAGTTTAACATTTATATTGTAATTTTGGATTACATCTACTATTTAAAAAGAGAACCAACCATTTTATCTAAGAATGGAGGGTTGGAACATTGGATAATGAAATACACTGGTACTCAAAGTTTAACAACCAATTTTATTCGTTTGCTCAAAAACTTTGAGTAGTCTAGTAAAAACTGGTAGTGTCAAACTTTTCAACCAATAATTCAAACATTAATTTAGAAGTGTTAATTTTGTTATCAATATCAGGAATGTATTTATATCAATGTGTATAACAGTAATATTGCCAAAAAAAGTCAAAACTTGCAATTAAGGTTATAAAATCCAAAATTCATTTACTAATTCCCCATGACATTGACAAAATCTGATATTTCATTTTCTAAAAATCTACTATTCAATGAAGGGACACTATCAAAATAATTTAATTTTGTTTAGCTTTTCCAGTTATGAAAATGAAGTTGTGTGTTGGCGTGCTTTTGTTTAGTAAAAGTTTTGATAAATGATGAAAAGCGAGGCAAGCAAGGTTTACTCGGATTAAGTTTACACAATTTTTCTTTGATAATATTTTAAACTAATTTTTGTGTCTGAATATGAAATCTGTTGCATAATGAATTAGAAAGTTTAAAGATACACTGCTGCAATAAAATTGTGTTGGTTAGTTAGACAACAGAAAGGTTTGGCATAAAGACTATATTTCTGAAAGGTCTACAATTCTTAGAGATAGAATGCATGATGATGTGTAAGTTACGGAGGATATCAGACAAGGGGACGTACAGCTATATCTTTGATCCTGGAAATTGCTTTGCTCCGTTACTAAAAAGTGATCAAATGTAAATGTTATATTTGTTATTAGATTTCCCCTTTAATTTCTTAACTATTGAAAGTATAGGTATGTCATAGAAATCTTTACTAAAAATTTCAGCTATCAACAGCAGCCTCGAAAAATCACGTTCTCGCATAGCATTACTGTTTGACGGACAGACAGACAAAGTTAATTATAGAGAAGCTTCACAACTAAAAAGTAGAGTTACAGTAGGTCATGGCAGAGCTTTAAAATTAGTATTATCTATAATACAAAGTAGTAGTAGTCCTGTGATGGTTTTAAGCTATTTTCTTGGGAGTTGACACCCCCAATCCCCCCAAAAATGAAATATACCCCCCCCAAAAAAAATAAAAATTCTCTCCCCATAAAAATTTTTTTTTTACTTTTTCTTTTTAAATCTAAATAACTCAAAAATAGGTTGATCACACCTCTTGAGGGGAAGCCCCTAGATGCTATGGGCGATGTCGCTAGTTATTTAAATTTGAATAAGAAAAACATTGTGTTAATTATTATTTGTGTCTATTTACACAGCAATTTATAAAAGGTATGTATCCAGCAGAAATGGCGCAGATTCTCAGGCCTGTAAGGAAGGCCCTCCATAGGGAAACAAATTTGATTTAATGATAAAATTATAATTACAACCCTCGTGATCAAGGCCATTGCGAACAAACCATAATTTAGCAAATACCCATTTTTTTAGTGGACCACCACCTCTCCCCCAAATTGGAGTTGTTTTGGCTTTTTTTATGCTTGTTTCACAATACGTGGGATATTATGGTAAGCCAAGCGTTCTCGGCCCACAGGGTAACGAGTTCGAGTTCAACGAGCCCTAGCCTTGAATTATTCTACCAAAACAAACTAGCAGGATTTAGTCATACAGAAATTATATATTTAACTGAATAATATTTACAAGCAATGTTTACTATATATATACAACAGATTATAACAATGGTTAGGTTTGAAGGGGGTGTGGGACGCTAGGGCTTAGCTCCCGGCGGTAGACAGGCTGTGGGGGCAGCGGTGGTAAAAGGGGAGGCAGCGCCTCCCGGTTGTATAATCGCGTGAGGGGCGCGTGATAGCTGCATGTTTGAGTCCCTCCCCACATTTAGGCAGGCCAGTTTGACCGCTAGATAGCGGGGTCAACATCGGTCATGAGATAGATGGTGATATAATAAGATTAGTGCAGTGGGTTTGTTATGATAAGTCACAGCGTAGCAACTCTGTAAACTGCCTGTCCGTCTGGTTGTCGTATTACCACAACCTCCCCTTCAAGGGTTGCGTGGCTCTCGAGCCACCAGGCCTTGAACCTGGGGATACGACAACCTATGTCTGCGCAGGACAGGCTCTTCCTGGGGCACAGCTCGATGGAGGACAGCTCGGGCTACACAGGCTCCACGGGACACTCGTTGCTCGGTCTGGCTGTGGTTGGATATCAGCATTGTCAGCTCCTGGTTGGCTTCTAGACGGGGGTTGGCGACGGCTAAGCCCCGGCGCTGGAAATTTTGCCTCGTCTGCAGGACTAGCTCTGCCTCAGCGGGTAGCTGGACACGGAGGCCTAGGCTAACTCTGGTGGTTCCCAAGGGGGGGATGACGATGGATGAGGGCGCATAAAATTCCATGGGGGCGCCTGCTTGATTCAGGTTGCTTGGCCTCCTAGCTCCTACCCGGATAGGGATGGCTGTCATCAACAGGGGGCACATGGCTTCAGCTTCGTCCTCTGGGGCGGCCTCTTCCATTGCAGTAGCTGCTTCTCCTCCTACAGGCTCGCTGCTGGCTGGCAGGTGCTCCATGTCTGTATCAGGATTCCAGATGGCATCTCTGGGTGGCTCTGGAGCTGGCGGCGGCGGCAGTGGTTCGTTGGGTTGCTCCTGCAGGTCCTCTTCTACTGGGTCACGATCCTGGCCGCTGGGCTGTGGGGCGGCTGCGGCCGGCTGGTGCACTGGGAACTGTCCTGGGTCGCTAGCTGCGGGCGCCGCCGCTCCAACCGGCAGCTCGGTGGCATCCTCGTCGCCGTCCACATCGACTTGAATGTCTGCTGGAATCTGGTGGGCAGTCACATCTCCAGTGTATTTGCGCAGTCGGCCTACATGCGCGGTAACTTCCGAGATCCTGGCTATTGGAGAGGCAGGTTTGATGACATAATGGACTTCTGTAGCTTTCCTCACTACCTTCCAGGGGCCAGTCCATCTCTTGGTGATCTTGGCCGCCTTCCCTGGCACCAGGCGGGGGGCCAGGTACCAGACCAAGTCTCCAACCTCATACTTGGCCGTGCCTTCGTAGGCTGCCGCGCTCCTCCGGATGGCTCCCTCCTCCTTCTGCTGGATGGCATCATACACTGCATGGTAACGTTGCAGGAGAGCTTGGACGTTGGCTGGAACCGAGGCATATTCTGTTTCTGGCAGCTGGAGCACCATGTCCACCGGAAGCTTGGCCTCTCTCCCAAAGAAGGCCAGGAACGGGGTCACGCCGGTAGATCTGCAGGCCTTGGTGTTGTAGGCGAAGGCAATGGCAGGCAAGTGGGGCTCCCAGTTGTTGTCGTCTCTGTCTAAGAACAGACGCATGCCTGTATTGAGCGTCCGGTGAAACCTTTCCACTCGGTTGGACTGCGGGTTGTAGGGTGGTGGATGTGTCAGGCCAATCTCAAGCCTGGAGGCCAGTTCCTGGAATACCTGGCCGGTGAACTCCATTCCATTGTCGGAGTGGATCTTCAGGGGGCATCCGAACGTGGCCAGGTGGCGGTGCAGCAGGGCTTCAGCCACTGTGAGGGTGCGCTTGTTGGGGATGGCGTAGAGGCTGACAAACCGGCTGAAACCGTCTTGAC
Organism: Acartia tonsa; assembly: GCF_053477335.1. Lineage (NCBI taxonomy): Eukaryota > Metazoa > Arthropoda > Copepoda > Calanoida > Acartiidae > Acartia > Acartia tonsa. The sequence continues at coordinate 24,292,456 of NC_137261.1, forward strand.
AGGTGAGGATATAGCGGTTCCCGGCTGGAGTCTCTGGTAGTGGCCCCACCAGGTCGATGAACAGGACTTGCTGTGGATACCCCTGGCGGGAGGGCACATGTATCCCTTGCTTCAACCTTTCCTTGGTAACCTTCTGGACACATTCAGGACAAGTCTGAACCATCAGGCGGACGTCACGGGCCAGGTTGGGCCACCAGAAGTGCATGGCAACGCGGGCGATAGTCGCATCCATCCCAAAGTGCCCGGCCATGGGGGTCCCATGGGCTAGAAAAAACGCGTCCTGCTGGAGGGCCGAAGGCAGCAGGTATCTTGTCCGTTCCCCTGTCAGGGTCTGGTCAGTGGTGGTGAGGCAGCCATGCTCGTCAAGTCCCAGGGCTGGGAAGCGGCTGGCGTACTGCTGCTCGTCTCGTTCCTTGCCGCGCAGCTCAGCCTTGGTTGGGGCTCTGCCATCAGCCACCCACTGGCGGACACGGAGCAGGAGAGGGTCTTGTGTCTGGGCTTCTAGTACTCTAGTTGGGTCCAGTCGGGCGGCAGGGGGCCGGCTGGCTGCGGGCTCCCCTAGCTGGCAAAGGTTATGGATATACTCAGCCTGCTCTGCTAATTCTTCGGCGCTGGCCGTTGGCATGTTGGCATGTTGGCGTCTTCTCGGCGGCTGAGGGCGTCAGCGTTGGTGTTCTGGGTGCCAGGACGGTGGCAGACAGTAAAATCTAGGGCCGCTAGCTCCTCTTGCCAGCGGGCCACCATCCCTGTGGATGTGTTCAGCGACTTCATCTGCAGCAAGGCTGAGGAATCAGTGTTGATCTGGAAGCTGCGGTAGGACAAGATGCCGTGGAATTTCCGGATTCCATACATAATGGCGGCCATCTCTCCCTTCCAGGACGGGTAGCGAGTCTCGGGGTCGGTTGTCTTGCGCCCCACGGCGGCAATCAGCCTCTCCTTGCCGTCCTGGCATTGACTCAAAATGGCAGAGATGGCGCAGCTGCTGAAATCTGTGGTGAGCTGGAATACCGCTGGCAAGTCAAACCTGGACGGCGCTCGGATGGGGGCTTGACGGAACTTGTCCTTGAGCTGCAGCAGCTGGGCTTCCATCTCAGGTGTCCAGGCTAGGGTCTTGGCCGTCTTCTGCCGATTCATCTCGTAGGTGAGGTCGGCATACTCTGGGATGAACAGGCGGTAGTATCCAAAGAAACCCAGAAGCGCCAGCAAATCTTTGGGGGTGCTGGGGGCTGGCCAGTCCAGGATACGGTCAATATAATCCTCCTGCATGGCTATCCCCTCACGGCTGAGGGTGTGGCCCAGATAATCCACCTTGGCTCGGAACAGCTTGGTCTTGGCTGGCTTGAGGCGGATTCCTCCCCGGCGGTGGGCTTCCAAGACCTCCCGGAGCCTAGCCAGGTGGGCCCAGGTATCCTGGTGGAAGGTCAGGACGTCGTCAAGGTATGACTGGAGGTTGGCTGTGCCTAATGGGTTTAGGACCCCTGCAATAAATCTGGAATAGACAGATGGCGCCGTAGCTAGGCCAAAGGGCATCCTTTTCCATTGGTACAAGCCCCTGGGGGTGGTGAAGGCGGTGCAGGGCCGGCTGTCCTCAGACACACGGATGGTGTAGTATGCGGCCACCGCGTCTAGGGCACTGTAGACGCGGTGCCCTCCAGCTCGTTCTACCAACTGCTGGATCCTGGGCAGAGGGTAGCTATCCAGCTCCAGGCACTTGTTGAGGGCTCTGTAGTCGACGGCCCAGCGGGTGCTCCCGTCCTTCTTCTTGATGGGCACTAGGGGGCTGCTCCAGGCGGAGTCTGACGGCTCTATGACTCCCTCCTGTAGCCAGGTGTCCAATTGTTTCTCCAGCTCAGCCTCCTGCCGCGGGTTCAGATCCCTAAATCTCTGGCGGATCGGCTGGGTCCCTGGCTTGAGGCGCAGCTGCAGCTCAACTACATCTGTGCAGCCGGGGGTAGAGTTGGAGAAGACGTCCCTGTATTCTGATAGCATGGTCCAGACCTCCTTTTTGAGCAAGGGGTCCTTGCGCAGGAACTCGTTGTCTTCCATCTCAAGGGCCTCCCACAACTCTTGCATGTCTGGGGGCTCAGCAGGCTCTTGGAACGAGTGGAGACTCGGGGGAGGCTTATCAGAAACCTCTAAAATGTCAGGCTTGACCAGCTCCCCTGCCACTGGGAGGCCAGCGTCCAGCAGGAGGGGCGTCTCCCCTTCATTCACCACCAGCACTCGAAACACAGTGGCGGATCCAGGCCTGTGGGCATACAGGCCTTCTGGGATGACAAGATCCTCCCCAAACCTCTGTTCTGGGGCAGCTAGTTGGATGGCATCCTTGGTGCGGTGGCCTACTAGCTCAACAGGGACCGCCATGACACCGCGGCCAGGCAAGACCACCCGCTTGGCCGTGCGCAGTTGGGGTGGCTGGCCGTCAGTTGGAGTGACAGCGCTTAACCTATACGTGGCTGGTGCGGGGTCAGCTTCGGCTCCGGGACCCACCGGCCGCGACTTGACGGGCTCGGCCTCGGGAGGGGCTGACGTGTCGGAGCCAGGTGTGGCTCCGAGGGCGTCCGGCCACGATTTGACGGGCTCGGCGCTGGGAGAGGCCGAGGTGCTGAGTCCAGCCTGGGCTCCGTGGGCGTCCGGCCGCAACTTGACGGGCTCGGCGCTAGGAGAGGCTGAGGCAGCGGAGCCATGCATGGCTCCGGGGGCAGCTGGCCACGACTTGACGGGCACGGCGCCGGGAGAGGCTGATTCCTGGGAGTTGAGTGTGGCTCCGGGTGCATCAGACCGCGACTTGACGGGTCTGGACTCGGGCTTGGCTGGTTGACTGGCTGGGGGTCCCAGGTAGAGGGGGCCAGGTGGACACGGCTGGCCGTTGATAAAGGTGTCGGCGGAGAAGATTGGTTCTGGAGGGCTGGCAATCTCAGGGAACGTTGTTGGCAGGTTCTCCCGCGGCACCTTGGGCACTGGGGGCAACCCCATGGCTAGCAGGTTGGCCCCCCCTATGGGCGTTGAGCGCAGCATCCACCCAGTGCGTGCCTTTCTCGACCACACGCGGCTGCTCTGGCAGTGGGCCTGGCAGAGGCCCCTCATAACTCAACTCTCTCTCGGCTGTCTCCCGGTCAATGGGGACGCCACGGAGTGGGATAAACTCCCCACGCACCCACAAGCAAGGTGGTTGCATGTCGAAACAGAGCCTAGTTCCGAACTCCTTGAGAAAATACCCTCCTAGGTTCAGAGGGTGTGAGAGGTTCCGGACCACAGTCACGTGGTAAAGATGGAGTATAAGGGTGTGTGAGACTGCCATATATAATTCTTTCAATTTTCCTATTACCTGGAGGGGCTGGCCTTCCTCGTTAGCAGTCAGGATTTGGGTGTTGTCCGGAATCAACATGCGTTGCACGCCCATTGCGTGCATGAGGTGTTCAGAAATTACAGCAGACCCTGGTACACGGTTGCCAGAATCGATCATGGCATCAACCTGTACATGCTGGGCAGGGTCAGGAGTAGGAAACCTCACCCTGATATGGCAGGGGAAGTGGAGGTCCTGCCCTTGAGATAAGGGGGCCTCCCGTTCGGCTGGGGTTGGCAGAAACTTCGGTGGTGGCCGAACCGCAGCTATGGTGGTATCGCTTACCATGGTGGCTTAGACTGTAGCTTCGAATCACTAGAGCTTATTAATTATCACTGGGTCAACAATTTTATATTTATTTTTATCACTTGGTTGACATTTATACACACTTATGTGTTGTTATCACTAGGAGCTCTAGGTGTGATTCTGGAAGCACTGGCAGCAGGGAATGTCCGTCCTGCAAGGTTCAGAGGGGTGACGGCAGTAGGGAATGACCCGTCCTACAGCGCCGCTGGTTCGAATCCCGAAAATGGCGGCAGGGAATGGCCCGTCCTACAGCGCCTCGGGTTCGAATCCTGGAAGGCAGCGGCAGGGAATGTCCCGTCCTGCCGTGCCTGTGGCTCAAAATCTGCTATCCGTCGCAGTGGTAGGGCTTACTTGTGTGCTGAAGCTTCGCAGCCACACATTGCCTTCTCAAGGAGACCAGCACCCAGCTGTCTGTCTCGTAGGTTTGGCCTGGGTGTCCTGGGGCTTGTCCCAGCTACACTTGCCAATTTAGACTCAGTTCTGTAGCCGTCTGAGCTAAATTATCCGATTACCGTGGCTGCGCACCTAGCGCTACTCCTACACGGTACGGAAAAAGCGTCTTAACTGGCGCTTTTAGCAGGCTAAATCTGCTTGCCGTAGGCCAGAGGCCCACATATTGCGTTCAAAATGATGGAAATTCGACCTAAATAGGCCGTCTCACGGGTCAGTTGGCTTCTCAGTTGGCGGCTGATTGTCCCCTTACTTGCCAAAGGGTCCAATCAGAGGTAGAAAAGGCTAGTTTCTGTAAGGCTCGATTGAAACACGCTGACACCAAGTTATGGTAAGCCGAGCGTTCTCGGCCCACAGGGTAACGAGTTCGAGTTCAACGAGCCCTAGCCTTGAATTATTCTACCAAAACAAACTAGCAGGATTTAGTCATACAGAAATTATATATTTAACTGAATAATATTTACAAGCAATGTTTACTATATATATACAACAGATTATAACAATGGTTAGGTTTGAAGGGGGTGTGGGACGCTAGGGCTTAGCTCCCGGCGGTAGACAGGCTGTGGGGGCAGCGGTGGTAAAAGGGGAGGCAGCGCCTCCCGGTTGTATAATCGCGTGAGGGGCGCGTGATAGCTGCATGTTTGAGTCCCTCCCCACATTTAGGCAGGCCAGTTTGACCGCTAGATAGCGGGGTCAACATCGGTCATGAGATAGATGGTGATATAATAAGATTAGTGCAGTGGGTTTGTTATGATAAGTCACAGCGTAGCAACTCTGTAAACTGCCTGTCCGTCTGGTTGTCGTATTACCACAATATCACTGAAAAAGCTTTAAAGGGCTGGGTAGTATATTTTAAATTAAGCTGTTGGGGATTTTCCATAGTCCAAAGGCGAAATAGTACTTTCTACCAAAATCTGCTAAAATCATTAAAGTATTAATTTTGTTTCTAAGTGTGTTGTTTGTGTGTGTTAATATTTGCTTGAAGTGGATCTGTTCTGCTTCTGTAAATATTCCAACCCTTGTAACTAAAGTAGCTGGATGTGTATGTATGATTTTGGTAATATTCATTTCGGACTCCTGTTCTATTTTGCTCGACTCGAAAAACAGTAATTATTATAAGCTCTAAAAAGAAAAGTAATTCCATAAAAATGGTTTACTAATCACAAAATATTTTTCTTTGTTAATTTACTAGTAACTACGCCCCTAGAGGCCTATGAAGGTCTTTTGGGGGAGTCATATTTGACCCTCTCGTAAGACAGTTATAAACCTTCCAAGGACCTGTAAGAAGCTAGTCTGTAAAGAAGATCCATATCGGTTGAGTGGTTAGCGAGATCCTTCGGTACACACATGCTTTTATTAATCATTCCTTAGATTTAACTTGGGTTATTTTAATAACGGATCCGCAGCTCCAACTAGTGAAGGTTAGGCCTGCCTGCTGGCTTCCTACACCCCTGGCTGCTGCCTTCCTGCCATCTTTCCTCCCAGGGATTAAATTTGAATTTATTACATGTTTGATTAATCTTGATGGATGTGGTTTCATCTCATCAAAACATATTTTCCTGGGTTTGTATGTTTGTGTGTCTGTTTAGGATTGTTTGTATGTGTTTATTTGTTTGGTTGTGTACATTAAAGTTAAAGATATGAACATACAATGGTATGCTATGTGTTGAATTTTAGATTTTTAGAATTTTAGAACAAAATGTAATACTGACATAATAGTTTAATTTAACTTGCAAAGTCCAAAACAAATTAAAACCAGCTTCGTCGCCTCAGGGCGCGAAGGACCGGGCTAACAAAAATGGTTTTAATTTAATGATTTTTCCTTTTAATTTATGTAGACAATTGTCTGTAATACGATGCTATACATGATCATATCGTAAGGCTAATAACTGGTTTTAATCTAGCGGATATTAATCGGTTTCCATACAGGAATTTTTTTTTTTAAATCAATGTTTCAAACAACCTGTAAAGTTGTAGGTTTTTATAACACCCACACTTTAACCCTTAACGGTCGGGGGGGGGGGCGTTAAACGCCCCCCCATCCGGTTTTTTCTATCTCATTTTCTGTGTGTGAAAGATAAAGAGCCCAAACTGCTTGACTTTTTAAGTGTGGGTATGAGACATAACTGAGAGTTGAAATTTTTTGAATATCCCCATCCTGGCGGGCACAGGATCCCAGCAAACCTGGCAGGGTCATCCAGGTAAAGAGCAAAAATATTTTTTTTGACTTAAACAAAATACTAAAATATCCTCTAGTAGCACATCCTCATATTAAATACAGGTGTTTAAGTCAATTTTAGGTTCCAGGTATGATCCTGCAGGTCCTGATCCTCCAGGTCTCCAGAAATCTTTAAAAGGCTTCTGTGGCCGCAATTTTTTACTTCAAATTTCAAACTTAAGCTTATCTTACATGTCTACATAATGTATTAAAATTTCATAAAGATCCGCCGCCGTTTTCCTGCCGACCGCCGACAGCTGTAAAAAAGGACCTAAAAACAAAGGTTGTTAAATAAAAGGAAGAAGGAAGCGAAAATTGACCTTAACTTACTAAAGGTCGGAAATTCATCTTAACACAGGGGATTTGCACAATTTTTTTTAGCCCTCTAGCTCTAATAGGAACTGAGATAATAGGGGGGGAGGGGGCGTTGAACGCCCCCCCACCCCTCGACTGATTAAGGTGCGGCAAGGGGCCCGACTGTAAGGGGTTAATATTCATTCAACTTCCCAACTTTAAAAGGCAGCGAAAGGAAGAAAAGGAATAAAGGCATGGTGGGGGTAAAGCCATTAATTTATTTTCAACCCTGGATAATTAATCATTTTTATCCTTCCTAATGCAACCAACCTCCCCCCCCCCCTCCGTAACTCTTTGTATCTTCATTTTCATGATTTTGAATTTATTTTGGAATTGTTTGTATGTCTAATAAAACAGGGTTACTTTAGGTAAAGAAATCATGAAGTTAAACACAATAGAATTTTATATTGAATTTGAAAAAAAAATCGTTTTGAAATACAAATGCATAGGTAATAGGAATTGATATATTACTACTTGATTACTTGGATTTTGCACCAGATTTTCATGTACTCTGATAAAATAATATGTGCAGCGGGCTAAAATAACGATACCTTCCATCCACCCTCTTTAATCCTTCCCCTCCCCTTCATCTGGGTGATAGACCTGACCAATAACTGAGGTAAATATTAGCAAGCTAAAGAACGACAAATTTTATGCTTTTAATATATCCAAGTTTATATCCTACATCCATTATAGCAGGTTAATTAAATTTAACACATTTAAAAGATTGTGCAAAAAAAAGGAAAAAAAGCAATCAAATTAAGGTACAAACAGTCTGTAACTACAGGACAGACACACAATTAAATAAAAGCTGCGCAACAAAATTGTGCCATTTCTGAAATTAGTATGTGACCCATTTATTTGAAACCATAAGCTAATTATAGCAATGTTAATGTATATTATACATTAACAACAATATCTAATTAATATCTCAATTTTTCGGAAGCTATATATTAACTTTAAACACAAGAACACTATATAGAATCTAAATATACTATGAAAAGTAGTACTTTTTAAACCCCTGTATTCAATTACAGTTTTTGTGCAGGTATCATCATTATTTTAATTCATTTTATCTGGAGATGTAAGGAAAATAGTATCAGAAGAAAAGACGACTTTTCCACGTATTATAAAATTACTTAAATTGTTTGAATTAAACTGAGTGTTTTATACCTGCTTCCTCTTTCAACTCTTGCAGTATCTCCTTATCAATTCTCCTGAACAAAAAATATATCTTGAATTAATTATGTTCAAAGCAGGGAGAAAACGTTGTTCTAAAGAACATTTATTATAAAACTTCAGAATATTGTGCTTATCAAATTCTAAAAGAACAAAACATTTTTAAATAAACAAAACAAACTATTTTGTTAATTTAAACTGTTTATATAGACTATTACATTTAATACATTTTAAATTTGCTGGTATGAGGTATATTCTACTTGATATTTTTGCTTATATTATGACAAATTTTAAGTGTAACGATATTTCTATGATCTATAATCTGTTGTTGATATAACAACAATTTTTGTCTTACACAATTGTATAATCTTAAGCACCATTGGAAAGTGTCATGTGTAACGTCATAAAAATACGTCTAAATCCATCTCTTTTTTAAGGGGTTTCCTTTCCCACTTCTCCTCTAATCCCTCCTTTTTAGACGTATTTTTATGCCGTCACACATGACCTTTTCTAGCGCTTCGTATAATCTACATATAAGGAAAATAATATGAAGTAATTGGTTTAATGTGTGTCTATGTATGACCATTCCATCATTATAGGAACGATTTGCATAGGTTTAGGGCAGGTTTTAGCTATTTGGTGAAGTGGTACTTTATTCACATATTAAGACCCCAAGAAAAAAATTTAGATATACATACTCTACAAAAAAAAATTCATTTTCTTCTAACAAAATCTAAGTAAATATTTGTTAAATTGTTGCTATGTATATGAGTATAATTGTTCCTATTCATGCATCCAACTTTTTATAATGTTGCAAAGAATTGAGAGCAGTGCTTTAATTTCCTTAATTGTTTTATCAAGAGAGGCTCACTAGTTAATTATATTGCACATTAGAAAAATAATATATATGTATATCTCATAGGTATAAGAATATGATTATGCACAAAAAGAAAGAATATGGTGAATATATTTTGTAGTTATAGTCTGATTTTAACCTTTAGTCTACATTTCATCTCTTATCTAAAGTATTTGCTTACCTAGCCAAAATTTCCAGTAAAATTTTTAGTTTTGACCTGTTCCAATTCAGCAAGAAAAGTGAAAATTAATCAAATTTGCAAACATTTCTACTATATAAACTAATTTAGTGCCTCTGTGAATGTGGAATGCAAGAATAGGCAACTTGGGTTGTTATTAAATCTTTCGTATATCTTACCTTTTGGATAACAAACATAACTGTTGCCAATTTTTTTTTTTAATTTTAAAGATTTTAGGAGGGGGGGGAATATAAATTTGCAAACATGACATTGTTTTATATATTGCTAGCTGCTGCGCACCTACCATCTAAGGGCTCTTTATTCGAAAGAATGTAGAGAACAGCAAAAATAGCCTAAAGCTATACCCAGATTTATTTATAGAAGTTAAATAGGCTAAAACCATTTCAGGATCTTCACTATTAAGGCGAATATTATCGGTTCAGCGGTTAGTGAGATCCTTCACTACATACAAAAAAAGCATCCTTCTTTATATAATACTAGCGGCTTCGCCCCTAGCCTATAAGGGATTTGTACCAAGAGGTAATTAAAAAAAATCGATTTCGAAATTGGTTACCGAGATCTTAAGGGACAGACGGACGGACGGACAGACAGACAGACATAATTCTACTTTGTATTATAGATGATTATCAATGTAACGATTTAAAAAACATAAATATCTTGTTTTTTTTATTTTATGAATGATGTCCTGTTCCATATATCCGTGGTGTGAAAGTAAATATTGCAAAAAATGTTTAGTAATTAAAGATGCAACACTAGTACAGTACTTTCTTCTGTATACTGCCCCTCACATGTACAATGTATACAGGGTGTCATTGAATATTTTGTTAAGTATTTTTCATTTAACATAATTCAACTGACCCTTTTTTAATTTAAAAATGGATATATCATTACTAGGATATTGCACCAGATTTTCACTTACTAAATAACATAATTGTTCCAGCTGGCTAATATAACATTAAAGTAAAAGAATAGAGGGGGCATGAGCTACATGTAATTCTCTCCTCAAGGCAGGGAAGCTGTCCCAAATACACAGTTGGGTCCCCATAAAAGAACAAAAATCTACTTTTTGGCTTTTAAACATGAAACCTCTCTTGGCTGTTTTTGGGACGAAGTTTAGGAGGATAAAGACAATTGTCGAATGGATTATAGAAAGATTGACACACCTTAATATAGCCACTACCAGTGGACTTAAGTATGAGAGCTTTCTTTTTGATGGTACTAAATATTTAAAAAATCCAAAACTCATGATACACCCTATATTGTATATTAGGTATTGTTTAAGATAAAAAAGAATCATATATGCAATTTCGGTTGTACACACTGTAAATAAATGTTTATAGCTATATTTTGTAAAAAATGCCAAAATATTAGCTGAGCACCCTGTATATGTATGTATATTGTTTAAGTTAGAATAGAATTAGGCAAGAAATTGGCCTTCTCTGCTTGGTCCAGGCATTGGCGGCTGATAAAATTGCCAAAAAGTTTCTTAGAATAAAAGAATTTTTTTATTTCAATTTCGTTTTGAAACTCAATAAAGTGATAACATCTTTAGTACAAATTAGGTTATTTTCTTTGATTTGCATTTTAAAAGCGGCTAATATGGCAGCTGGAGTAAGCGGTTAACTATCCCTGGATAATGTAGAGTGAAGAATGCAATACATTGTACTACATAGAGATGTACAAAATTTATCCTTTAAAAATGTTTCTCCAACTTTTTAACATTAGCAGCCTATTGTCTAGTTATTGAGCCTCCTCAAAATTATTTACAGGGAAAAATATTAAGAAAAAATTATTGGTTAGGTCAAACATTAATTAGATTTAATTGAAAGTAACTTCAATTACAAGAAAATTTATCTTTTCATAACAAAGTGTTTATTTCTGTCCTAAAAAAAAATTAAAATAAATTAAGGATATTTATAACTTGGAAATAGTTTTAGGCATTTGAATATGTTTCTTCTTTTGTCCTAATTTTCAGGGTTTTTTTCAGAACTATAGTCCAATGTCCTTAAAACTTTTTTTTACTAGCTTTATAATTGTTAATTTCTCTTTTGTTTCATTTTATCATTAAGTTTGAAAAGAAAGAAATAATACATATTCTTTCTCGAATATGTTTTAGAACGTGTAAAAGCATGAATGAATCAGCCAGTTCATCAAGCATAAAAAAAAATTTAGGCTTATTCTATAATTCGATACGTTGCACCAGATTTTATGTATTTTTACAAACTAATACTCGCAACTGGCTAAATAACGATACCCACCATCCACCCTCTGTACCCCGTCGCTTCCCCTACTAATAAATGAACGAACTGATTAATTAATAAGATCAATGTTAGCAACCTCAATTGACGATAGATTTTCCCCTGTCAATATATACACGTCTATTCTATATCCATTATTAAGTTTCTGCAAAACATTTTGTTTAAAGATTAGTGGTTATGGTTGGTCCACTTTCTATATAAGTATCTTTACTATTAATTTATTTTCGAGCATCTATTAAAGTGATGTATAGGCAAAGCAGGCTCTTTTTCTTTCTCATACAGTTTTAACTTGGGTTCTATTGTCGTTTAAAATATACTAACACAATAGAATGAACGAAGAATCTAATAAGATTGGTATTATGTGATTTTATAGATTTATTGAACCATCTTAAATCTTAAGATAAATGCAATCCTTATCTTATTGTATCGACCTACATTCAAACAAAAAAAAAACAAGCACACATAAATCCATAACATTCATACCCCCCAAAATTATTATTTTGAGTAAAACATCCCCCAACCAGATCCTATAGCATATTTTTTCAAATAAAGAGGAAATATAAATAGGTGTTTTAAATAAAGAAAAAGTTTAAGGTTTATAAAAATAAAATTTTAGTAAATGAAAAAAAATAAAAGACTACCAGATGAAAAACCTTAGTTATAGAATAGTTAGGTTCTCATGAAAAACTATGTAAAGTGGGAAAATCTAAGCTTTGCAAAACACAAATGAAATGTTAAAAAAGATTTTAAAAGTTTTGCACAAATTGTTTTAAAGTGTAGAGAAAGTTTTCTTTAAATCAGGATCAGCAATAAGAGTTCTGAAAAATTTTATCAGTAGAACATGTTATATAGGGGATTAATTCACTGTAAAAGGAAAATTCCTTTTTATTACATTATTAATATAAGCAATTTATGAAAAATGTTAATAAACAATCTTGTCTTAAAATTATTATCTTCATGGTTTACTGTTTATTCTTCAGAAAACTTGGTGCCATTCCTGGGATTTAAAATGACCTGGAAATTTTCTTGTCCTCATCAGGCGTTGGATTCCAGGGTCCTGAGTTGTTGGTAGTGTGCATTCAGATGTATATTTATGTTTTAGAGGGTACTTAGTACCCTTTAACTACGAAAAAATAACTTCTTTGGTGCTTTAAATCAAACTTAGTTTTTTTTTAAAAAAGCGAAATCCCAACTCTCAATAATGTTAATTTTCGAATTTGCAAAAAAAATCTTGTTGTACAAAAATACGTTTTATTTATCAAATGGCACAATTCTATTCAATTTTTAATAAACGAGTATTTGCATTGACTGTCAACTTGAATAGAATTATTTTTCTTTTATAGATAATTTGAAAAGCTATGTTATTGCACTATTGATATAAATCAATATTATTTCTTATTCATCCTTTAGTTATTTTTAAAATTAAATCTGCTATGACGTAAATGACATGTACGTGAAAAATCCAAGGCAATTGGATATAGATTTTATAATAACAGCTTTGCATGTTACATTTTTACAATAATGATGACCTATTTTTATTGTATTATTATAAATTGACTTATTTATCTGGAATATTTCATGATATAATTTGGATATAAATATTCTTAGAATTATTCTATTTTGAATGAATAATTTTGAATATGTTTATTTATGAATTGTCTATTAAAGTTATACATATTTGTTTGAGCCAAAAATTTTAGTCAACTTTTTTCCAATCTCGCTTAAACTTTCTGTCCCCAGCCAACTTTCAATCAATTAAAAAAGTGATATTGTTTCTGTAGTAGCGAAGCTACTCTAAAAGATCTAAAGATTAAAAGTTACATTTCTATTTAGTTTGTTAAAAGAAAGAGATTTCTGATTGTTTATTTCGTAGAAACAGCGTAAAGTACCATCAAAAATGGCGTCATACTATACACGTGACCAATGAGAGGCCAGTATAAATTTTACAATCGGTCAATTACAATTTACACTGGCCTATCATTGGTTCTTTGTATTGTATGACACTTTTGTTGGAGGCACTTTACGCCGTTTCGTTTTCTTAACTTAAACTATGTCCTACAACTTGCAATGACCGTCAGTCTTTATAATTTACAATCTTAATTAGGAAGTTTGAAGCAGAATTATAATATTTTTTCTATATTTTACAAGTTGAGTTTAGTTATAGAGTTGCTAAGCTCCTACAGAGGGGTTGAATTTGGGTTAAATAGGGTAAAAGTTGAAATAAAAATATCAGGGCTAAAGGGCTTTAAAAATGCAATTTCGTATAGGATATGTCATGGCCCAGTTACAGATGCTTCTCATTAAGTGCAAAATAAAAAGGTTGACAATATCCTAAATTTAAATTAATTATAAAATGCTGGCTAGAAAAAAATTTATGTTTGAGTCAAAGACTCATTCTATTTCCCCACGAAATATATAGAGATTGTAAATTGAATTTGTTTCAAAACATGATAAAAGCACCCTCTCTTTCATTCTGCAACTAATTTTATGATTTAATTAGTTGACATACCAGAAAATATTATTTAGTTGGGGTTAAAATAAAATTATTATAAAATACATTCTGTTCTTAAACACGCAAATGAAACAATTTAATTGTAGAAGTAGAAAAAAGGTTTAATGCATGTAGCAAGTTCTTGAGTTTGAGTTAAAACAATTTTAAATGTAAAAATACTTGTCTCTATTTTCTTCTAAGTGCCTAACGAGCATAGTCTATGCCCTACGGGGCAATTATAACCATGCAGGGCTATCATGTACCCAATATAATATTCCTAAAGTAATAAACAAACACACAACAATTATGACAATGTCCATATTACGAACATTAACACTTGTAGAGTGACAGAAATAAATGATTAGAACATAAATGTATAAAAGTATAAAAAATATTGTAAGTAAATTTGTTGAACTACTACAGGAATCATCATGCAAAGTTTGAAATCGATAGGACAATTCTTACATGCCTAAATTAACGAAAAAATCTATCCTTTCCGGACGGACGTATGGACGAACGCAACAACCCTAATTATAGAAAAGCTTCGCTTTTAAAAAGCATCCCACTTATTTCCAATTAATTTTAAAATAAAGGAGTGTAGGGTCCAAGAAGGCACTTTGATAAAAATAGGTGGACATTACCTAGATAATTTACGTTTTACAGACGGACGGACATATACTATTGCTGTAGAAGTTAGGATACTAAACGATGATCTGAAAACATGCCTGCAGAAAACCAGGACCAAAGGATACCCATTATATTCTTTGCAATTATCTAGCTGATTTAAACCACCTATATGTATCTAGAGTGATTATCTGAATCCTATTATATAAAGTAGTGATGACTTTTTTCTTTTTAGCGAAAGATATCGCTTACCGTTGAACTTATATGATTCTCCTTTACAGTCTAGGTTAGGTTTATAACTTTTTTTGCAAAGGGTAACACAACACTACAAAGAGAAATCGCCCCCCAAAATTAGGTTCATTTAAAGCTACAATTTTAGACTAAAAAACCATGCAACAATTTCTAAATGGCTGATATTGTATCTAACCACAAGCGGCTTTGCTTCTAGCCTTTTTAGGGGGGGGGGGGTGAGGGATTTTCTGTCTTTGAGAGTTGAAAATAGCCTAAAACAACCACAGGAACAGTAGGTATACAGAGATCTTCAGCTTCAGAAGGACGGACAGACATCATTCTACTTTGCATCATAGATAATCACTAGAGATATTCCTTTTCACAAATTAATCACACTCTTATACTCGTACATTTTCATTCTCTATAATTCCTGTAATGCTAAAAATCTGGAAAAAAAATAATATGCTTTTATTATAATTAAGAAATTTTAATTTGGTAAAATATAAAAAAAGTTATTAATATAATACCATTTATCACCAGAAGAATATAGAATTAAATCCCACACAAATCCTACAAAATACTAAAAAGTGTATTATGACAATTATACACAATAATTCAATAAGGAGTAGATACATATTGAACAATCCTTATTCCTTAATAAAGAGTACAAGATAGTAAAAAGTATATTATGAGAAATATACACAATAATGCATATATAAGGAGTAGTTATATACTGAAAAAATCTTTATTCCTTATTATGTAAAGATTACAAGAAAGTAAAAAGTATATTATAACAGCTATACACAATAATGCATATGTAAAGAATAATTACATATACATCAATCCTTATTCCTTATTAAAAAAAGAGTACAAGATAGTAAAATGTATATTATGACAATTTTACACAATAATGCATATGTAAAGGAGTAGTTACATATTGAACAATCTTTATTCCTTAAAGGACGCCTGCAAGAAATATCGCGCGTTAACTGCTGAAAGACTGCCACAAGAAGACCCAATACCCCAAATTTAAAGCCTTTAGCTTCAATAACAAAAAAGTTCTAGGCATTTCAAAATAGCATTTTATGTACAATGGAATTTTTGAAAGATTTCTAATGCTCATAAAAGAAAAAACAATATTAAATTACGTCGCCTAGACACAAAATTATAACCTTATCTTTGTCAGAAACTTAGATTGCCTGTAACTGATTACATTTTTACAATAAAAACACCACATTTCATAGTTAAAATCTATTAAAAAAATTCGATTTAAATTGCATTTTTAAACAAAAATCATAGCGGAAACAAAGGGGTAAACTAATACAAGCTTAGCTGTGATTGGTTGTTAAGCTGATTCAGCCTTCTGATTGGCTATAGTACATTCGATACAACGCAAGTAAAACTTAATTTTTTTTAATGAATTTGACTATAAAAATGGGTATTTTTATTGTAAAAATATAATTAGTTACTGGAAACCTAAATTTATGACAAAAATAAGCTTATAATTTTGTTTCTAGGCCACGTAGTTTAATTTCAAAGTTTTCAACATGAGCATTGCAATTCTTTCAAAATTTTCATGGTACACAAAATGTCATTTTAAAATGCACAGAACTTTTTTGTTATAGAAGCTGAAGGCTTCAAATTTGGGGTATTTGGTCTACTTATGGCAGTCTTTCAGCAGTTAAAGCGTGGTATTTCTTGCAGGCTTCCTTTAATAAAGAGTACACGATAGTAAAAAGTATATTATAACAACTATCAGGGAGTAAGGGAGGGGACAATGGGCAATTAATTCAATGTAAGAGGGTTCGCTGAAAAGCAATAAAACCGATTTATCAAAAAATTTTACCAAAATTGTAAAGGGATCATGGTAACCTAATTTAGAACAAAATTAGTTCTAAAAAAAAAAAATCATTTACTTGAAAATTAAATTATCAACACATCACAATGTAGTAAACATTCTGTAATTAATCACTAGAAAAATCTTGTTTAGAACTTCCTCAACCCTTCTGATATATTTATAATTGACCCCTAATTCAAGCGGTTCTTAGATTATTTAATACTTAAATATCACAGTAGAGTTTCTATACATGAAAAGACATTTTCTTGGGAAAAAATATTTGTTAAAACCAGCGATAAATAACAAACTTTTCTGTTTGCATATTCAAAACTAGCTCAGCTAGTTAGCGGGGCATTGATGCGCAAGTCCCTAAAATCAGTAAGAATCTGCTGTATTCGTGCACATTCCCTTTAAAAGTCTCCAAAGTCTGAGACTCCTTAAAAATTGAATATTCGATCCATTGTCCCCTCCCTTACTCCCTGAACAACTATACACAATAATTCATATGTAAAGAAGTAAATAGTAACATATCAATCTTTAAGAACAAGTGTATTCTGCCAGTTACAGCTTTCTAGGGAATATGTAGAGTCATGATATGTAAATAAAGTAAAACAAGTTAGTAATTTTAATTCATTTATTCTAGAAGTTATCTCAGGTATTTTATGGGATCTTTTATTCGGAATAAAACACTTCACTGCTATTCTGTACCATCCAATTAAGAATTCCTAAAAGTTTTCATGCCATCGAATGAGAGAATAGTGTTCATAAAACTAAGTTTAACAGCCTTTTTTATATTCCAATGGCTCCTCCCTTCCTGGGTTCATTTAATGTTTTTCAAATCATGTTTTAATCACACTTTCTTAGATGTTTGATATTATAAAATATGATAATATGAAATAGGGTTATGGAAAACATATTGTAAAATTATGTTTCTGCACGATCCATCATGAATAATGTGACATAATAGGTGTTTAATCACTGAAGCTAAAATATTAGTAATGACATCTGCACCCTTTTTTTCTACGTAAATCATTTACTAAGTATATTTGCAATAACTTTTATTTAATGAAATCTTCCAATTTTTAACATGTACAAAACGGCCTGCTTAATTGCTTCAAGATCCATGTCAGATCTATATAGGAAATAAATGTCTATAAACGAGCTCAAGTTTTCCAAGGAATATATGTATATAACTCATAGTGCTCCAATAATCCATAATAAACTCTCATTGGCTAGAACGATAAGACCCATTATTTTACTTTATTAAAAATAAATTCATTATTTTCATTTCATGTTGCTATTTACCTTATATTGATGTATTTAATTTCTAATCATAAAAAAGAAAACTTCAATTTATAATATAATAAATTTAAGAAAACTCTGTTTTAAAAGAATTCGATTGTGGCGACACTTTGTGTGTTCAAATATTAAACTAAAATTGTAATCATCATCATTAACCCTTTGGTGATGGTAATGTAAAGAAAAAAATATAATTTTAAAAATCTTTTTAAAATCATTTAAATTATTAAATATTTACTTTCTTTTAGATAGTAATGCCGGGTGAGGAAAATAGATTTATTGAGAAATAGATATGCATATAGAAAACTAGCCAATAGGGAGATAATTATATCGAGCCAACTCTAGTGAATACATATCAGTGGTGTGCGCCAAAGGGGGATATAGATGGTTTTCAACATCCACCTAAAAAAATAACTGCGTTTCCCTTTTCACATTCTCAAGGTTTCAACCCCCTTTTTGAGAAATGCTGTACATGCCATTGGTACAAGCAATATCATAACCGCAAATTTGTTATTGCTATTATACATTTATAGTATAGATGTATAACCTTCCCCCTACAAAAATCCTTTTGTCTGCTAGTAAATTGCTTTCTGCTGAGACTTGGCTGTGTTAATTTTTCCGACGCTATTCATTGATTTTCAAAGACCCAATTGAAAGTCTTCACAGGGTTCTTGGAAAGGGGGCATACAGTTATTAACCCCATTCCCCTTTATTGTGTAACTCTAATACTGCTAAATAAGCAAACCTTTTTTTAACTCAATATTTGCATCCCTAATTTCATTAGTTATGGTGCTTTTAGCGTACTTGATTAAACACTACAACAGGCTCCTTGATCATATTGGAATGATTGAGATGAAGAGTTCAGGAATAAAAGTATATTGAAAATATTTATTTTTGATATAACACAAATATATAACCTAAACTGCAAACCAAAAAAAATAGGCAAATCTGAATTTGTAGAATAGCAGCTTTAATATTCATTTAGGATGATTTTACTGTAAATATAAAATGTAGATGCATCTTTTGGTTACAAGTTTCCACCGTTAATTTTTCATTTAGCTGCTGACCTCCAGTCTTATGGATGAAGCTAAATACATGTTAAAGATGATGGCCTTTAAGATGCTCCAACGGGTAGTGATGGTGAGCCAAATGTTATCAAAGTGCATGACCATGATGACAACTCATATATTAAACTATGGTCCAATTTTTGTATTCATAGCAGCCTCCAGCCAAGCAGTATTAAAAAAGAAAAAAAATGCAATTTTAATTACTCCAATTCATAAGGTAAATACTGTCATTTTTAGAATATTTTTATTTCTTGTCGGTAGGCTCCATTGGAGATTGCTATGACTACAAAAAATGGTACATAGGTTGATAGACAAGTTGTTGTATGGGCATGTACTTAGATAACATTTGGCTCACCATCATCACCAATAGGAGCATCTGAAAGGTCATCATCCTCAAAATCAAGATTTTAAAATGTTTTTTTTTAACACATTAAAAAGCATTTTTGTATACTTTTCAGGTGTATTTTTATCTTTAACATGTATTAGGCTACATCCATTAAACTGGAGGCCAGCAGCTGACCTCTAAAGTGATAGGGGTCAAATATCTTTTCTTCTAATATTTCTTATTTAAAAAATCATTAATTTCTACCTTATACTATATTTCATAATAATTAATGGATAAATCCCTTTAAAAAATTGTTAATTTATCAGAATCAATCTTTAAAACAGGAGAAAAGTGCAAAAAATAGTTTTTCCATTAATTTGTTTTGGATTTGCATATCTTTTTGGTTCACCAGTTTTTAACCATAATGCTGTTTTTGAAATCTTGTGCTTCATTGGTGCTGATTAAAAAAAATTAACGGTGGAAACTTGTAACCAAAAGCTGCATCTACATTTTATATTTACAGTAAAAGCATCCTAAATGCAAATATTCTGCAAATTCAGATTTGCCTATTTTTTTTTGGTTCGCAGTTTATTATGTAAAGTAGTAATCTTAAGTCAATGCAATGGTACATATTTTTTGTAGCTCTTACACCCCACTTGAACAAAATGCTAAAATAAAATAACTGATATACATTTGTTTTGAATGATAGTTTCCCTTCTTCAGGATATATTTCAGGATAATTCAGGTCCCATAGTCCCTTGAGAGGTATACCACTTAAACATACAAGATATTTTACTTGCGCACTTTACTTTTACTCACCCCTACACAATAAACACATGATTTCTACATTGCATTTACTTTAAAAGGACACTCTTTACATCTTTTTTTGAATATTTGAATAAAAGGTTGTTTATGAAATCTAAAATTCAAGAAACAATGTTTTTTTAATGATAAAAAAAGCTGGAATCATTTAAAATCTAAATGCTATTTAACGAAACATATAAAATCCTATCAATTCTTTGTACTCCTCTGCCAAACAACTGGACCTATAGGGCTCTCATTTACAGTAAGACTGTTTAAGTATTGAGGAAGGTTTTCATCTTAATTCAAGATGGCAAATTGACGTTCAACTGCCTTCCCCTTCTAGAAGTTACTTTTAAGGCCTCTAGGGGCGTAGCCACTAAATTTTAAAAAGCTATTATCTTCTTTTTATTATTATATTGATAACGACACCATTACAATATTTTTTTCTTTAAAAAGAGAGATTCCTTTGTAGCATATGTTATGATTATTATTGGCAAAAGAGAGTTTCTGTCACAAATAAAATGGATAGCATAATTATTTGCACTGTTACAGGAAAATGGAACTATATTCTAAACGAAAAATCATAAAGATAGAAAATAATCATATACTCCTGTGCATGCATCGAAAATCAACAAAAACATATTTATAATGAAAACAAAAACATACGGTAACGGTTTTTGGTTCGTCTAATCCCGTTTGATAATCATTCGATCACTACGTCGATAGGGTATTTCTTTTCTACATAGAGAAAGTTATTCAAGAAATGGAAGTCAGTTTGTACTTTTCAAATGTTATATGTGATCATTTTTAAATTGATAGCTGAAATCCATAACAAACTATATTTACTGATTGCTTTACAGAATACTACTCCTTACTCTGCACTTTGCATGGAATTATTCAAACAGGATAAATAAGGGATTATTATTGAATGGTTGGATTCAGGGAGCTTTCCATTTTAAAAAATCTTCCAAAAAAAATTTCAAATATGGGGTATAGTCCCTTTCGTGGCAACGCTTCTTAAGGGGCGATTCTTCGTTTTTTTTTCTCAGTAGCTTTTCTCCTATTTGTAGCCTCTGCGGGGGGCTCTAACCCTGCGAGGCCAATTGCCTAACCAGGTTGGGCAATCACATAACCCAATATTATCTAACCTACCCTAATATAACCTTTAAAAAGCCATTTTAAAAATACGACGAATCGCCCCTTTAGGGGCGTTGCCACAAAAGGAACTATTCCCGAAATATAATATTAAGCATTTAACATTTATTAAGAAGATTATTTCTCCTAGAAATAACTTGAAACTTACCCTGATATTAAAAAAGGAAAATAATAATACAATTTTACATTTATTAAAAGCGAAGCTTTTCTATAATTAGGGTCGGTCCGTCCGTCCGTCCGTCCGAGATAGATGGCTTTTATTCGTTAATTTAGGCATGTTATAATTGTCCTATCGATTTCAAACTTTGCATGATGATTCCTGTAGTAGTTGGGCACGATTTAGAAAGCGTAGCAACTCTATAATCATTACCAGAATGTCCGTACGTCCATTTTAAAAATGTTGATTTTTCTACTTTTTTAACAACAAATTTTCAAGTGTTCTAATTATCCGTTTGATCTGATTTTTGGTATATTGATTCCTGGGACAACAACGAACAATATTATAAGCGAAGCAACTCTACAATCAAGTCCAAAAATGTAAGTATGTCCATAAACATTATCCTGCTTTAAGCAGTTTTTTTCAACAAATTTACTTACAATTTTGCTTCGACTATAATACTTTTAAATTCTGATTATTCAGTTCAGATACCATACAAGTGTTAATGTCCGTTTGTCCTACCGTTTCAGTGCTTCGCTTTTATGGATGTTGTCTTCCTTGTTTATATGAAACTTTTAATAAAAACTTATTTATTTGTCTTTAACCCTTGACTTTTAATAAAACACTTATAAACCTTTCAAAAAGGTTGTTTTGTATTTGTTAGATTTATACTTTTCTCCAAATGTTAATTTAATAAAGCTAATAAGTTTATCAATCTTTAGGAGTTGCGTATTAAACAAGGATGACAACATCCATAAAAGCGAAGCTCTGAAACGATATGTCAGAGGAACATTAACTTTTGTTGAGTGTCAGAACTAAATATACAAAATATGAAAATATAAGGTTTGTCAAAATTATACGTAAATTTGTTGCAAAACTTCTTAAATACAGAATTCTGTTTAAGGACATACTGACATTTTTAATACTTGATTATAGAGATGCTTCGCTCATAATATTGTACCTTGTTGTAATAGGAATCAGTAATCAAAAATGAGATCAATCGGATGATTTTATCACATAAAAAATTGTTATTAAAAAAAGTAAAAAAAAACAACATGTTTAAAATGGACGTACGGACATTCTGGTAACGATTATAGAGTTGCTACGCTTTTTTAAATCGTACCTAACTACTACAGGAATCACCATACAAAGTTTGAAATCGATAGGACAATTCTAACATGCCTAAATTAACGAATAAAAGCTAACTATCTCGGACGGACGTACGGACGGACGGACCGAGTCCCGACCCTAATTATAGAAAAGCTTCGCTTTTAAAAATAAGATCTATGTTAACCTTATTTCTCGCCCTAGGAAAAACATCAACCCTCCCCTCCCTCAAGTGCCCCCAGAGATCTCTAAGGGCGAAAATGCTTTTCTCGTATTCATTCGAATCCGGTGGATAGAAACCGGTTCTCATCAATACGAAAAAACTATGTCTAGCATCGTATTATATCCAGTTTTCTACGAATATAGAAAAGTACTTACAATCATAAGATTAAAACCAGTTTTTTTAGCCGTTGCCTTCGGCACCTCGGGCTAAAAAAATTAGTTTTAATCTTATAATTGTACATTCTATATCCGCGGAAAGCCGTTTATAATACGATACGAGAAATAACTATTATAATACTCAAGTAGCAACTATGTAAATAGTACTATCAAAGATAATAACTAAAGTCACCTTTTTTAAAATAAAAGAAATAACAAAAATACATCCAAATTAGTTGATATATTATAGTCAGGTTTATTGTATACTGTACGAAAATTAAAACTATTAAATATACTAGAGAGAGCCACATGATGTGAAATTATTGTTTACAGAGCAAATGTTTTTCCATAGTTATTGGTTACCATGTTATACTAGTGACAGAGGTAGGCAGATTATAGATAGATAGAGATAAAAAAGAGAAATCAGAGATAAAAGAATTGATATAAAATCTTAAGTTATACTTGCTACTTTCTGCAAAGACTATCTGTCTGCCAGTCTGTCATTGTTTCAACTTTTGTTGTGAGGATGCCCTCATTTATCAATTATACTATTTATCTTCGTCTGTTGGTCCGGAATCAACACTTGCATTTTGGAAATTGAAACGTCGTTTGAATCTTAAACTTATTTATATAGGCTTCTGAAAACAAATTTGAAGATTCACCAGACCGATGTGAACTTAAACTTTTACTTTATTACCCAGATCTTTTTAAATCTTTAAGATAGATCATAATATGTAATTTCTAGGGATTAAATTTTATTTATAAGGCTATATAAGACAGCCTTTGAAATTACTTGACCAATAAGCAAACCATTTTATTTATAATTCTTTATAGCTTTTGCTGTTTTCTTTTCTGTAGCTTAGTGTAGTAGATTAAAAATAATACAGAGATTACCAAAATTCTTATTTTTAAACCTTTTTAATTATTCCTTATTTATATGCATGGTTATTTTATTTTAAAAATATTAAATATTCTAAAAATAATTCAAACGTAAAAGAAAGATACAGGATTATCTTTCTCTTCTGTATATTTTTTCGACCTCTTTTTTCCCTTTCTTTTATCTTCCTTCTCTCTCTCTCTCTCATTCTCTCTCCATCTCCCTCTCATCTCTCTCTCCTTCTCTCTCTCTCTCTCCTTCTCTCTCTCTCTCTCTCTCTCTCTCTCTCTCTCTCTCTCTCTCTCTCTCTCTCTCTCTCTCTCTCTCTCTCTCTCTCTCTCTCTCTCCCTCTCTCTTTCTCTCTCTCTCTCTCTCTCTCTCTCTTAGCAGGAAACTGTATTCATAAAATCAAACGATAAAACTTATTAGACTTGGATTAGAGGATATTAAAATATATATTATGATCTATTTACACCAAATAATAAACCTATAATCTAAAACCTTCAACTGACGAATTCCCTTTAACATTTGTTAACTAAGCAGACAAGATATCTTTTACTAAACAGTTTAGTTTAGTTTAGTTTAGTTTAGTTTAGTTTAGTTTAGTTTAGTTTAGTTTAGTTCAGAGCGTGGAGCGAACAACATCTCTCTCTCTCTAGCCCATGTGTATGTACTAGTCTGTACAGCACACCCCCCGCTCTTTACTAATTCCCCTTTACCCCACGCCCGTGGTCCCTCCGCGTGTTGGTACTGGGAAGATATGGTAGCCATGGGCAAACTCGTATATAGTTTTGGCACCATATTTTACACCGCCGTCTAGGCAAAATCGCCGGTGTAAAACCGTTAATACTATCCTTGTGAATAATCGACAAATTAAGTGAAATAATAATCCGCAAAACTTTTATCTATTTCTTTTTTAAAACTTGGCCACACCACACGAGGGCCAAACCAGTGTCGCTCTCTCATTGGCTAGTAAGCAAATAGCGTCCACAACAAACCACGCTATTGGCAGTCACTAATTTTTCCTCGCTTCCTATTGGCTAATCGAACTCAAAATCACCGCCATCTTAGCCACACGGCTTCACTCGTTAGAAAATGTTGCCGGAACAATCATCTCCCGCATTTTGGGAAAGAATGGAAGTGATTTTCGACAAAAAGTTTGAGGAATACGATAAAAATAAAGCCAAGGTAAGACATGAAGAAGTTTTTAACACAATCTCTAGCCATAAAAAAGAAATAGATGCGGTAAAAAAACAATTCTCCGAACTTAGTGATAAAATCTCTGTTCTCGAGCAAATTGACAATTTTAAGGATGCCCAATTATCGGCAGAAACGTTAAAAGCGATTAAGGATAGTATTGCGGTCCTCCAGAGTAAGTTCGAATGTCAAGCAAAAAACGATGACAATTTTAAACGCTATTCGTTTTTTCAGAACTCCTGCAGGGAGCAGCGTAGTAGGGCTTGGTCCCTGAGGGTGACGAATTTCCAGTCGCCCCACAGCCGAGAGAAGATCACCATGCTGTCTATATACAACGAACTCATTCTGCCCTCGCTGAAAATAGCCCACAGAAACGGCCTACTCGATTTCGTCCCCCAGTACTGGGGGGACGTCATCGAGTACGCCCATCATTTGCCGTTTAACCCCAAGAGGAAGGAAGTCCCGCAGGCCATCTTCAGGTTTCATTCCCGTGTCCACCTCCAAGCGGTAATGATATCCAAGCGCCCTGTCCTCGAGGAATACACAGCTAAGTTAAACCAGTACAAGACTGCCAGCCAGAGTGTGTCCCCTGCACCCTATTTTCCAGGTAGAATGGTAAAAATGCAATATGACACAACACGTTTGAATAAAAACGTCCAAACATTTTTGCATTCAACAAAGCTGATCTCCCGTACCAAAATAATGGGAGAAACTGTGGGATTTCAAATCAAGACAGGAACCAGATGGCAAAAAGTTCTGAACCCATTTGCCGACACTTTAATCGGCATGACAAAACCAATACCTGGCACTGAGAACCTGTTCAGCACATCAATGGAGCCCCCCCTGATCAAATACAACAGCGTGCCCTATGCAGACAGAGGATCATTCTTCCCTAACTCCAAGTTCTGCAATCCCCTCATCACAGAGGACGATTTCGAGGATAACTATGAACCTCCTCCCAACGCTGCCAACACGGATGAGTTCCCTCCCTTGGAGTCCGCAACCACCTCTGACACGGCAGCCGCCGATGTCCCTGAGGCCGAGGATGAGAACGCAGCCGAGCAGATGCCAGCTCCAACAACTGCACCCAGCGTAGCAGCAGCAGCTCCTGCCACATCAGCAGCCCGCCCAGCAGCCAGAGAGCCAGATACGGATCCACCTAAACAGCAGCCGCCGCCGCCGCTGAAATCTATGCCTGCAAGAACTGCAAAGAAAACCAACGACAGTAAGATAAAATGATTAGATAGTACTTTCTAGCAGCTAACAAATACTTACTGTCCTCATTATAAATGATTATTGATTAATTACTAAAATTAATCCGTTTATTTTCTTGTCATAAAATGTCAATGTTAATGTCATGTCATCGTCTGTCAAAGATTAAAAAACGAAGACTAAAAATATAAAGAATTTAACTCTATTTTACCTTATGCCAACTTTTAGATAAAAATGTTGATTTTAAGATTTTTTGTATCTAACTAATACCACGGGGGGGGGGGGGAAAGAGTAAAGAGCGGAGGCACATCACCTCCTAACTAAATGTTTTATCTATCTCACTATTATTACTATTGTAAATATATTCATGTTTTATGTATGCTGATATATATTGTTTTTCAGTCGTTCCCACTGGTTGATATACGTGCTAATCCTCCTGCGATAAACTTAGACTCCACACCAGTACCCTACAAGCCTCCCTAATGGATTAAATGAACAGGTACCTGCTAATTTAAATCTTAACCCTACACTAGACCTCCTAAACCCCATATATGGCCAACATTTTGATGGACTTAATGAAGAATTTGGTATTAATTGTCAATACATGTCGGAAAATGAAGCAATAACAAAATTGAAATCTTTTAGAGAACAACTGATAATTTTATTTTCCTTAAACTGTCAATCGATAAACTCTAAATTTGATGAATTGGTGGCGTGTATAGATAATTTTAATTGCAAAGGAATACGGCCCAGCGTTCTTGCGTGTCAAGAACTCTGGGCAAATTCCAATGCAAATTTTGACGTGTATAATATTGAAGGCTACAACTGGCATGTCAACCTTAGGAAAACTCAAAGGGGGGGAGGGGTGGGATTACTAGTGCAAAAACATTATAAAGTAGTAAGAATGTTTGACAATATCTCTTTCAAAGAACGTATATGTGAATCTATCTGTCTCAAATGTTCGTTTAATGGATTTAAATTCTTAGTGTTGAACACCTATAGACCCCCTAATCAAAGTAGTGCTGAACTTGATGAATTTTTTGAAATGTACCTTGAATTATTGGATAGGATTATGTCACTCAACCTACCGTTCTTTATTGTTGGAGACATTAATCTTGACTTGTTCAGGATTAATGAAAACAACAGCCCTAGTATGCGTCTGCTAGAGTCGCTAAATTTCAACGGCATTTTGAATACAATTACCAAGGCCACCAGGATCACAAAAAACACCTCAACATTGATTGACATTTTCGGCGTTGGTAATTTTATTCCAAATCTTATGTTGTCTTGTGTCTTAACATCGCAAATAAGTGATCACTTGTTACTGATAAATGCGTACAGAATTAATGCTAACAAAAAACCAAAAAAACCTGATACCTATGAAAAAAGATTGCTAGGCGATGATAACATTAATTCACTAAATGACGCACTTTTCAGTACCGATTGGTCAAATGTACTTAACCAAAATGACGTCAACATTGCCTATAGTAATTTCATAGCTAAGTTTCTCGAGTTATATAACATCTCATGCCCCATTGTAAAAGTCAAAAAAAATTCCAGGGTCCAGCCCCAGCAGCCCTTCATGAACGAGTACCTCTTGAGAATGAGGGAACATAAACATACCCTCCACGACAATTTTCTTAGGGAAAGAACAAGGGAAAGTGAGCTGTTGTATAACTCTTATAGAAACTCTTATAATAGGAATGTACGCCGTGCAAAACTAGAATACTATAGGTCAAGTATAAGAAATTGCGGCAAAGATAGTAAAAAGTTATGGCGTTGTTTAAAAGATATGCTAGGATTTGATCAAAAGAGTGCTGAGTGTTCATATTTAGAGGTCGGGGATAGGAAAGTTGAGGGTGACCAAGCTATCGCTAACGAATTCAATTCCTATTTTAGCCAGATTGGAACCTCCCTTAAACCTGAGATCCCAACAACAGAAAAAAACTTTGCAGAATTTTTACCCCCTCCTATTCAAGACTCAATCTTTTTTGAACCCCTTTACCCTTTTAAAGTAATAAATTTGATTAGGAACATCAGGCCCAAAAGGTCCACAGACATCAATGATGTCAGCATGTTTTTAATTTCTCGCTGTGCGGATGTTATCGCACACCCCCTTTGCCATGTCTATAACCTTTCCCTCCAATCTGGCGTCTTTCCTGACGGTATGAAAGTAAGCAAAATTCTTGTCCTTCACAAATCAGGTTCACTCAATCAAATGGATAACCACCGTGGTATTTCATTGATTGATAACCTAAGCAAGCCCCTCGAAAAATACGTATGCGATAGCTTGGTAAACTTTTTGGATGAAAAAAACTTTTTCAACTGCAGACAGTTTGGATTTAGGAAAAACATCTCAACTTACCATAATGTCCTTGATCTCTCAAATATGATCACTCAGTGTCTAGGTCGAAACAATTCCTGTATGTCCATATTTTTGGACATACGGAAGTGTTTCGACATGATCCCTAGGAACTTGTTGTTTGAAAAGTTAAAGAATGCAGGGATAAGGGGATTACCATTACAATGGTTCCGTTCTTATTATAGCAATAGACGTCAAAAGGTGTTTTTTAAGGGGTTATTTTCATCTACGTTGGAAGAGATTATCATAGGCGTATTACAGGGGTCAGTCCTTGGCCCAATATTGTTTTTGATTTTTATAAATGACCTTGCAAATTGCAGCCCAGAAGTTTTTATTAATCTTTTTGCTGATGATGCCCTAACCTTCATGGAAAGGAACTCATTAGCAGAATTGATTGAACTCGCAAAAGTAACCATCCCCAAACTGACCGCCTGGTATAACGCAAATGAACTCTTAATCCATCCCCTCAAGACCAAAGTTATGGTCTTTACTTCCCCCAGAGAAAACCTTACCCCTGAAGAAATTCAATTAAAAACTGAATTTAATGTCTTCATAGACATGAACAACGTAGGTGAAAGCATCCCTGAAAAGATCACAAAGTTAAACCTTGTAGATGATAATAATGAGGGTTTTGTAAAGCACTTAGGAATTAGCTTGGATACAAAATTAAAGTTTTCTTATCACCTTAAAAAAGTACATGCCAAAATTTCAAAGATTATTTACTCTATGCGTGTCATGCGCCATTTGCTTGATAAGAAACACTTAAAGATTTTATATACAAGCTATATTAAATCTAGTGTTGAATACTGCTGCCTTCTGTTCACAGCCTGTCCAGCCTATCTCTTAGATCCCATTTTGAAGATACAGAAGGCGGCAGTAAGAATAATAGAAAACTTACCTAGCAGAGCACACACAGCAGAATATTTTAAAAGTAATGGGATATTGCCCATTAATCTATTAATAAAATTTAACGTCTGTAAATTTATGTATAGGTACCTACATGGCTTACAGCCAGAAATTTTTAATAATACCTGGGAAATCTCCCGTGATCGCCACAGGTACAATACAAGAAATGTAAACAACTTTGCATATGCAAATGGAGTAAATAGAACTTTTTTACTAAATTCACCCCTTCATTCTTTTCCCACAATTTTTAACAGTCTCCCTAATAATATAAAGCAAATAGTAAATGAAAAAGAATTCAATAGAAAATGTTTTACTCACTTTCTTAACCAAATAGATTTTACATAGGTACCTATAACAAACTAACTTAAAAATGGTAAGTGTTCTATCAATATTTTTATTTATCCATGTCCTATACTCAAAAATCCAAAAATAGGATCTGTAAGATCCGAACTCTCACCCGGGTAGTTAAGGAGGGGGGGGAGGGGGGTATATAGTGCTTTCTACAAAAACTTCACCAAATTCTTGCATTCTAACATTCTAACTTCAAACTTAATTTAATTATGTTTTTAAATTATATTTTTCATACTCATTATTTTCATCATACATCATTAATTTTCACCAAATCTCTTTTTCCCATTATCCATCATCTCACCAACTTCATTGTCATCCATTTATAGTTTTTGTTGAGGCCGGATAGTCTTATATTTGAACGCACGGACACATCCTATTATAGAGCAGCGTTGACGTTATTGGGTTGTTAAGTCTCTGAGAATTAAGCTTAGGCGTGAGGTTGGGACACAGCGATACATGTACTTACAACTGCAACAACAGTAAGGTTGTTGACATAAAAATTAATCCATTAAATTGGAGAGAATATTTATTTCAACAATTATTACAAACAAAACTAACTCGATCACTTTTATTCATTACTTTATATGTTGCTGCAGTTACAGGTTAATAAGCGTCGGAGCTGGGTGGCTCTAGCAGACTCATCTAAATATAAGATTGGTTGATACATACTTTTTCACGTGTACATTCATTCACTACAAAATTAGGCATCAATATCATAGGGTTCAACCAAAATTAAATCCATCACTCAGTTTCATAGTCTTTAGTCTGTTGCCCACTCTCCTCTTCTTACACTCCTCTCTCTATTCACAATCAGCCATACCGTCGGTCAGTTCCTCCCCAAATCAGATCACTCAGTCATTCAGTCCTCATTAGCGTCAACAATCTCTGGCAGGTAAGGTGACCGACGCCGCCCACTAAGAGTCTGAGCACATCTTTCCGCACACGCCATGAGCCGTTCTTCGATGATAGGAACGGCGGCTTGCGTGCGCCGCAAAGAGAGCAACCCGGACAGGCAGCCTGTCAAGCTACGGGGTTGTCTGACAAAGATAAATGAGCGCAGCTCATTAATCTCGTCATAAATCCTAAGCATTTCGAGGTAAACAACATCCTCAATTGAAATCTCCCAGAGGTAGAACTCTGCCAACAAGGAAGCGTTTGTTAAACGCTCAGATAAGTTATTCCAGGGACCGACTGCCGCGGTCAGAACTCGGGTGCGCAGCCACTCGGACACCAAACCCGCCATCCCTCTCTTTCTCTAATTCTTTTTACCTCTCTCCTTGAATCTCAACGTCTTAACGTCTCAACGTCTTAGCGTCTTAACGTCTTATCGTCTTATCGTCTTAAAAAGAACCTTCACTTGAAGAACAATGCTAGTATACTGATGTGTTTCTAAGATGATTTTTAGCCTTTTTAAATTGAATCTAGCAAAAACAATTCCTTAATATCAAACTTAACAAGATTTTTTAACTTCAAAGTCGCGAAGCCACTCTACAACTAGCTTAGCCAATATTGAATACACGATCAACTTAGGTTACCTAAGTACATCGCCACCTGTAACGTCTGACAAAAACTCAAATGAAATCAGTTTTTCTCTAAAATCTTAATTTTTAAAAAAATATATGTCAGTTTTTTCTTATATTTTGTTTGGTTTTTGCTTGGCTTTATTTTTATTTTTAAGTTTTTACTTAACTTACTAGGTACATAGGTGCGCCTACCGCGCATATGTATTCCTTGTTATTGCAATGTTCAATGTTAAATGTTTAAATGTGGCTAAAATCCATCAAGCCCTCCAGTTTTTATCCAACAAAAACTCAAATATGTAAATTTATTCTTATTTAATAAACGCCATCAGGGATGTAGGAATATGGTGACGGGTTGGGAAATAAATTACAGGTATCAAAGAAGTGTGGGATTGGAATCCCGCAGGATTTTAAATTACTCAGTTCTTATAATCATTTAATCCGGGAACGTTAGGTCGGTGGGAGTCGCAGTCTATAACGGGAAAAAAAACATGGCCAACTTCCATGGCACCGGTAACATAATTGTACTGGTCTTATTTTTGGAAACCCCGTATGGATTCTAGTGGAATGATTGTTAGATGGTATATTCAGCATACCGTAGTATAGTAGTCTTATATATGTGTTTATATATGTCATTATGTAACTAAAATAATTTGTTACAACTATTTTCTAAAAGCTATGAAACGATTTGGTAAGCGCCGCGAAGAACTGCGGTTCAACAACCCCGGCCGGGGTTAAGCCATCCACTCGCTTCACAGCTTGCTCAGTGTTCAATTGAATAATAAAACTGTATTGTAAAAATGTAAAATGTAGGTGAACGGGGAAGGAGAAGTTCACTACAACCCTGAGCTAGGTACATAAATAGTAAATGTACTACAGGATTTTAAAATTGCTAATAAATTACAATTTAATGGATTATTTATCACTGTATAATATAATAATTTATTTATTATCTTGCCTGCAATCTCTTTCAGGAAAGAAATCTAGTATCTTAATTAACCCTTTACAGTCGGGCCCCTTGCCGCACCTTAATCAGTCGGGGGGGGGGCGTTCAACGCCCCCCCCTATTATCTCAGTTCCTATTAGAGCTAGAGGGCTAAAATTTTTTGTGCAAGTCCCCTGTGTTATGAAGAATTTTCGACCTTAAGTAAGTCAAGGTCAATTTTCGCTTCCTTCACCCTTTTATTTAACAACCTTTGTTTTTAGGTCCTTTTTTACTTAAAAATTTCAAACGGCTGTAATTTTTTTATTTTTGAAGCTAGAAAAATTTTTTTTTGCAGAAAATGTTTATCTTTATGTAAATTTTATGTTTGAAATATCAAAACATAAATTTCAGCGGCCGCAGCTGTACTTGGTAGCTGCCAGCCGCCGCAGTCGGCGGTCGGCGGGAAAACGGCGGCGGATCTTTATGAAATTTTAATACATTATGTAGACATGTAAGAAAAGCTTAAGTTTAAAATTTGAAGTCTCTAAGTCAAAAATTGCGGCCACAGGAGCCTTTTAAAGATTTCTGGAGACCTGGAGGATCAGGACCTGCAGGATCATACCTGGAACCTGAAATTGACTTGAACACCTGTATTTAATATGAGGATGTACTACTAGAGGATATTTTAGTATTTTGATAAGATAAAATGCTTTGTTTAAGTCAAAAAAATATTTTTGATCTTTACCTGGATGACCCTGCCAGGTTTGCTGGCATCCTGTGCCCGCCAGGATGGAGATATTCAAAAAATTCCAACTCTCAGTTATGTGTCATACCCAAACTTAAAAAGTCAAGCAGTTTGGGCTCTTTATCTTTCACACACAGAAAATGAGATAGAAAAAACCGGAGGGGGGGGCGTTCAACGCCCCCCCCCCGACCGTTAAGGGTTAACTTGCAATCTTTTTCAGGAAGAAACCTATAGTTAAAAATTGTAAACTTTATTAGTAACTCGCCCTAATTATATGCACCTTAGAGGAAATAAAAAATCTAATCTAATCATACTCCATCATTTGACCTAAATAAAGTTGCCCTAAAAAGAATAACTCTATCAATTTGTGGTTAACAAACAAACAAATAAACTTTACTACTTTAGTCAAATTATTATTTTTATTTCGCTTTCCTTTTTTGTGTTCTTTCGAATTCTTGTCTATGATTCCATTAAATTTATTAGATTTTATCATTACTATAGTAACGTATATAAAATAATATTTCATAGTTAAGAAACCTTTGATAATAATTTCATATTAAAATATTTAAAAAAACAAAATGATAATTTTCATAATTGGGGTATCAAAACCAGACTAATATTTTAAACAAACAAATAACGGTAACCCTATTATATAAAGTAACTCAAGATTTCGAAAACTTCTGACACGATTGAGTTCTACCCATTAGGGAAGCTTCACATAAGTTCCAGGATGGCTTTAGACTATTTAATTTTTAGCTCTGAGTCTTGGATTGGCTGTAGGCTTTTTTCGACCCTTTCCTACTCCTTCGAAATAGAGCCTCTAGATGCATCTACTTTTTCTTTAAAAAATTAGAAATGTTAAATCTGTTTGTTAGGTGAATGCACGAACATGCCCCAGATATAGAGCAGAGCAGCCAAGCAGTTAATATACAATATATGGTTTTGCACTCAGCATTTTAAAAAAAACGAATGATATCATCCCATACAGAATAGTACTATAACTATACAAAATCTGGACAGTAATATCCACAAGATCTAAAAACAGACAACCAACCCTTCTATTATATGATACTTTTTAAAAGCGAAGCTTTTCTATAATTAGGGTCAGTCCGTCCGTACGTCCGTCCGTCCGTACGCCCGTCCGTACGTCCGTCCGTCCGAGATAGATAGCTTTTATTCGTTAATTTAGGCATGTTAGAATTGTCCTATCGATTTCAAATTTTGCATGATGATTCCTGTAGTAGTTAGGTACGATTTAGAAAGCGTAGCAACTCTATAATCATTACCAGAATGTCCGTACGTCCATTTTAAACATGTTGATTTTTCTAATTTTTTAACAGCAAATTTTTATGTGATCTAATCATCCGATTGATCTGATTTTGGTATATTGATTCCTGGGACAACAAAGAACAATATTTTAAGCGAAGCAACTCTATAATCAAATCCTAAAAATGTAAGTATGTCCATAAACTCAATAAACATTATCCTGCATCAAGAAGTTTTTGAACAAATTTACTTACAATTTTGCTTCGACTCTTATACTTTTAGATTCTGATAATTCAGTTTAGACACTATACAAGTGTTAATGTCCGTTTGTCCTACCGTTTCAGTGCTTCGCTTTTATGGATGTTGTCATCCTTGTTTTCTTAAAGATTTAGCAGTGCATGCTAATTAATAAACCCGTTGAAAGGCCAAAGTAAAGGAATATATTACTTGGAAAAGTAAAAAAAGTAATACTTTATATGTCTGGTTTTTTTAAATTCATAGAAAAAAATATATAATACTACCTAGTGATTCGCCCCTAGCATATTGAGAGAGGGTAGTAAGAAATTATAAAGCTTATCTAAAAAATACAACCAATAAGTACCAGCATTTGTCGAGATCATTATTTTTAGACAAAAATAACTAACTAATTTATATTAGAGAATAATAGGGACAAAATAAAAATAGAAATTGTTCTTTATAAAAAGAAGGTAATATTATAATCTACTCTGAAATATTTCTTTTATGCTTTTAGTTTTTCAAGCACTCTAACAACGGTGGAGGGGAAAAAAGAAAGAGAGTTTCTCATTCTTTTACTAAAATATGATGTTTAATATGCACTTACTTTCGGATAATTTCATATCAAGGGGCAGTTTGTGCTGTGTTAATAGTTTTTATTTCTTATGCTTTAATATGCTTCAGAAAAGGACGAAAAAAGTTGATCAGTTTTTAAATTTACAAATTTAAAATAGCTACCTTATATCTGGCATATTTTTTTTAAAAATATGGTTGTACAAATGTAGAAAATTACTTTCAGCATGATAATTTTACTGTAAAGTTAAATATGGTTAATCCTAAAAATATTTAACCACAATCACGTACAAAGGATTCTACTTTTTAGATGGAACAAAATCTGTAGGATTTCAGATGAAACTTATAATCGTGTTCTAAGAATGTTATAATCTCTGCTTTCACATAAAGATTTCAGCTCTAGATACAAATGTTGGAATAGTTAAATGTATGTAACAGAAGGACCTTAGAAATTGCAGTGTATTTTGTATGTAGGTGACAGAAAGAGGAAGCTAGGTGTAGGTAAATGGAAAAAAAACACAATAATGTTGTGCCTTGATGAAAAGTAAATCATCTCCTAATCGTAATATTTAATATGAATTGAAAAATCAATATCTCCTTTGAATTTCTATGACAACACAAATAATGTAAATAATGTAATGCAAGTAATTTTTCTATGTTTTTGTAAGTTTGTTTAGATGTTTGTAAAGGTGTTTTTAAGAATTAAGGAAATCCTGATAGATAATTTAGTAATACTTGTTATAAAAAGTGAGACCTCTTTTAATTAAGATACAGATGTCAGATTATTCAATATATATCTTTATGTTTCATTTTAAGAATTAAAGTTCCATAAACAAAGCAAATTCAAAGAATTAAAAAAAAATAATTTATAAGTATTCCCCAAATAATGCTCAAATAACATATTATTTATTTGGAAAATAATCAGATCAGCCAAAAACTCTGCACTGCACATAGGTTTGTTTCTAAAAATCTCTAATAGCATCGAGGCAAATATTTTCACCAATGTACAAAGTTATTTTCTTAACATGAGGAAAGCCAATTTTCCTATGATATGCATAAATATTCTAAATAACAAATAGTAAATTAGGACAGCATTAAACTAATAGAAAAAATTATTAACATAAAGAAATCAAATATGCCAGTGAGAAATAAATATATTTGAAATTATAAATAGAAGAATATTTTCTAAAATTACCTGTGAATCTTAAATTACTACTATTACTAAATATATAATTATTAATTGATGAAATTTTATGTTGATACCATGGCTACCTTTAGGTACATCAAGCCAAATAATTAGATAATTATAAAATAAAACATTACTATTGTCTATACGTATACATGTTTTTTTTAATTATAAGAATACGTATCCCTATCCTGAATTTTAAGCCACCACCACAAGGAAACCAAGAATATTATCCTATAAAACTTTTAACTTTTTTCCCCAACAAACTTTCATATTTTGATCTGATAATGGCTAGGCAGGGGTAAGTTTCGGGAAGATAATAGCGCAATAGAGATTAATTAAAAAAAAAAATTCAACACTATATAAATAGATGCTAGGTATAATAACCTAACCACACTTACAAAATTTTTAGTGCGCTCTAATATCTCGAGAAAAAAATTTAAAAAATATGTATTTTTTATATGATAAAAACTTGTTGTTAGGCATTGTTAAAAACAATTAAGGCTAAATATCTTATTTTATACATTTTATTGATATTTTTGTCTTAGAATTACAAATTAGGGTACTTGCTTACATGTGAAGACCGGAGCTCCGGAACCCCCACCCCCCCTTAATTTTGAAAAAAAAATAAAAATAAGGGAAGGAGGGGTAGTTTTTTACCCCCCCCCATAATTTTGAAGAAAATCAAAAATAGGGGGGGGGGGGGTTAGTTTTTTCACTGTACAAAACGCCAGAAAGTTGAGTGGGGTAAATCCAGTATACCAGAGGGGAAAGGCATGAGAGAGAAAGATGTATCTCTGCACAGGTAATCTTAAGGGGAATACATCAGAAGTGTTTTCACGGGGAAGGGGGGTTTGAGAGTGGGGGAGAGAGGGGAAAAAAGAAGGGGAAGGAGACAATTTCTTTACTTTTTAAAATAGCCTTCTTAGTTAGGGTCCAAATTTATTGATTAATGTATCTATGGACACGTACAGGTAATCTTTAGGGAGATACATCAGAAATGATTACATGGGGAAAGGGGGTTAGAAAGTGGGGGGAAATGAAGGGAAAAGTGGGGGAAGGGGACACCTTCTTTAGTTTTCTTATTTATGGTCTGAATTTTGTGATTGATGTTTCTATGGACAGGTAATCTTTAGGGGGATACATCAGAAGTATGGTCAGTATGGAAAAAAGGAAAGGAAGGGGACAATTTCTTTACTTTTCACCATAGACTTCATATAGGGGAGAAGGGGATTTGGGAATTGGGAAAAGGGGTTGTTATTTAATCTTCAGGGGAAGACATCAAAAGTTTTTTTCATGGTGGAAAAATGTAAATAAAAGTTGTCAGGCTTCAGGTGAAAAAACGGTCCTAGGACAAACGCAGGAGTCCTAAACGTCGGAGTGGACAAACGCAGGAGTGGACATTCAACCTAAATCAACCTATTTTAAACCATATTATAGGTTTTTTAAATGCCAAACCCCTGCGGGGGGCTTATTTATGTATTTATATCTTAACTTAACCTAACCTGTATAGAAATACTTACTTAAATTAATATTTTGTCCACTCCGATGTTTGGGACTCCTGCGTTTGTCCTGGAACCAAAAAAACTACCCCTCCCCCCTTATTTTCGATTTTTTTAAAATTAAGAGGGGGGTTTTGATTTTTTTCAAAATTTAGTGGGGGAAACTAAATAAATTGTATTTTAAAGAAACAATTTGACACATAATAAATTAAAATTGACAATTTTTAGGTCATTATATAAAAAAGGTCTTCTTATGGAGGTTATATTTCTTGTTTGACAATACACAGTGCAAATGAAGGTGCTTTGACTTTTGTGTCAGAACCTAAATTGGGACATAGTGCATTTCATTACCCTAGGTTAGGTAACTTC
Source organism: Acartia tonsa (assembly GCF_053477335.1). NCBI lineage: Eukaryota > Metazoa > Arthropoda > Copepoda > Calanoida > Acartiidae > Acartia > Acartia tonsa. The sequence goes on from NC_137261.1 coordinate 24,330,322, forward strand.
ATTTCACTTTTCAATAAAATCTAAAGTGCAGCGGTTTTTCAGAAAATTAAATTTAAAAATTTCATGTTCAATTTTCACCCACTAGGAGTTACCGCATAATCATGACAAGAAAAGCAAAGATTATTTATTTTAAATTTTGAACAACTTTGTTTTTATAAAGTTTTTCATAAAACCACTCCTGAAGTGAGTTAATTAATGGCCATTTTTATCAATTGCTTTGCTAAGGTCACGGAAATTCAGCCTTAAATAAATCATATATAGAGAGGTTTTATGACTGACTTTATAGAAGCAAAGTTGTTCAAAATTTAAAATAAATAATCTTTGCTTTTCTTGTCATGATGATGCGGTAACTCCTAGTGGGTGAAAATTGAACTTGAAATTTTTAAATCTAATTTTCTCAAAAACCGCTGCATTTTAGATTTTATTGAAAAGTGAAATGAAGTTACCTAACCTAGGGTAATGAAATACACTATGTCCCAATTTAGGTTCTGACACTTAAGTCAAAGCACCTTCGATGCACTGTGAATACTATTCTGTATTCTGTTCAGTTGACTGGTGTATATTCTTGTTGTGTGTTCTATTCCGGTATTTGCAGGGGGAAAAAGCAAAAAAACATGAAGTGTCCTTAACTTTTTAAAAAGAGACCACTTCATCTTAAAGGACTAACATATTTTTTTACATCTTTATTTGAATTTTTAATACATTTATTAAGATTCTGTTATTGTCTCAACCATGACACTTTGGTTGAGTGTGACTTCCGAATTAGCGGGAAGTTCTAGAGATCTTGTTTGACGTACACACAAACCCCCAATACCAGGAACCATCAAGTTTCAACAGCAGGTTTGATTATAGATTTATTGAGGCAAACTATTTCAAAGTCCTGAAATTACAAGATCAATTAATAAACAGAATAAAATATATTATACGTTAACTTAAAACTTTGAGCACTATAAAAAATCTTTTTTTCTTTTGGTTAAAGAATCTTTGGGTACTTTGGCTTCAAAGGAAAATTTTGGTTTAATAAATCATTGTTAAATGCAAAAATAAAGGCACATAAAATATTACTAAAACATTATAATTGAATCATAATAAAGTTTCATGTTTAGCTGGCTAAAGCCTTTTAAACTAAATAAAATCGTCCTATACGCCATTCTATTTAAATAAAATTAACAAATTCTACCTGAAGTTCTTATGGTTTAAAGCCCCTGGTATACTAGGGTCGTTCAAATACTAGGGTCACATCCCAAAAAACATGACAATTTTTGCTCCTAACTAAATGAAACCCCGTGAAATGCATACACAATATTATATTCCTCACTAGGACTCATAATACCTCACATTTTAGGATAGAAGGATGGGGATTGGTTTGTACCATACAATATTCCAGGCACATGACACTCACAAGATCACATAAACAAATCCTAAAATGGATAATCCTATTAATCATGATGTTATAATATAACAACTTATACTGGTTAATAATCATTTCATAATCAATAGGTAATAATCATTTAATAAATCAATAAGTACCTACAAAATCTGGTTGAAATGTAAATAAATAATGGTAAAATATAAAATGAAATAAATCTTAGACAAGAAAATTAAGATTTATAGGTACTTAAAACTAAATTTGTTAAGCATCAAAAAGAGTAGTAAGAAAAAATATTTCAAAATCCTTGGGCAGAAAGTTTTTCAAACTTAATGAATAAGATCTGTAACTATCTTAATCAACAATAAAACTTTTCAATACTTAGATAATAGCAAAATAATAATAATATCTTTGTTAGAATTTTCATTGAAATTATGAAAAAAAATACCAATTTTTTCTTTGTAAAAAAATAAGAATTTAAATATGAATTTTCAATCATTCCTTGATCTGAATAAAAAATGTTTTACTTGATTGAAATTCATATGTAATTTTTTTTTAAAAATCTGCTAAAAAAATACTTGATTTTTTTCTTAGAATAAATATCGAATCACGCAACCTCGACACATTTATTCTTTTTTTGGTAAACTTTTTAGTTAAGTTTTATAATGATTTGTACTTTTAAAAGGAAATTAAACTCAATAAAATTAAACTTGAGCATATGAAATAGAATAAAAATTAATCGCATTTCGCTTGATTCTTATTTTAGGCATAAAAATAGGCATATGAAAATGTGGCTTTTTTTTCTACTAAAAAAATCTCAATTTCCATAAAATAAGAATCAATTATTAATCATAATTTTTAATAACTGCCTGACTGATACAGCATGTTCTTCCAGGGGAGATTTATCTGTCAGCCTGAACAAGACTCTTGCAGTCTTTCTTCCATCCTCAATCCTCGTCACACGGCCCATCCGCAGACATCTCATCAGCGGATTTGTACTCGTAACCAGCACTATATCTCCGTCAGCTAGCGGCTCCGCCATTTCATCTTTCCACTTGGACATCCTTAATATCTTCGGCAAAATTTCCTGGCGGTAGGAAGTCCAAAACTGGGCAGACAAATCTTCTAACAACTTCAACCTGGAGGAAATTTGGTCCTCTGGTTTCATCGCCACATTGCACAACGGCTGGCGGTCTACATTTCCCAGCAGCTGGCCAGGAGTAATCAGCCGCCAATTCTCCACTTCATTCGCAGCTTCTATCGTCAATGGTCTGCTATTCATTAACTTGCTAACCTCTGCCAACAGCACCAGGAGCTCATTAAAATTAACAGATCTATTCACCAACTTCTTGGACAGCAATCTCTTGGTTAATCCCACCATTTTCTCAGCTTGCCCAATAAAATGGTGGGCTCGGGCCGGAATCTGGGACCAAGAGAACTCTACCTGGCTGCCCAACTTCTGCTCTAAAACCTTGCGAGCAGCGGATAATTGTGTGCCCATGTTGCTTACTATAACCTTCGGCAGATAATGAACAGCCTCCAACTTGCGCAGGGACAACAGGATACTGCTGGTATCATACTTCTCCAAGGCATCCAGCCACAGCGCCCCGGAGAACCTGCAGACTACCACGAACATCCACACCTTCTTCGTTGCTGTCTGACTCCTCGTTTTGGCGGTAGCTCTCCTCGTAACCAGCGGACCCATAAGGTCAACTTGCACAGCTTCAAAAGGCCTGCTCGGAACCAACTTATCAGGTAAAACATCCTTCATGGTTGTACGACATTCCTTGGCCCTCTCAACACTGCAGGGCCAACACTTCTTAACCTCCATGATGGACAACCTTCTTGCCTTCACAATCCAGCACCAACGGCGGCTCTCAGCTAAAGTTCCACGGACACCAGAATGAAGCTCAACATGCGCTTCTTTCATAATGACAGAAGCTAACCAATTACCAGGCTCCAAAATTACTAAACCTGGCATGTCTTCAAATAGCATTTTACGGCCACCAGTAATGGCATCAATGACGGGCTCGCCACGACCAACCATTTTAAGAATACGCATCTCCCTGGTCACATATTTACCTCCGGGACCAACGACAGGCCAGGTCAAGGATACCTCATGCACCAATGGATTCAATGACGAATAATTGCCTTTAGCGTCATTTATCCACTCATTCTGTTGGCTACATGACACAATGAAAAGTTCCGCCGCCGCCATAAAATTGTACAAAGACGGCTTCTACACAGAATCTGCGGCTGCTACATGACTACCAGCGGCTGTAGTCGTGCCTTCTTGTCTGCTCTTTAGCTTCTTCAACCAGGTGTTCGACACTTGCAGGACAGCTGCCATAATACGTTTGGCCTGTCCGAATGATCTCCTGTGCTTAAACCTAAAGACATCTTCAGCGGCTTCTCCGGTAACTTTCATTGAACATAACTTAACCATTTTGGTATTCAACTCCTCCGGTGGTAAATCCTGCTTGACTTGCTCGGCAGTTTTCACCGGCCACGCACTCTCGTCCTGGCGCAACCATTCTGGGCCCAATCTGTACCTGGAACCTGGACCCAAATCTGATACCTTGCAGGTGCTTCTGGTGCCCAAATCTGCAACATTGTGTGTCCCAGGAACCCACCTCCAGTCATTCTTGTTGGTTGCAGATTGGATTTCTCCAATGCGATGAGAATTAAATGTGTTCAACATGGCACTGTTGGAAACAATTTGCGATAGAACGCACGATGAATCTGTAAAGTACATCACTCTGATAACATCAAAGGACAGGGCATCTCTGATGGACTTTGACAACCTGGTGGACATCTGGCAACCCATCAACTCAAGGCGTGGAATTGATTCAGTCTTGACCGGCGCAACTCTTGACTTTGTGGCTAGCAGGAACGTTTCATACCCTTGCCTAGTAGGCCACCTCAAATATGCCATACATGCATAGGCCTCTGATGACCCATCCGAAAACATCATCAAGGATGGAAGGCCAGTTGGTTCCTCCGGGACCACACAACGGTCAAACTCCAATTTAGCGACCTCAGCTCTGTCCCGTAGACTTTTTGGAATGAAATTTTGCCAGCCCATATTCAGCAAACATGTTTTCCGCAGGACAAGTTTAATTCTCAACAGGATAGGGCTGCAAAGCCCGAGCGGGTCGAAGGTCTGGGCGGCGAACCTGTGGACCATCTTCTTTGTCAGATTCTCGTCCAAGGCGTCCTGGAGGTTGTACAAATCAGCATCCTCTTTCACCTTCTTTCCCTTGACTTTACCATCTTGGTTGACTCTCGTGGCGATGGATAACACATCAGTGGCTGGCTTCCATATCAGCCCAAGAACCTTGGTTGGCTGGCAATCATCACCAGAATAAATGACTTGTTTGAAGGAAAAACTACCTTTGCTGATAATTCTGTCGGCTTCTTTCATCATCTCCTTGGCTTCTGACACAGATCCTGCCCCCGAAATAACATCATCTATGAAGCTGTGCTTCTCAAGCTTGACTGCAACTGGAATCTGAGGTAACTTGAAATTTTCCTCGGGGTAGGTAGTTATTTCTGGCTCCTTCCATAATTCAGGTTTTGCAACAATATCACTACCTTTAATCTGTCCCTCTCCATACATCTCCTTGACCTCTGCTTCACTCTTTCCGCCAAACAGGCGGGACGTCAACTTCAGGGCTGTAACTGCCAGATTCCTGGCGGCCAGCTCGCCAAAATTCACCACTTTAGTCAGGTAAATTTCAAGTGGACCGTCTGGCGTCGGGGAAAATAAGACTCTCTTCATCTGGCTGTCGAACTCTGTGGCCAGGATGGAGTTATAAAACTTGGAAATGTCCGCAGTTAAACCAACCTTATAAAAGCGGAAAAGCAACAAATGATAAAAAATCTTCTGCATTGGCGGCGGACCTCCCAGCATTATGTGATTAAAACTGGTACCCTTGAACGTCAGAGAACTATTTGCACACAATCTCATGGGTGTTGAGCTTGAATCCTCCTTGAAAGCAACTACTATTGATGAACAAGACTTGGGCCCTTCATACTTTAATTCTTCAGGCGTTGCTTTTTGAAAAACGCCTCTGGCGATGGCGTCATTGAATACCTGCACATACATATCATAGGTACCTTCCTTGACCATCCTGGCACAATCCTTTTCAGCAATTTTGCGGGCTAAACTCTCATTGTAGGGCAAAGTGTGAGGATCTTCAATGTAAGCATATTGACCTGTCCACTTGTTGGATTGCAAGTCTAGTGTTAAACCTGCCTCAATTATTCTCTGCCTCTCACGCTGGTCCCAGGTAGTGCCGTCGGCCATAGCCTTGCACTCTTGACAGGCAGTACATCCTGGACAAAGTGCTTGCGGCTGTACGCCAAACGATTCAGACGTCAAAAAGTCTGGCAAGGTGCCTCCACTAACACTGACAGCTTTATATGCCGATTTTTGGTCACCAGCTCCACCGTCAGCACTTGTACAGATAAAACCACTACCAAAAATGGTTTGCCACAACATAGACTGGCCCACTTTCTGGTAGGTTGACGGAAATACGTCAGGATGTGTATTTCCAATGATGATATCCAAGCCTCCACTAATATATGTAAATCTTTCTGGCGGCATTTTAAATATTTCGGTGGCGGTTTCGGGGTGGACCGAGCGCATCTCATTGGCCCCGCCGAGGGTAGGCATGACAGCTGCCTCAAACTCCCTCAAATTACCGTCCCTATCCTTCAGATAAAACACAACATTGCGGCAGGAAGTCTCACTGCCGTCAGCCACAGAAATAGTTGTATATCTGCCGGTAGATTTCAGCTTCAACTTGTTGGATAACTTCTCAGACACAAGTGGCAAATTTGCACCGGAGTCAAACATGACGGTGGCGTGGCAGGCGCCGCCGAAAGGTGCTACAACAGGAACTAACTGAAGTAAGAAGGTACAGGGGCTGGGTGCAGAACTTGACTTGTAGACTGTATTCACACCAGCACTAGCCTCATGTATCAACCGGCTATGATATCTGTCGCAATTATTGGTGCCACATACACCAAGCTTATCCGATTTATTACACTTGTCAGCAGCATGGCCATCACACAGGCAGAGTTCACACAACTTCTTCTGCTGGACAACTTTTTTTCGGTCAACCACATCCATCTTCTTAAACGTGAGGCAACGGAAAATCGGATGTTTCTCCTTGCAGCTTTCAACAGGACATGTACTGTTCCACTTGGAAGTCTTGTCCTTTCCAGCCTTTCCATTTTTATTGTCGCTGCGGCCAGATACTTGCGCAGTGGCAGCTCTATCACGATTTCTCTTGCCGGCGCTAGTGTCATAGGACATATCACCAGCCAACATTGCTCCCCTTGTCCTCTCCAGCAGTTCTACAATCTTCTTGATGTCTGGTTGGTTCATGCTACCTAGCTCCATCATAATTTTCTCTCTCAGGGCATCTGGACATTTGTCTTTGAAAATATGAATAAGAGTTAGGTGGTGGTAGTCCTTAGCTTCAGAACCAACGATGGCTTCTACTTCCTGCATGGTGCTTTTGAAGGTAGCAATTTCACTAACCACGTCCACAGGTTTATCCACAGGTTTCATCTTGTTCAGCTTAGTTAAAATCTTCATGAACCGGCGGGTGTTTGATAAAAACATCTGATCCAAAAACAACCATTGTTCATTATGATCTCTAATCGCTGACACTTGCTTGCGTAGCTGCGGGTTGGTTATCACCTTTTCCATACACAACATCAGACTTAACCTCTGGTCAGAAAATCCGTAACCAGCGCACAGATCTTTAAAGACCTGTTTAAAGTTGGAGTAATCCGTGTCAGTACCGTGAAAGGATGGCAACAAACTGTTGTCCCAGCGCCCATACTGCGGGTTGGAACTCCGAATATCCACGGCAGACATACTTCTGGAGAGTATGGCAGGTGTCCCACTCTCATCCAGGTTAGATGAACGACGTTCCATCTCTCTAAGCCTTCGGTACATATCACGTACTTCTTGGCGCAACTCCATGGAAATTTTGAGCACTCCCATATACATCCTCACCTTCTCAATGACGTCGAGGTTCCTGGCGACAGTGCTCGACCTCGCGTCGTCTGAATCATTGTCAAGCCAGTGCAGAATTTTTGTACACTGCTCCAACGACGCATAAACTTTATCTGCAACAGTTTTCTGTTCACTAGCTTCATCCAAATCAAGCTTGAACTCGCGCAACTCACTAGTCTCCACGGCAGGTTTTAGACTTTTTATTAGGTCAGATTGGTCCTTGACCTCACTAAAAATGTCACGAATTGATTTTAAATTCACATTTTCACATGAACTAAAACTTTGGCAGGCTTTTAGATTGTCATAAAACACTTTTAACTGTTCATCAAACACTTCTAGCCTTTCACTGCCAATAGCGATAGCTCGCTCAATTTTCTGCTTTTTGGTTAGTGGCATATTGATTCACTAGGTACTTATTTCACAGAAAAAAATTGTCACAGTTTTTTGCATCAATAATCACTGGATGCTATTGATCTCTTGAAGAATGCTAACGCCTATTCTTCAGATACTTTGAAATTGTCTCAACCATGACACTTTGGTTGATTGTGACTTCCGAATTAGCGGGAAGTTCTAGAGATCTTGTTTGACGTACACACAAACCCCCAATACCAGGAACCATCAAGTTTCAACAGCAGGTTTGATTATAGATTTATTGAGGCAAACTATTTCAAAGTCCTGAAATTACAAGATCAATTAATAATCAGAATAAAATATATTATACGTTAACTTAAAACTTTGAGCACTAAAAAAAATCTTTTTTTCTTTTGGTTAAAGAATCTTTGGGTACTTTGGCTTCAAAGGAAAATTTTTGGTTTAATAAATCATTGTTAAATGCAAAAATAAAGGCACATAAAATATTACTAAAACATTATAATTGAATCATAATAAAGTTTCATGTTTAGCTGGCTAAAGCCTTTTAAACTAAATAAAATTGTCCTATACGCCATTCTATTTAAATAAAATTAACAAATTCTACCTGAAGTTCTTATGGTTTAAAGCCCCTGGTATACTAGGGTCGTTCACGCACTATGAGACCAATGATAGGCCCAACTTTGTTCTCCGAAATCTTCACACACTCACATATCATTCAAAAGTAAAGAACGTGGACGCATCAAAACATAAACAATCCATGCCGCGTCTCTTTAGAAAAGGAAAGTCAAACAAAGACGACATTTGCACCTAATTTGAAATTTGAATAAGGAATTAATTTTGATCTTGATAAACACAAAGCTTCCTCGAAAAGAGGTTAAGACAGTTATTTTATTATGTTAAATTTTATGACAAATATAGCCAGATTTGTACATCAAGACCTTTAAGAAATATGATTCACATATTATCAAATGACTAGTGGAAAAGGTGGTAAAAATGTGGTAGGAAATGCAAGGAGCTTCAACTGCAATGTAGAATATAGGTTGTGGGTTTTATTTTTCTTCTAGTTTAAAGTACAGTAAGAACAGAGATAAAAAGAAAGGCATGAGTAACAAATAATATTTCACATCTAGCCCAGAAGGTTCTATGCCAGGTTCAATTTACGAGGATTTTAATAGTGATAACATTTATGTCTCTATATGATATGTAAATTTGATCAAATTTTAATCAATAATCAAATTTTTTGTCTGAAGCTTAAGATATTAATAACTACTGAACCGATTGGGTTCTCTGTTTGAGGCAAGCTTCACAAGGCACTCTAGTGGTCTTTGGAATTATATTTTCAGATTTAAATCTTGATATGGTTTTAAGCTATTTTCTAGCCCCTCTCTGTCCCTACGAATAAAGAGTCCCTAAATGCTAGGGGCATGGCCGCTAGTATAAGAAATATTTTTTACAAAAACTTTTACTGGTGTGACTGTATTTGAGTTGTACCTGATTGGAAAAGTAATAACCAGTGCCGGGTAAATATTTTGCCCTTGCTGATAACCCCAGTCTAGAATTTACTAGATGCACTGCACATTGCACAAATACTTTTAGAGAGAAAGTAAAAATATTTTTTCTTTTTGATTCTGGAATAGACAAAAAATGTGTCACGTATCGTTTCCTTTCAAGACATAGACAATTGATGTAAAAACCATACAAGTGGTTGTGTTATATTAAATAAAGTTTAGGAAGAGATAAACAATTCTATTATATAAAGTTATATTCATAAACACAGGTTATTTCTTTAACTTTTTATTGATGGAATACAATTGTTTCACTATTAAAATAGATCATCAGTTCCAATTAAGATGTATAAAATAAGAGTTAAATAAACATCTGTCCTTGCATTTTGAATCCTTTTAATAGACTAAATAATAAGAAAGAAGTGTTAGAAAATTGTACCCTCGGCAGGGTTTTTTACAACTTACATCCCACATGGGCTTGGGGGGATTAGCAACTTTATATAAAAAGGGGGAGGTGTTTAAAGGGAATCTTTAGAGAGAAAAAATAGGTAATATTTCATTATTTGCAGTTTCAAATTAATACATATTATATAAAAAATACTGCTTTGAATATAGTTCATGTCTTGCACTTTGAAAGAAGGAACTTGTCTCTATGTGGACACTTGCTGAAGATTTCATTTCTGGTGTTTAAAGTTTGCATGTTAGAGTTGAAAGCTTTCATTATGCTTTTTTGTCTGTGTCGAAGGATCTCGACAGCCACTGAACTGATATGGTTTTCTTTTACCGTAAAGCTGCTTATAGGTCCAGGGAAGGTATCTCCAACCTCACTTAGGTCCAAGTTAGGTGGCTCCTAGAAATCAGATATAAATCAGATATGAGTAAAAATGTTTTTTTTTTTAACATTGTTCTCTCCTTCCTGTTCTAATTTCGTATTCTCCACTGTTATGGTGAGCCTTGATTTTATAGTATTCAACAATAATAAACATAACAAACACCCTAAATAACATTTCTTTTATAATATACAAGACATGTTCCATAAATCTTAGACTTAACAATAAAATTAATTTATGAAGGTGATTATGAAAAGAATTACATTTAAATTTAAGTTACTTTGACTTAAACAAAGCTTTCAATGTTGGAACAAAAAAATCTTTGATTCTACAGGATAAACTTTTCTTTAATATACTTCTTCTGAATTGTTGTTACCCTACTGGTGAGTGGACTGCTTGTGGACACAGTATTCCTTTTATCTACATTCTCCCCTCACTGTGAACACATGAATTCTTGTTCTTCTTATGTAATGTATACAGACTTTTTTGTAATAATAAGATATTTTTTTTATTTTTATTGGAACTTGTCAATAGATCACGTTTCTATATTTCTTACTAAAACAAATAGAATTAGATTATATAGGAATACACAAAAATTGTAAAATCATAGTATTTACTTCAACTTAGGATAAAGAAACATTCCATATTCATTATTCAACAAGTTTTACAAATTACTAGTTTTTTATTCCAATATGCTTTATCTTACTATCATTTTCATATTGTAAATCTGACAAATTCTTGGTTTAGTTTAAAAATATATTAATTATTTTGTAATGTACCTGAAAGAATAAATAATATGAGGCTATGCTTTTAAGAGAAGTTTTACTTTTTTCAGAGCATAACTACAACATATCTTGGTCTTATCCTGCAAATATCTTTAAGGGACATTGATTATAGTATTAATATTTGATGTTTTATGTAGAATACCTCCTAGCCCTAGAGTTTATTTGTATGTATCTTATTAATGCAGTGTCTCAGAACCCAGAGATCTAAAAGGATAAGACAATAGCTGATAAATTGATTAACATCCTCAATTACCCTTCTGTAGATTATAATTAGTGGTTGAAACGTTTGGACACTCAACTTACAGAACCAACCAATTAAAAGTCCCAAAAGTTGTAAGGCTAAAGAATAAGAACTTGTGTAATAAATAGCGCAATGTCTCCTTCATCCCTGCTCAGAACCACTTCAAAGATAATAATTCTGGCCAGGTTACAGGTTATAGGTCTACCAACAGGCAAAGACTTGCATTCTGAAGAAAGAAATACAAAAAAGTATATAATATTAAAAACCTTTTGATGTGTGTTTGTATTGATTTTCATATTAAATATTGGTGATTGAATATACAAAGTACTTCTCACCTTTGATTATTTCAATGAATTAAGTGAAAACACCAAAATGGAATAAAAATCTATTATTCTGAATTAAGAATTAATTGACAGCAAAGACTTCTTTAGCTTATTTTTTTTACATTCACTAATTATTTACAAAGGTTTGTCCTGATAGGTGTGTCATTGAGTATGTGTATGTGTGTATATGAGTGGAAGAGTGCATTAGCATTTGCATTACAGAAGGAGGCATAATGTATTACCTAATATAACAGGGTAAGTTAGGGTAATTTTATATCAAAATTACTTCATGTAATGGAAATACAAGAGGGGGTTTAATGTAAATATATTACAGAAGGGGGGGGGGGGGATGTTCCACTGTATTGCCTAATACATCAGGGTAATATGAAATAATTTTTGTTTGTTTTGTTTTTGTAAAAGTGTTTTGGAAGAGGATATATTGAATTGAACAAAAGGGTGTTTTGGGGTAATTTGTTTACAGACAACTTCGAAACATATTTAAAGAAAGTGGATAAATTGTGTTACCTTTTTGTTAATAGGAGTATTTCTGTCTCTTGATTTAATTGTTTAATATTATACATATAAAAAATTACACTGTCAAAACTGATAATTGGATATTATATGTCCTATTGTCAACAAAATAGGACATATCATATTTGATACACTGGTAATTAAGACTCCACAATTTTATTATAGTTTTAAATAGCCCCAATCTAACATTATTCATATTTACATAAAGATGCATATATGAACAATGTAAGACATACAAGTAAAGTGAAATATAATACCCTTTCCCTTTTTATTCAAAACGAAAGAAGGAAGATTAGCTTATATTAATGTTTGTTAGACTTTTCAAGATTTACAAAAAAAAGTTCATAACATATTTTAAAGTTTATTTAATTAATAAATATAAAGTCAGGTTTTATTTATTCATAGCTATATAGTTAACATATGTTAATAAACAAAATTACCCCTTTTGTACATTACAATTAGTGGTTGGAATGTTTGGACACTCAACTTAATAAACCAACAAATAAAAATTAATTAAAAAAAAAAAAAGTTGTTAAGCCAACGAATTATTAGATTATTATAAAACTTTTGAGACTAGTGTAATTCTTTCTAATAAACAGACCATTGTCTCTCTTTGCATAACAATGCAATGCTATAATGCAAGTTTTATTTTTCTACCTGTATGTATTCATTGCATAAATATTAAATATGTGAGATACGTGTCTGACACAGTGTCTATACCAATACAAATTGTTTGCATAACATTATTGACAGAGTTATGTCGATACAACATACATCGAAGGTTAAGGAAAAAAGCATATAAAATCTATCAATATTCTATACATTTGATTTTTAATGCCATTTTTGCAAGATAAAGATATGTAATCATATATTTGGAATTTAATAACTATATGGTATAGCTGTTTTGTTTAAATTTGTAATATAGTCATTAAAACAATACTAATAGTAACGCTTCTGAATGCCATTCTAAATTAATGTTGATCATAATGTCCTTTAATTTTTCTGATAGCCCCCTCTTCCTTAGAAAACAGTACTCTTTAAAAAAGTCTATTGCTAATTTTAAAAAAAGTTTTGTAGAAAATCAGTAATATTTCTAATAAAGCAGCCTATAGTGCCTTTAAAAAAATGGCGTCATAATTTAATTGACCAATGATAAAATGTACACTGGCCTATCATAAGTCATTTGAATTGAATAACGTCCTTTTTAAAGGCACTATAAGCTTCTTCTTTGTAATAGGTCTATTGTTGAAATCAAAGAAAAAATGGGAAGGAAAGGTTAGGGACCTTATGTAGAACTTTGATTAGTTTACAAAGTAAAGAAGTGGTGCACTTTAAACTATACACTGTAAAAAAATTTACCATATTAAAACTTGATTTTTCTTGATTTCTTGAAAGGTTAAGTTTAGTGAACAACTTTTCAGTATTTAAATCGTTTTAAATTAATCATAATACAATTTGTTTTTCGTTAAAAACAGCACCTACTATCCTTATACAAAAGTAACAGGATGTCTATCGGTCTCTGATTGTGTAGTGAAGGAAATCGCTATCCGTCTAACCGATATGGTTTCTTATAGGTCCAGGTAATGTTTAGAACTGTTTTGGGTACTATGGGGATCATCCTAAGAAAGATCGCCACTAGAAAAAAAATACCACTTCCTCCAAAAAAGGATTTTACACCTTGCTGCTGTAAATGCAGGAAACAAACAAGCTTAACAAAACTGTAGAAGAGGCAGTAGAGGTTTGTGGGGAAGGTACATTGGAATGTTAATCATACTTACCCCCAAACTATGATAAAGACATTTATTCATTGGTCGATGGCATAAAAGCGTTAAGGAGTACTTTTATTAAATCTTGATTGGGCTGTACAAATTAGCAGTTTTCTACTTTTTTCATTAATTATGTAATCTACAGAAGAAAGAATGTATATTCCAATCTCCTGTGTAGACCAATTTACCATCCATTGTCCAATCCTTTCAAATCTGTGAAAGAAGTAGACTTCCTTGTGAAGGTTTTGTGCCAAAGTTTTTGTTGATTTATTTGTGAACCTACAATTGAATAAGGCTGTTAACAAAATCTTTCAAATAAACAAAGAGAAAGTTAAGTCAGATAATCTGTAAACTTTTAGACATTTTGTTTTTAGTCAGGGAAGAGAAAGAATAAGGCAATGGGAGATTAATTTATGCAAATCCAAATAACGACTAAATATGATTAAATATTAAAGAAGTCCTAAACGTTTTTAGGCCAACGATTGAGATATTTTGTTTATAAAACTTAGAGGCTGTTCTAATTTACATTCTATTAGCTTCTAATAGGTATAGTGAAGGATAATAAATGTTTTGGAGGAGGGTACCACCATCCTCCCAAGATAAATCGCCCCTATAAAAAAAAGCCTCCTTTAAAAAAAAAAAATTAGCCCAGAAGGGTCGCAGGCCCGGTCTAACAAAACTGGTTTTAATTTTAAGATTTTTTAATTTTCGTTGGAAATTTTCTGAAATACATGATTTTTAAGCATGGTTGAGAACCGGATCTAATCCAGCGATATTAATCGGTTTAGAAGCCAAACTGAAAACAATAATATATGACGACAAAATGACTCCAGTTTTGAAAGTACAGTTAATTACAGCCAATAGACTATCACAATTCAATAAACTTGTAGATCAGCTTTGCTCCTGATAACTCTAGAAAATTATATCATAAAAATATAATATTTTATCGGATTATAAAAGTTAAAATATATTTTGTTTATAAAATATGAAATATTTGTATTATTAGTAAATTGATAATATTTAGACAAAATATTTGTCAATTTTGTATGATCAGGAAACAATGTAATATATCAAAAGCGAAGCTTTTCTATAATTAGGGTCGGTCCGTCCGTGAGTCCGGCCATCTGGAACGGATAGCTTTTTTCGTTAATTTGGGCATGTTAGAATTGTCCTATCGATTTCAAACTTTGCAGGATGATTCTTTTGTAGGTACGATTTAGAAAGCGTAGAGGTTTTTAACTTTTTATCAACAATTTTTATTATGTGGTATAATCATCTTTTTTCGTCTTTTATACATTTACATTCTGATTATTAATTTCTGAACTATACATTAAGTGTTAATGTTCGTTTGTCCTAACGTTTTATAGCTTCGCTTTTATGGATTTTGTTATCATTGTTCAAACAAAAAAAAAGTGAAAATACTTGTGAATTAAATAGAATTAAAAAAATTACATTTCTTATAGTTTTGAATCTTAAATCTATTTAGAAATGTACAAATTCTTAAGACGTTAATATAATACTCTCTTCTAAAGTACTGTAGTATAGGGTTTTTGTAGGAAGAGTAGGATTTTGTAAACGGCTAGATTGATCGATTTATTATTTTAAGGGAAGCTAATTATTGGTTTTTGTTGGGTTGTTGACCATAATAGTTATTAATATTCTAATCAACTCTCTAAATTGACATAAACAATAATCTGACTCCATGTTGGACGTACATACTAGCTGACACTGTAGAGAAGCTGCTCTACTGTATTTAACTATTTTATCTAAACATTTATCTTCACTTCGCACACAAAAGAAAAATTCTCAAACAAGTTTTTCTCATTTCAAACTCCAGTTATGTACTTAGGAATAGGAATAGGTATTTTTTAAAATCATTCTGAGGAATAATCAATATCAAATTAGACAAAATGGAACGCTTTAAAAATTAAGACATCCTTTAAATTTTAAACTTATTAAGATTTTATATTTATATTTTTGTTTCTTCATTTTTTTCGTTCAAAGGATTGGGTAAAAAGCTACAAAAACAAGGATATTTATCGGTATTGATATTTTTTCAAGGGTACTTCTTCATAGTATGTATAATGTTTATATCTTTGTTTTAAATAGATTTTATCTGGCTTTCTGTATAATAAGATACTTTCCATGATTTTATTTTCACTTTATGGATATTTGGTTTGTAACTCTATTTTTTCTGAAGAGTAACAGTCTTTAATACAGGAAGAGGGGAATCTAAAACCTTGCGGCAAAATTTGCTTTCGCAGCAAATATTATCTATTTCATACTGTATAAAATCTCACTATCTACTGTGGGAATAATATTAGATCAAAGCTACTCTTTAACATAATTAAACAAGGATGACAACATCTATAAAAGCGAAGCTCGGAAACGGTAGGACAAATGAACATTAACACTTATAGAGTGTCAAAACTGAATAATCAGAATATAAATGTTAAATTATAAACAAAATTGTGAGTAAATTTGCTGCATAACTACTTAAATAAAGGATAATATTTAAAGACATACTTACATTCTTAGGACTTGATTTTAAAGATGCTTCGCTTATATTATTGTACTTTGTTGTCATAGAAATCAGTATTCCGAAAAATCAGATAAATATGATAATTGTAGCACATTAAAATTTGTTGTTGAAAAAGTAAAAAATTAACATTTTTAAATGGACGTACGGACTTTCTGGTAACGTAAAGTTGCTGCGCGTTCTAAATCATACCTAACTACTACAGGAATCACCATGCAAAGATTGAAATCGATAGGAAAATTCTAACATGCTTAAATTTACGGAAAAAAGCTATCCATTCCAGACATACTCTACTTATATAAAAGCTTCGCTTTTAAAAAGACCATAATAGATAAATATGTTTTATTATTAACTGAGATGAACATTGATAACATAACACATTGGCCATTTTTGTAGAAACTTTATCAATTTTTATATTTCAGTTTTTAGGAGAAAAAAGAAAGATTAAAGTGTGATTTCTATTAGGGACATAAAGATATTGGACTGTATATACTCTCAAAGTTTTTAAAACGATTTTTTCAATTGTTATCCTATTATATAAAGTAGTAAGCTTTTTTATTGTCTGTAGCGAAGGATCTCACCAACCGCTGAACCAATTTGATTCTCCTGTAAAGTGAAGCTTGTATATTATAATATACCAAATAGGACTTATTATCTTTTTCAAACATCATTATAATGTAATTGTTTAATAATCTACTTTGTACTAAAAAAATTGCAGATTGTGGTTTACGTTAGATCAGGGCTCTGGGTAACATATAAAAATTTCTTTTGTATCAAAATATATTGTAAACAAAAAAATATAAACAATATATCTAAGTGTAAATATTCTGATCCTATAATTATATTTTAATATGTTGACTGAAATAAAAATTTTGATTTGATTGACCTTCAAAGTCTAGGTTTATTAATCATTCGATCATACAAATTAAAGTGTCTTCTAACTTATCAACATCTACTTAAATATGGGCTACTTTATATATTGTCCATACTTCTATCCCTGATAACTCCTGGTCTCTATCAATCGTCCACCTTCCTCATTTCCCCTGGGTCACATTATCCCTGCTTTTTTATTTTCTAACAAAGGTTTTAGTCATTTTGAACATGTTTCTTTACATACTCTCAAGTTTATATGGTAATATGTGTATTTGTTTTATTGCATGTTTTTTTTACAATAGGAAAGCTTCTAGGGACACTTTAGTGTGGTAGTGGTGGGGGGTAGGGAGGTCGACCCCGCCCCAAAAATCAATTTTAGTTATAAAAGAAAAGGTAAAAATAATATTATACAGGGGTGATTTCTCTTGGGAGGGTGGACCTAGAGGAAACAACCCAATCTTTCCAAATTTTGTATAATTTTTTGAGGAACACGACTCCAGTGACGTCATATTTTTCTTTCCCGAAAAAGGGAAGGGGGTAAGAAAATCTCTTCAAAAGAGATGGGGAAAACCCCCTTTTCTCCCATCTCTTTTTTTCTTCCCCCCTTCTCTTTTTCGGGAAAGAAAAATATGACGTCACTGGAGTCGTGTTCCTCAAAAAATATACAAAATCTGGAAAGATTGGGTTGTGTCACCTAGAGAAGTAACATAGTAAAGGAAAACCATAAAGGTTTAGCGGTTAGCGAGATATTTTGGTACACACACAAAGACATATACAATTCCGATTCCTTTATTATAAAGATAGATTAAAAATATGCTAAAAAAAAGTATATCGATTTATCAATCGGTTAATACGTTTCGTAGTATTTTACCTTTTATGTACTATTGATAGCTTAAATAGAATTTCGTAATACGCATGTCTACCACGTAGAAGATAGTCATACCTAAGACTTTACAGAAAAAATTCAGTGTAATGAGTAGAATTCCTCTATAAAGGCTATCTATGAACCTAAAACTCAACTATTTTCACATAAATTTCATAATTTGATAACGAATATCAAACACTTTGCTAATTTCAAAGTGTATTTAATCATTGTATAACACCATCGTCAATCTATATTTAAAAATTTAAAATTAGGGGACAATGGGCTGTTTATTCACTGGTCCCCAAAGTTTTAAAATAACGTTTTCTTATTCGTTGGCTTAATAACTTTGGGGACTTTAGTGTATTTGATAGGTCCATTTATTAAGTTAAGAGTCCAAACGTTTCAACTATTAATTTTCATCCACAGAACGGGTAATTTTATGTATCATTATTTGGACGTACATCAATTTATCAGCCATTGTCTTATCCTTTTAGATCCCTTTTAAATACCCCTCTATAAATAACCTATAACAATAACAAATCCAAAACTACCATGATAACCAAAGATGATTCATAAGCTGTTTCATAAATCTTAACCCTTACAGATCGGGGCCCTATTCCCACCTTAATAGATCGGGGGGGGGGGGGCCCGGGGGGGGGGGGGTCATATTGAACCCCCCTCTATCTCGGCTTCTGATACAGATAAAGACGTAAATTTTTTTTCTGGTGGTTCATGTGTAGTTTTAGAGAAAATTACTTTTTCTAGTCATAGCAATCAGGCCGCTCCTTAGCCGCTTTTAGCGGCCAGCCGCTAAATTTTAAAACAGCTGTAGAGCGGCCAATTTTGCAGCTAGGATGACCAAATTTTAGGACGAACTTTTATTTTTCATAACAAAAAAATTACTTTTTCTGATCATCGCCAAAAAACGGCAAATAACGGAAACCGCCATTTTCGGCGGTTACGGCGGTAAAACGGCGGTTGGCGGCGCCAATTAATATTTTTATCTGTTAACTATTGCTCAAGGATTTACCAAAAAAATTATAGGTCTCTAGCTGTAATAGAAGCCACGATATTCATGATATATGTCTGTAGTAAAAGCCGGACAAAAATCGGTCACAAAGTCGGTCAGGGTGCGGTCAAACGGTCATAACACCACTTTTCTCATTCACCAAACAAATTTAAGGTTTCTACCTTATATACAAAGTCATAATGTAGAAATTAAGATTTATTTAGATTTTTTTTAAATTTTGGTGCTACCCAACCGACTTTGACCGGACACCACGACCGACACAGTCCAGATATCCTAATAAACTCAACTCTTGCCGACGTATAATTACTAAACTTATAAAGTCATGAAGTCACAACTCTCTATCTTACCTACAAAAAAATGACATTGAAAAAATAGAGGGGGGGGGGTCAATATGACCCCCCCCCCCCCCCCCCCGATCTGTAAGGGTTAAGAAATAGACAATAACAGTATTTTTATCATTATCTAATCAAATAAAAGATCACCAAACCTTTGTTTTAAAAAGAAAATCTTTAAATGTATTGGATTATTTGCTAACTATAGAAGAGCTTTGCTGGTAAAAGAAATACAATACACGCTTTGTGTAACTGTATTGAAAACTCGTAAAACTCAGACTCAATGTGATATGTAAGTAAAGTAATTGACAAAATAATGCAAAATGATTTTGAAGCCATGTTTTACTTTAATCTATATTTTTTGTGTGCTTGCCTGTTAGTGTGAGTGTGAGAGATCGAGCTAATTTCTGGACCAAAAAGGTTCTTTTCCCCGAAATCATAATATAGGTCTCAGGGTAAGTCAAAGAAAAACATTAATCCCTCATCTAAATTATTTAAATTTTTGACAAATCCCCGAATCTGAATTACCCATCCTTACTTGACTGACAAAACACAATAATGGTATAAATAGTGAAATATATGAAAGAATTGAACATGTATTATGTATGTATGTATTGCAAATAAGTTTTCTTCTTTATAAATAGTTTATGTCTGTATATACCACAAACTATTTCATATAAAATCAAGGGCGTGCTAATCATATCAATAAAGGTGGGCAAATTTGAGTAATATTCATTGAGAGGGGTGCATTCAGCTCGTATATAAAGTTTTAGTATTTATACATTTTAAAACATAAATTTGAATTTAGAAAATAATATCATAATCACAACAAACTAAGTAAAGTATCCAGTATATAATTTATGAACATAAATGGGTCATCTCAAAAAACGCCTATCTCAGAAAACGCCTATCCCAAAAAACGCCCATTTCAGAAAACGCCTATCTCAAAAAACGCCTTTTTCATAAAATGCCCACTGCATTTTTAAAAATAAAGCCTAATTTATAAATAGTATTCAATAGAATAATACAATACTTGTCATTCATGATCTCTTACTTAAAACACAGATAAACAAGTACCAAATCAACCAGTTAATAAATTATGTACAAATATGGATTAAATGGTAAACTAAAGAGTAGCTGCTATATTAAGAAGATAGGAATAGTTTAAATAAATGGGAGAAAATTATTAGAGGGAGAACTCATTGGAGGAAAGGGTTTAATTATTGAAGCTCATTCATTCATTTTTAAATCTGGTAAAAAAAAGAAGGAATATAGGGATAAGACATTAAAATAACCTCACCCTATTTTTCCCCCAAAATTCATCAAATATGTTAGGTTGTTAAATTGTTAAATAGAAAATGTTAAATTGCTTTATGATTTATTATAATTATTATAAACTATTTTTTTATTTTGAGGAACAGCTATATAATTCAGATAATTTTAAAGCATATCATACTCAATAAATATTTTGTATATTATTTGTGTATGTTAATAATTATATAACATGAATCTAAAATTTCTTTTAAGCATAATAAAAACTAGAACAAAATTCCTTACACCCTGGTCCCAAATTTCACGCCCCTATTTTGAAATTCACCCATCCAAAATTACACTACATCTCTATGAATATCTCTTTAACAAATTTAATAGGTTTAGTCATACTTTTACAACATTTCAACCTGATATTCTGTTAATTCAAGATATTAGATGAAATAATAAAGAAAATAGATAAGAAGTATGTTTTAATAGAGCTCATAGTTGTTCATCTTATTGTAATAACTGAAAAGTAAAATGGGTTGCTTGCAGTAGATATATGAAATAAAGAAACTTAAAACATGAATTTAATAGGTAAAAGTTTTTGTTATTTAGTTGTGATCAAGTGCCTTAGGAATGTAAAAGAGTGACATTATACTTCAGGAATAGATATTTCAATAAAAAGATTTATAATGTACATATTGTACAATATTCACAATACCTTCTTAGACTGAGATGTTTCACTGCAAGATACTTTTTAAAAATGTAGTAGGCATTTTATGAAAAAGGCGTTTTCTGAGATGGTTTTTTTTGAGATAGGCGTTTTCTGAGGTGGGCGTTTTTTGAGATAGGCGTTTTCTGAGATAGGCGTTTTTTGAGTATAGCCACATAAATAACTAAATAGTATTTTATATAAAATATTTTCATATTAGTTATTGTTGGTTTTGAGTTTAGCTTACTTCAAATTTCGTTAAAAGTATAGTTTTTATTCTTTATTTTCATCGAAGAAGAAAACACGATAAAGAGCCCATTTAAAATTCCAATACTCACATATAAAGGTGAATGAAGAGAAGCAGTGTACCTTCAATAAGATACTAGATCCTTGACAATCAAACAGACAACAAACTGAATCAGAGAACAAACTGTAAGATTTTAAGAACTGTAAAACACACTTTGCAAACTAAAACATTTTGAGAACAATGACTGTGGCTTGATGGACAGGTGGTGGGTTCAAATCTCAACCCACGCCTAGTCATATCTAAAAACGTAAAAAATTGCTACTGATACTTTGTTAGAAGCATTGGATGTCTTTAGGTTGTTTTGCCTCAAAGCTTTCTGCCATGGTTTTGGGATGAGGAATACCGAAATATGATCTAATAATGTATCCCTCGGCATCCTCTAGAAGTTTTCCAGATTTCATTAAAAATAGCAAGAAAACATACATAAACATGAAACACAAAAAAATACCAATATAAAAGTAGAAAGGGTAATTTATACATAAACTTATATAATTGCTTTGAATAGTAATAATGTAGAAATTAAAATTTTTCTTCCAGATGTATGATTTGTATTTCAATATTTAGGTTTTGAAAACTACTCTTCCTTGAAATAGTTGAAGCTGAAAATTGTATTCACATTTCTCTGGTTTATACTTTTTTCAATGTCTGCATATAACAGTAACAAGCCTTTTTAACTCCACAGGGGGAGTATAGGCCGCTGACAATTTGTCAGTGTTTCTGTAACAATGTGGCTTTTTTTTATGGACATGGGATAGGGTTGTCAGCTCTAAGCCCTATGATTGCGGTGTAAAGCGTCCATTTGCTCATCAGACAACCAACCCTTTGATTGCACGACCTTTGTCTGAGAAGTCCTAACTGAGCATGGTAGTGAGTTGCGCCTGTTTTGGTCCAAGGCATTCCCCCCTACTCTAACTATTTATGTCGCGCACCTGACTTAGCAGCAGTAGGAACAATTTTTAACGTCTTTAGTTATGACGCGGTGTCGGACCGAGATTCGAACCTATCACCTTCCCATCGAAGAGCGGATGCACTACATGTTGAGCCACGGTCCCAAATGAGAGTAGAAAATGTACAGTTTTGTAATATAACAAAAGATGTAAGATTCTTTCTGTATGTATCATCCTTAAGACCCTAATAACGGCTAAAATAGTGTGCTACTTAAAATTTGAACTTTTGTTTTTTGACAAAAAGTAAACTGATGCCTAATGGAAATAAAGTATAATTTGCTATTTGACACAATGCAATGGCTATTTTTATTTTAAACACTTTGATCTTCTTTTTGAACATTACCACTAAAGCATCTTCCCCAAACCTTTTTCAAGCCGATTTCATCTCCAACTTTTCTTTCTCAAATATATTTATTTATTATTACTATTGACTCAGGGAGGAATGGAATATTGGACTGTGAATTTTACTGATTTCAAAATTTCTATAATTTCTTTTATATATCCTTATTTTTGGACTTTTCTGAAATCTTTATTGTGTTGTACAAAACTTTAGTGTTTAACCAATAACTTGAATCTAAGATGGAAATAAATGTATTCATCGTAATTTCTCTTATCTCTTTTGCTTTCTGATTGTTACTCTTTATTATAGCAAGTACAGGATCTAGTACATGTGCTCAAACATAGCCGTTGTTATAGCCCAAAGAAACGTCTGAGAATATTGTTAGTAAACTGTTCGAGTCTTGCCCACATAAAAATAAAGTAATCGAGATGATATTACTCTGTAGAAAGGAAGCTTTCCCTGTAAAGAAATTAAGTTTTAAATGACAAAATAATCTAATGTTAGAATATGTAAGGTAATGTAGAGGGAGTCACTCAAAAATCATCCATGTGACGTCATAAAAATGAGAGATTATCCATTTCTTTTTTGGGGTTTTCTTTCCCACTTCTCCTTTCATCTCCCTCATTTTTATGACGACACGTGGATGATTTTTGAGGGACTTTTCCCTCTACATTGTAATGATTCTATTCCAAGTTGTATTTAATCTAAAACAACCTCGTTAACCAGTTCTATCAATATTTTTATGATAACATTCGTCTAGCTCCCTGGCTGTAAACCTTGCTCTAAATTCACGGTTAAAACCTAAAATTGTTTTCCGATATGAGAACACCAGGGATAAGGGATTGACAATAGAGAAACATTTTTTTACACCATATGTAACTTTTGGATAAAGCAGAAATTTTTTTCAATGTTTTTCTAAAAAAAATACAAACCCTGAAACGATTATTGCCACATATGGAAAAATAGGTGCCTTCCCTCACATAGCAAATAAAATCAAAATAATACTTTTGAAGAAATAATGTAGTTTTAAATAGTTAAGGTTAAAAAAAAACCTGCGGGAATTGTACCATGTCCCAAATGGTTATAGCAAACCCCGAGAGCTAGAGACAAGTTATCTTTTTCTTCCAAAATTTAAAATATTAAGAGGGGGGGGGGAGGTTGGAGGTCAGTGTTTCAATCATTTAGGTATGAGTGAAAGTACCATGAATAATCTATTTTGGTTTGGTGTTATTCATGTATTCTCAATTCACCTTACATTTACCTATCCCTATGTATATGGCAGTACACACACACTCACACACTTTTGGTTTGAATTTAATGGGTTTGTTTTCAACACATAATTTATAATAATAAAAAAACAAGTTTCAGGGAGGGAATGTTGAGAGCAGGGATAAGACAAAGACTGATAAATTTATGTACACACCCAATAATAATACGCTAAATTACCCCTTCTATAAATTAAAATTAGTGGTTAAAACGTATGAATACTTATTTTAATTAGCCAACCAATCAAAATTCACTAAAGTCCCAAAAGTTGTCATACCAATGGACAAGAAAATGCCATTATATATTTTTTGGGACTAGTGTACCAAACATCCCATGATCCCCTCTCTCATTCTGGTTTTGTTCTTTTAAGCGAAATTTGTAAATCATGTCCTTTTTCATAAAATATTCAAAGCTATTGTTTTTTCTTGTGTTTTTATGCTATAATGCAGATTTTATATGAGAATTTCAAATAATATGAATTTAAACAAGACTGCAGATTGTATGAGGATTAAAAAATGTTAATTGCATATTTTTTCATTGTTTATTTTGATATTCTAATTGTTTTAATATTATGCATTAGTTTTATATCTATAAAAAAAAAATTTATCAAAAAGCAGTAAGATAAGAAAGGGAAAGTAAGATATTCCAAGATAAAAAAACAAAATGTATAAAAATCTGAAACAAAATGAATTCTTAAAGAAAGATACTGTATGAAAAAACTGAAGTTAATTGAAAGCCATACACTTTCATTAGTTTGTATTAGGGAGGATGTCTTACCTCGAGTAACAGAATTGTATTCTTAAATCCAATTAATAAAACATTGCAAGTTGTAAAATATATGGTCATTAAAGCAAAGCAGTCAAAGCTTTTATTTTACAAAATTTATACCAAAGAGGTTAAAATATCACATAGATATAATTAATCATTTGATATGGTAAAGTTATAAGAATAAATAAGTAGTTACTCTATAAGAAACCAACTGCAAAAGTCTTGCAACCAAAAAATATTATTTGTATTGTTGTGACTGTTCATTTTTAGAATATTTGTTCATTTCCATTGGGACGTGAGCTAAGAAATTGTTTATACCTTTAAAATTTATATTAGGATAAGGGTAAAAGAAAAATTAAAAAGTATGGTATGAACATTTGCTGCATTTCTTAGGTTTTCAAATATTACTAATACTCATATTCCTTATCGATTGTGTCTTAATATATCAAAAATATAAATATTTCATCACAACGTTTTCATGATCTAAATTAAAGTTGTAAATTTACTTTCTTACTGATTCTTTTGTCCCTGTAAATATTTTGTAGACAGTCTATGGATTAAATTAAAAGTTTGTCTCTATAAAAGTGTGGTTTGTTGATCACATACACAGTATACACCTTACATTCATGTACATGTAATATACACACATCTGATTTGAGCAACCAACAGGTCTTTGGAAAATGCTAAAATTATGTTAGAAAGTTTTGGTTAATTCTTATTTGTACCCTTTGAGAAAAATCTTGAAAATGGTACTTATTGTGATTCTTAAAATGCATAATAATGATTTTAGGATTTTGCTATATGGCTGTGGAAATTAAATTATTCAAAATTTTTAAATATTTTTGTTTTGTTTTGCACCAGTATAAATATATAAACTGTTAGCATCACTATATTTTTTATGTCAAATTCAACCTAAATTTAGTTTAGTGCCAGGTGTACTTTTCCAGACTAGACTCTGTACAAGGTTTTTAAAATTGATAAAGTTTTCTTAAGATCTTGGATCTAAAATATTTTGAAAATTCTAAACACAAATTTTAAAAAAATTTGTATTTTTCTTAGCATCATTCAGAGGCAAAAGACAAAGCCCCCCTTTATCATACTTCTTCTTAAACAACTTTGATTATTTGCTGTGTTGATTTAGATGTCTGTTTGAGCAAATATACATCTATTATTTTTATATGAAAAACACACTAATGAACACAGCAAACAGAATGGATCATGATTAAAAACAAAACAAAAAGATTGATTCTAATTGAAATAAGACTGTACATAAATGAAAAAATATAATATAAATAAATATCTAATTCTCATTAAGAAATTATAATTGAAAGTATTTAATATTTAAAAAATATAAATTTTGACTAATAATATTTTATTGTACATGTATAGTTTTTCTTAAAGGCCATTTAATTTGCAGTGTTCCTTCCTATATTAAAATATTAATAATAAAATCCAGGTGTGAACATTTTGATAGCTATGTTGGAAGTCAATGTTTTGGAACTTTAAAGCATATTTTCGAAATAATATTTCCGTCCATTAAAATCCAATAATCCTTAAGCTACACTCTCTATTGCTCAGTATATGAATGAATTATATATCTGTTATAAAAATGTAATTTAGCTTGCAAAATCTATGTTACTTATGGATATAATTGTTATTTAAGACTTGAAAGTTGCAACAAATTGAAACTCATTTATTTATAATCTAACCATTTATTTAACCCTCCAAACTTTAATTGTTTTAAGTTTTATCCTACTCCAGAAAAAGAGTTAGGTTTTCTCTGAAAAAAAAAAAATTTAGATGTTAGAGTTGGGTAAATGGAAAGTATTTTGGAATTTACACTTTCTGCGTCTATTCATTCATGTGATCATATTACCTTCTAAAACAATATAATATCCTAATGCGATCGCATTGGCCTTCCAGCTAAATCTTAATCAACGTAGAAAATCTACCAAAAATATTAAACTTATTTTTTTATCCGTCCTGTAATATATTATTTTTGAAGAATACTTGTCTTTCTTGCGACTCTAAACAAAGTTTATATTTTTTACTAAATTGAAAAATTGTAAGAAACCAAATGAATAGATTGCATGATAGACAAATAGTTTGATACTTAAAATTTTTTCCTGTAAGCAACACATGATTGAGAAGTAAAAGAATAGAGGGGCACGAGCTATATGTAACACTTACCTACTAGGTGGGGACACTGTGCCGACTTTCAATTGGGTCTCTGAATAACTGCCAGCAGTGTCGGAAATATAAACACAGCCAAGTCGCTACAAAAGAGTAGAAAGCAATTTGATAACAGACGAAAAAGGTACCAACCGCTTGAGCCGGTTAGTTGTCTGAGTAATAATTTTATAATTATACATTTATTGTTGAGACCAATCTAAGTCATCAAGGACGTGCATAGTTCTCAAGAAAAACATTCTCTCACACCCCTATGTTTGGATCTCATCCCTATACGAGATTGAACACAAAGGTCAAAACAACGACTACAGTCACTATATAGAAAACTAGCGGATTCGCCCCTAGCCTCTAGGGGCTTTCCCCCAAGAGGTAATTGAAATTTTTTTTAAAAATTTAAGAATTAAGTACTACTGGTGCTGCCAGTAGTTTTATGTGAACTAACTTCCCCATAAACAAAAAAAAGATGGGGGGGTATTTTTTTGTTTTTTGGGAGGTCATGGGTGTCCCACCTTCCAAGAAAACAGCCTAAAACCACCACAGGACTAGTAGGTATGTTGCCTGAAGAGTAGAATTCAATCGGTTCAGTGGTTACCGAGATCTTAAGGGACGGACGGACAGACAGACAGACAGATATCAAGCTACTTTGTATTATAGCTATTTACAATATATGTACACTAGCGGCTTTGCCCCAAGATTTATGATCTATATAATTTTTCGTATTTTAGATTTAAAATAAAAAATAAAAAACTTTATTTTAGGGGGGGAGGGGGTTAGTTAACTTTACTATTTCAATTTTGGTTTGAAAAAGAATATTTTTTTTCTTGTGGGGGGTGGTTGGGGGTGTCCAATCCCTCAAGAAAATAGGCTAAAACCACCACAGGATCAGTAGGTATATTCCCTGAAGAGTAGAATCCAATCGGTTCAGTGGTTACCAAGATCTTAAGGGACGGACAGACATACACCATCCTACTTTGTATTATAGATAAAATGTTCTGGTTCAAATTTGAAGGTTTGAACTAAGACTTCTAATGTATATTCTAAAGAAAGATAGTAAAGCCTAGTCAGTCACAGATATTCTGAAAAAAAAATATTTATGTCTACATAATGACCAATATTACTACTAAAAATAAACATCTGAATTTGATATGGTAATACAGTTTTGTATTCTTTTACATAAATAATTTTCTGCCCTGGTTTAGTTTTCATTATTTATGTCCTAACTAGTGAAAAGAACAGTAGAGCCTCGAAAGTTTGATTTGCCAAACACTTTCATAAAAAAACTGTAGATTGTAATTACAAACAGTCATAGGGATATTCAGGAACAAGGGAAACTGTAGATTGTAATTACAAACAGTCATAGGGATATTCAGGAACAAGGAAAACTGTAGATTGTAATTACAAACAGTCATAGGGATATTCAGGAACAAGGGAAACTGTAGATTGTAATTACAAACAGCCATAGGGATATTCAGGAACAAGGAAAACTGTAGATTGTAATTACAAACAGTCATAGGGATATTCAGGAACAAGGGAAACTGTAGATTGTAATTACAAACAGCCATAGGGATATTCAGGAACAAGGAAAACTGTAGATTGTAATTACAAACAGTCATAGGGATATTCAGGAACAAGGGAAACTGTAGATTGTAATTACAAACAGCCATAGGGATATTCAGGAACAAGGAAAACTGTAGATTGTAATTACAAACAGTCATAGGGATATTCAGGAACAAGGGAAACTGTAGATTGTAATTACAAACAGCCATAGGGATATTCAGGAACAAGGGAAACTGTAGATTGTAATTACAAACAGCCATAGGGATATTCAGGAACAAGGGAAACTGTAGATTGTAATTACAAACAGCCATAGGGATATTCAGGAACAAGGGAAACTGTAGATTGTAATTACAAACAGCCATAGGGATATTCAGGAACAAGGGAAACTGTAGATTGTAATTACAAACAGCAATAGGGATATTCAGGAACAAGGGAAACTGTAGATTGTAATTACAAACAGCCATAGGGATATTCAGGAACAAGGAAAACTGTAGATTGTAATTACAAACAGTCATAGGGATATTCAGGAACAAGGGAAACTGTAGATTGTAATTACAAACAGCCATAGGGATATTCAGGAACAAGGAAAACTGTAGATTGTAATTACAAACAGTCATAGGGATATTCAGGAACAAGGGAAACTGTAGATTGTAATTACAAACAGCCATAGGGATATTCAGGAACAAGGGAAACTGTAGATTGTAATTACAAACAGCCATAGGGATATTCAGGAACAAGGGAAACTGTAGATTGTAATTACAAACAGTCATAGGGATATTCAGGAACAAGGGAAACTGTAGATTGTAATTACAAACAGCCATAGGGATATTCAGGAACAAGGGAAACTGTAGATTGTAATAACAAACAGCCATAGGGATATTCAGGAACAAGGGAAACCCATATATTGTATACAATTTTCCATGTACATTAAAATAAAATAAATTGATACCAGTTTTGTTAGCCCGGGCATTTGTCAAACAAATCTGGTTTTAATTTTATAATTTTACAACTAAATATCCGCGGTAAGCTGTCAATGCAACAATTAACTAATATTGTATCTAAAAACAGTCACATAGATAATCAGGGACAAGGGCAAACTATTAATTGTATTTACAAACAGCCATTAGGAAAACATCGAAAAGAGAAAACAAATTTTTTTTTTCTCAAAAAGGGGTATGGTTAAAATTTAAAATTATCTTGTTATCAAAACTAGTAATATTTTTTGTAAACTTTAGTGTTTATATTTATAGTTCTACCACAAATAAGTTAATGTGATTAAAAGTGTATTCTGTGTAGATTATCTACTAATCCTCTAATATGCATTATGAAAATTCCATCAATATTTTTAGTTACAACAATGTAAATATTATATTATATCATACAATTTACTTATCATTTTGTTCCCTGAGACAGGTTTATTGATGTCTACTTATTAAGTACTATGTAGTCTTGATAGTTTTATAGCATATAAATCAATCTAAATAGGCAATTTATATTATATTATTTGCGTATATTTTCTTCAATTAGGCCCATTTGGTGTAAAACCAAAAGATATTTTTTTTCAGCGTTTTTTAGTGCCTGTACAAATGACTTCATAATGCCTTACAATCAGTGGCGTGCGAACCGAAGGGGGCATTTGGGGCAATCGCCCCCCCCTAGCGACCAAAACGCCCCCCCCTGCCCCCCCCTAGCAACCGCCCCCCCTGCCCCCCCCTAAATGTTAAAAAATGCCCCATTTTGCCCCCCCCTGGTCAACAAAAATGCCCCTTTTTGCCCCCTACCCTACAAAAAGCAAAACTATCCCAGTTTCCAAAAAAAGATCAAGAAATACTCCAACAGACAGTTACTATTCATTTAACCTTACCAAATTTTTAAATTAGTGTAGAAATTAGGTTATAATCTTTTTTCACTGAACATAACAAACCAGGTTATAGGAAGTATTTTATTTTGTATAATTTAAACTTTTTACCAATGAAATTTTGTACATCCCCAATGATGATACACAAAATTACCCCTTATATAGATTACAATTAGTGGATGAAATGTATGGAAACTCGACTTAATTAACCAACCAATCAAAATTCCATTAAAGTCCCCAAAGTTGTTGAGCCAACCATAGACGTCCAAGGGGGGGGTAATGGGGCGATTACCCCCCCATTTAAAATTTACCCCTACCCTGGGGGTGCTGTAGGCACCCCCAACCATTTAGGAGGGGGTATTTACCCCCCCCCCCAAAAAAAAAAAAAATCTCTAATAAAAAATATTTTTGCGCGCTTCGCCCCAGGGTAAATTTTGGGGGGGGGGGTAAACTAAATTTACCCCTGCCAACAGATTTCAGGGGGGGTAATTACCCCCCCAAAGCAAATTTTACCCCCGGGGTAAAAATTTTGGGGGGGGTAAAAAAAATTTGCGGCGCGCTTCGCGCGCCATTTTACCACTCCCCAAAAACGAATTACCCCCCCTTACAAATTTTTTAGCCCCCCCCAAAAAAAAAGCTTGGACGCCCCTGGAGCCAACGAATAAGAAAATTTTATATGAAATATTGGGGACTAGTGTAATAAATAGGTTAATTTATCTTCTGTACTATTTTTTCGAAGATGCTTTCTAGCTCCCTTCCCTTCGGTCATTGCAGGGTGGGGAGAAGTGATGGGGGAGAAGAGGTGGGGGATATAAATGGTAAATAGGGATGGGGGAAGGGATGGGGAAGAAGGGAAAAGGACTAGGAGGCCCATAATCAAATAATCCCATCCCTTAAAACGCCCTTATTTAAAATTAGTATATATAATCAAAATGCCCCCCCCTAAAGCAAAGTGCCCCCCCGGGGCACTTTGATTTAGGGGGGGGCAAAATTTTACAAAATCTTCAAAATGCCCCCCCCTAGACAAAGTGCTTCGCACGCCACTGCTTACAATTTGTCAATTAAAAAGTATACTGGCTTGCCATTGGTAATTTAGTCTGTGTATTGGCCTATCATTGGTCATTTGTATTGTATGACGTTATTTTTTCATAGGCACTATAGATAGCTTCCTACTTCTTGCCCTTTTTTTAGATAAATCCCTATTCAAAATTTATTTCATAGAGACATACATTTCGGTAAAATATTTTATTTCTAAATTGATAAGAATTTTGAAATAGAAATATGGCAGAGCTAAAAAACATGAAACTTTAAATTCTGTTGAATAAGATGAAAGCAAAAGTTTATATTTCAGCTTGATGTAGATGCACTAGGTCTAGAGGTATAAATAGATATACAAATCAAGGATACGACATGTATTTGGGAGAACCTTTAAACAAAAAGTTATTCAGATAAATTAATGCCTGTTTGATACTTAATGATTATTCAATATTGTCCAATATTTTGTAATTAAAAAGTATGTACTTGAATCTTTATGAATTAGTTTCAATGGGTCCAATTTCTATAAAAAATTAAGTATTTGTGCATGTTATCTTTAATTTCTGTATGAAGAAATACTATGACAGTAAAATAAACTACCAAACATTGTTTTATATCTGGAATATAACAACAGATAAAATTAAAAATTGTATAAGAAAATTGTACAATTGTTGTACATCATTTATAATTGTCCCATAAGATATATATTTACACACTTTCAGGGTTTAAGGTGTAGGACAATGAGTGTATAATTCAATATTTCAGATATTCAAATGAAGTATAAAGTGATTATATTTTAAAATCTTGTATTATATTATAGGTAGAGATACCCTAATTGTATAAGTATGCTCACCTCTAAACATCGCAAAGGAAGGTGATTTCAAACACTGAAAATCGTAAGCTTTAATGGTTCTTCTTATATGGTTCATTTTATTTTTTTAAATTGAATTAATTGCCATTTGTGTTGCCACTATCTCCCTGCATAAGACAGATATTTAGAGAAATTGGAACATTTCTTTAAACTACATAGAACAGATAATAACAAGTATGACAACAATCAAAACATAGCAAACTTGGAAAAAAATATTAGATTTATGAATGTAATCTGTATAAAAATATGTTTGCATAATTTGCAAACTAATATTTGTTATTAAAATGGGAGGTATTAAATTAATTGGTCCTTTACTCAAGAACCAGCTTATCACTAAGATTCTAAATTTTATAGTAAATTTTAAGTAAGGGGAAATATTTTTTCTCTGTGTCAATCCTTTTTAGGGTGATCCTAACACTGTGGGGCAACCCAGAACCAACTTTATCCTAACCTAGCCTGACATATTGTAATAGACCAACAAACTAAGAATTAATCCCACCCATATTTTCCATTTCTTTAAAAAATAGGTAGGGGAGGGGGTTATCAAGGCTCACCAAAGTACTTTGTGTAAATTTGCCTAATATTCTACTTATTCGTTTCAAGTATTACTCTTTAGTTTTGCAAACACGATAGCCAAATTATAGAACAGTTTGACTACTAAACATTGGGGACATACATACAGGGTGTCCCACGTAAACAGTTTTTTTTTTAAAAAGCTTATTTCTCCCTTAATATTTGAGCTATCTTAGTAAAATGAAAAGTATTTGGCAGCCTACTACTGACCATTTTATAGGGTAATGATGAAAAATCCACAAAATAAACAAGAAAAAATCTACGAGGTATTACATAAGAGGTTCATTTTATTGAATTTAGACTAACCAACAAGAAAATATTTGCTTCGTGAACTTTAAGATTAGTTTGGGTCCAAACTGCTGGTCGCTCAGACTTTCTAAGCACAAAAATAGAACAATTTTGACATGGCATACTAGAAATTCTCAATATTCAAGAATCTGAAGTGTAATATAAGTAAACAATATGTAAAAATTGACATAATATTGATCTTCTTTGTTATTTTTTCATGTGAGCTCTCTTTAAATGTACAAAAAAAACCTGAAATGTACAAGATTTTTAAATTAGACTACAATTCCAGTTCTTATAATGTCTAGAGTAAGTCTTTGTGATCCACCGTTTGACCACAGGTTGCTTTAAAAGTTAACTAAGGCATATTTTTCTTGTGGATTAGTCTTATATTCACTAAAATCAGCCTGTTATGTATTACCTTGTAGATTTTTTTCTGTTAACTTTGCGGATTTTTTATCACTATATCATTAAATGGTCAGTAGTTTGATGCCAAATACTTTTTATTTTACGATGATAGCTCAAATATTAAGGGAGTAATAAGCGTTTAAAAAAAAAAACAGTTTACGTGGGACACCCTGTATATATATGTATGAAGAAATTGTTGTTTTGAATCCATTTTGTAATTACAAACAGAACAAAATTAATTTCTTGTGGTTCCAGACTTATAAGAATAAAAGAACAACTATTCTATTATATTCTATATTATATATTAAATTTAAGACTTTAAGTAGTTTTAAGCTATTTTTCTGCCCCCTTCAAATACAGAGCCCCTAGATGCTAGGGGCGCAGCCGTTAGTACATATTATGTAAAACTAAAATAGATATTGTAAACTACATATTGTACATATTAAATCAAATTACGTTGTGATAGCTCGCATATTATCAGAATTTCACAATAGAAGATAATTTGTCTGATATTTACCTCAACATTATATAGAACATTACTTCTTACTTTTATAGTGTATTATTCAATAAAACGCTTTTGTTAACTTATTTTCGGAGATATACATGATTTAAAATAAATAAACAAGTTAATATTGTAGTTTTGTATTCAAAAACATAACTTTTTTGAGTTTAGCTGAGCAATTTATTTATTTCAAGAACAAATTTATACCTCCTTAATGTTGGTATAAATTGTATTTATCTGGCTAAATGTTATTTAAAGTCTGCCACCACTAGTTTTCTGCTAGTTTTCTACTGATTTAGTGTCCAACAGTCAATTTACCGCATTTTATGTTCTCCTTACACAGTAGAGGCCTTGAGTTGAGAGTTATCTTCTTTAGCGGATATTTTGAAGTATAGTTTTTTACATTTCTTATATTTGTGAAAATACTGAAAATGTTTATGAATTAATTGATACAAACTCCTCTTTCATTAAAGGTCTTTGATATGATATGATTGCACTACGAGACCAAATTACAATTACTACAAAGTTTTACCATACGAACTCTTGATACCCCATTCCTCCTTCGTTCTAATCATAAAATACCCACATTTTAATTTATTTAAAGAATTTAAAATTGACCTCTCTAAGTTAACATCTCTTGATTCGTTTCCTTGATTCATAAATATTACTTTGTAAACGTACTTTTTCTTACATATAGAGATATATCAGAAGAACAAGGATGACAACATCCATAAGTAGCGAAGCTCAAAAATTATGAGTATATATCAGAAAAATTACTAAAAAGCAGTGTCATACAATAAACATTAATGTTGATAAAATAGATAAATCAGAAAATCTTTAAAATTACGCAACCTTAAAAATCTTGAAAATTTAAAATCTAGGAATCGATCTAGCACCACAATTTATAGACAAATCTTAATGAAACTTGATAAAAAATGTAGAATATGAGCATATTCAATCCCTAATAATTTCAGCCGCAAATCCTGAATAGGAATTGAGAAAACAATAAAAAAACCTAAAAATCTAGGAATCGATCTAGCACCCCTATTAATAAGAAAATCGTAATAAAACTTAAGGAAAATAGGTAGAATGTAAATTTATTCAATCCCTGAAAATTTCAGCTCATTATCTTAAAAAGGAGTTGAGAAAATCAAGAAAACATGAAAATGTAGGAATCGATCTAGCATCCCAAATTACAGACAGTCGGACAAAACAATGTATAGATTAGATGGGCATATGTTATAAGAATCTTCACTAAAAATTTCAGCTGTCTATCTTTTATAGGGGCCGAGAAAATCACGTTTCCCCCACTTTGTCTCAGACGGACAGACGGACAGACGGACGGACATTTCGAATTATAGAGTAGCTTCGCTACTAAAAACAGCGTAAGTTACCACTGTAACCCATGACACCTATTTATGTTTATATTCTGTAAAAATGTTCTTAACTCTCTTCACGCAATTTTGATATGTTCCGACAGAAATAACAAAACCCTATTTCTGTCTTGTCATTTATTGGTCGGTTATGCACTAATGAAAAACTACTTGCTCCGCACAAAAAAGATTACTTATATCACACTTTTCAATCACATTAATTTTTATCCATACAGTTATTTTGTTTGATACAAGGTTATAAAATATAAATAGTAGATAACCTAAATAAATAAAAATGTCTAAGATTATTCAAGGAGCAATAACCTATCACAAAGTAGAAAGTTTTTCTGTCTGTAGCTTAAAATTTCGATCACTACTGAACCGAATAAGTTCTCAATTTATGGAAGCGT
This sequence comes from Acartia tonsa, assembly GCF_053477335.1. Taxonomy (NCBI): domain Eukaryota; kingdom Metazoa; phylum Arthropoda; class Copepoda; order Calanoida; family Acartiidae; genus Acartia; species Acartia tonsa. The sequence continues at coordinate 24,366,373 of NC_137261.1, forward strand.
TTAACTACGTCTATGAGGGGTTTTAGGCTATTTTATTTTTTAGATTTCAGTGTTTGGATGGGTTAAGGCTGTTTTTCTGCCCCCTACTTAACACTCTGAAGACAGGGTCCCTGGACGCAAGGGGCGCAGACCCTAGTAATATTTTTTTAAACAGCAAAGCTAATAAAAATTTTTTAGGTGCAAAGTAAAAAAAAATAATACAGAAATTCGTTTTTATATTTATAAGATGTGTAGTAGCACCACAATTTTTGCATTCCTCGGACAATAATTAAGATAGATATTTTCTTTCTAATCAAATTAATCTTGAAAATGTTCTAAGCCTTTTATTGTTTAATTACAAATACTTATATCCCAAGTGCATCATTGTGCACAAAAAAAAAGATAATTATATTATCATTGCAGCAAGTTTCCTAATCAATGCGCGATGGCCCCTTTTTCAAACCTACTTTCGCTCCATACAATTTTTGATAGCAAAGCTATTTATCCTAAATTTCAACCACTTCTAAAATTTTTCCATCAGTATAGTTTGTCTTTACAATACCTCTCCATTTTCCAAGGACCTTTTTTGTCTGCTAGCAAATTGTTTTCTGCTACTTGGCTTTGTTAATATTCCTGACACTATTGGTTGATTTTCAAAGACCCAATTGAGAGTCGGCACAAGGTCCTTGGGATGGGATCCTACAGTTATCTAACCAATTCCCCCTTAAGTGTTTTACTCTAATTTGTTGATACCTAAAAAGTTATGATTCTTCAATGTACATCAATTTATCGTCTATTGTATTATCCCTGAACAGTTAAGACTTGTTAGGGTACGAAATTAATGAATGCCAGGGCGGGAGGGTTCATTCTATCTTATTTGGTTTGATTTTCATCTCCAACTGGGGAGGTGCCATCATTGCATTCTTTGTACTACGTTTTAAAGCAAGGGCAAGAAATATTCTGAGAAATAAAATAAAAACAAAATTAAAGATTCAGGATGAATATGGAAAGGCTACCTAAACTTTAAAAGAGAACTAAGTTATGATGTCGTATTGTGCCAAATCTTAATCATTTAGTCGCTAAGCAAAGAATTTCCAGCTCTTAATTATATAATATTTCTAATTATTTACATAATAAGACCAATTTGTGCATAGTGATGGTAAAGACTATTTCGTTAGTATTAACGACAGAACTGCAGTTCCTTTCCGCAATATTTTGTATTTTATTTTATGATTTTAGATCCTAATAACAATAATTATTAATAACTTTTAAAATCTTAGGATAGCCTTAAAGCCCTTAAAAAAAAAGTTTATTGAAGATAAATATGTTTAAAATAAAATATATGATTAAATGCTTGTTCTCGTTAAATTTTCTATGTGTACATTAAAACCGCATGTATTTTATTGTCAATCTATGGCAACAATTAATTGTTTGGTAACTCTATCTTTGTCATAAATATACTTTGCTATTCTTTGACAAATAATTTTGTTTGTTTCTGTAGATTGTTTGAATATAATAGTGCTATACTGCACATCAATTTTTTCATGCGGCTACTAATCTTGAAATCTTTTAATGAAATTCTAAGAGAAATACTTATAGATAATACAAATGTAAAAAGCAGCATTGTGTATTATAAAGAAAGAGGCTGAGAAACTTGAAATAATACTTATCACAGTATTTATTACACATAAAGGAAAATGGAATCACATTTTATTGGAACATAATGTTGCCATATTTCCCTTCATGGTATTATTGCCAGCACACCCCTTCCGATTAAAAAAAAACTTATTAATTTGTTCCCAGATACATTGTTGTCACTTTCTAATAATTTTCTAGTGTTATGTTGCCAGCTGTACAAAAATTGCAAAACATCAGACCACTACAAGGAGTATTGTGGTAGGGTATGGAGCAATGTTATACAGGTTTATGTCCACCAAGAATGGGTGTAGGTAGGTTTACTTGTATTAAGGAGTAGTGTGTCAAGGTATGGAGCAATGTTATACAGGTTTATGTCCACCAAGAATGGGTGTAGGTAGGTATGCTTGTATTAAGGAGTAGTGTGTCAAGGTATGGAGCAATGTTATTCAGGTTTATGTCCACCAAGAATGGGTGTAGGTAGGTTTACTTGTATTAAGGAGTAGTGTGTCAAGGTATGGAGCAATGTTATACATGTTTATGTCCACCAAGAATGGGTGTAGGTAGGTATGCTTGTATTAAGGAGTAGTGTGTCAAGGTATGGAGCAATGTTATACAGGTTTATGTCCACCAAGAATGGGTGTAGGTAGGTATGCTTGTATTAAGGAGTAGTGTGTCAAGGTATGGAGCAATGTTATACATGTTTATGTCCACCAAGAATGGGTGTAGGTAGGTATGCTTGTATTCAGGGAATATGCATTCTTTTTACATCTTTGTCCTTCACCTTCTTTTCTAAATGAATGCTTTTATTTATTAGAATTTTTCCTTAAAATGTGAAAAGGTTTTAAGCTTAAAAAGCACTGTAGAGGAAAGAGCAATTAAAGATAAACTGTTGTGAATAAATATTATCTAGTACAAAATAAAGCTTTACTCACAAAAATTTAAAAAGATCTTCTTTAAAACCATTATTCTGTTCCGTATCCCAATAAAAAAAATATATATATATATTTATGACACATTATATCTTCGTTATTGTTACATTAATACAACAATAATAAAAACAAATTTTCTATCCTTTTTTATCTTTTTTTATTTATATTAAGTAAAATCTATCTTATATTGCTAAATATAAAATACAAATAAAGTTTTTATTAATCACTGATTTTTTTTCTATTTGTCTTATGTCAGAAAACTGCTTTCCTTATCTTTAACCTAGTGAAACTTTAGAGTTAATATCATTTTATAAATTTTCTGCCAACGTAAAAAATCTTTATATAAAATAAATTATATAAATCCGAGGCCATGCGTGATAAACATTAAATTTTGTTTAACCATGCATAAATTTTGACCTCACTGGTTATATGGTTGTAAATTAGCTACTTAAACCTTCATTTATATTCATATCTGATAATTGGGGATACCAAGATCAAGTAACATTGATTTTAAGTGTTAGGTGTTTTAAGTTCTTGAAAAAAAACTCCCATTTGAAGATTAATTTTATAAAGTTATGCTGAATGTTGGTCGTAATTTTGATGTAAATATCAGAAACAAAATACAATGTCAACGTTTTTGCCAATGACAGGACTATGAAAGACAATATAAATTAATTTCAACATTATGTATCCATGCCAAACAGAGTGTCATTGAAGACTAAGTCTATTTATTGCAAGATTGACTTTGATACTGATTGCGGAATTGCTCTGTAAACCCCTGTTAATGTCAGTGTGACTGTAGTAAAGCATTTGATAGAAGGATTTACTAAGAATAGCAATAAATATCAGCATAGATCGTTTTTTAAATGCACAATTGACGTTTAATGTCACAATGAAAAGGATTTCAAAGAATGAATGCTTTCCTGCTGTGCCATTACCTGCGCAGGGCTACCTAATGCAAATATAACCTAACCTAATAAAGAAACAAACGAAAAACTAGCCCTCCCCCCGCTAATTTTAAATCTATTGTAAAAAGGAGGCTTTCCATACTTTGATAGGCCTTTTTGGGGAAACTGCTGAATTAGTTGTAAACCTGGGCTGACCATGATTTGGATTTAGAGTTATGTTTCAATTAGATTTTATTGAGTTTTGTGTCTGTTTTTGTCCAATTAGATCTCTTAAACTGCTTGACTAGATCTCCTAGATCTCCTTGTAATAGAGAATGTTACTTCATCCAAAGTGCTTTTTTTGAAAATTAATAAGAAACGTTGATAAAAACAAAAAAATATGATAAAAAAACATTTTCAGTTTGTAAAGATAGAAAAAAAATCAAAAGCAAAAGCAATTACTTTCAATTATATTTCTATAAAATTAACATAAAAAATGTTACATAAAACTTTTTTCCAGTATTTTTGCATTTATCTGTCTGAATTTTCATGGAATAATTTAATTCTGAGTTTTTTCCCGAAGACTAACCAAGATTTTATTTCTCTTAATTTTTTTATATGAAAATATTTTCTCTTTCTCTATTAGATTTGAAATAAAATTCATAACCATTTTTGTACAACACTATGATGAAACAAAGTAACTCCCTGGAAATCCAGATGGCCAGTATTCTTACTACTTTAGTTTCAGGATTAGGATTTTGTTGAAAAGTCGAAGAAAACAATTTACGTATGCAGCTGAGTTTTTGAAATTACATTTACTAAAAGTTACTTTGCACCCTCTAATTATAACAAAATAGTTTTTAAAATTTTGTATAAATTATGATTTTATCAAAGCCAAGCCATTATCTGATGATAAAAAAAGAAATAAATTTGCAAATTTGAGAGTTGAATATTCAACAAATTGTTTTTGACCTCAAGATTTAAAAACCTTCGATTTTGCATTTTTATTTTTCATTTGTACATACACAATACATATATTCATTCCTTTGCATTATTTCTATTAAGAAGCAAGGATAAGGGTTCTAACAATCCTTATATAAAAGTAACATGATCTCTGTCTGTTTGTCTGTCTTTCTGTACCGAGGAGTAGGGAAACATCCTTCCAAGATAAATCGGAAAAAAATATAACTAACCCTTTCCGACGGTCAAAAAATAGATTTTGTTTTAGAGCTTATCTTGACATAGATTGAAAAATAAACATTATACGTAACCATAGAGGCATCTACGGGTGTAGCAGCTAGTTAAAATGTGAGCAAGACAGTCAAAGATCAAAGACAATATTTAAGAATAAGCTGCGAATATTTTCCTTAACAATGAGCATCTACATTTTTTAGCTACTATGGCGATTCTCATTTCTCAAAATCAAATAAAAATCAGTTGTATTTCAATGCTATGCTTTTTCTTGATACTAGCGTCTATGCTTCTAGGGGGAACTTTTAAGTGAAGGGGATGGGAGGGGGGGGGGGGGCAACCATCCACTTTCCGTTTTAATTATCATATTTGTCTTATTTTTTATGGGCATTTTCTCTCGGGAGGGTGAAGGAAGCCCCACACATCATAATAGCTACAACCCAAAATAATCATTTCTGTAAAGATGAACCATATAAATCCAGCGGTTAGCGAAAGGAACAGACAGACACACAGATAGCCAGCATGGTACTTTTATATAATTATTTTTCAGAATTCTTCAACCTTCTGTGCAAAATATGTAATGTCAAAATGTCATAAAATGTGTGTTTCAGCTTTGTACAACTACAGAGCAATTCTAGGGATATGTATTATATTAGTGTAACACCAGGGTGGGAGAAAAGTCTTGGTTTATATAATGCTGTGGTGCACAATATTTTCAAAATCTTAAAACTAGGTTTAGTATAGCACAGGATAAATGGATAGGTCTTGGCTCCATAAAACGTCTTAACCCTTACAGATCGGGGGGGGGGGGGGTCATATTGACCCCCCCCCCTCTAGTTTTTTCAATGTCATTTTTTTTGTATGTAGGATAGAGAGTTGTGACTTCATGACTTTTAAAGTTTAGTAATTATACGTCGGCAAGAGTTGATCTTATAAGGATATCTGGTCTGTGTCGGTCGTGGCGTCCGGTCAAAGTCGGTTAGGTGGCACCAAATTTAGAAAAAGTTTCTAAATAATTCTTAATTTCTACATTATGACTTTTGTGTATAAGTTAGAAACCTAAAATTTTTTTGGTGAATACTTAGATTTCAATGACCTTCTGAGAAAAGTGATGTTATGACCGCTCCCTGACCGACTTTATGACCGATTTTTGTCCGGCTTTTACTACAGACATATATCATGAATATCGTGGCTTCTATTACAGCTAGAGACCTATAAATTTTTTTGGTAAATTCTTGAGCAACAATAAACAGATTAAATATTAATTGGCGCCGCCAACCGCCGTTTTACCGCCGTTACCGCCCTAAATGGCGGTTTCCGTTATTTGCCGTTTTTCGGCGATGATCAGAAAAAGTAATTATTTTGTTATAAAAAATAAAAGTTCGTCCTAAAATTTGGTCATCATAGCTGCAAAATTGGCCGCTCTACAGCTGTTTTAATATTTAGCGGCTGGCCGCTAAAAAGCGGCTAAGAAGCGGTCTGGCCGCTATGACTAGAAAAAGTAATTTTTTCTAAAAATACACATGAACCACCAGAAAAAAATTTTACGTCTTTATCTGTAACAGGAACCGAGATAGAGGGGGGGTTCAATATGACCCCCCCCCCCAATCTATTAAAGGAAGCCTGCATGAAATACCACGCTTTAACTGCTGAAAGACTGCCACAAGTAGACCCAATACCCCAAATTTGAAGCCTTCAGCTTCTATAACAAAAAAGTTCTAGGCGTTTGAAATGACATTTTATGTACAATGAAAATTTTAAAAGATTCTGAATGCTAATGTTAGAAATTTTAAAATTAAACTACGTAGCCTGGAAACAAAATTATAAGCTTATTTTTGTCATAAATTTAGGTTGCCAGTAACTAATTATATATTTACAATAAAAATACCCATTTTATAGTCAAAATCATTAAAAAAAAATTAAGTTTTACTTGCATTGTACCAAGTTTACTGTAGCCAATCAGAAGGCTGAATCAGCTAAGCAACCAATCACAGCTGAGCTTATATTAGTTTTGCCCTTTGTTTCCGCTATGATTTTCGTTCACAAATGCAATTTAAATCGAATTTTTTTCATAGATTTTGACTATGAAATGTGGTGTTTTTATTGTAAAAATGTAATCAGTTACCGGCAATCTAAATTTCTGACAAAGATAAGGTTATAATTTTATGTCCATGTGACGTAATTTAATTTTGTTTTTTCTTTTATGAGCATTGTAAATCTTTCAAAATTTTCATTGTACATGAAATGCTATTTTGAAATGCCTAGAACTTTTTTGTTATTGAAGCTGAAGGCCTTAAATTTGGGGTATTGGGTCTACTTGTGGCAGTCTTTCAATAGTTAAAGCGTGGTATTTCTTGCAGGCGTTCTTTGAGGTGGGAATTAGGGCCCGATCTGTAAGGGTTAACATCATACATTTTCAGGTCCAAACAAGTTCCCTTGCTATCAGCATAATGAAATATAGAAAGGGCTTGAAAGTTTCATATGGGTCGTTGTAAAGGATGGATGAGAGAAGAAGTGGGAAAGGAAACCCCCTATAAAAGAGATATATAATACACGTATTTTTATGACGTCACATCCCTGTATCCATGGTATTACTAGAGTATGTAATATAAAATATAGTAAACTTTATAAACATCCCTATATTCCTGGTATTACTAGAGTATATAATATGAAATATAGTAACCTTGATAAACATCCCTGTATCCCTGATATTACTAGAGCCTGTAATATGAAATATGGTAACCTTGATAAACATCCCTGTATCCCTGGTATTACTAGAGTATGTAATCTGAAATATGGTAACCTTGATAAACATCCCTGTATCCCTGGTATTACTAGAGTATGTAATATGAAATATGGTAACCTTGATAAACATCCCTGTATCCCTGATATTACTAGAGCCTGTAATATGAAATATGGTAACCTTGATGCATTTAACTACCATACAAGAAATATTCAACTAGAAATCTGACAGCCAGGGATGGAAAGCCGCGGCTGCAGTTATTTATCTATTTGTAAAACTTTTACCTATGATTACCTGTAAATCTTAGTACTTTAATTTGTTTTTTATTCAATTAAATATTATTGTTTTTCTATGGGTTGAACTCTCTGATTAATGTTCTCTGAAAAGCAAAGATCAATCGGCCCAGTGCAATGGTTAGCGAGATTTTAATCTTTACATGAACGGACAAGATTGACAGACAGACAGCGTTATACTTTGCAGGTAGAAGTCCCTTTACACAATCTTCGTGATTTATAACAGAGAAATTTAAAACATACATTCACGTAGTGAAGCTACTGTAAGATATTTATTATCCGTCGGATAGACAATAAAAGAGAACAAAAATTCTTGGTGCGTTACCTCGAAGTGCCTATAGAGCACAAAATCCTCCCTACCTGACCATCCCCTTGCCTTTACCTGAGGTGTCTACTGTCTAACCATTCAGGGCACCCTTGTACCCAATATGACCTTACCTTACCTAAAGTTAAAACTTAAGAAGAAAAACAACTACTCCCTTTCCCTTTTAGACGTGTTTGACTACAAAATAACAGCTTTATCTTTAAATACTTTTATATTCAGATATACGTATGCTTTTTAGATATAGATTGAAAAAAGGGTGTTCATTTCAGAGTCACTTAATATTTCAGTTTTAAATATACAATTACAAATGATTTATTGCAGTTATTCCGCTTTGAAGTTGTCATCCTTGTTTTATGAAATGCAAGAATTGTAATCTTTTACTAAAATTTACATGAGAAACGTACAAAATTTTAGCCTTGCTTTAAAAATTAAAAGTAACTATCAAATTATCATACATTTTAATTTTGTATGTTCACAAGATAGTAGACATAAAGACAAAACGTCCTACATCCAACTGTTTGATTGCACTTTGTCTGGAAGTTTTAAATGTTAATGGAAAATGAGTTGCATCTGTTTTGGGCATAGCATTTCCGCAAATTTTTGTCGATACAATGACAGCATTTAAGTTTTATACAGGGCAATTCATTCATAAATGATACTATAATGACTGTACATATTATATTGAGGGTAGGTTAAAAGTATTGTTTACATAATTATAATAAAATGGTTTTAGGGAAATTGACACATATAATGCCAAAAAAAAGCTAGGGGAAAAAATCGGTAACACTTATCTTAGTTCTTTGATAAAATAACATGGGTTTAAAGGTGATAATCATTAGTCTAAAAAATAATCAAACACCATAAAATCACGAAACCTTTAGAAAAATAAACATTTATACCTTTTGTAGCATGACCGTGAGAACGACGGACCAAGTAAATTGCAAAACAGAATTCATGAAAGTGTTGAAAAGATCATTATACATGAGAGTATATGAAAAAAATGTCATTTTTTAAAAATAAAGTATTAAATTTTTTTTGGTAATAATTAACAACAAAGCAAAAAATGTAAATTTATATTTAGATAAAAACAAGTAAATTTACAAATTTTTATTTAATCCATTTCTTGTGTAAAATTTATTGATGTACTCAGCTTCCCGATTTTTTCTGTAGTTTTTTAGATTTAAGGCTTATTGGATGCTTGAGTTGATCAGTTTCTTGTCATAATTTCTCATCAGTATTTACTATTATTTACTATTCTTATCTCTATCCCGTGTTAAATGGTTTGACCTAATAACTATGTAGGTATGAATATGATATATAATGAATAAATCATTAATAATAAATGTAGTACATATAATATTTACCCTAATTATACATTATCACGTTATTGCATAAAATATATGTAATATATAATTTATTAATTATCATTAGGTAATGTGGGTCTAAGTCATTACATTAAAATAGCTATTTATTCTAAAGTTTCAATCTTTCAAGTTTCAAATCTTAACAATTATTTCTTTTATATCTAGAATTGTCATATAAAATAAGTTTCTATCGGTTTAGATATATATATTTTTCAAGAATCAAGCATGTTGTATGATTTTCACTAAAAGAAGGTTTTATTTGTGCTTTTAAATCGAATAAGAAGTGGCAATAAAACAAAATCTATTTAATCGCTACATTAGATTTATAGAATTTAGATTAAGAAAATCAAAGCATGAAAAAGTCCATGGATTTTAATTTTCTATGCGTTAATCTAATGTTATTCAATGATTCCCAATGAGTAAATCAAACTAATAAGAACACAGTGAATGAACAACCCAGTTATACTATTGGTTAGAACGTGTACAGATTTTGTTACAGTTGTTATTTTACTTCATCGATATATAATGGTTAAATTTCGTTGGTTAATTTAGTTGCAATTTTGAAAATCATCTAGTCCAAATATTTAGTCGTTTTTAACATTGGAATAGATTGTTGTATCTTGCAGTCCATTTAGACTTATCAATCTATTGAAAAGGCATTGTTAATTTGCTCAGCACTTGTGAAGGAAAATCCACCAAAATCAAATACTCTCCAAATAAAAGAATAATTATGTAAGTGTATAATTGAAGGACCAATTATATAATAATGCAATCATTTAAGGGGGTTTTTACAATCGGGCAAAATATTATCAAAGTCTAAACAAAAATTTTGTAAAAATTTGATAAAATGGTTGGTTTCATGCTAATTAAGGTTATGCTTACATGTAATTCCAAGACAATAAAGTACAATTTCGTATACAAAGCGTCACTTATGAAATTGTACCTTATTGTCCTAGTAATCATAGATCCAAATTTTAAGATACTTACATAACATAACAAATATATAAAATTGACGTACTGACTTTTTGATAATGATTATTGTTTCTACACTTTTTTAATTGCATCTTATTCTTATGATTCTAATAAGCCTATAAGTACAGGTAGGCTGAGCCTGAGCATGTAAAAACTTAGCTGATAAGTAAAAACATGTCTTATATTGGATATTAGGGGGAGGAGGTCTTGGGATAATATGCACATGCTTTATTGGAAAATTATCATCCAAAATACACTTTTATTATTAAATCAGTAAATAATTTATTGTAATGAATAAACATGCATATATCTTAAATTGAATTTCTCCATCTTTCAATTAACAAAAAAGTATTTTTTTTGGTTTTTGAATGCCGATTTTTGGATGATTAATCACTATATAGTCACTTTTCAAAATAGTATATCAAGTATGTATTTGTTATGCATCCTGCAGTCAAGCAATTTTGTGATTAATTTACAGAACTTTTTTTAGTATTCTATAGGAAATTTTTATTCTATAAGTGTTGTTATCCTTGTTTAAGATGGAATTACGTTAATAAAAGTTGTTAAACATATCCAATTATTCAAAGTTGTTGTTAGTTCTACATTTTAGGGAAGCTTCACATAGGTCCCGGGATGGTTTTATGCTATTTTACTTTTGGATTTAAGTCTTAGGATATTTAAGGCTATTTTTATGCACTTCCCTAACCAAACCGATACAAGGTTCCCCTATGCTAGGGGCTCAGATACTTATTTATAAATAATTGATATTTTACATAGTTTATTTACTTAAAATAATATGTATGTTTACTCTTAAATATTAACTAATTATTATTGAAATAAAGTTTATGTATGAATGAGGTCATTTCTATAAGCGAATTTGGCAAGATGATATGTAGTACAGCTTCATATATTATGGTATTTATATAATTTCAGGTGGAAGCACGGTCATATATTAACAAGAAAAAAATTTTACGGTTGTGAGAATTAGAGTCCCCAAAAAGAAGGGAGATTATTGAGTAGTTTCGATACTATGTAATCACGTACATAATACAAGTACAATCCTTACAAAAGCTAATCTACTAAGAGCGTCATTCATTACGGTGACTTAATTTGGGGCACAAACCATACTTGGCGAGGGTAAGGTAATAATGAGGAGCTCCCTTGAGATAGCGGGTCAAGTCAAAATGTACTTAAACGTGGAGCTTGTGCTGGCCCTGGTGGCTATAAAAGTGTCTCATTCTTCACCAGACTATTTTGGTCCAAACGCTAATAAACAATGGCTATATACACAAACAAAAAACAAATTTTAGAGCCAGTAATTTGGCAATAATTTAAGCTGAGAATAAAACTAATCTTCTTCCTAAAAGTTTGCAGATCTTGTTTCATTCATCAAATATAACAAATATAACAGTTTTGGGTTCATATTATGATTTCAAAACATTACATACATATATGGATGATTTTAAATTTAAAGAATGTTTGTCTTTGTTTGCTATTTTGGTAGGAATCCATTTATGTTTATGTTTGCAATATATACCAAGATGAGGAATATTCAATGTTATTTTATGTGGTTTTTATCCATTTTAGATAAATATTACATATTCTATACCTTGGATTTTAAAGGCTTCGTTTAGTTTCTTTTATTTCGAATAGTTCTTTTGGCCTTAAGGACTTAAAAGGTTATATAATTAAAAATTTTTATGCATTGCAGGGCTTGATCATTTGACTAGTCTTTGAAGATGAAGCTTGCTTGGTGGATTAAATTATATAATTATCATTACTGTTAGCCTTTTAAAAGCTTACAAATTTATCTAGAAATGCGTGCTTTATATTTTACTTTTTGAGATTTATCCTATTTAGAGGATAATGAATTGTCATGGACTTTTTTATTTTTGATTCTTCAATTTTTATGTTATTATGATAACTTGCACATTTTTGTAGTTTATTTGAATTGTCTTTTCCTAAGACTAGGAATATGGCATCTAGGAAAAGTTTACGGACAATAATTTCAAGTTTTTTGATTTCTTGGTTGATAATAATTACATCATGCTATAGTAAAAAATATTGTCTCAATATCAAAATATTTTTTCTTGTAAAAAGTTTGCATAAAATTGATTTTCGTTTTTTCTTCGGTTTTACTTCTTAGAGTTTTCATACAACAATCCCAAATCCAAATATCGACCCTAATTTCACGAAAAAGAAACCATCCAAAAATCTTTTAAAATTTCACTCTAAAATGTCAAAGATTCAAGGATGGTAAACGATTTAATAAAATATTTTACAAAAATCTGATAACCGTTCCTCCTAAATACACACCCACACCCCAGGGATCTAAAAGGAATGAGACAATGGCCGAAAAAATTATGTGCATCCCCAATGATGATACACGAAATTACCCCTTTTGTGGAATACATTGAGTGGACGTTTAATACACTCAATTTAATGTTCTAACCAATCAAAATTCAATTTAAGTTAACAACGAATAAGAAAACGTTATTAGAAAACTTTGGGGACTAGTGTAATAAACATCCCCATGTCCCCTCCCTCCCTGCACCCAGCCACACACAAACCACAGATATTCTTATTTCCCCTTCTTCTTTTTGTGTATATCAATACTTCTTTATGTGCTTTTTATGGAATACAATATTTTCAGTCTTTAAAAAAACTTTTCTTCATATATTTATATCCTAATTAACAAGGAAGACATAAATCTGGCATATTGAAATCAAATTAATAGGTTTTTTCTATGCATATTGTGTCTCTTTATTATCAAATTATGTAAAGCTTATGGACGTCAATAAGACACATTGAATTTATCTAAAATCAAAATAAGAAACCAGCCAATCACTAATTAGAGAGGGAAGATTATAATAATTTACAAAGAGAAAGACCAACCCTAAAGTCATTGAGTAGCTTTATGAAAACAGATTAAAACTTTTATTAAAAACTGAACTCGCCTAAGTATATTTTAAAATTTCTGTGAAAATATTTTCAACATAAAAATGGAAATGTAGAAATATACTTGGATTTATTTCCATTTCATACATAGTATGTCTTAGTCAAACACGAGATTATTATTCTTAAAACCAAAAGAAGAATAAAAGATTATGATAAAATAGAGATTAATCCTATGATCTTTATTTTCTTTTTCGTTGTCAATCATCTTTGATACTATATACATGACTATTTTTTTAGGTGGGAGGGGTATTTTTTATAATAGCGATTTCTCTTGGGAGGGTGGTGGTATCCTCCCCCAAAATAATTATAAACCTTCCCGGGACCTATGAGAAGCTACCCTGTCAAGGAGAACCTGATCGGTTCAGCAATTAGCGATATCCTTCGGTACAAACTGAAAAACAAACATCCTTTTACTTGATTAAACGGATACGAGTTTTATTCCATGGAAAAAAATAAGACTTTTTTTATTTTATTTATTCAGGATTGGCAGATACTGGGATAGACTTTTGTTAAATTGTTACCCATTGAAGAAAGCTATATCCCACAAGTAAGAATTTATCGGATTAGTTATAGGTCACAATTAAAACACAGTTCTACAAAGAAAGAGGGTAATTTTTTCGTGTATTTTCCGTAAAGTTGTGTCTAAGCGTTTAGTCAAATGTGCTTATTAAGTCAAACTGCTCTTAATAAGCACATTTTACTAGACTCTAACACACAACTTTACAGGAAATACACGAAATGACTTTCTTTGTTAAACCATAAAATAACTAGGTTCCTTTCTTAGAGAGTTTTACATATCAAATGATATAGCTTTTAAACTTAGCTTTGATGTCAATAATAACCAGAATATCAAATTTCTTTTATTAAGTCTTTCTTTAATGAGGCAGCTTATAGCCCCTAAAAACATTAAGCCATACGATACAAATAACCAATGATGGGCCAGTATACATTTATATTGAGCTATCGTTAAATGTATACTGGCCTATCATATTGGTCATTTGTATTGTATGACGTCATTTTTTATTACTCACTATAAGCTGATTCATAAAGTTTTTTTTATGTTAATACTCTCCTTCCTACGGAATAAATTTAAAATTTGAAATCTCATTTTGTTCTTATACAAATCAGAAATATTATTGAAAGGCCTTAATAGATTTTTAACCTAAGAAATAAATTTTTTATTTTATTTATTTAAATGTGATTATATCCTTTTTTACTTTTGGTAATACTGGTGTTTCATGGTAAAATAAAAAATAGTTTATAATACAAAACATGTTTTTTCGGTGTGGTATAGACAGAACCGGTTCTATTCCAGTAGATATTAATCTTTTTCGAATCCATAATGGAAATGAATTCATATTTCCGTGGTTATCCTCTAGTTTCTTATCAAAATATGGTCATGGTTGACATTATATTGTAGTAATGTTTATAGATATTATTAGGTCGAATTTATAGTATACAGCATAATATTAGTTATTTATCGTATCATAAACAGCTTTCCGCAGATATAGGAATGTACAGTTTTAAGATTAAAACCAGTTATTAGCCCCAAGATGCCGAAGAAACGGACAAACGGACTGATGAAAAAACCGACGGACAGACAAACATTTAGAATTATAGAGTATCTTAGCTACTAATAAATGTGTCAATACAGAAAAACTTTTTGAAACTTTTTGGCAAAACAGACCTAACACATTTATTATTTACAATTAAGCAAGCCAAAGGAATAGTTTAATTGGAAAACTTATGCAGAGGAATAAGAAGGATTAAGATTTATATTCTCAAAAACATTTACTGCAATAATATATAATTTAATAGAAAGAGATAGAAATAAACTAGAGTTTTAAATTAGACAAATGGATTAATAACCATCAAATTAGAGATAACCTTATAATCATGAGAATAAACTAAAAGCTTTTTTGTCTCTAGCGAAGAATCTTGCTAACCGCTACACCGATATGGTTCTCCTTTACAGTAAGCTTCTTATAGTTCCTGAGATGGTTTTAGGCTATATATATTTATAAATAAGTTTAAGGTTTTTTACTGCCTCTGCAATATAGAGCCCCTAGATGTCAGGGGCGCAACCGCTAGTAACATATATGTTAATAATTATATTTTAAAAACTGTTAATCAGCTTATATGTCTGTTTCCATAGAAATTAGTTGATTGAAACTATTAGGTCTCAGATGAATTAAAAACCTTCCTCCCTACCCTTTCCCAAACCTTTCCTAAATATTTGTTTATGATCCTACCCACCACAGTCCACCATTACAGGAATGTTGGGATAAGTAAGTTATTTTTTTACAGAAAAATGTGAAAAAAACTTCTTAGTTCCAATTATGAATATACCAGCCTATCTATATTACAAAGTAGAACTATGTCTGTCTGTCCGCCTGAAGCTTAAGATCTCAGAAACCACTGCACTGATAGAGCTCTATTCTTCAGGGAATATACCGACTGGTCCGGTGATGGTTTTAAGCTATTTTCTTTGGAGGTGGGAAACCCCCAACCCCCCAAAATAATGAAAAATCTCCTCCAAAGGCTAGGGGTGATGCCGCTAGTAGTAAATATAGTTTTACACAAACATGAACTTGCTCCTGTAATAACATTTAAAAATATCAGGGTATAAGTTTGTTTTCATTTGAAATTAGATGCACCCAAACACCTCACCTCCTTAAATTTAAATTTTAAAGTATTTCAATCATTTCACCAGTCATAGGGCACTTTTTTATTTTTTTTTATATGTTGATTGTATTGTAGAGTGAACAATTTTTTTATGTGCTTTGCACATTGCAACCCCCAGATATATCCCTGTGCACACCAGGGCTTCAATATATTATAATTTATAGAAGCTCTATAATATATGTATAATTGAAATTTTTGAATATCCAATCTATCCATATGTGAACCAAACCACTAGCAGAGCAACTTAAAGCAGTGCATTTGGCCTAAAAACTAATTTTAATGCTCCTACTGACACTGTACTGAAAAATCTATACTTTAATATGAAGATAAGTTGATAAAGTAATTAAGATAGTTGTTTTTATTTCAACTTAATTATCTTTTCAGAATTGTGTTTTTTTGCTTTTAAAAAAAAGTTATTGTTATCTTTATAAGCTGATATATGTGTTTGAGATACATATCAGACAGTCAAGTTTCTCTTTTTTGTGTAAAATACTTGAATAATGGAATGCGGTACAATACATAATAACTACCTACAAATTATGTCTGTTGTACATAATAGTAAAGTTACAATGAAGCTAATTCAATTTAATATTCCAAGCTAAAATGGATTGATTTATTCCATTTTAGGTTACATTTTAAACACTTATTTTATACGTATTAAATATGGGTTAAGTTATTTAAAGAAGGTGTATCAACTATTTTTTTTATAGCTAGCCGGTTCTTTTAGTAAGTAGTAGATGTAAAATTTTTCATAGAATTCAAATATGCAATCGGTTTTTTTGTAGACCTCTTATTTTTTAAGTAATTTAAGTTTAAAAAAAAAAATTAAGTCGATTTTAAGGTACTAAAATGCAACAAAAAAAAGAAAGAAAATGGTCATTATGAACAAAAATAGTAAGATCTTTAATTTGACACCTTACTTTTTCAATTCTGTCAGGTAATTATTGAAAAAATCGATTTTTTTAAACCCACGAGAATAAAAACTTTGAACTTAATTTTATTATTTCACAAATAAAAAAATATGGGTTCATATATACCATTAGAATCAGAAAAATATTACGAATCCATTGTAAGCAAAATTGAAAAAAA
The DNA here is from genome assembly GCF_053477335.1 of Acartia tonsa. Taxonomy (NCBI): domain Eukaryota; kingdom Metazoa; phylum Arthropoda; class Copepoda; order Calanoida; family Acartiidae; genus Acartia; species Acartia tonsa. The sequence continues at coordinate 24,383,426 of NC_137261.1, forward strand.
AAGTTTACAATATAGTATATAAACTACAATAAAAGGAATTATATGAAAATATCATATTATGTTGTACAGGCAACGTCTTAATTCTTCAATTGAGTATAAAAATGGGAAGGGGGTAAAGAGGGGGTAAAGAGGGGGTAAAAAAGGGAAGACAATAGTGTTGTCTGAACAAAAAAAATAATTGGCCATTTCTGTAATTTTTTAATTTTTTTCAATTTTGCTTACAATGGATTCGTAATATTTTTCTGATTCTAATGGTATATATGAACCCATGTTTTTTATGTCTGTTTGAGAAAATATTTAGGTCTAAAGTTTTTATTATACCGAGGTTAAAAAAATAGATTTTTTCAATAATTACTCAACAGAATTTTAAAAGTAAGGTGTCAAATTAAAGATCTTACTATTTTTGTTCTTACTGACCATTTTCTTCTTTTATTTTGTTGCGTTTTAGTACCTTAAAACCGACTTAATTATTTTTTTTAAAAACTTAAATTACTTAAAAAATAAGAGGTCTACAAAAAAACCGATTGCATATTTGAATTCTATGAAAAATTTTACATCTACTACTTACTAAAAGAACCGGCTAGCTATAAAAAAAAAAGTTGATACAACTTCTTTAGTATAATAAGTTAAAAGAAGACAATATCTATAATACAAAGTAGCTTGATGTATGTCCGTCTGTCTGCATGTCCGTCCGTCTGTCTGTCCCTTAAAATCTTAGTAACATCTGAACCGATTTAATTCTAATCTTCAGGGAATATATTTACTAGTCCTGTGGTTGTTTTAGGCTATTTTCTTGGGGCGTGGAACACAACCAACCCCCCCAAAAAAAAAAAACAAAAAAATACCCATTATTTTTATTTTCAGTTTATTTAAAATGTGGTGGTTGCAGCACCAAAGGTACATATTTTTTTAATTACCTCTTGGGGCAAAGCCCCTAGAGGCTAGGGGCGAAGCAGCTAGTCAAATCTATATAATGTTCTAGGCTTAGTGTCCAACTAACTTTCACTGAACAGCAAACTGTAATGTGTGTAAAATGCATATTTCCTACTTTTTACATCCACTGTATTCAGTGTAAGTCCAGATATAAAAGGAAGGGTTGGGAAGGATGAGAATGTAATGATAGATAATTGTGCCAAAGATATATGATCTCATGGTGTTCCAAAACATTTCTGATGAAAACAGTTTTTAATTTTCACAACTAACACTTAAATTGACTCCACTCATTAATTTTTATCTTAATTTTGAATCATCTTTTTAATGATTGTTCCAATTAATATATATGTTTTAATGTTTAAAGCAAATTGGGAATGGAAGTAAACATGTACTAAAAACAGTTTATAGATATAAATTTTGTAGAAAAAAGTAGTCCTCGATCAATAAAATGTTGTAATCTTTATCCCCAAATACCTACAAAACGCATAAGGAGATAACCAATCTTTAATCAACTTTTAATTACTTAAAAGCCTATAAACCAAAGCTTTTTATAGTTATAGCTATAAAAATAAAGTCATTTAAAATATATACTGGCCTGCCTTGGGTAATTTAGTCCGTGTATTGGCCTATCATTGGTCATTTGTATTGTTTAACACCTTTTTTTGGCACTACAAAGAGCTTCCTGTAAACCTTCTTGGTAATATAAAGATATAGTTTAGTATGTTTTCTATCCATACAGCCCTGGTAGATATATAAATCATGTGCTAAATATATATAACCTTAAATTGTAACATTTAGGCGAATGTGGTATGTGTTCAGTTTAAAGTGGTGTTTGAAGTGGCAGTTTGTTTTGATTTACAGAACAATTTTGTGATTTCTAAGACTGAAATCTTGATGTTATTTAGAATTTGAAAGAGCAAAGAAATCCGGCTGAGTGAATGAAAATGTATTGTTAAAGGAAATGATGGTTGTAAATTTGAAAATGATTTGGTGCATCCCCGGCCAAGCTTGGGATGGGACAGTAGTAAAGATTGATATTTACAATGTAATCAGAATTTAGCAACCAACCTTCAAACTGTGTATCAAGATATTGTTAAAAGGTATATGACATAATATAATACCATGATATAATAAATGACCAATGATAGGCCAATACAAAAATTTAATTACCAATGGCCGGCAAGTATAAATTTTACTTGACCAATGGTAGGCCAGTATGACGTCATTTTTATAGGCACTACGTAAAGCTTCTGAATTTAGCAAGCAACCTGTAAAATGTTGATCAAGTTATGTTAAAAGGTAAATAATCTACTATGAGTTTTCTCAATAACATTCTGTAAAATAGAATTAAAAATATTTAAAATAAAACAGAAATGATTAAAGTGATTTATGTGTGTTTGAAAGAGAAAAAATAAAAATACTGTATTAAATACTAGTTTTTATCATTGAAATTAATAAATAATAAATGCTTCCAAATTATGTACAAATCAAACAAAAACTATGGAACTAGTTTAACTTTTTCATTCTTGACATATTTATACATCAACTTTTATTATAAATTATGTACAATTTAAACAAAACTTTAAAAAGCTATTATAATCTGACCTATGACTTCAAAAAGGTAAGAACAGGAAACTCAAGTATATAACCAACAAATAATAATATTTTTGGTATTATAGACTTGAAGACAAAATAGCAAATTGGAATATAATTTAATTGATCAACAAAACAATTACATAACTTTATTAAATAACATTCAAAAACTAAAATTCATCTATCATAAACACAAAATAGATAGAATGATCGCTACTGATTTTGTCCTATGTCATTTCCCTGAATCTCTGAATGGGGAGGAAGGGGGGAGGAGGGACAAACTTTTATTAGTTTAATGTTATAAAACAAACTTCAAATTAGTGCCACTTTTACTGGGAGGTGGAGCCTGTTTTCATTTATTATGTCCATTCCAAGGAAACGTTAATACACCATAGCCTGCAAGAAGGGAAGAACAAAGAGCTTTATATAGCTATCTTCACCACTCCCTCAAAATTTGAATTCGCTATTGTTGAGGTGGATAATATATTTTTTTTTAAATCATAGGTACAAAAAAAAAAGTTCTCAAACTTTCTACCAATATTTAAATCTAAATTTGGGGGGGGGGGGGGGGGGGTCTACAGTAATTAGATATTCATTGTCTTATTCTTAATTTTCCATTATATTTGCTGTTCTTACGTTTGAATAAGAGAGGCTTCGAACGTTAAAAAAAGGTTGCATAATTAAATGTTGTTTTAATGAATTACCTCAATACTTGACCTTTTGATTTAAAAAACAAGTCTTTTTTCTAAAAAATTGTTATTTTTAGTGAAGTTCGATCGGCTCTACATCTCTGGAATCTGATCGCTGATTCAAAGTTTGCAAAAAAAATTGTCACGAAACAGGAACTGATCCTTCCCTAGTATTAGTATTAAAGGGACTTTCGTGTATTTTGGTTTGTCATTTAAATAATTAATGAAATATTGTGTATTTAAAGGTCTCTTTGAGAATAAATTTTGTGTTAAGCTTATTGTTAGGTTTAGGTTCAAGTCAGCTTAGCCACCTGGATTATTGGTTATATTAGTTATTTTTCCTATTTTCTTTTAAAAATATTATGAAACAGAGAGCTATCACTTTAGAATTTCTTTAAATATGAATACAGGACAGACTGTCCTTTTAAGCAATAAATGTTGACAGACAGGCAGACAGGTGGACAGATCAAGACAAGCTGAACTCATTTACAAACAAACTTTTATAATCAATCTCTCACACATATTGATAACATCAAATATTACCCTCTAAATTTCATTGCCCAGGGAAAACACGACACTCTTATTCAACTGTAGTATAGAGTAAAAATATTAATCTTTGTCAGAAATCTAAATGAACATCCAAAAGCAGCACAAAAAATCATAAATGTTCAGAGGTCATAAAAAAAGAGAAAGAAAAAAAGGACATAAGAATAGAATGAAAGAAAATCACAAAACCTCCATAAAAAATATTTATATATCTTTTGGAGCATAAAATATGGACCAAGTAGGTTGTATACTGGATGCACTTTAGTAAGAGGAATCTTCACAAAAAAATTAGCTTAGATAGTAACATAAATAATAGAATTACCGCCATAGCGTTACTGATTTATTTACGGGCAGACTGGCGAACAAAGTGAATTACAGAGTATCTTCGCTACTAAAAACTAACCTTATTTCTACATTCAAGTAATTGTTTCCACACAGATTGAATTTGTCATAGCTTAAACTTTAATAATTTTATCCAATAAATATTTCTAAAAGTGTTGCCCGAAACCTCCCCCAACAATCCTCTATATCCTCCTTTCCTTTTTAGAGATGTGAAGCATCTCTAAAAGTATCTTCTCACATCAATTTATCTTCACAGTAGCTTTTGATAGTTTATTTTAGGTTAAGTTAGTAATATGATAATGACTGCCCCGCAGGGTTAGAGCCCCCCAACAAGGGCTAGAAATAGGAGAAAAACAAGTGTAAAAATACGACGAAATCCATTACTTCGTTTTCTTTCCATGAGCCCTAATTTTTCATAAATTATAAAGAAAATGTCCTAAATGACTAGCATACGCATATTATATATATATATACGTATAATATTTTGCTTCTAATTTTAGGTTAGGTTTAATTGATGCTAAAATCTTTTCCTGTGGGTTTAAATTAAATATGGCATTTATATATTTTCTGTGCTTCAAATGTTTCAGATAGATTAGATTTTTTTCTCTGTTTTTCTCATTGGACGATTGTCATCCTTGTTTGTTGAAACATTGTAAGCTGTCTGATCTGTCGATCAATTTACAGACAATTCATGTCAGGAAACCAAATATTAACCTAGCAAGGATATAAAGGGATAAGACAATGTCCGATAAATTGATTTAAATCCCCAATGATGAAACACAACTTTACCCCTCCTTATGGAGATGAAAATTTGTGGTTGAAAAGGGCAAAATTCACTAAATTCCCCAGAGTAGTTACGCAAACCAATAAGAAAACGTTATTTTAAAACTTTGGGGACTAGAGTAATAAACAGCAAATTATCCCCTCTCTCTCGGTACACCGACAAACCTCCTAAAGGGACAAACGTCCTAATGCGACAAACGTCCTAAACCTCCTAATGCGACATACATCCTAATGCGACAAACCTCCTAAACGACATACCCCCTAATGCGACAAACCACCTAAAGGGACAAACATCCTAATGCGACATTTCTTAAGTAAAACGTCCCAAAATTTTTCAAAAGTTAAAAAATAAAAAAAATCTTCCAAATTTAAGGATAAAATCCACTACTGCTGTTAAAAAAGTTGAATAATAAAATCCAATATGGCGATAAAACACACAGGGACGAAATTCAAAACCGAAATTTCTTTCTTGAATAACTTTGTCCACAGGGTGAACCCGATACAACCTTGCATTAAAAATATCGACCCTTACCTTACACTTAATAAATGTGATATCACTTGAAAAGTTTTTAGGGGATTTTACTTAAAAGATGTCGCATTAGGAGGTTTATCGTTTAGGAGGTTTGTCGTTTAGGAGGTTTGTCGGATTAGGATGTTTGTCGCATTAGGACGTTTGTCGTAGTAGGACGTTTGTCGGTGTACCTCTCTCTCTCTCTCTCTAACCTGGGCACTAAGGCTGGTTTCAAACAGTTACTTGTTAGTAATATTACACAATATTTATACCCTTGGTCATAACTACTACGTTGTTCTGTTTTATAATGGTTAAATGAACCAGACTAAATTTACAAAAAAATCAACATAATTTGTTTTCTTTTAGTCCTTTATTGGATTGTTTCGAGCTTTCCTTTTTTCGGCGGAAGGTGAGGGGGGGAAGTAAAGACCACATCAAGATATTTTGCCTCTCGTTTGATTTTTAGAGATGGGAGGGCCTGATGTTATTTAACTCCTTCCGATAGGGGATAAATTAAAATTGCTGAATATTTACCCCTTAAGACGGATTTATATAAAACTCAATTAAAGGTAAGAGGTTGAATAATTTATTCAAATGACAAATTTTATATCCTATCTTCATTTTCCCTGACACGCAATCATGGAGGGATTTTATTTCACCCTATTGGACTAATTCACCCCCCCCCCCTCTCCTTTGTGGATGTTTGATAAGCATATGGAATGGAAACCCCTCCTGTTATACACACCCCGGATAATTTATTGTGCACGCCGCTGATCCCGACCATTAGCTTCCATGGAATTTGCGGGTCAGTTGATAATGTAACATAGAATATAACCAGATGTGCGCGAAGCATACCAAACTATGTTTACTTAGCCAAAGGATTCTCACCTCTAATCTCCGTGTGCATCTGAATCCTAATTCAGAAAATCAGGGCTTCACACATACATCTAAAAAAGTTTTTTGGGGGGCAAAAAATACCCCAACAGCATCTAAAATAACAGCTCTACATTATTGATTTTTTCTTACAAGTAGTGGATAAAAGTAGTGGATAAAATACTAAATTACAAATTAAGTTCTGTACCGCCAAATGTCCCTGTATATAAAGTAGCAAGGCTAATAAAGTCAAGCTGGGTTAAAACGACTTTGGTGGTAAACTTTTGAAATAAAGTATTTTGCCTAGCTTCTCTTGAAAATTAAAATATGACAGGGCGACTGAGTGGGTATGATAGCTTTTCATCGTGGCAATTTTATAATAAATTTCTTAGACAGAATATAACTTTTTATTAGATTAAATTAAAAAACTTAAAGTTGTCTAATGAAGCCACACATTTTTACATTTCATTAAAATATAATCTGAATCTTCATGATATTAAATCAGGAATGAGGTATTACCACCAAGCGAAAATAATCTAAAAAATATTAGAGGGGGGGGGGGAAGAGTTACAAATAAATAGATGCCCATAAAAATCACACAATAATCACTGAAATTTTCAAGTTATTTTTTCGATTTAATTCCGTTGATGGTTACAGCTACATTAGATTATTCTTTATTTTTTTTAGAAATTGGAATATTTCATGAGGAGAAGATGGATCTTTTCTGTTGAATATAAAATAAATACATAAGGAGGATTCCTATTATACTTTTTTTCAGGTGTTCATGTATAAAAGCAGAACATGTTAAAAGTAATATATAGATATCAATCAATTTAACCCTTAACAGTCGGGCCCCTTGCCCCCCCCTCATTATCTCAGTTCCTATTAGAGCTAGAGGGCTAAAATTTTCTCTGCAAGTCCCCTGTGTTATGGTGAATTTCCGACCTTAAGTAAGTCAAGGTCAATTTCCGCTTCCTTCACCCTTTTATTTAACAACCTTTGTTTTTAGGTCCTTTTTTACTTAAAAATTTCAAACGGCTGTAATATTTTTATTTTTAAAGCTAGAAGAAAATTTTTTTTTGCAGAAAATGTTTATTTTATTTAAATTTTATATTTGAAATATCAAAACATAAGTTTCAGCGGCCGCAGCTGTACTTGGCAGCTGCCAGCCGCCGCAGTCGGCGGTCGGCGGGAAAACGGCGGCGGATCTTTATGAAATTTTAATACATTATGTAGAAATGTAAGAAAAGCTTAAGTTTAAAATTTGAAGTCTCTAAGTCAAAAATTGCGGCCACAGGAGCATTTTAAAGATTTCTGGAGACCTGGAGGATCAGGACCTGCAGGATCATACCTGGAACCTGAAATTGACTTGAATACCTGTATTTAATATGAGGATGTACTACTAGAGGATATTTTAGTATTTTGGTAAGATAAAATGCTTTGTTTAAATCAAAAACAAATTTTTGTTCTTTACCTGGATGACCCTGCCAGGTTTGCTGGCATCCTGTGCCCGCCAGGATGGAGATATTCAAAAAATTTCAACTCTCAGTTATGTGTCATACCTATACTTAAAAAGTCAAGCAGTTTGGTCTCTTTATCTTTCACACACAGAAAATGAAATAGAAAAAACCGGATGGGGGGGGCGTTCAACGCCCCCCCCCCCCCCCCCCCGACCGTTAAGGGTTAATGCATAAAAGTGAATGGTAAAAAAGGAAATAATAAACGTTTTTGTGGTTATATTTAAAACTTTGGCTAACCAAAGAATCTGGCTGTTTTGTATTGACAATGGTTATTCTTGCCAGAAAAAGATATGGTATGATGGTGCTTGACTAGATCAAATCAATTTATCACAAGTGTATGTGGCTGTTAAGGTGTGTATGTGTATGCCGGGGTGTTTAAGGGTTGTGTATACGTGTGTTCTCAAAAGTGTTGCTCTGTTTAGCTTTATTATTAACAAGGATGACAACATCTATAAAAAAAAAACAAAGCTGAATAAAGTTTAGAGTATTGACTCATTTGAAATTTAACGTTATTATAAACGATAGCAACATATCTAGTCGCCCGTGTAATCTGTGTTCCAAAAAAATTTAGGAATAGGATAGTTGAGTTTAAAAACAAGGATGAAAACATCCATAAAAGCGAAGCACTGAAACGGTAGGACAAACGGACATTTGTATAGTGTCTGAACTGAATAATCAGAATATAAAGTATAAGAGTCGAAGCGAAATTGTAAGTAAATTTGTTGAAAAACTGCTTGATACAGGATAATGTTATTGAAATACCTACATTTTTAGGACTTGATTATAGAGTTGCTTCGCTTATAATATTGTTATTTTTTGTCCCAGCAATTAAGATACCAAAAATCAGACCAAACGGATAATTAGATCACATAAAAATTTGTTGTTAAAAAAGTAGAAAAATCAACATGTTTAAAATGGACGTACGGACATTCTGGTAATGATTATAGAGTTGCTACGCTTTCTAAATCGTACCTAACTACTACAGGAATCATCATGCAAAGTTTGAAATCGATAGAACAATACTAACATGCCTAAATTAACGAATAAAAGCTATCTACCTCGGACGGACGTACAGACGGACGGACCGACCCTAATTGTAGAAAAGCTTCGCTTTTAAAAATTGTACCATGCTAAAAAAACGTTATAAGAACTAATTTGTGCTGTTTCTAGATAATAAAAGAGACAAATTTTGACTATGAGTTAGTGTTAAATTATCTGTAGAAAATTTTAAGTATAATTTCAAAATTTTACTTTTTGTTGCAGCTCTGTGTCACAGCTTAAAAGGTTTAATAAATGTAAATCTATATGACATGATAGTATGAAATATTATGGTATAAATGAAAACTTTATTGATATATTATCCTGTGTAGCAAAATTATTGTCAACTATTTACACAATGAGATTAATATGGAATCAGAAACAAACTAAATACAATAATTAAGATGGAAATTGATTTTAATTTCAGTTTTCTATGATAATGATTTTTTTGTGTAAAAATAAATTTATCTTCATATTGGAAACTGGTTTAGGTATTCTGCTTCATCAAATTAAAGAATGATTTATTCTATTTAAATTTATAGCATTGCCTTTTCAATTTCACATTCAACTGTCGAAACCTATGACAAAATTTCCTAAGATTACAACTCATATTTTTTTCCCCTTAACTTGATCTATTAATTAAGTTTTAATTCTATGTAAATTCAACTGTGATTTAATACTACCTAAAACTTCAAAGATTTTTAATAACATTATTCTTGCTGCTCCAATAAATATTTAAGTAAAGAACCCAGACAACTACATGTCACAAGTGGTGGGGACATTTTAAACTACTTGTTTTCTGCTCTTTTGTAGCGAACTGGATGCGTTTATATTTCCGACTCTATTAACTGATGTTCAAACCCAATTGGAAATCGACACAGGGTCTCCCCCTCTTTTACTTCTTTTACTTTAATCTTGCTCCTACCCAACTATATAATAGTAATTTTAAATTTATTATTTGATCAACCATAAAAAAATATAAGTTTAACTCTAGTCTCCAATTTTATTTCACTGTGGTAACTTTTTCACTAGATTACAGCTCAACCTACTTAAAGTTATGTACAAATAAACTTTTTACTTTTCTTATATATGTTTTGTTATAAGGATTCTTAAGAAAGGAATTACTTAATAGGTCAATAAAGTTTTAATTCAATTATAAGTATACATTACAAGTATATTGTATTTTTTATCCCTTTCTTTAAAATTTTATAATTTACTCAGATTTTTAAAAATCCTTTCCTGATATATTTATTCTAAATTGTATTGAAGCATATTCTTACCTCTTCGAGCAATTTTACTTTAGAAAGTAAAGTAAAAGGTATTATTTAGTTTTGATACGAGAATCCTTCATATGTTTTACTATTACTGTCATATTAGTTTTAAAAGAATATGAAGCAATATTACTAAATATCATAGAGTAATCAACACAGTTTATTTAGAACTGTCTTCAAATCCTGTTTTATAAAGTAGTTTATACAGTTTTTTTTGTTTAAAGCTTAAGATTTCAATAATTATTGAACCTATTGAGTTCTCCTTTTCAGGGAAGTTTCACCTAATTTACAGGATGGACTTTCTAAAGTCAGTTGTAAACTAAGCAGGTTTTATTACAAAATAGTTAGCTATTAGGCGCATATAAATGTAATAATGTTAAATAGTAAATTGATGCTATTTGCTTTGAAACTTGTACATATCAATTTTACAGAGCTTAGATTAAGCACAGTGGATCTCTAACCCTGAAGAAAAAATATTTCGAATCTGTATAGACCTAGCTTAAAAACTGTAAGCATAAGAAGTTACTGATGTATGGGGAGTATTCAAAACTTCTATTTAAGTTCAAATTTTAAATGTCTGCCCTCATTCTTTTATCACCCCTGAATGTTTACCCAACCCTTAAGAAATCAACTTTCTCGGTCCTTTCATATTTTAGCCCTTGGTTTTCACACCCACTATGAACTTTATTCTCCTTGGTAAACGAATTAATAAATGTATCCTTGATCCTTGTAATAATCCTCCATTGCATTGCAATGACGATTACTTTTCAAAATGAATAATGATAATAACTCTTTTCATCAAATAAAAAGGTCCAGGGGATGAACAATCCGCGAAAAAAAATGGGGGAGAAAAAATTGGCTTAAAATTTTGCGGCATTTAATCTTGGAATCTGTGCCAAAAGTCAGAAGTGCAAACTCAAATCCGGAATTGCATGGACAAGGTTCAATAGACAGATAAATTATTCAAATTTTAACATTTACATGTTTTGCATTAATTTTTCAAGAATTTTAGTCGTGCATTTGCTTTATATAACTATCAAAAACTATTTCGTTCATTTAATCATTATTTATAAATTATTTATTTAAATTTGAAAACAAGTATGACAACATCTGTAAGTAGCAAAGCACAAAACATGGATTTCCAAACTGACAAAGTAAATCAAGCAAATACTCAGTGAACGTAAAAAAGAAAGAAAAAGAAAGAGAAAGAGAAAGAAGAAAATTAGAATAGAAGATATTAAGAATGATAAAGGGAATAGTAGCTTTTATAAAATTCCGTCAAACTGTTTTTTAAATATGCGTTTGATTATAATATTCGTTTGGTCAACATTAAGAACATTTAGACTAAATTAGCGCATTTGACTGGAAACTTGCTTAAAATTTTACGGAATATTGCGATAGCTACTATTCCCTTTGTAAATTCTGGAAAATCAATGGTCATAGGGTGAGAATAAAAATGAAATATTTAGTTCCTAATGGAATAGCTTTTAGTTACTTTAGTTTAGTCCAAGATTTGATCAGATAGGAATCAGAATTATAAAAAAATAAAACATTAAATAATCGTTACATAATGTTTATGAATAAAATCAGCTAAAAATATCTATATAGTATGTTTGGGATTTAAGTTGATAACATTTCACGTGGGTTTATTATTTTTCTCTTGAATACCTATACCTGTGTAGGCTTATTTTAGTTGAAATGTTGCAACAACTATAGTGAGGGAGGTATGAGTGACAAGGCTTCAATCAAAAATGATTTACCCTTGAGCAATAACCATTGGGAAATATTAGGGCAGAGAAAGATCTTTGTAAAAATAAGATTTGTAATTTTAGGGTTTACCTCAAAGTGACTTATTAAGCACAGAACCCCCTCCCTTTAATTTTGAAATTAATTAAATTAAAGAGAAGTGGATAGTTTTTCGTTTGTTTTTTATTACTTTAGGTCAGGAGAGACTAAGTTACATTGTGTACTTTGTAGTCCCCGTAAGGTTAGGGCTTCTTACATATAGGCCCTACAGGGTTAGGGCCCCTTGCAGGATTTAGTAAAGAAAAAAACCTTTACCCCCCCCCCCCCCTGGGAGAGGTATCAGTCATTCCGTCAATATATCAGACGAACATAATTTTTAATTTGCAATTTGCTCCAGGTTTTATCTAGGTTTTTAATAATCAATGTTCCTTTCCAGGAGAATTGTTTTTGTGCATTATATATCTGTGATGGACAGATTTGAGTCAATTTCATATAATTATATCAATTGTGTTTTCAAGCTAAAGCTGTTGCTTTGTACTTAATATTTTGCTTATATTGTCGGATGCATTAGTATACTTGATTTTACTAAAATAGTTATAAACTTTTCCTGTAAAGAAAGACCATATCGGTTCAGTAAATATCGAGATCCTTCATTACAGGAAAAAAAAGGCTTAATCGCCCCTAGCATCTAGGAGCTCATTATTCAAAGGGCGAGGAGTCAAAAAAATACAATAAAGCCCGAAAAAATTGCTAAATCCATTCCGGAACTTATGTGATACTTCCCTAAACATGATAACTCAATCATAAAAGTGGTTACTAAAATCATAAGCTTCAGAAAAAAATATCTCAATACTTTATATAATGAGATATTTCATAGTTATGTTAATTACTGTGGAATAGTAAGGAGTTAATACTAATACTAGTAGGTACGCCCCTAGTCTCCAGGGGAATGCAGGGGAGCTCCCCTTAAAAGTACAACAAATTCAGACTAGTATTTTTAAGATGTTTAGCTTCAATTAAAAAAATTACCACACCGTATATTATATAATAGGATAAATTGAATATGTTTTAACTCAAAAGAGGGCGCATTTGTTACCCTGTAATAAATATAAGTTTAGTCTTATAGTTTGAAGGTCCGGAAAAAACACAAACTAAGGATTAATTAAATATTATTTATTAAGTTTCAATAATTTATAATCAAGAGGTTTTTTATTGTAACATAGACGTCCAATGGTGGTGGTAATGGGTGTTTTTTCCGTTAAACTTTGAAACAACTCATTTCACCCCACTTAAAAAAATAACTTGGACTTCTCTGAATAGTAAATCATATTTTGTACAGTAACGGTTAAAAAAACTTTTTCAGATTCTTTTAATAATCAATGTCTTAAAAAAATCAACTTATTGTAAAAAGCCATTCCGTATAACTATTCCAATCTATCATAAAAAGTAGTAATTTTTTTTGTCTGGAGTAAAGGATCTCGCTAACCGCTGAACCTTTATGGTTCTCATTTAACAGTGAAGCTTTTTGTATAAACTGAGATGGTTTTATTCGATCTATTTTTTATATTTTCATCTGGAAATGGTTTTAGGCTTCTTTCTATCCTTCAGATCCTTCGAATATAGAGCCGAGATATGCTAGGGGCGTAGCCGCTAGTCTATAAATTATATTTAATGTAAGATTTCCTTCAAGTCAACAGGAAAATATAAGCTTTAGGATTTATATTTAAAATAATAATATTAATATAATTTTATGAGAAGTTCAAAGATTTGTGCAAAATTAATTTCTGACCATTTCATTGTCTTCAATTTAGCGATGGGAAAATAAATTAAACAAGAATGGTTGTGTTAATAAGATCATTACTTAAACGGAAATGGTGATTTCAATGTTGGTGTGTTTGTAATATTATTAAATAATAAGATTTTCTAGATAAATTAGTTCTATTTTCAACAAACATACATGAAGACTTTTAGGTTCATTACTAAACTAGCTCTAATACCTAATTCTATGTAAACTTATGTCTGTTTTTCCATTAAGATATCACAAACGGTAGGAAAATAAAGTTATTTTTTAACCCCTTACAGTCGGGCCCCTTGCCGCACCTTAATCAGCTAGAGGGCTAAAAATTTTTGTGCAAGTCCCCTGTGTTATGATGAATTATCGACCTTAAGTAAGTCAAGGTCAATTTTCGCTTCCTTCACCCTTTTATTTAACAACCTTTGTTTTTAGGTCCTTTTTTACTTATAAATTTCAAACGGCTGTAATTTTTTTTATTTTTGAAGCTAGAATAAATTTTTTTTTGCAGAAAATGTTTATCTTTATGTAAATTTTATATTTGAAACATCAAACTATAATTTCAGCGGCAGCAGCTGTACTTGGCAGCTGCCAGCCGCCGCAGTCGGCGGTCGGCGGGAAAACGGCGGCGGATCTTTATGAAATTTTAAAACAGTATGTAGACATGTAAGATAAGCTTAAGTTTGAAATTTGAAGTCTCTAAGTATAAATTGCGGCCACAGGAGTCTTTTAAAGATTTCTGGAGACCTGGAGGATCAGGACCTGCAGGATCATACCTGGAACCTAAAATTGACTTGAACACCTGTATTTAATATGAGGATGTACTACTAGAGGATATTTTAGTATTTTGGTAAGATAAAATGCTTTGTTTAAGTCAAAAAAATATTTTTGCTCTTTACCTGGATGACCCTGCCAGGTTTGCTGGCATCCTGTGCCCGCCAGGATGGAGATATTTAAAAAATTTCAACTCTCAGTTATGTCTCATACCCACACTTAAAACGTCAAGCAGTTTGGGCTCTTTACCTTTCACACACAGAAAATGAGATAGAAAAAACCGGATGGGGGGGCGTTCAACGCCCCCCCCCCCCCGACCGTTAAGGGTTAAGAGGCTAGTTTAGAATTAGGATATAGGATAGTTCAACGTCTAAAAATCAAACCAATCCTAAACACATTTTTTTCTTCCTTTATTTAAATTACATTTAAAAAATAATCCAGCAATTTATCTCAACCCAAAGTGTAAAAAAGTTTCGGTGTTAAAATGATAAAAGGAGCTTTCACTTGAGTTAATTTGATAAAGAAGAAATGTAATTGGAAAGAAAGGGTGAGGTTAGATTAGGGTTGGTACATAGATAATAAAAGAGAGTGGCATTTAGGTAGTTATATTATAGTATCAAAATTCATAGTCAACAAAGAACAAAAGGGAAATGTACTTTTAAGAAAGGAAGTAGATTTGTAAAGAAGATTCATCGCTTTGAAACATGCAACATTTCAAATTAGGATTAAGTCTTGTCCCAAAAAAATCAACAGTATTTAGATATTATTTTGATTATTAATCTGCTAAAAATGTTCAACCCATGAATGTTTGTAAGGGGGAGTCCAAACCCATCATTAAATTTGAAGCACCCTACCTTCTCCTTTTAACTCCCTCGAGGTTTATACAAAAACACTGTTCACGCCACTTGTTCAATATTCGAGCTGTAATTTATAAAACAATTTTATTTTATGTTTATCAGCGGCTATACTAAGGTCAAACTAACACAAATAATTAATAAAACAAATACAAGAAAAGACAACAGTTATTTCTCGTAATCATTCGAATCCGGTTCTCATCCATACGAAAAAAACTATGTCTAGCATCGTATTACATCCAGCTACGAACATAAGAATGTACAATCATAAGATTAAAACCAGTTCTTTTAGCCGGTGCCTTCGGCACCCCGGGGCTAAAAAAACTAGTTTTAGTCTCATAATTGTACATTCTATATCTGCGGAAAGCCGTTTATAATACGATGCGAGAAATAACTATTATCGCATTGTATTGTAGACAGGTTTCCCTCATTGAACAATCGATCATTTTTCTACAATCATAATTATTGATTAAAAAGTTTGCACACTACTAGTTCATTGTGATGGAAAGTTCGAGATTGCATTGCTTGATTCATTTTACACATTTTATTTTATCAGTAATGTTTGATAATATTGAATTAGATATTTAAATAATATTAGGAATTTATTGAATACCAGCCAAAACCAGTAAAACTTACAACAAATATTAAATTTCTATAATTAAAAGACAAATTAATATTCACAATAAAGAATTTTCTAAATTCTAGCTTTAAATTCTTGGTCTCTCAAAATTAAATTAATCAATATAAAACATAAACATTCATGAAAAGCTTTAACAATAATTTTGAATGTACTAATCCTCGAAATGTAGCTTTTAGACAAAAACAAATAAATCATTGAGTTTAATTAAGTAAATGTTTTTTAGTCTTATTTTTATAATAAATTTTCCTATTTAAAGATTTTTAGATAATATATAAAACCATTTTATGAGTTTACCTGATTCTGTAATTAAATATATTTTTTGATTAGGAAAATTCAAACTAGCTTTTTTATAACGCAGATACACGATGACATATTTGTTATCCAACAGAAATGTACAACACACAAACAAACATAATGGGTAATCTTATTCTATTCTTTTTTGTTCAAAAATGTTTGTTTACTTGTCTTAAATAGGATTTACTTATTGTTGAAATTGTAATACAAATTGTAATAATTTAAAACCATTACAAAATTTAATGCTTTATAATATGGTTTGGTGATTTAAAATGTAAACCGTGAGCTTTTGAATCAGAGTGTATGTACATACGTATAACAGATATTTTGAATAAGCCAAATACATTCCAAGATTCATTGAGAAAATTCTCTATTTTGTGCATGGACCTCTAAATGCCCATTATTAACCTTTAGTATAATATTTCTTGATTATTAGGAGATGAGAATTTAGCGCCAGAATATAATCTATCAAAACATCTTCTTCATAATTAGTGAACATTTCAATTTCTTATAATTTTTAAGAAGTTATTGTAATAGTTTAGCTCTCTTGTTTCTTATGACAGCAATCAATTTACCACCCTTTGCACTGTCCTTCCTTGATAACATATTGTTGTATAATAAGGAGCAGAATTTACTTATTTTAAAAGATTATTTTATGATGCTAAGGAGGGGTTTTAATTTAGTCTAATTTCAATATTTAAGAATATACAGATTGATTCTAAATATCTGATTTACAATAGAATTGAATGTGTGGTGGGGTCGGGGTGGGGTATATAGGTCATCAGATAAGCTCTAAGCCAGGGATAAGTATTCAGCTAATTTTTGATAGAGCGTACGTTTGTTGTCGATATAATGGCCGTTTTTCCGTTGGGTGCCTTAAACATTTGGGCGCTATTCCTCAAATTGCTTAGTAGAGCACAGAATCCTCTAATTTATTCTTGATGAATTAAAATTATGTGGAGGTGTGTAGTTTTTTTGTTTGTTTATTATCTATGTTATATTGAGTGCTGGGTAGCTCCTCAGGGTTAGGGCATCGCAGGTAAAGGCCCTACTACAGGGTTATGATCCCAGCAAGGGTTCTTTGTCTATTGTCTTTCCATGTCCTTGATGTTTTTGAAAATATATTTACTAAAATTTGGTGAATGTGTCGTGTGTACAATAGCATATTTGCAAGTTAAATGTTAAAGCTCAAATATAAACTTAAATTTCAAGACCGTTTACTTGTGTAGAATGTTATGTAATGTTAAAAGTTTAGGACGTTTAAATATCTGTATTGTCTGCTAAATTGATCAAAAGAAGCACAATATAATATTACATTAAAAGGAATATAGAAACGGTCTTTTGAATATCGTCAAGTACACACGATGACACATTCATGCACACCAGTGTGATTCTTTATATAAATGGTACTTTTTTATGTTTTTAATTTAGGGATTGTTATTTATTTTGATCACTTTTAATTATTGAAAAGTCATGTTTATATATTCTGACTTTATCTTAAATTTTAATACAATTTTGATGAAGTTAAATATAAAAAGTAAAACAAGTTTCTGATTTCCATTAGTGTCAGGAATAAAGGGAGAGGATAATGGAGATAAATCACCAACCCCTAACCTATAAATATAATTACTCCTTTGGTAGATTAGAATAGTTGGAATCCAATCCTAAACAAACCTTTCCCCCAAACAATTTTAAGCTCACCAATATCAGAACGAGTTGAATAATTATTTACAATCCCTTGTTTTAACTTCTCTCTCTCTCTTTCTGATTAATTTAAAACTAAGAATGCTAAAGTTTGCTAATTCCTCCATTAATATTTCACACCAGATATTATTTTTCAAAAAAGACTTAACTTCCCCCTTCACTTCCAGATTAAAATTGAACAGCTACCTTATATCTTTTGTATGTATGAAAATCCTTCTTTTCATGAAATTCTAATATTTCAAGACAAGCTTAAAAGCCATTTAATGATTGCTCGAAAACCTGGAGGATCGGGACCTGCTGGTACATAACTGGCTTGAAATTGACTTGAATACCTATATATCATATCAGGATATACTACTATAGAATGATTTAGTATTTTGGTAACATAAAATGCTTTGTTTAAGTAAAAAAGGGTAAAATAACATATACAATCTGATATTTTTTCGGTATTTTTTTTACTTTTACTACTTTTTTTTATAATATTGATTCCTAGAATGTACGCGCTAAAATTATTAAATATTAACTGACATATCTATGAGAATATCATCCAATTTCCTTAGAAAAACAATCATTTCATTGAATAAATAGTTTTTTATTTCATATCTATCTATTGTTTTTACAAATATTACTTGAGACTTCTTTCCCTGTTATTTTAGTATTATAGCAGTACAGTCTCGGAAAATAGTATTTACATTTTTACATTGCTTTCTTATATAAACCTTTCGCAAATTCAACCATATCAATACTCTTGCTTTTTGTTGAAATATGAAATCAATACTTGTTAAGCAAAAACAATTCTATTACTGTGACCTTATATTATAAAGTTTTCATAATAATGGCACATTGTTATAATAATGTATTAAGTATAGACGTATAACCCAGACAACTACATGGATCCTGTGTTGGGGATCTTATACGTCTGTTAGCAAATTGTTTTCTGCTCTTTTTATCGACTTGGCTGTGTTAATATTTACGACGATATTGAGTAATAATCAAAAACTCAATTTAAGTCCACAGTATGGCGACATACAGTTATTTAACTCCTTCCCGCTTTATTATTTTATTTTAACATTGTTATAAGGAAGACTCTGTATCATTTAACAC
The DNA here is from genome assembly GCF_053477335.1 of Acartia tonsa. Classification (NCBI taxonomy): domain Eukaryota; kingdom Metazoa; phylum Arthropoda; class Copepoda; order Calanoida; family Acartiidae; genus Acartia; species Acartia tonsa. The sequence goes on from NC_137261.1 coordinate 24,402,433, forward strand.
ATGTTTTATAGGCCATACTATTTATAAACGTTATTGTGTAAGAAAGAAGAGTAGATGTATTAGTCTAAAATGTCAATAAAAAGGCTACCAGCTTAATTTTTGGTTATTAGGTTATTCTTGTAAGGGAAGTTATTAGGAAAGTTTTATAAAAAGAGTTTTAACAAGTACTCTCCCCTGGAGCCCATATTAAATTAAAAAATTAAATAAAACTATATTTATTCAATTTAAAATATCCTAATACTGATTGGTGGAATCACATAAAAATTAAGGTATGCATTTATAAAAATGATAATTTTATAATTTAGGTTGACAATGACAAATTGACTTAGAAGATTAGCATATACATACATGTGGTAGATATATATTAATTATCTTGTGATTCCAGCTAATATTTCTACATATCCATATCATTTAATCACTCATATATTCAAAACGATCATCAACACCTTTCTGCTGGGGAGGACCAGCAAAGTTTACCTCTCCCTCCATAGGTTCCAGGTTATTGAAGGTTCTCAGAGCTCTCAAATATCCAGGCAGGGTAAACATTGCAAAGATTCCAAAGGCCAGTAAAATGAAGGCTTAACAAAAATGGATTATTAGATTATCATGGTAAAAATTTGATAAAAAGTCTCTATTCTAGTTATTATTTTAATTTCTTTACTTGTCGCCATCGTATTGTAGCATCATGTTATAAGTAACTAATACAGAAAAAAGAAAACTTCAACCGAATTTTAATTTTAAAAACAAAAAAAAATATTTTGAAAAAGTATTTTAACAATCTATAATCTCTTTGATATTTAGGTAACTAAAAGACCATATGAATATCTGATATGATCTCAACCGATTTTTTTGTTATTTCAATTAGTTAAAGAAAGGATATCAAATTAATCTCGCAAGGTTAGAGTCTACATTCTTAACGACAGCAAGAATATTTATTAATCAAATCAAACCTGATCCAACAACAATAAGAATGATAACCCATGGCTTTGATATCTCTATATCATTACATTCATCAACATACATCTAAATAAAAACTCATTGAGGCGTTCTTCTTTGTTTACTAGAAATTTTTTAGAAGTTTAAATAAAATGATTAAAGTATATATGACTTTTACTAAATTTTAAATTCGAAACTTTTTATTTCTGTAGTGCTTAGGAATTTGATTGTCCTTGTGTGAATATGATTACATTTTGTGTTACAATTTACATTTGCCAAAAGTATATATACGACAAGGATAAAAGCATTCATGAAAGTGAAGCTCTTAAACTGTAGGACAAACGAACATTAACACTTGTAGAGTTTCAGAACTGAAAAAGCAGAATAATAAATGTTTTAGTCTAATGCAAGTAAATTTGTTTTAAAAACTACTTAAATGCAAGCTACAGATGGACCAGCCCTTCTTATTGAAAAGCTTCGCTTTTAAAAATAATCCATAATGAAGAGTGAGGAAATATTTGTAGATTACAGCGTTCTGTGAAAATTTAAAAAAATACCTTAACAGCATTTAGCTCCTTTGTTAAATCTTTTAGGCTGTCTTTTACAAGTTCCCTAAATTGTTAATTATCATTTTCATTTATAGAACTGTTTCAAAAATGTTCTTAAATACTTTGTCTCATTATTTTTATTTTATTTTTGGGTTTTTAACACTTCCTTTAGGAATACTAATTTATTCTAGCGTAAATGATTTCTGTTTCAGATTTTTCAGAGGTTTCTCTTAAAATGCCTTGCCTTGCCCTATTTTAAAATATTTTTTTTTTTAAATTGAACAGGGTAGTTCTTCATTTTAATATTCTATTTCTTTTAGATTAGGTTTTATTGACAGATAAATGCACGCAGGGTTAGGGCCCCCTGCCTGGCTGAGACATAGGGAAATTTTCATTTCAAAATTAAGGGATCCTGGTTTTCTCTACACTTTCTTATACTCATATTTTACAAGGTATTGCCATTTATGGCCCCATATTCCTGCTTACCTAAATTGCCCAGTTCTTGAAAGGCCATCTGTAGTACTACAAATAGTCGTTGGAGATACATTTGTCAAATCAGCATCTATCTAAAAATATAAGAATAAAATAATAAATATATTGACAATCTATTTTTTAGTAACACTTGTTTAAGGGCTGAGATTTCTAAACAAAACAAAATAAAATAGGTAGTATACGTATATTTGAATTTTAAAAATATAAGTACAATATTTGCTCAAGTTTTACAAATATGCTGAACTAATAGATATTATAATAAAGAAAACTAAAATTTATAGATATAAAAATGCTACTCTTTGCTGAATTGCTCTATTATAAGAGATAAAATTAGAAGCATTTTAGGATTGAACACATCTGTAAATAAAACAATTTGTAATAAAAAATATATAAATACTTGTGAGTTGGTAATTAGATGAAAAATTTATATTTATTTATCTTTTTACGTGGCCTATTTCTACATGATTTAGATTCTGCTAAATAAATTTTCTTTGGAATATCTTAATAATCTAGTTTCCAGTTCTTGGAATAATAGTTATTCTCTCACATATACATATAGAGTTATAGACACAGGTAATTTTCAGTTGTATGTCTAGTCTCTTTTATATCTATTGTGTAAGAATTGGACAAGTTTTACATTTGCTGGCCCACCAAACTTGGATGACAATCTTGTATGCAAAATACCATGACTAAGGTTAGTAACAAATTTATTTAAGGATAGGGCAACAACAGAAAAATCAACTTTTACATCTAAAAGTAATAATTTAAAAATATCTAAAATATACATAGTTTGTAGCAATTTTGTTAGATTTTTCTAGCCCACTTTCTTTAAAATTTCAACTTATGTAAATAAAACTTTTATAGTTACCTAAAAACATGATTCACACAAGTTTTATGATTTTTACAAAAAAAGAACGAAATAAAAACTTGCTAATACTTTATATCTGTGAGTAAAATATAATAAAGTATAAATTTCAAATATGGTAATGCTACATACCTATATGAAAATGGATGTGTAGTCAAAAATTCAATCAGGTTAAAATAAAAAAAGGATAAAAAATAAAGCAAATAAACTAATTTACTGCACCTGATTTAATGCTTTTAAATATCTTAAATTTTTGAGGTGTGTTGTTATCTTTAAGGTTATGTTAGGTTAAATAATATACAGAATATAATGTTTTTTACTCTGCATGGTTCGAGCTCTGTACCATAATGTACACATTCTATTATTTTTTTACATTTTGTCTTTGCATAACAACTGTCCCTTTCCTGAAATAAGTTGGAAAAGTCAGAACTTTGAGTACATAAAAGTTTGATCATATAGTATATTTCCTTGAAAATGGTCATATCTACATTTACTTGTTAGCATTTAACCTGTATTTAACTCTGCATATTTACAGTAGCCTTACTCAAAATTTACTTTTTTAGTAACAAAATAGATAGAATAAAATCTAACTTTGTTCAATTGCATCAAGATTGTCAAATTCACTCCCTTTTCGTTTTTATCGATTTTTATTGATTCAGAAAGAAATAAGATAATATGATCTTTACCTGGACACACCCTCTGTCAATATCATCAGTCATCCAACAATAACTTCTATACAGTATATAATATGATCTATACCTGGACACACCCTCTGTCAATATCATCAGTCATCCAACAAGACATTCTATACAGTATGTAATATGATATATACCTGGACACACCCTCTGTCAATATCATCAGTCATAAAACAATACCTTCTATACAGTATATAATATGATCTCTACCTGGACACACCCTCTGTCAATATAATCAGTCATCCAACAGTACTCTCTTCACAGTATATAATATGAACTCTACCTGGACACACCCTCTGTCAATATAATCAGTCATCCAACAAAACTCTCTTCACAGTATATAATATGATCTCTACCTGGACACACCCTCTGTCAATATCATCAGTCATAAAACATGACCTTCTACACAGTATATAATATGATCTATACCTGGACACACCCTCTTTCAATATCATCAGTCATCCAACAAGACATTCTATACAGTATGTAATATGATATATACCTGGACACACCCTCTGTCAATATCATCAGTCATAAAACAATACCTTCTATACAGCATATAATATGATCTCTACCTGGACACACCCTCTGTCAATATAATCAGTCATCCAACAGTACTCTCTTCACAGTATATAATATGATCTCTACCTGGACACACCCTCTGTCAATATAATCAGTCATCCAACAAAACTCTCTTCACAGTATATAATATGATCACTACCTGGACACACCCTCTGTCAATATCATCAGTCATCCAACATGACCTTCTACACAGTATATAATATGATCTCTACCTGGACACACCCTCTGTCAATATAATCAGTCATCCAACAAAACTCTCTTCACAGTATATAATATGATCTCTACCTGGACACACCCTCTGTCAATATAATCAGTCATCCAACAAAACTCTCTTCACAGTATATAATATGATCACTACCTGGACACACCCTCTGTCAATATCATCAGTCATCCAACAAAACTCTCTTCACAGTATATAATATGATCTCTACCTGGACACACCCTCTGTCAATATCATCAGTCATCCAACATGACCTTCTACACAGTATATAATATGATCTCTACCTGGACACACCCTCTGTCAATATCATCAGTCATCCAACATGACCTTCTGCAGGACACTGTATTGCTCAGAGTAACTGAATAAGTAAAAGGTTAAAATCAATTATCGCTGTGTGTGTTTCTCGTTTTTAGGATAAATTAGGATTAAAAAAGTAGAAAACACTATGGAGACTATATTTTTTGTTTCTTTATATATGTGCTTTGTGCATTACATATTGTAAATCAAAACATTGGTAGTTTATATTAAAACAAACTGTGTAATACTGTACAAATTTCAATTGCCAATTTCATTGTAAATGTTTAAAATGTTAATTGGTTTTCTTTTCAAAAAAATTTAACAAATTGGAAAAACACACATAGACAGAACAAAGTATTCTGAAAACAAATTGCAAGATTCATGAGCTTTAAAAATAAGGAAAATACAGAAGTTTTTAAGTAAAAAACTACCTAAAAACAAAGGTTGTTAAATTATAGGGCGAAGGAAGCAAAAATGACTTTGACTCACTTATAGTCACAGGAGACATGCATAATTTTTAAAAGCGAAGCTTTTCTATAATTAGGGTCGGTCCGTACGTCCGTCCATCCGAGATAGATAGCTTTTATTCGTTAATTTAGGCATGTTAGAATTGTCCTATCGATTTCAAACTTTGCATGATGATTCCTGTAGTAGTTGGGTACGATTTAGAAAGCGTAGCAACTCTATAATCATTACCAGAATGTCCGTACGTCCATTTTAAACATGTTGATTTTTCTACTTTTTTAACAATAAATTTTCAAGTTTTTTAATTATCCGTTTGATCTGATTTTTGGTATATTGATTCCTGGGACAACAAAGAACAATATCATAAGCGAAGCAACTCTATAATCAAGTCCAAAAATGTAAGTATTTCCATAAACATTATCCTGTTTTTAAGCAGTTTTTCAACAAATTTACCTACAATTTTGATTCGACATTTATACATTTATGTTCCGATTTTTCAGTTCAGATACTATACAAGGGTTTATGTCCGTTTGTCCTACCGTTTCAGTGCTTCGCTTTTATGGATGTTGTCATCCTTGTTTATTTATATTTTGTTTTTCAGACCAGCTATCTCTGTCCTTGTGACATACCTGAGTCTCCAGGGGGTAGATTACAAAACCTAAACAAAATAAAAACTTTTAGAATAATTCTCCCTGTCCTCATGGCCAAAGGTAGGATTAGATTAAGATTTAAATTGAAGATGAGTTATTTAAATGGAGAAAATTTCTGTTTTTAATAAGAAACATTTAGTTGCTTTTCTTTTCATTCTATAAAAGTATTCTTTAAATGTCACACATGTAGTTAATTTGATGATATGAACAAAATGAAGATAACAGAATTTAACAATAATTATAATATGTAATATCTTGCTGCAAATTAGCTTCATCAAAAATAAAATTCTGTAAAATTAGTTAATAATACTTTTATTTCGATTTAATTTTTTTTATTGGGAATGGACAGTTTAGGATTGTTCCAATCGCGAAATATTTATTTTAACTCAAAATTTTAACACATAATTTTAAGTTTAAATGTTTGGGCTTATAAATAATTCATGACGTCATGCTTTCCAAACTTTCTTTGACAGTTCTTAAAGAACATTTTTTACAAATGAATAAATTCTTGTTTTATATAACTGTTTAAAACAGAACATTTATCATGTATTTTTTAAATTTAAAAAAAATCGTTTTGAGACTCTCCATCAATAAAGGCGAAGCCACTACTTAAAGATGTAAGATATGAAAACCCTGATTCTATGAACAAATTAGAAAACAACTCTTGAAGTAAAAACACCTGCTCCTATGTAACTAATATTTGGTAGATTTTTTATGTAAAACACTAATTGAAAACTACCAAAATTATCACATAATATCTATATGATGGTCATTTTTAATGCTATATTTGAAAGATTTTTCATAGAATTATAATCATTGTAGTAGTAATTCTTCATTTTATCATTGTTATATATACTGTCAAATTACCTCTTTTCAAAACTTATATAGCCCATTATAGCTATAAAAGCTTTTCTAATATACTATACAGTTTACAAACTGATAAAAATTGTGTGTCAACACAAGGCTACTGAGTATAACAGGGAGGAATGTAAATGTGCAATGTTTGTTTCTCATTCCAAATCAGGGCAAAAATGTTGACGTTCAATCAATGTCGCAACTAGATGCACATCTACAAATAGCATAATATCATATCAAGGCATTCATTTTCCACGATTTATGTCGCCTCTAAGAAATTGAATAAAAATTATTTTGATTGAAGTACTACCGTCATAATAACAAATATTTATTAGAAAAGTGTAGGAGCCGTGAATTTTTAAAATATCCCCAAAAAGAAAAGTGAGGTTGTAAAAAAACTTAGAGGAGATTAACTTTTTCTCAGGACTAGATTTTTTTGGGAGATATCACTACCCTCCGCTGATTGTGTTAAATCTTCCTTGGCAATTTTTGAGTGATCGGTTACATCGTTTACAAGATCTTACTGGACTAATCGATTAAATTGAAATCTATTTAGTTTTTTTTTTGTAGATTTGTTAGGACATCTGAAATGTTTAAGTTGATGTAATTATGTTTGCAACAGAAAACTTCTTTATTTTCTTTATTTATCTTTTATTCATTAAGCTCAAAGGATAGTCCATAATTTACACTTATTAATTAAAATAGGTCATAATTCTTGTCTTATCGTAAGTCGGCCATTGCAGGGATATAAAGGAGTAACAAAATGGCCAATAAATTGATGTACATTCCCAATGATGATACACAAAATTACCCATTCTGTACAACTAAATGAACAAACCAATCAAAATGCAAATTTTCAAGGTTGTTGAGACATCGGATAAGAAAGCGATGTTATATAATTTTGCGGACTAGCCCAATAAACAGTTCAATGTCCCCTCCCTCCATGAGACCATTGTCATTAGAGTTAGACTCTTAACTTTTAACGATCGGGGGGGGGGGGGGGGCGTTGAACGCCCCCCCATCCGGTTTTTTCTATCTCATTTTCTGTGTGTGAAAGATAAAGAGCCCAAACTGCGTGACTTTTTAAGTTTGGGTATGACACATAACTGAGAGTTGGAATTTTTTGAATATCTCCATCCTGGCGGGCACAGGATGCCAGCAAACCTGGCAGGGTCATCCAGGTAAAGAGCAAAAATATTTTTTTGACTTAAACAAAGTATTTTATCTTGCCAAAATACTAAAATATCCTCTAGTAGTACATCTTTATATGAAATACAGGTGTTCAAGTCAATTTCAGGTTCCAGGTATGATCCTGCAGGTCCTGATCCTCCAGGTCTCCAGAAATCTTTAAAAGGCTCCTGTGGCCTCAATTTTTGACTTAGAGACTTCAAATTTTAAACTTAAGCTTTTCTTACATGTCTACATAACGTTTTAAAATTTCATAAAGATCCACCGCCGTTTTCCCGCCGACCGCCGACTGCGGCGGCTGGCAGCTGCCAAGTACAGCTGCGGCCGCTGAAATTTATATTTTGACATTTCAAATATAAAATTTACATAAAGATAAACATTTTCTGCAAAAAAAATTGTTCTTCTAGCTTCTAAAATAAGAAAATTACAGCCGTTTGAAATTTTTAAGTAAAAAAGGACCTAAAAACAAAGGTTGTTAAATAAAAGGGTGAAGGAAGCGGAAATTGACTTTGACTGTTAAGGGTTAAAAATCAATATCTATCTATCGCCAATCTCTATTACAAGCTAGTTAATCAAGGTTCGGACAAGGCATCTAAAATTGCAGGTAAAAGCACTTGAGTCAATTGACGCAGCTTTATATTCCAAGATATCTACGTATAAATATAGTACACAGATATATAGGATTCTCTTTGTTTTATCTTGAAAGCAAAACTTGACCCAAAGTTTCTAGTTTGCTTGCATATTAGATTTGTTTATGTGTGTGTGTAAGAGTATAGTAAGTGTGTGTTTGTTTGTTTACAAGTTTTTTTTGCACGTAAATGCATGCGCAGTTTTTTTCTCCTGCGCTATTTGTCTGATAAATCATTAGACTTATAAATTCTCAATGTTTATACGTTTTTTATTCTTGGAATATGAGGAAAAGCAACACACAGAGCAGTAACTCATCGTATTTTATTAATTCAGAAGAAAAGAAAAATTTGGGAAACCAATTTCCTGTCTATAAAACATCATTTTGTACCTTTTAGTTGCAAATATTAAAAGTACAAAGATCTTCAAAATTCAAGATCAGGGAAAGTAAAATTTAATAAAAATTAGGAATCATTAAAACTCAGCGATGATAAAAGTTTAATAGGTATTTTCTTCTTACATTTAAGTATCTGATAAATAAATTTTAGTTTATTGTATTTTTATATGCTGTTTTTCAATTTAATAAAAGAAAGTAAATATATATAGTAAACTGCATTACTTAAACAAAGAAGAGGAATGGTCTGTAAAAATCTACTAATATTTTAAATCTTTTGTTTAGGTTTAAATTGCAATATACTGTTGCATGCCTGTTCAGTTTGCAAATTTTAAATACGTAGCATCTCTACATATGCATACTTTCTTTTCATCTATGAGTAGCTACACTGTAAAGGAGAACCATATCAGTTCAGACAGACAAACATACAGCCAGACAGAAATGCTTTTACTTTATTATAAGGATGTATGTCCAATTTTTTTTCTTATTTTTAAAACCAATAGAAACTGCACATGTTCATGGTTATGCTAGAAAAATAAATTCAACGTGGAATCATTTAATATGTACAATTTTTTAGATGCTCTAAGCACATTTTAATAGAGGCAATTTTGTTTTTACTTTTAGTAATTTAATGTTTTTAATCGCCAATGCTAAGCTCCTTTGATTATTTTGATCCAGGATTTTTTTGCATTTCTTCACTTCAAAAAGTAAAACCGAATAAACAAGAAAAAAAGTTTCACTGTAAAGTTAAATTTAAATTTATAAAGTTATATTTTCGAAAGTTTAATTCCAAATCTCATGTTTTGAAATTGGCAATTTAACCATCTGAATATATTTCTCAGTAATTTCTGCAAATAATTTTGCTACCAAAAAATAAACTGATTCTTACTTACCCTTTCAGAATATTATCCAGATAAGCTTGTAGAGATCCCATATTTTCTTTTACAAATTTGTTTTCATTTACTCCCAGAACCATGATTTTAACAATCTCCCTAAATTATAAACAAATTATCTCAAATGTTAAATATTAAATATCAAGTGAAACCTTTTGAACTAATACTGAGTTTTGGTTTTCACTTTAGTTTTTTTTTTTGGTATTAACCTATATTCTGTTGTTGTAGTTGATGCTATAGTTGTTGTTGTTGGTACCAACCTATATTCTATTGTTGTAGTTGGTGCTATAGTTGTTGTTGTTAGTACTAACCTATACTCTGTTGTTGTAGTTGGTGCTATAGTTGTAGTTGTGGTTGGGACTGGCTCCTCTCCAACATTCCAAGACAGACTTCCATTTCTTTCTTCCTAAATAATTCCCAGATGTTTTTTTCCAGTTTCTGTCTGTTTATCATTAACAAGTTTATAGTAGAGTTAACTGAATTTATCAAAATACTTACTCTAGGCGCAGATAAAGTGACAATTTGAATATTAGCAAAACTGGTTTTTGTTTGAACCACCAAAGGTTGTAAGTCTCCATAGACCATATGACCATAACCATCTTCTGTGCTTACTACCATGTAACCTAAAAAAATATACAAAATAAATTATAATTTAAAAAACAAGAAAAAAAATTTAATCAAGGTGAATTGTATTAAAAATAAACACCTCCTGATTTTTAAAGTTTCTTTCTAGTTGGATTTTAAATTTTATATTTCTTTAAAATTATGTTAATGAAATCAAAATGACAATAGAAAACAACCAGATGCCGTTTTAATCATCAGAATCTGAAGCTTTAATAAGCTTTTTCTTATGTTCCTAAAGATTTCTAAAAGTTATAAGAATTTGTATCTAAGATGCAATCTTTGTATTACATAAATTTTTAATGTGTTTATAAATTTGTGTTGTGTCTATTTACCTATCCAAACTCTTTTCATTATAGGATTACAAGGGCGCCATGGCCTCCAAAATTTAGATAAACTTTATCAAGTATTTTAGTGAAAGTATTCCAGTTATAAAGGATCAATTAATTTTTTTTTTATCCTTTTCATTGTTCATGGCACATTCAGAATTATGGAGGTTAAATACATATCTGCTTAGTGATCAAGCTTTGTTTATATACTAAAATCAATAGGCTTTAATATGTCTCAAATATTAGTTAAGTAGATAGTAAATTTATGTTTAAAATTATTTTGGATGCAAAAGGAAAACTCTAAAGGTTTAATGTTTTTTTTTTTTCACTGTTATTATGTTGTCCAATTGTACATTGGTATACTTCATAAAAAGAGTATATTTTAAAAGTACATCTGCAAAAAAAAAAATAAAAAATATCTATATTTTTACTATGTAATGATAACTTTATTCTTGATAGATATATTAAGTACATGTACAGTGAAGGTTTAAGAAAGGTATTATGAAAAAGAAAATACACGAAGATTTGAGAAAACTAATTTCTAATTCTTAACGATACTTTCATTATCTATATTTCTAACATAAAATATATCATGAATTTTCGCCAGTCATTAACAAAGATTATTTATTAAACTTTATTATTTAGATACCCTAACCATTTCCCTGGGTTGTATACTCCCTTTTATAAATTCATTCATCTAGCTCACAGAGGATTTACTAGGGTCAATACAGCCGCCTGTTTCTAAAGTTGATGATTTCAATAGAAGCACAGCAATATAACAGACAGCTGTTACATAAAATAATAAAATGACACAGCTCATTGGCGGTCTAGCAATAGCTTTGCTATATTTCTCAAGCCATGGCACACCCCTCCTTAACCAAACTTTAAATTAAAAAAATTTCCCAAACATTCGGACAATTGGGCGTTCAAATAGGACCTAGTGGTAGTTAGAATCAGTTAAGAACAAAATCCCAGCCGTTCCTTCTTGCCAGATATCGCCATTTTAAGATTTTTAGTAAAATTGCACTAAATATCCAAATACAAACCTAAATCTACTTTTATTTTTTTAGTATAATTTTAGTGAGACAGCTCAATAACAGAGAATCTTTGCTCCTGTGGCTAAACTTACTGCCTGGAGTCCCTAACAGAGAGTGCCTTTATGTGTTAACAAAAGTAGGGATTCGAACCCATTCCCAAAACTAACCAAAGTGGAATAGCTGTGTATTACAGCATTAGGTCAGTATTTTCACCACTGACAGGTGGAAGGCAAGGCCTATCCTAACCAGAAACCCGATCATTCACCCACAGGCCCTACATGCACCACATGTTTAGTGGGGTGTTCACCCGCACCCATGGATTGGGTAGGTTGAGACCTAATGGTGCCCACAGGCTCCCATTAACCCTGCCATTTGGGCAAAGCTTAGAATAATGTCACACACCTGGCCCCACCTGGCTTGTGCCCTGTCCATGAGATGCTTCCCTGCTAATCATAGATCAGCACAGCGGCCATGGAAGGATAGCTGCAGGTGGTGGGCCGCATACCTTTACTCAAGATGCAAGTTAACCCTATTCTGATTTTGATCCTCCAGGAGATCATGGTAGTGTGCATCTTGAACTATCCCCAGAGCCTGGGAGGGTTCTTTCTGAGGGAGTTGGGGACACCATTACTGTTTGACAAACCCAAGCTGATGGTATGGATCAATAGGGAGAGTAGCCATGGTCGCCCCCACTCACATTAAGCAAGTGGTCACAGCCCTGCCAAGCCTGGGGAAGGCCTAGAGCCCCTTCCACAAACAGCTGCTAAAGACAAGAAGCCCTCTAGCTGAAAAATCAACTGTCTGGCCAGGGCAGCTTTCATGGGGCCACAGCCCTTGTCCCCATCGACTTTCATGAGGTCAAGTAGCACCTGTTCAGAGCTGACTGATGACCAGGATATGGGTAGCATGAAGTTCTTGGCCATTCCCATCAAGATAGGGGCCCGGGCCCCTTAAAAGGTAAAACTGAACAGGGGCTATTCTTAGTTGTACACCCCCATGGTGTTCAATGTGCCTCCAGGAGGTGCGACTGCATCAAATGGCCTCCCAGGAGAGAGATGGTGGTCAAGACCAGGCCTAACTTTCCAGTGCAGGGGACCTCAGGTAAAACTTTAACAAGGAGCTGAACCTGCTGATCACCAACAACAGCTAGAAGGTATCCAAAGGGGCATGCATTGCCTGATCCCAATAATGTAATTTACAGCTATTCCACCATGGATAGTTTCAAACAGTAACTGTGTCCCCAACTCATGCATTGCTTAATGTGAATGAGGGCGACCATGGCTACTCTCCCTATTGATCCATACCATCAGCTCGGGTTTGTCAAACAGTAATGGTGTCCCCAACTCCCTCAGAAAGAACCCTCCCAGGCTCTGGGGATAGTTCAAGATGCACACTACCATGATCTCCTGGAGGATAAAGATCAGGGTAGTGCTAACTTGCATCTTGAGCAAAGGTATGCGGCCCACCACCTGCAGCTATTCTTCCATGGCGGCTGTGCTGATCTGTGATTGGCAGGGAAGCATCTCATGGACAGGGCACAAGCCAGGTGTGTAACATCACTCTGAGCTTGACCCAAATGGCAGGGTTCATGGGAGTCTGAGGGCACCATTGGGTCTCAACCTGCTTAATCCATAGGTGCAGGTGAACAACACCCCAGAAAACAAGTAGACCTCCAAGGTGCTTCACTGGGGCCTGTGGGTGAATGATCGGGTTTTTGGTTAGGATTGCCCTTGCCTTCCATCTGTTAGTGGTGAAAATACTAACCTAATGCTGTAATACACAGCTATTCCACATTAGTTAGTTTTGGGAATGGGTTCGAATCCCTACTTGTGTTAACACATAAAGGCACTCTCTGTTAGGGACACCAGGCAGTCAGTTTGGCCACAGGAGCAAAGATACTCTGTTTTGGGACTGTCTCACTAAAATTATACTAAAAAATTTAAAGAAGATTTAAGTTTGTATTTGGATATTTAGTCCAATTTTACTAAAAATCTTAAAATGGCGATATCTGGCAAGAAGGAACGGCTGGGATTTTGTTCTCAACTGATTCTAAAGGGTGAGCAAAAAAAATGCGTAGATTTTTAAAATTCAAATTGCGCGGCTTGTGTAAATGGTAGAAAAAAGGCACGCATATTGTAAAAACCGCTAAGAAGTCTATTTTTAGGAAATATAAAAATGATTCCTATGCTATGTATAGTTTAGGAGCTACGTGTTAAAATGTCCCAACTGACTTAAAACTTGAATTGCGAGTAAATTTTGGGACATTTTACCATCTGGCTCCTAGATTATTTGTAGCACAGGAACCATTCTTATATTTCCAAAAAATACAGTTCATAGCGGTTCTAACGGTATGCGTAACATTTTTCTTCTATTAACACAAGCCGCGCAATTTGAAATTAAAAAATGTAGGCATCTCTTTTTGCAAAATATCTTCTCTAATTTTTAGTTATATTTTAAAATTTACTCGCAAGTCAAGTTTTACATCAGTTTGGACATTTTAACACGTAGCTCCTAAACTATACATAGCATAGGAATCATTTTTATATTTCCTTTATTTAACTTAATATATAGAATTTTATTTATTTTTGTGATATACACAATTTTTGTCAAAAAAAGTGTAGAATATAGAATTTTATATTTTTTGTGTCTAATATACAAAATTTAATCTGATACCAAAAAGGCACCCAATAAGTCAAAAAAGTGTACAACAGTACAATATAAAATTGGACACTTTGTCCCGAAAAAAATACAATTTTCATGAACAATGAGCAGTCTCTACTCTGTTACGTCAAAGTAAAAGTATTTTCCTAAACATTCTATTTGTTTTGTAGATTGCAAGTTCCCTGTCCCAGGTTAAAACTGTAGACAAACTCTTTGAAGCTTTATGCAAAGGAATTGGCGCATCTTTTTGACCCCATTCTCAAGGGGGGAAGTTTTTTCTTAAGTTTTTACTTTTACTACTTTTACTGTTTACCCTATTTTAGATGTTTCTATATTTTAAACGTGTGATTTTTTGGAATATCTTTTTTTAGAAATCGGTTTCCTATGGGATCGAAAGCCATTATTGCATCTATCTCTTGTTTTGTTTGATTCTAAATAAGAGGCGAATCGTTCCTATAATTGTTGATATTATTTAGAAGGTTGTAGAGTGCCAAATTTTATTTCAAATCTATTACATTAATGTAAAAATAAATAACAAAAATTTGAAGGAGGAAAAAAACTACGAGTTTATTTTTTTTGTGTTTAATCTTCTTGCACACACAAATTTGTAGAGAATCATTACATCAAAACTCCTGCTAAAATAGATACTCTGTCTTTAAGACCCCCATACTTTTTTTCCCTAATACTGATTAAAATGTTTAAAATATGTTTAACCCTAAATGTTTTACCCCTAAATGTGTAAGTGAAAAATTGCCTAGGTTTTCAGATAGCACAAATCTGCCACTTAACTTAAAATTATTTTAGGATCGATCGATCCTGACAGCAATAGTTTCTGAGATAGGAGGGGAGGCGTTAGATGCCCCCCTCCCTTCCTCCTGGAATAATAATTACTTGAACGCCCCCCGGAATAGGGTTAAAAGGTAGAAAAAAGATTCATGAATCATATTCTAAATATAAAATATTGTATCTTGTAAAAAAAATGTACAAATAAAAGAGAAACATTTTCGTGTTTAAAACTTATGACGACAGAATTTTAAAGCAAAACCTGCAAATAATCATTTTTCAAAGCAGAGAATTTGGTGGCTTAACTATGTAAGGATGAGAAACACAAACAAAATATTTTAAAAAGAGATGATTATTATGAGTAGATCAGGGCATATTAAGATTTGGGTTGTTATTCAGTAAAAATCTATTAATCTATTTGGATTGGCAGATTAATGTGTGGATTGAGTGAAAAAGTTCGTTGATATTCAGGAAATCCCTTTGCTATTACTAAGAAAAGTCTAAACATAATCATGTCCTAGAAGAAGTTGTACAAAGTTTGAAACACCAGATATTGTAAAGGCTCCAAATGCCTCAGCTTAGTTTTATTTTCTACAATGTTACAATTTCTAAAGAATCTGTTTTAAAAAGAAAAAACAAAAAGGTATTAGAACCCACGCAGTTAAAAAGTTCATAAGAAATATATTCATTATTAGCTGTAAACGTCTCAAAAAAGTATTGAGGATAAAAGAATAGACTTAAATTTATATATCTGATTTTCATATTGACATTTTGTTACTTTTATATAAAGATTGGGCATTTAAATTTGCTTTAAAAGCCTTCCTTTCATCTTTATTAAAAAGCACAACATTTTCTCTTTTAAAAAAAAATATTTAGAAAGTAGGGGAATAATTAGGAGATATAGAAACTTGTTATGAATGGTAAAGAAGATAGGTTTACCTATTTAATTGACAAACTGTATCATATACATGCACCATTTATATTAATCTTACCTTGTAGAGGATCAGCCATGGGTGTAGTGAAAGCAAAGATTTGGGTATCATCTCTTTATACAAAATATATTTTAATCATCAAATTTATCAATAAGTTTGTTTTTAAGGGTAGGTTTTGATAGGTAGATTTATGAACCATCAAATAAACTAAAATAAAAAAAAATTAGCGTGGTTGCTTTCACCCCCAAATCTCAAGGGCCCCTAGAGGCCCATAGGGGCGTATCCGCTAGTATAAAACATATTTGGATACAGGTAATTCGATTACACATAATCTTATGTGATTCTAGGGAAGAAGAAAAATCAGCCTGTTACGTCATGAAAACGAGGGATTATCCATCTCTTTTTTAGGGGTTTTCTTTGCCACTTCTCCTCTCCTTTCCTCATCCCTCATTTTTATGACGTCATTAAGGGACTTCTTTGTCGATTCTTATTATAACCAACAAGTCCTTGAGATCTAATAATAGATAATTAGATTGTATGTAATGACATATCTTATTATAATTTCTTCATGCAATTTTGTAATCTCAAATCAGAAAGTATATACAGAAAGGGGTAGGGACATGAAGTTTTATAATTTTCTTATTTAATGCTTTCAAAACTTTCAAACCTTAGAGAGACCTTTTTTTATCAAATTGTATTTTATAATGTCAGTCAATAAAATATAATAGAAACCATGAATTATTTGAAAGAAGGTATATCTATGTCCTAATATTCTAAAGAATACTTGAATCCCTTACTGGTTAGTCCGTGACATCATATCTTTTTCAGTTTCTTCCTAAAGATTTGACGCTTTCCCTGAAATCGCCTTCCCGCACTGAAAACCCACCCCGCTTATTTTATTTAAATTCAGAATGAAGAGAGGTTATATTTTTTTCATGCTTAACCACTGCCAAATACCATATTTGTATAACATGTTCTAACCTGACCTAAAGTATTAAAAAAACAAATAAAAACTAATACCCTACTTTTTAAAATTTCGTTCAAAATAAGTGGGGCTGGGAGGGTTGTGCTCGACTAGGCACTTTGAAGGAAAATACCGATTTATTTGGAATATATATATATTAAATATGCAAAGGAAAAAATATCTTGTTTCCTTTTTCTAGGAACCTTCATTTTATTGACAAGATGGATAGGTTTACTGGAATGTTGAAGAAAAAAATGGTTTGAATTATATGAAATAATTTTTAGGGATTAAAAAAATTTATATCCTATTTATTACGTAGTGAGCTTTTATGTCTGTAGCTAAGGATCTTAATAACTGATGAACCGATGTGGTTCTCCTTTTCATTGGAGCTTCTTGTAGTTCAGGAAAGTTTTTACTATATTTTTTATTCGGGAATTGGAGGGTATCTCAACTCTCCCAAGAAAAAACTACAACCCCCTCAAAAAATCTTTTTCACTTCTTTTCTAAACTTAAATTAAAAATGAGGGAGGGGTCTAATTATCCCCCTTCCCACTTTAAGTGCCTCAGAAGCTTCTAGGGGCGTAACCGCTAGTCCCTAAAGAAATGAAATCTTTATGTGTATGTCTGTCTGTAGCTTAGGATTTCGCTAACTGTTGGGTGGATATGGTTCTCCTATACAGTAAAGCTTCTAATAGGTTCCGAGAAGGTTTAAACTAAACGTTTTTTGTTTTACTTTTGAAACTGAAATTGAAAGTTGAGTAAATAAACCTCACATCCTCAATCACCACCCCCCCCCCCCCCCCCACCAACATTCAAAAGAGTAAATGAGATGATTAAAAGTTTTGCCCGTTGAAACTGAAGGTCTGCAGAGAGTTTGGTGCAGATTCAATTCTGGTGGCATTCTCATTGTAGGTAAAGCTTTCCTCTCTGCTTGTAAACATCACACAACTACAATGTTAACAAAGTTAATCAATTACAAAAATAAATATAGTAGATCTAGATCCCATCTCAGAAATTTTGACCAATAAGAACACATGAAATGAACGATCCGGTCATATAATTAGTTAGAATGCTTTCACATTTTGGTACGAAAGGTTATTGTTTTTTTTTATCCATGTATATATTAGTCATATATAAGTAGTTTTATTTCTTAGAATAAAAGCTAGCTTTTAGGAAATTATTATACCATCCGAAAATTCAATCGTTTTACTTAAAATTAGGGGTTAATCGGTCTAGACTGGATCTTTCTAAACATAATACAAACTGACAATTAGGAATATAAACTTCCTGTTACTTTATGACTTATCGACAGACGTACAAACGAACCAAGCAACATAACAATGTTTATCTCTATACCACACAAAAAAAACACAAAAGAAAAAAAGTAGTTGGAATCACATGAAAGAATATAACCAATCCTAATTCAGCGATAGAGTATTTAATACCACCTAATCCATAAAACTAAAAATTACCTAGCTTTCAAGGAGAACTTGCAATCTAAAGCAAAGGTGACAAAAACCTCACTGGACTGCGAAATTATTTCCTAAAGTTTTAAATTTATGGGGTTAAAACTACTTTTAATAGTTTTCTTGGTTATCACACGAACATTTTACTAAAGTTGGTTCATGTCCTAATAATTCATCCCGTTCGATCGAAAATAATAAGTAGTAGAATGTAAATTTTTCTGCTTTTCATGAATATCCAACACAATTAGATTTGATTGGATTTTGATTATGTAGATCATATAAGCAGTAAGATATATAAGTTTTCCGGAATTTTAATGTTAGGGGGAGATTTGAAATCTGCATCAAATTTTAAGGAATTTTTATAAAATTCGTTTTTTGTATAATTCTTTATCTAAAAGCGGAAATGCATTTTAAGTTAATTAATTTTGACCAATAGGATAGGTGGATTTTAAACTACTGGTTGAATGATGTATGCCATCCAATCAGAGCGCAGATTTTTAAATCCACCAATCACAGATGCCAAAATTAATTAACTTAAATTGCATTTCCGCTTTTAGATAAAGAATTATAGAAAAAACGAATTTAATAAAAAAAATCCTCAAAATTTGATGCAGATTTCAAATCTCCCCCTAAAGAGTTAAGACTCTAGGGGGCTAGGTGTCGCTTCAGGTACTAGGTAACTAGACCTCTCTCCACGCACCTTGAAACATACATACAATACTTATGATTGCGGTGTAAAGCGTCCATTCACCCATCAGACAACCAACTCTCTGAGATGCACGACCTTTGTCTGAGAAGTCCCAACTGTGCATGGTAGCGAGTTGCGCCTGTTTTGGGCCAAGGCATTCCCCCCACTCTAACTATTTACGTCGCGCATCTGACATAGTAGCAGTGGGAACCATTTTCAACGTCTTTAGTTATGACGCGGTGTCAGGCCGAGATTCGAACCTATCACCTTCCCGACGACGAGAGGATGCGCTACATGTATAGCCACGGTCGCGGGTAAAAATCTCCCCCTAACTTTAAAATTCCGGAAAACTTATATATCTTAATAAGCAGTCTATGTTACTATTGGATATAATTATTCCTGTTAAAAAATAATAGATAACGAAATTGTCTGCCCATTGTAGTCAAATGTAAATGTGTCCATCAAATAAACAGTTTACACATGGTTGAAAATAAATAAAAGTTTAAATAGACCAAGTTCTTGATGGTAAAAAACGTAAACAAGGATAACAACATCCTAGAGCAGGGAATGCTGTTTTTTTTTAAAGAATATATATTTTCTTTTTAACCATTATGGATAGAATGAAAATGATATTTACCTTATTTAGATTATTATTAGAACTAAAATAGAAAGTGTTGTAATAGTCTTCTAGGTCTCCTATCTTTATTTTCTCGGACAGACTAGAATTAAAATGATAATAGTTATTTCTTGCATCGTATTATAAACAGCTTTCCGCGGATATATAATGTACAATTATAATCTTACAACCAGTTTTTTTAGCCCTTATATGCCAAAGGCACGAGCTTCGACTTAAATTAGTGTATTTTAATTGAAGGGAAGTTATTTATCGCATCGTGTTATAGACAGCTCTCCGTGTATATTAAAATGAAAAGTTAAAAGATTAAAACCAGTTTTTGGCCCTGAGTGTCCGATGTCCAAGGCTAACGAAATTCCTAATTTCAATTCAGTTTTAGTAGAAATACTAGTGGACATTTTAAACAAAGATATAATTTTGTGAATTGGCACAACATTTTTTAAAAAAAAGTGCTTATTTTTTTCAAGTATTTTCAGTAAAGTTATGTGTAATGGTTTATTCAAATACTCTTATAACTCTCATAATTAAGAACACTATGACTTTACAAGAGCATTTGACTAAACTGTTACACACAATTTTACAGAAAATACATTGTAAAAATGACCCCCTATTAATCATTGATTATAACAAAATTTAAATAAATGTTATTGGCATACCTTAGACTACAATCTTTTCCATTAGGATTATCTCCAGCAGTAAGGGCCACCTTCACTAAAGCATTCTCACAAGCACGCACACTAAAATTATTAATATCAAATTATATTATACTTAAGTGGTTTCGCCCCTAGCCTCTACGGGCTTTGCCCAAAGAGGTAATTCAAAAAAAAAGTATTCCTGGTGCTGCTAATTTTATGTGAAGTAGTTTCCCAAGAAATTATTTTTTTTTGTTGGGGGCGGAGGAAAAATTCCTTTTTTGGTGGTGTCCTACCCCCCAAAAAAATAGGTTAAAACCACCACAGGACCAATAGGTATATACCCTGAAGAGTAGAATCTGATCGGTTCAGTGGTTACTGAGATCTTAAGCTTCAGACGGACAGACATCAAGCTACTTTGTATTATAGATTATTGTATTAAATTTTCAGTCTAAAATTTCATTCAAAATTTGCTGGAGACCTGGAGGATCATATATGCAACCTGTGATAGGCCTTGATGTTTTATATTTCTATAAGGTTTTAGGGATCATATGAAGGAAATGAAGTCATTCCTAAAAAGGACAGAAATTGCCTTCAAAAGGAAGAAGTGACATTTAGGAAGGTGATTTTTATTCTCTTTTTCAGATATGTGAAAAAAAGGAGAGTGATTTTTGTCCATATTTCACTTGTCTGAGAAAAAGGAAGATGATTTCTGTCTTTTTTTGGAAGGAAATTTCTGTCCTGTTTAGGAATGACTTCATTTCCTTCATATGATCCGGTTTTAGTATATCTTAAGGATCATGGAAAGAAAACCTAGTAGCGGGGTTCGTCGTATTTTCACCCTAGCTTTTGATAGGTTAGTTTAGGTACATGTTAATGATTGTCCTGCAGTGTTAGGAAATAGTCCCCGCATGGTTAGAGCCCCCCCCTCCTGCAAGGGCTAGAAATAGGAGAAAAGCTAATGTGGAAATACGATGAAACCCCCGCTACTTCGTTTTCTTTTTATAATCCTATCTTATTATTCAGTTGTGCAAGATTATTACTATTCCATTTTTAGTTTGGTCTGCTTTTCTTTCATTAAAAACTGTGATGTCTATTTATAATTTACAAACAAAAATATATATGGATAAGAAAATAAGATAACCTAGACATAAAAGTTATCTACTTTACAATAAATCTCAAGCTATAAGGCTATAAAGCTGTCCCTTATAATTGCATTTCTTTTTGCCCTTGTAATAAACTGAAACAAGCAAAGCTAAGGAATTGGGTTGAGTTCTCTTAAAAAAGAAGACGTTTCAAACTTAGCATGTTGATTGCTGTACTAGTCAGGTATTATTTGAAAAGTGTAGCAACTTTATAATCTTTATCGGAATGTCGTGCGTCTATTTTAAACCTGTTAATATTTTAACTTTTTTAACAAAAATTCTTTATGTGATTTAAATATCCGGTTGATCTGATTTTCAGAATACTGATTCCCAAGAATACAAAATACAGTGTTATAGGCGAAGCATCTCTAAGTGTTAATTGTCGTTTGTCCTTCCGTTTCAGATCTTCGCTTTTATGGATATTGCTATCCTTGTTTATTTAAGATTGTGTTGTTCTACTTTATCTTAAATGTGTTCTAATCCTTGGCAATGTTGTAAAAGTTATTATAAAGGATGGTCAAAGTTTGGGAATTCATACTTATAAATTACATTTTCCGGTTTACATTAGGTTTTTTACCCTTGAAAATAATAATTATATTTTGTATCAAATCGTGGAGAATCTAATTAATTAATCTAAGGAATTTCTGATTTACACACATTTGTTTTTTGATGGAGGTCGAAAAAAACCGATTTTGAAATTATGAAATAAGAAAAGATAACTGATTGTGCGTCTGTTTGTATTGAAGGCTTTCTGAAAGTCAAGTATGTAGTGTTTATCAACTAAAATAGACTTTTCCAGAAATCTACAATCTTAAACGTAGTAAAAGATTTATAATTACTTGGATGTTACACCACAAAGGGAAACTCCAAGCTGACTAAACTAACCATACACCCCATTCACCCCGTTTACTCCATCCCCTCCTCTCCTATTGGATGAATGACCTGACCAATACCAGCAACCTAAATTTTCCTCTGTAAATTTATCCACGTGTTCTATATCCATTAATGCAGTAGTAGACTGTACATCTTTGTCAACATGCAGCCAAAATATTTGGCATTTGGCTACCATTCATTTTTTTCAAGCTCAAACTGTTTCAAGCAACGCTTTCTATAGTAAATTTGTTGTTTTCAAAGATATTGAAGTTTACTATAAAGTTATTTCCAGTATGGTTTCGAAACCGATTTATATCTGCAGGTTAGTAACCATACTAAAAAAATCCTGTATATTATAAAATAATACCAGTTTAGCGTCGAGGTGTTTTAATCTTATAATTTTTCATTTTAATATCCACGAGAAGCTGTCTATAATACGATGCAATAAGTAACTATTCTTGTTCTATTTATTGTAAGAGGAAAAAAGGATTGTTCTGTGAGTGGGGAGAAAAAAATGGATTGAAAGTTTGCCAACAACACTTGGTAGAACAAATTATATATTTGCATTCGGGAATTATAGTAAACCCCCCAAAAAAGTATGACTTTAATACAGCACAAATTAAAGTTAGTTAATCTATATAATAAGTATTGTATGTCCATACATATGTAATTAACCATACAAATATAATTTTGTACACTTCGTTACTTCTTATTTACTTGAAATAATTATTAATAATATTTGCAAAAAATGCATGACAATATTTTTAAATTACAGGATGATTTTAAATTATAGCTTTAAAGGGGTTATTATTATATTTTTAGCAACTATCTAATAGCCTTAAATTTTTTGCTGTAAAAAGTTTAGAATGAAGAAAAGAGATGTATAGCATATCTGTATTTGGTACTTGCATTTTCCTTCTCAGTTTCAGAACATGAAAAGATACAACAACAAAAAACATGCAACTACAGTGTAGTACATCAAAATAATCAAGTAAAAGGTTTAAAAAAGATAAATATACATTATTGTAAAACAATAGAGGGGGAAGGGGTTATATAACAGTGTGTCCCAACCCCGAGGAACCTGTGAAGACTTTAGATTAGGTCTTTGGAAATCAACCAATAGCGTAGTGAATATTAACACAGCCAAGTAGCCACGTAGGAGCAGAAAGCAATTTGCTAGCAGACGAAAACGGACCCCAACAGGGGGATCCAGGTAGTTTATAGTTTTATTAAATATACAAATAAAAATGCAGGGTACTGTCAGCGACGGTGTCCCGAAAAAAATATATTTTTGTAATTGTAAAGTGTCCTTTTTCTTTACCCCCCGTATTTGTATTTTTTACATGAATTCTTACAGATTTAATAGAATTTTGCACATATATTCAATTGGGAATAGAAGTATATTTCTCTTAAATCTTTGGATGAATTTCAATGATTTAAGATGAAAAGGACATTACCTTCATACAGAAGAAGAATTTTTATATAAAAAGAAAAGGTGACATGATATTTAACCACTAAGAAACTTCCAGTTAACCCTTACAGATCGGGGGGGGGGGGGGGCTCCAAGAGCCCCCCCTCTAGTTTTTTCAATCTTATTTTTTTTGTAGGTAAGATGGAGTGCTGTGACTTCATGACTTTTTAAGTTTAGTAATTATACGTCGGCAAGAGTTGATTTTATTAGGATATCTGGTCTGTGTCGGTCGTGGTGTCCGGTCAAAGTCGGTTGGGTAGCACCAAATTTAGAAAAAAATTCTAAGTAAATCTTAATTTCTACATTATGACTTTTGTGTATAAGGTAGAAACCTAAAATTTTTTTGGTGAATACTTAGATATCAATGACCTTCTGAGAAAAGTGGTGTTATGACCGTTTGACCGCTCCCTGACCGACTTTGTGACCGATTTTTGTCCGGCTTTTACTACAGACATATATCATGAATATCGTGGCTTCTATTACAGCTAGAGACCTATAATTTTTTTTGGTAAATCCTTGAGCAACAACAAACAGATAAAAATATTAATTTGCGCCGCCAACCGCCGTTTTACCGCCGTAACCGCCGAAAATGGCGGTTTCCGTTATTTGCCGTTTTTCGGCGATGATCAGAAAAAGTAATTTTTTTGTTATGAAAAATAAAAGTTCGTCCTAAAATTTGGTCATCCTAGCTGCAAAATTGGCCGCTCTACAGCTGTTTTAAAATTTAGCGGCTGGCCGCTAAAAAGCGGCTAAGGAGCGGCCTGGCCGCTATGACTAGAAAAAGTAATTTTCTCTAAAAATACACATGAACCACCAGAAAAAAAATTTACGTCTTTATCTGTACCAGGAGCCGAGATAGAGGGGGGGGCTCTTGGAGCCCCCCCCCCCGATCTATTAAGGTGGGAATTGGGGCCCGAGCTGTAAGGGTTAAGCAGTTTGCTAGATGTTTTGCTATAGACAAATATCCAAAAGTACTGTTTCAATAGAATTGAAGTTTTTATCGATTAAAAAAAATTTCATACTTCTTTAATAGCGAAGCTACTCTATAATTCCCCGTCAGTCCTTATTTCATTTACTTATTTGAAAATAGATTGCTGATTTGTTTTATTAAGATTCATTTTCCAAAGAGCATCCAGTATATTTGTATGTCAGTCCATAGGTCATGCTAAAAAATATAATTGTTTGATAAAAGAATAGTATCTTAATAAATTCTATTCTAATGTTCTTCTTTCTCTTTAATTTTCTTACTTTTTAATGACCACTGAACATTTGCTTGATTCACTTGTCAATTCATTTTTTGTGCTTCTTTACTTATGGATGTTGTCATTCTTGTTCTATTTAGTGTTTGTACTTTATTTTTTGATATTGAAGCAAGGTTTAAGTTAATCCATTAAAAGAATTAGGACGGATATTTTTATATTTTTTTTCTGTTCCCTAGCGGAAATTAGATGGAAAGTTTATCATTTTTTTGCACCAGACTTTTATAGGTGTTTAACACTAGTAGCACAATACTATTATTTTCAAAGCTAAAGGGGCAATGGGACATACTTACTTTTATAGGACTCGATTATAGAGATGTTTGCTTATAATATTTTACCTTATTGTAAAAGGAATCAGTATTAAAAAAATCAGATTAATAGGATTATTACAAAACATAAACAATTGTTGTCAAAAAGGTTAAAAATCAAAATTTTTTAAATGGACGTATTAATAGAGTTGCTACGCTTTCTAAATCGTACCTTACTATCATAGAAATCATCATGCAAAGATTAAAATCGATAGGACAATTCTAACATGACAAAATTAACAAAAGAGCAAATTGTTGCAGACGGACGGGCCGACTCTAATCATAGAAAAGCTTCATTTTTATAAATATAAAAAAATGATAATATGACTAGCTGTGTTATCTAAATATTTGATTTATGATACAAAGTAGAACGATGTCCGTTCGTCTGCCAGTCTGAACTTCAATATCCTGGTAACCGCTAAACCGATTGAGCTCTACTCTTTAGGGAATAAAGGTACTATTCCTCTGATGGTTTTTAGCCATTTTCTTAGGGGATGTTCCTAGTCAAAGAATAAGATAAAAATACTTTTAAATCTTAAACTCGATACAATTTGAAAATGTCTGTGAGAATGATTTTGCGGTACTTTAATAATTTTGCGTTTTAAAAGTTTTTTTTTGCGCCAAAGTAGAAACACAGTTTTATGCAAACAACATAAATCAATCAAAGCACATTTACCTGATTGATATTTTTATACAGGTTCTTTTTTACACGAGGGATTTTTTTGCAGCGCAGCTACTTTACAAGATATTATTTCATACAGTCACATGTAGGTGAATGCTTTTATGAAAGTAACAAGATAGTAGTCTGTCTATGTTTGTGTGTGTGTGTGTGTGTGTGTGTATGTGTGTGTGTAGCCTAAGATCTCACTAAACGTTGACCGACAGGTTTCTTCTTTACGGTGAAGCTTCTTGTAGGTCAAATAGGAATTATAAATAATTATAAAAAAATTTTCTCCAAAAAAATGTTTTTTTTTTAATTTTATCATTTTTCAAACTAATGTGAAAAAGGAAGGTTTAACATAAATCTACCTTCCATCAAGTGCCCTAAGGGGCGTAGCCGCTCGTTGATCTTAAGATTCTTAAGATACTAAGTTTCGCTGTTATTAAATATCTTTGTTTTTCTTCAAGATCTTCTTTTATGATTGATTTTTTTGTACAGAATAGTAAAAGATATATGATGCACTATTAGTATATAGGTTTCTACTAAACACAATAAACAACATATTTAAGATTTTTGTCGAAAGCTTACAAAT
This sequence comes from Acartia tonsa, assembly GCF_053477335.1. Lineage (NCBI taxonomy): Eukaryota > Metazoa > Arthropoda > Copepoda > Calanoida > Acartiidae > Acartia > Acartia tonsa. Next base: position 24,429,196 of record NC_137261.1, read on the forward strand.
GCTATAAGTAAAACAAAAAAAATTAATAATTTTAAAGCTATACACATTTAATTTATCTGATATTCTAGACATGGACTAACAGAAATGGTATATAATTTGTAGAGAAGCTTCGCTAGTTAAGATAATATACCTGACTGTATCTACGTCAGGTTGGCTGGGATCAAGAACAATGTCTGCAGTACCTGAATTATAGATAGCTTGATGAAATACAAACACTTCAAATCAAAGTTTAAAATTGTGAGATATGATTGTTATTTTCCAGTATGGCTTTGATAATACCTGCTGGATTAGAACCGGTTTATTTACTGAAAAATCATGAACAGCATCGCATTACAGACAGTTGTCCACGAGTATTAAATAGAAATCATAAAATTAATAGGATTTTTAATAGCCAGCTAACGAGACTGGTTTAATCGTATATTTTTTCATTTCAATATACGCAGATTGCAATCTGTAATTCGATACGATAAATAACTATTCCTCAAAACTCACATACAAAACATTGAACTAAAGTTTACACAGACAGAGGCGTATTCTATTATGTTGAAAAATGTTCAATCTACCGTTTATTGGGAATAAATCCTTATCTATTATCATAAAAATACCATAGCAAAAGGGATACATAGATAGGTCAATATTAGATAAATCAGCATATTTTTAGCAGATAAATGTATTTCTTTTGAATGTATTTTATAAATAATTTTGCATGTTTAAATAGGTCCTTTTATATCAAATTATTTTTTTTATATTATAAAAACTTTGTTGTTTTATGGCAAATAAAAAATCTTTATGAACATTCCTTAATGGATACTTTCTTTTTATTCTGATTGGATGTTACAAATTGTCCAACCTTTTAAACCAATTTTTTTTTTATATGTAAATTTATGTTTTATTTGTTTTGCTTTTTTTACCAAAATACTTTTTCTTTAATTTCTTTAAAAGTCTTTAAGAAGAAGGAAGGGAAAGAAAAGCGTGGACTAATGTTCTATAAAATAAAATTTGAACAGAGCAGGTAAAGATTTTCATTATCTATAATACAAAGTAGAACGATGTCTGTCTGTTTGTTTGTAGCGAAGGATCTCGCTAACCGCTGAACCGATCGGGTTCTCCATTACAGGGTAGCTTCTCATAGATCCCAGGAAGGTTTATAACTATTTTCTTGGAGGGTGGGACACCCCTAACCCCCCCAAAAAATGAAAAAAACCACAAAAATTAAAATAGTGGGGTCGACTACCCCCCCCCCCCCTCAAAAAAAATCCTTCCCCCAAAATATTTTTTTTGAATTTTCTCTAAAATCTAAAACACGAAAAATTAGTTTGATCAAACCTCCTGGGGCAAAGCCCCTAAAAGCTAGGGGCGAAGCTAGTGTATATATGACGTATGAGTTCGACAACCCCGCCCCCCCTCTCTTTTTTTTTGGGGGGGGGGATAAATTTTTTTATGTGCTATTTATCTTGAGATGGTCGTGATAACCTCCCCCAGAATAGTTATCAACCTTCCTAGGAACTATCAGAAGAGTACAGATAAAGATCATTTTACTTTATTATAAGGGTTGTTGGAAAATCTTACACTTAGTATTCTTGAGTCTCTTACTACCACCAATGCTAGGTTAACCTTAGTAAACAACTGTCCCTGGCCCAGGAATAAATGGGGAATAGTTAGTTTATGTGGGTCAGCAAATTTTAAGATTTGGCTGGCGTTGCTCATCTAACAGATCTTCTGTATACATTGAATGTTTAAACAAGGATATTTTAATAAATGCTGACTCTTGTTTCAATGGGAATAGTCCCTTTCGTGGCAACGCCTCTAAAGGGGCGATACGTCTTTATTTTTAAAATGACTTTTGATAGGTTATTTTAGGTTAGGTTAGGTTATATTGGGTTAGGTGATTACCCAACAGGGCTAGGGAATTTAACAGTGCAGCTGCTTTATAACTTATACGTGTCCGTATAGTCATGCGGTTGTAAATCTTTTAACAATTTAAATTATCAGCCCAGTCTATTTTCATCCTTTATCTTACTGGAATTAAACATGTTTTAAACATCAATGATTTTTTAAGGCTCAGCTATTTAAAAATATGAATTTGATAAAATTATCCAACAGACTTTGAAACTGTTGAGGATCAAGTGTTGCAACAATCCTAAAAAGCCTTTCAAATATACCAATAATTTACATTTTTTCTATAAAAAGTACAATAAAGGTATTTAAATCCCGAGTTTTAGTTCTTTCTTTGAAACTCTGATAAAATCGGTGCTAGGTATTTTGATTTACTTTACCTACCAATTTTCCTACATTTCAATTCTTTCAAACTTTTACTTTTTTTCCTCCCTTCTATTTTAGTTCACCATTCTTTTTCTTTTTTAATTTAGAAGCAATTCCATAAAATCTCTATTTCCTTTTATTATAAGATAATCTAACATTACTTTGATTCTAACTTAATTAATTTCATATTTTGTTGTCATATCATAATCTATTTCTTTATTAATTACAGTTACCCAAAGCAACTTTTATTTAAATAGTGACTTCGTCTCTAAAAGCCCCTATCAATTTTAATTTTAAAAAGAAAAAAAATAATAAAGTACAATTCAGGGGAGTCTTTTTTTATTGAGAGGTTGTGGATACCTCCCTTAAAATAGTTTAAAACATTCCCTGGGTCTATATAAGCATTACTGTAAATGAGAACCATATCGGTTCAGCGGTCAGCGAGATCCTTAGCTACAGATAAAAAAAAGCTTAATATAATAGGATACTTAAAACAGATTGTATGAAACAGTCAAGTTGCACGCAGCCAGGTTTATTAGATATATTCAGAAACATATTTTTGAAATTTATATGATATTACAAGCGTAGCATTTCTACAAGTAGGTTATATTACTAACCTTCACAATTATTATCACAGAGGTTTATTTGTCCATTGACAGCCACCGATAAGAATAAAACTGAGAACAGAGTACTACCTAAAAATATTCAAGTTAAGATTAAGTTATTTTTAATTGACCTACTCATGTAAATCATAATCAAACAAAAAAGTCAAAGATTAAAAATCATTTTGTATTCTATATTAAGTGTTGGAAAACTGTCTGAATATTGATTTGTCCAATAAGATCTTGTAAAGGAACGATAAAGATAAATCCATCATTTTGTACAAAGGTATAAGATTCATGAAATCTTTAAGAATGTGTAACAATGGGGATAAAGGAGGGAAATAGTTTTAATATTCCCACATACTTCAGGGAAGCAAGGATATATTGCAGCAGCCTCATCTAAGACGCAACCGCAACCCTTAAAGAATCCACTGCCACAGTTACTATTTAAATCCTCTAATTTTTTTATAATCTAAAAAATTTCTAACACAACCTAATGCACTTTTTAGAATATGTTTAAGAAGTTAATGTAAAGTAGACTTGAACAAGGAAGAAAATAACCACAAGTAGCAAAGCACTAGAAATTCATGGAAGAACAAAAAGACAAAATTAATTCTAAAAAAGATTAAGGTAATAAATGTGCAATAATTCTGAGAAATCACGAAACAAAACAAACTGTCGGATAACGTAATTCATACACTGTATGATCATCGATACAGGGAATCTTCAAAAAAAAATAAGCCGTCTATCTTCAATAGCAGCCGAGAAAATCACATTTCCCCCATAGCATTATGGAAGAAATGAAGGACAGACAGAGTGAATTGAGTAATTAATTGAGTGAGTTTGATAGTAAACAAAACATTTAATATATGAGGTTTTGTTCTTACTTTAAAATAAGATATTGTACAATGCTACTATGCAGAAGATTCATACTTTCATACCTTCGTCCCTGAATTTTTTCACCTTTATCCTTTGATTCTAAACTTTTCTGTTGGAATCAAAGATAAAACACAAGAAAAAGTTTTAGGCGTGAATTGTCTTTATAATTATTAACTTCCCCTCTCTGTTTTAAATCTTTTATAGTGTATAAGTAGAAACAACTGTTGTTTTTAAAGAAAGCAAGTTTTTAAGTAAGTCCACTGAAAATCCAAACGACATCATTTATTCGAGAACAAGAAATAAATATTTTAATTTTTTTTCGGAGTAATGAATTTGTGTTTAGCAGGGAGAAGGGAATGTAATTCTAACAAACAATTCTGAAGGAAAATTTCCTTACAAACCCCTTCTCTTTTTTCTCCCCTTCTTATCCGCTGCCCTTCAGTTACTTTTTAAAAAAGTAATACGCCAACTTTACCCTAACAAAATTTTGGATTTGCGGCAATTTTAGTTGTAATTGATTGTCTGAATAGCAGCCCCTGGTGTTCAGGAAGGTTTTAAGCAATTAGCTGACTTCTTCTATTGAAGTAGGGGTGAAGAAACTAGTTGTATTCAATAAAGTTATATGCCCAGTTCACAAATAACTTTTAGAGTTCGACCGATTTATTCTGTAGGTCAACCTAAACAAGTACAACTAACAAATGCCTTTATAAAATCGGTCAACCCAGGGGTAGCCAGTCTAACCAACAATTCTACAAAAAATCACGAAACCTTATGGGGTATAGTTTGTTTTTGTCATGTAAGTGAAGAGAGGTGGGAAAGAAGGGGAGAAAAAGGGGAAGGGCCCAAAGGGGTTGTGGGGAAATTTTCCTTTAGAGTTTTATGTCAGAATATCATTCCCTTGTCCCTAGGTCAACCTAAAGCTTCTTTAGGTGGACCTAAAATTTTCAGAGGTCGACCTATGTCTTTTGTGTCCATTTTTATGTAAACTAATAAAATGCCCACTGGTTTGCGGAAATAGCTCTTTTCCTTTTTGAATGGTTGCATTCATCCTTGTATTTTTTACCCTTCCTACGAAATGTGTAACTTTGTGAATGAAACACAAGAAACTATTTATAACAAAACTTGATGGTTTGTTTATGTAATATTTGCATTGTTTTTTTATAGCGCAGCTTCTTTAAACTTAGATGTTTTTTTTGTTCGTCTGTCCCTAATTTTCATTGTTTTTATGTGTTCATTTTCTATATATAAGTATCTTTAATAAAATACTTTAAAAAGAAAAGATCTTGTTTAAATTTTTGTGCTGTGACCATATCATTATAGGACTGTATTTAAACTATTTTGCTATTAGATATGATACTAGAATAATCAAATCAAAAATATAATAATCAGACGACTTTTGTTAAATGCCAACAAAAGTCACATTCACTCTTTAACCAGTATTTTTTTGGTAACAAATACATTCATACACCATATTACTTTTATTCACAATTAAAATACTATGCATTTTTTACCTAAAAAACAGTGAAACAAAAACATTTTAAATTCACTATATGTATATGATAAATTACACTAAAAAATAATTAAGTTTTGATGAAGTCAGAGGCAGGTAGCACAGGGCCATAAACACAGAGAGATAACACTCAAGAATTCCAGAGATATGTCTTCGAAAGAAAAAAATATATTATTTAACATTTTTATCTTATTTTCTATCCGTGGAACTCTAACCTAGAAGGAACGATATCGAGCTTTAATTCTTTGAATACATATAGAAAACCCTTTGATTGCCCAAATTTTGTCCTCATGTCATGATAATGCTATAAGCCTGTTTACGGGTCAAGGCATTCTTTCTATATTGTTTCTATCAACTTTACTAGTTTAAAAAAGAGAAAGAAGGACAATTCAACATCTCTATTTATCATGCGCTTTCGACGAGTAAATCAATAAGTAAAACACACCATTTATAATATGAAGTCCTGATTAAAACTGAAAACACCAAGGAAAAATAGCTTTTCATGATGCGTCTTATCCCTCGTGCTCTTGCAGATAACAGTGTTTATTACTTGTGTAAACTCACAATATCAGGGATAACGAAATGTCTGATACAAAAATATTACAATAGGACATACAAAGTCTCGGTTTTCTAAAGGAATAAGACAATGGCCGATAAATTGATGTACAACGCCAATGATTAGGAACAAAATCATCCTCTATGTTGATTACATTTAGTGGTTGAAACGTTTGAACAGTCAACTTTATAAACAAAAACACCAAAATTCACTAAAGTCCCCAAAGTTTTTAAGCCAACGAATAAAGAAAATTTATTATGAACTTTGGGGACAAGTGTAATAAACAGTCCATTTTCCTCTCTCTGCAAAGAATGCTTTTCTGATGGACAAAGAGCTTCACCCCTATCCCTTAAGGATGGACTGTCAAGAATGAGAACTCGTAGCTGGCGAAATCTAAAAGTTCAAACTGACACAACCAAAGCAAAAAAGTGCTTCTTTCATATTAAAAGATAAAACAATGTGATTCATCAGTAAATTCCTTAAGTTGGTTTTACATATTTGTAAGATTGGTTGACTTATTCAGAAGATAGATCTACCAACTTTTGTTGTTTATGTTTGATAAAAAAATGTCTCAATCAAAATCTATTTTCCACCGTTTAAAACTCTAATAAATGGCATGAAACTTTAATAAGGCCATCATTTGTGAAATTTAAAAGCTAATGAATAAAGAATATATTATATTTTTTTTAATTTAATTAAATATTCCATAACTTTCATTTCAATCCTTTTTTGGGGCCTATTGCATTCATTTTCCATAGGCAAAGAACGATGAACACCATATTAGCAAAGATATATTTTTTTTAAATATAAAAGTTAAAATGTGTGAAAGTACCAAAAGATCTCGCTAACAGCTGGACCTATTTCATATTTTTTTAAAAGATGTTTTCCTATTTGTCCCAGAATGATTTTACTATTTTTGGCAAAGGTATCTAAAACCTCATACAACAACAACTACTGAACACCCTTCCCTCAAAAATATTTTTTAAACTTTTTTCTCGTCAAATTACAATTTTCAAATAAGACTTCAAGAAAATTTCAATGCATTAATAAAAACAGACAGCCTCTACGGAAAACTTCTAGAATAGTTGTGCTGCTTTTCAAAGTCTATATAATGAGTGAGGCAGGCTATTGGAATGTTTTAATTAAAATATTTTTTTATTTCATGTTTTTATTCAGTTTTGTATAAAAGTAATTTACTTTAATGTAATGGTGTGAGCATAATATTACATTCAATAGCAAAGCTTCTTTGCAATTCATACTTGAAAGTATGTACATAATCCTCGGAATTTAATCAATAACAAGGGGTACATTAAACCAGAGATAGCTATCTAGAGGGTTATAATTTTGGAGGAATATCTGACTATTTTTTATTTTTTTCTTTTTCCTTGACCCTTTTAATTAATTCGCGTCCTTTGAGTTTATGATTAAACTTAAACCCTAAATACAAATAACTTACTTGTTAGGTCAAGTTTTTTTTTCTCGCTAATGACATTATTTGTATGAAATACAAAAAAAGGCACAAAAAGATCATTCTATTAACTCTATTGAATGATTATCCTTATAATAAAGTAAAAGGATGTTCGTCTGTGTGTCTGTACCATAGGATCTTGTTAACCGCTGAACCGATCGGGTTCTCCTTAACAGGGTAGCTTTTTATTGGTCGTGGGAAGGTTTATAACTATTTTTTGGGAGGGCACCACCCTCCCAAGAGAAATCGCACCTAGAAAAAAATTATCCCCCCTCCAAAATTTTTTTTTTTTACAACTTTTTTAACTTAAACTAAAAATTGGATTGGGGGATACCCCCCCCCCCTCAAAAAAAATTCTCCTCTACCAATTTTATTTTACTTTTTCTCTTAAAATCTATAATAATAAATTGGGTTATCAAATTCGACTCTCCCCTTCTCAAGTTTCCCTAGAGGCCTCTAGGGGCGTAGCCGCTAGTATGTACATATACTAATAATGGAAACAAAATATCTGATCAAATTTAAATATGTTATTGACTTACTTACCCCTTAACTTTTGATATGCTATTTTATCAAGTGAAGGAGGAGTTTTGCCCTTAATGGATATTATGGTATTGTTTTCTTGTTTTTTATGATATTTTACGTACACAAATAAATCTCACATTAAAGTTGCGTGTGTATGATATGGGTGCTTTACCAGGAATGCAGGGAAATAACAATGGCCAATTAATTCAGTCTAAATTAGTTATCTATAATACAAAGTAGCTTGATGTCTGTCCGTCCGTCTGTCCGTCCGTCCGTCTGAAGCTTAAGATTTCGGTAACCACTGAACCGATCGGATTCTACTCTTCAGGGTATATACCTATTGGTCGTGTGGTGGTTTTAAGCTATTTTCTTGGGGGGTAGGACACCCCCAACCCCCCAAAAAACAAAAAAATCCCCCCCCCATTTTTTTTTTTTTTTTTTTTTTTTTTATTTGCTGAAGATTTCCTAGGTCCTTTGTTAAAAAATATTTTTTATTCCAGCATTTATTTTGAATGAAAGAATAGCAACATTCTCTCACTAAAAACAATAAATATTAATTTTTTTTATCATCTCTTGGGGCAAAGCCCCTAGAGGCTAGGGGCGAAGCCGCTAGTCCTTATAATAAAGTAACAAGATTTCTGTTTATATGTCTGTGTATTTGTTTGTCTGTACCAAAGGATCTCGCTAACTACTGAACCACCGGACTGACCGAGCGTTTACTTACTGTATACATACATATATATAATCTTCATTTTCTGCTCTAATTTAAATTGTTAGCAATAATACCATTGAAAAAAATAAATTATTGCTTTTCTTCTATTTATCTATCCCTGAACCTGGTGTATCGTGTGTTTGGCAATAAATGTTTTGATAAAATGTAACCCAACCCAAGTTTTTACAAAGCATTTACTGTATAGTATATTCAAGGAATCCAATCAAGTCTGCAAAAGAATTTGCAAATAATAAAGGTAATCACTCAGACTGCAATTCTGATTTTAATATCTTTGAGAACTGTGCAGGAAGGTAGGTGAATAGAACGCTATAGGCTTCAGTTAAAGCTATAGACATTGCAATACCGATTATATTTATAGATAAATCTGTTTATAGTTCCAATAGAAAAATTATGTCATATCAGTATAGTCCATTATTCGGGACTTTTCGGCAAAAAGTTTTTATTTTTAGTGCCTATAAAAAATGGGATGAATTTAAAAACCTTTGGCCGAAAATTCCGAATTACGTCATATTAGAATAATGGTCTATTCTATTATGACGTCATTTTTATAGGCACTATAAAAGCTTCTATGTAGATTTATTCTTGTGCTTGAGCCGTACGATTAGGCGTACGAAAGCACACTGGCGAAATTTATCCCTTTAAAAAGTTACTTTCGCAGACGAGATCAGACACTTCTATTCTGCTGAATACACTTTAAAGGTTTTTGCAAGTCTACATGTAACAAGGCTAGTGTGATTTCAATTCCGCTTTCCGTTTTATATTTACAACAAATAAATGATAAAAGTTGTTTTATGATGATAGAATGTTATACAACATAGTTTAATAATGTATTAATATGCGCTTCTGAGATTTTATTTTGTGATACATATGCGCTTTTGAATGCACACTGTCGCCTACCAGACTTTCCTTGAAATTTTCCTGTTTATAAATCACTATACTAAGTGGGCTTGTCATCTAAGATCTGCGGAAAAGCTGGTCTTTAAATTTTTAAAAAGTCAGGGTTATATGTGGCTTACATTAAATTTTAGAGATGTAGAATAGATGGAAGATATGTTGGTTTTAAATTTAACAACGCATTTGATAGTTTTTTTGATGCTTAAATAATTCAAAATGTATTTTCAAACAATAAATTGAAAAGCTTCGAGAGCTGAGAAGGAAATAATATTTGGTGAATATTAAACTAGTTTCAATATAATTCTTTTATAACATATATTTCACAACTATTCGCAATTCTTGATTTATTTGTTGATGATTTAATTTGTGGAAATATTTTTCATTCAGAAAGGAATATGAGTAACAAAGAAAGTTTTTTTTAATAGCACTTAAAAATTGAAAATCTAATAATCTTACTTATTTGGAACAGATAAACAGCGTGACTTTATAATACACTATTTAACGGTAAATAATGGGGCCACGGCGGTAAAATTAATATTAATCTTTTAATCTTTGATATTTCTTATAGTTTCCGAGATTATGGGTAATTAAACACATAAATTTTGCACCTGCAATAAATTTCTTTTTTATTCAAAATTCAATAATTTCTAGACTAAAATATAGGCAATGGATTATGTTTTCTAGAAACAATTGTTTGCAAATTTTTGACCTATTAATGGTAAATGCTTTTGAATACAATATGGAGTTTGAGTGGATTGGAGTATAATTAAGCTGTTTTTATACAATTAATTTTTTATACAATAGATTTAGTTTTTTAAGACATACAGAGATGTGGTGGAGGGAGGTAAGGATATTCTTCTCCTTTTTGGGGCAATATCTCTGAAAGGGTCTGTCGAACTACCCATCCAAATAAACTAAAACCTGCACTGGACCAATGGTAAACTGTGCTGAAAATTGTGGAATTTATTGTCCTGCCGCTTACTAGATCTTATCGAAAATACATACAGAAAAACATGTAGACATCCAGGAGTACTTTTGTATCGTGACACTAAAAGTTCAAGTCTAATCAACAACTAACAGACAAACTATAATTTTTTCAAGTCAAAAAAAGAGGATGACCACTTAAATAAACAATTATTTACGCACTACCCACACTAGAATAGGTTATGCAAATTTAAAGAAAATACTCAATAGTAAAACTGCACAATGCAAGGGGTTCCTTGGTGTTTTCATGGTTACGTCTGGTTCTTATTTTTAGCAAATTCTAAATATAATTTTGCATTATTTTAGAGTTCCCAATTAAAATATTTTTTAAAAACATTTTCATCCTGCTTTGAAATAAGAAAAATCTACTCCCCTTGATTCCTCAAGTAAAAACTTTAAAAAGGAGGGTGCAGGTCAGCAGCTTAAATTTTACCTGTTGGAGCGCTTTCCCTAGAGGTTAGGGACGAAGCTGCTAGTAGTATTTTTTTTAAAACCTAACTTTTATATACCACATTATCTCAACTAACATAAATAAAAGTAACAGAGGAGTTTAAAATAGATTTTTATTTCAAGTTGTCTCAACACTTAGCTTAGGTTTTGCATTATTGGCTACATTTAGGGGGAAAGATACTCCAGTGTAAATTTATTTAACACATATTTATTTTATTTTTATAAATTTTAATTCCATACTATTTTAAAATTATGTTTATCATAAAAGTGCTTACAATTATATGTAGAATTTAAAAAGTCCCTAAAATAATTAGTATGTGTCGTTACTATTTTAATAAGGAAAACCATGTTTATGACCACGATTATATTTAAACATAATTTTTTGTCTATTGAAAGTGGATTACAAGAATCTTATTGGCCAAGATGATTATTATTATGAAGAAAGGAGAAAATTTAATTCTTTATTATCTTTTTATATAAAGGATTTCACCCTCCTAACTGTTGTAAACCACTGTCTTTGGCTTTTCTTATTCATTTTGTAATATGCCTAATTCATTGTATATTATACTAAGTATATATAGCAAGGATCGGCAGCTGTATTTTCGGCTTACCACAAAGCTTTGGATGATCAGCCATGAATAACCCGCCACCAAGACATCAATATGCTGTATAGCAGCACAATGTTATTGGATAATCATCCGAAAATGATGGTTGACGGAAATTGACAGCGGCTGAAACTACAGGAACTAAAAAGCCAACGATCCGAAGTAAGGCGACTGTAAAGCCTTAACACATAATACAAATAATTATAAATGTATGTTTGTTTATCTATTTGAACTCTAAACTCTGAAGCACAAATCTTCTTAAAACTCAGGAATAAAGGAGTTGCAACTAAAGGTCTATTTCTAAAACATGTTTTCAAAGTTTTTTTTCATCTCCAGCCTAAGATTTCAATAACTACTGAACCCATTTTAGGAAAGCTTTACTTAGGTCCATGAAAGGTTTTATACTATGCAATACAGCGTCCCTAATTTATAGGGGCGCAGCCTCTAGTAGATTCTAAAAGTATCAAAGATAAATATTTTAGGTTAAATTATATGAGGATTAAAAGAGCCCCGTCAGATTAAGGGGATGGTTGTTTCAGTATAGTTTTATTATTGTTTTGAATTTAATATTAACCTTATCCATGCTAAACCCTAAGTTCAACTTTAAATACCCTGTCAACATTCAAATCAACACAATAATATAAAGCTAAAATATTCCTGATAACCCATTATTAGCAGACAGTTAATTACTAAAATTATGTTGTTATGTTTTTTTTTTTCCCAATAAGATCTCGTTAGGAAAGCTTTATTAAAGTCTTTTTAGACTATTTTTGCAACACTATGAGAAGCTTCTATTTAGATTCTAGCTACTTAAAAGAAGTTATTATATATTCTAGGTTTTCTATGTTTCTAATGTAAATGTATGCTGATGTATCTAATAGGTAGGCCTTGATAAGTAGATAGGTAAACCCTACTTTACAAAGTTTCAGTTTTTGTTGATAGGGAAATCATTGATAAGTTTGTGTACCCTTGACTAACTTTCTTAATAGGATGATAGGCATTAAGAGGGGAGCTTGGTTTTATAATCATCACTGTATCATTTTAAGCAAGGAAGATACATTTTCATTATAAATGTGATATATAAAAGTAACAGGATCTGTGTGTGTGTGTCTCTGTGTACTGAAGGATCTCTGTAACTGCTAAACCAAAATGGCTCTTCTTTACAGTGCAGTTTCTAATAGGTCCTGTGAAGGTTTATACCTAATTTGGGGAGGTTACAACCTTCCTCCCAAGAGATATCGCTCCTATCAAAAATCACCCTATTGTGAAATTTCAATATTAACCCTCAGCATGTCTTTGTTTCAGTGATAATATTTATAGGGTAGCTTCGCTATGCAAGAATTTGATAAAGTAATTCTTAAACATTTATGAATAATTATTATCTTTAAAGATAAGTAATGGGAAATCATTGTTTGTAAAAGCTGCATTCTTTCTTTTTGACCTATTACAACTGTGAAGTGTTGCAATTCCTTTTTGGCATTAAAAAAGTCGTTTTTTCTGAATTAAAAGATCCAATTTTCAATTTCACTCTTTATTTTTAATAGTGCCAAAATTTGTTAAAAGAATTAAACACTTATTTTTAGAAAATTAAAGCCTAGAAATCCAGAAGTTGAATAAATGACAAATATTTAGAAAAGTTATAAATTTAGGAAGAGAGAAAGATGCTTTGGCCATAATAGAGATTTACAAATGTTTCAATGTTATGGTATGGTAGGTTTGTGTTATTTTTAAGTAGTAAAAGCAGGCGAAATACCTTGGCCCTTAAACTAACCAACTAAACCAACTATTATAATGATAGAAACAAATGTAATGCAATCAAAGTGCTGTATTTTTGTGTATTTTTATGTCACGGTAGTATATTTGTTAAACTTATTACTGAACAATCTAAAAATAACTTTATCCTTTTTTTTAGAATATGAATCTGTGTCTTACCCGGAACTGTTGACAATACAACATACAACACCATGGTAACAAACAATTTGAAAACAGCCATACAGACAGACATACAGACAAACCCATTGACAAACAGACGTAATAACTTTCATTGAAATGATGATAAACAAACAGACAAACAAACATTGAATTGTTTTAATTCTGGGTTTCGGATCTATTTAAAATAATTTAAAAATTTGGGATGGTATTGGTAACGTTCCAATGTAACTGAATTTTGCTTTTCAATACTTCGTTTTCTCTTAGTTATGTAGGCAACCCCCCCCCTTAAATCAAAATCCAGGGGATGTAGATCAAAACTGCATCATAAATTAGGACTTTAAAACTATTCTTACTGCTGCTATGTCAGATGCAGCATATTAATAGTTAGAGTAGGAGGAATGGCTTGGCACACAGCTCTTTAACCACGCAAAGTAAGGACTTCCAGACGAAGTTAGAACTAACAAAGAGATGGTTGGCTGTTGAGCGTTTTACTTGACCTACTCCCCCGGATGTTTGAAAAAGGAGAATTGTTCTCTTTAGTTACTATGAGGTAACGATAGCTGTATGTATATGTTTATTTATGAACAAAAATTTTAGATCCCCAACTCTGGATTAAAACCTCATGTTCTGTCCATGTATTCAAATACATCATGTTAAAACAGTGTAAAATTTAAATCAACAACTGTTAACTTGTGTGTAAAAAGTCAGAGAGCTGCTATAATAAGAAATATTGTTAAAGCTTGAATATAACTATGTATTTGTCTGTTGTCTTTTTAAAACATTTTAAGATATAAGCACGTTAAGTAAGCAAAATGATATAAAAATATATTTTTTAAAAGTTAAAAATCTATAATAAAAAGTAGCTTGATGTCTGTCCGTCTCAAGATAAAGATATCGATAACCGCTGAACCGAATGGGCTCTTCTCTTCAGGGAATATGCCTACTGGTTCTGTGGTGGTTTTAAGCTCTTTTCTTGGGTGGTGGGGCATCCTCAAACCCCAATATATAGTATATATTAGGGTTGACTTCCTTTTACCTCTTAGAGCTAAGCCCCAGAGGCTAGGGGCGAAGCCGTAAGTAAGAATTATAAAGAGGAGAATATTAGAAGAGCAATACAAGCTAACTGTAGTTGATCCAATTATTTCACTACATGATGTTTGAATTAATATATTCATGTACATACAACTATTAGTTTGACACGTGTGGTTCACACAAATTTAAATTTAACACTAATTCTACAAATATTTCAAATATTTACCATTTTATGTGATAAATTAAATGTGTCATGCAGTAATTTTATTCATGATAAAATTTTAGAATTAAATCAAAACTACTCTATGATACTCTACATATAAGATGTTAGTCTTTTGTCTGAATCATTGAAGGTTAACGTGATTTTCTCGGTTCCTATTTAAGATTGACTGCTGAAAATTTTTGGAAGGTTCCTATACCATGAAGCATCCAGTATGTGGTTCGTTGGTCTGTCTCTCATGTTACAAAAAATGAATATATTTTTCATATATATAAAGGTTTCGTGATTTTCTATTTTAAATATATTCATTGTTTGTGACATTTGCTCTTCAATTATCATTATACGTTTGTCTTTCTATAGTTCGCTTCGCTACTATTGGGTGAAGTCACCAATGATTGAATTTTAAAGTGCTTCTATACAAAAAAAATAAATGTCTCTTAATGTACAACTATATTCCATAATGTTTGGATATTTTTAAGGTCAAAAAGCTTAAATGTTTGCGAAAAATGCTCCACTTATGCAATTGTTGCTGAATAAGGAAGATAAAATGTTCTCTTCCTTACTTGTCTCTTACAATATGTTTGTCAATTTAAAACTAAACCATTATAGTATGAAAATTATTTTTAGATTAGCTAAAAAGAGGGGAGTTTTTAGTTTAAACTTTTTGGTCTGTTTTTACATTAATAGATCTTAAATATCCAAAACTTTGATAATTAAGTAAGAATAAAAGAATTTAAAGTTTATTCGTTGGGGAATTTTACTTAATGACTTGTCATCTTATATACCTATCCTTAGAGAGGGGTTAAGATAAGAATTGAGAACATGGAAATACAAAAACAAGTATAGTTTCGGGGAGATGATAGGTTCGAATCGGCCAGAATCGCGTGATTGTTTAATACGTTAAAAACTGTAAATACTGTTGTTATAGCATATGCGCGATGTTGATAGCAAGTGTAAAGGGGAATGCCTTGGTCTAGAAAAGGCACAACTTATTATTTAAAACAGTAAGAACTTCCAGATAAAGGTTGTACAATCAAAGTTGTACAAGTAAGCAACATCTTTTTTGGAAACTGTACATAAAGAATCATAAACAGTTTTTATTTGTGTATCACCTAAAGGTACACAAAATACATTTACAAGGATGACCACATTACAAAAGCAAATAATGACGAATTGGATAATAGATATTTATGAAATAGTAGGGACAAGAGCTGTTTTATCAATCAATGCCTTTATACTGTCAAATAGTTTATTCTTATAATTTTTTAAGTCATAATTTTGTTTTAAAAATCTACTATTTTTTATCCCCAATTTTTTAAATAGCTTTTTATTCTTTATTTTTGTTTGATTATTCCCTTTTATTTCTTGAAATATATTTGTTGAAATGTAATTTAAGAGAAAGAAAATGGTGCAGCCATAAGACAGATTAAAACAAGAAAAATAAATCCATTAAACATACTCCACATTGTCCTAGCTTTGTCAAACAAGCGGAGTAATTTGAAAAAAAAAACATTTTTATATTTTTTAAAAGCGAAGTTTTTCTATAATTAGAGTCGGTCCGTCCGTATGTCCGTCCATCCGAGATAGATAGCTTTTATTCGTTAATTTAGGCATGTTAGAATTGTCCTATCAGTTTCAAACTTTGCATGATGATTCCTGTAGTAATAAGGTACGATTTAGAAAGCGTAGCAACTCAATAATCATTACCAGAATGTCCGTACGTCAATTTTAAACATGTTGATTTTTCTACTTTTTTAACAACAAATTTTTATGTGATCTAATTATCCGTTTGATCTGATATTTGGTTTATTGATTCCTGGGACAACAAAGAACAATATTATAAGCGTAGAAACTTTATAATTAAGTCCTACAAATGTAAGTATGTAAATAAACATTATCCTATATCAAGTAGTTTTTCAACAAATTTACTTACAATTTTGCTTCGACTCTTATACTTTTATGTTCTGATTATTCAGTTCAGACACTATACATGTGTTAATGTCCGTTTGTCCTACTGTTTCAGTGCTTTGCTTTTATGGATGTTGTCATCCTTGTTTGGAGTAAGATTTAGGTCTATTTCCATAATCATATAACTCCAGGAAAGGAGAGAGGGAGGAAAATTGGGCTCTCATTTGTTGGCTTAAAATTTGGGGGGGGGGGGGGATTTATGAAATAAACAAGGATGGCAACATAAAGAAACAAGTACAGCAAAGCAAATGAGTTGGACTAGGGTGAAAATCAACCAGATTAAGGGCATAGTAAGTAATGATACTCAGTTGTCATATAAATCTGTATTCAAGATTTCAGAAAAAAATATATTATTACTCATAGACTAACAGACAATATAATTTAAAGAAATATTCGTGCATTGGCCAGCATAAATTTCAACAAAAAATAGGCAATCTATTTTAAATAGCAAAAGAGAAAAACAAATTTCTCTTTATTTGATGTTCTCTAAAGCATTATAGACAGACTGGCACACCAAGTAAAATAAATCAAAGAACCGTCAGAGCATTACCGACAGTCTGTCGAACCAAGATATAGATTAGATGCTCACTGATAAGAAAATATTTAGCCAAAAAAAACAGCTGTCTTTATAAAATAGCAGCTGATAAATAAACTAAATAAACGACTGTCTGAGCATTACCTATAGACAAACGGACCGAGTTAATTAATGCTTATCGGTATAGAGAATATTTTCTAAAAATTTCAGCCGTCTATCTTAGATTGCAGCAGAGATATTCCCATTTCTTCCCTAACGCTTCTTACTGACGTACGTACGGACATTTCGATTATAGAGTAGCTTCGCTTCTAAAAAAGAAAATAATTTCAAAGTTCTCCAATCCCTATGACTCAGAGATGTTGGGAACATTGGACTGTAAATTACGCTGGTGCCCAATATTTTATTGATATACTTTCTTTGGCTCAAAAATATTAGATTTTTTTATTAAATTTTGATTGGTTGGTTCAAACTAGTAGTGTCCAAACTTTTCAACTAATTATTTTAATGCCCAGAGGGTTATTTAGTTTATCATTGGTTAGTTTGAGAAATTTCTAGCTTGTTTAAATGTTCCTTATAAATTATCAACAATCACAACAAATAAGCATAACAAATGCATTTGATAACCGATAATTCCTGCTGCAAGGGGTTGTGCATAGGGGGTGGCTTAAGGGTTTGCCTACCCCTGGTGGGTTCAAGAACAACATTTAAAGAAAGAGATGGGGTTGTTTTGAAATGATTTAAGAGGGTAAGAGTTGAAAAAAAATGTTGAAAGAGTAAATTTTAGACCATCAATTTTGGGGAGGGGGAAATTGAGAGGAGTGCCGGGGTCAAAGGGTGGGGAGGGGGTAGGGGGACTTGAGGTTACCATCCTCGCCCTTATAGAGACCCCGTCAATATACCCATGCCCTTGTCCCCCACTTCCCTCTATTTCTCCCGGCCCTGCAAAGCACTACTCCCTTTTGGTTTGGCCTCACTGCTGATTACATGGGGTATGGTGTTGGCACACTCACACACACACACACACACACAAGGCCCGGACAGTACTGAAGTAACCATTGTGAGTATAGGAGCTCTGCGAGTGTGTGTTGTCTCAATTTTAGCTTTGATTCTTAGAGATCAGTGATCAAGCCAGCGGTGTAAATACCTTTTTTAAGTCTTCTTTGATATCAGGTAAATATCATTTATTGTTTATTCTTTAAAAAATTTATTCTTTAAAAAATTACACTATTTTCATAAAATTTTATTAGACAATTACAATACTAAGTCATAAAGTATAAGTGTAATGTGCAAATTTCCAGGAAATAAGACAATTGTAGTATAATAAAACCTAAATTAGTATGTTTTATAACATAACCATAATTTATTAAGGCTCTTTATGGGTTTCTTTTGATAAAATAGTGTAAAACTTGATGTAGACCACGTTTGTGTTCTATATATGCATTTGTAAACTCTGGAGAGAATAAAAATTCTGCAAAACAAATAGAAGTTTTAGATACATTGATATAAGATACAGCTAAGCCAAAATAGTTCAGTGTCAATGTCAACCAAAAAAATATTAGTTATGTTTAAGTTAAAAACTAATTAAATATGATTAAAAGTGATCTTCTATTTCATTTTTTTGTTTTGTTTTGAAATACAAAAGTTTAGCTAGTGAGTCATAGAATGTATTTGAAGATTTGTTTACATTTTAAAGTGAAAAAGATACTTTTAGATGTGTAGATGTTTTTAAAAAGAATTAAAAAATATAGGATTCTTTGTTTGTGGCTTTTATAGTTGCTTACAAAAGTTAAAATCAGAGTTTGATATCATATAAAAAAGTAAGGTTTTTTTTCTGAAGTTTAAGATCTGAATAACTACTGGGTTCTCAATTGGCTAGTTTAGTTTCAGGCTTAAGTCTAGTGATGGTTTTAAGCTATTTTTCTAGCACACTCTGCCCCTGCGAATACAGATATTTGAACAAATTGTTATAGAAAACATACCCCTGATAATCTGTAAGAGCATATAAAGTTTGTATAAGATTGAGTACAGATATGGAACTATGCACATGGAGAGTAGTGCAATTCCTAATAGTCTAGGATTAAACTTAGTTTATTGAGGCAGACAGGTTAACTGTCAATCTAGTCTCGTTCAAAAATACATTTAGATTAAATACTAAAAGGAGTTAACTTTTAACATTTCAAAAAAATAATATAATAACTAACATTGTCAGAGCAACCAAACTAAAAGTAAAGTACCAAGATGTTTTGCTAACTGTTGTATGTCACATGTTAATGTTGTATTTTTATGCTAGTGCTGCATTAAATTGCTGCTTTTAATATATTATTTGCAATTAACTAACAAAAATATACAGCGTGAATCATGAAAATCAATTTAAGTATTGTTTAAATGCTCGAATGTTTTGCAAGCTGAAACTTACATTTAAAATAGATTCTAAATTCCTATTGGATTACTTTATTGGCAACGACAAGTTTACTCTCAATTTATTTTCTTAGCTATTGATTTAGATTAATTTTAACATATTTATAGGTTTAAGCAAAAATTTTGAATTGCTTGATAATTGGCATATTGTCGGCGTTGATATAAGGCAAGCTATAATGTGTCAGATATTGCCACTTATAAAATGTCATTAAGCCGACAAAATTGTTAAATCACTTGTCAAAACAAGTTCTAGGTTTAAACGTCTAAATTTCATTTTTCTTGTAAAATTGGATTCGTTTTAAAGAATTAAATTTCTTTTTACAAGGTGATTAAAATTAATTGATTATTATCTAGTGTTCTTAGGAACATTGTTTATTAATTTAATTAAGATACCATTGAGATCCTTGAAAAAAAGATTGTTTACTTTTTCTTATGCATTCATTTTTCTGCATAAAAAATCCTGCTAAAAAAACTTCTGAAAATATGATTTTATATTAGAGTAGAATGCAAATGCAGCCGATGATAGTAATGGCTGATGGATGTAAGTCTAAGCTTAGACTGCGTCATAACTAAAGGCGTTACAAATGAGCTTTAAACAGAAGTTATGATATTTAAGGGCCAGTTGTTGCATTTTTGCGAGCATTACCATTTTTGTGAAAATGGACTATTTTGCTTATAAGATTGATCATATGTTTTATGATTAAAGTTGATATAATTACAACAAAAAATTGGCCTTTTTAAAGGCATTCTATTGGTAATTAGGCATAACTATAATATTGATAGGCAGGCAGCATGTACATATATACAGTTAAATATGATTTTGGTTCTGGCTTTTAATTAGTATAGACTTCATTTGTATCTTTGTGTAAATAGATAGATAGATAACTCTTTCCATGATGAATTATCAACATTAATAAATGATATAATGTGTATATAGTTATGCATATTCTGTAAAGGAAAGTGGTATCATTAATTTAATCTTTAATATAAGAGGTTGACAACTGACTTATGTAAGTTTGTTATATTATTTATTAATTAAATGATTTTTGTCTGTGATATAAATAATTACATTACTGCATTTTTTTATCGCTAGCGCCATCTTATTTGTGTTTAAATGTTTTCTGAAATGTAATTTTATGATTTTTATAGGCTAAGGTATTCCCCCTGCCCTTCTAATTATTCCTGGGGCCATTTGTGTATCTTTTGGTAGCAGCAGAAATCTTTTAATTACCGTTTCTTGTATGATAATAAAAATGATTGCTAATTTTCCAATAATATTTAGATTATTTATGTTATTTTCTAAAAATAAATAAGTGAAATGCGATACTTTTTGTAGTCATAAATCATTTCTTACACAATCTATAAAAACTAATGATAAAATAAAAACAGACATAAAACAAAACATATAAAGGATTCTGGTTAAATTTTTATCTTAATTCAAATAAAATCATTTTAAAAAGAATTTAAGATAAAATATTCCACTGAAGTTAGGAAAAAAAGAACAAAGTGAAGATTCTGTATATAATTCATTTGTTTTATCTTTTTAATTGGGCCTTACGCAAAAGAAATTTAATGAATTCTTTAAAAAATGAAGGTAAAAGAACAGTAGGAAATTATTGATAACAAAATCTAATTCTAATTATGTCAGGAATATTTTCTTGAATATAGTATAGTACATGTCAACTGTATATTATCTAACACAAGTTTTTAAAACATATCGACAGATTCAAATAAATGAAAATTATTAATGTTTACAAAATGTCTAACATAATCAACTTTTTGACAATGTTAGTATTTATTAAGCAGTTCAAATAACATGACTATGAAATTAAAGCCGACAACATGCAAAAAATGATAGTTCAAAGACAGACAAAAACAAAGATTTTTAGAGAAGCTTCAACACTAAAAACTAAATTTTGATAGAAATATACAGTCAGAATTTATTTCTTTTCCTATATCTTAATTTGTTATCTATAGAACAGGAAAGAGAAATAGGAAATGGTATTAAATATAGGCTTTCCTACAACTTTTAATATCATATTTTATTAAAAATTTTATTCGCGTAATTCCGTAAAATTGGATGCTGGGTTGTAGTTAAATGCTCTAAATAGGTCAAACTGCGTTTAATTCTACTCGTGTTTGATCAAAATTAAGAATAGTTTGATCTTAAGAGTTGCTTTGGGTACTAGAAGTCTGTCCACGCACCTTGAAACATACTCCGCTTATGACCGCAGGGTAAAGCGTCCATTCGCCCATCAGACAACCAACTCTCTGAGATGCACGACCTTTGTCTGAAAAGTCCCAACTGTGCATGGTAACGAGTTGCGCCTGTTTTGGACCAAGGCATTCCCCCCACTAACTAATTACTTCGCGCATCTGACATAGTAGCAGTAGGGACATTTTTAACGTCTTTAGTTAAGACGCGGTGTCGGACAGAGATTCGAACCTATCACCTTCCCGACGACGAGCGGATGCGCTACGTGTTGAGCTACGGTCGCGGGTTAAAGTTTGACCTAATAAGCGCAGTTGACTTGAAGCTTGCACCCAACTTAACGGAATTTCGCAAAAAAAAACCTATTTATTAATCTTTTTTATCAAGGAAAATAAAAATCTGCATTCTCGCGTTATTCAAACTACTTTTAAGTATCGAACTAGTTGCTTCTATTTAAAGAACTTCAATTTAAAAGATATCCATTTCCATGGATAGATAGCAGAATATGTATTGTTAACATAGGAAATATTTCTTTTTATCCATCTTAGCATTGTTAAAAATCAGATTGAAAATTTTTCATTTCGATTTAAAAATCTATTGAAATGTATTGGAATGATTTTAGATGCATAGCAGCTCTTCAAGTAACTAGACATTTTAAGCATTTATTAGATTTCAATAATTAATGTTGACTTTTTTACTTATGATCAAATATAAATATTATCAAGCTACTGTTACAAAAGATGATTGATATAATATTTATTCCTTGTATAAAACTGATTATTTAAGTTCTAAGATGTTTTTATTAAGTTAATATTTTTGAGGACAAAAAATTTGTCTTGTCAACATGTCAATCAAATTAAATTAGATGCTATTCTCACAAATATTGGAATACTTTCTTTTAAAAACAAGTTCAATATATTGGACAGGAGGACGGACGTACGGGCAAACAAGATTAATTTTGCTTTAGCTGCGCTTCTAAGAATAAGAGTATTCAAATGAAGCAAATAAAAAATTTAGACATACACCTATCCAAAGATGTATTGATTTTATACAATACTCTAGCGAAATAACTAATCTCATAACATTAAGACTGTTTTTATGTAATAGTTTCATCCTTCATTTTTATCTCTTTTTATTTGATTTTTATAAGCTTGTTTACTTTTTACAATATGCAATAATTGTTCTATAAAACTTACTTCCAGAACTTTTCTATGGCTAATATCTAAAGATTATTAAGATATTATTATATTCAGTATAAGCTTTAAGTTAATTTACTAACAAAGCTGTGATTATTAGCGATAAAGGTTACAGATCTAGCACAATTTTAGAGGCGCTGTTTCACTAAATTTTTAGGTTTGCGCCCTCAGAAAACGTCTTCTAAAATCATAAACTAAATTTGATATAAGAATGTTTTACACATTAAAAGAGAGGAGTTTTTAACATTGCTGCATGAAGTCTGTTTCTTCTTTATAGAAGACAATAATAATCAAAATTGATATTTACTAAAAAAAATGAATTATATCATAGTGTAATATTGTTTTTATGTAACATCAAAATATTACAAAGATTTATTGGAATAATACAGGGCTAGTCAGCAGCAATAAAATAGATATTTTAAAAACGCGGCAGTCCCAGAAATTTTGCTGCTTCATTTTTCAACAAATATAAGCATACAATTTAGCCGCATTTTTTATATTAACCAACCGCAAATGAAGTTTAACCTAAACTGGACGTTTAATTCTGTCGATAATAAATAGTTTGATAAAAGAGCAAGACAGTTATCAAATTTTATTTTCTTCTTATTTCTTTTCAATAAAAACTGATTGTTTAATTCCTTCGAAACAGTTTGTACACAGTACTGCAATAACTTTCAATAATAAATTATTTAAACAATATTAAACCAGGAAGGAAGGTTATCAAAGAAAAGCTGTCAATTATAAATTTTCTTAATTTTGGTGTATTTTTACTTTGTACATAACTAGTGGCTACGCCCCTATCTTCTAGGGGCTCTGGATAAGAAGGGGCAAAGATTGGGCCAGAAAAGCAGCTTAAAACCATCCCAAAATTTGTATCTTAAAATGAAATAACCTTAAACCACCACAGCTTACCAATAATAAAGAACCAAATTGGGCCAGTAATCATTTAGATCCTCTTTTTGACACAAAAATACTTACCACTTTATATAATAGAATTAGAAAAATTAGATATTCTTTATCGGCAATATCTCTTGTACGTGACCTATGACATTATAAAACAGTTTTAATCTTTTCATTCGAATCAATTGAAAAGCTAAGATTTATATTATTCTAGGTTTTGGTAATTAATTGAGTAATTATTTTGTATGTAATTTTTATATTAACAAAAGATCCATAAGGATTTCTCATTTTTTTCTCACTGATCCGCTTCTAAAGACTATTGCACTACGATAACAGACATCCAATAGACTGATAATGTATACATGTTTTTTTAATACTTTTTCTTTACGTTGCTAATGTTGCTAATGTCGTATGGGTGAGTTGCACCTGGACTGAACAGTCAACTTGTCAACTCAAGGCCAGACTCTTGGTCCTTCACCTCATACCCGTGGTACAGTACATTACAGACAACCAACTCTCTGTGATGCACGACCTTTGTCTGAGAAGTCCTAACTGTGCATGGTAACGAGTTGCGCCTGTTTTGGGCCAAGGCATTCCCCCAACTCTAACTATTTACGTCGCGCATCTGACATAGTAGCAGTGGGAACCATTTTTAACGTCTTTAGTTATGACGCGGTGTCGGACCGAGATTCGAACCTAACACCTTCCCGACGACGAGCGGATGCGCTACGTGTTGAGCCACGGTCGCGGGTTAAAAAATGTGGAACGCTTCACGATTTTGCGTGTCATCCTTGCGCAGGGCCATGCTAATCTTCTCTGTATCGTTCCAATTTTAGTATATGTACTTACGTTAAAATAGAATTAAAAATCTCATTGTTTTGTACATTTTATTAAATAAACTTTTTTAACTGTTAACAAAACTCGAGAAAAATACACTAAAACTATGGACGGTACAAAATCAGAATCTGTTTTAGTCTCCCTCCCAACCTGCACTATATATTGACCAATCTCAATAAGGAACAGATATTTGGAAAGAAAAATCTTTATTGCTTCAGACCACGGTTCAAAGGATCGCAAGATAATTTTACATTAATTGTTTTGTCTTTTATTTGCTGTTTGCAATGTTTACTAAAAAAAATATAGAACAATTTGAAAACAAAAAAATAATACAGTTTGTCCTAATGATAACTGCTCTTGACTTGCAAAAAAGCTGACATAAAAAGTTTTAAGTTGAATTATCCTAGCAATATTTGTTTACTGATTAGAGTAAAACACTAGAGGGAGGAAGGGTTAAATAACTGTATCTTTCCATCACAATGTCCTTGTGCCGACCCTCAGTTGGGTAATTGAAAATCAACCAATGGTATCGAGGAAATTAACACACCCAAGTAGCAGGAAACAATTTGGTAGCAGACGAAAAGGTCATTGAAAAAAGGGAGGGTGGTAGTTATCTTCATACATCTGGTATATAGATCTCTTGACTAATGTCTAGTATCTATTTAGTCCTAGTAATAATTTAGCCATTGCTTTAAATCATTAAAAAAAATTTTTTAGAATATTATCCATCCTTTGTTCCCTGGTTGAGTCTGATTTAGATCCATAAATTTCCCCTCACTCCCACCTACTTTTAGTTTTAATGATGAAAAACTGTAATTTACTTATTTGTACACTGAAAACAATAGATGTTGGAAAGGTAGTAGTTTGTAGAGTGATTATACGCTAAAAAGCAACATTGAAATAGTAAGTCATTCAATAAAAAGAAGTTTTTTTTTCTGGCTTACCTTTTAAGACTTCTCAAACGCTTAACCGATTGAGTTCTCCATTTTAGGTAATCTTCACATAGGTCCCTGGAAAAATTAAGTTTATTTAAATGTTCTCCCTCCACTAGATGCTAATGGTGCAGCCGGTAGTACTAGAATACATCGTTTTCTAATTACTATTTTAGTAAATGATATTTTGGATAATCTGAATCCCGAACAATTATCGTTATATCTTATGAACACTGGAAATGAAGTCTGTTTTAGATAATATAATTCCCTAGATACCAAATATATTTATCAAGAGCGCAGCTATTATACATATAACTATGATATGTCAGTAGTACGTCATTCCGTTAGTCTTGATCTTCTTAGTTTAGAATATAAGATGTATGTTGTAGAATGTAAAATGATTATGTATCTGTCATTTATTTACTATAATAGAGTATATTTAGAAAAAAATTATTTAAAAATTGCTTTATAATTATTCAAGATCAAGCTTTTCAATCAACAACATTGTTTAATAGTTCGCAAGCTATGCTTCTATCTGAGAGTTGTTATCGCTGTGCTAGTTTCGAAATCAATTGTACTTGTTAAAAAGATTTCCCCTATTATCTTGGTACAAAACTATGATAAACTTATTAGCTAGAATCCTGAAAGTGATATTAAATCTGAAGAAAATATTATTTGTCTCCAACTTTTATCTTATTTTTATTATATCAAATTCCAGTTTTTAAGCAATGACTAGGAATTAAGGAGGGAACATTAGAGTGGTATACTGGTATCTAAAGTTTTTAAACTACGATATTTTATTCTGTAGCTTTAAAACTCTGGGTACTTTTATTGATATTTAAAAAGTTGGTTCAAAACTACCAGAATCCAAACTTTTCACCTATAATTTAATCTACAGAAGGAGTAATCATGTTTATCATCATTAAGGATGAACATTAATTTTTTTGCCCATTGTCTTATAAATAATCTTTATTTTTAATTCATGGAAAAATAATTTAAATTAAAAAGTATATTCCCCATATTTTTGTGAGGAATTCTGATAAACTTATTAACGTGTATCGTAATAAGTTTTGCTTCTTATGAATTTATAATTTGATTACTGAGAACAATAAATGAAAAGAAAATCATGTTTCGCATAAGTTATGAAAATGTTTATAAATACATTAGTATCTTATAATTAGATAAATAGCTTCTCGAAAAATTTATTTTATAAACAAGGATGACAACATCCATAAAAGCAAAACTGTATAACGGCGGGACAAACGAACATTAACACTTATAGTGTTTCAGAACTGAATAAGCAAATTATAAAGTCTAAACAAAATAGGAAGTAAATTTGTTGCAAAACTGCTTAAATACAGACTACTTTTTAAGAATAAACCTGCATGCATTTTAATGACTTTATTATAGAGATGCTTTGCATGTAACAATGTACCTTTTGTAACAGGAATTAGATTAATGGGATAATTATATCATACAAAAAGTTGTTGAAAAAATTAGCACGTTTTAATTAGACGTACAGATTTTCTGGTAAAGATTATAGAAATGCTTTACTTTATAAGTCGTTACTAACTGTTAAAATCGATTCTAATCTTGCTGCTTATATTATATCGATATAGGGAAAGTAATTGGTTATACCTCATTTATGTTATATGACAAGATTTTATATTAATTACTTTCATATTATCACATAATTACGTATATATTAACAAATACTCAGTAGTGTATTAAATATTTATGAATTACAAGCTTTTTTGACATTTACATAGCATTTGATGGACAATTTATCATGCAGGTACAATACAGGATGATTCATTGTCAACAACAAGGGTAAGCATGTCAATAAGAAGCGAAAAAAAATATAATTATTTTCCAATTTATTTATCTTATCTAAAGCTGTGAGTATAGTAGTTTTACAGACTTAATAACATATTTAAAGAGGTTATAACTGACTTATTCATCGACCTGGTATTAAACGAGATATATGTATCAGAGAGAGAGGGGACAATGGGCTGTTTATTACACCAGCCCCCAAAGTTTTATAATTATATTTTCTTATTCGTTGCCTTAATAAATTTGGGTACTTTTGATTGGTTGATTCATTAAGATGAGTGTTCCAACGTTTTAACCTCTAATTTAAATCTACAGAAGGAGTATTTTTGTGTATCATTATCGGGGATGTACATCAATTTATCGGTCATTGTCTTATCCCTTTAGATCTTTGATAAGTAATACTCCAAGTGGGTAAAAACTTGAAAATTACGCCAAATCCACAAGCAGATCATAATTATAGCACAGTTGTGCAACAAACAACTGGTAGGTTTTACCTATTGTATATGTCCATATCATTAACGGAAAAGTATGTCATTAAAAGGATTACTGTAATATCTTTTGTAAAGTATGAGTAATGGTTCTTGTTATTCTTTATACTTATCGTGCTTGTTTTTATATATTATCAAAGTATTTACCACAAGTTATCAAAAAGGATGCGCATGTTTACTAAATATATTGCCGCGTTACTAACTAAGCAAAGATTAAGTTAAGACTGTAAAATATTTAAAACAAGTAACGCATAAGGCATGTTTGACTTAATACTGTGTCAAATTAATATTGACTGCCATAAGACCTAGATAGATAGATACAACATCAAAATAAAAGAGTGCAGCTATAGATTTTAATAGCATTGTCCTTAAACAGATTAATTCGGCTATGCTTTTGTTGACTTTAAATGCAAACCTTAGTTTTGAAATACTTTGATATCAAAGTATTACCTTGTATATCTTCCTAAAAAAAGCATTATTATAATAATAAAAAAAACACTTTTGCTTTTTCTTGCACTTTTTACATAAAAGTACACATGTATATGTTTATTTTGTTTCCTCTTGCATAATGCTGATTGAAATCTTGTACATTGGTCAGAATATTTACCAAAGTCGTGTTTATTGATAAAATAATAAAAACCATTCCTAATTTTTTTTACATCGTTTGAAAATTAATAAGTAGCGTTTTGTAATCAATTAGATCTGACATAAAGTTGAATGGATCAACAATACAATGACTTAAATAAGTAAATTTAAATATAAAAAAAATGTTAAGTATAGGTTATTTTTATTTTAGGGACATCGATAAGTGTCATGTGTGACGTCATAAAAGTATTATATTTTCCATCTCTTTTTTAGGGGTTTCCTTTCCCACTTCTCCTCTCATCTTTCTTTATAAGAAGTATTTTATGATGTCTCACATGACACATTCCGCTGCCCCCTATTTTGTTTAAAATTTCAAAATATTGAACAAGTTTAACAAATGAAATAGATTGTCCTTGTTGCAAAAAGTGTTGATGATGCTTATTGTTGTCATGACCTACTTGTATGTATAAATACCTTCCTGATTACATGAATATTATTATTATATTAAATTATTTTTGCTATACTAATGAATACAGATATATTCTTGTTTTGTTAATAATACAATAATAATGTTATGATGTATAACACAAAAGACTTGTTGCAAGGAAAAGAAGATGTATGTAAGCAAAGAATCATACAGGAGTAATCATTAACATTAATTTTTCATAAAATGAACAAAATGTTTACTGTAAAGCATTAAAGTTCTTTATATTTTCTAGTTCTTTTATTTAAATGAAATAAATATATAAAAATATAAAAGCAATTATTTAGAATTAGTTTGTCCCAATTAAATTTCCACTATTTTCAAACTCTTGTTATGAGTGCCAAAGTTTTGTTTACCTACTTGTAAATTTACCTTGCAGGCATGAGAGAATAATATTAAATGAATATACATATTATTTGTATGTATTTTTATACTGCATACAACAGATTATTTAGATAAATTAGAGTAGATGGGAGTGATAGCCTAGTAATCTGATATATATATGTGTGTGTGGGTGTGTGTGTGTGTGTGTGTGGATGGGTGGGTGTGTAAGACCATATAATTTACCTATTACCTATATACTAGTGTCTAGCCTAATCTAGTAAGAGTAATGAATGATATTTTTACATTTTTGTGCATTTTATTATTTTCTTGTCTTCTGATTGTCTTTTACAGTTAGATGTAAACATTCGCAGGTTCATAAAATAAGATTTAATTAATTCTTAACTTTGGCCAACATATTTCTATCTTAAAAGACCATCCCATATTTAAAAACAAATATTTTTGTGTTGTGAAAAAAACTTATATAATTTTGACATTGTGATATATTTTGTTGTGCAAATGATATTCTGCATCTAAATGTGAACTGTAAGATTTATTTAGATGTATATACTATTGTGTATGCTATCAAGATAGATACAATTTAAACTATAATATCCATATATTCATATTATACATATATTTCTATGTAAGAATATGATTCATATTTAGAAAAAAAAATCCATCTCAATTCACTTGGTTTTTTAACATAAACCTTCCCAGTTAATTTTCATTAAAAAGTAAAAAAAATATCAACAATATCCATAAATGTATTATTAGAATAGTGTTATTGGGTTATTTCAGATATAATAACTTAATTAACAAGGACATCCAAACTTTTTATATTTAGGGGATCGAGGGAAGGTGGACCTTTATTTTTGAAATTTATTAAATTTTCTTGATTTGTAAATACTAAGGTTAAAACTAATTTTTTGAAGGTGTGACTATGGAACCCACTTATTTTTGGTAGTGCCTTTAGCAAATTTTTTTGGGGGCGTTACACTCCCCCCTTCCCCTCATAATAAATCTCACATGGTCAAATAAATAATTAAAGCTGTATGACAAAAAAATGCTTATTGGGCAAATTGTGAGTTATTTTATTATCATACAGTTAAAAAAATTGTCTGGAGGTTGGGGGGGGGGGGGGGGAGGGTAATAGCAATATTTACTGACACTATCTATATTTATGTGTCTTTTTTAGTTTCCTTTGTTTATTATCATATCACGAAATACAAATTTTCAGTGAAACAGCCCTAACATAATACCTAAAATATCATATCAAATAAATTTTAATAGAATCATGTAATTTTTTTGTGTTCTACTTTCAAAAAAGGCATTGCGCATTTGTAAAAAAAAATCATATTGACAGTAGCAGCTTATAGTGCCTAATAAAAAATGACGTCCTACAATACAAATGACCAATTACCATTGGCCAATTACAATGTATACTGGCCTATAAAAGGCCATTTGTATTGTATGACGTAATTTTTTATTAGGCACTATAAGCTACTTCTTATACACATATAATAAGTTCTAGATAGAACTTTCTACATATAACATGAATTAAATGACATCATGATTTAAATAATATTAAATATGCATGTCTTTCCGATTTGTTGTTATTTGCTAAAGTTCAATGTTTAAAATACCAACCAGGTTTTGATGATGTCTGTGTGAAAAAGAAAACGTCACTCAGTTTTAAAATGCCAATTATGATTTCGAGGATTTTTTTCGTGTTATGATTTTTTTCTTTTGTAGACATGTCAATTGACAGGGAGTAGTATTCAGAAAAAAAGAATTATACAAACAAATTACAAGTCCATCCAATTGTAGTTAAAATTAAATGATATAAAAGCAAGGGCAATAATTAGCAAACTATTTATGATAACACTGTTTTATGACATGTTATTTAGAACCTATTCTATAATAAACATTACTATCGGCTACGCTCCGAGAGGCCCAGGTGGCCCTTTAGGGGGGGATTCATTTTTTACTTTCTTGAGAGGAAGGTGGTTCCTTCCCCCATAATACCTATAAACCTTCCCAAGACCTACAGAAGCTACAATGTAAAGGAGAACCATACCAGTTTGATACTTTGATTATTTCTTCGTGTTATTAGCATCTTATTAATATTGAATAATTTTAAAGGATAGAAGCAAAATGAAGTAAACTATTAAAAGTTCAGACTGAGCATACCTCGCATTGGAAAGATTTGATTCCCCTGATGTCTTTGTATTGGCAGGCTCAGACACTAAATATATTGGACATGAGGTGGTTCCTATGAATATAAAAAATATAGCAATCACAAGCTCTGTAATTTGTGTTGTAGTTTAGATATCTCATCTTCAATATATGTATAGATGCCAATAAAAATAACTAGGCCTATAAAGTACTAGACATCATAAGTTAATAAATAAGGAATTCTAAAATATAGATGTATGTATAATGAAATCCAACTCAAGTCCACTATTATCCATTCCATGAAGATAAGCTTGGTAGTCGTGTTCTAATTTATCTATAGTTTAAACTTAGTGATGCGCTAACATATGCTTGAACTTTATTCTAATCTTAATCTACCATGTTTTACTACTATCTATTTTCCAAAATTAGAATATTAGGGAATAGTCCCTTTCGTGGCAATGCATCTTAAGTGGCGATTCTTTGTATTTTTAAAATGGCTTTTGATAGGTCATTTTAAGTTAGGTTAGGTTATATTGGGTAAGTTGATTGCCCCACAGGGTAAGGCAATTGGCACCGCAGGTTTAGAGCCCCCAGCTAGAAATAGGAGAAAAGCTACTGTGAAAAAAAAACGAAGAAACGCCCCAAAGGGAGCGATGCCACGAAAGGTACTATACCCTAATATTAGATTCATGACATTGTAGTATTTTGTATCAGATCTAGACAGTTTTTATTTGCATGCACAGAAAAGAACATGAATATTGTAAACATGTATATTAATGTCTGTAGTGAGCACAGGACAATTTTAACAAGCATTTTAAATTACTTCACCCTTACATTGGCGTTGAAGTTCCTCCACTCATTTATTTTTAAAAACTGGAGGGTTATCTACCCATCCAATAGCCTGAAACTTACTTTGGACCATTATTAAACTTCTCAGTTAACGATCGGTCCAACCGTTTACGAGATCTTCAGAACTCAAAGATATATAAAACTTACTACTTTAAAGAATAAGTTTTGTTTTTAAGAATATAAATACATATCTTAAGTACATAGTATGGTTGTAATCTTAATATTTAAGAACAAAGTGTATAAAAGTTACAACCAAAGTATGTACGTTTTATGGTTTATAAGGGTAACCAAAATTCAGAAAATAGGATTTGGTTGTCAAGAATTATTACAACATTTGTTTAGAGGGTTTGTTATGTACTTTTTTAATAAATTAAAAATCATACTTTTTTATGCTTACATAATTGCTTTTCTATTATTCGTGTAACATGCTTTTTGTCATATATAAAAATTGCTGAAGTATTATCAAACACATGTCCAAAGAACATGACTTAAAGAACAATTACATGTTTATAATTAAGAAATGTTTTTAGTGTAAACAATTTAAAATAGAATTAATAAAGTTTTGCTAGTAGTGCATGGTACATATTGTACAATCTAAGAAATAAGCCTCGCTGTTCGCGGTTTTGTTTATCTTAGACTGCGGCAACAAACTTTCTTTGGTTTATTTATTTACATAGAATATGGAAAATTATTAAAGTTATACCAATCACAAATTCTAAAAAATAAGGTAAAATAATATTAATTAGGTTAATTAGAATGAAGCTATTATAAAAGAAACTTTAATTTATCTCACCTGCTTGTTGTAGTCATAAAGGTTCTAACGCACTAGAAAAATTTTAGAAAAATGTGAAATTAAGAATCAAACTCTGGATAAAAAAAATACGAAGCCCAATCTGTCCCACTTTTGAGCAAGACGATTCCTATATGACGTCATATAAAGGGAAAAGAAAAAGGGAAGGGGGGGAAAGAAAATCTGTTCAAAAGAGATGGGAGAAAAGGGAATCGTCTTGCTCAAAAGTGGGACAGATTGGGCTTCGTCTACAAAAAAGTAGCACAAGTAGACAAGGCAGTCCCTTCTTATAGTTGTAGAATTGCTATGCTTGCAGCAGAAATAAACATTAGAATACAGTGGACAGTTTTAAAGACGGACACACTGAAATATTTCAAAAATGCTTCGCTACTGACGCAACAGCTATTATTGTTTACTTAGATTTAGACATATATTTTACAATATAATACAGCAATATATAGATTTAATATAAATTCTAGACCTAGACATGAAACAAAAAGAGTATTTCTTTAAATCAATACACAAGAACCGAACTGTCTTTGTTTTTAGGGAATATTGTATTGTATTAATGGTAGGAATTTAGATAAGTATTCCATTTTTATATCAAATAGCTGATAATAAGCCAGTTAAAAAAGGACATATTGACCTAACAATAGCGAGTATACAGTTGCTTCTTATATAACTCACAATTTATAATTTAAACATTAAATTTCAAATAAGACTATTTTATATAGACCATATGCCTTAGTTTATGTATAATTCTATCCTTAAATGATTTTTTTGTAGAATTTCATACGACTATAAAAAGTTATAAGCGTCTTTACTATTTTGGTGTCTTTTAATTATATTTTTTTACATTCTGAACTCTCTCTTGTAAAATATTATATATTATTGCGATTCTCCAGGGAACTAAAGGGATAAGACAATGGCTGATAAATTGATGTACATCCTTAATTTTAATACACGAAATTACCCCTTCTGTAGATTGTATTAGTGGTTCAAACTCAGCTTAGTAAACCACCAATCATTATTCAATAACAGTCGCCAAAGTTGTTAGGCCAACGAATAAGAAAACGTTATTATAAAACTTTGGGGACTAGTGTAATAAAC
Source organism: Acartia tonsa (assembly GCF_053477335.1). Classification (NCBI taxonomy): domain Eukaryota; kingdom Metazoa; phylum Arthropoda; class Copepoda; order Calanoida; family Acartiidae; genus Acartia; species Acartia tonsa. The sequence continues at coordinate 24,463,481 of NC_137261.1, forward strand.
AGCCCTCCTCAGTAAACAATTATATAATAATACGATTCAAACGTTTGACATTTCATGATAAATCATTGTATATTATAAAATTTTATCATTCCAACAGAAAACTTTTTAAAAAGTAATCTGTTAAGAATTTTTTCTTATGTAAATGTTAGATAGAATTGCATAATAAAATATGCAAGGTAATGGGGGATTTCAAACCACATAACAATTATTGTTTTTCATTCTTGTGGAAAGCTTTTTATAGTGTCTATAAAAAATGGACCCTGCCATTGGTTAATTAAAATGTATATTGGCCTGCCATTTGTAATTTAGTCTGTGTATTGGCAGTCATTGCTATTTGTATTGTATGACGACATTTTTTATAATTTAAAGAAAACAAATTTCTTTTGGGAGGGAGGGAGGTTATTTTTTCTCTGATTTATTTAATTACTTTCTAATTTTAAACTGTATTTTTTCAGGTAATACCAAGTGGAAGTGAATGTTGGCTTTCCAGAATAAGGGTAACGCTTATATTACTGTTAAAACTTTTGTCTTAGCTTTTTAGTATTTAAGTTGTTTTTACTTGGCCAAAGCCTTGTTGATATTTTTATTTTAAACTCTTTGTATCTGACATAGCATCAGTGGAAACCAGTTTTTCTCTTATCTAAATTCAACTATTTATTTGTTAGCTTTTATTTGAAAGAGGTTAAAATGGTAAAATTTTTTAAATTACTTTAATTATAATTTAAAACCACTTAATGAAACCATAAAAATAAATATTAAAAGATTAAATTTCACCAACTATTTATATTCTTAGATTTGAAATTAGAATTTGATACTTTAAGTAATCAAGATTTAACAATTAGACTAATTTCAATTAATTTGTGGGTTCCACGGAAAAAGGAATATATTAGATCGGATAGGGGGGGGGGGGATTTGTAGAGGATAAGACAATGTACGACAAATTGATGTACTTCCCCATTGATGATACACAAAATTACCCGTTCGAAAACCCAACTTATTTAACAAACCAATCAAAATTCACAAAAATCTCCAAAGTTGTTAATCCAACGAATAAGAAAATGTTAAAATAAAACAATGATGACTAGTATAATAAACATCCCATTGTTCCTTCTCTCTGTCTGTGGGGAAAACATGAATCTGCTTTACAGGGGAGCAAAGAATAACTGTTGCTATACTGTGGTGTGTATTTTTTTGGTTATTTTGTGTTTGTTCATAATTTTGCAGAATTTCTATAATCAAGTCAATTACTTTTTTATTATTATTATTTGTTATTACATGAATTACATTATTATTAGAATAAATAAAAATTATTGCATGATTATGAGAGCTAGTATAATCAAAGTTACTACTATGCTTGGGATAATCCCCAAAACTGTAAATGGATAAATAATTCCATCCCCAGGATTATTTAGGGTTTCTTTCTATAAAAATTAGCAGATTTTAGTACGAGAGTTTTTTGGAGTTAGAAACAAAACATTAAAAAAGGATTTTGATTTTGCTCAGGAAGAAAAATTAATAGTTGTTTTTAAAGATATAAGTTCAACATAAACAATATAAAATTTCACCATTTAAATTTTATAGTTTTTCTCTAAGAATTTGCAAGCAAATGCAGTTTGATTTAATAAGATGAGAAAAGTTATAAAAGCCTTGAAAATACAAAAATTTTGTAAAAAGACACCTTAATATGTACCCAAAATATAATTTAAATCTAATCATAATATAACTAAAGCTAGATCAAAATAAAAAGACCTTTATAAAACTTATATATGTTAGGGGGGAGGGGGGGGGGGGCTTGGTGTGGCTTCGGGTTCTAGACCTATCCAGGGGATTGTTTTTTGCTAAGAGAGGTATTGTCCCATACTTTGCAATTGTGGATAATATTCAGCCAAAGCACTAAATTAATTTCAAACCAAAATAAATTGAAATACACTAATTAAAATATTAAATAACTACTTAGAGAAACATTTGTTTGACCTTTAATTGTAAAATGTAAACGGACGGACGTTCTTTTTTTGTTTTTTAGGCACACACTTTCAAATTCACACACCGGATTCGAATGAATACGAGAATACGAGAATGCCGAAGGCACCGGCTAAAATAACTAGTTTTAATCTTATGATTGTACATTTCTATATTCGTAGAAAACTGGATATAATACGATGCTAGACATAGTTTTTTCGTAGTCATGAGAACCGGTTCCTATCCACCGGATTCAAATGAATACGAGAAATGTTTTTACGAGGTTAATCTAATTAGGTTTATCCTTATTTTTAAAAAATAAATTATTTCAACCAGCAAAATAAACAAATTACATGGAATATATAGAAAGAAAAAAATTACCCTAGATATAAATAATATTTTTGCAATAAATCAATTTTTTAACGCTCTTATTTTTTTAATTGACTCAAAGATTATCTTAAATGACTATGAGATTTTAAAAAGACAATAAAAGATAAATTGATGTACATCTCCAATGATAACACACAAAATTACCCCTTCTTAAGATAAAATGAATGGTTGAAACGTTTGAACAATCAACTTAATAAACCAACCAATCAAAATTCAGTCAGATTCCCAAAAGTTGTAAAGTCAACGAATAAAAAAACTCATAATAAAACTTTTGGGACTAGTTTAATAAAAAGCCCATTGTCCCCTCCCTCTCTCTCTGGATGAATCCAAGTTTAACAGTAGTTATGCTTCTAAAAAGAAATGCAATTATAAATAAGATTCTGCTGAGGCTGTTGAACACTAAAATTTGTGAATTTGTATTCAAAAGAAATAGCTCAGATTTCGTATTAGTCTTACATTTCTTTAGCATAATTTTTATTCAGCAAAACCTTCAGAAATTGGGACTGTGTGTGCTGAAAAAACGTCATCACTAAAGTTTGAATTAAATGGTTCAATATTAAATTTTTAATTCAAAGATTTATTTGTTGTCAAAAATAAACTTAATATTTTTTCAAATGATTTCAAAATATTTAAAAACCTGCACCGGACCTATAAGAAGCTTTTTGTGAAGGAGAACCATATAATTTCAGCGGTTAGCGAGATTCTTCTGTATAGACGAAAAATGCTTAATACTTCATATAATAGGATAATGTTGACTTTTGAAAAGTGTCAAAAATTAAACAAAATTATAAATGAAAAAAGCTTCTAGGTTTAATTTTGTAATTTTATTATTTGACATAAAGAATGAAAATATGTCATATGCTTTATTATTTGTCGATACAATAAGATACATGTCAGTATAATTCATGGTTGTTTTCATGCTTGTTTGAGCATAAATTTTCTTTACATATTCTTTCCCAATTTGACCGTATCCCTAGAGGGTCGTTCTAGACAGGGATAGAGACAACTTTCTTGAAAACAAAAGTGTAACTTTGGAAACGAGGCAGCTTATAGTTCCTATAAAAAAGGGCTTTATTTGTATTGCATTTATTTTTAATGGAACTATAAGCTGCTTAATTGGGGACTCGTATCATATAACCAGACATTTTAAAAGTCCAATTTTGAGTCAAAGCTGTTTTAGTGCTTTCTGCGCGTAATTTTAAATAAACTGAACGGTGATTGTTGGCTTGAAATAGAAAAGTTTTCAAATGACGTCATCTCTTATCATATGAATAATATTCCCTGTTTATTGTAATTGTGTTTTTATGCGGCCCCCACTAAATTTGATTTACGTCAGTGTGTTTGAAAAACCAAAAAAATGGGCAATAAATATAATTCATATATTGTATGTGTTTCCCATGCATTATAACACAAGGGGATTTATATTATATAGAACAAAATTTTAATAATTGAATTAAAAATATTTGTTCAACTCCTGCAGAGGACATGACCCTATAGAGCTACACTGTACGCAATATAACCTAACCTAGAGTAAAAACATTCCTCTTTTAATTGGAATTTAAGGGGGGGGGGGGGCTTTATATAGAACTGAAAGGGAAACCGCCCCAAAAAGTTGTATTTGCCTAGTTTTTTTTTTAAATTTACGTATCTTAATGTCCAGGCATTGCTCCAAGAAACCTAAATCTACGACATAATTATTATAGTCCGTATGTATAAGTAACATATTCTAACAAATGTCTCAATTCATATAATTGATAGTGATGACAAGTTGAAGGCTTAGATTAGGCTACCAATGGTGATAAAAAAATGGATGCAATTTTACACTAATGCCTAAAGCAACACTTTTTTGATAATTCAAAAGTAATGGTCATACTTTATACTTTCTCAGTACATCTATTCATTTCCCTTATTACAATGATATATTTGCTTAATTGCAAAAGGCGGTGTATACTTTTTATATATCTTATTTGCTCAAATAATCAAAACTATTATTGAAACAAAATTAAATAATCAATTTAAAGCACAATGTTGTATTTACTTAAAACATTCCTCGGGCTAAATTTTCCGCTTCAGTTTTTGTTTTACTAAAGAGGAAATTTCAGCCATATTGAGAAAAGTAAATTTGACAGAAGTTCATGATTTCTTTTTGAAGACTACCAAGAGCTGGTACATAATTCACTATTGTATTTCGTATTTTTAATGAATTTTCACCTAAAAGTAGAATATTTTTTTTATTAAAAATTAATGATAAGACTATCAACTGCTTATACATAATCTCTAACATGATGTTAATTAATCCATTTTTGACAGATTTTTTCGACTACAATACTGTAACAGCGAAAAAATATTATTAAGTATTAAAATGATGTCTATGATGAATGTATATGTTTAAATTATAAATATTATTTTGGGCTTGCTTTCTGATTCCTTCACCCATTTTAAAATGAAAAGGGGTAAGGGGATAAAAGACAGAGGACAAAAAAAGAATAAATGAAGATTGTGAGGCTAACAGAGACCATTTACATTTTATAATAACAACAACAAGAATGACAACATTCGAATCCGCAAAAAATAAAGAAAATATGTTTTTAAAATTGCACTTTATCGCGTTCAATAGTTATTTGAGCCCTGGAAGAAGTAAGATATAAATAAAAAATATGTCCCGCAGGGGCTATAAATTGGAGAAAAGCTATTGTGAAGCTTTGTAAAAGTTTTTGCTTTATTACCCTTAAAACCCAAATAATTTATGTATTATATTGCCATGAACCCTTGCTAACCTTACATAAGGGTTTGACGAACAGCCCTGAATTATAGATTGTAGAGAAACACTGCTCTGATAAAATTTTGTAAGAAATGAAGACAGAGTGAGGTGACAATTTTGTGTTTCCTGTCCGCTACAAAGTCAGGCAATGCCACAATTTTTTACAACGCAATCATAAAAACATTCTAAACTTTTGGCCATAATATCACAAAGATAGGAAAGCACATACCAAAAAGAAATTGTAAAAAAAGTATTTTATCGACAATGAGCTTTATTCGGGGTTTTTAGATGACTGGATTATTGTTGTACATAATGTCAGTTCAAAAACACAAATTCAACACAGACTATTTTTTTGTGTCAAGAACAGATTCATAAAAGTGGAATGTATAAGATTGTTCTTCAACATCTATGGATGATAATTTATTTTTTATGTTTCTTGTTATCCTTGTCACTATTCTGATTACAAACATTTTTGCATTGCAATTTGTACTAGGGTTGAGAAAAAAAAACACCGAATTTATGAGAAACATTTTATATTTCTACCTAATTAAGTATGTAGTGATAAACAATGAGATTAATAATAATTAATTTTTAAGTGAGACTTACATATTTTTTAGAGATTAAAAAAAATATTCCTAAATTCAGTATTTTAACGAAGCAGGTTAAAGTGTCTCCTAGAAATGGGGACCAAAGTATTCATATTTACGTCATTCCTGATATGACACCAATAAGAAATATTTTACCAAACGTTGTAACTTTTGTCCCCGTTTTAAGGAGACACTTCTAAAAGCTTTCATTTGAACATTTCTATCAATTTTTAAATTATTATGATTATTTTAAAACAATAAATGCATTAAAATATGAATTTAAACAAAAACTTTAGCACAATTGTCTGTGTCTGTGTGTAGGTTAGTGAATGCAGGACACCACCTTGTTCTATGCACATTGCACATTATGCTTTATGCTTTATTTTAGCTAAATGCAAGGGTATGGCAAAGGGCATGTAGGAAAGGTAAAAACTAGTTTTAGAAATTAAATATAAGTTTATCGTAAGGTTTTAATCTTACCGATACAAAATTTGAACTAACTTTAAAATGGTTAGGAAATGTCTTTGCCTATAAAAGTCTCAAAATTTTGGAACTCTCAACCATATTAGGTATCCGTCCTTTAGAAGCTATAAAGGTTATGATAAGAATAAATAGTACAATTTCTTTATATATATTAAATACATTGAAAGACTTTAGGGCAATGCAGTCTCCTCCGTAAGGACAAGGGGTTTAAAAACGACTAGCTCCAAATTTATTATTTGTTTCATGATATTTACAATATCATACAGAAAAAGTCTACTTTTTGTTTAAGTAATGATTTTTATTATGTATGATAGTATACCTTTTTCCCTGACTGTAAAGTGCATAATCTGAAATACATCATAAAAATAGGCAAATTACTTGTAATAGCTCCCTCCTCTGTATTTGTGTGCATGTACCTCTATACCATTTTATTTATGGGGATTGGGATTACTATTCATCACATTTAAGATGTGCACCTACTCTATAAATTAGGTAAGACCACCGTTAAATGAAAAGAGTAATTTTTATTAAGATTATATATTTTCTATTTTAATTTTTATTGCATAATGTAAAAATGTAAAAGCAGAAAATGTGTATTTATTGCAGTTTGAATTAAACAAAGTATTTGACAATCCACAAGCAAATAGATGTAAAGGTTTTGGTTGGTTTGTTTGTTAATTAAGATATATCAAACTGATAAATCGAATTGGTTAAACTACATTTATATGGCATATATTTGAAAGAATTTCAATTTTCTATCACAAAATCGTCTTTTTGTGATATATGCAATTTAAAAAGACGATTTTGAAGTCTTGATATTTTAAAAACTACGTGGTAGAAAATTGAAATTCTTTCAAATATACATAGGCCATATAAATGTAGTTTAACCAATTAACTAGGAAAAAGTATGCGGTTCACTAAATTAAGCTCAAATGCCTTTCGTGAAACTACCCCTTTAATCAAAGTTATATTTGGCTGTTTGTTCTTTAATATTTTGATATATATTCGAACATGTAAAATATTTTTTTCTATTCAAGGACAATAGCCTAAATATGAAAAGGAGAGCGTAAAAGATAGATAGATAAAAATGGTAATAGTAAGAGTGAGAGAAAGAAACTAGAGCAAGAAGGGAGAAAATAGTTATATAGAAAATATGGGGAAGAAATAGAAAAAGAGAGAGAGAGAGAGAGAGAGAGAGAGAGAGAGAGAGAGAGAGAGAGAGAGAGAGAGAGAGAGAGAGAGAGAGAGAGAGAGAGAGAGAGAGAGAGAGAGAGAGAGAGAGAGAGAGAGAGAGAGAGAGAGAGAGAGAGAGAGAGAGAGAGAGAGAGAGAGAGAGAGAGAGAGAGAGAGAGAGAGAGAGAGAGAGAGAGAGAGAGAGAGAGGGAGAGAGAGAGAGAGAGAGAGAGAGAGAGAGAGAGAGAGAGAGAGAGAGAGAGAGAGAGAGAGAGAGAGAGAGAGAGAGAGAGAGAGAGAGAGAGAGAGGGAGAGTGAGAGAGAGAGAGAGAGGAGGAGAGAGAGAGAGAGAGAGAGAGAGAGAGAGAGAGAGAGAGAGAGAGAGAGAGAGAGAGAGAGAGAGAGACAGAGAGAGAGAGACAGAGACAGAGAGAGACAGAGAGAGAGACAGAGACAGAGACAGAGAGAAAGAAAGAGACATAGTGTGTAAAATGATTTATAGTTTGAAAATTTTCTGATTGAGATGGAACATGTCTGCTTGTCTTCTTACATTCAGGGAATAAGGGAAGAGTTAGGTAAGATGATTTTATCACTTTTTACAATCAGATATCAAGGAAAGAGGAAAATTTTTATTGTTTTAAATCTAACAGCAAACTAGATCTTTTAGTTTTCTAATACTTTTTTTTATCATCCTAAAAGATCGGAGAGAGGGGAGGTTTTGTCTCATCTTCTGTATGTGAAAGAAAGAACAACTGGGAATTCTAATATTTGGAAGTTTCCCTGGGTTTGTGTGAATAATACTAAAAATATATATCGTTCTTTATAGTACATACTAGCGGCTTCTTCCCTAGCCTCTAGGGGCTTTGCCCCAAGAGGTAATTGAGAAAAAAAATTAGGGGGGGATTTTTTTCATTTTTAGGGGGGTTGGGGGTGCCACACCCCTAAGAAAATAGCCTTAAACCACCACAAAACCAGTAGGTATATTCCCTAAAGAGTAGAATCTGATCGGTTCAGTGGTTACCGAGATCTTAAGGGACGGACAGACAGACATCATTCTACTTTGTATAATAGATAATAAAAATTTTTGGGCGCAATGTCGGGTCAAAGCTTTTAAATTTGTCCCCTTTTATTGTAGGCACTATAAAGAGCTTCTAAAATATATTTAGTTTGATCTCAATAAAATGTAGATCCTGTATAAACAGATTGGTAATTTAACCAATTAATTAGTACAGTACCTAGCCATTAATACGTACTTATGGCCAGATATTGGGAAAGATATTCTAAAAAATGTTGCATGTTAAAAACGGGCAAACGACCAAAAGAACATGATATATTCGTACAGTAATAAAACCTTAATCACAAATAATCTTTAGCCCTTATTTTAGTTAATCACATTTTTGTATTCCTTATAGCAATACCAAAAAAGTTAAGCCCTTTTTTTTAATCTTATTCTTTTTCGGACTAAAATTTAATTTGTTCCAGTCTTTTAGTCTCTATAATAATAGTTATTGTTTTAATTTAGTTTACTTTAATAGTGTTTAAATTTCAATTAAACGAAAATTAATTTCTTCATTAAGTTGACTTAGTTTCATTATTACTTTTAATTACTAGAGTTTCAGAAAGTCTGCAAATTAAACTTACAAAATATACAATAATAAAATTAATTTTACTTTTAGTATTTTTTTATCAAAATGTTTTTTTTCTTTATGCTACTTTATAAAAAAGAAAATATAGTTATTTTGCATATTAAATAGCCCTTTGTAGATTTTAAAATATATACTAATATAAGAATTTCATAAAAATATTTTTGTTTCTTTTTTTGGTTTCCTGTTTTCAATAACAACAAGAATTATGGGTATCCATAGAAATACGCCCAAACAATAGGAAAGATATACCCATAATTGAAATAATAATAATTTTTGAGTAAAAAATGTTTTCTGGTCATATTTGTCCCATGTTGTTTTAAAGTAAGGAATATTATATCAAATATTATGAAATATAAGTTGTGTAGAATATGATTTTAATGTTAAAAAGAAAGTTGTTTAATTGTATGTCTAGCCGACAAGCAATGTGAAAATATAATTTCATTCTGGAATAATCAAACTTTAGATAGCTTTAGGAGTGAAGCTTTTTTACAAGCTATGAATGTTGTCAAAAGAAAACAAAAAACTTTGCTTTTTCCATTAATAGTAAACAATAAGAACAGTCAAACAATTGTAAGGGTAAAAGGGTTGATTGAAGAATACTTGTCCATTTATGGAAAATGCACAAAATTCGAAACATCTATCTTTCATAGCTACCAAGAACAATCATACAGACAGGCATAAATTTCGAATTGTTTAGTAGCTTCGCTGCTAAAAGAATTACAATAAGAAAAAAAGTATTACTCTAAACTGACGTAAAACCTTGCAGGAACATATTTTTCTTTTTGATGAAAAAATCCCCCAGTTTCTTAACTATTTGTTTTCAGAACAATTGACCTTTCCCTCTCTTTAAAAAATGACAAAATCTTATCCAAGCAATTAAAACTTTGAAAGAAATCAAGTTTAACTAAAATGAAATGTTGTTGTTTAAGTTTTAAACGGTAGTATGCATTATGCTGCTATTATAAAATCTAAATGTAGGCACAGGGTAATAGGAATTTCAAGAATAAAGGAAACATGCAAATAACAAAAAATATCAAAAAGTTTAAAGCTGTTTAAAGCATGGAATTCCTTAAAAGTCAGACTTCTAATAGTAGCTGGATATGGTGTATCCAAATCAGCCATGTGACGTCATAAAAATAGGGGAAATGAGGATGCTGTGAGTATTGGTGCAAAAAATATGACGTAACAAAAAAAATTAGCCAATGAGAGTCCACTACCATTGCCGCCATTGGTCAATAACGGCCTCTCATTGGCTAATTTTTTTTGTTACGTCATATTTTTTGCACTAATACTCACAGCATCGGAAATGAGAGAAGAAATGGAAAATAAAAACCCCTAAAAAAGAGATAATCCCTAATTTTTATGACGTCACGAGGCTGATTTTTTTAGACACTTTGTCCAGCTACTTCTAATGAAATTATCTAATAATGCATATTTACATTTTTTTGGGAAAACTGCTTCCAAAAATCTACCTATCTTAGACAAAATTAAACCTTTCACAACATTTCTATAGGTATACCGAACATAGTAGATAGGTATAAATAAATCTGGTTAACATCTATACCTAACTTTTCATTAATTCTTGTAAAAAATAGTATGTACAATTTACTTATGTGTTTATTCGTGTGAAAATATGCAACTGTATGCAAGTGCTAGCTGTGTAATTAAACATTGCTTTCATCTTTCAGGTGTGTGCACCCCCTAGTGAACCCCTCTCAGCACCCCTAACACGCTGTGAAAAGGTAGGTGTGTATTTGTGCCCCTAGGGTTCATAGTTTGGCTGGGTATGGCATTTGGATGGAGTTTGATTTATTTGTGTGGCTAATTTTGTTCCCTTAATTACATGTTTATAGGTGACTATTAAGAATTACTAATTTATCGATAGATCTGTTTCATATGGTTAAGAATTAAAGTGTTCGAATTGAAAAGAGATTCTTATTTATTATTATATCTCGAACGAACATCTAAAATATTTTGGATTAGCTGCACAAGTAAACAGAAGTCAATTCTAATGGCGCACTGTTTGGTGTTGAAGCAAGATATTACTTCTAGGCATACTACAATATTTCAAGGCAACATTCAGATTTTACCTTTATTTTCTTTAGAATGAAGTTCAAATCTGATTTAGGAAAAGAATATTAAATTTTTCAAGTTTTTGGTAAAATGTAAAATTTCTAAGGTTAATCTATGAAATACATCTAGAAGCGTGTGTGCTCTATGATTTTTCTGGTTTGTTTGTTATTACTTGTTTGCGCCGTTGCATTATTTAGTTTCTTAACACTTTTTTTCTGATAAACATAACAATAAACTCATACAAAATTAAAACTAGATAAAACTACAATCTATTATTTCACTTTATATAATTTAACGCTTTAATTGTGCTATTCTCAAAATGTCTAGCGGGCATATAGCCCCTTTAATTAAATGTAAGAGGATGAATATTTTTTTTTTTATGCCTTTTTTGGTGAGGGGGAACCTTGCGGGGCCAACCATAACACACAAAAAGTTTACCACTCATATTCAGTTTCTTAAGAATAAGGAGGGGTTTTGGGTCGACTAGGAACTTTAAGTAAAATCTCAGCTTTCGTTTAAAATATATCCTTTCTATTGCTCTCGACCTCCTTGTTTATTGACCTCAGGCTGAATCTATGATCCAATATACCTATTCAAAACAAACTAAAAATTCATCTTTTTTTCAGAATTTAGACATCTGCAAGACTTGTTGAACTAAAGATGACCCATCATATGACAAGATATATGCTCAGCTTCGTCCTATTTATAGGTAATACTTTTTATTACAAGTAGTGTAGCAACTATATATCTAAAGTCATCCTGTATGATAAGTTTGAATCAATAATGCCTCATTTTATGGCTATATATACAATTAGCTTCGTCCAATTTATAGGTAATAATGATCTAGCTTTAGCTTTGTTTTATTAATATTTTATCAGAAGTAGTGTGACTACTTTATAAGCATAGGGTGTTCTCAAACCCATACGTACTGAATTTATAATATTAAACCATATATGCATTTTATTTACTTTATCACAAGTCACTATACTATTTTTTTTTTAAAGGAAAAAATATACTATTTTTGGTATTTTTATTTTTCTGCGAGTGCAAAAATTATGAATATAAAGAAGCCAAAAAGATTGCAATACACAACAATAAAGAAATCCATTCATCTATAATACAAAGTAGAACGATGTCTGTCTGTCCGTCTGTCCGTCTGACCGTCTGTCCGTCCGTCTGTCTGTCTGTCCCTTAAGATCTCGGTAACCACTGAACCGATCGGATTCTACTCTTCAGGGTATCTACCTATTGGTCCTGTGGTGGTTTTAAGCTATTTTCTCGGGGGGTGGGACACCCCCAACCCCCCCAAAAACCAAAAAATCCCCCCCCATTTTTTTTTTTTTTTTTTTTTTTTTTTTTTTTGAAGGAGTTTCCATGGTCCTTTATGGTCTCTCGCAATAATTTTTTTTTATCACCTCTTGGGCAAAGCCCCTAGAGGCTAGGGGCGAAGCCGCTAGTCTATAATATCACAACAAGGTCATTTTTATCCATAGAAACTTTTTGTTACTAATTTAGTTTATAAGATTTAAATTATTTTTAAGTTATACATTATGTTAGTCAATGCATGTCCCCATGGACAATACTACTTGAAATGTATAACTCTTATTTGTTCTAATATCTAACACATTACGTACAATTTTTATCAACAACATAATAGTTTCATTGGGAGATTTAAAAAAGGGCAAATCAATACAAAAACATGTAGAGTAGCTTTGCTGCTAAAAATATAGGCCAACAAAATGTTGACTTTTTGTATTTTCTTTTGACATGAAAGAAGAAAAAGGAAAAAGATGAAGTTTTCTGGGTTTATAATGTAAACATTAGTCCCACTTTTATCATAATAAAATTATCTAGTTCTATTCTTTTAGCGTCCAGTCACCGTCGCACAAAATATCACATAGAATTAAATCATCAAAACCATAACTTCTCATCTTTAATCACCCTTTACGGTCGGACCCCTTGCCGCACCTTGATCGGTCGGGGGAGAGAGGGGGGGGGGGGCGTTCAACGCCCCCCCTCCCTATTATCTCAGTTTTTATTAGAGCTAAAGGGCTAAAAAAATTTGTGCAAGTCCCCTGTTTGATAATAAATTTCCGAACTTGACTAAGTCAAACTCAATTTTCGCTTCCTTCACCCTTTTATTTAATAAACTTTGTTTTTAGGTCCTTTTTAACTTAAAAATTTCTGTAATTTTCTTATTTTTGAAGCTAGAAGAACAATTTTTATGTAAATTTTATATTAGAAATATAAAGATATAAATCTCAGCGGCCGCAGCTGTACTTGGCAGCTGCCAGCCGCCGCAGCCGGCAGTCGGCGAGAAAACTGCGGCCACAGGAGCCTTTTAAAGATTTCTGGAGACCTGGAGGATCATACCTGGAACTTGAAATTGACTTGAACACATGTATTTCATATAGGGATGTACTATTAGAAAATATTTTAGTATTTTGGTAAGATGAAATGCTCTTTACCTGGATGATCCTGCCAGGTTTGCTGGCATCCTGTGCCCGCCAGGGTGGAGATATTAAAAAAATTCCAACTCTTAGTTATGTGTCACTACCATACTTAAAAAGTCATGCAGTTTGGGCTCTTTATCTTTCACACACAGAAAATAAGATCAACGCCCCCCCCCCCCTTCGTTCGTTAAGGGTATTTGCCCAAAATAATTAGAAATATAATAGAATGGCCTAAAACCATTACAAGAGCTATGTGAAGCTTGCCTTAAAAAGAGAACTAAATCGGTTTAGTAGTTATTGAGTTCATAAGTTTCAGTTAAATAAGCCTTAATACTTTATATAGTAGGGTTTTACAAACCGACAGTAACTGTACATCTTCTTTTTTTATAATCAAGAAACGGAAAGGCAGACATTTGGAATTAAAGAGAAGATTTGCAAATAATACTAAAAAAGATAAAAACGCATTTTTTTTCGTTATGTATTATATTCAAGTTTATTATAATTTATTGTTTTCAAGGGTTGTTTATTGTTTAATTCAATTTCTGTACAGAGATGGGTTCTTAAAAAATGCCGCGTTTTTTCGACAATTTTTTAGACATTGATTGATTGAACGAAGACGATGGGATTTCAACACAGAGCATACAACATAAGAATTCAAAATAATACAACTTAAATCCATTTTGCACTGCATATTTATTAATGCATCTTTTTAGAGCTGTGTTAGACATTATACAAATGGCTAAAATAATAATTTAAAATTTTGAATTCTCAAGTTGAATACTCTGTTAAAATCATACGGGGCATTGATCTTCGAGATGGAATAAGGTTTTTAACAGAGTATACAAATTTAGAATTCAAAATTTCAAAATTATTATTTTCGCCATTTGTATAATGTCTAATACAGATCTAAAAGGATGCATTAACCCTTAACGGTCGGGAGGGGGGGCGTTGAACGCCCCCCCATCCGGTTTTTTCTATCTCATTTTCTGTGTGTGAAAGATGAAGAGCCCAAACTGCTTGACTTTTTAAGTATGGGTATGACACATAACTGAGAGTTGGAATTTTTTGAATATCTCCATCCTGGCGGGCACAGGATGCCAGCAAACCTGGCAGGGTCATCCAGGTAAAGAGCAAAAATATTTTTTTGACTAAAACAAAGCATTTTATCATACCAAAATACTAAAAAATCCTCTAATAGTACATCCTTATATGAAATACAGGTGTTCAAGTCACTTTCAGGTTCCAGGTATGATCCTGCAGGTCCTGATCCTCCAGGTCTCCAGAAATCTTTAAAAGGCTCCTGTGGCCGCAATTTTTGACTTAGAGACTTTAAATTTTAAACTTAAGCTTTTCTGACATGTATACATAACGTATTAAAATTTCATAAAGATCCGCCGCCGTTTTCCCGCCAACCGCCGACTGCGGCGGCTGGCAGCTGCCAAGTACAGCTGCGGCCGCTGAAATTTATATTTTGATATTTCTAATGTAAAATTTACATAAAGATAAACATTTTCTGGAAAAAAATTTTTCTTCTAGCTTCAAAAATAAGAAAATTACAGCCGTTTGAAATTTTTAAGTAAAAAAGGACCTAAAAACAAAGGTTGTTAAATAAAAGGGTGAAGGAAGCGAAAATTGACTTAGACTTATAAAAGGTCGGAAATTCATTATCAAACAGGGGTCTTGCACAAAAAAAATTAGCCCTCTAGCTCTAATAGGAACTGAGATAATAAGGGGGGGCGTTGAACGCCCCCCCCCCCCCCGACTGATTAAGGTGCGGCAAGGGGCCCAACTGTAAAGGGTTAATAAATATGCAGCGAAAATGGATTTAAGTTGTATTAGACATTATACAAATGGCTAAAATAATAATTTTAAAATTTTGGATTCTTGAATCTTGAATCTTGAAAAGGCTTTCAGCTTCTTGAAGCTCCGCCTCCCCCTGCTTATTGACAATTCTTCTGGTGTCTCGCCATATTTGTTAGTGAAAGTATTCTACCGCATAAACTGCAAGGTCCGTTTTTGGCCACATATACCCTTGCTTGTCTTCGTTCTTGTTCTATCTCCCTTCCCTCCCTCCTCCTACATGTTTTCTTGTGTCTGGCTAAATTTCCTTTGTTGATATATTTATCACAGAAGTCACATTTTCTTTGGTTTTCTCTGTCTGGTTCAATACCATTGCAGCTTTTTCTATGGTTCCATAGATTAGCCTCTTGTTGAAAGCTCTGGTTGCATTTATCACATTTAAAAAGCACTTTCTGACTAGAAATGTTGTGTAGGCGCTTTATATGTACTGCTAGGCCCGCCTTGCTCAAGCAGATCTTACCACATCCCTCCCATTCACATACGAAGGCCTCCTCCTCTGTCCTTGTGGTATTCCTGGGTATCCTCTCCTCCTGGTTCTTGTTTCCCTGCTGTTTTTCCCAGGTATTCAGATGTTTTACTCGCGCTTTCACCATCCTCTTCCACTCCTTCCTGTCTCTGGTGAGCGCGCCAATCTGTGTGTAGTCCCAACCTGCCTCCTTGACCAATTTCTTGTAAAAAAGGACAGTTTTCCTCTTTTTACCTGGAACCTTGGGGATCTCCTCCAGCTGTTCCATCCAGCCCAAGGTTACTGCCTTGACTAACCTGTCATCCTCCATTCTCATAAGGTGACCCAACCTCTCCAAACACCGTTTCTCAATCTTTAATCTGATGGACTTTATACCTAGCTCTGACCTGACATCCTGCATATTTACCCCAGCCTCTTGCATCTGGATCAGAGGGGGTTTGTTCTTCTTACTCCAGATGTAACGGTACATACGATCAACGCAGCTTTGAAGTTTTTTGATGTCTCTTATCTGCCATGTGCGTACCTGACAGTCAAAGAGCATCGCACTTTCAACACAGGCCTGCGTGATTTGAGCCTGGCATCTCTTTGACAGCTTGGAGCCTTTTAGCTGTCCCTTGACTTTGTACCACGCTGCCCCTGCCTTCTTCTTACGTTGTTTGATGTTGTTATCAGGTCCTAGCCAAGTACCCAACATCCTTATCTTGCCACCATCCTCTGTTCCAAACAACACCTCCTCCTCCTTGTCATCGTTGTTCCTCTCCTCGTACCAACTCATCACCTCCTTCACTGCTGGAACACCAATCTCCATCTCCTTCTTCTGGCCTATGAGAGAGGTATCGTCGGCAAATAATTCTTTGTCGACTCTTCTACGCTTAGCCTCTGAATTTGGCCTCTCCCACACCTTATCTGATGGTAAATTGGAACCTGGAACCCACTTGTAGGCTATTCCTACCTCCAGTCCTGCTTCATCTGCCTTTCTCTTTCTGTTTACTGCTGCCACTCTCATTACCACCTGGTGATAGATGTTGAAAAGGACTGGTGATGATGGGTCACCCTCCCGGAGTCCTCTAGCTGGTACCCATGGATCACTCATTCCTTCCCTACTTCTCACCTTGTACTCTGTGCACTCATGTAAGCCTTTGAGTACCCTGAGCGCCTTGACTCCCATCCCATACTTAGTTAGGATTCCCCACAGGGCAGGTTTATTCACCCTGGGGTAAGCCTTCCTTAGGTCAAGTAATCTAGCCACTGGTGTCATGTCCTCATTCTGGTCCTGTCCCTGGGCCTCTAGTCTCCGTTTCAAATCTGTAGCATCCTCCTGTATCCTGATCATTACCTGGGTAGCATCAGCAGTTGACCTACCCTTCCTGAAACCTGACTGGTCATCGTCGAACAGGTCAAGTTTTTCTGCCCAAATCCTAATCCTGTTTGCCATTATCCGTGCCAGGATCCTGCTACCCATTGCAAGCAAAACGACGCCTCTGTAGTTGTCCCGTAGGTTTCTGTCTCCTTTCTTGTGAAGGGGGACCACAATACCGACCTTTAACTCTCCTTCCCATTTATCTGCATCATTGTTGAACATAAATTGGACTAGCTTGATGATTCTCTCTGTCACTTCCTCTCCTCCTTTTAGCAACATGATGAGTCTTACCCCATCTTCTCCAGGAGCCGAATCTCTCATTTTTCTCATCTCTGTCAGGATCTCTTCTCTCTCTGGAGTGCTTTCGAGCATTTCACTCCATTCTCGGGCTTTGTCTGTTCCACTAATGTCAGTAACTTTGTCTACTGCTCTCTCTATCTCATCAGGTGTGTTTTCAAAACGTTGTTCAGAGACTTTTTTGAAATGTTCTCTGAAATCTTCTTTTGTCAGTGTAGTAGAGTCTGTCTGGCCTTTCCATTCTCTCTTACCCAGGTCTTTAAGGACTTGATACATTTTGCCTGAGTCTCCTCTGCCTTCAGCTTCTTGGCACTCTCTTATTTTTTCCTCCCACCATTCTCTCTCCCACCTCCTTGTCTCTCGTTTCATTTCTCTCCTTGCTTCTCTCAATGTTTGTCTGGCATCTTCAACCAGGTCATTATGTCTGGCAACTTCAGCCGCAACATTGTGTCTGGCAACTCCAGCCGCAACATTATGTCTGGCAACTCCAGCCGCAACATTTTGTCTGGCAACTCCAGCCTCGACATTTAGTCCGGCAACTTCAGCCTCGACATTTTGTTCGGCAACTTCAGCCTCGACATCTTGTCTGGCCACTTCAGCCCAATTGTTCTGTCTGGCAACTTCAGCCAGGTTATTCCTTGCGGTTACAGCGCCAGCTATTCTGCTTTTCATGCGTTGTAACTCCTCCTCCTTTCCAATCATCCAAGGGTTTTCAATCCGCTTTTCCGATTCTCCGCAAGTCTCCTTTGCTGCTTTCAGAACAATGTCTACAATTTCTCTGTACTCTGTTGTTTCTGACTGTTCATTTATCTCCAGCTCCTCTGTCAGCTCATTTATTCTCTGTCTGTACAATCTTGCTGTCTCAGTCTCTTTCAGTTTTTCCCAACGGATTTTGGGTGTCCTTTTTCTTTTCTGTGTGTTCCAATGCCATTTCTTAATCTCTATCACCAACTTAACTGGTTTATGATCCGACAACGTTAACTCTCCAACAGTATTCAGCTTCCTTGCATATCTGTGTCTTTCCTCACGTTTCATGACAAAACCGTCCAACTCATACCAGCGTCCCAACATTCTGTTAAACCATGTGCCACGTTTCCTCTGGTTAAAAAAACTGTTCAAATATGTTAGACCGTTCTCTTCACACCATCTTATCAGTTCTCGTCCTCGTTCATTTGATGTTCTCAAACCAAACTTGCCTTTGACTCCATCTACCATTTCACCTGCTCCTACATGAGCATTGAAATCTCCACCACCAATAAAGATGTTTCTTCTTGCCCATCTCTTATGTTCCGCCACTATGTCTCTCTCTATTTCTATCTCTGCTTCATTATTACCCATGAAAACAGGTAGATACACTGCTGTTAACGACAAACCTCTTGTTATGACTGACACTGTTCTTCTGTTTAATTTCTTCGGCTGTCCATTCTCACACCATCCTTCTAACAGGTCTCCTCTCAGTAACACACCTGCCTTCTCCGAAAACACTATAGCTGTTAGATTGCTTCCTTCACCAAGCCATGCTACACCTTCCCTCTCTGCTCGAACTTCACTCAGCAACACTGCATCCCAATTCTCTTTTCTCGCCTTCTCCGCCACCTTCCTTGCCTTCTCCTTGTTCATCGTCCCCAACGACATCCTTTGTACATTCCACGTAGTAATATTGTATTTCACTGTTTTGTCTGTGTTCTTTCTTTTCTCCTGTCTCTTTGCCTTCCTCCTTTCCCTTCTTGCATGTTTCCCCTCTTCAGTTTTATTCCTCCCCGGTCCCGGATTGGGATGAATTGTTTGTAATCTTATTCTTATCACGGTAGTTAAATGTCTTTCACTAAATACACCAATTGAATTGTCGCCCACAGGGGGCCTTCGCCACGAAATTTTTATAGAGAGGGGCGGAGTGGCTGGGTACGCCCCCCTCTGCTGCCAAAAAAAGCACCGGCGATATCCTCCCTTGTCGGGTCTCTCTCGCGGCTCGCTTCTCCGGCCTCCTGGATTCTTTGCCGTCGAACTTGTTTCCAATTCCGCCGTTCCCGCTGGTCCTGCGGGGAAGGGATCCATTTGCACCAGCAATTTTGGATTATTATGTTGTATACTTTGGTATCGTCTTCGTTCAATCAAGCAATGTCTAAAAAATTGTCGAAAAAACGCGGGATCTTTTAAGAACCCATCTCAGCTTTTATAAGTTTAACTAGGACAAGTATTTTAAAAGGCAGTGCTTCAACAATTAACTTACAATATTAACAAATATTATCAGTAAAAAATATTTTAGTATATACCTTAATCAATTTTTAATTTGTCATTTTAAAAATCTTGGCACATATGTATTTATAAGAAATGAATTTTTCAGTGAATTTAGAATATTTTTGCTACACCCATTTTCTGTACAGCTTTCATAATTTTGATAATAAGGAATAAGGATTAATTGAATCCTTTCATAATGATATTATATTTACATCAAACTAAAGTCCTAAAGAGTTAATGGAAACGCGTTAGTTGTTAATTAAACTAAATGTTGAGTTAAGGGCAAAATTAAAATAGAATGCCATATTACATTATATCGGTACTTTGTGATAAATGAAGTAAAATAAATTAAAAGATATCCCTGTCTTTTCCCCTGTATTCCTGAAAAAGTCTAGACAATTTTATAGTTATTTAGAAAGGCATTTACTTATTTTTGTTGTAGAACAAAAATATCTAGAAAATTCAAAATTTAGATTTTATAAAAATGCTATGTGTGATATAAACAGAAACACACCAAAATTTACAACCTAAAATAAGTTGTAAACTATAAATAGAATTTTAATCAAATTAACTTATAAACAATAGCCACATGGGATTTCCCTTAAATAATTTTAACTTACCTAAACTTATGTAAAAAAGCAATACCATTTCAATTCAATATTTGTAGAAAAGACGCTTGAAAGAGAACAAACCCAAGAATCACGTAAAAACAATAATATTTTCAACATTTGATCTGAAAAGAAATAAAGAATGAAGAAAGTATTGGAAAAACAGGGATATGGGAGTGGAAAATTCTTGGAAATTTAAGAAATATTACCTATAGTATCTTTCCCTAAATAAATATAAGATCTTATACGCCCAAAAAGGCCTCGATAGGCACTTGAGTGAAAGGGGAGAGAAAAATTAACCAATCACTTTTAATTTTAGTATTTCTTAATCTTTGGAGGGTGGAGGTCCCCACTCAAAATAGTTATAAACCTTTTCTGGACCTATCAATAATAGAATAAAAAGAACCATATCAGTTCAGCATTTTGTAACATCATTTGATACAGACACACATCTTGTTACTTTTAAAGAAGGAAAAAAATAGCTTTGGTGCATGTTCTATACCTACTTATATCCCTGAGGTGAGACTCAATACTTTCATTGATCTTATACAAGCTTCCTTCTCAGATTAATTAAATAGTAAATGATTTTATCAGCTTAAACTAAATCTTCATTATAAGTTGTAAATAGTTTTTCATTGATGAGGGCAGACACACAATTTTTAAAATATAAAAGAATATTTTTGGTAAGTGGGTTAAGTTAACTTTTCCTAAATTATCAATAAGAAAAATACCATGGACTTATGAAGTTTGAATCTGAAAGTCCTAAGTATTAATTTTCCATGTTAATAGAAAAAAAGGATATTTTTTGTAAAAGCTTGTCACAAGCTGGGAAAAAAAGTATTGAAAGAGATATGATTCTAAGTGATGGATCATGTCTATATCCTGTATACAGCACATATCAGGGAGAAAGCGATATATATTCTGTAAGATTCTAATAATAGATACATAATCTAATTCTTCTATTATAATTGTGCCCCATTTCCCCACAAAAAATAATATGTAAACTAACTAAAACGCTATATTGTCTAGAAAAATACTTGGCCATACTATAAAAAATCCATCATTTTAATTTACTTGAAAAATATAATTGTAAACCCCTTTTTCCTTGGATATAAGATGACTATATACTCCGTAGACACTGCAACCTACTGCATCAAGGAAGTAAGATACAGGTATATATCAATTGAAAATTTTTTGGCCTAATTTTTTTAATTAGAATTATGTTTTTTGTATAGAATTATGGTTTTATGTTTACATAATAGTTTTGGTAGAAACTTGGAATTTTAATAATTATTTTGAAGCTGCAAAATCCCTGTCCAACAAATAAAGCAGGAAAAATCCCATCAGTAACAGAATAAAACATACATTATGTACGGCTGAGTTATTAACTATTCAACATATCATAATTCATTTGTATTATCCTTGTACCTAACTTATTTGTAGTAGCATAAATACTCTACAAGTCTGTACAAGCTTGAGTTATTACCTATTCAACATATCGTAATTGATTTCTATTATCCTTGTACCTAACTTATTTGTAGTATCATAGATACTCTACAAGTCTGTACAAGCCTTAGTTGTTACCTATTCAACATATCATAATCTATTTGTATTATTCTTGTACCTGACTTATTTGTAGTAGCATAGATACTCTACAAGTCTGTACAAGCTTGAGTTATTACTTATTCAACATATCATAATCTACTTGTATTATCCTTGTATATAACTCATTTGTAGTAACATAGATACTCTACAAGTCTGTACAAGCTTGAGTTGTTACCTATTCAACATATCATAATTTATTTGTATTATTCTTGTACCTAACTTATTTGTAGTAGCATAGATGCTCTACAAGTCTGTACAAGCTTGAGTTGTTACCTATTCAACATATTATAATTTACTTTTATTATCCTTGTACCTAACTTATTTGTAGTAGCATAAATACTCTACAAGTCTGTGCAAGCCTAAGTTGTTACCTATTCAACATATCATAATCTACTTGTATTATCCTTGTACCTAACTTATTTGTAGTAGCATAGATACTCTACAAGTCTGTACAAGCCTGAGTTGTTGTTTATTTAAAATATCATAATTCACTTGTATTAGCCTTGTACCTTGTAATGGTCTGCATTGCTTTGATAGATATAGTTGTTTTAAAAACAAACAATCTCTTATCTGAATGTTTGTATCCCCCAAAAAAGAGTATTTATATTCTTTCAATTTGTCCTGCCTAATTTATGCATTTCTGTTTTAAAAAAATAAAGCTACGATGCTTTTAAAGGCATTCTTCCTTGTTTTACTAAGTGTATAAATGTATTGTAAAAAATGAAATAAAATAAAAATTACCAAAAACAATAAAAAAAACTTTCATTGAAACATTAGAAATCAGTTGTGTGAAAAAAATGTAATAAGTATAGATGAATAGTTGTATTATTAACTACCTGGCTCCGGTCTTGTATACCTTTTTTGTCTGCTAGCAAATTGC